>NC_092060.1:12122500-14522500 GCF_039877785.1 Chaetodon trifascialis
GCCAGATTAGCATACAAAGTAGGAATGTTGCACCTCGACTGCTAATCGACTAACTTTTGTTTTCACTTCAACCTTGACCTATTTGAAACACCCACCCCGTGTCTGGCCTTGGAGTGGGAATGTAAACACTGTTCCCTGACTTCTAATTGATAAGACTCATTTGATATTGTCCTTCATTCTAAACACTTCTCATTTCACTTGTGTCAGACTCTTTCAATTATGACTGCGCTCCTATCTCTCTCTCTCTCTCTCTCTCTCTATGCAGCTCCACTGGATTGTACTGCTGTACTGGAGATCTACCACAACAGGATCTGCAGCTTTACACTGACTTAGCATTGCCAGATCAGTGAGTGAAACAGACTACTTCTGTGCTAACCAGGTGCAATCACCTCCTATCCGAGGTTGAGAAGTTCTTACAAATGACGTAGGAGACCTGGAACAGTTGACGTGCAGAGCGCCAACGTTTCAGCTCTGTCTTACTTCACTGATTGCCTTGTGAATCCCTGATGGGTTCCGCTTCGTACATAATCATTTCCCTAACATGGGATAATTTGATTCTATTACTCTAACAACAGCGCAAACAAATTGCCTACGTAATTTATTGTGCCAATAATAGCAAAAACAGATGTGGTAATGGTACTGCGGCTTTCCAACCTCACATTTATATGGACTTAAACCAAGCTGGATATAATCATTAAAATACATTTATGAACAGCCGGGCCTCATGTTTACTTGAAGCATTTTTCTGTGTCCGAACATGCATAATTAGGGTTTGGCGAAGTGGTGATCTTCAGCCTCTGTTTCTTAATTCTTGCGCCCACACAGCTCAAGGTCTTTTTCCAACCCCCCCCCCCCCTTTTTTTTTTTTTCACAACTTCCTTTCAGCTTTTCCACAGCTTTCTCTCTGCTTATCTGGATGATTTCCTGTAAGGAGGTTCAAGACACAAACAACATCCACATATCTCCTCACTTGTATTATCTTTGCTAATACTGCATTTCACTGCCCTGCAGGATCTCACTGGTCCTCTCCTGCGCTCTCCCCTGTATGCTCTTACCTCTCCATTCACTGGTGTTCCATATGCCCTCTAAAGCCCTCTGCTCTGTCCCATTTCTCCCATTGCCTCGGGTCTTTTTTGACACCCCTGGCATGTTAATGGGCCAATCAGAGACACTGTCCTTGAGAATCTCACTTTGGCTCATTTTCATACCCCCCCACCCTCTCTGATTTATAACCTCTGCTGCTTACAGCTCCAGATGTTTTGTTCTGGTTTTTACTCTCTGTAATTGCTAATTCAATCTGGTTGTAAAGGAGCAGATGCTCTCAGGACTTGAGCATACCTGTGTGGGTTTCTCTGTGTGTACGTGTACGCTTTCTCGCCCATGTACAAAGCAACAGGATTTACTGTAACATCCTGACTCATAAACATAAGCCTTCACAATTACACCAAGCTCATTCCCTCATGTAGGGGAATGAGACAACAGCAGTTTTAAGTCGCAATGTACTGCACATTGGCATCAACTCCCATTATACACCGAATGACTTATTAAATCACAGCCGCTGAGGTTTGCTAGTTTAGCAGGACTGACAGTTGGCTTTCGAGGTCTAAACTGTGGTGGGAGCCTCTCTCATCAGCCTGCTCGTATTTTTTTATCATCTTCCATCCTTTTTCTCACCAGGGAAAGTGGCAATCCAGTCCAGCTTAGAGAGAAAAATAAACAGACTGGTTATCCACAAGAATGTGAATGCTAGTTAAGTCCCATTAAGAACATCTGTGTGTGTGGTTTGAGATCACAGCGGGTTGTCTGTGTGACTCTGAACATGTGACAAGTGGCCTCATTGTTTTAGCATATTCAATACCTCCATAATGTGCCAGATACACTTGCACACATATCCATGCTACACACATATGCACATATTTACTAACACTTTTACATGAAAGCATACACACATAAATACACACACTCACACATCAGTCCTTGCTCACATGCCCACACACACGCACCACAGTGGACCTGTCATGTGTCATGGAGACAGGGGTCAGATACTGTGTGATGTGTGTGGGGGTTATATCGCTTGGGAAAAGGACTAAAGATCTTACCGAGGCAGCAAGAGGGCCAACAATAACAGCCTGAAATATAACAGCAGTGAAAGAACCCTCAGCCTGACAGGAGGAAAGCTGGGCCCCAGCGAGTGACTCCACAGATCAGAAACTCCTCTGCGGGCACAAAGATGGGCGGGAGCGTTAATTCATAGCTAATGTGCAAAACAAAGAACATTGTTTTCTAATGACATTGTAAAACTGCAAAGAAAAAAAGTGTTTCAAGAGATTGGAAGCACATGTTTGCAGAGAAAGAATAATAGTGGAGCTGTAGAGGCTGCGTCTTTTTTGTGCACATTCCCAAGTCGAGATGATGTTCTGACCGCATTTGTCATGGGAAATTCAGCCATGTAAACACACAGCCTTGACCCCCAGTGGTTGCACTGACTGACACACACAGACACATGCATACTCACATGTGCACAGACACTGAACACACTCACCTCTGTGCAATACTCAGCAGCCTCCAGCACCAGAAAAGTCAGAGTGCCCCCTAGTGCAGCTTGTGTTACAATTACATCTTGTTTATCTGGCTTACTTTTTCATCTGCTTCAACTCAAAAGTTGTTACTGACAACTTGGTCTCAGTAGACCAAATTGATGATCAACCAAAGAGCACAGTGATGAATGGAACGTGGTTATAAAATATGAAATATCAAGCAAAGGCTGACTTTCTTTTCCCATATCCAAAGACAGAATATGGGTCTACAAGATTTCTTACAGAGAATGTTCTTGCCTCTCTCTTTCTTAAAATTCAAACGCAGCACAATTTAACTGCATAAATATTATCTGACATCAGATTTCTACAATTAAGCTCAATTTTCCCTTTGGCTGCATGGCACAATACTACATTTAAAAGACTTGCCCCTGCATCCACACACATGCATGAGTGAACAGAATTCTGATCTTTACGGACACAAGGGCTTTTTCAATCAAAGCTTTGATTGAATACTTTGCCATCCTCAGCACTCACACACTCACAAATACACACACATTGTTGACAGAGAGTGTCTTGAGCAACATCATTTACCACTTAGGCCCTCCCCCCCAAGGACCATGCCATTCTTAATGCGTGGCAGATAGGTTGATAGCTCTGGTTTCTGTCGAGAAGTGCACGTCAATCAACAGCTCGCGTCAACGTCACTGAGGCAAAGTGTTTCTGAAAGATCTTTTTACTGAGTGCCTTTCTATCCATCCTCCTCCAACCCACACACTCACACAAAAACACACTCACACATGCACAAACACACACACAGCCATTTCCATCTCAGCAATCACTTCTCCTAGAGTTCTCCTCTTCGGACGTGTAACAGTAATTGAGGTTGCTCCCTTGGGTGCGGTGCATTCTGGGCCGTTAAGTGCTGTTTCTTGTTGTTTTTTTCTCAAATGGGTTGTATTTTGGCTATTGTGTTGTTTCTTCCTGCTCTCCTATAGAAGTGTAAGCCATGGGCCATATTTACACGTATCATAAGAGAATAGAGACCCTGTCAGATGCAGGGCATCTGAGGGCTTATCTTGCCCACTGGAATATCAATCAATATGACAAAGAGTCTTAATACTTTTGGTATACGCCCAGTCACAGGAGAATAAAAAAAAAAAACTCAAGTTAGAAGAAATGATCACCGCCAGTCATTCAACAGAATACCAATTTTTATTTACTCATAAGCCAACTGTGTCTAATTAAGGTGGCACTCAGTCAGTCAGGGGTGTTCACTTGCTATGCTGACCTCTCTGCTCACCACATCAGGCCTGGCTTGAGTACACCCTGTGACCTTTCTGTGCATTGATGACGTTGTCCGTCCAGAAGAGGGAGTGATTGATCTGGATTGACACAAACAGCCAGTGCCCTGCCTGGCCTGTCACACAGCATCACTGGGTCATTGTAGCATGCCTGAATGCCAGATGAGCAGGGATGGAGAACACACAGGGTGGTGACCTGCAGATGATGATGTAGGCTGTAGTTTTGGGGAAGCTGAAACACATTTAGGCAAAAAGGACAGGTTTTACAATAGAGGACAAATAGCAGTGTGAAGTGAAAAAAGGAACGTCGCTTCAAAATGGAAGTGTAATAGACTGAGTATAAAACATTAGAAAATTGGCATTATACAGGTATTGATATTTCAAAGTTTAAACATATATCGTAATTGATATGACTTTTCTTCACAAGCACACAGAATTTTGATAATGAATTTTTTTTAAGAAATTGTCACACTTTCAAACATAAACTTGTCAGTGCTCTCTAATGTAAAAGTATTTAATGACAAAATATTTTGAAAATATCTCACAGACTATCTAACAGATCATTAATAGCTCTGTATGACAGTTTCTTGTTGCTTATAGACCAACACTTATAGATACCAGAAAACCTGCAATAAGACAGTAATGAATATCAACCAAACTCTCCTGCATAAATGGTGACTTCATGCATCACAAACATGCTTATAAACCACAATATTTATGTTGTCTATTCAATATCTATGCAAAACCACGTTAACTGCCTCTTGGCCTAGAGACAGGCGATGCTTGGACTACTTTTTGCAACCAGGGAACTCATGGCATTGATTAAAATCGATATAATGAGATATTTCGTATTGGGCCCGTATGATATTTCACTCTTTAATCACTAAAACTTCCTTGATGGGATTCCATTAGTTTAATCTCGCTATTCATCGGGCAACTAGTTTTCTCTATTGTTTTTATCTCCACGCAACTGGTTATTCCTGTGTAGCCGACCAAGTTGACAGCTGTGCCTTTATCTATGGTATTTAGAAAGGTTAATGTACTTACAGTAGCTATGGTGTCGGAATACTAATTTGAGACTACAACTCCAATCCTGCTTTACGCAAAATGACGTTACAGCGGCATTTCCCGTAGTAACCTTTCCTGTCTGCCTGGTGGTGCGTTTGCGCCTCCTGTCTTGTAAGAGAGGTGAAGAAGAGTTTACTTTCCAGAGTTCAAGGTTTGGTTTCGGCGTTCGTCAGGAGTAAAGGGTTTGCCGAGGCAGAAAGCCCCTTTCACGGAGCCAAGATGCTGAACATGTGGAAGGTTAGGGAGTTGGTTGATAAAGCGTAAGTATTTCCCAGCTATATTACATCTATTTCGTGTTATTTGTGCCTGTAGTTCACCTGTTTGAAAGAGACACGTACCCAAAACTTTGACGTCACGTCACTCTTACAAGTTAGCTAGCCCGTATGCTACTAGCAAGTTTGTTAGCTGACTTTGACAAATACAGTTTGCCTCATATATGAGTACCTATTCTGTCACAGTTATTTTGCTTAGTCTTTCGGTGAGTGTGAGATAACATTTTCACTGTTATTAGGTCACGGTACTTGTTGTTTGTGCGTGTTCTCCGATAGTCCAAGCTAACATACTTAGCTAACAAGGTAGCTAATTATCTAGCCAGCAGGCTAGGTAGCTCGGCTAGCAGACTAAGCTAGCCAGCTAAGCTAGTTTGACAGCTCCTGGGCTGAAGAATCATCGGTGAATGTTTACATATTATACGTTTACGTTCGCATCGTCCTACCGCTGCTCGGCTACCATTACCTGGAAACTTGTGAAAACTTCATTTAGTGAAGAAATGCGTTTGTCTCCGGTGTGATTGTTATGACACTTGTAGATAAAGTACACTGAACGTTACATTGGCTGGAACGTTTCTGTAAATTAAGTCAGTGGTTAGACTTGCAGTTACAAAACATGGCTGGATTACTTGGCAAATTAATATGTTTATCTCACACACCGAAGTGCTCATCAAGCGGATCTAGGTAATCAGACAACATAAACTGTGATCTGAATATGCCAAAATGTCCAACGTAATACCTTTTATAATGCAGTGAGATATTTAATCAGTATTGCAGCGATTATTTGAAACGAGTGTAGCCATAACTATAAACGCATTAATCCAATTCACAACATATGGAAGTCTGAGCAAATATGGTTTTGAAATGACCAAATACGGCACTACATGGTCATTTTATTGTGATTATACAGCTTGCATAGAAGAACGACAGACGACAACGACGACATAAACTACGAGGCACTTATTAATCAGTAACCAGTGATCAAGCAGTGTTTTGCAACTTGGTGGATATCCAACTGCAGGCTTAAGTTCAACAGATTGATGATACAAGTTAAATGAGACACATCAGTCAATGTTTACTTTTACACCAGGTTTTGATTTGATTTAAGATGGAGATAGTCAGGTAATTGTCAGACAAGTTATAAATAAAGAGACAAAATGCATACGACATATGTACACTGTCCACTCATAAAGCCTCTTTGCATAGTTTGATTGCAGTGTCCATCCAAGCCCGCATGGCGCACAGCAGTAATTTACCTGTCATGATATACCAGCCAGCATTGAACTTAACACCTTGGAGATTGTACATGTTTTCTGCTGTCGACTCAGGTTTACTGTTATCAGCTCACTAAACGTGAGCGTGCTGTGCTGTCTGTACTGTAGGGCTGTGGCAGGCTGTTGCACAATTTTTCCGCCCTTCAAAGGTTCAGTGGCTAATTTTGCACACCCAAACAATAGTGTGTTCTTAAGTCGATCCAAGAATACATTCCTGGTGAATGCACTTGTTTCCCTGGAGTGTGAGCCCCTGGAACAGGGGTTACTTTAATTGGGGAGGGGGACAAACCAAGAGAGAGATAGAAGAAAAGATGCTAGCTCCAAAGAATAAAGGGAAAGGAGTGTTCGTTTTATTTTTGTCCTGGCTTTGCTATAAAGTGTCGCCAAGCTGTAAGTCATTAACACTACCGGTGTGGCGTAATGCAACGTTTCCTGTTGTATGATTAAGGTGAGGTTTCTGCTGAGGCAGGACATGCAACCAAATCTTTTATCCTGTTTCAAATAGTTCTTGCAATGAATGAAAGCCCCATGTATTACATGAAGAATAAAATACAATTCGGTTTATGATTAACTGCAAGGGCAATTATTTTGACAGATTCAGCAGTACTGCAGTCTTAACGGAAATCTGTGGGATAGCGTGTCACTGTGAGAAAGTATCACAACTTCCGGTTTATCTTGTTGATATCTAGACCAAGGGCCTCCACTGTGAAGAGATAAGCTGTTGCATCACTACATCATTTCCTCTTGTGTTTTGCTTGTCACTCATGCAACCACGATGCTTTGTGCAGTATCAGTAACATATCTAGAGAGAAGCCAGTATGCATGCAGTTATTAAGGTAACACACAAAATAAACAGAAAAACTTCTCAAAACTAAATGATGCCTGAACTAAAACATGACCGCCACTTTCCTAAACACAGATATAGTCTTGCCCAGAACTGCTCCGAGAATAATATGAAGAATATTATCATGATATAGGAAAAGGCTTGATGTCTGATTAGGATTTCCCAGCTCATAAAGTTACTGTAACCCATAGTTTAACTTGGAGGCTTTTTCATTTTAATCAACTGTGAAAAAGCACCTGGCATGGTCATTTTCAAATATTTTTTTGGCATAGACTTAATTTTACAAAGGAGAGTATGTTGTTAGAGTGGTAACCTTAGCCTGCAGCTTGCAGTAGTAATACAACCTTTCTCCAGAACCACAGAGAGGGTGTATCTCCACCCATCAAATCAATGCTGCTCTTTCAGAGCCTGTACATTTTATTGCTGATGTGGCAGTAGTCAGGGAGGGTTGAGGAGGTGCAGGGTTCAAATGTTTTGGCTCACCATGTTTTGGCTTAAGCTGTGACAGGGCTCACTTAATTATCTGGAATAAAATGCCTGTTTGGTTATAGAGTATACGCCTGTGGTCTGTAAGAAACTGTTCTTATTCAAGCCAAGACAGAAAACTAAAATGAACCAAGGCCATTGGCTGTGGAAAATGTCCTGGCTATATGTGACATATACTCTCAGCTCAATAGATTGGAAGTCAACACACTGCTCCCCATGCAGCAAGAATAGCATGAATTGGCCAGATAACCAGTTTATCCATTCAGGGTTGAACCGATATCAGATAACATATTTATTCAATCTCTTCCCTGGAATATTCCAATTTTAGATTCAAAATCTCCTCTTTGAACGAGTTCAGGCCAAGCAAAGCTAGAATAGTTGATGTTACCAGACAAAAATGCACCAGAAATGGTCCCACATCCTTTGAATAATCTCTGCTTGGGAAACGACGTCTACCTTTCATGACAGACCTTTTGCACACACTAGACGGTAGATGGACATTTGTTTGTCAGTAAGTGCTGTTGTAACGCTGCATATAGAGGACATATTGTAGACATACTTACAGAAGCTGCAGTCAGTTTTTGTGATCTGATTGAATATATACAGTGTGGGCCAATGGTTAGTTTGCCTTAGTTTGTTGTGTAACCATCATGATATCTGAACATGTTCAAAAGCGACCAAACCTGCAGATGAATGTTGGTATGTTTAGTACATGGTACTTGCATAGTTGTTCACTCTGCTGTTTTACATTTTTATTTTTCCTTCATACTCTTATTAAATATGGAAGCACAGTGAATTAGAAAACAACCTCTCTGTTAACCTGAGGGCCAGTATTCGTCATGTCAGTTTCTTCCCTTTTTCTTTTCCACTTAGCTTCTCAGAATGTCGACAAGCAAGAGCTCACAAACTCTAAGCACAGCCCTGTGTCACTCACCCTGTGCCATTTTGGGTCTCTTTTATGTGTGTTTTGTGAATGCAGATTTGCATTTGCTTGCTTCGGCCCTTGTTTTTTTGTTTTGACTAGTGGTTAGATTCAGAGCGCGCGCGCACACACACACACATAAGCACTCCCTATTATCCCATGGTCCATTTAGCCTCAAAAAGGACAAGTGTATGGATGAGGCTGTAATGAGTGTGCCTTTTATCTGTTATCCTCCATGTTGTTGACCTTATATTTTGAACTGAAATGCCAAATGCCTCGTAGAATTCTTCACATAGAAATGCTTGATGAAATAATGTTTGTTGTTTTGTTTTTTTATCCCACTGTAAAGAACCAACGTGGTGATGAACTATTCAGAGGTGGAGTCTAAAGTCAGAGAGGCCACCAATGACGACCCCTGGGGACCATCAGGACAGCTGATGAGTGAAATCTCAAGGTAAGACCAACACTGTGTGTGTTTGTACAATGTATCCTGCTGAAAAGCACCGCGTTTTTCTGTAAATAAAATCAAACTATGGAAAGATTATCTTAAAACTCCTTCCAACAGCAGCTGAAGCTTTTTTTTTTTTTTTTTTTGAGCGTGAAAATTCACCTCCATTTTTACCCCAGGAACCTATTTAAAGTTCTGTGTTTTGGGCCCTGCCTACAAAAGTCCCTGTTTCTAAGTTAGCATTTACCTAACAGCCAGAAACTGCTGTACTACAGTGCTGACCACAAGCGTAACAACTGCTACGACATGAGTACAGCATTCACTCAACCTGCTGCTGTCACTGGTCGTAATAACAGTATTAGAGCAGAGATGGGAATTGAAATAATTGTGTTATAGACATTTAAATGATAATTACAGTATGTAGCCAACTAGAGGCTGAAGTGGCTCAGTGAAACAAATTAGACTGAAACTTAACAATGTATTTGTGTCCTTGTGATTACATACTGAAGCAGAAGAGGAATGAGACAAAACACTGCGAAGATATTTGCTGCTGCTAATAGTCCCAACCCTAAGGTGTTTCGGACTCCCTTTCCACCACTGCACTTGTCTTATCCTGGATTTATCCAGATGTTACAGTTGCACAGCAGTAAATTACAAAACACAAGACAATGACCTTAACCCTCACAGACTTGTGTGTTCAAAATGACGTATTAACAGATGTCAATTTTTGATCTCATATTGGTCTGTTTTGCAGTTCTTAGGATGCAGTGGATATTCACACAACAGCCCAATTGTTGGTTAACTTGCATTGCACATAAAAACTTTGTGATTAAAAGGACGATTTCTCCCTCTTTCTTCTGTGAATGTTTCTGTAATCAGAGCGACCTTCATGTATGAGCAGTTCCCAGAGGTGATGAACATGCTGTGGGCCCGCATGCTGAGGGATAACAAGAAGAACTGGAGGAGAGTCTACAAGGTCTACTACAGCACTGTTGCAACATCCCACAAGCACACATGCTTAATTATGACATGAGGCTTGGAGGCCTAAGTACAGATTTGATTTGACATAAAATTTTGGACCTGACCCAACTCAAACCAGTATGGCTTCAGTTTTAACCAACTCGAGCTGATACTCTTTTAAAACAAGCCATCTGTTAACATTAACTTCAAATTTTCTGCTCATTGCTCGCAGGCAGGAATCAGGCACCAACAACAAACTTTAATTAAAAAAACGATATTAGGTGAAGAAGAGTGTTTTAATTGAAATTACTTTTTTTTTTCTCCTAATAATTCACAAAACAAAAACAGTTGGCCTTGAATAGAAACAGTTAGATGCCTCTTGTTGTTTTTATGCTCTGAACTGAGGGGGAAAAAGTTCTGATGAATAAAATCATAAATATAACTGATCCAATTCAAGGCCACAGGAGAGAAAAACAGGTCAGATTGACTCCAACAAGATTAAAGTTAAAAATCAAACCTTAAGCACTTTTTGCTCTAACTAACAACTGTTATGTGTCTGCTTCTCAGTCCCTGCTCCTGCTGGCCCATCTAATCAGGAATGGATCAGAGAGGGTTGTTACCAGTGCCAGAGAACATCTGTACGACCTGAGAGCATTAGAAAGCTACCACTTTGTAGGTAAGGTATCATATCTTTTCTCTCCTTTATACCATGTTTTTGTTGACACTTGAAAGGAGTAATACCTAAACAAACCTGCTAATCAAAAAACACTCTCCTTTTTGAAATGTAGCTTTGATTAGGTGAGGCGCTCTCTACACTTCAGCATTGTAGTGTTTTGTTTTAATTAACAATAGCTTCAGTGTGAGCTGTAATGAATGGATGAAGGCCCTAAGCACCGCTTAGTCCACAAACCCTTAAACCACACACACACACACACACACACACACACACACACACACACACACACACACACACACACACACACACCCACCCACCCCTAAAGCTGCTTTCACTCTTCCCAACCAAGTGTGTGTTGAAGGTGCAGTTTGCAAACAACAACAACAATCAGCTTGTCTGTACAGACACATTCATGCTTATTGCCTGTGTGTGGTTTCAATACACAAAATGAATAAATTAACACAAAACGCTGTCAGTCCATTAATCATATTAATTTATTAAAGTTTGTGGTTCTGCGTCTCCCGTCTCTGTTTCTAGATGAGAATGGGAAGGACCAAGGTGTGAATGTGCGTCAGAAGGTGAAGGAGCTGGTGGACTTTGTCCAGGATGATGACAGGCTTAGGGAGGAGCGGAAAAAGGCAAAGAAGAACAAAGACAAATACATCGGGGTATCGTCAGACAGTATGGGATACCGAAGTTACTGTAAGTCCTCTGTTGAGGGAGTAATATAAACAGACTGTTAATTAACAAAAACATCTGAGTTTTAATTCAGTTTGTGTCCTCTTGTTCTTATTCTGATCTCCTTTTCCACCTACTTGAATTCCTTCCCTCTAGCGGGGGACAGGTACGACTCCAATGATAGCCGGACAAGGTGGGATGACGACTGGGACAAGAATAAAGGGCCTTTCCCGTTCAGCGAGAAGCTGGGGGAGATCAGCGACAAGATCGGCAGCACCATTGATGATACCATAAGCAGATTTAGGAGGAAGGAAAGAGACGACTCACCAGATGGATTTAGGTTGGACACAGACACGTCATCGTATTGTATTTGCTGAAATATATTGAAAGAGACCAAGACAGTGCACCACAACATAACCATGTTATATCCAAATATGAACAAAAGGGAAGCCCCCACAAACTATAATAGGATAGGAAAATGAAACTTATTTCCGCTCTCAAACTGTTTCTCAATATAGAACGAACAGCAGCCAGACCAAAGTAAAATGTTCTGCTGCTGTTAAAGGATCTTACATGAGCACGGCTTGTAAACGCAGCAGTAGATGGGCCTCTATTTTCAGTCATGATCACATTAGAACAACAAAGAATCATCCTTTTAAAATCTAAAAGCCAAAAATTTAGATTATATTGTGAGCATACCTGTAAATGAAATTGTCCCAACAGGGTTTGGATCTTTGCTCTTTTTGTTCCTTGATGGATACGGTACGTTTGAAGGAAAATCTTGTGTGACCTCACATAACTGGTTGTCTTACGGGAGCCTTTATTGTCTCCGTAGTGACAACGAGGAGGACCGAGGTCACTCGTCTCACAATGGCCAGTCAGGAAAAGAATTTAAAGATGAAGAGGAGACTGTTACCACAAAGAGTGTACACATAGTCCAAGCAACAGAGACCACAGCAACACGAAAGAGAGGAGTCCCGTCCAAGAAAGTAGACTTGGGGGCTGCGGCCCACTACACAGGAGACAAGAGCCCAGAAACCACCATCAACCAGGTAGCAAGAGCTTGTGAGCATGTAAGACAGGACTTTATTGATATGTACGTAATTATGTATGTACTGTACTCTGATCTTTTTGTTCTGCCTTATTCCAGCCCCACCCAGCAGCCCCCCAGCCCTCCAGCACCGGCCTAGCTGACCTACTAATGGTGGACACAACACCAAGCCAGCCTGCTACCACAGGTATAATTTCAGCCACTCCAAGTGATACCTGGACACTTTGCAAAATGTGCTTACTTGCAGTCTTACCAGGAGCTATCTGAAAAGATTGGTATCAGCTGCATTTCTGTCTTTTCAGCATAAAAACTGATCAAAGACATGTTCAGCATAGCTTTGCTCCGTAGGGAAACAAGTGGTGTCTGCCAAAAAGCAACAATATGTCTTCCAGTATCCCTAAATATGTTTTATTGAAATGCTGTCTATTGTTAGCAAACAAGCTAGACGCCAGTAAATCCAGGAATAACCTTTTTGTTCAGTGATACATTGTACAAAACAGGGAACTCCATAGTGACTGTAGGACTACACTCTGCAGTGACAGTGCCCAGCTGCCGGTGCTAGCTTCAGATTTTGGGGACAGCGGGGGAGGGAGTTGATGTATAGGAACTAAGTGCACCAGATGTTTTTGGAGCAGTCCCTGGTGAATGAAGAGGGCGGGAGTGCTGAACAGATGTTTGGTCTTCTCCACCTATCTACTGCCACCACCCCTCCCTTCCCTCCTACACTTCTGACACTGAAGGAATGCTAACTATGTAGAATGGCACCTGGAGCTTGCTTGTTTAAAGTTGATGTTCTTGTGTCGATTTCTCAATGCAGATCTGATCAGTGGATTTGCTGACTTCTCCTCGCCTGCTGCCTCCGGCACCCTCTCCTCAGGATCCGGTTGGTTTCAAGACTTTTTTTTTTGTGTGTGTGTGTGTGTGTGTGTGTGTGTGTGTGTGTGTGTGTGTGTGTGTGTGTGTGTGTGTGTGTGTGTGTGTGTGTGTGTGTGTTTGCGCGTGTGTGTTTGCGCGTGTATGTGTGTGCTGTGCTGTTGCAGCCATACTGCTAGAATATTCAGAGGGATGCTGGGAGGAAGCCCTGGCCATATGGAGCCTGCTACCTGCTCTGCATAACAAGAACAGACACACATCAACTCCTGTTATGGATGACAAGGAGACAGGGACAGGGGAAGAAGTTGGTGGGGGTGGAGGAGACTGAGAGAGATTGAGAGGATGGATCGAGACAACAAGCAGGGCCAGTTCAATGAAAATTTAAAGCGTGGCAACAGTGGTCACTGAGAATACCCTGGATAAAGATAGACTGGCCTCACTGAAGACTCAGCTCTTTATTCTTAATTACTATGACAGGTTCAAATTTGCCTGTGTGTCCTTTGTTTGCAACACCTCGCAGTTATTTACACAGTTCACAATACAGACATCAGTGTTCAGTGAGCAAATATAAACATTCATGCCACTGTCTTTTTGTCTTGTTGCAGCAGCACCATCCTCTAGCAGCAATGGAGACTTTGGAGAGTGGAATGCCTTCCCTGGAGGTCAGATGCCAGCATCTGCCCAGACTGTTGACAACAGTGGAAATGACCTTTTTGGAGCCATGACAGCAGGTCCTGCCATTGCCCCAGCCCCAACCCCCACCCCCGCCCCAGTCTCAGCTCCAGGCTCTGGTCCTGCCTCAGCAGACCTGTTTGACTTGATGGGGCCAACTCAGTCCGTCAGCTCCTCCCAGAGCCTCAACTTCAGTATGAGCAGCACACAGAGCATGAGCACAACAGTCCTGCCCCAGTCTAGGTCACAGGTATGCATGATTGCACTCATACACACACGCATTCTTTTTTTAATAATTTATTCATATACATATCATTACAAGACTGAACGAGGGCTCAGATGATACAGGTGGAAGTAAAATATCCTTTGAGAATTAGCGCTACACTTTATGATTTCAGAGTTCATGGATACAGAGCTTGAACGATGATTTTAGTGTTATTTTTTTTTAATCACCAATGTGTTAGACAGTATTTGACATATTACAGCATATAATGTTGATAGAAACATTTAATGATATAAAAAATATCATGTTTACAGGCTGACTATTTTTGAAACGCTGCTAAAAATCCTGTGCATTTGTACAAAGATATATTAAAGCTGTGAAGTCCTCACTCATGTGGCGAGAAGTTTATAGCAAAGATGTTGGAGGTGCTGTGTGGAAGCCTGCCTTTAATTTCAATCAGCCACTGCAACACTTGGAAAATGACATAACCCTCGCCCTTATGCTTAATTTCAGAAGGTGGAAATAGAAACGTGTGTGTGAAATGCTCTGCTTTGTTAGCAATGTGAGATATTTTAATAGAATTGGTGTTTCAATCTTCAAATCACAGGTTTGTTGATTTGGCCTTGGTTATCAAATGTTATAAGTAATATTCTGGCATGTAAACACAAAGAACCTTTTAACAATTTCATGCATGAAGCAGGAAGTCAATAAATGACAAATGAGAGGAATGATATACTGAGGTTTCAGGACAAAAGTGAAAAGATTCCTCCCAGTTCACACCGCTCATTGACCACATCAGGCAGTATGCCTGTATGATAAAGACATACCTTCTCATGTGGTTGAAAGATGGAGGACTAGCATGTGGTGGTAGAGGGTTAACATGCAGCCTCACGCTCACCCCCCACCAGATGCTCATCTCCCCCAGAGACCGCCTACTAACCACCCACTCCTCCTGTTACTGACATGCAGAATGAGAGGAATCAGTTTTGAGTTACAGAAACATTAAAAAGCCAACAAAAGCTTGTGGATGTCGACTGTATTTCCATGTTAAAAGGTTGTCGACCTACTTAAAAAAAACTCAGTCTTTCTTTCACTGAGAAGACACCCACCACTCCCTTTTACTCTACTTTTTTAGATGGTATGTTTTAATGAGTTCAGAAAGAGACAGTAGCAGATTCCTCTGACAGTATCGAGGTTAAGTGGGTCAGGCTAAAGGGTTAGCACCTTGTGCTGGGGATGGTATCTTATCACTGTATATTTCTGTGATTTGAGCATGGATTAGCTCTGTCCCTAACATCGTATCTGTCTTTGCCAGCCCTTCCAGAACATGGGGGGTCCTATACAACCGCAGCCAGTCATGCCCCTCCAGCCTGTGCAACAGGGAATGGCCTCTCAAGGCGCCGGAGCCAAAGCGTCCCTCCCTTCCACCTGGTCAGACCACTCAGTTAACATTAGCCTGGACTTCCTGGGCCCAGGCATGCAGCCACCCAAGCCTAGCCAGCCCACCCTCAACACCCTCCAACAAGGTGAGAGGAATGGTAGAGCTGGCATGAGCCAAAATGCCAGGCAGGCTCTCCTTCAAAGCACCCCGCCAATCAAATATGATTTACAAGTTGGCACTTTTATTCATTGAGTTTGTTCTGTCATTTCCAGGCAACCAGTCACCTGCCAACATGCTCTCCCAGGGATTTTCTGTCATGAGCCTTGGACCTACAACAGTCAGACCGCCTGTTAATCCAATGATGCACCCTGGTGCTGGCATGGGGATGGGGATGGCCCCCAACCAGGCCATGATGGGGATGGGCATGGGCGTGAACATGGGGATGCCCGGTGCTATGGGGATGGGGATGGGGATGGGGATGGGGATGGGAATGAACCCTGCAATGGTCCAACAGCCCAAACAGGATGCCTTTGCTGACTTTGGTAACTTTGGGAAGTGATGGAGCTGGAGAGCAAAGATCATCTGGTGGAGTGGTGTAGGTCTCTCTCTCTCTCTCTCTCTGTCTCGCTCTCTCTTGCTCTCTCTCGCTCTCTCCCTCCGTCCATTGGTGAAGGATTGTTATGAGCTGCAAACAAAGAGTACTTGAATAATGTCAACTATCAATACCAACACCCCACAATCTCCTTAATTTTTTTTAAAAGTAATGCTGTGTAGTGATATGGATCTAAATGAATGTGTGTTTGAACCAATGATCTGTGTGGTCTGACACACACTGATGACGGTGTGCCTTGTCGGTTACTTGTAAGTCAGTGAGAGGAGGGAAGAGTGTGCCACCAAGAGAACGTCAGGGGGATTTGCTTTATAACCTCAATCAAGTGAAATCACCAGAATAGCAAAAATATATCAGTAGCTGCGTAATTTTTTTGAGATGCATTCTCAGTAACTTTACTGAATGAAGAGTTTGAATAACATGATCAGCCATTTTTACTTTCTGATGTACATTTAAGAATGTCAAGTTACCTCTTTTTTTGTCCTTGCTCTTCCTTTGGCCTGTAAATAGAGATCTGGAGCCCTTACAAATAAGTTATGAAGTTCCGATATGAGAGGAAGTGACAATGTGAGGAGTTGTATCATGCAGACCAAATCTGATATGAATTAAGACCTATAACAAAGCACATTGACACCTTCTCTTTGTACATAAGTGTCCACACACTCCAAATGTGGCTGTTTAGTGCTACAGGTAAAGTAATGAATGAGTGTTTGGATTGAAGACAATTGATTAATTTGAGGAGTTGCTCCTTCAACAGACCATCATATGTGGCCTTTTCTTATTGATACATATCTATATATTTTACATATGAAGAAGATTATAATCAGTTTGCATCCAAATGAGATAATCAGTAGTTAGAGTGAGCCTCATCCAGGGGTTGTGGGTTATGTACTGCAGCACAGAGTGCCTGAAAGACCTTTGCCTTTTCTCTTCAGTTATCCTCTTTGAGGGAGACAGTGTGACTGTGCAGTGTTGAGCACAGCGACCAGAACGGAGCTTCTGTACTTTGTGCAAACGTGTGTTTGTGCGTATGCCTCAAGTCAAGCGTGCTGTCCATACAGATATGCAATTGTGTAATTATTTCACGGTGACTCGTCTGTCCCGTGCACTGTTCTGTTAACTCCACTCTGTTCAGGTCGGTGATAACTCCAGAGCTCCACTTAGTTTAACACCTCAAGTGTTGCTGCAGACTGTTAATAAGATTGCACCATGCATCCATCGGTTGTCTGTTAAATGTCCACTGGTGCATCTGGGTAAATGTTGCCTTCTCACCTTCCTGTTCTTTTCAAAGGGCTTTATTGGCATGAAAGTTTTCAGAACGATGTTGCCAAAGCATCAAGATACAATTTGTCCAGATCTTTGGACAGTACAGCAATGAGAACATTAACCTCTTTGTTTATATGACACATTCAAAACAGAGATCTTGGAAACAGGGTTGCTGTCATTACTGACATCAGTCCAAATCTGCACGTTTTGCAACTTGTCGGGAAGATTGTGCAAGAGGAAGCACGTTTATCGGTTGGGATGGAGTTTGTACTCACCCAGTACGCTGTTGGTGGTTTAATGAGGATGTGTTGTGGGATACCAGATGATGAACAGTCCCATTCAGCTGCACGCCAGCAAACTGACCTGTTAGATGTACAAAACGTTGCTCTTCACTGGTCCAAGTGCCTGCCGATAGTTGCCTCCTGACCCTTGTTATGAGTGATTGATGAGTTAATCTCAGCTGCCTGACATTTTTTGATTTGTCACCGATTAGATAAATAATTCACTGAACAGAGGAGAAGGCAGTGGATTCTGCAGCCCCGGGAGGATTAGAAGTTGTGCTTTCCTGCTCTCCCAAGAGCTCAAGAGGCTGAGCACACTAACACATTGTAGCCTTGCAGAGTCTGAAACATTAAAATGACCAAAATCTGTTTGCAGTTTTTTCTAAAATATATCGGTAGGTTGTTTTATGCATTTTTTTCTACTTCAAATTGTTTTGATTTTCTCTAAAATGGGATTGTTACTGAAACACTAGCATATGCAAATGTAAAAAAAAAAAATCCTTTGAGAAAATGAAATTTTTGCATTATTCCCATTTTGATTTGATTTACACATCGAGATTCTTTATCTACAACATTAAACAGTTGATTGAAATTTGCTAATGGTGTGTGTTATTTGGTGTGCTGTGTCATTAGTCTCATTCAAAAGAGCTTCAAGCAGCAAAAGTGAAGCCACCCTCCTCGACTTTGAAATTACATTTAGTTGACGCAAGCTTGTTAATTTCATTCTTTGAGGTGGTTTACAAATTCCATTAATAAGGCAGAAAGAAAAGAGACATGCAGGGAATGTGGGCTCTGACAGTGTATGCAGATCAGCCGAGAAATGAGTGTGAACACCAAATCTACAAAAGTGCATCTCATGCTCATATCATACAAGAAACCAGATCACATAAAGATAATAAGAGCAGAGTAACAGCAAATAGCACGACTGAACAAAGGCGATATCTGCTTCTTATTGTGACAGCTGCAGTGTCTGAATGCAACACGTTAAGAAATCTCAACCCTTCATTGATTTAAGCTTTGGTAAAAATAGTTATTGGTGTTGTATTTAAAGCATGTTTGGTCTTCATGCGTCAGTCTTCATTCAACTAATTCAATTTACAATGTGTGCTAGTAAGATGGATGGCCTGATTACTCTGGTATATTACTCTCAAGAGAAAGATTGTGTCGTCTAATTGTGGCCCGTCTCTTCACCAAGAGTGCTGTGTCCTTCTCAACTTGTATGAAGGTTTGCTGGAACACACTGCTGAAACAAACACCACTAAAACACAGTTTGCATTGAACAACTGACCCCATTTTCACTCTCTGGAGAGGAGACTGTTAAATGGGCTATACTAATAATATTCAGATGCATTATATGAAAAGCATATAGAGTAACAACAGCTTAGCTACTGTTAGAACTAGTCCTATTTATGGCAGAAAAATAAATGGAAAAAGTGTCAATGAATGCCCGCAAATTAAGAAAAACAAATGAGGTAAAACTCTGACTCAGAAACATTACAGCAGCACACACTCGTTCTGTGCTACTCATCATCTGAAAGTAACCTCTGCCATTTTAAACAGAAAAAAGCAACATCGTTACAACTTCCATGAGATGCAGTAAATCGTGCTTTTATGGGTAATGTGCCCATTAAAGAGTAAAAGCAATCTGAGACGTCAAGACAAATGACAGCTTTTGAGTGCCATCTGCAATCTCGAGCTTCACAAACTCAATTATTCATAATGCATTTATGAAGTCCGCTGAGACTGCGCTGTCATTCCTGTTCAAACTAACAGGAAAAGCAACATAAAGGGACAAGCTCTCTGAGATGACAATGGCCTCACAGATGGCACTAATGTGTTTATGCTGCCACCTGCTGGGTAATAACCCCAACACAAACACAGCTATTAATGCACTATCAAAATAAATTTCCTTTAGTGGCACAGCAAAGAAAACAAGACAAAAAAAATGACTGATTAGAACTGAGGAGCTTTTATTTCTCAATGTCAAGATCACTTCTCTGGTGGGCAGAGAAAAACCTCCATATCAATATGATATAACAATAATCTGGCCTGATTTGTCTTCATGACAGACGTTCAGTGTCAAATACAACTTAAATTTCACTGACTGTGGTCGTAACTCGCATTTCTTCCATCTGGGGTAAAAAACAGAAATCAGAGTGGCTGTGGGTTAACCAGGATGACGTTCTCACCCCGGATGAAAAGCTGGTTGATGTGGCGTGTGTGGACCCTGCCGTACGCCTGGGAGTCTTTCTCCCGACAGCCCTCTGGACCCCGGGCCTTCAGCGAGACTGTGTGTTTGTCCGGCTTGGTTTTAACAGTGTCTGACAGCTTGCACTCTGTCCTGCTCTGCCTCCTCTTGCCGGTTTGTTGATCAGGCTGGTGCTTGCCGGCTGCCTCCTGGACTTCGTGCTTCTTTGCTGGCTCATCACCTGCCGAGCTCTCCTGGAGCTTTAGCTTCTCAAAGAGCTGTACGGAGATTTCAGTCACATTGATATTTGTGGATTAAACTTAAATCTTGCAGTTCAGCAGTAGCCATTCAGCAAATTTAGATCCTGTAATTGCCTCTATATAGTGTGTATTGTTACTGGCGGGGTCCACAAATTACCTCCCTGTGCACGAGGGATTTACAAAAATGATGCATGCATGCAAATCCAGCGTTACTGTGCGTGATCTGATCTCACTGACAACTGTCTTGTGGCTTCTTTGGTGTATCAGAGGTTTTGAATATTTCAGGGAGTGATGAAACAGACTGCACATTTCCAAATGCTCAGCGAGGTAACAAACTTTGCTGTGCTGCCAAATCAACCAGGACTATAGTGTTGCAGGTTGTAACTTAAGGCATCACTACGTTCAGTCAGACATACAATGGAAACTAATGCCTACCCGTGACATGGTGAGGGCTTTCTGGTGGTAGAAGGCTTGTCCCAGCAGAGGCTCTCTGTATGTCTCATCTACGTCTACCATTGCCTGACGAACGAGAAATGAAAACAGAGGCCAACATAAAGAGTCATGGTTACAAGTACACTATAGGCTATTTCAGATTCAGCATACGGCAGCTATCGTGTGAGAAAACACGAGCGGGAGAGCTCACCATGTTCCAGAACTTGTCGAAGGCCACGACAAAGCCGGAGCACACTCCCCTCAGTCCCTTGAAGGTCCTGATGTGAACTTTGACCCTTATCCTCTCCTCCACGCAGCGGTACAGCTCCCCCAAAGGACTGCCTTTGCACACTGAAGACACAGGACGAACACACAGGCAACAAATTAGAGAAGAATTTCACCTGAAGCACAAAAAGGTATCTGTCAAAAAAAAGGGCAAATTATGCAAGAGTTACCACGAGATTTGACACGTATACAGTTAGAAAGTCAACACCACATATCTGTGTCCTCTTCAGCTCCATAGTAATAACTGTAGACATGGTCATAATTACTCCCTCAGCTAAAAACAACAAAACTACCAATGTAATGGACATGTACTAATGTGTTAGTGGCGGTTACTGAACCTACAGGACATCCTGATCAGGACATTTTTCCGCGGCTTCTGCCTCCTCCGCGGGGCTCTGCTGCTCCCCGCCGCCTCTGCCTCTGGCACCGCGTTGTTCACCATGAGCTTCTTCAGCCTCTCGATGCGCTCCGGGTCGGCCACCCCCTTCATCGCCTTTTGACGCTTTTTCTCCACATTCTCCGGTTTGGCTCTGCCCCGGCCGCCCAGCTGGAAGCTCACGTACTCTGCCACATTGTTAAAGCATTTGATATTTGGAAAAGGAAGCGATACAGTGGGTGAGTACAAGGCCAAGAGGGGGTCGAAGTTATCAGAGCAGACATCTGTTTTAACTGCGCCATCGTCCTCATCTTTACTGTGGGCCTCTGGTTCATGCTCCGGCACTGAGGGCGTACTCGAACAGGTTGCAGTTGCCGTTTCTTTACTGTGTGATTTCACACTTCTTTCCTTTTCCTCCATGTTTGAAACAACCGCAGATGAACACACCACGAAGCGTTGAATTCTGGGAAAGTTGGTGTCGTCGGTTGAGGCTGAGCTTTCACTCTGCACCTACTTCAAGGGACCCTAAATAAAGTGGACTAGACCATGTCACTCATGTGGTCCATTTCAACCACGGAAACGTTATTTTGTGTGGTTTTCATTTTTTGCTGTAGTAATTGGATCGCAATGGCCTACTTAGGTACACATAAACCTTAAAATAACTTACTGACAGCCCCCCAGGAAAGAGTCTAGCCTGCAACTGTACTACAAATTCCGTAAAACGTGTTTCCGTATCCTTCTCCTCATACACGATCTTTGGTTGCACTTGCTCCCTCCCATGACCACAAGATGACGCTAAAACACAGACGATGTTTGGTAGATTGCATGCAAATCTCTTCGCCGTAACAACTTATCCATTGCAGTGGCACACAAATGAATTGATATATGATGGTGGCTTCTTATAGAGAAGCGCAAGCAATGAGAAGAATTATTTATTTGTTTTTATCAAATTTATTAATTTCAGGTTTGTGCTCCGGAACTTTTGATTGTACTGTCTGCGGTAGCACTACGACTCATTATAGTGAGGGACTGTATATATGCCAAAGCGTGTTACCTGGAAATTGACTTAGAATAAATGCAGATATCAATTGATAACATTAGCTTTGCTGACTTACGAACTCTAATAAAAAATATTGGTGTTTGTGTAACTAACGCGTGAAGTAAACGTGTTTCTAAGAAGTAGCGAACTTGTTGGTTATTGTAGGAGAAGAGGAGAAACAGCACACAAGACATCCAAGTGTAAGTGATAATTGATGTTATGGTAGCGTGGACGAACATCTAACATTAATTATTGCTTAATGTATCATCATTTCATGTTTTCTTTTTCTTTTCTATTTTTTCTTTATAAATGTCAAAGTAAAGTAAAAATACTCGCACTCCATTCGTCCTGGGAACATGTTATCTTACATGTTGTGTGTTTGCTAATTGAGTCTCCTTTTCAGGCGCACCCTAATGCTGATTGGAAGGACCTACAGATTTGGATGTGTCAGGTCTTGTGCTGTCAAACCCTCGGCCTGTCTTTTTACTTCTCCCAGCAACATGGCGAAGAGCAAGTTTGAGTATGTCCGCAGCTTTGAAACAGATGACACTTGCCTACGAAACTGCTATATTGTAGTGAGACTGGACGGGCGCAACTTCCACAAGTGAGTTTCCTTTTCGTCTCTGTGAAGACAACAGGGATGCTGCACGTCAGTAGTAGGTTGATGCATCTTTAGAAACCATGCTGCTGTTGCGTTTTGTTTCAGGTTTGCAGAGCAGCACAAGTTCACAAAGCCCAATGATAACAGGGCCTTGGGCCTGATGACGCGGAGTGCACGCTCTGTCATGGGAGAACTGGAGGATATTATCATCGCTTATGGCCAAAGTGATGAGTTCAGCTTTGTCTTTAAGAGGACCTCCACCTTGTTTAAGAGGAGAGCCAGGTACTTTGGTTTTGACACGCTGTGCAGACCTCCATCATTCTCACACAGGCCTTTCATGTGTGTTGTCTGACTTTCTTTTCCCTCCTGGCAGTAAGCTCATGACCCACGTGGCCTCCCAGTTCTCCTCCTCATATGTGTTTTACTGGAAGGAGTTTTTTGGGGAACAGCCCCTCTTGTACCCTCCGGGCTTTGATGGACGTGTGGTCCTGTATCCTAGCAACCGCAACCTTAGAGACTACCTCAGCTGGAGGCAAGCAGATTGTAAGTACACGCTGTGCTGTAACTGTAGCACGAGTCACACATTTGACTTTTAGGCCTGTCCGATGTCACAGCACACATGTGGGTTTGTGTCTTTCAGGTCACATTAATAATTTGTACAACACAGTGTTTTGGACATTAGTACAGAAGGGAGGACTCACCACAGTCCAGGCAGAGGATCGTTTAAAGGTGAGAGCCAAACACAACCTGAAGCCAATCAGTCCATTGTCTTCTGATGGATGCTGATTCTGATTCATTTTTGGTATTCACTCCTGTTGAAGGAATTTGCTGGTTAAATAATACAATCAATCCATTTTTTTTAAAGCATTTATCAAATGAATGGACCAAACATTTGCTGCCACAGCCAAGATGTTTGCAAGCTTTTCTCCCTTTCATTAGAAACACAATACTATGGGGTTTTTTTACTGTTGGCAAAACAAATCAGTTTGAAGATGTTAGGGTCTGACAAGGTTTGATGGTCAATTCTAAATATTTTTGACATTTTGGAAAATATAACCAGTAGATGAATTAATAATGATAATGAGTTATTTGTTATTGTACCTTTCTCATCCATACTCTGACTTAAATGCATGTTTCAGATTTCAGCTGCCTCTGTGTTGTTTTGTATTTGTGATAAAAGTATTTCTGTGAACTTTGATTGCATAACTATTTTTGAGACAAGAATTTGTCAGCAAGAAGACATGGTTCTGGATGCAGTCGCCTGTATGGTTATGAGTGTATTTCTGTGGTCACCACAGTATTTACTTCTGCTTAATTCTCACTGGAGATGAACGCAGATTGTACGTGTTTTCTAACTCCACAAATGAATTTATTGCTCCCCCTCAGTTGTGGTTGTGATGATCAGAATGTAAAATCTGTCACTACAAAGATGTTCAGGGAACGAATGGGTCAAATTGAACAGAAGGGGGTCACATGTATCTATAGAACATCAGGCCTGACTCTGTTTGTGGCAGCTGCCACTGACTGACACAGCGTTCTGTGGAAGTGCCTTCGTTCTCCAGCGGGCTGTGAGGGAAACTGATGATGTGATGAGTTGTGGAAATGTTTGTTCTGGCTTCAGGTTTGGGCAAGATGAGTCATTCACAGCCTATCAAACCTTTGTGCTTCCTACTTCATTTATCACTTTAAAAGCATTTCTTTGGAAAAACTGCCCAAATCAAATCAAAGATCTTCTTCTGTATATGTCATAGCATTAAACATTTCCATGTTCAAATAACAAAACAGCAGTAGAGCCAGTGAGTCGTGTCGTTTTAATGGTTTTATTTACATGCACGTGTCTCCTTCCAGGGAACATTAGCTGCAGACAAAAATGAGATCCTGTTCTCGGAGTTTGATATCAACTACAACAATGAGCCTGCCCTCCACAGGAAAGGCACCACTCTCATCTGGGAAAAGGTCAGTTGCTACAAAGGGTTTGACTCTGCACAGTTATTACAGAGAAATTCAATGAGATGACTCCCCCTCTGTTCTCCATCTTTAGCTTTTAAATCCTTCACTGTGCCCACTCCCACCTCACCTGTCTCATCTGCTCTGCTCAGTGATAGCTCACATTTTCCCTGCATGTCGTCTGCCTCAGCTTCTGTGCCCTGTGACGGGTTTCTTCTTGTATGCTCGACAAATTTCAGCAGCAAATGTTGAGTCTAGGAGTCTAGTTTTGTGCGCTTGGCTGCAGTTTGAGGTTTTGGCTGACAGCAACACTTAACACTGACTGTTGATGTGTTGAAGCTGAAGTCTCAGATCAGAGTGTTTTGAATGCATCGACAGGTTGACTTTTCAATAAATCCCTGCTCGTGTTGCGTCACCAAATGCCAATAATGTAGCTAGGTGGAAAATAAAGGTGAAGGAAATGTAGATATGTAGGATTACATATCTCAAGCTACTTCCATGGCTTTACCAGTAGATCTTCATACCGCTTCATCTTCATAGTGAAATGAAAGGAAAATAAATAAATTGTTGCCTGGCAGGTTTATGAGATGCTGTGAAAAGTGTTTTATTATTCTGAATTGTACAGGAGTGTGTGTGTGTGTGTGTGTGTGTGTGTGTGTGTGTGTGTATGTCTATATCTATATCTATCTAGATAGATAGAAAGCTTCTATATGTAACATTTACTGCCACTAGATGTCAACGTGGCACCATCATCAGCATCTCAGAGCAAAACAAATGGATGCGTTGGCCTCACCTCGTAACCAGAAACAGCCCTGATATCGCTTTTCTCAAAATCACAAAACTCCATTGTCAAAATGAGTAATTTTGCCTCACAGATCATTGTAAAACACAAGTCATTCAAACTTGATGGAAATAACATAAAACGCACTGAAACTGTCTTTAGACAGTTCCAACAATCACCAGCTCTGGTTCAGTCAAAATAGGTTTGATGTGATGCTCTGTGGCTTCGGCGAGTGTTGTGTGGAGATGACGGGGCAGAGCAGAGGGACAGAGCGCCTGCTCACCGACAGACGGCTGCTGAGAGCTGGGGAGCTCTGGAGGAGAGACCGAGGGCAGAGCAGGAGCTTCTGGAGGAGTAAACACCCAGAGTCACTCCAGATTCTGCTCTGATCCAGAACTGTTGCCGTCCAGAGGAAAGCTCAGTTTATTTTTTAACTCTCAGGCTTAAAAAGTGGGTTTGTCTTCACTCTTGCTTCTTAACCAGTCTGCAGCAGTGAGCACGGGGTTGTTATAATGTAATTAGGCTTTTTATAAATGCAGGAGCGCCAACAGTTTCACAGGGAGGGAATAACACGCACAGGCGGCCGGACCGGCTACCTAAACAAAGAACAGAGAAGCTCAGATTACAACACACATACAGAGTGTGACTTCATTCTCTGCTCAGGACACTATTACTCCACTGTGTCTTTACATAGCAAACAGCTGTTTGCCGCTATATTAATGTTCAAAATCTAATATTTTTTTTAAGCCTTTAAGTGTTTAAGATGGATTTTTTTTGTGAATTCACTTCTCTTTTTTTGTTGTTGTCGAGAGTTCGATAACATCGATGCCATTCTCATGTTCGTCCTTTAAACCTGAAGCTACAGCTAAGTACTAGTCATCTTAGCTTAGCATTAAGACAAGGGGAGACAGCTAGCCTGGCTCTGTCCACAGGTTAAAAAACACCTACCAGCCTCTCTAAAGTTATATATACAGTGATACTTTGTGCCTTGTTTATTTAGTCCATCCAAACCAAAGTGCCAAAACACCAAGTTGTGGTTTTACAGAGGATTATGTGCTCGATTATTGCTTGGCTGAGTCCTATGACTTCTTCGAGCCCGGAGGTTGCCAGGCAACTAGCAGACAGATATGAGAGTGGCATTTCACAAAATATCCAGCTTTTCCTTTCAGTCACCTTTAATTAATCGTTTTCCTCATTCTGTGTGCGCAGCAAGATGAAACTGTCACTAAACGCATGAAGCGGCCGAATGAAGAGGAGAGGGACGTGCCTGTTACTCGCAGCAGGCGGAGGGTGCAGGACTATCACTGTGACATTATAGGAGAGACGTTCTGGGAGGAACACCCCGACATCCTGGAGGACGACAGTTGCTAACAGCTCCTGCGCTGCTGCAGGAGAAATGTACCGAACTGAGTCGAGCCAGAACGGCTGAATGGACCCACGCGAGCAGCGGACAGATGATGGAGCAGCTGCAAACGATTACTCGCTGACAGCTGGAAAACATCATTATTTTCACGTGTTAAACTCCTATTGCAACGTTCCCTTAAAGTAGGAAGTTTCTGCTTAAACTGCGAGATGCTGTCTGTTTGTTCAAAGGGAAGCAGATGATTTCATAATCAGTGGGTATTGAGGACATGTACAGCAGTTTGATAGTACCGCACTGACTCAGACATCTGCCCATCCCTCTCTCGCCTATTCTAAGGTTGCTTCTCCAAATACATACCCTCATTTGATATCATGAATGGCATTTGTAAAACTACATCACCTAATCTTTCCGCGTGTTTAACATGATCATGATGATTCCTCTTGGCCCACTGCCCCGATGGTTGTTTATGTGTGTCAGCTGTGAATGTCAGCCCGCCTTTTCCGAATGTTTGAATTTTTGTGGTTCAGGATCTGCAAAGTGTTCAACATCACTTCCAGTTTGTAGCGATAAAGAGTGTATTGGAGGGAGGAATAAGCCGAGTAAAGCAGAAACCAATACCTTGGCAGTAATGAGTGGCCTTGTTTTGCAGCCAGGATACCATTTAGAGATGTGAATGGATTCAGCGGCCTGCACTGTCATCAGTGCTAAGAATACCTCACACACCCTGCGTACACTCTATCCTCCTGACATGTGCTCTGTGGCATATTTATCATCACACTTATAAATGACCGGCTCAGTATGAATGGCTGCTGGAGGGTTGAAGCGGTAGAAGCTTACTGTATTCTGTTACTGTAGTAGGCTCGGTTACTGTCGGGTATTAGTGTATTCTTGGTTTCGTGACCTTGTTAAAAGCATGTAGCTGCTGGACTGTGCTTTATGTAAGATTCAACTCTTTCATTCACAGTCAGGCTAAAATTCTCAGAGGCCTGTTAGTTGTGAAAAGAGCTTTAGAGTTAATGAATGGTCACACACGAGTTAAGCAAGATGTGCTAAAGCTCATTATGATTGCAGAATTTTGTAATGACATAAACTGACTGTGCTCAGATCAGTTCACATGGACCATTGCCAAACTGACCACATACGGCGTTTGGACATATGGGCCACAGTATGTATAAAAACCAGAGCGTGTTGAGACAAGTGCTGCAGTTATTTAAAGACAGCATATGTTTACATGCAGGGCCTAAACTTAAGCCTGGTGGGCTTCTGGTTGGAATAAACAGAGGAAATAGTCTACACAACCTCAAAATAATTTGATTATACTGAATCGCTCTTTTAAAGTATTTCCTGTCCTCAGTTATGATTGGTTAAATAGCCACTGAGACATAAGACGCATTCACATCATATCATCCAGAGTAAAAGCAGCTGAGTGGGATAAAAACATTGAAGCGAGCCTTGGAGATGGCATGAACTCTGACAGTGACAATATATCCCATTTGTACAAAAGAACCTCAGACGTGTCAACACACTGGCGCCAACATGGCTGCACGGCCTCCACCGTCACAGCTAAATACAATCCATCGTACAATAAAAATCGATTCAGCTGTTTCAAAATGAGATGTACATTATTTTTATCTGTATTCACTTGGTGAGAAACTGCTCCAGATCAGTTAAGTTCAGCTGTATCAGACAAACTGACCCTGATGGTGTCACAGTGATGTCATCAGGGTCATCTCTACTTGGAGGCTACAAGTCTACAACAAAAAGCTTGTGCTACAAACTGGAGATGTGGAGGTTGTAAGATTCATGCGTAGGCAGACGGGTAGATCCAATGAAAAATAAAAGAAGTTGCATGATGGGTAATGTAGGATCCAGCATTTTTAGATACTCCACTGACTAAAAGTGAGGACATCTCAGTCTCTGCTGCTTCGATTTTGACCGTTCTTCTCTTAATCTGTCTCTTGTGAGTGCCTCTTTAAGAAATAGTGCTGAAAAAACGCAGAGTCCTTAAACATCCCCTTCAACGAGGTGAATCTGCTGCGTGGCACAATGAGACTGTTGAACTATTATGTTCATGTGCTTTTTTTCATTCATGTGCATGAAGAATACGTTCATATTTGCGTGTTTTAATTGTACACATTTCAGCGTCTTGTTGCTCACTCGTACGTTGCACCATATCCCGGTTTATCTTGCCTCACCTCGACAGCTCCGTGTCCCTCTCCCTCTGCCGTGTGTGTGTGTGTGTGTGTGTGTGTGTGTGATGAAGGGGAGGGCTTGAGAATGAAAGAGAGGTGCGCTCCGCGCGCTGCAAGCATCTCATTCAGCCGAGCGGCGGCGGCTTCTCGCGATGTCACACCGGCGGCGTCTTCTCCATCCGATGTGAAGCACCCAGAGCTCCTTCACTGCACATTTATGTCTCAGTTTAGCACCTTCATCTGGAGCCGCTTGCTGTTAGAATGCGTCCGGGAGCGCGTCCTCCTCCTCTCCACGCCGTGCAGTCCTCTGTGTGTCTGTGTCTCACAGTTGTCGTCCTCTGTGTTGAGGCTGCTGTATCTGAAGGCGGTGTTTACAATGGTGAGTCCGATTGTTCCTCCGCGCGATGGTTGCAATTTGATTTTCACGTTAGAAATAAACTAGGTAGATGTTGCATTGCACTTCATTGTATATTCAGTCTTAAAATGCAAACCCCACGGCACTGCTGGGCATGCATAATGTCATTATTATTATTATTATTATTATTATTATTATTATTATTATTATTATTATTATTATTATTATTACCACTGTGTGAGAAGTGAATCATTCAGTGCACAAATAAATATTTCAGTAGGTCTTTAAAGTATAGTTTGCAATCTTTCCTCCCGTTTTTTCTTTTCCTTTAACAATAATTGTGACAGGTCTGCACCAAAATACCAAGGCAAATTCCTTGTGTGTGAAAACATACTTGGCAATAATGTTGCTTCTGTTTCTGATTCTTTCTCTCTCTTTTTTTTTTGTATTTTGCATTTTCTGTTATGCATTAGGAGAAAATAAGCAGGCTTCACTGAGGAGCATCCTTGAGCACGTTCAGAGTTATGAGATTACTTCTCCCACATGGCTGCATCCTCACAGACGCAGGAGGTCCGCCAACAAAGAGGTGAGTCAGTCTGCCTCACCCTCTGTCCATTTGGCGAAGAAAATGATTCAATCTTGATATAAGTCTGCTCTTGTTTGGTGAACTCCTGCAACCTGATGAACAAAGTATTTTTTTTCTCCCTGCAGCATCCTGCAGAGGCACTGGTTCTGATCTCAGCCGAGGGCCGGGAGCTCAGACTACACCTGGAGAAAAATGAGTGAGTGACTAATGTACAATAAAGTGCACTACACTGCAGCGTTTCCAACATAGGATGAGACAAGATAAATGACACTTTTGGAGTAATGCCTCAGAGGAAAAATCCCTCAAAGACTTCAAATAGTTACCTGTATCAAATCAAGTCAGAGCATGTTAGCATCAACAATGTCCTGTGTGTCCTTCCACATCCTCAAGACGCCCCGGCGACTCCCGTTTATTTGACCAGATGTTAGCTGTCACATAGACACGTTTATAAGGTCAGTGCCCCCGTGGGTGCAGAGGGGGCGATGAAGGGAGGACAGCATGGTGATGGTTTTGGACGACAGAGGGTTGACACCCGATCTGTGCGCCTTGGGCAAACAGGAAGTTAAGATTGTGCCTCTGCACCTAACATCCTGTAATCTGACAGAGTGGTTCCTGTCCAGGAACAATGGGATGGTGATAGGAAGGGAGTGGAGTATCTGACTCGTCTAATGGACTGTGTGATGGCTGGCTGGGAGGACTGGACTGGAGGTGGGGAGATGTCAGTGGTGACAACAGAGCTGTGGTTTATCACTTTTGGATTTGAGCCAGCTCACAAGTGGAATGGGAAGCTTTCATGAGGTCCATTTTTACCATCAGATGTAGACCCTGTCTGTCGTTCATTCACTCACACGCACACACATTAGCAAACCGTGACTCCACTGTGTCTGACTGGCCGTCCCCTCAGGGATTTGCCCCCCTGTTCCCCCTCCCCAGCAGGTGGTCACACTGTTAGATTTCCTCCCGGTCAAAGGAATTTTCATCAATCACACACAGCGTTTGTCTGCATATGTGTGGAACAGTGGCAAGAACAGACAGAGTTTGAAACATTTCACAGTTTCCTAAGTTCCTCAGCATGAGATGGCGATGATGATCACTGATAATCAGTGATAATTGCAGATGGGTCTAGAAAAAGGGGAAATTCAAAAATTCTAACTCCTTTTACTCACAAGCAAGAAAAATATATTTTGAAACCATTTTTGTGCAACTTCTCAACTGTTTCCTGCAACAGGAAAGCTGTGAACATTTCTTCACTGCTGCCAATAGGAACTGTGAGGTGATGTGAAAAAAGGGAGAGGTAATGATATGATCTAAAAAAAAAAATTCGAATATGGTAATGAAAACTATTCCCAGTTTTCATTTAAGGATAAAGCACACAAAGATTGAGATAAAGGTACACATCCCACTTCTTTGGTATTGATCCTTTAATGTACCGTGTACTGAGATTTATTGATCTGGGCAAGAAAATCATGTAAATACTTTTTCCTGTTTCATTCACTACAGCCTCAGCCTTTAATACTCGTCAGCGTGTATGCTACAAGTCACATAGGGAGTGTATGAAAATTATTAGCTTGGTCAAAAAAGTACGAGGGTTATGTGCTTTTTTCAGATTTCCTACATATCTTCTCACTGGATTTCCGTTTCATTTCAGCCCTCCCTTCATCTGTCGCCTGTGTGTCCCTCTTTCAGTCACTGACAATGTGATCATGTTCATAAAAAGGACCCGCTATGCTTGCCACCTTTATTTCTAATTTGCAGTTTGGTAGACGTTATGGGGATTAGCGTTCCGTTAGCACCCAAAGATTTTAATGGTACAACATTTTACATTTTTTTATGCACCATAAGTTTTTATGATGAAGCAAGTTCAATTCAACACTGTTGTATTTTGAGATATTAAGGGTTGAGGGAAGGATCCATTAAAGTGTAGTAAAGCTTTGGGGAGCCTTGCTTCTTTAACCATTCAACCATGACATTCAGACCTCCTCACCACCCCAATTATTTTCTTACAGTCCCTTGCAAAAAACAGTTTTACGCGATTCAAAGAAAGAGCTTGCCAGCTGTCTTCGTAGCGCCGTTATTCAGTCTGAGATTTCCCACTTCTCCCCGCCACCAGCCGGAGTTTCCCTACTCTCCAAGGCTAAACAACAAATCCCATACTGGGTTACTGTGTTTTGACTTTGTCCATCCGCCTAATGTGGAGACAGATCTGGCTATGTGAGACTATAGGGGTGGCCTGAAGAAGACAGCAGCTTGTGTCAGTGAAGATCAATGTCTGATTTTGGAGAGAAGCCAGGGAAAACGCTGCCAGTGTCCATCTCCGTGTCCTGGCTACTCTCTCTTGTACTCATTGCCCCTGCGACCGTTACTCTGACAATCAACAGATCAGGGGGACCCAAAGTAGCCGTGAGATTGTCGTGATCTTGTCTTTCTGTTTATCCTTCTGGAGTATTTTATATCTCATTTGTTTCCTACTCTTTCCCTTTTAATTCCAGTCCACCTCAGACGCTCCTCACTGAATTCATCATTTAAACAAAGCGCAGAGAATGACGTAGTTGTGAATTTCTGTGGGCATCAGTACTCCCAGTGGCTGCAGCACAGACTCCATCCATTTATGTCCTCACATGCTTGTCAATGTACATGTGTGTGTGCATGGGTCTTTCTTTTAAGCTTGGACGTGCAATCAGTGTGGATGGCTATGTGTGTCTACTTGAGCTTTTATCTTAATGAAAGGCTGTGCTGCACCCATAGAGGGCAGATTTGGTTCAGTGCCAGACAGGGGCCAGTGTGCTGACTCAGAGTGCAGGAAAAGGGATGTAAAAACAGAGTGGGAGAGGGAGGAAACAGTGTAAGAAAGTGAATGATGGACCGGAGGAGAAGGGTTGAGGTGAGAAAAGTCACAGAAAGAGGGAAGTGGAGGCAGATGCGGTTAGTTTGAGTTATGTGCGTTTGGTTCAGATATGTGGATATTCTTTCTTCCTCCTCTGCATGACTTTCTCTGTTCTCCTGTTTAAAGCCCTTCCTGCGCCCCCTTAAGTGTATGAACCTGAATTAAGCACTCCCCTGGGAAATGTACACATCATTGTTCCTCCTCTCCTCTCCTGCTCCTCACCTCATATGTCTTCCGCTCTCCTATCTAAAAACGAGCACCCCATTCTTTCTCATTTCTTTCTTTCCCTCACCTCATCTGATGTTCCCCAGGGCTCTAGTATAAATATACATCTCCCACGCGCTCTCTGCGGTCAGCGTTTGAGAGACTGTGGCCACACGCAGACAGGCGACACACACAGACACACTTGTAGACGCACACAGCAGCCCAAAAGAACACAAACAAGGCCAAGAGCACAGGCCTGATGGATCACAGGAGTAGCTAGCAGAGGGCAGAGATGCATTCGCTTGCCCTTGTTTCTGTTTAGTCTCCGTGGCGCGGCCCTGTCTGCTTAGATGTCTTTATCTAGGCCTCTGTGTTGGCTTGTGTGTTGGGGAAACACTCACACACACACACACACAGGGCTTGACACAACAGAGCATTGGCCTGCCTCTGCTATAAAAGCCTCTTCATCATCCGTTGCTGAGTGGTAGTTTGACTTTGCATCAGCCTTCTCCCTCTCCTCCACCCGTGTGCGGTGATGTCATCCGACACTATGAGAGAATGCGACCCACTGACCCTAATGCATTCCCCACGTCCCCTTCTCCTCCCTTCTCCTTCACTATCTCCCAAGTACATTAGCATTACTCCCCCACCCCCCCTCTCCCCTCAGGAGCCTGAACCAAGCCTTTGTCTCAGCCTCACTACCGGACAGTCCTGATTCAGCCAGTATTGCGCTCCTCAATCACAGCATCTGTCTGGACACTGGACGACATCCAATCTCTGTGCAGCGCAGCGCTCAGGCCATCACACAGAGGCTTTTGCAGTCTTGATTTGAAAGTTCTCACAGTATTTACCAGACCGCAATTAAACTCAAGGGTTTGGGATATTCCCAGTATGTTGGTGGTGTAGACTGGTGGAGTTAAAAGAATATGAGTATGACGCTACAGCAAACAGTTTAGCTTAGCATAATGACTGGAGACAAGAGGAATCTGCTAGATCTGTACAAAAGCAAAAACCTCCCACCAGTGAATCTAAAGCTGATTAAATGCTATTTCTGCAAAAAGCTAAATGTAGAAGCAGCCATTTGTGGATTTAATGGCAGTCATGTGCCAGACTACTTCTTAACCAGACACAGTGACTTTCTGGATCCTCAGCTGGTTTCGTGGCAGCCTCACAGTGCCAACAACATCCTCAGAAGTCACTGCACCAGGCCAAGAAACGGGCCTCTTTGTAATCCCTGGAAAACCGCAAATTGTCATTTGCACACTTCTGTTTTTGTATGGATTACAGTTACCAAAAGAAATATAAGGTGTTAATTAGTGAGCTTTAGAGGCACTGCTAGACAGATCTTGTTACCTTTGGCCAGAGCCAGGCTAGCTGTTTCCCCATGTTTAAAATCTTTATGCAAAGCTAAACTAACAGGCTGCTGGCTGTAACTTCATATTTATCCTAGAAATATGAGAATTACTATTCCTTTCAAGTTTAGCAACAAAATCAGCATAACTAGATATATGCTACATGTAGCCAGACCAGTTAAAACTGATGTATAATGATGTATAAAGTCATAGACGGCTGTGTAAGTCATGTGTCTAACAGTGGAAGTACTGCTTTGCTCTGTCATTGTTCCAAACACAGTGATGTATTTGGCACAATCCTAAACTGCTTGTCATTGGTGCTGGTGGTTGGCTTTATCTTGCAGAAGCAGAGGCTCCTATAGCTTAAATAAACATGTAAAAAGTGTGTGTGTTTTATTGTGCATGTGCGTTGTAGTTGTCCCCATAGTTTCATCACACAGTTAATGATCCATTTACCCTTTTCTTTTTCTTTTTTTTTTAACTTCTGGAGACACTGATGATGCAAACTGAAACTGTTTGATCACACCTCCAGGTTATTCTGGGTGGTACTTGTGGTTGTTTCTTCATTGCAAATAGCTGATGCATAGTTTCATCTGTAATTCAGTTCTTTGCAGTTTGAATAAACCACCAGTTGAGGTTATAGAAGTTATTTTCAGTACCTAAACAGATAAGGCATTAACTGTATTTAACGTTAAGTAGAACAGACCGGACCCATGTGTGAATGTGACGAATTACATTGGTAGGTTTGGACTTTTTAGCATTTTTAGTACAAACCAACAAAAAACTAAAACACAAAACCAAGCTAGTGGTGCTTTCAGTCATGGAAATGGCTGTGTTAATGGCATGTTGTGTCTGTTACATGTCACATAGTGGCAGGTTGTGTAGTCATCAGTCTGCAAGCATGCACAGCTGCTGACTGGCATGTGAGCGTAAGGGTGAATGGAGGAGAGAAAGAGTCATTATGTGTCTCCTCATGGAAGAAGTGATTCCTGTAATGACTGTGGAGCAGCAGCAGGGTAAAGCTCAGTCAATCATCAGCCACTAACATTAATTCTGCCGGTTGGACTGACAGAGAGTGGCCTGCAGATGAGAGGAGAGCATGATGGGAATATTAGGGAAACTTAAATGAGGAAAACTAGAGGATGGCCAGATACAAATGAGGGTAGAAGGTCAAAGCACAACACAGCGGGGGTTTTCCCATTTAGGGTGACATCAGCCGGATAGATTACCACTGAGTGATCATTTATAAAGTTTTGTCTTAGACTGCTTGTGTGTGTTCATATAAGAGTCCCTCTCATCTTCCCCCAACCCCAGAGCAAAGATCTGTAAAAGGAAGAAACCGCCGTCTTTGACTGGCTTTGTGGCTGATTGCATCAACAGGCTGCTATTGTTTCAAGAGCTTGTCTCCTTCAGGGCATCTGACGGGAGAGAAAAATGCCCATCCTCCCTTCATTTGTCTTCATCATCCTTTAAAGGAATAGTTTGGCATTTTGGGGAATGCTCTTAATCACTTTCCTGCTGAGAGTTAGATGAGGAGATTGATACCACTCTGTGTGCTCAGTCTGAAGCTGTAGCTGGTTAGTTTAGTATAAAGATGTAAGAACAGGGGAAAGAGCTAGCCTGGCTCTGTGCAGCAATGACTCCACCTGCCTGCTATCGCCCCTAAAGCTCATTAATTAACATGTTACATGCTGTTTGTTTCCGGAAAAAGTTGCGGAATCACTGCAGCCAACTAAAAAATACACAGAGCTGCTTTGTTTTACATTTCAGTGTGTGTATTATTGACATTATGCATTTGTGTTTTCCAAAATGTTGAGCTATTTATTGAACTTCACCGCACCGATTTGCACTTATTTTATCCAGCAAAGATGAAAAGGGAATAAGGTAGCTATCATACGTAGCTAGCACAGCCATTACCCAGAGGTAATGCCACAAGCTGGCTCAGATGGAAGAGAAAAGATTCATGATAAATAATAAAATCTTAGCAGGACATCTTAGGTCTGTCTAATGTTTATTTGAGAGTTCAGTTGAGTCCAAGCTTTCAGCCAGCATCAGTAGATACATGTAGGTTTCTCTACATCTTGATTTCACTGCAGTTATCGTTGATCCTTTGATGGATCTAGGTTAGACTGAGGCGAGGCGGAGATGAGAGGAGATTTAGCGAGACAGAGCAAAAGAAAACCAGCTGTGAGGCACAGTTTATGAATGAAAACAGGAAGAATGGATCGAGACAGAGTTGCAAGGAGATAGACGGGAAAATAAGCATCTGTACGAAATGTAAATATTGGACTGGTGGGTTGACAGAAGTTTGACAGAACCAGCCTGAGTCTGAAAACACTCATTCAATCACACACACAGATAGAGAGTAAGAGGAATGTAATGTTTTACCACAGTGAAATTGTGTTTCTCTCAATATGTGCATGTTTCCTTGATTTCTCAGCCACTCCTGTGCAGTCTGTATCGTTTAGTGCTGCAGAAATTCCAGGTTATAGACAAAGAATAGGAGGACACTGGTATATAATGACCCCTGTGAAACAAAAGCGGTCTGGTCATGCTAACCAACTTAAACTCTCAGCGTTGGGAAGTTTCCATCTCCCACTTCAGCTGAAGTAAAAGGTACATATGGATTTGATTACAGCCACAACATTCTTCTTAGTATTTCCTCTTATCTCTGAGAGGATCTTTGTCTAAATCTTTAAAGAAGTCTGGTTTTGTAGAGTGTCTCTGTCAAAGTGAATGTTTTATGAGCTGTGAGCTGCTGGAGGGAATCTTCTGTCTCCACTGTTTCATGCAGCTTTGACTGCATATTTTTCACCACTGTCCCACCATATTGTTGCTGTTTCAGGAGATTGAACGCCTGGCGCTACATATATTCTCTTGCAAATTGTCTCTGAGTTCGTGCTGTCTTTCACCAGGCAGCTGTTGGCTCCTGGATATCAAGAAATATGGTACACTCCAGATGGAGCCCGCAAGTCGTCGTCTCCTGCCAGCACCGTAAGTCTATGGGACAGTTTGATGTTCTCAAACTGCAGCAGGGAGTTATAAATGATCATAGAAGAGAAATAAATATCAGTGCTGTTGGATAACAGGCAGGAAATAACAGCCAGGACATAAAAGACTACATTTCTTTCTGGTTTATCTGCTTGAATGACAGTCTCTCTTATTGCTGCACCACCCTGCTTCCCTACATGGAGAGACGTGTGTTAAGCGTTAATTGTTTTTGTCTTCCAGGGACACTGTTTCTACCATGGGGAGGTTCTGGGCATGGAGGGCTCAAGTGTTGCTGTAAGCACATGCTCAGGGCTCAGGTATGTGAAACTTCACCCCAGGCTGTAGTCATAAAGTTTTTCTAATATTTAGAGTTGGTCCCAGTGGTGTGGGACATTTCTTAGAATTCTAAGAGGTCTCCCACCAGACTAAATCCGTCTAAAAACAAAAACTCAAAACAAATTCATGGAGACAAGAGGGGGAGGAGGACTTTTCTGTAGTTTTCTGCAAAGGTGTAAATAGCTGCAAGAGAAAAGTTCTCCCAGTGCTCAGAAGCAGGGACCTGTGCTGCAGATTACAGCATATTGTGTAGGGATGATGTTTGTGATTGATCTTATTAACGTAATCGTTTGCTCACTGAATTAAATTATTAACTCCGTTAAGGTTTAGTTTACGGCATCAGTTTGTTTGTTTTCCAGCTGACGTGCATTTTGCATGTAGAGCCAAGAGAAGTGAGAGTGAATGCATGCAAAGCAGTTTCCTCTGTTGTTTCCTCTGTTGTTTCCTGTCATTTCTAGAATGCCCACCAACATGACATGAATACATAATGTCTGAATGTAATCCAGTTATTCAAATGCAAATGCATTAAGACTTGTTTGCACAAGCAGCATGTGTTGTGCCAGTATCAGAAAATCACACATTAAATGCTAAAATGCTAAAACATTTGTCCTGAATCCTAACATGGCATCCTGAGATTTCACAATGAACTGGTGACAGTGTTAAAATAAGGCGAAGTTGAGAGCTCTCCAAGAAGATCCTGATGCTGTAGATGAAAAGAAGTTCCAACGAGAGCCTGTTTATCCTGTGATCAAACCATGGCTGAAGAGATGATGTGAGAGGAAACAGTTGTGTGTAGTGTCTTGTGCAGTCCAGTAGGTTAGTAGGTCATTGGCTCCAGAGTTGGTTCATTGAGTACAGCTCAGTATGGAGATGTTTTCTCCTGGTGTGGAGCCAGGGCAGCTGATCCTTCCTGCTAGAAACACTGAGGGAGGAGAGACCGGCAACAGAGGAGGAGCTGGCAAGCACTGACAGAAATCATAGCCATATGTGTGTTTTTGTGGGTTCAATGCTCTGCATCTGGGGGATGAGTGAATCTGCTAATGTAGATTCTCTGGGGAAATGCAAACACAGCATAGAGGGACACTGACATGTGGGCGTCTGACCTCTCCAGATGTTTTCTACAGCTGCTTGACCTGCCGCTGCGTGCATCCTCCTGTGTTTGAGTATAGACGCCTGCGCTCATGAGTGGTTTCATGAAGAAGCCGGAGGATTGTGTATCGCTCTGTCTCTCCCAGCTGATCTTCATTTATAAACAGCAATAAATCACCTGAGACACGTTCCTGTGCTCCACCCAACTGTTAAACCGCCACAGCCAAATTAAAAAAAAAAAAATCCAGATCTGATGTGCAACCATATGGTTTTATGCATGTTTCAGTTTGACAGTGTAATTCAGGAAATTACTTTTAATCTGATCTTTTAAGGTTTAATAGGGCCATTTTTTTATTCACAATATTTGCAATAAAGACAATAATTTCCACAGTATGCCACAGCGTGCCGATAGACAGACAGCAATATTACTGATCCACATTGATTTCCTCAGGCTGTGACTGGATGGAACCATCAGCAGTGTCTTGTTTCCCCAGGGGACTGATTTCTCTGAACGCAAGCGTCAGCTACCTGATAGAGCCTCTTCCTGCTTCCTCGGATGCACAGCAGCACGCTGTGTTCAGAGCCGAGAGTCTCCATCTACCCGGAGGTAGCTGCCTGCATCACCATGGCAACAGGGAACATGAGGAGGGGCTTAATGACTTCATCCATGGAATGATGTCACCACGGCGTTTGAGGAGGGTGAGTTCTGACAGGACGGACAATGATCAACCACCTGAGGTCCTTTGCAAGTTTAACACAAAGCAGCAGTGTCACCACATGTTCTGTGTTAAACTGTTCTGTCTCCATTTTCAGGAAAAAAGGGACCTGAATCAGAATATGAAGTATGTGGAGCTGCTGATAGTGGCAGACAAGGCTGAGGTGAGGACACAGCTGTAGATGTGGTCATATTTGGTCACATTTCAACCAGGAACCATCAAACGAGGGAGTACAGGATGTGGCTTTCGATGTGAAATCAGTGACTTAGGCAGAATTAAGTATCATGAGATCATTGGAACCCAGCATCACTTTTATTAATAGTCTGTTATGATCTTGTCCAGAGATGTGCAGCTTAGGTTAAGTGGCGATTCTAAATTACCTGTAGGTGTGAATGTGATCGTGAATGTGTGTCTCTGTGTGCCTGTGATTGGCTGGAGACATGTCCAGGGTGTACCCCTCCTCTGAACCACCATCATCTGGGATCAGCTCCAGCCCCTGTGCAACCCTCAAGGAGGGTACGGCTAATGGATGGATGGATGGATGGATGGATGGATGGATGGATGGATGGATGGATGGATGGATGGATGTTAAGAACTATTTTTATATGCAGTATAAATACTGCATTTCTACTTGACACTGTATTGTAATACACAAAATATAGAAAACACCCTCAGCAGATTGCACCCACCACTCTATTTAAAGCTAGCCACATCCTGTTTGTCATCTGAGGTGTTTAATCCCCCTTTGATGTGTGGGAAGATGTAAGAAGAAGTATGGCTGTGTGTGTCTGGGTGTGTCTATACAAATGTGGTCTATGTTGTTTGCAGTTTGACAAACATGGGAGTAGTCTCGAGAAGACCAAACTGAAGTTACTGGAAGCAGCCAACCTGGTTGACAAGGTAAGATCTGATGCGAAGTGTGAAAACCACAAACAGTCACTCTTTACACAGCTTTATAATACCTATCATTAGTCGTGACAAGTCAGATTCAATGTCTGGCACTTTTCCTGTCTACTCAGTACTACAAGGCTCTGAGCATCCGTGTGGCCCTAATCGGTCTGGAGGTGTGGTCCAGCCAGGATATGAGCAGCGTTTCAGACAACCCTCACGCCACTCTGGCGGCCTTCTTGTCCTGGAGACGCAAACAGCTCAGCGTGCTCCCCAACGACAACGCTCAGCTCATCACGTCAGTCACTCTCTCCCTCATCTTCCACTAGTCCTCCCATTTGTCACTCTTCACTCTCTCACCCAGCTAGTATCCCCCCACTTCCTCTAAGCCTCCCGTCCCTTGGGGTAGATCTCTCAGTTGATTTTATCATCATCGTGTGAGACGATAGCTGTCACCAGTTGTATCCCAGTGGACCATTGTCCAGCTGGAACTAATCACCAGTGGCATGTTGTGTCTCTAGGGGGAGGGCTTTCCAGGGCACCACCATCGGGCTGGCACCTCTTAAAGCCATGTGCTCTGACTACCAGTCTGGTGGAGTGAACACGGTGAGAGACAAGAGTCTACAGAAACATTTGTCCTCTGCACGCAACTCAAATGCACATATATTTTTTTCTTTTACAACCAAAAAAATATGATCCAATCTGCTGATCTTTAAGTTCTCGTTGACTCTTTCTTCGACCAGGACCACTCAGAGTCAGCTGTGGGTGTCGCTGCCACCATGGCACATGAGATGGGTCACAACTTCGGTATGAGCCATGACAGCACAGGATGCTGTCAGGCGAGGGCCGAAGACGGGGGCTGCATCATGGCTGCTGCTACTGGGTACGACAAATGACCAATGACCAATGACCAATCAAAGTACAGTTGTTAAGCAAACAGGGAAGAGAGAAACAGGATTTGAAAGATGACAGTTCTTACTCACCGTACTTGTGCTTCTTCCTCGCCATGGCCCAGGCATCCATTTCCACGCGTGTTTAATGATTGTAATCAGAAGGAGCTGAAGAGCTACCTAAGCTCTGGAGGCGGGAAGTGTCTCTTCAACATGCCAAACACCAGAGCCATGTATGGAGGGCAGCGCTGCGGCAATGGTTACCTGGAGGATGGAGAAGAATGTGACTGTGGAGAGGAGGAGGTCAGTGTGTCTCTGGAATGTTGCCGTATATATTTTCCCCGTGTCTTTTTGCTGCCTGGACTCACGACTCTGCTCTCCGCTACACTGTTTGTGCAGGAGTGCACCAGTCCTTGCTGTAATGCCAACAACTGCACTCTGAAAGCTGGCGCAGAGTGTGCCCACGGTGTCTGCTGCCATAACTGCAAGGTAGTAACATCTAAACACATGAATCCTCCCATGAATGACGTGTCCCCGGGCTGATTCTTACTATCAAATGAGCACTTTAATAATCAGCATTTTGATTATACCCCTACAGTTAATTCTTTATTCCTGTCTCTTGCCATGTCTTCATCTGGGTTTGTCCCGGTTCTGTCTTAAACTTCCCTTCCTCCTCTTCATCTCTCTCTGTCTAGTTGAAGAGCCCAGGTGTGCTGTGTCGTGCTCCCTCAGGGTCATGTGACCTGCCGGAGTACTGCGATGGGAAGGCAGAGTCTTGTCCAGCTAATTTCTACCTAGTGGATGGAACAGCGTGTGCAAGCGGGCAGGCCTACTGTTACACCGGCATGTGTCTGACCCTGGAGCAGCAGTGTCGGTCTCTCTGGGGACGAGGTGCGTAAACAGGATGTTTATAATCTATAAATTGTTCCAAAGGGGGTATATCCTCCATTCTGATCACATGGCAGCATATTTTATACATGCATATAGTCTCAGTTTCCTGTTTATTGGATAAAATTTCTACTTAATGGAATGATGCACCATGCCAACTACAGTCCAGACAGCATGTGACACCAACAAAAAGTGTTTATTTGTATTTACTGTAGGTGGTCAAAGATTAAGTTAGATTTTTAATGTAATACTGGCACTGGATTGACATATATTTTGAGTTATGTATCCCGAATGTAAGCATTAAATGTCAATCATCATAGTGTATCTTTAAAGCTGCTTCACATCCAGCGCATGCTGAAGCAGAGATGCTGGATAGATGCAGAGTTGAGCCCTCAGTGGGACACAGGATTAGGGACTGTTATTGGACAGTGTCCATGTTCCCGTTGTGACGTTGCCTCCCTGGAGTCACTTTGTAGAACCGCAGGAGCCACCCAGAACAGTAAGGGATGCCATCTGGTCTTCATCAGGTGGTCACACAACACACTGTGTGTGTGTGTGTGTGTGTGTGTGTGTGTGTGTGTGTGTGTGTGTGTGTGTGTGTGTGTGTGTGTGTGTGTGTGTGTGTGTGTGTGTGTGTGCAGCTATTTGATTTGTTTCTGTACATTTTCACCACAGATAGCCGTCCGGCCCCTGACCTGTGTTTTAAGAAGGTGAATGAAGCTGGGGACATGTACGGCAACTGTGGCAAAGATCTGTTTGGGAAGTACAAGAGCTGTAAGGACAGGTGAAGATCAAACCTTTGGGTTCATTGTCTCCCTCAGTTGAAGGAGGGTATCTACGTTCCCTCAGAATGACAAGTAAACATTTTTGCAGCCTATTTCTATCCATCTCAACACACTGATGATACTTTTTATTGTTTCTACCAGGGATGCTCAATGTGGGAAAATCCAGTGTTTAACTTCAGCCTCCAAGCCCATTGAGAACAACGCTGTTCGCATAGAAACCACTGTCAGTGTGGGCAACAAGAAGATCCAGTGTATGGGAACACATGTGTACAAGGCTGGGCAGGTGGATGAAGAGGCACAGGGCGACACTCTGGACCCAGGCCTGGTCATGACGGGGACCAAGTGTGGCGCTGACTCGGTGAGACTCACACATACTTGGAGATAGAAAGATCTCTTTTTGAGATGTCCGCATAAAATTCTACCATTTAAAGGAACCACTCGATTCTCTAACATCTCTTCCTCACACCCCTCCTCCTCTCAACAGATTTGCTTTAATGGAGAATGCCGCAATGCATCTTTCCTCCAAGCTGATGAGTGCAATGCCAAGTGCCATGGACATGGGGTAAGTTTCTATGTGTGTGAGGAAGGATGCTGGGGAGATGGATTTGGCTGCTGGCCCACTGTTATGGAAAGATGGCAAACTTGGCAGTGGCGCAAGATATATTTAGATCTTTTACTTAATTAAAAGTGGCAATACGGCAATGTAAAAATACTGCAGTACAGGTATAAGTCATTCATTCAAAAGCTTACTTAAGTAGAAATACAGAAGCATCATCAGCAAAATGTACATAAAGGATGAAGAGTAGCAGTAGTCATTGTGCAGCAGCATGATCTCTGTCTCTGCTGAATCTTTATTTGCAAAGTAACTATGGCTGTGAGATGAAGGCCGTGCAGTAAACAGTGTTTTCTCTGAAATACAGTGAAGTCACAGAAAATCAAGCAGTTCCTCTAAATTGAACAAAAGCACAGTGAGTTTAACTCACTCATTACAGGCCACCAAACTTTGAACTCATTATGTAGAATTATCTTGAAATACTTAGTCCTAACATGTCATTCACTCCTATATCTGCGTGTCAGTGTGATGGATATAAACATTTATGTTGTCATTTTAATGGGTGATATCATATGTTTTTTCACCAGCTGTGCAACAACAACCATAACTGCCACTGTGACACCGGCTGGGCTCCACCTCTGTGTGACCAGAGGGGGTCGGGGGGCAGCGTCGACAGTGGACCTGTCGTCAGCCACAGTGAGACAACTGGGCTTTTCATATATTGACCGTTCAAAAGATTTTTTTGTAATTGTACAATTTTCTGACTTTTTACTGTTTTATATTCCAACAGGCAATCTCCTTCCAGTCCTGCTGGTCCTCCCCCTGGTTCTCTTTGTGGTTCTTGCTGCTGTTGGATTGTGGTGCTGCTACAAACATAAACTCCAATCACTGAAAACCTCTGCTCCACCTCCAGTGCCTGAGTATGTAATTCCATGGTGTTCAATACTAATAATCTACATTTTAGTTAATAGCATTTTACCGGTGATGCCCTTTTGTTTTATGAATGTACAAATGATGGAATGCTTTTGTATTTGTGTTTTAACCCTCAGTTCAGTCCCAGCCGAGGGCAAGCAGCTGTATGCAGATGGTCATGTGAACGGTCACGCCAACCCAGCATTCTTATTAAAAAAACAGGACTCAGACCACCTGGTAAAGAAGCACTGATGACCCCGACAGCTCTGTAATTTTTTGTTGTTTTTGAATGTTAAAATTAACCGCTTCACCTTGTCATGGCTGCTTTCTTCCACAGGGGAAATCCTCTCCTCGTTCAAGCCCATCTTGCCCACCTCGGTCCAGACATGCCATTGTGCGTCCGGCAGTGAAGCCTCCTCCTGTACCTGCGTATGCTGCAGGGCAGAACGAGCAGATGGCGCAGCTGCAGCCTGTGGCTGCTCCTCAGAGGCAACACTCTCCTCAGGCTTACACTCCAACTCTCCTTAAATCTGGGAAGAGACAAAACCAGCCTCCTCCATCATCCTCAGGTCCTCCAAGTTTACCTTCGCTGGACACCAAAACCCACTCGCCACATTCAGCAGTATCCAAACCCCGACCAGCCCCCCCAAGCAGACCTCCACCGCCTTGTCCTGTCAACAAGCTCTCAGTGGTGAATCATTTTTGGATGTTTTTAAGCGCATAGGCAAACTTTGCTGGAATAAGTTGAATGTCAAATGTTTGACTTGTCATTTTTTATGTAGGAACAGCAACAAATGAAAGGCCTGCAGGTTTCCACTAATGCCCTGCAGAGAGGAAAAGCTGCTTTGGCTCTACCTGCTGGACAGAAAAAGCCAAGCAGGTAATTCATCTGGAAGCATTTTCTCATGTAAATCTATGAAAATCCATTGTTAACTTCTCTTTTCCTGCTTCTCTTAGAACCTAAGAGCTCAGGGGGATGTCGGACCACCACCTACATCCAACAATGGACTGTCTCAAACTTCTTTTTGAAAATTAGCTCTAGATAAAGAAAACGTGGCACTGTGGGGATATGCTGAATACTTGACAATGTGGATTGCATTGTATTTACATGGATGTGTACAGAGGGAAGAGGGCAGAATTACAGCAAATCATAGTACATATCACAATGAGTATATTTTAAGCCTTTAAGATTCAGGCTGAACCTGTGTTTTGTAAATTAGCCCTATGTGTCTGCTACAACAACTTGAAACAGCCACAGCTGTGAATTTATGAACTTTTTTTAGTCCCAAAAGTTAATGGAAATGTGAAATTGTTTTGTGGGTGCGACAGTGTTGAAACACTGTTCCAGGAGTATTTATTCACAAAGAAAAATGAATGTTTACAATGTAGCCTCTGTACTAAAAATGGTGTCTCTTCAAGAGCATCAGCAGTAAAGGGATATCTTATATTAAGAAAAGATGCCAATGTTGAAGTGCTTATGCTTCTTATGTGTGAGTAAGACTGGGATTTTAACTGGACTAATGGGGACCAGTGAAGACCCTCATGCATGCTGTAAGTATATGTTTATGATGAGAGATACGTGTCTGATATGTTGCAGGAAATTATAGGGATTTTTCAGTTGTATTATTAGTTTTCTTAAATGATTTTATACTGTTGTGGTGTTGCACTATGAGCACTAGTATCAAATACTCACCCCTTGTATGCATTGAAGGTGGCTGTTAAAACATCCTTCCGCAACGTACCAACTAGTAAAAGTCACCTTTCAAGTCTACAGGAGGTGAGAATTTGATACCAATAAGATTTTGGGTGAAGTATCATTTTAAAGTGACCATTCGAACCCACGCTAAATTTTAATTCATCATCCTTTCACTGACGATCAGTGATGGAGTCCAGGGAAACATTTCAAATCATTTCAAATTACAAAGAAATATGTGTCACTTAAACATCTCAAAATTGCACCATAAGTTTGAATAATTTTGCACTTTTGTCCAAAGATGTTACTTAAACTGCTCACTTGGAGTTCCTTCATGACCAAAATGCTATAAACATCATCTTCTCTCTTTGAAGACTATGTTTTGTGACTGCAGGTTATGTAACAGTGATAACAGGCAGTGCTGTAAGGTACTGTTAAAAATCCTGGTCCATTTGACTGCTGGGGGGACAAAACTGGTTTTATCTGTAATATGGAAACACAGTCTGTCAGCTGCCATGTTTTATCAGACCTATGCAAACCTTGACACTTTGTCTTCAACTGGAACTCAAACACGTTGAAAAATAAAAATATGATGTTATACATTTTAACTGGTTGTGTTTTGTGATGGCGTTCATAGGATTCAAGAGCAATGTATCATAATGAGTGAGTCACAGTGGATTTGTTGATATACTTCAGAGCTGCAGGCAGCAATTCTTGCACGCAGGTACATTGACTTGGGGTACTTCAGAGATGAGGTTTGCTTCACTTCTGTCACATTTTATGCAGCCAAAATTATCGCAGGAACGATCATTTATATTTTGGCCACTTGGGGGCAAAGCTTTAACCAGGAAACACTGACACATCACAGTATAAAGTTGACATGTCAAATGTGTTTTGCCAATGAAGCAAGAACAGAGCAACATTAGCATTCATTTGGAGTCTCGTTTTAGGCCACCTGAAGAATGTAAGCTCATTATTCAGTCTCCTTTTCATTCTGTTGTGATCTCCACCGATGTCTGAGGGAAATATGTGGCTATTAAATGTCCCACTGATCACCAGCAGGCTGCTACTTCTGTCCTGTCTGCTGTTTGGTGCTGGACAGGCAGTGTACAGAGGGTTTATAGTAGCTTTAAACAGCTGTCATCTCATACCCTGATGAGAACGAATATAGTGAGTTTGTTGGCTTAAAAACCAAAACAGTGTGGTAAAAGACGGCAAAATCTTCTGTCCAGCTGAGGGGAACTGCAGAGTTTGGTGGTAATTCCCTGTGGGTTCATCACTACTAACAGCACTATCCACACTACATTTAGACATTTCATCCATTGTTAATAAAAAACTATTGATTAATAGTGCAGCTTTAATTTAACTGCATCTGCTGGACATATCATGAGCGGAACTGAGTGGATCAATGGGGACTCATACCGTACTGAACAATTTGTCTCAAAGTGTAGCTATCGAAGATCAGGCGATGATCTAAAATGGTAAATTCACATGACTTCCTTGATTCCGTCAAAGTTGGACACTTGTTGTTTTGGTTGTGTTGTCACTGGAGGAGGCCTCTGATGTCAACGTGCATCCATATGCTTTTTGAAGTGGCAGTCACAGATCGATAGTGTACGTACAGGTTTAAATGACACCCCCTCTTAGCACTGCTGGAAATGCTGAAAGGTGCCTGCCCTTTAGATCTCCACATCCTTCACTGAGATGAAAGCTATCTGATTTATTCTAATCAAAAGACTGCTAAATACCAAGGTCAGACCCCCTGAACCAACCTTCATCCAACACAAATACACACACACACTCCCTGGTCGACTCTCTGCGGACTGAGGAGCCAGGTGATCTTCCACGGGACCAAAGGGCAGGTGAAGGTAGCTGTGACTCAGAGGGAGACGTGGCGTCGGCAGGCAAAGGTTTTAGCATGTGGCTTAATTGCAGCCTCTCCTGCTGAGCGTAATTAGCGTTTGCTGGCATGTCACTTCCTGTGGAGTTTCATTTATTAGAGATGATGATTGGCTGAGGGATAAAAAGCAGGGGTGACACCCCCGCCTCCCTTCCCTGTGGGGAGGATGGGCGCAGCCAGGAGGGCAATAAAGAGAGGATCTCACCTGCTGAAAGCTCCCCTGCCTTGTATAATGACCCAATTAAGAGTTGTTTTTCCACTCACCCCTTTTCTCTCAATCAATCCCTGCTTTTTTATCCTGGACTCCATTCTCAGTCTCCTCATTACCATTTAACGTTTTTCCAATCTTCTTTTTTTTATTGGCTATTCTGTTTTACAGTAAAACATTGTGCATTCATTCACCAATAGCAGCTTTGACAACAAAGACCAAACACCAGCTGATACATCAGTGTTTATGCATCCTAGCAGCACTGTGTTTATCTATTACCTCCTCCAGGGGGTTTAAGAACAACAATCTACATAATGATGCTACACGAATAAACGTGGAAGAAAACTGTTTTAAGCTCTGTAGGCAGCAGCAGAGCTTGTGAAACGAGACACAGCAACTTTCCTCCAGTACACACGGCCATTAGTCGCACTCGACATAAAGAGGTCCAGTTGAAAAAATGCCTTGTCACCCTGCACACCTGCACAGATGTTTGCAATTGTTCTGCTGATTATACCTAAGCTCTATCTGGGCACAAATGTGCTGAGGATTACATGAGCTCAAAAACTCCATAAAGAATGTGTCTGAAATCAGTTTACTTTCCACAAACACACCAGTTGTTTTGACTGTCTTAGTTTTAAGTGTAGAAAGAAAGATCATGTTTACAATCAGAAATGTGTCCATAGCCTTTGGTGGATGTGTAAATTGCAGTTATGTGATGCTACCTGCGTCAGTGAGGGTTCAAAATTAATGAATGAGGGATTTCAGACACAGCCAGTGTGATAAATATGACAGCTGTCCTTCCCGAACATGTGCAGCTAAATGAACAGGACTGTGAGGGAGATGTCAGTCAGGCAGCCAAGCTCTAATCAGGCTCAGTGAGTGAGATCATCTGTGCTGGTGTACTGTGGGTGTGAGGGAGCTTTCAGAAGCTCAGGCAGCCCAGTCTCACATGAAAATGTGTAAGGTTATAGGTCTCCACACAAAGAATTTGCACTCTGGAAACATGACACATATTAAATAAACAGTCAGTATGCAGATATGTTTTATGTTTTCAGGGCCGATGCTGCATGCTGTTGCGCCACATTGAAATGTGCAGAGGAAATGGACGAGCTCCTCACAGCTGCACAAAGTAAGCTCAATTAGAGCTGCTACAATTAGTCAATGAATCCATGAGTTGATCAAAAGAAAAGTTAGTACCACCTGTTTTCAGCCATTTTTCAATTAAAATGTCAAACATTTGCTGGTTCCAGCCTCTGAAATGAAGGATTTGACACTTTTCTTTGCTGATTATGACAGTAAATCCACAGTCTTTGGGCCGTTGGCTGGACAAATGAAGCTATTTGAAGATGCCACTGTGGGTTTTGAGAATTGCGGTGAGCATTTTTCACAATTTTTTGACGTTTTATTCATCCAATGATTAATCAAGCAGTTGTGAAAATAATCATTAGTTGTGGCTCAATGAATTGTGGTGGCAAGACAGCTACAGAAAGATCGTGAAATAGAAAAAAAATAAGTGTTTGGTAAAACAGTGTTCCTTGTCTTTGTCAAGTTTTAATTGACAGTGTGATTCCAGAATATCAGTTTGATTGATTTCCTTTTACACACATGCTACTATGCGTCCTGTCATCATAAAATAGTAAACTCAGATTTTCTTGTGTACTTACTGACATAGAATTGGGAACCACTTTTCACTAGAAATCCCATAATGCTGCATTGTTGTGCAAAGTGGCCTTTTGACTGAAACTGCAGATTTACTGGCTCAGTTAACGGAGTAAAAGCCAGAGCCAGAGGTGTCAGACTGTAACGTCTGGAAATGGTCACACAGTGTATTTAAAGATAGTGTGACAACTATCATTAATGTTCCTTTGCTGTTTGTGGAGTATTGCCGTACAATAACCTTCAGTCTATTTTTACAATGAAGGTTAAAATTTCAGTCCAACAATGCATGCACAGCTTTTTGCCTTCGGTGTTTATGGCCGGGTCACTACCCCGGGGACTGATGGTGGGTTATATAGTTAAGTGTTGCTCTGATTGAGGTACTTGCCTCTGGCAATAAAAGGTCAACATAAATGATTAATGAGAGGAAAATGTCATAAGGGAGAGTGGGGGGGCAGAAAAGGTGGAAGGTATCTATGGAGAGGAATCCTACATTTTCTTCTGCTCTCTTGACTTTTTCCATGCTTTTTTATCATGACAGCATTATAGAATTTAAAATGTATGTCTTTCATTAGAGTGAAGAGTGGTACGATTTGTATGCTGCTTCATTGTTGAGCACAGCTGGTTTGCTGTTACATCACACAGACAAATCAATCACTGTGCTCAGGCACAGTTTCTGAATGTTGTTTATTGCTTTAACTGTGAGGTTGTGACCTATTGCATATACAGATCAATGAAGACAGAATGCATTGAGACTCCCACAGAGGTGAGTCCACTAAAACAAGCTCACACGAGAGCTCTTTGCCTCTAATTAGAACCCATGGCAATTCTAATGGATGCCCTTATGAAAATATATTTAATGACCTGATGTCAGCAGGAGACCATCCGCTGATGTCTGATCCATCTCATTAAGACTCCACTGTACGTGTGTGTATGTGCGTGCGTCTGTAACAAGAACATTCCTGACTGAACACAGAGACACAACTACACTGCTGTTGTGTTTCTACATCTCACAGGACAGTTTCATCACACACAGGCTACATTTTTACAGTTGTCTTTATTGTAAACGGTGGTCATTCTGATGCACAATGATTAAAACTAAATGATAATGATCTGTCTCAGTGGGAGATAACAGGAAACACAGACATGAAAAAAAGTGCCTATTTCAACATGATTGATCATGAGTACAAAATACATTTACGGTGTTCACATCTAAATTAAGACTGTCATGTTTTCCCCATTGCAGCACACTAATCAGTTAAAATCTTCAATCAACATTTTTAAATGACTGAGCTGTATTATGTCCAAATACTGCAAGAAAACTGTAACTTACAACGTTCATTCACCACACAGTATTCCTAATATGTATATAAATCTACTAAGCTGTAATTTACAGCCACCAAAAGTCATTTTACACAAATTATACTCCAGTTCTTCCTCATTGAACAAACAAAAAGACAACATTAAGCAATGTTTATCATATATACAGACGATACTGCATTATTTATAGTCCACACTGATTGCACTTCTTACCTTTTTAAATAATATTACAAACACAGTTGAATAGATAGTAGAATACAAATGATCTATGGTGCAGCAGTCCATTTAACTGAGGTCTGTGGATGAAGCTGCCGCTATGTGAGGACTGCATTGATCAGCTGGAAGGTGGTTGTTATTTTTTCCCCTCTTTGCTCTGGTGCTCCCACGGCACAGGATCATTTTCGTCTGTGTATGATCCAGTCTCCCTCTCATGCCAGAACTGCTCCACATCAGGCAAGACAATCCCATCTTTGAGGCTCACCGTGTCTGCTTCTCCCCCTCCTCCTCCTTGCTCTGGCTGAGGCTGAACACCTCTGCTGGGACCCTGGCTGGAGCTTGATCGAAGGCATCTCTCCCCCTGCAGCTGGCCTGAAGTCTCTGGTCTGGGACAAGGCGACTGTAGAGCTGTAGGGTTGTGAGGTCCGGGTTTTGGCTTTGGAGGAGGTTGTTTGCGTAGCGTGAGGCGCCTCCACAGACCCCGGTAGCCCTCTCTGAACTCCTCGGAGAGGAAGAGGACGATGAGAGGGTTCACCAAGGACAGAGAAAAGGTGAGCAGCTGAGCAGAGATGGTTAGAATAAGGGGGGGAGAGGAGAGGAGGGGCTGAGCTCCTTCAATTTCCTTCTCTGCGATGTGATGCTCCCAGACCCACACCACCCACTGTGGAAGCCAGAGCATAGCCATGGCCACGGTCAGGCTAAAGAGCATCAAGGTGAGCTTCCTGGATCTGATCTGTGTGCGCAGGTTCTGAGTCTTACTGGAGCGACGCTGGCACTGGCCGTACGCCTTCCAGAAATACATCAAGGCAAAGCTGAGAGGTGCACAGTAGACACCCAGGGGGTATGCTTTGACATACACAGTCATGAAATCCCGGGCTTCGGGAGGAACTACCAGCACACATGCCAGTCCCCGCATCCCTCTCTGCAGCCGAGCAAACAGCCAGTGAGGGATGGTGACAGAGCAGGCGGACAGCCAGATGAGGAAGAACACCACCAGGATGGAGCCCAGGTGGATGCTCACCTGCTTGGTGGGGTTGGATACATAGCGGTAGCACGCTTTGGCCATGACAGCCACTGTGAAGCTCTTTGCTGCCATGCAGGACTGGAGGAACCAGTCAGCCGTCTTGCAGACCACCCAGCCCAGATTCCAGCTGGCTTTGGAGTAGGCGGCAGCCCTGAAAGGCACCGTAAATGCCAGCACTAGTCCATCAGCAAACATCAGGTTGAAGATGAGGGAGTTGATGAGAGATAGTTTACCCCTGTGAGCGTTGGAGAACAAGATGACCATCGCAGTGAGATTACAAGCCACACCCAAGACACAGATCACTCCCAGAATAGCCGGCACCAGGACCCTCAGCTCCCTGGGGTCCAGGTGTTGGTACGAGCCGCGTTCATTGAATGACCACTTGTCTATGGAGCTATTTACCACTGTGGCATTGTTCCCAATCAACTTATCCATCTTTTCCTAAAAGAAAGGAGAGGAAAAGTCAAAGGCAGCCAGGAGAAGAAAAAAGGTTCCGAGTAGAAGATTTCCAAAAATTTAAGTGCTCAAAAGAGAGATTTACTGTAGTAATAATGCTGCTCTGAGTCTAAACCTGTTAGAATACTCGTATCAGAGAAGATATCGATTGACGATCAATGATCACAGTAGAGCTCCTGTCTGTCCCCGGGTTTATCCTGACACACAGTGATGCAGCTTCAGCAGCTGGTTATAAAGATGTTTTTTGATTGACAGCTGCTGTCCCCAGCTGACAAAATGCACGTAGACTTCAGTCTCACGGGGCCAATTAGAAAAACTGTGCATAATGTGCACAGTATGACAGATGAATGTTTTGGATTTCTAATTTGTGTAAATGTTTGTGAATTAGTACTCATTACAGTGAGGTTTACTTTGGGAAACTAATGTTCAACTTGTTTTATTTTATTTTATTTCATTTAATTTTTTTCAAAATCAGTGTTATTACAGCAAACGCATTTTAGAAATTGTTAACAGAATATGAAAAATGACATGCGAAGCATCCACCAGCGATCCAGATGGATTCTGTTATTTGTGTTTGTTGTATGAGCTGTCACGGTGGGTCAGCAATCTTCACTTCGAAGCTGGATTTCTGCTCTGACAATGGTTCATTAGTACAATATGAATAAACATGAATAATTGAAAAAGAAATTAAGAATTATGATGGTTTCCAGTAATTTGAAATCAACCACCAACTGTGTCCAGTTGATGTCACTCATGTTTCCTCCTTCTTGTTGCAACAGCCAGGCTTCCTTTTCGTGTATTACTCTTTATCCACAAGAGGGCGTCCTTGCACCACAAGCAGTAATGAACACGCTGTAATCAGGATGATTCATTCAATTTGCATTCAGACTGAGTCAGGAGCGTGAACAGAGGAGGTCCAACAACGCGGGCTTTCAACTTGCACATCTTTATTCTTTTTTATTCAAAGAAAGTCCGGTAAGCATAAAGACTGCATGGTAATTAATTGCATTTCAATACATTCTGAGCTATAAAAGTTTTTTTTTTCTTTTGTTTCAATTAGTGTCACAAAGGAGGTTGTTTAGAAGACATTACTGTTTAAAGGAATCACACTTAATAATTCCCTGATTTCACAGAGTTCACTTAGACCTTTGACTGCTTTCGTTTGTGGGAGTTGGCTCTTAAAAAAAAAATCTGAGACAAGCGAGGATCTCTAAATTAATCTGAGCAAAGCGCTCAAAGACAACCTGTGACTGCTCCACGTTACCCACGTTCAGCAAGAGGAGGAACGTGGACAGGCACCGCAGCAATCTCACATCAAACGTTTTTAAACTGGCTACTTCTGCAGAAAACCTAATATTTTACTTGCATAGTACCTCAGATGATCTGTAGATGTTCGAATATCTATGTGCAGGCTGCCAGTTTCATCAGAATCAGATCCAACGCATGCAAAGACAGCTATGCTAGCATCATGTTACGCCAAGAAATCTCAAGTTTGAGTTCAATGGTTCGACGTGAAAAGTTTACACTTCTACCACCGACAGATCATTTTCAGCGCTATGCAAATAAGGTAAAAATGTAATGAGGAGGTCAGTGGGGTTTTTTTTCAGGACAGGAATTTTGCAAAAACAATTTTATGTGGCTTTGTCGTGTCTCCTGCGAACTGATGACATCAGACTGACTGCAATGTGATAAGAGCAACAATTACTTTGTACATATCACAGCGTCCTCCCCTGAACTCATACAAGCATGTAGCCGGTGCTTTAATGTAATTTTGACTACATTACCTCAAGCACTTTTTCCACTTGGGACCTCAGTGGTGCTTTTTTTGTTTTTGTTCATAGAGAAAGAGGAAAAAACAAAAAGAAAAAATAATTTAATTAACTAAGTTAAGATGTCACTTGAAACATTCACACTCCTGCCTTGTACTCAGTCCCCTCCCCTCCCTCCCTCTCCCACTACATCAAACCCCCACATACCAAAAGAAGGCACCACAGCTTCTAAACAGACTCATTGACTGAGAGAAGGACTCAATAAAACAACAGCATTAAATAAAACCATTGACACAGCCTAGAAGGGCTTCATTCACATTACAGACTACAGCAGCCTCACCAGGGAGACACAGAATTGGTACTAGAAAGACTGACCACGTTGTGTCACAGGCAGAGAAAACTCTCAGTTTCTGGGATCAACAGTCTCGTCCTCTTTTATAGGAGCGTGTTGTCCAAAACTTTGCCCCAGTTAGAGGCCGCAGGGTCGATCACATGCACTGTAGCATGAGCAGATTGAAAGAGAGGGGGCACTGTTGCTAAATGACACTGAGCCACGGTCATGTAAGCTGGGTGTCTGCCTGTGTGCTCTACTTTATGTTCAGTGTAACATCCAACCCCTTTCTTCAGGGTCCAGAGAGCTGCTACATTTTATTCATGCAGCAATCCTCTTGTTGCATAAATGCACAGGATTCACTTCTCCAGGTGCCTGCATGGCTAAATAAATTAAATTAGAAGTCACATTGAAGAATGAAAGTCCATTCTTGATTATGATTTCCGAGGAACCCATTTCCTCAAGTTGTATCCAGGTTATATCAATTTCCCGCTTCCCAAAATTCACAATGGATACTCATTTCTGCACTTCCTCAGCAGAGCGACGAAATTCAAGAGCGGCAGCAACAAGACACAGGGAGAGGAGGAGAAGGATGTAGATAAGGGCTCCATCTCTCTCTTTCTCCCACCCAGCCCTTCACATGTGGGGGTCAGGAGTCAGCATAGGCAGACTGCCCTTTAGTTGACCTTGTCTTGGAAGATGTATAGGTTGTTGGTGGCCGCTACAGCGATGATGTTCTCATGTGGGTGCCACGTAGTGTGAAGGATCTTCTTGCTGAAGTCAAGGCTGTCTACACTGATCTCATCCTTACGACGCTTCCCACCTACACACACCTGGAGGACAACAGTAGGGAAAAAGAGGTGTTAAAATATGAGTGTGCGCAATGTGTAAAGCATAAATTAACAATGATTTCAGTGATGTTAAAGCAGTATTAATTTCATTTTTGCCCACAGTGGGACACCAGAACAAGCTGTCAAACACAGCACTAATATAGTAGTATATATATCATAACCTGATAGTGGAGTAGATGTGTTTGCGAACAGCCTATTACCCATTCAGGAGACAAGGAGCAACACTAGCATTCATTTCTTGCCACCCAACAATTAAGTCTGATATTCACTCTCATTTAACTCTGTTTTGGTCTCTACTAACCCTTAAGGGAAATACAGGTTTGTGGCTCTTTGGCTGCTAAATGCTCCGCTATGATCAATTTAATGATACATTTGTCTGTTTGCCATTTGTGTTGCTGAAAACAGCTGCCTGTTTTGGCAAGAAATGAGGATAATGAGAGTGGTGAGAGTCACTCAAAAGAGTATGCAGGCTGTACAACCAAAACAATGAGCTGAACGGTGCTAAAACGCTCCATAGAGCTCAGAGGAACGTCAAAGTCAGGTGATAGTTCTCTGTGGCTTCACTTTGAGGGACCCCTTTCACATGTAGTCACTTGATCAGCTGTTATTATATTAAAATATTGATTTGTGCAGCTTTTACCTTCATTTGGCATTGGTTAACTGTTTATTAGTTTACTGGCACAGAAACAATGCAAAAAGAACAAAAGCGGCAAAATATCTAACACTACTATTACATTACATTACATTACATTACATGAATGTCACACTTTTATGGTTTGAGACTGACAATGCAGGTGTATTTTGACATGCAATTTCTGAATCAGATCAATGGTAGCTTATCTATGGAGATTACCAGTCATCAGGATATCTAAAAATAGTCATTTGAAGCCAAGTGAAGGCCTCTTAAGTTCTCCTCACTCATAAAGATAAGCTGTCAGTATAAACAGGACTTTCAGATAGCAGGTAGCTTGTATTGATGAGCAGCGGCGTACCTTGCGAGGCTTAAGAATGGCTCTGGGTTTGCTGTTCTCCCTGGATGCCTCCAGTGTGACGTCACGTTTAGTGTTCCGGTCAAACATTCGGAAGAAATTGTTATAGGAGCCGGTCATTATGACGCTGAGGAGCAGAGGACAGCAAAGGGTTACTGAGATGACATGGATTGATGCTTGGATGAATAGGATGAGTAAGAAATAAATGTTACCTGTCTGATCCATTCCAGACACACTCAAACTTGTCAAAGATGCAGTCATTCTCATACAGAGAACAAAGTTTGCCTCGTAAATAGTCGTGAACCTGAAAAACAAATACAAACGTAAATGCCTGAACTGTCAGTGGATTACTGTAACACTTTTCCAGCATCTAAAGTTCGTCACATTGCCATACAAGCATAAGCTGCACTGCCATATGCTCCACTTTCAGTAATCCCTCCAGACCTGGGGACCTACGCTAAGATGCTAGGTAGCAGGTGGAGGCGTAGCTGGAATTGGACAGAGAATCCCTTGAGCCCAGCTGACGCTCTTATCAATCATGACCTGCCTTCCCCAGATCAGACAGTGTGGATCTGACCTCGGTGACCGCACAGTGGGAGGTTTGCCCTTCAGGTTGCATCAGGACCACCACTATCTGTCTTTTCAGGGACAGTCAGCTCAATAAGCCCTCCTGGGGTAATCGTTGAAGATGACACGGTTACAGATTGGCAGGGTGAAAGAGGATTATGTTGAGTGATTAGGGTGAAATCAATAAGTTTTGATTTGATCTCAGGTTAAGAATTATCTTTGGAGCCTTCAAACTGTCCAACAGGCACATTAAAGCACAACAAAAGCTCACCTGGTACGTCTCCAGTGGTTTGTTCTCCATCTGAAGGTCCCACACCTTGACAGTGAGGTAGTCCCTTGTCATCAGGTAGCGCCCGTTGTGGCTGAACTTCACGTCAGAGATGGATGAGATGATTTCAGAGAAAAAGGAGCGAGTGGAGGGATCCTCTGGCTCCTCAAAGTCTGCGAGAGAGAAAAAACAAACAAGAGGCAGTCAGCTTCTGACAGAGTACACATTTTACACTGTAGGAGGTTGCTGCTTTTAAGTGTATGTTTCTCCTCCCGCAAGTCTTTTAATCATTCATGGCAATGAAACACAAAACAGATTTTGTTTGGGGTGGTGGGGGCCGTCATTAGCAAATGATAACAGCCACAACAATGCCTGGATGCGGGGTTTGCTGCCGCAGCTGCATCTCTTCACAGTGTTATTTCTGTGTGTGTTTAGGGAGGCAGTCGTGGGTCAGCATGCTGGGTAAATATTGGTTATGATTCATATTGATTCTGGCAGCTGCTGATCTGTGTGCAGGCCAGCACGCTGGGGATAAGAGCCAGGCATTCCATCGTTAGCTGTCAAGTTATTGTTCCTCCTCCTCTTTTTCCTCCCACCCTTCCTCCCCTCTCTCTCCTCTCCTTCTTTCCAAATATGCCCCGACTCCCTCCCCTCCACCCCCCTCCTTCCTCCTCAGCTGAGGCCTGGAGAATAGCTCTGTGATGTGCCAATGGGGAGTCTAACAAGGGATGCAGCGTGAAAGATGAAAAAATGGGGGGATGAGGAAGGGATAAGAAAAACAAATCAATGTCAAAGTGTTGGGCCCATTTGAGCCCCACTGGAATTGTGTGTGTGTCAGTGAATGAGTGTTTCAGTATAAGTGGGTGTGCGCAATGTGTGCATGTATATATGCATGTGTGTGTGTCCCTGCCCTCCCTCCTGGTGTATAATAGGGTCCCTGGGGAGTCGGCATGGGGGCTGCTTGGTCCCCCTCTCTCTCTGTCCTGGAGCTCAGTGCTTTGGCAATCCTCTCCTATCCATTCATTCATCCATGCATCCATCCATTCATTCATCCATCCATCCATCCATCCATCCTCATTCTAACGCTGACTGATACCAGCAGCCTCCAAGATATACAGGTGTGGGAGGGGATACAGTCGGATTGTGTGTTTGTGCTGTTTTATTGCGAAGGTTCAGGAAGTTTTGTCTGTGTGTGTGTAAGTGTGTATGTGTGTCAAGGAAAGGAGGAGCTGTGTGTGTATGTGTGGGAGGGAGGGCATTATACATCGCTCTGAGCTATGCACGTTCATGCAGTGAGACAGTAGGTCTGCATAAACAGACCTGTCCTTAGGCTAACGAGAGCACCTGCCTGCTCTGCGAGTGTGTGTGTGTGTGTGTGTGTGTGCGTGCGTGCCCTGCAAGCACCTGTCAACTAACGGCACGTACATGTCAATATCATACAGTCAGAAGGCGGCTGTGAATACCACATCATTAATTTTCCTCCAAAATCCAAACATTTCTTCTTATTTAACCCTCAAATGCACATGTTAAATTCAACAGGCCTTGTTAGCGCATGGTCCAGTGGACGCATCAATATGTCTGAGGAAATGACTGACATTATTGAACAACAAGGTGTGTCCATGAGGGACTAATGCGATTGCTCTTAAGCCATTGATTTCCCAGCCAAAATGTCAATGTATTCATTATTCATTCGACCAAAGTGTATGCGTGCGATGTTAAGCTTTAGAAAAGGCCATGCATTGTTCGAAACACACAGGGAGAATTATTGATGGGTTATCAATCCTGGCATATTGAGCAGGGGGGAGGCTGCTTGTCACAGCCACACAAAGGTGGAGCTGAAGCAGAAACAGTGAGTATGAATATTACTTTCTGTTTTCATTGTTCTGCTGTGGGCATGGATTCACAACTTTAGATGGACCTGCAGAGCTCTCCTCTTTCCACCCTCCCAATTCATTTCATGCTATCTCATAATACCACTACTCAGTGAGCACACTGAGGCCATTTTCTCTGTGTGGTTTCAGGGAATTTGGGGGTTTTGATGGCCATGAATAGGACTTTACACTCTACAGTTACACACAAATTAAACACAGTGGGTTTCTTAAGAATGGATTTAATGTTTTTAAGATTAACTATCTTAATCTGACTGTTTTAAGGGAAACAAAATAATTCAGTGATTCAGTATTTCACTTCAGTTCAATACAGTGCAGCTATTTATTCTGGCAAGGCCAACTGTATGCAGAAGCTTGCTCGAGGGAAGGTTTAGGACATTTAGATAATGAAAAAAAAAATCTAATAATCATGCTAACTCTCGAGTTTTACAGCAATGACTGGTCTGCAAAGAGTGGCGGGGTACTGCTGGGGCACCACAGAATAAAAATAATCATTAACATCATAGATCAAAAGCATCACCTGAAAGAAACTCTAGAAAGTGCTGGCTTCTTTCTTTATAGTTTTTCCCATGATGCACCCTGGTACTACTGGTACTCACATTTGCAGTGTTTGTCGCAGAGCGCGGCCTGTCTCATGTCACACAGACGTATTGAGCCCTTGCTGCTGCTGTAGGCAAAGGTGTGACACTGCTGGGGATGAAACTCTGCTGAGGTGATCACCTCCGTCAGCTCCTCCATGTTGGCTGGCTTGATGTCCACAATGTCTGAGAGACAGACACTAAGGAACAACTCCAACTGTGGACATCGAATAGCTAATGCTGTGAAGGCCTGAACTCTGACAAATCACTACTATTTAGAATTTCAGGTCTGAAAAAAGTGACACATTTTTTTGCACAGACAAGTTCAACAAACAGGGATTACAAGACCTAAGTAAGAGGATACTGAAGCTGCGATCAGTGATCTCCAGGTTCCACAGGTTCACCCTGAGGTCGTCAGTGGAGATGAACGTCTGAAGGTCGGAGTTGACAGAGATGGAGTTGATGTGGTAGGTGTGGGCATTGCTGAATACACGCCTGGCTGTAGCCTCGACCATCAAGTCCATAGGCTGAAGAACTGGCACCTAATGGTGAAAGCAGGTCAGTCAGAGAGAGGAAAAGGAGAAACAAAGAGAAATCTGCAAGAAAAAGATTCAACTTGATGTTTCATAACACTGATTCAATATTTTGTGCATTATGATGCTGTTTTCCTGAGGCCTTCTTAGATATTCATCTCTGCATGCATGTCGTGTGCATGAATTGTGTGTGTGAAAATGCTGCATGTGTGTCTGTGAACCACAACAAGATGACTCCAGGGATTCATGTGACATTTACTCCACAAATCTTAATGAAACAGCGACAGTGACTGAGGGGCTCCGGGGCGGTTTGATGAGCTGTTTCAATCAGACTATGAATATCTGTTTGCTGCACAACTACTCGGTGATCACACCTCCCTCTCTCCCTTCTCTCCCTCCCTCTCTCTCTCTCTCTCTCTCTCTCTCTCTCTCTCTCTCATGCAAGTGCTGAAGAAGTCAGAGAAAGAGAAAAGAGAGAAAGCGAAGGAGGTGGAAAGGGAGATGGCCCAAGGGCATCGCTAGGCCCTGCTGAGGAATGATAACTGAACTCTGCAGAATTAAGACGAGCTCACGCACACATACACATACACAGTTGCACAGTGCTGCTCGGGCTTCAAAGACACCCAGCACCAGTCTGCATGCAGCCCCCCGTTGGCCAGATAAAACCCAGACAAAGAGAGAAGGGAGGGGAGGGAGAGAGGAGAACAAATCGACTGCTTCTTCCTCTTTCTCTCGTCCGTTGCTGGCACTGACAGAGAGACATGGCAGCCCAGCAGGCTGCTGTATCTCCATGGGTGTCACTTCATTTCCATGTCTTTCACTGGCTGTCCAGAGAGACATGGAGCGTATTAACCCATAACCCCCAACCCTGACAGTTACAATGTTCAGCTTGCTCAAAATGACCTGCTGGATTTTCTTCCTTACAGTATGTAAAACAGAACAGTTTAAACTGAAATATTTCTGTTTTAAAAAGTAACAAATATTCAAAGAAATATATTCACAGCACAGAATTTTATACATCTTTTAAAGCTGCGCATCCCAATCAGATAAAACACAAGATGGACAATTTGTGTTTGAAGGGGAAACTGAATGACAGACTTTACATGGCAAAGTATAGAGTATTTATTGTTCTGTTTTTTTAGACATATTTTGGAGTAATTTTCGAAGCTCTTCCCTTTCCTCTTCTGCTTTCTCCACCTGCGCAGATTTCACAGCCTCTAAACAGGATTGCCACAGTCCGGCCTGTCCTCCAGGTTGCTATGATCCCCTGGCCAGCCAGACAAAGAGGGACAGACACGCTGAACACAGCACTAATCTACTATGGCAGACACACACACACACACACACACACACACACACACACACACACACACACACACACACACACACTCTCTCACGCTGTTCTATGTGCCTGCCTGCTTTGTGTGTAAATTAAAGAGGTAGTGGAGTGATAAGAATTCGGGTGGGGTGGTGGTGGTGGTGGTGGTGGTGGGGGGGGTGATCCCTTCATGGTCTTCACCTCACATATCGATCACTCATTCTCACTTTCTTCTTCAAAATTGTCCAACGATGGTGTGTCAATGTCATTTATCAGTACTGAAAGTGAGCAGGTATTTTAAAAGGAAAAACTGCACCAGCTTTGACAGACACAGCACACTACACGTTGCCACAACGTTTATGGAAGATTAAAGGGTATCGTAGCATAATGGCTGAACGCTAAATTCTAATTTAATCAGCTTGACTGAGCTGCACTTATTCAGACTTCAGACCACTCGGCGTGCAAACTGAGGACAGACCTTTTCACAGATATTTTGTCACATGTCACAGTGGGAAAAGCACAACTGTTAATTGTAAAAATGAATGATGGCTGAATTCCATTTAGCTGCTTCAGTTTTAGGGTCCTTTTAAAACTTTGGCACCTTTGGCTTTACAAGTCATGATTTTCTCATTGTTATTTTCCTGAGCTGCTGAATTGCCTTTTAAGGGCTCGAAGTTGGGAAATACAATCATATTTGTTTGTTCATTATAAAGCTACCGCCAGCACTCAGTTAGCTTAGCTTAACATAAAGACTGGAAACAAGGGGAAACAGCCTTGCTCTCTTAAGGTCGCAAAATTCACCTAACAGCACCTCTAAAGCTCACTAAATAACATCTAGTCATATCTAGTTTAAGTATAAAAATCCATAGTTGTGTTTTTACAATGAAACGTTTTATTTGTGAGCTTTAAAGGTGCTGGTAGTATTTTATTAACTGTTGGCTCTATTAATCTTTCAGCAAGAAAGCAAATAAGCAGATTTCCAAGTGTTTGCTTTTGTTAGGAGGATAGTACAATACGCTCTTTCAATATGAATAATAAGACCAAAGACAGATAATATATAGATGATAATATAAAACAAAATGTGAAATTATTTAGATTATTATTCTCACTGGAAGTATGTCATGTAAATAAAATCAAGACATCAAAACACATCATGAAATAAAAATATCAATGGAGCGCTTAAATTTGATATGGGTGAGTCAAATACTGGGACCATAAGGACTTTGACAGCGCTGTAGTTCACGGTGCACTTTGGGGACTTAAAATTCTCCACCTTTATTAAATATTTATGGAAGCAGTTATAGCGAGTTGACGTATTTCACATTTCTAAGAAATTAACACATTAATATTGCAGTCTTACAAGCTTCCATGTTCTTTCTCTGTCTTTAAAAGAGGCCTGAATGAGTTTGAAGTGTATTGTTTTTGTTTCCATTCAAGATTAATCTGGAATTTTCTGACTTTTTTTTTTCCAAATGGAAACCTCCAAGCAAAGCAGTAAAATCTTAACCTGAGTTAGACCTGAGAGTTCTGTTTGACCTCTTACCCGTAGCGAGGTGATGGTCGACGGGTTTCTGATTCGTCCATCCTCGTCCTTCAGGTTGTAGCCCTCCGGACGCTTGTCTCTCTCACTGATTTTCCACAGCTTCACTGTCTTGTCTGGGATGGATACATCACACAAACACACACAACACAGACACACATGAACACAAAATACAGTCAGATCATCGCTACAGTGAATCTCACATATAAAATGGATGCGGGGGGTTGGGCAGCCAATCTGGCATGTAGCTGGGCAGGAGCCAGCGGGAATGATGAATGGCGGCTCCTGTGAACGCTCTGATGTCACTGATATCAATCTACAAGTTGCGTACATTTCCCGGCCGCTGTATACGCTCCCCCTGAAAAAGCCATCTGGGTGCTTTTCAATTCGGCATCACACAAACACCAGTTACATCTCATCTTCTCGGTCTGGTGAGGGGGGATGGCGGCAGCAGTCAGGTTGCTGGTTTTTTTCTTCTTTTAATTTCCGCTGTGAATATTGGTGTCAGAGCAGCGAGGCCATCGCCACAGGACCCTCTGCCATCTGCTCCAGCCACCGCGAGCACTTCTGTAGCAGCCATGCATGAAGCCCACAATCTGCAAGACGTCTCTCTGCTGATGTGTGTGTGTCTGTCTGAGCTGGCCTGCATGTATGGTGTGTGGTGGCACATGCTTTGATATATATGTGTGTGTGTGTGTGTGTGTGTGTGTGTGTGTGTGTGTGTGTGTGTGTGTGTGTGTGTGTGTGTTCCTGCCGTGGCAGCCATGCATGAAGTTCTCAATCTGAAACGCGTCTGCTGGTGGTGCTTGCTCAGCCAAGTGAAACACCAACACATTTAACAGTCAAAAAGACATTTTCATGCGATATGAATAATATCTCCTGTTACATCAGCTGTTTATCTGCCCATTCTGCAAAGTGGAGAATGAATCATGCCTTCTGTTGACACTGTTACTGAGTAACAACAACACCATTCCCACTTTCAATCACACTCCCTTGACAGATGAATGGTTTCTTTGACTGCTTTGCCACTTGAGTCACTCCTACAGTGCTACAGTCACCTTAGCGAATGAACTGACCATTGGTGGATAGCAGGAAGTAGGCGGCGTTCTGCTGAGGAAGCCATTTGATCTTGTTGATCTTCTCCTCAATCTCCAAGCTCTTCAGGTAGTCAAACTCTGGCTCGTGGCTCTGGAATGTGCTGTAAACATTGTACTCCCCTCTACGCTGGGGCTGACTCTTACTCTGCAACAGAAGGACAGAGCCAGAAACATCGTGAGAGATCGGCCTGTTTGTTGGGAGCTCTAGACAATCAAACATTGGTTCATACAAATGTGTTATACTGTAATGAGTTTAATTCCTGAACAAGATGTCCAACAAGAAATTTCCCCTTAAGAAGCTTCAAAGTTAGACAATGAATCCTAACTACTTTGGTGACCCCATGGCAATGGTAAATTCTTTGGTTTATACACGCCTGCAAATCATATAACATTCCTGTTATCAGTGTTTAATCAGCACATGTTGGCATGCTAACGTGCAGAGCTAACATGGTTAACATTGCAAAAATGATCCTAGCTAAATGTCATCATGTTAGCATTTTCACTGTGAGCGTATTAGCATGTTGATGTTAGCATTTAGCTCAAAGCACCGCAGTGCTAGCATGCCTACAGACTTACTATATAGCATCGTAGCATCATATATTGACTGGCTTGATCTAGCACTCCATTGCAGCTACAGTTTGTGGCACATTTACACTGAATCAACATTCGATTCTGAGATGATATATTTTTATGGCTGCTCCAAATGTGCAGTGTGCCATGTGCACATATTTCTCTGTAAATTCAGAGTAAAATATTTGGTATCATTGTAAACCTTAATGCTTTAACTGGAATTCAGAATAAATATTGGTGGTTTAAAACAACGCTTCATCATGTAACATGGGTTTATAATTAAAATTGATTTTTATATTTGTGGCTTTAAGATATTTACTGCTGGATTTCCAGCAGCTGGCTGTCCTTTTCAAACATACATCCTTTACTAGTTAACTAAGAGCAAACAATCAAACTTCAGTTTCAAAGCTGTCACATCCTTTCAGCAGAAGGGCAGCATAATTAGTGTTGCATTGTTGGCATTTCCTACCTCCTGCTCCCTCTGGAAGACAACCACTCTGCCTCCTTTATCCCCGGTGGCCAACAGCTCCCCCGATGAGTTAAACTCGACCGTTGAGATAATGTCAGCTGCAACACAGGAAGCAGAGCAGAGAGGGGGACAAAATGTCAGTGTGAATGTGCAAAAACCGTCTACGTATCGGGCAGACAAGAAGGAAGATTTCAGTGAGATCTGGTAGAGTGACTTGTGGAAAACATGCCAGGGGAAGGGAAGAGGACTCTCATGACGAACCCACAGAGGGCTCTCTGGCATAGATACCCTAGTTTGGTTAAATATGGGTTAGAAGAAGCCACTGGATGAGTCAATGCATGATATCAACCAAATCAGCACCTCGTCTCATTGAATCGAGCCAATCTGTGTCATTTAATTGCACTCATGCTTTTTAGAGGACGCTGCAACCACACTAATAATGCCATTCACCTCTCTCCTCCTGGCTGCAAGACCTCATGCTGCTCAGTGACTCTCCTGCTCCTTCATTAAAAAACCCAATGATGAACCTTTAAACCATGCCCTTTCTGCAGCTGATATATGTCTGTGCCTGTGTGGCATACTTTTTAACTTTCAATCTATGCAGTACATCAACAGCATAACAAAAATACAACAGCTATCAGATAGAACTGCTCCATTTACACTCCATTGCAACATTTCTCAGTGTCTCTGCAAAGCTACAGTTTCACCAAAGTAAATAACAGACACCTACCCTTAAGGTAGCTTTTCCTCTCCTCCTCAAAGACATACATCTGCCTGGATTTAGGAGAGGCTAATGGTGACTGTAATTATTATACAGCCCTGGGCTAAAAAGGCATAGCATAATGTCTCACATGCAGACACACACACACACACACACACACACACACACACACACACACACACCACGGCAGAGGCTAACCCTCTGTTTAACAGTGACAATAATATTAGCCAGAGAAAGCGAGAGAGAAAGAGAGAGCTTGTTGTTTTGTACCCCCCACGCCCTCTGTGGACCTGCTACTGGCGGAGCGCTGAACAGGAGAGGGGAATGTTGCTATGGAGACCGTTTCCATCTCTAGCGGCAGTCAGAGGGGTGTATATGTGTGTGTGTGTGCCAATAGCTCTCAGACTTAGTTGCTGATGCTAGCTGTAATTCAGCAGACAGGGAGAGTGCTGCAATAGAGTGAAAACCTGCTACTGCATCTGGGGGAGTGTGTGCAGTTCAATGCAGCACACAACTTCAGACAATAGGGTCCCTGTAGAGAGGCTCATCTCTTCACATCAAACTGCCGTGCATGGTGGAAATGACTAAGCGGCATATCTTGAAATCTATGTGTGTGTGTGTGTGTGTGTGCGCACTCCCCTTGATTCATTTAATTGTAAAAGCCACATTCACCAATGAGGCCAGAGGTATTATTGTGGCCATGTGTTGATAATGATGTGAGGGTGGAGGGAGATGGGAGGATCCTAATCATATTTCAATCTCGTAACTAATAATGTTTCAAAGACAAGACACACTCTGACCTAATTATAACCTGGGAGTACCTCACTGGCACACCACATGTTGTTGCATACGCCATCGCAAGTGCACATCTCTCATTCTGCACCTTTCTCTCTTTCTGTATCTGCATGCATCGACCTCATGCATGCACACAGCTGCATAGTGCAGCCCTCCCAGCGTGTGCGCGCACACACACACACACACACACACACACACACACACACACACACACACACACACACACACACACACACACACACACACACACACACAATGGTGCCTTCCCTACCACCATCAGGCCAAAGCCACTGGTGTAAATCGAATGGAATTGGCTTAGCGGTCAGCTTTCTTGAATCAAAGCTTTTCTCTCTCTCTCTCTCTCTTCTTGTCCTTCATACTTTTTGTCTTCTCCCCTCTCCCTCTCTCCGTCTCTCATCATCAACACATTAAGCCACTGTGGAGAAAACGTAATTGATGGTTCCCATTTAACGAGTTTACACACGGATACATCCTTCAATCATCTCACTAAATGAAGAATCGGGGAGAGCCAGTGAAGCCGAAACTCTGAGTAACATGATGGAATGCTTTGCTAAAAATGAGTTCTTCCTCATGCAAATGTATTCAAACCACACAAGGCAATCTATGCAACCCAAGCCACTGATGGACTTGTGTTTGAATGCAGTGTTTTCTGCTAAAATTTCATTTTAGGGAACTAATTGATTTGCAGGGGAGTCGCAGGTGGGCAGGGTCTCTGTGAACATCAGCAGATTCATGGTGGACTGGAATTAGCAGCGGACTGGTGATTCAGGTGATCAAATGTGTACTTACACACACACACACACACACACACACACACTACTCTCCCCCCCCCCCCCCACACACACAAGGCTTCATCAGCAGACCAAAACCAGATGAAGCTCATAAATCCTGTGGCCAGTCAGGTCTGACACAGACAGGTCAGCGCTTCTTGATGCAGCAGAGGGATGCTCAAGATAACACACATCCATCACCAGTAATAACACAGACAAGCTTGTTGGCCTGCTGCTGTGAGGCATGTGTGTAACTGTATGTAGGACTGAAATAAAAACAGGCATGGCACAGCTGTTATCTGGATCTATTCACCAATCAGAACCTCAATAACTGCCCTTCAGCACGTGATATAGAATATGGACTGAAACCAATTGGATGGAAACATAGATATGCATTGATTCTGGAATGAAAACCAGGCCCGAGGAGCCAGATACATGGGTGGGGAGCGGGGATATTGAATGTATTTATAGATGCCTGAGCATGCAACATCTATCACGCATAACAGAGAGGGCCATGAAAAGAAGTGAGGGGGGGAAGTCTGGGCAGGGAGGATTTTTTGCACAAACTAGGTCAATAAAAGATTGCACAGTGAGTTTCGTCGGCACAGACACAAGCAAAGACCAAAATAGGAGCACCCTGGCTAACCTCTAGACAACATATAATCCTGTCAGGGGTGAAAAAAACAAACAAAAACAAATTGAGGCTTGATCCTGTGCCATTGGAGGGTTGTGTAAGACAGACAGGCCCAAAATGGTGTGCCTGCATGGAAAGCTAGTTGCGTAAGTGTTGTGCAGTAATTCCAGGTAGAGGGAGGGACGTGAGCAACATGGTGTCGTGTAAATGCTTTGTTAGGGTTCGATGTGGAGAGGAGAGGATTACAGCACTTGTGCTGAGCTGCCTGCGTCAAAGGATCAGGCTGGGGGATAATTCAGGTCTGTCTCTCTCTCTCTCCCTCTCTCTCTCTCTCTTGCTTGCCGCTCTCGTTCTGTTGACGATAATCAACAATACATATCAATCTGCGCTTCTTTTTTAAAAAAAAACATGAACACACACGCCTTTATCGCAAATTCTGCACATGAAGACTGAGTGCCACCATTTCCATGCTGAATAAGCAGCTGCTAACAGCTTCAGTTCACACCAGCAACAATGGAGATCAATCACATTTTTAAATAAACCCTCCTACCTACTGGTCTGGTAGCCAGCCATATGATTAAGGGTTTATTAGGCTTTATTAGCAGCACACAAAGCAACTGAGCACAATGCACCTCTCTTCATCTGAAGAGCATGACTCTTTGTAAGATCTGGAGTGAACAAGCTAATTAACCTGGTTTCTCCAGGATCAGCCCCTTGAGAGTGAGACAGAATGTGTGTATTAGTGTTTCGTCCGCATGTGTTATGTGTGTGTACTCTTTCGCTTTTGCGCGTGTGTGTATGCGTGCGCGTGCTTGCTTTCCTGCATCCCCGCACTCCGGGGAGTTGAGGGTGAAATGGGCGAGACGTGTTACTGCTTCACTTCTCACACTTCATTAACACGTCACCGTGGCACACATCTGACTGCAGACACAACACAGGACAGGGCGAAACAAGAAGAAGAGGTGAAAAGCAGTGAAATCAGCGATCGATTCCTGCGTGCACATGAACACGAGAGGGATCATTTCATATGCTTGTTATTTGGTATTCTCTTAGAAATTGAAGATGAAGGAGGGGGATGGTGGGGAAGTGTTGGGGGCTGCATAGAATTATAATCCACCACCAAAACAAAAGCTCTCTCTCCCTCTCTATCTGTCTGTGCTGCTTTGCTGCAATCCCTTTCATCTTCCTGTTTCCAAGGCTGGAGTGAATCAAAGACTCACGGGCTTCTGTACAGGCTGAAATCCTGTATCTACAGTGACCTTATCACCAAAAACATGAAAGATTCCGAGTGACGCCGCTTCCTCGACAGGGCACAGGAATTAGCTATCAAAACTTACAAATGTACCCCATTATAAAGTCCTGAAAGGTCGAACGCTGCTCAGCCTTCAGGCTAACAGTGCAGCGAATGACTCACATAAAGCACATCTATCACAGCAGCACCTTAAATCTACTGACCACGAAGCCAGTTGAGAAATAGGGTATTTTTTATTAATCACGCTACAGTAGCAACACCACGGGTATTCTTCAATAAATTCTCATTAAAATTTCATGGAGCAGCAGCCTTAATAAGAAGCTAATCAGGGGATGAAAGCAGCTGCTGAATAAGGAGTGTGACTCGCCCCAACTTCACAGCTTGCCATTAAGCACCCGCCACCCCCACAACACCCCCATGCATGCACGTAGACATTATCTTTCTTGCGCTATGTTTTGAGGTGGGGTTCTGCGTTTCTGAGTGTTTCATAGTGAATAATGGATGGGACCTGGGGGTATGGTAGGCTAAGTCTTTTTATGCCGGGGTCCTAAAGTGTGGCCCCAGGCCGTTTGCCTTGGCACAGGCAACCAGCCGCTGCTCTGCTCTCATCAGCAGCTGCAATAAAGGCTGTGAGCTCTCTGTTACGGGACTGCATCAGTATTCAGTGGGACTAGAGGGGTCACATCACACACAAGCTTGTTCTCGCATCAGACAGACATATAAGCACATATAAGCAACAAAGCAGAAAGAGGGAGAGAGAGAATGAGAGAAAGAGGGGGTAGGGGAGAGAAGGAGGAAAGGATTACATGTCTTACCGATAGATCTTTAGGGTCATTGTTCCGGTGGCTAAATTGTAAAGGACCAGAAATCAATACCAAAGCAGACATTAGGTAAGGTCGCTGCCTCGCAGCAAGGAAGCTATTTACATTTTTACACCCAATGTGGCGTTCTGCTAGATGACAGTTTCATCCATTATAAACACATCCATGTTGCAAATTATGAAAATTAACTGAGACCCATGTTTCAGTTCAGTCCATTGACACAACACACACTGATATACACAGCAGCAGTGAGACAGCAGCCATCCATCCTGTTACCATTAACAATGTGTCATCTGCAGGCGGCTGGTGAATGCAAATCAGTCTGTCATACAATCTTCGTTCATCTATACAACAATGATGTCTGGAAACTTTGAGTTCAGGTTGAGAAGACTTTGAAATTCCATGCTCCGCTATGGCTGACCAGCACGGTTTTCTTCACAGTGCGTACACACACACAGAGTCAATGCAACCGCCCACAGACCCACTGAGGCGTGGGATTGGTGCAAGCCAAAGGTCAGCGACAGTGACATCATTAAAATGTGACATCATTAAAGTGTCCTGCTGCTGTGGGCAAGCATGGCCTGAGGGAAATCCCTACCAGGGCCCTGCTTCTATGTGTGTGTGCATATGTGTGTATGTGTGTGTGTGTGGTCTGAAACGACTGGGCCTGATGGAACATGTGCACTTTGGGGAATTTATGAGGACGGGCGATGGACCCAGACACCGGCCCGTACGATCTTTGGCTGCAGTCTGACTTCGTACCACTTAGGAGACAAGGAGAGAGAGAGTAACTGGGTGCATGCACACACACACACACACACACACACACACACACACACACACACACACACACACACACACACACACACACACACACACACACACAGACTCTCATTCACAATATATGAGCTGTGACCATCAGTCATAAATTACAGCAATAAAAAATAACAAAAGTAGGCGCTTCTTGTTTGAAAAGCACAGATGGGCTCCAGACCAGACAGTCCTTTGCTTTCAGGAGTCACATTTTATGCCCTGTGCAACTCTCATGCATTTTTTCCTGATCAAATGAATGAAACAGAGAGAAAGAGTGAGACAGAGAGAAGCTGGAAGAGGAAGCTCCCCTACTGTTTTTCATCTCAGCGCACACATCAAACAAAGATATCCATCACTGCCACCCCGACTTCACTTCCTCTCATGCTGAACCAGTGACGGTGTGTTTAGCAGTGACAGGGAATCATCTGTAAGTGCAGGACCGGAGCAAATCGCAATGTGTTCCCATATCTAAATTTTTAGATATGGGATCCAACAACTGATGTGTACCCTCAATATCCATGTTAAATTCTGGACATAACTGGTGGTCCTTCAATCATGGGATGCTCTGTCATAATTTTAAAGTTAAACATATCTCTTTTTTTTGTGTAGTGAAATCCGTCTGGTGTGAAAGAATTACAGTCTGCTCCAGTGCTGCAGAGACTATTATTAAATGGACTGCACTGCAAGTAAAACTGCTTCAAACTGAACAATAAAGGACACTAACTGTACCTACTTTGTGTAATACATAATAAGCAATTATTATTATTATTAAGATGGGACAACAAACACCCCTTTTTGCACAAAGAAGTTGACTGAAATTGTGTATTAATATGTGATAAAATAACTGTAATTTAACGTATTTACAGGCATTGTGCATTGCTACTTTACATCATTAGTCTTTTTTAAGTATGATCTGATCCAACTGCTGCAATGAAAAGCTCTCAGTCCCCTATGGTTTATTATCTTACTGATATGAGCACAGCAGTTAATGTCCATAAGCAATCTGCATCATCAGTAAATGGGGACCGAAGTGGAAATGAGATTAATGATAGCTTTCCACCTGTAAATCAATGCTTTATGTTGATCAATGATCTAAGCAGCTTGCAGAGGACAGGTGGAGCTGATTGGTGGAACAGAGGGAACTATTAAGCATCAAACAGTTAACAGGCTGATAATCAAGAGGCTGTTGTGTGGTCAATGAGGAGGAAACACACAAGTGCAAGGAGGAGCATTTATAGCTGTGGGGCTGCAGAAAAACAGCTATTGTTCAGTTATGAGCATGTACAGTAAAAATGTGTGTGTGTGTGTGTGTGTGTGTGTGTGTGTGTGTGTGTGAGAGAGAGAGAGAGAGAGAGAGAGAGAGAGAGAGAGAGAGAGAGAGAGAGAGAGATCCATGCTTCAGTGTACTGCCTGTGAAAATCAGGGCACCTCCTCTGTCTCAATGTAATTATTTCAACAAGTAAACGCAGAATGAGGAAAATCCATTATTGTCATCATGAATTAGTAATTTTTTACTGCATCACATTCCCTATAGACTCCGCGGACGCTGAAGCAGTCGTACAAGAGGCTTTATTCCTCTGCTGCCAATACAGATTAAAGCCCTGATTCCTCTTGGTCGGGATCTTAAAATAGCAGGTATGATGGGAAGCCACCTCATCTCCAGCTACTGACACCACAGCCTGACCTACAAGCTCCATGTTTATGACAGATGACCAGAATATTCCTCTAATACCCCTGTAGCAAATCATTGTGCGTCTGAGGTGACTAAAATAACCTTTATGCACTTTATGGTCGCCAAGTGGCTGCACTTTAAAGCCAAAGGCTATGTATTTATGTGGCCATTTAGGACGCGACACCTGCAGTGATTTCCGTTCACATTCCTATACTGTGACTTATTATTGCTGTGATATTAACACCCATCGAGCTACAGCCGCAGGTTATTTTGCTGTGCCGGTAAAACAGCTTAAATGACTTTTTCCCCAACATCATCGGTTTAAATACCTTCGGTTGCATAGTTGTGGTCGCGAAGGAAGCTGTTGTTGATTTTCCGGGTGTCACTCTCTTCCTCCATTGATAAATCGGCTGGTTCGGGATCCTGAAAGCGGCAGACTTGCTCCCATCCTGCCCGGTGCCGTCAGCAGGCGGGCTGTGGGACCAGCGGGGGGCCTGTCATGGCTCCAGATCTCCGGTGTACTCTACACAATCACGATCAAATACCTGTGATGATGATGGTGGCGATGATGATGATGACGATGATGATGGTGTACGGGCAGGTCCTGTCCACACCTCAGGACGCATCCAACCAAACGACCACCCGCCCGCGACGCAGTGACAGTGGCGAATCCGACAGGGGATTTAATACCCTAATTATGAGCGCATTAGGTCTTCTGCTTTAGATAACTCATCGACATGTATGTATCTCCCCCAAAAAATATTAAAATACACTCAAGATCCCCGCAGAGCGCCTGTAGAACTGGTCAAAAATGAAAGAAATGTCACGTCTTCTTGAAGGTGTCTGAACCCGCATCAGCAGCGCCAGCAGCGCACTCCGTAAATCTCTTTTGGAGGATTTGAGTTTTGGCAGGCTAGATTTGCCCCCCTCCCAGTGCCAGCGGGGCGGGTGGGGGATTATGCGTCAACAAGCTTGCTCCGATCACTTCAGTTTTTCCGTGTCAGACTCTCAGCTCAGCGCATCTCCAGAGCACCGTCGCCTTTCTGTATCCAGATCCTGCAGGGTCTCCTCTCTCCGCTCCCCCTCTCTCTCACCCTCTCTCTCGCTCTTTCTCTCATTCATTCACCGGCGCCTGTGATCCCGGCAGCTCAGCTGACTCACTGCGCCGGATAGCGCAGAGCTGTACTGTAGTTACCCACTGTGCTGCTGCTGCTGCTGCTGCGCTTCAGCAAAGGAGAGCCCCTCCCATGCTGCCTGGCGACTGGCTCTTTAAAAACCACCATCTGCAAATGTGACGCTCACTCGAACCACCGCCACAGAGAAGGAGTTTAAATTCTGTCCGCTCACAGCATGATGACCACCAGCAAAGGTTCGTGCGTGTAAAGCCGACAGCTGCCTTATGGCCTGGTAGCAGGCAGCCTGTTAAGCCTGGCAGATCCTGCATCACCATCCCTCCATCCTGCAGCAGAGGCATCTATACATTGTCGCAGCAGATTGAGCAGTGGGCTTTCTAGGTTCCATAACAGCAGCCATTCATGTCAGTGGAAGACAAGAGGAGACTTTATGTTATAGGAAGTGCATGACATGGCACACTTCTCTCCAAACTCTTGCGAGAGCTCAGATTTGGTGAAATCAGAGCAGAGAGGGACACAAAGGCCAGAGATGGAGGGAAGAAGAGACAGAGAGGGAAGGATGAGCTGATTGAGGGAGATGGCTAGAGAGAAGAGAGCAACAAAGAGGGGCAGAAAAGAGGCCAGAAGAAAATGAAAAATCCCAGACGCTGATTAATTAGATTAGTAGGGCCGCCGTCTGCGCCTCTTTTCTGGAAAGATCTCATTTCCATGTTGCGTTTAATAACACCACACACAACAAGCCTTTTTCTGCTCCAACCATAAGCTTTGATGAGTGTGTGCGTGCATTGCATCAGTGTGGCCATGCGCGCAGTGCATCCCTGACCTTATCTACTCACTTTACCCTAAATCTCTCAGCCTCCACAAAGGGACTGGGTATCTCCCCTGCACGAGCCTCAACACACACACACACACACACACACACACACACACACACACACACACACACACACACACACACACACACACACACACACAACACGGCGGCAGCAGCAATAAAGAGATTGTGGAGCCCCCTCTCCTAAATGCATTAGCTCTCTAATCCATGGGACCATTTGCACATCCAATGCTCTGCTCTCTACTAATGGGGATCTGGCTGTGAAAGTGGCAGGCTGCTCACAACAAAAAAAAAGAAAAAAAAAAAAAAACAAGGCCTTCCTACACATGCTATTTTACACCCCATCACCCTCCAACCTCCATCTCCATTGGAATACATTACGGGGCGTGAGCCATGCAGGGGGATAATGAAGGCTGCTGGAGCATCGGCGACGGCCTGTGATTCACATGCTTCCATATTTACAGTCTTTTGCTCCCCTAATGAAATCTGCACAGAAACTCTGCCATCCTTGACCCTCTCAGATCTGACTGAGCAGTCAGCAGTGCTTCCAATCTCTATCAATATTTAAACAGGGTCTACGAGGACAAAAGGAACACACAGCGCTCTTCTTCCACAAAGACTTCGGCTAAGTTACAGCTGAGCAGCAAAGACCAAATGAAATTGAAATGGAATCAGTGAAACAATGGATTTAGTAGATTGAAGCTGCATGGGTGAGAGGTTCAGCTTTGTCAGATTTTGTTGGGAGGTGAGAGGGGAAATTATGAGGCAGGGAGACAGACAGATGAAGGCCAGGGGTGGCGGTTTAAGGCACAGAGATATTTGACTGTATAATGAAGGAATAAGTGGAGGATGCTGCTCGGAGCCAGAGCCTGGGATCAATGCTGTCTCACTAATAACTTCCACCGTCTCCCTCCCTGCCTCTGTCTCAATCCCCGTGCATATATGCCAATCTCCTCTACTCCTACCCCCCATCCTGCAAAATGTGACCACACAGGAGCCAGTGGAAAGCATCTCAGAACAATGGCCCTGACTGGAAACCAGTCTGGCTCTTAAACTGATGCAACCACGTGATTTAAAGTGATCCCAGGTTGATGAGCACTTGTTTTCAAAGCCTTTACTCAAAAGGCCTCAAGTTTCTGCACCGTGTGCCTCATTTAAGGCTCTCCTCCTCTACCAGCTCCATGTTCTCCTCTGCTACCTCACTTCTCTCACTCATTACACCCCATCTCCCACTCCGCTGGGTAAGAGACCACTGACAGCACGTCTACAATCCAGCTGCCGTGTGTCAGACTTGCAGGAAATGCTCGGGGGGCCCACCAGAATTGGAGAGCGTGTCCTCAATTCTCCTCGATCGTATGGACAAAGTGGGTTAAATTAGGCTCCAGCAGCCCAAACATAGGGACACAATCACATGGCAATGATATTTTAGTCATGCCCAATTGCTTTCCTTGATGTGTGGTAATTGTCTGACCTAGGGAGGCCAGTGAAGGGCTACAGGCAGCAGGGACGCTGTCTGCATACCAAGCACCATACATGCACACACGTACACAAGTATAGACGTTTGACTACACAGAAGCTGCACAGCACAGTTACACTCCACCATCACTGCATTTCCCTCATATCGAAATATTTCAGTCAATGGTATATTGACCACTGGATAATGTCTGGTTTAAATAGGCCAAGATATTGATTACTTTCATCTAGTATATCCAACAAATATGAGATTGAGCTAAATCAATACAAAATCTATTTAAGTCCCATATTGTTAATCTATTTTGAGATGGATAAAGTATAAATAATGGAACGCCAAAAAGTGGATAACTAATCATTGTGCAATAGGTTGAATTAATGGGTAGATGGAAGATTCAGTTGTAAGACGGTTTCCTTAAAATAGTAAGAAAATTACATCTGTAATACCTAGAAGACAAATTAAATACAACCCTGATTCCAAAATAAGTCTGGGCACTGTGTTCAATGTAAACAAAACAGAATGTGATAGTTTGCTAATCCTCTTTGACATTCAACTGAACACAGTACAAAGACAATATATTTTACGTTTTAAACCATTAACTTCATTGATTTTTGTAAATATCTGCTTATTCTGAATTTGATGCAAGCAACATGTTTCAGACAAGTTGGGACAGGAGCAGCTAAAGACTGGAAAAGTTGTGGAAAGCTCCAAAAACACCTGTTTGGAACATCCCACAGGTAAACAGGTTGATTGGGAACAGGTGATAGATAGATAGATAGATAGATAGATAGATAGATAGATAGATAGATAGATAGATAGATAGATAGATAGATAGATAGATAGATAGATAGATAGATAGATAGATAGATAGATAGATAGATAGGATAACTCCTCTAATACAACATGTACTCTTAATATTTTGATGTTGTGATAAAGCAGTGTATTTTTTAGAGAAACATTTTCTGTACTACCTGCGCTCGTTTTGGCTAAACCAGTGAATGAAGAAATAAGGTGAATCATCATATTGATGCAAAAATCATATAACAAGACTAACTGTCTACAGCCATGCTGGCAGCTCTGTGAGGCTGCATTTAGACTCAGCACTGCCATGAGCTGAATGTTAATGCTAGCATGGCGGCATACTCACAATGACAATGGTAATATGCTGATGTAGAGTGGCTATAATGTTTGCTATGTCCCCCATCTTCATGTGGTCGCATGCTAACATTCACTAAATAGCACCACACAATACAAAGAGGATGATGGGAATGTCAATAGTTTTGAAGATATTTGGTCATTAATCAAAAATGAAATGTTAAAACCTCTGACTTTACTCAAATCTTTATTATGTGGATCCTTTCATATACAGTCATAGTGCCCAACCTTTTCTAACAGGTGCAAAAATACTGATGAAATTGTGCAACATTTTGACTTAAGAACACAGTGACTGCAGGAACAGAGGGGTGAAAATCTGTCTTAAGATTCAACCTGAGGCTGTCTTTCAGTTCCTTTATTTCCAGATTTATTGTATAGTTGCTAAATGTCTCAGTCAGACGTTTATACTGCTATTTTCAGGACAGGGCAGGCACTTTTAATGAAAAAAGACAACACGACTGGAGTCCAGAGGGTTGGAGGTGGTGATGGGACAGTCACTTTCATCATCTTTGTCGGATATGGATGAAATATATACAGTAAAGCCCTTTTAGTGGCTTTAGCTAATTTGACATGCCATCCCTCAGTGAGACATGCCGTATGAGTACAGCAGCTGAGCAACAAAGTCGTCATGGTTATAATTCTCACTGCTTTTAGATCTCCTCCATGTCATTAAACAAATCAGGATGATCGTCATTCAGTAGCAGGAGATTCTCCCTGCAAACATTCATTGTCTTCCATTAGCCATGCAACCCACCCTGGCATTAAGAGCAGCTAAACACATGGGGGTAATAGGATTGCCCTGGCCGTCCATCTGTCAGGAGACTGAGCAGCAGCAAACCACGGGGACGCAGCACCCTGGCCTGGATACACCTGCTTAGTCGGCCCTTTCTTTGCACTCTAGTCTGGAGATATTTACTCGGTGTTAAAACATAACCTCTGTGAGAGTAAAACACAGCCATTTGAGTGTGTAAATGCCATGAGGAGTAAGTGAAACGCTGAAAAATAAACACCCTGTTGGAAGTTTATAACCTTCTGGCTTTAAATATTGTAAAATGCAGCTACTGCTCTGTTAATAGAGTACAGATGGAGATACATGACAGTGGCTGGTGAGTGAATGCAGCGCGAGGCAGGGTGGGGGAGGAATACGGAGGAGAACGGAGGGCCTGGGAGAGGGAAGGAGAGAAAGATAAAAAGATGGATGTATAGTTTTGGTAGAGGGCATTAAATCAAGCCCAGAGGCTGTCCCCAAATCAGCCGGCTTTACTCTTGGTGTCATTCCAATTACATCAGAATGAGACTAATGCTCCATTGCTCCGAGACTTCAGACCAGCAGGATTGGATTTTCTGCTTCCCTGTGACTCTCCCTTCCCCTCCCCCAACCATCCCCCTCTCTCTACCTCCCTTGATAATGAATTAATTGAAAAGAACGCATGTACCATGATTAGCTAAGGACGGTGCATTTTGGGTGAAAATTAATCAACTGAAAGAAATTTATTTGCAGGAACACAGCTATTTCAAAAGCTCTGGCACACCTCAGGGGTATGGAGATACACATGTAACCCGCATATGGATGTCCGCATCAGCAGGTACCCTCTCACAACACACACACACACACACACACACACACACACACACACACACACACACACACACACACACACACACACACACACACACACACACACACACACACACACACAGATGCGTTCCTGTTGCGATACAATGAAGAACAGCGACATAAACCTAAAGGTGAAGAAGCATGCACACGTTGCGGATTTGTTTTGTGAATATGCAATCTATTCTCGCTGAGAGGAAATGATGCCACTTAACAGAAAATCATTGCATTGTACCTCTCTGGTTGCTAGGAAACTGCAATTGAACTGGCGTTGCAATACAGCACAACAGCTGTCTACATAATTGGACAATTAAGATCTTAAAATGTCATTATTTTGGTCATATTCATCTCAATAAAGGTTCAAGCGCGCCCCAACACGTTTTCTACCGGTTGGGTTAATGGACCAAACATGAGGAGTTCATGTTTGGAGTGAGGTTGGATTTCATTAGTGAAATGATCAGTGATGCATTCAGAGGAAGGATACGAGGAATACAACAAAGCTTGGTACTATTTGTGCTGTTTGGAAAGCCTGAACGGACACTGTGTGTGTTGTTAAGTATGCTATATTTATCCTTCAGCACTTTCCACTCTGTGGACGGATGAAAGAGCGGCAAGTAGAAAGTAGGTTAAGCAGGTTAGCGAGTGACTACAAAGCCACCTCCCCATACATGACCGGGGATCCATGCGCAGCTTGTGTTCAGGACCGTGGACAGCTCTTCACAGAGCAGACGCTGAGGCAAACAGAAAATGTCTCTGAATTGGGTTAAAGCGAAAACCCCCCTAAAAATGCATTTCATACCATGTATTTTATAATGAAGCACAACTCAGTTTTAACTTGAACAAGTCAGAGAGAAAACTTGCTATGCTGGTGTCATCTAGTGACCAGTGCTGGAGCTGCTTCATAGACGAATGAACGATTGAATGGAACAATGAACAAATTCCTGTGCTATTATAACAGCTCCCACCATGACGTTACTGTATAGTTTACTGCTATAAGCCCTATATTCAAATACAACAAATTACATTTTCATATCTCAGTCAAACACATTAAATGTCACTATCAACGTAAATAGACCAACTGAAACTGGGACATTATCAAGTCAAAATGAATGCTTGGTGTCCAAAATAATTGTCATAGCAAAGGAAAAAGTTTAAGGATTGCAATCGTTTTCCTTTTGAATATTTTTTTTCTGAAATTCTGAGCCAACTTCTTGGGTTCCAACTTCTTAAATGTGAACATTTTATAGTTTTTCTAGTCTTCAGTGACAATAAATTGAAGACATCTGAGATTTAGACTGTTGATATTAGACAAAGCAGGACATTTGAAGATGTCACTGTGGTGTCTGGAAAACTGTGATGGCCACTTTTCAACATTTTACAGTTTAAATCAGTTCATCAGGAATATAATCAGCAAATTGATAACCTTCCATGAGAAGACAGCAATACCACTATTCAAAGCTTAAGTACTGAACAGTTGCAATACAGTAAAATCAGCCTGTCCATTGGCTCTAGCTACTGTATGTTGACGAGATAGACAAGGTCTTTTCATCAAGGGTTAATTCTGCTAATGAGAACAGCAGCAGTGTGGAAGAAGCCTGACCCCACATCTGAACATGTTTCCTCCCTGTTTCTTGGTTCTCCTTGCCAGGGAGAGTTCAGCCGCGTTCCAACCAGCCCCATGTGACTGAAATGAACATGCACCGCGGCTCAAGACCGCCGCAAACACACTTAAACACACAAAAAAACACACACAGCTTTATTACAAATAGTCCTCACACGCACTCCGTCAACAACAAAGACAAACACATGCAAGCGTGTCACACTTAGAGGCTGTAATCTCCAGGAAAATCCCATTTGGCAGAGCAGCTGCCAGCGTGGATCACAGAGAGACTGTAGTCGTGGTGCCCACAGGGTTGCAAGCTGTCCATCCACACTATTCTATCAACAAGACATACACACACACACACACACACACACACACACACACACACACACACACACACACACACACACACACACACACACACACACACACACACACATATACAAACACACATTTGAAGATGAGCTTAAGGTGGGATCAGGCCCTACCACTGCGATGATAAATGCACGCCACTTGATTTAATAGAAACATGTCGACTGGCTGAACAAGCCAGTTTCTCATTTAAACCGGGCTTTATTTTTATTGCTCAATGTATTGATCTTTTCATGAAGGATTTCTGTTGCAAAGCAGCCTCAGGGACTCACCATTTATGACATAGCAGAGTTGGAGGACACTGGCTGGCAAAAGTGGTCTGTCCATCTGTCTGTTCATCGTGCTGGCTGTCTGTCAAAAGCAATTTCTTCTGCTAATGTGAAATAATGAACAGATAATATGAAATGATGAAATAATATGCCTTAATATCGCACGAGATCTAATGTCTTCTCATTCTAATACATTATGAAACATACAAAGTGTAATATACATGTCTGTCTGTTTCTGTCTGTCTCTCTATCTATCTATGCTTTATATGGTATTATACAGTAAACACGCATATAGTAAACAAAACTGAGCTCATTGACAAGAGTTACTTCCCTTCAGCATTAATATAGCTGATCTTAGAGCACCACCATCTGGCAAAAGGAAATATTACATGGTTAAACCTTTGTAATATCTTCAACATGATGTATAAGATTCATTGTACACATGCATTAACTTGTTTAATCATGGCATTCATGATTACAAGTGTGTGTTTGTGGTGTGAATGTATGGCCTGTCATAGATCACGTGTAGGATATAATGTTTGCACAGGATATAATGTTTTCCCTCTCTGTGGGGATGACATTATGCATGCATCGGTTAGAGAATACTCCGGGGAATAATAAAAATAATCAAATCAAAGGCAATACAAATACAGCTCCAACGATACTGGACCTTTAAGGCAGACACTAATATCGACATGCAAGAGTAGAAAAGCTGAAAATATGCTGTGCTGTATGGTTATTGTAGAGTTTGGTCAAAGATATGTTTTGAGGCAGAGTATTTAACATTTGATCAATAAACTTGAATATGACTGACCCTGGTGACCCGGTGGCCTTGAGAATTAAAGAAAACATTCATATTTTTTCAAGTCTATCTTATATGCTCACATGCCCATACATTACATACATTGAAAGAGTTCTTGTCCACTGTAATTGTTCCTCCTGTTCGTACTGGCTGTAAAGAGATGCCTTTCTAATGCAATTATAATGGAAGTGACGGGGGACAAAATCTACAGTCCTCATTTGTAAAGGTCAGCTGAAGCTATTATGAGGCTTCAGTAGTCGGAGTTAAGTTCCAAAGTTGTCGTCTTTCAGCCGAAAAATCTCTCTTTGTGATACTTCCCCTCTGTCATAGTTCAGCGAGTAAACACTGTTTGTTGGAGCACAAAGAGGGAATGTTGTGCTAAAAACATTTTGTATGAAAGCAGACTGCTGACACCTTACATTAACTGTGGCTGAACTTTGGAATACATTTTTACACAAATTGTGACCCCCATCACTTCTATAGAAACAGTCTTAGGAAGGAACCTCTCGGTGGACGGGGGGAGCAATAACAGCAAACTCCTGGGAACCATTGTTGCATGTTCTCTCTCCCCACTCATTTCCTGTCAACTCAACTTCCCGTTGACTCACTAGTAAAATGCCCCAAAACAAATAAATTCACACATATGAATAGAAAAAAAAGTTAAGTTTACAGTAAGAAAAAGCATAGTCACATAGAAAACACAGCCTTTAAAACACTAAACTGCCGCAAATCTTCTTTACATATCCGCCAGACAATACTGATTTACTGCATCTGTGGTGGACAAATATCAGCTGCAATCCAGCATCTGCTCTCTGGTATTGGTTGGACTCTAATCGAATATCCCAAAAATAAACTCTGTGTGTGTGTGTGTGTGTATGTATGTAAGGACAAGACTCAGTTCGTATTTCAATCAATACAGGATGTGCTTTTTTCCACATCCCAAGACAACCTTTAGCCATTATATCATACATGAGGGATTACAAAGGGATGATTCAAAGAGGAATTCATTCATGTTTGAAGAAACAAGCTCATGTTTGTGCGTGTGTCCTGAGTGAGCATCGTACCGCGTGCGCTCTCCCTCCATGTGATGTGACAGCATCAATATGGGATCCATATTTTGGCCTAAGACGCCAAGCAGAACTAATTACTCTGGCAACGCAGAGGCCACAACCCGCCAGCTGAGGGCCTGCAGGAGAGCTCTGAGCTGAACAATGTGTGAGAGATTGGGAGCAGTCTGGGAGCAGCCCAATGATTCGTGCATTCACCACAGATGCATGAGGTCATACATGTGGGCACACAAGAGAGTGGATAAACACATGCATAGGTTTCTGAGGGAAGCAGCTACGGGACGTCCTTGTCCTCAGACAGACAGGCGAGCGAAGCAGCCAGTAGAACGAGGAGTGAGATATATCAGGGTGCTGGGAGTTGTGCTCTGCAGACACGCTTCAGTAATCAGACAGAGGGGATGTTTCTTCGTGATAGAGCTACTTCCACCTTGCCAAGGCGCTCCCCGTGGTGCAAATCCTGCTCCTGGAACCGCACAACGCTGCTTCACACTCAGAGCTTCTTCATCAGACAATCACAAGCGGGCCACTTTTTTCCTGTTATTCATTCACTGTTACCCCTATCTGCATGTGAAATAGACACAATCGGGCAAACTGAGTTCTGATGCCACACACAAACATGCGAAGACACACACACACATCTTTTAGTGAGTGGTTTAAGTTTGGGGTAAACAGTAAACAGCCCCTGTGCCAGGACAGCTTGGCCTAGCTGCACATCGTCAATACTAATGACATCAGGACACAAAGTGTCACTATGGAAACCTGGAGGCCCTGGCCCTATCCCACACCCCTCTGTACTACCGGAAGGCCAGAGAAAAGGCCCACCAGGGGTGGAGAAAAAGAGTGAAGGTAAGAAAAATCAGAAAGAGAGAGCCAAAGGAAGGAGGCAGTGAATGAGAGTCAGAAAGATGAACGGGGGGGAGACGGAGGTGAGCCAAAACGTCAGGGAGGGAAAGAGAAGACAGTTAAAGGGGTGGGTTGTGGGGTTCAGAGGCATTGGTCGTTTTTAAGCTGGTTACGAGCCAGAGCTGAGTGCTTGGTATGAAAACAGGCAGAGCAGTGTGCCGCAGCCAAGCCTGAGATTCAACTCTGCCGGAAAAGAGCTTCTTTTCTCCCCCAAATCTGCACTCTCATCTTCTCCCCTCCCCCTGCATCCATCACCCCATCCATCACCCTCTCTGTTCCATCGCCTGACCGCCTCTCTCAGACTCAGCAACACTTAAAAACAGGCCAGATGGGCTCAGTGAAATACACCCCACTGTCTGCAGCCTCCTAAATCACCGTAATGCCACTGCTCTCCAGAGCTACTTTATTTCCAAGCACAGTTTTAGCGAGGTGCCTACTACAAAACCAGAACAATGTCTCTGTGGGCATACCTGCTATGAGGCAGTGTGTAGGTCATTACGCACAACAGGAAAAAAAAGTCATGCCTCTCAGGATAGATTAAGCTGCCCGTGTCAGGTCATGGCCCTCAAAAACATTTACTGTAAGTCATTGCTAAGTCTTAAATTGGCTGCTGGTGCGAAACTCAATTTAGGCTTTTACACTTTGTCACGCACCAGGCCTCCAAACACATTTCATGCTGTGTGGGTCACAGAGCCATTAGGTCAGATCAATGTGAGCTAATCACAAGGTTGAGAACAAAATGAACAAAGCTTATTTGATATAACAGAGTGGGAACAAACCTCTACTTATCTTATCAGCTCATAATTCAAAATGATTCTATTGCTGCTAGAGAGGTCGGCAAAGTCACTTGTTTAAAGGTTAAAGCTGCAGTAGGCAACAAGTGAATGTACAAAATGCAAAACCTTCCACCTCTCTCTCCGCTGCCTCCTATCACTCCACTAACTCTCTCCCACAAAACCCACAAGTTTGAGTGGTAGCAGAAGCAGTCAGTTGCTCTGCGAAACCTCGTGCCTCGTAGGGCCTGCTCTCCACGCGGGGGCCTCGCCAACACCCCGGTCCCTCGTCTTCTCAACGATGCCCCAGGCTTCAGAGGCAGCTGTGCGTTTTGTATTACACACTGTTGTGGGGAAAAAGAGGTATTGGAAATTTTTCACAAGTTGCAGTTTTTTCTGCAGGATTTTGAATGAGGCTTTCATTTTTACTTTTGCGAGCACTGGCACAGCCCTAAAACAGAGTGTGGAGATGGGTCTGCCTATGCAAGACTTAGTTTTCACTATCTGAAGGGACGTGAATGTGCACCTGCTTTTGTAAAGCAGCCTGAAATGACCTGTGATTGGCCAACATCTCCAGTCGCAGGCTAGATTTTTCTAAAGCCTGAAAACAGAGCCAAGTGGAGGTGCAGAAGTCTAGTTTTCTCTCAGACCACTTGAATTACAATATACTGAAAGGTTATTGTGGAACTTTTGTCAGATGATGACAAAAATAAACTGCCTACAGCTTTAATGTGGAGTTGAAAATGTAACTGTTATTGTACTGAGTAATCATGTTTTGTCAGCTTTCAGTATCTAATGGATGTAGTAAATGTTTAACGTTGATGGAAAATGGATAATGACACATATTTCAGATTAGCTGCTTTTCTGAGTCCTTGACCTCTGACTGAAATCAGTCTGGGAGGCTGCATGTGAACACGTCGAACAAATGAGATAACCAACGTTGATCCTACAGATTCTCATTCAGTCACGTCTGTGTAATCCCACTGGACGAGAGGGAGAGGTCAATCCAGAATATGTTTAACAGTTTCAGTGGTGGGATTTCAAATCTGGTTAAGTCCCAGTAAGACAAAGATGGTCACCAGGGCTCCTCACCCAAATTTAGGATTTCAACAAACTGTTCCACATCCGTGTCTAAGAGAGCAAACATCAAAACACTGATCGTCTGTGAACTAACCAGGGAACACTGCATTTTGTCGTCTTCAGTGGGATACTTAATCACACTACGGGTAGCTGTCAGCCGCTGTTGTAGAAGTCCTCTGTTATGTTCTAATTTACATTGTGTTGTTAAACTCGAGTGATTAATACCGAATTTTTGCAAGTCACATATCGAGGCTTTTATCCTCACAGTCTGTAAAATGCAAAAAAGCATGAATTGTGTGCAAATTTAGTTAAATAAAGCTTGGAAGCATGGTTCTGAATACTAAACCATACAGAGCACACCTTTAATACTCTGAAAATATTAACATCAACAGCTTCTGGGTATATTTAGTATTCAATACAGTTAGAAAAAAGACCTGCTCCCTAACAAATGGGGGAAATGGTTGTGGTATAAACATGTAGTATATTAAAATGAGGTATACAGCCAGAAAATGTAGTACAAATAGTAGATGAAGTATATAGAGTAGTATAAAAATGAACAGCAGCACAGCAAGAAGGTCGCCGGTTCGATCCCCGGGTCGGGCAGGGCCTTTCTGTGTGAAGTTTGCATGTTCTTCCCGTACATGCGTGGGTTCTCTCTGGGTGCTCTGGCTTCCTCCCACAGAGCAAAAACATGCTCATTAGGTTGATTGGTGACTCTAAAATTGTCCTTAGGTGTGAGTGTGAGCGTGAATGGTTGTCTGTTTTTATATGTTGCCCTGTGATCGACTGGCGACCGGGTCAGGGTGTAGCCCGCCTCTGGCCCGTTGACAGCTTGGATAGGCTCCAGCACCCCCCCCCCCCCCCCCCCCCGCAACCCCGAAAAGGGATAGTCGGGTATAGACAATGGATGGATGTCCATTGTGATAATGTGATAATGTGATAATATAAAACTGAAGCGTTACATATAATTACATAATAATAATTAATAAAATTACATATATATAGTTGTACAAAAATGTGAACGTATATTCTTGTAAAAGTGATGTATATATAGTAGTATAAAAACAAAGTACATATAGTAGTATAAAAATAAGTATATATATATATATATAGTCATATAAACATGGCACAATAAAAGGTTGCAGACAAAACATTAAAAAAATCTTTCAAACAGATGAAACAATGCTAACAGGTCTACTAGCAGCTCTGAGGTGTCATGAGTTCTGAGCTGAGCATGTCTGCATGTTCAGAATGACAACTCTAATATGCTATTTTAGTATGTACGATGTTTAGTGTGTTCACCATCTTAGTTTAGCGTGTTACCATGTTATCATTTGGTGATTAGCACTAAATACAAAGCACACCACAAGATGACGAGAATGTCATTAGCTTTGTAGGCATTTGGGCATAAATCAAAGAACTGGACAAAATTTGGACTGAGTGGAACATGAACGTCTGCGCCAAGCCTCATGGCATTCTATCCAATAGCTGTTGAGACATTTCAGTTCGGACCAAACTGGTGAAGGGACCGACTTCTTTCCTGTCTCTGCCTGTAAAGAATATACCCCCTGCCAAGTCATGTATGATTGTGTGCCATATATCTGGACAAAATATATGCAGTAGCATGGATTTCACAAGTTAAGAGGATATTAAATAACTGCCATTTCCTTAATCCAGAGATGCAACTTAATGTGACTGGAAAGGCTGTAGAACAGAAACTAGTCATCATTTTATCAAAAAATAGCCATAAGATTGAATATGGTGTATGTCAACGTGAGACCTATATTTTCAGTTCAAGCAAGAATGTACAAGATTAAAACTGCATGAATTTGTATTTATATACAAATTCATGGGGGGGGGGGGGGGGTAGTTTAAGTAGTTTAGAGAGTATTATGTTGGCTTGAATGGGCCCAGTGGATGACTAATAAGGTTGACACAGGGGACCTCAACCAGCTTCCTTTCCTGCATAACAATAATAGCTATAAATAAGGTGTGTCTCCCAGTGTGAAGCAGCATAAATGTGCTGCACGTAGACGCTGTCATCACAAATTGTGACTATCAGAAGTCTGAAAGACACACAAACATATAAAAAGACTGAGGCACACAGAGACAGAGAGAGAATTGGTCTGCTAATTTATGACTCATCATGTGACATCATGTGCCATCCATCCATTCAGAGAGTTGTGTGTTTCATGCTTTGTGCGGGTGTAAGTGTGTGTGTGTATGGGTGGGGGCTGTGGGGTGGCAGAAAAAGAGACAGAAAGGAAAGACAGACTGGTACTTCATGTACTGCTGCTGTCTGCTGCCTCATACAGTAGCATTAGGCTACATTATTTATCCACTGCCATGTCTTATGTGTAGAACACCATTCAGACAAGAACAGAAAAAGCCTTCACTACAGTTCGGCTTGAGGAGTGATGTAGCACCGCTCTCTCTATCTCTCTGTCTATCTCGTGACCACTGTACTCTGTCCATGGTGCTGACTGGCAGAAAACACAACAATCAGCTTTCTATCTATAGCCAGCTCTGCTCCAGACTATGTTTTGGTCAGATCTCCTCTCCATATCGACCCCATTACGCAGGTTATTCTGTGCAAACAGGACTGTGATGACTCGGCTATTTTCAGAGGGATATTGAAAAACTATGCTGGGAAACTATAAAAGGGAACCTAAAGCCTGATCTAATTGGATGGCAGCCATTGTTCCTGTGGGTATGGTTGGGTTTCTACTGAGATAAACCCCCAGTAGCGACTCTGGCCTTGTAAATCTGTTTCTCCACTGTCCTGAAGACACATGACACTGTTATGTCTCACTTCCAGTCACAACCTTTGACTTCCTGGACTCTTGTACATGGGTATGTGTGGATATGGGTGTAATTAGTACAAAAAATATAACCAAATCATAATCACAACATTCACACAAGTTTTGCATTTGGGACCTGCCCAGTACAACCACAGTTTTCACTTACGGAGGAAGTGCTACTCATTCATTTTCATACCCAAAAAGTGTTGTGGGACAACTTCCTCCCACTTCCCTCTTGAGCTTTTACTTCCCCCCACAGCCCTGTCAGATGAGCTCAGGTACGCCTACGCCTGAAACGGCACCAAGCATCATGTTCCAAATGTCTTCATTTGCATTGACTTTAAATTGCATGTTATTTCAGCTGTGATAACTGATATTTTTGGCCACTTGGATGCGAGTGGAAACAAGCTGAGAACAAACAAATAATGAAGTTGTTGGCAAACAGCTGTTTATTTACACATTCAGCAGCGACATCAACATTCATTCGGGGTCGCATTTCTGGCCAGCTGGTGAATCAAATATTCACTCCCCTTAGAGCTCGTTTCGGTCTTCACTGACTCCTGAAGGGTATATTTAGCTCTTTAGCTGCTAAATGCTTCACCATGTTCCCCAGCTAGTCAATAACTTCGTCCCTGATGAGCAGGTAGCTTTGTTTTTGAGCTTTTTCACTGAAAACAGCTGCTTGCTATAAGTGTACATCTGGTTCATAATCATTATTCTACTGGACCCTTCTGTATTTCTGTTCTCCCAGTATACATTATAATTTAAATACAGATGCAACACACACACTTCCACCTGCCTAAAACTAAAAATCTGATTTCCTTCCCTTCTGCTGCATTATTTAAAATGTGTAAAGTTGCTGTAACGCTTTGTTTTATTATCTCCAGCACCATTTGTTCATCTTATCAACTGTAAAGCATATCCTCCTCTCTGCTGCTGCACAACCTCATTAAAGTTTCATCCAAGCCAGTCTATTCTTCCAAATTCGCACAACCTAAAAAGGGTGCGATGCACACAAGAAAAGCTTTTTATCCACGTGTGTCACCTGGGTATGCTGAGCACTCGTTATGCCTTCGTGTTAACAATCTTATGTCTTCGTAAATCTAACTTTGATCGTTTTATAGGAAAAACAAAAAAAGAAAAGGGATTAATATAAGCTGATTTTTCTAAATACACAAAGAGAGCCATCAAACCATTGTTGGTTCACTACATCTAAAAATATCTTTAAATAATATTCAGTCAGTTGCTGTACACACGAAACACAAACTTTGCCAGACTTCAGGATTTAATGAATGGATTTTTTTGCAGCAGCACAAACCTCTCTCACTCAACTCGTCAGGACCCTTTATAAAACCACAGAGACAGATGGGCGGAGAGGGAGAGGGAGAGAAAGAGGAAGCCCATCCTGATGTTCTATATATACCTCAAACCCAATAGCAGTCTCTGTCTCTGCTGCAGCCTGCCAGCCAGAGCAAAGGCCCGGCAGTCCAGCTCGATAAGGAGCCTCTTTGTCTGGCTCTACAGCTCCCAACAGAGGCATAGTCGATGCTGCATAACACAAGGTGTCCGAACACTGGGGCTCACATCAGGTTACAGGCCAGAGGTGAAACATTTACGGTTGCTCTCCACATCGTAAAACGGCGATAAAGACAGGAGAGAATGAGACTTACGTCACTGTGTTTGCTGTAATGATATGCTACCTCCTGTGAGGCTGTGGGAGTGAAGGGAGTTTCAGTGATACTGTAATTGCTCGCTTCTTTCCTTGTTTTCATGTCGACTTACTGTGGAGACCTAGCAGGAAGTGTTTGTGGTAAAGTGAGACTGCAGATGAGTGCTGTGTGAGAAAGAGCCCGGTGTGTTACGGTGTTTTCGTCTCACCGTTCAGTTCCCACACGCTCCTGAGATCCAGCGAGTGGGATTCAAAGGACATGCTTTATCCCTCTAACTACATGTCGTCTGTATTTTACATTGCTGTTCACCATTTTCCAAAGCATACCATCATTTTTTATGTTGACTCTCTTCCCTTTAGGCAGCCATTTGTTTCCCTTCATATCATTACAATATGAAGATATTTGTTGTACATAGGTATGCACTTCATTCTGTCACCTTTTCTTGCGTCACTGTCACATGGTGATGCTGCTTGCGTCCCTCTCCTTTTTGCTCCATTTTGGACTGGCCGCTTCCCATTGCACTCCACGTGACGGCTAACTCTCCCTGTTAGCCCCAGGAGGGTACACACTGTATTGCACACCATGTATTGCAAATGTCTGATGCAATGCACATGTAGTCTCTACCTGCTGCTTTTCACATGCTTGTAAGGATCTTCACCACCAGGCCATAATAAGTCCCACCACACACACACACACACACACACACACACACACACACACACACACCCTGATCAACAGAGGCAGTCACTGCTACAGCTAGATCATGATGCCCACACAGGTTCACCTGCATCATGTACCAACATTCTTTTCAGGGTCATGAAAATTTAAATTAGGTTGTTGTGTAAGGTGAAGCTGGGATAGGCTCCAGCCCCCCAGAACCCCGAAAGGGATAGGCAGTATAGAAAATGGATGGATGGATGGATGTTGTGTAAGGTTTTTAAAATTGTTTTGTTTGTAAAAAACACTATTCAATGGGGACTGGATAGGTCACATCTGACTGATAAATTATCCATTAAAGAGGTCAATATTAGCACCAATACCAATCCACTTCATTGGATTAGTGCATCACTTAGCATCACACACACAGACACAAAAAAACACCAATACGGTCATTTAAACCTAAAATAAATTATGTTTTGACCGCTTTGCTGCATCGTAACAAGCTGTAAACACAACACACCACATTATAAAGTTGATATGGCAGAGCTGTTCACAAACAGTTGCCTATTTCCAAAAGCAGCAGGCATGGAGCAGCATTAGCATGAGACAAATATCTGGCTGTTCAGCTAATAAATGCTCAGCTATGGCTCCCAGCTTGTTGCTGACTTTGTGTGTCTGTTGTTTGGTGCTGGGCAGGTGCCATACAGCGGGTTCATCAGACAGCTGCCTGCTGCAGCTGGAAACGGCGCTGATGAGAGCAGCGAAGGGGAAACTTAAGAGTGAAGTTGCCGGCTGAAAAACAAAACAATTAACTGAAAGATGTTCCACTGAGCTCGGGGTAGAGCTATGTGGTTACTATTTGTGGGTTCATCACTGCAAGCAACACCTTTCACACAATGTAATTATTTGACCTGATGTGAATATGAAATCACTGATTAGCAGAGCTTTAAACTTTACTGCATTGCAAGAACAACGTGGTTTAGTTTATATTAAAGCTACATGTATGCAGAAGAACCAAAATGGTTTCTGTGGCTCCATCCCTGCAAACAGAAATAGATTTTAGGGGGAAAAAAAGCCAAAAGAAATGTCACTCAAAAATAAACATCAAAATAAATCCGCTTCAATCAATCCTTTCTAAAAACAGAAACAAATCTCTTTTGCAGTCATTGTAATTTTTTTCGTGAGGGGAAATTCTCTTTTCTTACGAGTACACAACAAAGCCTGCTGCAGAAGGGAACCTGAAGCAGGTAGGCATGAAAGCGTTTTGCTCTGGGGCACTTCAGCAGAGCACATGTTTGCTGTCACATGAGCTCGTGCGTGTGTATTCAGCTCTACCAAACTTACACATGAAGTTCAGTTTACTCGTCATGAGGAGCCCGTGAAAACCATCCTCTGGGGGAGCTTTCCTAAGTCTGACGATCATGATGTCACAGTGATGTCATCAGGGTTATCTCATCTTGGGCACTTTTAACAGGAAACCTGTGCTACAAATCTCTGCCGTTGAATTCAAAGGACGTGGACATCTACTCAGCAGGGTCTGACAAAAGATGTGATTTGGGTGCATTGTGGGAAATGTAGGGCCCAGTGTTTTTGGAGTCAGGATATCTCTGCTGTGTCACTTTATTAATCTCTTTCTCACAAGTGCACCAACTTCACAGTGCAATACAATCACGAGAGTGGCCTCCCCCTTTAAGGCCTTTCCCCTGTCTCAACATGTTAGTGTGCTTGTCAGAGCGGTGAGTATAAAGCAATAGCTGCTCATGGACATAGAGGGCTGGACCAGGTGACATGTGGTTTACAGGAACTATCACTTCTTCTCATCTTCCTCCTTCTTCTTTCTGGTACCTCTTTTTAGAAGCCCTTTGTTGCCTGCTCTCCTCCGAACAGAAAAGCTGACCAAACTGAAACAGAGCAGTCACGTGTACGAGTGTGTGGCTGCCTTATGTGTGCGTATTTATGTAGGGTGTTTGTCCCCCGCGGCATGCAAGGACGGCATGACTACGAGGAGTGTGTTCTGAGCTGTGAAGTGGGTGTCTGTCAGGATAAAAACAACACAACGGGACGTATGATAACGCACACACACACACACACACACACACACACACACACACACACACACACACACACACACACACACCAGCATACGCTGTGCTCCTCACCAACAAAACTCCAACTCGGTGTCATGCTTTGTCAAAATGCCGACAGAAGCCCCCCTCTGGCACTGCCATGACGAGCTCACTGCTCTCCTTATAAATAAAACAGCCGAGCAAAAATGCAAAGTGCACAGACACACACATATACAAATACACACACACACACACCACAAGACATGACAAATGTCAACTATAGTCATTAGTCACAAAGACTTTCATGTTGCAGATCTAATCTTAAATATTCATTACTCCATTCTGCTTTTTTCTGTCACCCTTTAACAAATAATGTATCACAGAGTTGCTCTCAGACACTACAGCGACTAGAAGGAGGAAGAGGAGGAAGCCGAGGCAGGACCGGCTGCGTTGATTGATGGCAGCATGAGATGTGGCGAGGTGTCACTTGGGGACGTGCATTTTTTCCCTGACTCAAACACAGGACAGCAGAAGGGAGACACTCATACAAATAGACTCATCAGAAACCTTTAAGACTTAATCCATCACACCAGAACTGACAGACTGATGTGAAAAGGGAAAAGGAGAACACCAGGGGAAAAAGAGGAGAAAAGAAAAGATAAAAGCCACACTGAGACAACACACACGCACACACACACACACACACACACACACACACACACACACACACACACACACACACACACACATTTAAAAGACACAGGCAGTCAAAAGCTGGCTGTGTATTCCTCAGAGACTGGACCCAGGTGAATCCAAGCGATGCTGGCACACTGCTCTCCACAATGTCCCAGATAAACAAATAGAACACACACACACACACACACACACACACACACACACACACACACACACACACACAATAAGGTCCAGTGCAGGGCTTATATAATATATTTTCCACTAACATGGTAACTGCACACTCATCTTCCCTGGGGTGAACTCTGCTCAGCTGGAGCGGACGTGAATGCTGGGAGATGTTGAGGAGAGGGAGGGAGAGAGGGAGGGAGGGAGGGAAGGAGGGAGGGAGGGAGGGAAGGAAGGTCTGAGAGGAAGAGGAAGGACTACAGCGGTGAACCCACCAGCCTCCTCAAGACCAGCAGGGCTAATGGAAAGGCAAACCACGGTAACAAGGTCACAGCAGGAAGAACAAACACAGGCGTAAACAAACAGTGAGGCACGAGCTTCCGTGTGACGCGGTCGCACGCGTGCACACATTGCTTTGTGCACAAACACTTTTCACTGACTTTTTTAAACACATATGCACACAGTAGACAGCCTGCAGACGAGGCGGCCCATGTCATTTTTACACATCATACTTCCAAGGTCATCTGCTGTGTCATCACACCCCACTGGCCTCCAGCACATGAGATTCAACCTCTCTCACTTGCTTTCTGCATACAACTGTTTCACATTTCTCCCCACAGAGAGCAACGCAGGATCGTATATCATATTACTGTGGCTGAGCAGCGCAGCTCCACGATTACTGATCTATCATTTCCTCTATTATACAACTCCCTTATCTCAGGCAGAGGGAGTCGGAGATATGTAAGAGAGTGGGAGTGAAAGATGCTTTTTGTTGACCTCACCTCTTCAATTTAGGAGCTCACGTTTATGACTTAGACGATCATATCTTTACGTTTCATATGGCAAAAAAATCTTGTTGGCTGTATATGTACAGAAAACAGGCAGTATACAGTGTATGTATGAATTGTTCAAACATCACATTTCAACACAGCACAAGCACCTGTTAAACTGGAAAAACATAAAGCACAGTCATGAACAAGAATCTGCTTGGGCATAAAGGATTTTGGCCTTTAAAACAGTGCTTTGACAATGAAGCTTTGCTTCACCACTCATGTTTTCAAGGATTTTCAACCACATCCCTCTTTCCTCCTCACTGGGTGGAGTTCGCTCAGCTGTCGTGAAGATAACACATACTTTTTGTCTGACACAGGAATCATTATTTTTATTGTACTGTGTAGATACATAGAACACAGCCATTTAGAATGTATCCTCTCTGTTGTTTGTTTATCTGATATCTTTTGTATACTGTATTCAACATTTTGCCAGTAAATAAAAGTCCACTCTTCAACCCTCTAGAGTAATTTCATCCTACAAATCAATGTAAAATTGCTCAGAAGGATAGTGAAAGGGAGGACATGGATTAAACTTTGAAAAGGGGAAATGTAATGGATGTGATGGAGCAGAAGAACACATGAGTGAGCTGGTGAGCGAGCATGCATAGATACCCTTCAGGTCTACCTCCTTTTCTTACTGAATATATACAGTATATAGGTCAGCTCTACAGGCTGCGAAGGGCCCTGGCTTTGACCACCACATACTGCACTGTAGCCTGTACCACACAATCTTCCATCCTGTGCCAGAGGGCTGAGGGCTGAGGGCAGAGCGCGCACAGGAAAGAGGGCAACCATGCAAAGCTAAATAATGCAGTGGCTCAGTCTCCACATTATGACCTAGTAAATGGCTGGTTATACAAACACTCAGACCCTCTTGGGCTGCCCCATCTGACAGCACAATCAGCAGGATGAATCGCCCAGCTTTTATGAACTCATTTATTGCTATCATGGCTGAGGTCAATTCACTCAGTTCAAGATTTTGACTCCGCACAACTCCAGGGCTCTAACTCTGTACAGACTGGCTGTATTGCTTGGCAAATGTTTTGGCATGTTAGGAAATGCCACCCTCTGAACTGAGTGAACGGTAGGAATGATAGTGATGGTGTCTCAGAAAGGCCTCCTGCCATGCATGTCGTCTAAGGGTTAACTAAGCTAAGTGTGACAGGGTGACATGAATGAGAGAACCAATACTAAGGGGCAATGAAAGATACTTGTCATGCAACTCAACAAACTGTCTCTCTTGTCATGCTATATGCCTGTGTGTTGACAGCTCAAGCTTCGAGGAAAGCAAAATGAGTGTAACGGGGGCTGCTACTCTTTACACCAGACGCACAATCACACACATAAGAAGAAAAAATCCTCGAAGTCATTTGCGTCAGTGATCTTTACATCTTCCCCATCTCTATTTTTAAGAATGGCTCCAACAACTTCACGCACAGTGTCAAATCTGCAGCGGGTTAGTAGCCCTACAACTGGACAACCTTAACTTCTGCACACATGAACAGTGTATGTGTCAGGGACAGAGCGGCAGCCTAAACATTCATGTCACACGCTCAAAGTAAGCAACTCACAGCCCTTGACAGCCCCCCTCGGCGTCCCACCCTACCTTCGGTGTGGCAAGTGGAGGAGAGGATGGTGCTCGGAGGGCGGAAAAGGTACGGGAGATAACGGGAAAAACATTTCATCTTCTTCTCCTATGCTTGCCGACGGGTGAAGAGCGTTGCGTTGCGGGCTCCACATCCGCACTGCCGCCGCGACAGCCAGCCAGAGAGGAACCGTTGAGGGGGTGAAGGGGGAGGCGGTGAGGGTGCGGGAGGGGAAGAGGCTCTCTGTCCGCGGCGCAGGGGGCTATGACAGCATCACTTTTCGCAAGCAGACAGCGCAGGCAGGCAGGCAGGCAGCAGGCAGCAGGCTCCGGTGAAGCTGCGCGCCGCTCGAGGAGCAAACAGCGCACGGTGTCAGCGTGCCCCCGCTTCCGTGTCGGTAGTTCCCTCCGTGTGTGTGTAGTTGTTTGAGTGACAGCAGGACAGCGGGTCGCCTCTGTTCTTTCAGATGGGAGGTCAATGTATGTGTGGTCTGCCGGTGTAAACACCCCCACCCCCTCCCCTCGTGATAGTTTGCCAGGTTATTGGAGTAAGAAGAGCATTATAGCTGATTATGGAGATGATGTTGTTCCCACAATATTCTAATATGAGTCTGAAGCATTTATAAAAGCCTAGCTGCAATTTGCATATTTTTTGGTAGGCTATCACCACGTTATGCCGTTATATTTGTGTTTTATTACGTGACCAGTGTTAATTCGTTTTGATAAGCAGTAGGAAAATTACAATCGCATAGTGTGAGATGAACATAGGCCAAAACTTGATGAATCATAGAGAAAAGTTGTTTCCAACTGCTGACCAGGTTATTGAATAATTGGGTTTGGCGCCATCTTGTGGCAATATTTCATATGGACTGCAAATAAAACGTAGCAAAATAATAATACTAATAATAAAGCCAGTGACAAAATCAGTTACGTTGTGATTTATTTGTTATGAGATTCGTAAAATTCATGTTTATGAACTTTAACTTGCAATAATACAAGACCATAAAAAGTACAGTCAAAATGAACTAAACGCTTTAGAAATCGGCCCATACGTCGAATTGAACTACTATAACTTCACACAGCAGTGTTAAAAGAGATAATATGACTAAATGTTACTGTTCCTGTTATATATTTACTGTGATAAATGTTTATTTGCGCTTTTAAGGTTATTTCAGTGGACATCTCGCGAGACTTGAGTGTGAACTAATGCCAGCGGAAGTACTATGTGAGTCTCTTTTCCGCCGGCCATACAGGAGCAAACGGCAGGGTAAGAATTCTTGGCAGATAATTTCACAAAAGTTATCACCATCCATCCTCCCTTTGACGTCGCTGTGTATGCCCTTAACAGTCTAAACACATCGTAAACCTTGTCACAATCAAATGACGGCCAATATTGAAACCATGTTGATGATAGATTATTCATTACAATCTCAGGGTTTGGTCCCCGTTCAGTCGATCGGTATCCGCATGTCTGCTACTGAATGTGCTTGATTTCTGGTGCTAGCGATTAATTTTCGGCTTCGCTTACAGGTAGTGTGTTTTAATTTCAGTCTGTAGCTCCCTCGTCAATAGCATTGAGTTAATATTCGTACAGAAATACAATTGCGGCAGTCGGTTTGTTATATTATGCTAACGCAGTAGCGTCATTATGCTAGCTTAGCATACAGCTTTGAAGACCTGTCATACCCTCGCTAGCAAGTTGCTACACTAGTGGTGTAAACGTAGGTGTTTAAAAAAAGATGCAGTGTTAGTCGCACATTGTTACTTATCGTGTTTCAGGGGAGGTGGTTCACTGAAACTGAAATGCAAACTATTCTAACTTAAGTTGATGCCGACGCTTCCAGAGTATCCGCATTCATTTGGTAACTTGCGTGCCCTTTCTTTGAAACTGCAGGATTCATGTTTTCGGTACTTCAGAGAATAATATTTGACAAATACCTACAGCTCTTCTAGCATGTGAATGCAGCTGATATGTGAATAACTTGTACGCCTTGTTTGCACACAGCATCATGAAGCTGAATCCATTTGTAACATCCTCCCGCCGCAAGAACCGAAAGAGGCATTTCAATGCCCCCTCACACATCAGGAGGAAGATCATGTCTTCCCCCCTGTCCAAGGAGCTCCGCCAGAAGTACAACGTGAGGTCCATGCCCATCCGCAAAGATGACGAAGTTCAGGTATTGTAGTTGGATTGCTGACAGTCTGTCATTATTAGCGTGACAAGTGTATTGTACGTTTGCTTGATTTGCTTGTGCTGCTTCCAAACAGGTTGTCCGTGGACACTACAAAGGCCAGCAGATTGGCAAAGTGGTGCAGGTCTACAGGAAGAAGTACGTCATCTACATTGAGCGTGTGCAGAGAGAGAAGGCCAACGGAACCACAGTCCATGTCGGCATCCACCCCAGCAAGGTGAGACGGTTGTGTAGACCCTCAAATCGCTGTGCCTGTTTCAGTGGGGAAAATGGATTGAATGAGAGTATAATATTGTTCAAAAAGGTTACACTGGGGAGGTCCGTGGATGCAAACCTATGTTAAGAAGCTGCATGTGTACCTGTCAAGACTCACACTTGAGATGTGTCTTTATGCCTTTTTGGCATCTCATTGATGTGAAGTGAAAGTGAGGTTGTCATACAAACTGTCAAGTGCAAACTTAAGAGATAAATACATTTTCCAGGAAAATAGAATACCTGTTCTCCTTAATTCAGCTTTGTGATGATCTTTGAGACTGTAGACAGAGGTGTTGCTTTATTGGCCTGGGTTCATTTGGGAAGGTCTGATATATCCACCATATCCACATACATTATATGTAAGAACTTTTTGGAGGCTCTGACGTTCTCTTAAACAGTAAGATGGTAAGAAAACCAATAGGTCCATTAAATAAACCAGATGTGAGCGCTTGTATTTTTGGTGTGCTGAACTGTATTTGTTTGCTACAGTGAATATGCACTTTAGTTTCGGACTGTGTTTTGAAGGCAGTGAGAAACAGGAAAGTGTTATGTGGATTTGACAGTGAGAACTTTGGCTGATTGAAAGTAAATACACGAAAACGATTTTACTTGATTGAAAATAACAGAGTTTTTTGAAACTGCAGAATAATATTGATGTAGTTCTCAAATTACTAATAAGTAATTACTAATTAATAACTACAATTCAACCTATTTGAATTGACAAGTTAACAAGATTATTGTTGAACATATCATGGACAGGAAGCAATGTAAAGCACAGGTCTTCCACTGTTCCCATCACTTAAGTTTCTGTGTCTCTGTAAATTAGTATGAAAGTAAGGAAAGTGAACAGCTAGTGAATGCATGTTAATGATGGGCTGAACATAGTGAACAGATACGTGGAATCACCTGTACATTGTCATGCAGTTGATTTAAACAGCATTGTAAGATATACTGATTACTTTTGAGGCTCTAGTTTAGTGTTACCTGAATTGCATTTTATTGTAAGGTGTTTTTAAGTTTTTCCTTATTCTTATATGTAAGTTAAGGTTAACAAAATTAAAACGGTTGGTTTACTGCAGTTCACTACAACATTTGAAAATATAGCCTCAAAACCAAAGAACTGTTACACAAACAACTAAAATCTCCTCAAAGTTCTAAACAGTTTATAGGTTAAGGTATTACTTTTGTAGAAGCCTTTTTCATGGAACTCATTTTGACATGTCACAGCAGGAAAAGCACAGGTGTAAATAGTGAAATTAATGGTGGCTGAAATCCATTTATCTGCTTCAGATTTCTGATTGATTGTTCAGACTCCTTGTCACAATGTCCTGGCTTACTGGTACACTTTAGCAGACTGCAGCCGACATTGTTATTATTAACACCTGTGCTTTTCCTTCAGTAACAAGTCAGAAACCTTACCCTTCTGCTGTGAAATGGTCTGTTAGATGAACTATTGCCATGGGACAATCTTAGCATTCAACCCACTGCAGGATACCTGTCAGTCCTCCAGTTTGTTCCCCTTTTCCACAAGGTTGCTGTTTGTTTTTGTAACCCCACCATTTTTTTGTTAAACATTTTCTTACATCCCAGTGCTGTATGTGGTGCTGCTGGCAGATTTACTATTTATCAAATTCAATAGTATCGGGCTGTAGGATGTAAATAGGCTATGAATAAGCCATCAACAGACAGTCACCTAGACATGATTAAAGCAAACTCTACACAGCAGCATTTTGCTGTGCTCTGACAGATACACGTGAGCTGGCCAAAGCAAACTGCAGCTCTGATAATTGTAGTGGAGTATTTGGCTCAGCTAGTTGTCCATTTTCACAGACTTGACATGCCGTAGCAGAAGGCACGGCTGCATCAAATGGCGATAGTGAGGGTTTCCATTGTTTAACGTTCAAGTGAGCCATATCATATAGCCAGTATGCGCAACACCCGGGGCCCAGGAATCGGCACACCTGAATGGATTGTAGCTGTTATTAATTACACTTGCACTTGTTGCTGCACCTTAATATCTGCAGGGAAAAAGGTTGCTTCATTGGTGTTTCAGACAGTTGGAGAGCAGTGGGTCACTTTCCATTGACAATATGTGTAATGCTTGGAAACGCATATTAAGAGCTCTGTAGTGTGTCATGCACAACATGAGCAAATAATTGACTCAAAGCTCAACAACTATCACATGTAAAGCCTTTGTAACTCATTCCACGGTCTGAAGATTATGTAATACTTAGGTTTTTTTTCCTTTCTTTTTTAAATGGAGTCTACATTGTGTATTTAGTGGTTGTCAGCTAGTCAGACATTAAAGATGTGTTGTGGATGTGCCTTTTAATGCTATTTTATTGAGATATAAAGAAGAGGAATGGCTTATCCGCTGTCATTGAGACGTTTCATGACTTGTTTACAAACTCATTTTTTTTTCTTTTGCAGGTGGTCATCACCAGGCTAAAGCTGGACAAGGACCGCAAGAAGATCCTGGAGCGCAAGGCCAAGTCTCGCGCTGATGGAAAGGAGAAGGGCAAATACAAGGAGGAGACCATTGAGAAGATGCAGGAGTGAAAATAATCTTTTGCTATCAATAAACTGTGTAAATGGACCGTACTTTGTCTGTCATGTTTTAATTGTGGAGGTGGAGGTATTTTTTCTTTGCATCCTTAATGTATTTGTCAGTCACGGAATTTCTATTTAAAACATGCTTATCTTGTTTAAAGTCGTCTTAACGCAAAGACACTGAACTGGGCATCAGCTGTCAAAGGAAGGAACTTGAGTCATTGTGATTGGTCTGTACAGATCCCACAAACACTGGGGTGCACTACTTTTTATTCCTGTACTTAGTGTGTCTTGCTGCAGCCTGAGGTGTATGAAATTGCTGTTTTTTATTCAGAACTTGAACATTAGTTTGGCCTCCAGAGAAATGAATTTTGGATCCTGATAAAGTTCTGGTCTTCTGTTTGAGGTGGGCAGGCTGCAGAATATAGAGGTGTATGGGCTCAGGTGCTAAACGATGTCAAAAACCACTGGGAAGATCATCAGAAGGCCCAGATACCCAGCATATGATAATTGCACAGATGTTTTTTCTTGACAGTTTCTCATTTTTTTTATGATATGATAGTACAATGAGCATCACCCATAGCCAGAAACTGCTAATGATTTGTTTGATATCGTCCACGTACTCAAAGGGGAGGGGGGAGTTAAATCAAAAACAGAATTACCAGTTTCAAATCGTGTTTTGCACTGCAGGAGCATGGTTTTGTCTCTGTGGTGCTCGTAATTGTGTGATTTTACTGAATGAGCATTAGGTGTCACTTTTTACCTCAGTCTGAACGCTACCAACTGTAGGAAGTCCGAAAAAAGAGTAAAAAGTCGTAATCTTAACATTTTACATCAATATTTACCAATTCTTTCTGTCAAACTTCAATACAGGAAGATCACGATGCATATTTTCAGGTGGTTCATCTTGAACCGGATATGTGCTTCACAAGTAAATGTTTGGCGCAACACTGAACGCCCTCACTGTCGTTCCTCCCTCTCGGCTGATGGTCATGTGATCCTCTCTGACTGCCGACCTGTGGCGTCTGTCTAGCAGCCGGACTGTACCGAAGTTTCTCCCGTCAAAAGTTTGTAGTTCTAACTTATTCTTGGTGTGCAATAAAGCACCACCATGGCGGAGCTACGTTTTGTGATCGCCATGTCTGTGATGACCCTGTTTTGGGGCATTGTTGGAGGAGTCGTGCCCTGGTTCATCCCTAAAGGACCAAACAGAGGGTAAGTTTGTTAGCTGGCTCTTTGTAGCCAGTAGAAAGCTAAAGAAAAGTTAAGTTTTTGTATGTGACTAAGAACTCATACAAGTGTGTGTACAGTGTCTACACACACGGCGATGCCTTTTAAATCACTTTCTTAATGTCACTTGAACAATTTTAACAAACGTTAAACTTTGCTCGATAGTAACGTTGAGTAAAAGTTATGATTAGCTCGTTAGCTAAAGCTAATTTGACAACCCTTCCTCTCCTTCGTCGAAGGAAACTTAATCCGTATTACCCTTTCAAATCCTTGGTTCTTGACATCTCTCTATAATACATCTGGACTGTCTACTTCCTTATATTTAGATAGCAAACTCAAGAGTAGATTTACTCCATCTTTGGAAAATGTGTCTAATCCAACTTCCTTTATTTGTCTGTCAGTCGCATCACGAGATCAAGCCATGTCAGTGAATGGCCTCCGATGTGTTTTAAAACGGTGCATGCAGTCATTAGATTTGATGTGTAGCACTTTTAAATATTTTCTCCTTTACCCCCAGAGTGATCGTCACCATGCTGGTGTTAACTGCGGTTTGCTGCTACCTGTTGTAAGTATTACCATCCTGGAAATGCACCAGGATTTCTTTAACATCACGTTGTGGCAGTCGGTGTATCTTCAGCGCACAATCAAAATAACAAAGGGTCGGTTAGAATAAAGTCAATAATATAAATAGCTCAGATCATTAGTCAATTAATCCATTGACCCCAAATTGTTTGACATCCATCTTGATAACTGGTGAATCACTTAAGCAGTTTGTCCAGCAAAAGTACCAAACATACCTTGATTCAAACATGTCAAAAGTGATGATTTGCTGCTTCTTGATGTGATAGGAAACTGAATGTCTTTGGGTTTTGAACTGTTTGTCAGACAGAATAAGTCAAATTCTTCTTTAATTTGTACAGCTCAGACTGGAGATGGATCAATTTGGTTGGTCAATTGCTTCCCATCTTTTACTCCAATTTGTGTGCATTGCTGTCACAATAAAACAAAGGCCAAAGCCTGTCACCAGAGTTAGCACTGTCATGTACAGAGTATTTGATGATAAATTATTTATATTTGCAATTAGGAGCAAGTCTGCATATGGTGTCCTGTTACCTGGTAAAAAAGAGTACAATAGAAACTAAGTAAGTGCTGCAGCTAAGTGAAGTTATTCCACATGCCTTCAGTCTTAACAAACCTAACGACTGGATGCTTTGTCATTACAAATGTGGGCCTAAACTCAGAATCACCATTTGTTAGAGAACAGGAAATGACCTGTATCACTGAGCTTTGAAGGATGTGACTCGTTTTGTATTGACACGTGTGACCTTAATATCCTTTCTGTCCATCAGCTGGTTGATAGCGATTCTGGCCCAGCTCAACCCTCTGTTTGGGCCTGCTCTGTCCACTGACACCATCTGGTACCTGAACTTCCACTGGCCTTAATTCATTCTTCCAGGACTCCTGACAGTGCAGGTAAGAGTCTTCTCCTCTGAAAGAGGGAAGTATTGAACATATATTTGATGTACCTACCTTCCTTTACGGAGCTTTTGAACTCTGTACTTAGATATAGCCTACAGGTAACACTTGGCTTGGTTTTCTCTTAAACTTGTTCTTGCATTTCTCTCAGCAGGAGAGGACCTGACACTGCTGCATACCATCAGACTGAGCAGAGATCATTCCTTCTGGATTGCCTTAAACTCAGGCCGCAGTGTTATTATTGAGCGATGCCCACACTGGTGCCTTGTACAAAAATGATTCACAAAGGACCTCTGACAGATCTCACTGAATGTGCTTTTCTTAAATCAAAGCAGCCTTCACTTGGTGTTGCTTCGGTTATATATTATGTATATTGTGTTCATTGCTGTTGTTAATGTGAATGACTTTGCCTTAAAATAGTTGTCTTTTGGTGTGGTAATAATAATTATGGATGTAATTCTATTCAATAGTTGCTAATTAATAAACTAATAATCAACTCCTCTGGTCCAGAGCCTTTGTATTTTGTTTTGCCTTAAGTGTAATGACTTCATGTTCAAACTAATAATTTTATTGTAGATATTTTTTCCGTCTCATTATGTTGACATTTGCGAATATATGCATTTCAATTTCATGAAAAATTTGAATTACTCATACCAAAATGTCATTAAAAGGCTGTTATTACGTTTAAATGTCTTTACACACGATAGCATATAAATTTGTGTAATTTTAGCACAATTTGATGAAAAATGTCTCCGTTTTTAATTTAAATTTACATACAGTAAAATATTATTTATTTAAGTTTGATTCAGTCTTTCTTATCCTTTAATAGTGTAGAAGGTATCTGTTTGATTGTTTCGCCGAGGCCGACAGTCGGAGTTCAAAACAGGCTTCCCGCTTGCCGTAGCTCGAACAGACTACGTTGGCAGTATGGCGTCTTCAGATGTCCACGTCCGAATATGTGAACAAGAAATACTGAAATATGACCTGGAAATTAAAGCTCTCATTCAGGTGCGAATATTTATTTGGTAACATTACTTATGGCTGTGTTACGACCCGCTGGTTTTTGCGCTTGTCAGCGAAGGAAATCGTGTTTGATAGTATATATGCTACAGCTAGTGTTATCAGCTACAGTCAGTTATTTATAATTGTGGGAGACATGGACGCTGATATTTCACATAATGACTCCCTATTTGGTCAACATTTTACTCGGTTTTGTGAAGGCATCAAGGTGGTAGTTTCCAGCAAAGTGCTGTCGCCGGCAGACAGCTGCACGTACACCAGTGAAGCATGGCATACCACAGCCTGCTTGCATCACTGTATATGATCAGCTGATGCTCATGATTCTGCAGAGAAAATTGAGATCTTGTATGCTTTGGCCTCGACAGATCACAGACATGTCTCTGTGCTATTAAATGTTGACAGTATACCTGAGTTGTGATAACCATGAACAAGGTATATAGGTATGTATAAGTATGCGAGCCACAGCATCTCGGTGCTGCTTGCTGCATGTGGATTTTGAATGCATGCTACTGGACTCAATGTTATCTGTCTTATTAGTGCCAGTCGTCAAAGACAAAGCTGGTACAATATTCAGCTTAGAAAGTGATAGACCAATTGCCCGGCTAGTATCCTCTCCAAGGTATAAGAGCAACTTCTCTTGGATGGACCTGCGTCCTCTGATAATCAATTGGGCTTTAAAAATAAACAGCACAGATTTATACATATATGCGTTGAAGGAAGTTGTTAGAAAGTAGAGAAAGCATAACACTACAGTACTTATGTCTTTTCTGTTTGCATCCAAAGCTTTTGACTGAATTATTCATGGAAAATTGTTTGCTAAACTACAAGAGTGAGGGGGCCTCATACTTTATAAGGATTTTGAATTTTTGGTGTTTGCATCAAACCATTCAAGCCTCATGGGGTAAGAGCACATCTGCACTCTTCCTGTTGACCAATGTGTCCGACAAGGTGGATTATCGTCACCTGTTCTCTTCAGTCTGTATATGGATGATCTTTCTTAAAGTTTAAAAGACTGTGATTGTGGGGTATAGTCTTATTAACCACCTGATGCATGCTGATGACTTAGCTATCCTGTCTCCTTATAGCGCTGGTTTACAGCAACTTCTAACTATGTACACAACATGTGTACACATGATGGTAAAGCAGCCCTTTTCAGAGCCTACTGTGCTTTACTCTATACAGCCCACGTGTGGTGCAGTTAGAGCACAGCAACAAAGAGAGGGCCTCAGGTGGCATTTAATGATGCACAAGCTCCCAAAATGGGCAACTGTAGGAGGAGCCATTGCATTTGTGGGCCATGTTGACACACTGACAGAATGATGTACCTCTTGCTTACAGTGTGTGCCAGTGGTAGTTCATCCTGAAAGAGCAGCTCAAACTGTTAGAACCCACAGCGATAAAGGAGGCCTGTGTCCGTCTCATCCTTGTTTTCATGTCTCACCAGGATATTAATGAGTGCACAGGCCCTCAAAGCAAGCTGACAGAGCTGAATGCAAACGTGAAGAAGAGTTTCCACAATCTCAGATTGCGGATTCAGGTAAGAACATCTGTGCAAATATGAAAGAACCCCGTTATAAGCTGTGCATCAACATTTGTTTTTTATGATGATAGGTGGCTAAAACCTAAAAAAAACCTAAAAGCATTTGTGCCATTTTGTTTCTTTGACAGGATTTAGAGCAGATGGCTATGGAGCAGGACAAAGAGTCAGACAAGCAAGCTATGATCAGTCAGGTGGAGGGACACAGAAAACAGATGCTGAGGTAATGTCTTTACATTGAAGTACTCAGCCTTTCCCTGACTTTTATAAATGTGAACTGTCGTGACTTTTGTGACATTTTTGTGTTGGCAGTGCTGACTTACTGATGGGGGAAAGCATGGCTAAATTACCTGTTTCAACTTGTGTAAAGTCTACTTCATGGAAAAAATATATACATATTCTTTTTTTATTATTCATGGCTGTTTTTGCAGTAACCAGACAGTTTGGAGGAAAGCCAACCTGGCCAGCAAACTGTCTATAGACAACATGGAAAAGCAGGCACTTCTTAATGGAGCAGATAGTGCTGTGAGGCAGAGGTGAGCCGACAATGTCTTCTACTGGTTAGAGAAACAGGATCAGCTTTATATCTTCGCAGAGTATTTTCAAACAACATACTAAAACTTGTCATGCTGTCATTAGAAAAATGTAATGTTTTTACATCTTTCCAGTCCTTTTATAAGGGACGTTATTTGGCAATAGGACATGTATGTCATTTGTATCTCTTTCTCAGGAAAATGACCAAAGAGGGCCTGGCTCAGACCACCAGTGATATTACAGAGAATCTTATGAGCATCAGCCGGATGATGGCGCAGCAGGTTCAGCAGAGCGAGGAGACCATGACGTCACTAGGTTAGTGAAGGACACGCAGCCTAATGAGAGAGAGTGTGGCTACAGTGTGTTTGCAAATTTCCCCGATTGTGTTTTTCATACCATGGGAATATGCCAGATACTTGAATTGTCCACTTAGTTTTGTTGAACTTGTGTTGAAAACAGTCCTCTCTCCCGCTTGAAGCAACCTCCTCAAGGACAATCCAGGAGACCAACGACGAATTTAAGACCATGACGGGGACCATACAGCTTGGGAGGAAACTCATTACCAAGTACAACCGCAGAGAGCTCACAGATAAACTGCTCATCTTCTTGGCACTCGCTCTCTTCCTCGCCACGGTTCTCTACATCCTCAAGAAGAGACTGTTCCCCTTCCTGTAGACCAGGTTTGAGGAGCTCCCCCATTTCCACGTACAGTATTTTCCATAGTCAGTGCAGATGATTTAAACAACTGCGAACGCTGCGTGTCATATTACACACACATTACACATGACCGCCTGCTCAGTGGAATGTGGACCACTCACACCACTCAACTGTGAGGATGTGATTTTGTCCACAAAGAAGACGATAAACCTACACACCTATAATTTCATGCAGTGATTTATTTATTGAAAAGATTTTGCTTCATCACACAGAGAGAATAGTTCATTCTTCTGGAGGAGAGGATGTTTGTGTTGGTGGCACAATATGTGTCAGACGTCAGTCTTTAGTTAGTTAATGTGACAGTCATGCTTTGCATTGGTTTTAATGAATTTTGCTGTGACAGGAGATGGGCAACGTCTATTAATTTTTTTTATACATTCCAGTGGCGGCTATGCAGTATGTTTTTTGTTTATACACACAGATTCTTAAAATACAGAAAGCAATTCTTAAACAGCTGAAGTAGTGTCTTTCCGTTTGCTTCAGATGTTTCTCTGACTAACTGTCAGATACATAACTGTGAGTGCTGACAGCAGTAAAATTCATTGTTAATGTGTGACACGCAACGGCTCCTTACAGATGAACAGCAAGTCCATGGAAAATAATGTAAACAAAATTGCAGTGGAATCAGATAATCAAAAAACAAGTGCACTTCTCATGTCAGTTCACCACACTTTTATTGAAATACATTCCATTAAAATAATATTCTAATATAGTATATCAGTATACAATACAATTAATTGCTGTTAGAGAGTACTGATATTAAATGTCACAATATTGGGGATGCAATTTTTTGGAACAATATTTAGTGTTAAAAAACAAACATGTTTGTGTAACAGAAAGGAGACTCCTTCATATTCATCACTTCCTGTTGTTTTAACCATGACCTGATATCATAAAGTCACTGCAAATGATATACATGCATTTTGTGTAATTGTTATTTATAATGTCGTACTGTATAATTACTGTAATGTATAATTTATGACAGCATTATAATGACTTCATGCTTTTTTGGGGAATAAGATATTCCCTATTGGCTTCGACACTGGTCAGGCCCAGCTGCAGTCACTCAGTTTGTGTTTCACTTGCTGAATAATGAGAGTGGTGCTTATACTTTTGCTTGTGCAGTTCAAATTGTCTCCATGTTTTATTCAGTTATCGTGCAAACCAAAAAAAGACTTCCCTCCATCTCTGCCCGTGTCAGCTTGGCTCTGGTCTGCAGCAGAGCAGAAAAGCTCAGAAAAGCGGTGGCAGTGATCACACTGGCAGAGATAGAGCAGCATGCATCCCTGCCTTTCTTCAGATAAGACCCGGAAAAGCAGATTATTCCTACCCGTTTCCCTCTCCCTTTCCAGTGCGGGGTGAGGGTGAGGGGAGATATTTTTAGGTTTGTGTGGCGCTGTTATCTGACGTTGCCTTTTCAACACCTTGGAGGAGAGGGTGGCCAGAGGAGCTACATGACCTTGCTACCCTTTCTGCAATCGCCTGGCCTTCGCTGTTTTGTTTAATATATGTAAATGTTTATCAGTATTGATTATCAATAAATGCAGAGTACTTTATGTTGACGTGTTTCTCAAATGTGTGTTTGTGAGGGTGTATTGTTTAAAGTGAGATAGAAGTCAACAGAACATGTGTGGAGAGACCTGAGAGATGCATAAGCATCTCTTACTCATGCAAAGTGGTGGCAGTAGGGCAGAGCCACTTCCTAGCCTGTTCATATAACTGACGAGGACTCTGGCTCTCTGTCAAGCAAATTGGACTATTCTTGCATTTAGCACCGTGATTGTGTCCATCAAGTGTTTGTATCTAGACAAGTGGACTGGGGTCTCAGGGGACTGATGGCATAAACACAGGAACCCTTCATTAATATAGTTTCCACTGCTGAAGGAAGCTCTGGTCAGTTATTTATCTGTTTTGTACAGAGTCCAGTTAAACTTTTTCAGTTCAAATCTCAAACAAAACATAGTAATGACTTCGCCAAGTTTCCAAGAAAAGAGAGTATCAAATATACTTTCCAAAAACAGATTGGATCAGGTAACATCCTGAATTTGTCCTGACTGAGAAACTGTTGCCTTTCAGGATGGCTTTGACACATCAGATAGAAAATGCTTGTACACACGACAGAATTAATACAAACCATAACCTTTGTAGTTCTGAAGAATTAAAATAAGTATTTCCTGATTAAATCAGCAGAACCTGATTTTTAAGACCGGTCAAGGTCATGTCTCCCAGGCATGTCTGTCGCACAACTTTTAAACATGTGTGGAGTGTACGCGTGGCTGACAGCGGGCTGTAAAATGTGTAAACCTTTAGCAACCCTTTAACCTTGTTTAAGCATATTGAAGGAAGCTTCCTAATAGCCACTTGAACATTTTAACCTGACACAAACCATATGAGGGTTTTACAGACGTTAGGGTCGTTTGTGTTGATACACTGTCTAACCAGCTCGACCATTATGTGAGCCAGAGGCATGAATTATATATTGTCATGGTTCACTATTACATATTACCACCATTATCACCATAGATGTACTGTTCTTTTTTCTTTTTTTTCCTTTTTTTACAATATTGTTGTTTTTCTGAATGTATTTTTTAGCCAGAGCCAAATGAGAATTATTATATTAAACAACTTGAAGAAATTTGAATTTAATTTTTGCACGTCAGAAATATTCTGAAACAACAATAATAATAATAATAATAATAATAATAATAATAATAATAATAATAATAACAATAATAATAATAATAATAATAATAGCCTCTATAGAATTAATCATTTTCCATGAGCCTTAATTGGTAAAATTGGTAAATAGGTTGTATTTTTCGTGGTCGCCCACCGTCTCTCTCTCTCTCTTTTTATAGGTAAACATATTTAACAATTCATTTCGCATTATTTTGTCAAAAATAAAAACAAAAAATAAAATACGGAAAACAGAAAATGGTGGAGCAAATCTGAAATTTAAAATCACATCATAGAACTATAGTTGCAGTTTGTTTTTGTTTTAATTTTCGCTTAAATGACATCTGCGCGAACATCACGAAAGTAATTCAAGTGTAGAGTATTCAGACAAAAACTGGTGCAGAAAACAAAAACGAAAAACTACCAAAAGTAAGTTATTAAATATAAGAGAAGTTACAGAAACTCCGCAAAGTCTTAACTCAATCAAAAATACATGCAGTCAGCAGCATCCCCTTACGCTGAATATATAACACGAGTATTTGATATTTTGTTTGTGTGTGTTTACCACGTCCTAATGCCATGTAGCGAGGACACCCCATTACTGGAGGAAAAAGTGTTTTGGACATTATTCAGGTCCCCTACCCCAAAGTTCATGTAATTCCCGTTGGTGGAGGATCCTTGCATAGTTTGCATTGTGGCTGCAGGATAATTGCACGCATAGTTCGTGTTGCAGCCGGGGCTGGTGTAGTTACTGAAAGCTGGGTAGTTGTTATAGGTGAAATGGTTGATGTGACCCATACTGTAAGAGGGGTTGTAGGTGGCTGCGTCTGCAGCCAGACAAGGCTTCCCGTCCCGCACCAGCACCGGCACCGACACCCTCCTGGGCGGCGGCAGGGACACCATCTCCAGGCTCTGGTCCTGCCTCTGTCGCTTGCACTTGTACCTCCTGTTCTGGAACCAGATCTTCACCTGGGTCGGGGTGAGTTTGAGCACTCCGGCCAGGTGGTCTCTCTCCGGGGCAGACAGGTACCTCTGCTGCTTGAAGCGGCGCTCCAGCTCGTACACCTGCGCCTGGGAGAAGAGGACTCGCGGCTTTCTGCGTCTCCGCGGCTTTGGTCGATCCGGATCCTCTGGTTTTATGTCCTCCACAGGCTCGGCCGGAGGACTGAACTCTTCTGATTACACCAGAAAAGAAAGAAGAGGATGAAAAAAAAAAAAAAAAAAAAAAAAAAAAAAAGCATATCTGACTTCTAAACAGAGGCCAAGAGGGATATTTATTTTCAGAGTTCATTATCAGTTATTTTTACTTCTACCAACAACACCGATAATAATAATACATATCAGGTTTAATCATTATCCATATTATTCATTCCCTCGTACAAATTCTGTGATTCAGTTCCTTGGCAACCGATGATGCATTCAATATAATTTTTGGGAAAAAATGTAATTTCCATGATTCACACACACGTAGCCTAACGCAATCACTGAATCACTAATGAGATGGGTGTTTTATTTGCCAATGCCTTTTGTAGTCTTGAAATTGATTTTCTTTTACCTTTCATACGTCTTTAAAAGGTTTAGCAGGCCTGCAAAAAACGCTGACCACCAACTCAACTTTAAGATTTGTTTAAAACCTAAAAACCCAATGTCAAAGCCTTTATCTACGAGTATCGCCTCTATTAGTGCTTATTGCTTCAGCGTGGTTGTTTTGGGAGCATCTGTTGCATTTTGCACAAATCAAACAGGAGCCTGCAGTGGGCCTAATTTTGCGCAGGCCCACAACGCCAAATTTCGTTCTCACCTTTTCTACGTTTCCCCTCAAACGCGTCTGATTTCCCATCTTTAACTATATCCATCTCCATGAGTGACTTCCCATAAAAGTTAGGAGCGAAGCTGAGCGCATTGCCTCTGCCGGCTCTGGACTCGTGGAGGTCTTCTCCAAACAGCGAGGCGGCGGTCGACATGTCCCGAAGAGGCTCCTGCTTCAGGCGGGTCAGCATGCAGGAGGAGGAGGAGGAGGAGGAGGTCGGCATGGTGCTGCAGTCCATGCGAGAGGAGACGTCCAGGGAAGACACCATAACGTCATGACTCTGCTCCAGGTTTAATATGTCCTTTACAGAGAAGGGAGTGGACGTGCAGGGGCTGGGAAACATTGCCAAGAACTCCAAAAGCAACCAATTAATCTGTCATATGGAGGCGACAAAAAAGACGTCAACAAGCCCGCTCTCATTCCCAGTAATATTTACTGGATTTAAGTATTAGTTTGGTGAACCGGACTGATCTTGAGTGAAGTTTGCATTTTGAATGTCAACCCTGTCTCCAAACTTTTTTCCTTGGCCTCGCTCTCCCCCCGGTGACGCAGGGAGGAGGGGGAGGGAGCCAGTGGGACCCTCTGTATGGAGCCACTGGTACTCCCATTTCATGACGTAAAGCGATGTCTGGTACATGCTAGAGATGATGTTGCTAAAAGTGTGCTCAATCACAGCAAATACACTAGCCCAGAGTTTATTCTCTTTCAAATTAAATCGACGTTATTCTTAGACTAATTTCTTAAATCAGATCTTTTCTCGATCCTGGTGGAAACATGTTTTATTATGCCATGGGTTGGGCAGGACTGATGTATAAATTTCATAAATAAAGCAAAACTAAATAAATGACTCGCTCGATTGATATTTCTCAGTACTACAGTTAGTCATCACGAACAATGCAAACGGATTTCCAGCTAATTCTACAAGCCCAGCGTTTGGACGGATGTTTACACATAACTTCAAGTACCAAGAGAAATCATTTATCTAACTTTGTGTGTATCGAAATTGTATAATAACGACTAAGGAGGCCAGACGTGTATTATTTAGGTTCTAGAGAGGGATTAACAGAGGTTAATGTGTCTGATAAACCTGACTGTGCGCGTGCGTGTGTTTGGGGTGTCAGACCATCTCTCATCCGACGGGAAACGGAGCAGACAAACAGGTTTGGTCCCTGAACACGGAACCTGAAACCAGGAGCGACACACTCTGCTGTCTGCCTTCAATAGATTCTGGAGCCACTGTCTGCTTTATCAGGACATGATAACAGATGACAACAAACCTGCACACACACACACACACACACACACACACACACACACACACACACACACACACACACACACACACACACACACACACACACACACACGCTGCTGGCCAGGCTATCCTAATGATGTGTCATATCTGACACCCACGTTTTAAATAATGTAATGGTCACGTTTAATTGCTCATTGAATACAATCTTCAGCACTTTTGAACATTTATTGTTTGTTTGTTTTTTTAATTCCAAGCCGAACAATTATCTTAAAGTTCCATCGAGTAAGACCCTGCAGTCACCTCCAGGTGTGCATTCTTTAGCAATGGCCTCAATTAAGCATGCAATCAGTAATTTATAGATTAACAACAACTGCGGTTACAAATCATTTCGCCGGACAGCAGTAAAACTGAGCCAACTGTGCGTAATGACGCACACGCCGCACGGTTGGCACTAAACCTGTTATTAATGCCTGTGGAGACGCTCACAGGAGACAGACAGTATTATCGTTTGTTTTATCTTCAGCGTTTAGCACAGCCACGGGGTAAATGGGTCCCCCTGTCTCCGACCCAGGGATGGTGTTTATAGTTTTTAAGACTATTTGTGCGCCTCGCGAGCTGATGAATGACCGTAAAATCTTTCGCAGGAGCAGAGAGAGTCAACACTGGCCCAGCTTTTGCTGTAATAATTGGCGAAATAAAGTAAACGCGGGTGGGGTGGGGGTGGCCGAGGAGACATGAGAAAATGTTTTCATTCTCACTGGCCTGGCGCGGCTTGATGTAACGTTTCCCTGTTTTATTATCATTATTTGCAAAAATACATTCAAATCCAAACGATTTCTCCCGTTGGATGATAATAAATCATTCACCAAATTACATACGTCTTCAGACCAGATAGTAAACCGGTGAGTCAACTGTAAATTGAACATGACAGGCCTGGCATGTGTTTCATATCCCTAATGCTTCGTCCTGCCGTCCCCTTTGACCCGTCTTTCTGCAGCACATCTTCAGCTCAGATAAAGCCTCAGATAAGGTTGCTTAAAAACTTCCGCTGCACGAACGCGTGGGTATTTTGAGTGCTGCGCGTTGGGAGCCTCTCACCGTGCGTGTGTGTGTGTGTGCGTGTGTGTGTGTGTGTGTGTGTAGCTGTGCGTGTGTGTGTGCGTGGGTGGGTGCGTGTGTGTGTGTGACCCAATTTAAAACCTTTGTCTCTTGACAATATGTTCCTGCAGCGGGCGAGGCCGCTTTAAAACGGGCTAGTATCCTCTGGCCTGTTGGCCTTTAGGTGATTTAGATCCATTAACTGTTCAGTGATTTGACTAATTATGCAACAAGCTCATTAGGATATAATCCGTTTAAGAATGACATAGCAAACATTTTACACTTTCTCTGCAAACGCTAGTTAGCATTATTACCTGTTCTGCACGTCAGGACGTTGTACTGGTGAATAGGTTTATCTAAAATTTGGTGCCAGTATCACAATTCCTGCATTCAAACCGTCGTGCAGAAGCTGTAAAAGTGCTCATTCTGAAGAATGGCCTTTGGTTGAATTGTGGATGCACAGATTATACGGTTATATACAGCTATACCTATGCTGTATGTGAACATTTTAAATTCCTTGGCTGGCCTTAATCAGGCTTGTTAAACTGCCTCATCTCATATTTTAACAGGTATACTACATTTCATTTTTTCATCCTAAATTGCAAAGTAACTAACTTTATCTAGAAGTGAGTTAAAAAAAAAAATTAATACTCTGGCTCAAAAAGAAGACGCTCATGCTGATGCCTTTAATATGGAACCCAGGGCAGCCAGAAGTGCCTGTTTGGGGATCTTACAAGGCACCCCGGTTCATAAAGAGCTAAAAGATCTGCGATGTTAAAAACTGTAAAAACTCTAAACCTCACTGGTGGCCAATGAAAGCAGTCATGTGCTCTGTAGTTTTGGATATATCAAGAGTCTGGCAGCTGCATTCTTATTAGATAATAAAGAGAAAATACCATCTGTAGAAGTAATAAAGGCCACTTGAGAAACTTTTAAAAGAACATTTTCCTTGATGATCAATACTATTGAAACATAAAATCATGGAGTACTACAAACACACAACACCAACTTATCACACTAACAAAATAAGAATACCATAAAGATAATCCAACAATTCAACAAACCGAATTATTCAATTTGACATACAGCAGTCAATGCAAACTTCTGGACCAAGACAGTGCTTCTGCTGGATATGTTCTATGTCCAAGAGTCTGAGTGGGAACTATGTTGAAATGCAGCAGAGATAAGCAAGAAAATATGAATAGCCCATCCTAAAATAATTCCACTTTGAGATTAAAGTAATTCAAAAATGAGATTTATTTCTTTTTGAATGATTAGATGTTCTGTAGATACATGTCTACAGAGAATCTGGTAAATGACTGAAAAAAACCAACAAAAAAACAGATAATGCTGAGGATGTCAGTCGTTCTTTTTCCTTCACAGTAATCATTAATTAAGGTGTAAAAAATACAACTTTAAAACAGTGTTTCCTGTTCTCACAAAAATGCAAAGATCTCACAAAGATTCCCCATGCCCGTCACTGTCATTCTGATTCATGAGTGCAGGTTCATTAGGAGGGTGTTGTTAGAGCTGGGACCCCACCAGAGTCTGGTTTTCTGGTGGGTTTTGCATTGTCATGATAGCGGGACGTTATATTTATGTCCTCCCAGACTGATCCTCGAATGCAGTTTCATCAGGGGGTGTCCAATATCCTCCCGGGCCTGATTCATGAATGCAGGTTCATCAGGGGGTTTCGTCGGAACTGGAACCCCACCAGAATCTGGTTCTCTGCTAGGCTCTGCTTCCTCTTGAAAGCTGGCCTTTAAATTTCTATCCTCCCGGGCCTGATTCTTGAAAGCAGGTTCATCAAGGGGTGTTGTAGGGTCTGGAACCCCACCAGAGTCTGATTCTCTAGGTCAATACCCATTTGCTCTCCATCAGGTGCGTCAGGTGTACAGAGGTTTTGATTTGTGATGCAGGAGTTGGCTGGAAGCGGATCAGGTTGAATATTGTCCTGTGTAGCACATGTGAAAGAAACACACACATCTGAATTTGTATTTAGTACAAATGGAGTTATTTCTGGGTTTTATTCATATTTTTAATTGATTATTTTATAACAGAGCTTTACGCGCAAGAATTATTTTAGCTACAATTACTAACAGTATGACTTTTGTCTGGGTGTCATCTGCTCATTATCATGGAACCATGGACCAGAACTTTGTCTTGTTGTGGGCATTAAAAGGGAAAATGACTGTTTTTCAATTTTCATACTGAAGTGGGTAATCAAATAAAGTAGAAAACTTAAAAACTGATCTAATTTCTTTTTGAGATTTCCTTCTGATATGTTGAAGTGTGACTTTACCATGTGCATGCACTGACAGTGACTGCTGCATGCACCTTGCAGAATCTTGCAGGGTGAAAAATCAGAATTTGTCAGGATTCTGATTCTGGATCATTTTGCATTTTTCAGTTGACCAGATTTAGCTACAGTCCTTTTTAGTCTCTATTACTCTATCTATTACATATTTACTGCCAACTGACTATGTTGTGCCCTAAACCAGCACTAGTGAATTAAATGATTATGTTCATATCTGAAAGACTGGTTCATCCACGTTAAAACAATTCTTTTATAAGAAGTATAATACGAAGTTTTTCCTGAATGCTTATTCGTCTTATGCCTGACCTGCCCCTGCCAGTTTAGGATGTCCTAATATAAACACGGTAAGATAGTTTGTTTATCAAGACCTCCCTAAAACTCATTTCTCCTTTCTGCTCAGGCCTGATGCACAAGTCAGAGTATTTTCTCGTTTCCATCTACAGGAGCCAATAATGTCTCAGTCAAAGTAACATCACAGGTATTATTAAGCAACATACTTTATCTTCCAACAGCGGTCGTCTGTGTCTGCTTCACTGGCTATTTTTAGCGCTCGTCGTTGTCTTCTGTGGTTAGTTCAAGGACCGTGGAACGTTGATCCGTCTGTTTTTAATCCGTCGGTCGGAATACGATAACTCGAAATTTTATTGGGGCACATCAAATTAACACAGTAAACTGGATTTAGCGACGCCCATGCCAACCAGTACTTGTGTTCGCGAGATATCGTAATATTTGAAACAGTTGGTCTCTCATTCACACAGTATTGTCCCACAGAAGTAGTGCCGCTAGCTGGTAGGGAATTGAAGTGACACAATTCAAAATGTTTCTACAAAATATAACTTCTTTATGGCATACCTACTGCCGAATTGACAAGCTAATTGTCGACACATGACGCCGTTTATTTCGAGTTTTTACAGGGATATTTTATGCGGGTGCGTAAGGAATTGTTAATATGTCATATTTCATTGAAGGACATTGGCGGGATATTTTACCAGGAGCTGAGAGCTTTAACTCTTGTTAAGTTCAAACTGCTATATATATATATATATATATATATATATATATATATATATATATATATATATATATATAGCCTCTACTACAGAAACTAAATCACTGGTAACACTAAAGTATGATAAGTTTGCACGATGTCGGCTGCTTTTATTAGTTTGATTGGCTAAGCTAATGGTTTCATAATGAAGTTACTGATGGTGGCAGATAAATATTGACTAACCTTAATTGTACCTAGTATCACACCATAGTACTCTTGTACCCCAAATATTAAGCTACAAGCGCCCATGGATTTGTCATAAAACTTTAATAACACTTCTTTGCTACTTACTTGTGGTGGTGCTCGGCTTTCCTCTGATCGCTGTTCACCTGCTTGGGTGCCTTCAAGGTGTTGTATCATCCCCTCTTTGGGGAATGGTACCTTCCAAGAAGAAGCGCAAAGAGGGCGTGTAAGGTCAGACGCACCTAGCTTTTAGCCCATTTGTGGCTAGCTGTAATTTGCCACATAGTCATCTGTGCCTCAGCCAGTGGAGTAGGGGTTTAAGGACGCCATGGACAAAGCTGGCCTGGACCATGTAGCAACTGCAGTATTAAAAGGTATTGTGTATTTGTGAATACCTGAACCTTATGAACCCCCCTGGTGTCAGGTGAGAAAAAGTAAATTCATAGTAAAGGGTACCCTGAGTTTGTAAACCCTTCCCACAGATTTACAAACAGCGCCTAAAATGGTGCCCACAGATGCGCAAGCAAGAGTACAGGCTTGGCAAAGGACTGTCACCAAGCCTTAATTTCCTACTACACAACTGAAGCCATGGAAAGCCTAATTCAAAACGCAATAAAGCATTAAATCGACCCTTAAACCGGTATAAATTGGACTTACTCAGATGGATGTGGCGGATGTCGTTATCTGAATTGGGAATTTGGCTGTTACCATGCTAGCTAACTAGCATGAGGGCAAGTATAAGTAGCTTGCTAGCCTTAACTTAAGTTGGTTAATGTTGACTGTAAACTGGTAATAACTGCGCAAACTATCAGTCATAGTAAACACTTTAACTGATATTGCGTTAATACCAGAAACAGGGTTAAGATACAAATAAGTTTAAATTAGCCTTTGAGTACTGACAGTGAATTATTTGGTGCCCTTTGTATATTGAAATTGGACAGGTAGTGCAAGCTAATGAAACCACGGGTGAATTTTGCTAAGGTTAGGGTTAAATGACTGTTCTTAAACTAAGTTAAGGTATCTTGGTCTAAAAAGATAAAGATTTCTTTCATTGCACTTTTCCTAAGATACTGAAAATGTACCACTTTTTCTAGCCTACATTTAAGAGATACAAGGTATTTATATTGTTGATTTCAGCATCGCTGATTAGTTTCCCAGGTCCCATTTTTACTGTAATAGTAAAAATAATTTAGAGTAATTTAGAGTATAAAAATATTTCTGTCTACATTTTTAATTTAACAAGCAGGGCCTATATTTTATCATAAATTTATCTAAAGATGTGGAGTTTTTTGGTGTTGTTTGGTCTTTGTCACAGTGTGTATTTCTTTGCCTTACAATTAACATTAAATAAATATATCCTTTAGCTGTGTAGCCCAGGCATCTCTCCTGTGATCTGTGACTTCAGCCCCACTCCCCCCTTCCCTTTTTCGACTCTTCATCCTTCTCCACTTCCCTCCCTTCTCCACCCCCCATCTCTTCTCCATCCTACCTCTCTTCTCCAAGCCCAAGAACCCAACATGGTGCCAGCAGACCCATACAGCTTGTCAGCCCACATATGTTGTGTACACAGACACAGAATTGGAGCAGTCAAGTAGCACCTTTTTTGAAAAACAGCATGCCGGAGCAGAGGGAGACTACATCCTTTTTGAAGAGCTTCGCTGTCGATTAATCGGAAATACAGTGACAAGCAGTATTTCCAGTAAGAGAGCAGTAGGGGGTGACTTTCAGAGTCCATGCAGCCATAACTCACCATAAGGGCAAAGCATCTCATTGAGTACTACCCAATGCTTCGGGACAGATTTGCGACCAGTGGAGCTGAGTGGATAAGACACTTTTCAGGTATTCATCACATGGTTCAGATGCAGCGCTGTTGGATGCCTGGCAGCAAAAATGCAAACCTTTGCCACTCAAGGGAGGGATGTGTTTCATCCAGATCATCCAGATGTCTACTTGTATGGCTTAATTTCTGGATACGACTTTATTTCATGTGATTTATTACACAGTCTGTTTTGTCTGTCTTGTCAGGAATCTGTGAAGAAGCAGCTTATGAAAAGGGTCCAGAATGTGACAACCCCCAAAAAGAAGAAGGGAGCGACACCGTCACAAAAGAGGCCCTGGAGCATTAGCTTTCGGAGCAGCCAGGAGACATCCACTGATGAGACTGACAAGTCCACCTCCTTAACTTTGATCTTGGAAAGATCACCACCATCTAGATGCAGCACCCCAGAGGTTGAACAGATGAATGGTAAGTACACAAATCAAAATAGTGGATAGTGTTTCAGGATTAATGCAATATCTAATACTACTTTAAACAAGGAAAATTCACGACTGAATAGGGTTGCATGATACCGTTTTTTCATTTCCGGTCCCAATAACAGAACTGTGTATTGGCTAATCCGAGAACAATTGGATTAACAAGTCCCTTACTGTTGCGAGACTTTTACTTAACTTTATTTTAACCCAAATATATATCTGTTGACTGTTTTATTTTCAGCTGTTACACATAGTTGTATATTATCCTCTTAAGATAAGTTGTATTAAAAAAAGAGACAAGGGTGTTTGTTGTCATACAAAAATGCAACGTTTGCATGGTTATCTTTGCGTACAGTAGACCTATTCATTTCAATCTTGAATATATGGTGCTCATGTTCTGTTTCTGCCCCTAGACAGCTTGAAGGCATTAAAGAAGTGTAAAGAAATTGATTGAGATTCATATCTTTTTTCTCTGTAAGTTCCAGGGTATTTAGTATTAATTCAAGAACACTGCAAAAACATCAAATGCTAAATTCAAACAAAATTCCTACACATTTAAAAAATAATTCTTGAATCTTTTCTTTGGATCAAGGCAAATGTATTGGTTTTAAGATATGTTGCCTAACATATAACCCTATTTAAAGATGATGGCACTAGCATATTGTCGCTGTCTGATAAAAATCACAAATCTCTACTCTTGGTGATTGCTTGTACTGTCAGTTCTAGGCATCTATTTTACCAATGAAAAGACTTTTTATTACATCGTCAATTTAACAAGTGTCTCCATTGGCTGTCATACGTGTTAACAAAACACGTATGTCCCACTCAACACCCCTCCCTCTTCCTGTTTGTTGAGGTAAAGTATAACCATGAGACAACTGTTTGACAGCTGTGACAACTAGTTTGTACTAGTTGACATTGATTGACATTTGTCCTGTATGGTTTACCAAAAAAGTTGACACTGAAATATTAGCTTCGATTAAACATTGAGTTTGCTGTTGTTAACTTCATCTTCAGCTAACATCACCAATATATCAGATTATTTTCCCTGTCCTTACTAGCGCACTTTTAACTGGCAGCCTTCAAAATTATTAGAGCATCTAAGTTTATTTCTCCAATCAAGTAAATTAAGTTGTACTGACTGCTTGCACTGTTTTCTTTACTACAGGATAGATATGTCTTTCTCTGTTGAAGAGCTATGTGCTTTGGTGAAAGTGAAATATGGTAGGACACTTGAAATACAAACTCCGAGCAGCATTAGATTCAGTGTATTTAACGTGTTCCTTTTTATCTTTTCAAAATTCACTTGAAAGTGAACAGGCAAACTCTCCTACTTATGTCCCACATGAATCTGAAAATGAAGGTAGGTATTAATATCATTATGTTTACCATGTTTGTATAGAACCTTTGATACAAAAATACAACTGAACGTGCTTCACACATCTAAATTTAGTTTCTTAAATCAAAAATATTTTAAATATTTTAACTGTTTTTATTAACGCTGTATTTCAAGTGTTATACCATTTGATTCTGTGGGTGTCTTTGAAAACTCAGTTTAAGAAAACACAAAGGCAATACTTAAGTACAGCACAAGTAAAGTAAACTAGGATTAAGTCAGTGAGAGCAAAGGCTGCAATTTGGAAACTAAATGTGTTCTTCTTTACATTTTCAAGATTCTCTTGAGAGTGACACCTTCAAGAACTGAAGAAGGTCTGTTGAAGGACTTCCATGCATTCTATGATGGGCTTGGCTGTGAGTGATGCCCATTACTAACTGAAATCACACACAAATATGCGCACACACTGTAATGAGCATAGGTGCAGGCGGAGAGGCTAACAGGATGAACAGTTAGCGTAGGCTCTGGGTGTTAGGCAAACTCAGAGTTGACAGGCGGTGAAGTTGGGATTTTTACTCAGCCGTTTTATTTTCACAATATAAAATTTCGACCATACGGCGCCAGGTCTCCACGGCGCTTTGCTCACTAAACATACATGTTTGTAAAGCATAGATGATACAACCAGCACCAGCTCATTACCGAGTCCTCATTATGGAGTTTCCTTTTTGAGAGTGCTCGTAGGGCGTGAAACATCGGCGAACAACTAAAACGGTTCTACATGTGCAACAAAAGGAGGCACCACCACCATGCGGCGCTATTCAGTATTACAATAATGATGCCGCAGACTCTGACTGTCTGACTGACACACACACACACACACACACATACAAATGTACATAGACAGATTGGTTACAGTTTTGAGATTATGGTTACAGTTGTGTTTATTATGGAGCGTAATTGCATTTTAACTTGTGATGGGTTTACTGATTTTACATATTAATAGTTTTGTGATTTTTAAAATTAAATCAGTTATTAAGCTCTATTAAAATGTATTGACAAATATTCTTTCCTGGTGGTACATAATAAATAGTGCTGTCAATCGATTAAAATATTTAATCGCGATTAATCTCATGAATGTCATAGTTAACTCACGATTAATCGCAAATTAATTGCACATTTTTATCTATTCTAAATGTCCCATTAATTGTCATTTTAATACTCTCATCAACATGGAAAAGTGGATAGACTTGCTTTGTGCAAATGTTTTTTATTGAAAACAACAACGTGTAGTGTTATATTTTACTCTGACATTCTCACTTTGAGCAGCCGTTCACATTTGAATGAATCAAATCTCACACAATTTAACACTGTCAATAAACAGATGACAAAAAAAAAATACTTGGTTACAAAAAAGCCCCTTCAACAACCTTTTCTAAGGGATCAAAACAGGGTGATACAAAATAAAGTTACAAAGTGCACATCATTGTAAACTAGGACTCAGCCTATAGTGCAGTTAAACCATGGCTTAAACTTTCTTTCTTAAGTTTCCTTTGAACATAATAGCAGTCAGACTATAATGCTCTTCTCTTTATTCACCAGAGGCTTATCAACCCAGCCTCTTATTTCTCTCCAGAAAGAATGAACATTACTTGGCTATGGCTGCAGTAAGCTTGTTCTTAGTTGCGGTGTCCATATGCCTCTGTTGAAAGCCATCCATTGTCGCCTGGTTTTGACACGGAGGCGGCGGAGAATTCGCATTCGCCGTGTGTTTGGCCATCAAGTGGGATGTCAGTGCTACAGTGATAACTCAGTTCACACCGATAATACACACAGATAACTTTGGTCTTGTCAGTTGACCCATCTGGCAACTTTTTGAAACTAAGCTTTCCATTCAGAATCTTGTTCGCATCCATTTCGGCGTTTCGCGCTTGACATCCACACAAACCGGTAGCCTACTTAGCCTTTACAGCTAGCAAGCAGACAAGACCAAACACGTGCGTGGGGCGTGCCAATTGTTTTGTTTCCGGTTTACAATCAGATCCTGTAGTTTTTCTAACGTTACTAGCAGTGGCCACAGCTTATAAAAAACTACAAGTTCACTTGGTCACAAAGAGCGTTAATCACGCGATAAAAAAAATGACGCTGTTAAAATCCTAACAGTTTAATGTTTTTTGCATGAAAACATAGAATTTTTGTCAATATTGAGCATTGAATAAGCCATTTTTACGTTATTTGGTCATCATAAATTGCTTACGTTCACAATGGTAAAGAAAGCCTGTTGTTAATTGTTTTTAAAACCTGCATTAGTGTATTGTGTATTGTATTTGATAAAATGTAGCCAAATGTATCTGTTTTGGAGGAAAGCGTTGCAGTTACTTTCAACTCAGTAACCTGTGGACACATTATTGCCAAAAGTTAGGTTCTTGTAGTAATTACAGTAGTACATTGCAGTTTTCTGAAAAAAAAAAACAAACAAAACAAAAAAACAATCATGCAAGGAGTCCAAAATGATCGTTTTGGTGGAATAATATTAAGTTTTGAGCTGAGTATAGATGATAAGCTCTGATTTCCCTGAACGGAGTCAGGGAAATGGAATCACATCAGTGTTGGATAATTTGCTTTTAGTGTATGGATTCTGCTGATTTATGTGTAAAATAAGAGATAAATCTTTGATTAGGCTAACATGATACAAGGAACACGTAGGACAGCTTGTTATCGATTGTTTAGTGGGACAAACAGGGGATTCGAGGCTCTTTACTTACCGCATGTCATGGGAACTTATTAAATTAAAAACACATATGTTCACTTTTCTTCACTACAATCCATGTAAGTCCACTTAAAGTAGTAAACAGTTCAGTGATGACTGTGTAAAGAAAGATTTTTAATTTATGGCACTAATTTACAGTACTACTACTAATTTAATACTATGTATATTTTTTAAGTTACTTTCTGAGAAAAAACATTTTTTCATTCTGAAAAAATTGTTTTTGGACATTTGTGTTTTTCATTGGAAGGCGACAATATGTTAAATTTAAGCACATCTTCCTACATATTGAGAAAAATAAATCTTAAGTATATTCTTTGTATCAATACATATCTACTCCTTTTGCTCTAAATACACTACTTTTAATACATCTCTGGGTCTTTTGACTACTAGATATATTTATTTGTTTTAAAAATTCTATCAAAATCAAAAAGTCAAATTTCCTGTTTTGTTGGCAGATTATTTTGCCTATTTCAAGGAATATATCCCTGGCTTGTTTTTTTAAGCTGAGCTTTTGCAGTGTAATACCCTGGCCTGATTCATAAATTCAGGTTCATCAGGGGCATTCGTTGCAGCATTGTTACTATACCTGGCCTTTAAATTTACATCCTCCCTGGCCTGATTCTCGAATGCAGTGAGGACACTACTGTAAAATGAAACATAGTTGGTAAAATAATTTTGCCCATCAAATGGTCACAGATTATTACTGGGGTTCCTACTACTAGGGTCTACTGGGGTTGTGATGAACAATTTTTTTTGTTTTTAAACCTGGCCTTTAAATTGACAACCTCCCTGGCCTCATTCTTGATTGTAGGTTCATTGGAGGCATTCATCGCACTGTTGTTACTATATCTGGCCTTTAAATTGACATCCTCCCCTTTAATTTTGTTTTTTCTTCTTGCTTCTCAGGCAATGCGTGTTAGTCGATTAATTCATTGTTTTTGGTCTTTTCATGGGATTTGTTGACAATAAGTAAATATATATATATATGTGTGTGTGTGTGTGTGTGTGTGTGTATACATTTGTGTGTGTGTGTGTGTGTGTGTGTGTGTGTGTGTGTCTATAATATATATATACAATCACACTGAGGACACTACCTTAAAATGAAGCATACGTAATCAGTAAAATTATTTGGTCATCACAACTGCAGGAGATGGTCACAGGAGCTGCCAGCATTTTGCTGCCTAGTGAAACCTGAAGCCAAACATATTTGGCTGTAAAGGTTAAGGCTGGTGATATTCTATATTTTTACTTATTGTCAACAAATCCCATGAAAAGACCAAAACAACTATGAATTTATCCACTAAACATGCATTGCCTAAGAAGCCAAAGCCTGATAGAGCTGATACTTATGTGCCATAGACTTCCACTGTTACACCTTATAAAACCCAGGAATGAGCCACACCATAAAACATGGACACTGTAATGTATTTTGGGTCAATCCCACGTAAACTGTGCTGGTGCTGAAAAAGGCTCTCTAAAATGACCAGATATGTATTAAACTGCAGGAAATTACTCATCTGTTGTTGAAATCAGACTTTTTATTTCTAACCTGTTTTTCAAAGATGAGATGTTCAGAGGGAACAAATGGGCTTGGGTGTGCCACAGACATGACAGTGAATTCATAAAATAGTTCGACACAGTCTAATGTGTTGTTGATTTTGGGTCATTTAATATGATTTATTAACCGTATATGTAATAATGCCAACCTTATCATTTAAGTCACGAGTTTGGGTATAAAGCAATAGTTCATCAAGGTGGGATAGGGCATGGTTCTTCAACCTGTTAGCTAAGCCAGGAAGGATATAAATGAAAAGCTCAGGATTGAGGAGAGCGCAGAACCCACACTCAAGAATCAGGCCAGGGAAGATATAAATTTAAAGGCCAGAATTGAGGAGGTGACACCCCCTGTGGCCTCTGCCTTCTCCACCACTCCCCTTTGAGTTACACCACCATCATGTGGCCAATTATAAGAACGCACCCATTTGTCCATTTGCTTTCTTGATAATTACAATTTGGATTTTTATTCTCAGAATTATGGTGGTGGAGGTCATACTGTTGCAAAAATTGTTTAGTGGTCAGCATACTATCATTTATCACATGACATAAGCATCCGCTGACCCAGAGTTTGTTGTAACTGGAAACTAAGTGAACATGGCAGCAGTGTCAAGTGCCATCTGTCTGTGCATCATTTGTTTTGTCTGTGTTGGAAGGATCAGCATCCCCTTCATCTACCCTCCCTCTTCTACCTCCTCCCACCCACCTCCCCACCCCTCGACACATACTCCCCAGGTCATGTTCACAGGCTTGGCAAGGCTTCACACAGTCATCTGCTGAGTTCAAGGTGATGTTGGGGCCCCCAGGGGACATAAGAGGATGCTTCTTACTCTTTGCCTGCTTTAGTTTTGTCTGCAGCTCATGTTTGAGGTCAGCGCTCGGATTGTACTGTGTTGTAGCTCATGAGCTGATGAATGAATTTTAAGGGACAGGTTGTGGCCTGTTGACATCAAACTGGATATGAAGCAAGGATTTTAAAGGAGTACCCCAGTGATTTATTCTACATTCATAAAGTTCAAAGTCAAAATTGAAGCAGCAGCCTCTGCCTTATCCTTAACTTTGGTCCTTAGTTTCAGTCAAGCTTCAGCATCAGCTACAAAGCTACATTTCCTACTTAATGACATATTTTATTAGACCTTCCCTGCCTGTACATGCCTGTGTATAACTGTGGTATATCGGTAGACCGATTTTATCTGTTGATAGTGGTCTGTCACAGATATATTGGGGATATGTTGGTATTGGCATATATTTGAATTTTTCTTGTTTGTTTGTATTTTCAGAACACAATGCAGAAAAACATGCTTGGGGTCATTTGTAATCACTAAACTCCCTGTAAAGTTTACTGTTTCAGTGCACTGATGTCATTTTAGGACAATAGAGCCCATCGGGTACCTGTCTGTCACAATCCATTTTAAGATTCTTTCACTGGTTTTGAAATCACTGAATGACTTTGCCCCGTACTATCTGTCTAACATGGTTAAGACATATGTGTCTGCTGACTGACATAAACTGATTGTTTATGAGGCCAGAACTAAAAGGCACAGAGAAGCAGCCTTTCTTAATTATGCCCCAAATAACATATCCCAAGTAACATATCCTCCTTTAATTACGTATCTTTGTCACAAGCGTACTGTGTTGATTGACAACGGTTTTACAGACAACAGTTTTACAAAGTGTTCCAGTTCACCTGTCACCAATGAACCTGTTTATCTTCACTCTGGTTTGAGCCCCTGTCTCAGCTTGTTTGAAATGTGTTGCTGACATTAAATTCATAGTGTTTTCCATTTTCTCTTAGTGTTATTTGTCGCTCCCTGTCTGTCTTAGGCTTGGTGTGTCTCCACACTCAGCTGGCTCCGCCTAATCAGCTGCGCACCTGTGGCGCATCAGGCTGATTAGGTCTGGAGTATTTAAGGTCGGCTCTCGGCTCCACTCATTGCCAGTTCGTCCTTTGTTTTGAGTATTTCCCTGTGTGACTGTCACCAAGACCGTTTTTGCCACTTGTTCCTCGTGTGTGCTAAAGATCTTTGTTGTTGGGTTTTGTGTTTTGGACTGCCACTCATGTGTGCTCTTTTTCTTTCAATGACCCCCAGCCACATCCAGTGTTTGCTTTGCCTCGACCCATGCATTTGTGTTCTTTTTGTAACACCCATTACAGGTCACTAGCAATAGGAAAGACAGCCGTGAGGTATAAAGGAATACTTTTTAATTATAAAAATCTTAGCTTGACAATAGTTTTATTATATTAGCCATTGTCACATTTAGCCTCCTTGCTGTTAACTTCCGGCCAGACTAACCAGGGCAGGGGCTGGATTACATTAACACACATACCAGTTCACTCTGTAAACACAAAGTAAATACACTCCAATCCCAATCTCAAATCAAAGGTTTACACGCGTGAAAAAGTTAATTCGAGTTTGAGTATCGGCTCGATTTATGAACACACACACACACACACACACACACACACACACACACCACACATATATATATATATATATATATACATATACATACATACACACACCGCAATGGATCCCCTCACACTTCGTGGGTTAGTGTTGCCAATTTGTTGGTTTGTGTGTGACATAGAGGAGTATTTTGTTATACTGCTGCTTATTTTGATGGAGCCTGTGAGAAAGAGAATGTTTTCCCTCGTGTGGGAACCTCTCCCAATAAAATAAGTACACTTTCAGTAACATTATTACATGTGTTTTATGTTTGTTATGTGATGCACTATATTTTTCACTGTCTTTTCTTTTAATCCAAGGTGAAGTGTTTGTTGTGTGCTAAAGAATTGGGGTACAACAACAACACCTCATCCACGCTGAGGCATTTTCGTGCTTTGCATCAAAATAATGAGGGAAATGTGGTTGGACCAACCCATATTTTGTTTCTGAATAAAAATGAATAAAGTCAAACTTTGACAACATTATTCACTGATAAACATTTGACAAGTAATGTTAGATTCTTTCTTGCTCCTCTGAACAGAAGTAAGCACACCAAGGTAACCTTCATGATGGACCAGATCAATTTCCAAGTCACCCCAGAAGACATGAAATATGGCAAATGAGAAGCACCCATTGAATTCTCTAACACAACCCAAGATTACCCTGATGACATCACCTAGGTAATTTTCTCTTATTGTAGAGCCACAAAAGACATTACTGTTTACAACTGGTCCACTGTACAGGCTAACCGTAAGTCCATCTTTGGTCCCGCTGGTATTTTCTGGGGATCTTCACCTGTGAACCTCCCTTTTCAGCATGTTTGTAGTTGTATTAGTGGTGTGCAGGGACTGTAGATGGAAATGGCAAGTAGATAAATCCCGTACAATACATCTGTTCTCCTTCTTTGAGATTAATGTTTTAAGGCGCATGGTCCTTGACATATGAATATAATACACTAAACTAAACAACACAACTCAAATACAGCATAACGCTACTGTGTCAGCTTAAATATGGTTTTGTTGTGTTAGTACATCAAGTCGCCAGAGGAGGGCAGCATCACACAGTAGATTACTAACTCCCACATTAACACCTCAAAGTCATGTCTTTTGCATAAAAGAAAAATCATTGCATATTTTATCATATCATCAAATTGTTTTCAGATTGCATTTGCAGCAGTCGAAACTGAGTCAGTGTATCTTGAGAGTGTGTTTATATGATCTCGTCTTTGGACTCTCAACTCTAAATGAAACATGACTGGTGTGTTAGGAGCTATGTAATTTCCCTAATGCTCAGCCTATTTGTAAGTATACAGTTTAACTCTGTGTCCTCCTTTGTCCCCTCTTTAAATGTTAGTTTTCATGAGCTCACCCTTCAGCGAGCCTGTTTGTGCTGTATCAGCTGCCATTGCTTTATGGCCCTTAATTCACCCAGCTATCCCTGAGCCCATTTAACATGCTGACTGCTCTGTTTTCCATGCAATTGGAGTTGACCAAGAAATGAGGTAAGAGCATTGCCAATAGGCCTAAATGACCAACATTGTAATAAGGCTTGCCGGAGCAGCTTGATTACCACACTTGGCCCGATGGATAATTCATGTGGAGACAAAGGCGGCATGGAAAGAGCACTGGTCTCTGTGCACGTCTCTGGTCAAGGATGAGCCCTCTGCAATTCATCAGGCGCTCACACACACACAGGTCAGCTGTGACGTATAGCTGAGGAGGCCGCCAAGTCCTTGCCATCATCATATGCAAAAACTGTGGTGGCACGCACACACACACTCACATAAACACCTCATTCAGTGACTCTGAATCCATTTTCATCACTTCTAATTGTGTGGCAAGTTGTGCAGCATTTAGAGCATCCATCACTGTGTCGTCATCTTGGCACGAATCAGACACTGCTTCATAAAACTCCAGCCCATTATTTTCAGTATTTGACAGTGGACTTCAGGGACACCAACATGATGGCTCGACCCGTGTCTTGGGCACTTACTAAGTCGTCTGTTGAGTTAAAACACAGCTGAGGTATTAAAAATGGTCTAATTATAACACATGGCACTGTAAGTGCTTCTCTGTGCACTGAGCTGAGCCACCAAGTCACCTTAGCAAGCACAGGGCTGCGTAAGGTTACTGTACGGCCACTGTGTGTGTGTGTGTGTGTGTGTGTGTGTGTGTGTGTGTGTGTGTGTGTGTGTGTGTGTGTGTGTGTGTGTGTGTGTGTGTGTGTGAGAGAGAGAGAGACAGTGTGTTAATGTGTGTCCTCTTCCTGTCTTTCCACACTGCCTGTCTCTCCCTCTTTAATGGGGACAGTATGAGAGGAGAGCTTGTGCTCCGTCTGGACCTTTCTAATTGCCCCTGCCACAGAGGCCTGATACAGCAAGACCCTGTGTTCCCAGCAGGTCAGGCGTGTGTGTGTGTGGGCGTGTATTACTCACGTTGTGGGGACATAAATCTGTTTACACAGCCACATTGTGGGGACTCGTCTTCCTTATGGGGACAAAACACAACTCCCCAAACATAAATCATTACTTTTTAGGGGTGGAGACCTGGGTTATGGTTGGGGTTAGGCAAGTAGTGGTTATGGTTATGGTTAGGGTAAATCTCCAAGAAGTTCATGTAAGTCTGTGTTATGTCCCCGAAAGTGACAGAAACATGACCTTGTGTGTGTGCGAGAGAGCGAGGTAGAGAGAGACTTGGGCAGACAGAATCATCACTCAGGTGGTGCTCCCTTGGCTCCACCACACACACATTCAGGCCCCACATAGAGAACACCATTCATTATAAATATCAGAGCTACAGGAGCAGAGCAGGAGTGGTGGGAAGAGATATGGAGGGGGAGGAGAAGGTGAAGGAGGAGAGGGCCGATGAGCAGAGAAAGCGAGTGGAAGAGTAGTGCAGCACAGGTAGATTTTCTATTTGTTCGATGATCGCTCAATAAATTCTGCATAAATAAAATGTGTCTTTATCAGCCTTCAATCCACTTTGTAGCATCATAGGACACGCACACATACACACGCACACTCCTACATAGATATGCAGATACATATGTAGCTCCATCTTATGCTAGCACATAATCTTCCTGCAGCTCTGTGGCCCCCTGCTATACTGCAAGGCCAGGTTATGAAATCCACCCAGGGCCAGGTTACAAAAATCCTCTCTGTGGCATCTACCAGGGAAGGCAGCTCCGTGTTGACAGATGGGCACAGCATTCCTCTGCCCCGGGCCTTGCCAGCGTACTGCCAGAAGGTGGACTGAAGAAGCCATGGAGAGGCTGACTGGCATTTCTTTACACCTATGTGCTTAATTTCTGTGGCAACCTCGAGGCACGTACGACATTAGTTACATTCCCTGAATGCTGCTCCTTCAAACTGACACATAGGGGCAGTGATGGGTGTTACTGGGGAATGAATAGGGTAGTGATGGGTGTGGATTCATGCATGTGTCTGATTTAATTAAAACTGCACTAAAATGGGATGGTAGCTATGAGGGTCATCTTGATTTGGTCACTTCTCCTTGTTAATTTCCTGTGAAAACATTAAAGCCACAGAACTGGGTTTATTTACACACTGTGCAAAGCTGATCGGAATGTTTAACAGAAGTTTTTCTTGTGGTTTACCTCCACAGCTGAGGCAGGCTTGGTCCCACGCTGGCCCAGTTATGTGATCTATGTCCAGTCAGGGAAGAAAAGTTCGACCCCTTCCCCCATGCCTCATGCTGCTTCCACAGGGATAGTATTTTACATGCTCAAGGTGAGTGGAATACCAGTGCAGCTCCTGTTAGCCCTGTGCTTTACTCACTCAGGGTCCCCATCTCTCTGCCCTATCTACCACAGACCACCTGCTCCAACACTGTCACCTAACCAGGTCACACTAATGAAATCTGCATGTGGCCACATAGCAGCTACTTAGAATGTACACACAAAAAATTCAAATGATTAGAAGGGGAACAACATAGTTTTTTTGTTTTGTTTTGTTTGTGAATTTTTTTTCTTTGCAAAGTGAAGCCATTTCTCGTGTTTTCATGTGGCAAAATGTACAGTACATTCTACTTTGCAATTCAGCAGAGCATTTGGAACACAAATATAGCTTTGGCATGGCTGAACTTAATAGGCTGGCATTCTGCAAAACCATGCCACATTCTCCGCAATCACCACTCTTTAACATCTAGCACTGCATGGACACAGTGTTCCAAGACGCAGTGCACGGTGGGTGCCCCGCCAACTACTTCGACAGTGAGAGATTACAGTGATTACTCCTAAAGCAATCTCACTATAGACAGATGTATGCATGGGGGTCAGAGATGGGGTGGGGGGAGGGGGTTGGGGGACAGGAGCATTGGTAAGTTTTACCATCGAGAGCAAAAAAGACCAGCAAACGTGAGCGAATTATTGAACTCAAAATCACTGTTAAAACACTGTGTCCCCATTTTGTAATTATTCTCCTCCAGAGATGAGGTCAGGCTGAAAATCAGCTGAAAACGAAGTGGGATGATAATGACAACGGTGACGACGGGAGCGAGAGAATGAAAAGGAGAGGGGAAGAAGACATGACAGGGTGAAAATGAGAGAGAGAGAGAGAGAGAGAGAGAGAGAAGAGTGAGAGAGAGTGTGGTGGAACTCACTGCTTGGTGTGAGTGAGCATGGGAAATGCGTGGGACTTCTGGACCATCACTGGCTCCAGGGGGATCTGTTTGGTGACTGAAGCACACACTTGGATGTACATATATGCATGAATATACACACATACTCTCATACACACAACGAAGTATAGAGCTGTTCATTCACTTTGGCTTAGTCCTCTCATCAACCTTCCATCTAACGCTTGGCCACAACAGACGCCCATCTGAGCTGCCTACCTGGAGGGTTTTTTTTTCAAAATATCTCTAAGAAATCTCCAATTGTAAGCTATAAATGTGGTTTCCATTTGGAGCTCATTTGTTCATCTAAACAGTAAAAGCTCATCGTTCATCTGTGGTTTGCAGCTGTTGGTGATGCTTTTCACTCGTCAAGGGGGGATGCAAAAACAGTGCTGCACAAATCTTACCACCAGAGGGCAAAATCTGGTCAGAAACTATAATGGAGAGTCTCTCTTGCTTTTGTGCATGTACACACAGACATACACAAACACATTCATGTGGTGAGATGCACACTCGACACACATACAAGCCTTACTATGTCACCATTTGCATACATTCAGCCCCGGTAACATATAGGTTATACAGTTATACAGTAAAACGTTTATATTACACAGTCTGTTGAATGTATAGATCTGGATTATAGTAGGCTTGCTGAGCACAAAATAACCTACAACAACTAAAACGCAATGATTGACCCTTAAGTCCCAACAAAATGCCATGTTTAGGGGGGAAAATGTGATGTCGTGCCCCCAGAAATCATTTGATCGCCCAAAAGGATCAACACAGCACAGGTACCTGTCATCTTTGAGCTGTGAGGTCTTGAGGCTGACTCCCCGATGAGCTCACCTCATGGTAGATTACGACCCACTGGAGTATGTCTACGTGTAAGCCAAACTCTGGCAGGATTCAGCATGATGCGGTCTTTTCTCATGTCTAGGTTATTTTTATGGCTGAGGTGGTGGTGGTGGAGCCATTGGGAGGTCTGATTACCCTTCAAAATAAGCCAATACAATCAAATCTCCCTGCAGTGGCTGTTACAGGGCGATGCTCTGTGAATCCAGCTTTGACGAAGCAAGACTGCAAAGGGCGGTTGTGAGCAGCAGCAGTATGTTATTACACAGCATTTATTGTATGCTGCGCATTAAGCTCCATCGAAGCAAGATGTGCGGCCCACGCCTGTGCAGCTTTTTTGATGCTATGTTTTTATGTTTCATATACGTCTGTGCAGAGAAGTTAGCAAAAGGTGGTTTAGGTCAGCTGTTGTCAAGCCCATGCTGAGGGCTGAGGGAAACAGAGCTGCTGAGGACCATGACGTGTGCTGTTACTGCATGCGTGTGCACTTTTATACGGCTTTAATTACAGACTGTGAACACAGACAGACTTGTTTATTCTGCTGCGTAGTATACACTGAGGCCTGGTTGGCACCACAAACACACGTGCCCCACACACACACACACACACACACACACACACACACACACACACACACACACACACACACACACACACACACACACACACACACACACACACACACTGCTTTGTAGTAGTAAAAGTATCTATCCTGGACAGCGCAGCAGGTTGTACCTGCCAGTTGAGTGAGTCACTTGTATTTTATGTTCATTAATTCAGTCATTTATGGATATCTGAGTGTAGGACATCATCACTAACAGGCAAGGCCCTGTGACATTAAAAAGTTCTTCTTTTCATCATTTTTGTGATAAATAGCTCACATCTTTTTCTACTTTGCAAGCATTAAGCAATTCAAAGTTTTCCAGAATTATACTAAGCTATCTCCACCATAAAGTTGTATTCTAATTCCCTCAGCTTAAACAAACAGGCTATTTAAAGGGCATCAGCCTAACATAGGCTGCTTTATTTTGAGTAGACGAAGAAGGTATAAATAGACTTTGAGGAGTGCAACAAGCGAATGCTTCATATGAAATGGCTGGCGTTACATCATTGCCTGTGAGAGTGAAGTTCTGGAGAGGCGCTGGGCTCTCTGGGCCAGCCATTATGGTTTGTACTAATGTTCTGGTTTCACAATCCAAACATTCTAAGAGCTGTTATTTGCTCTCTTTTTCCCTTTTACTCAGTAATTCTGCTTCTTTTTTTCAGCCGAGCAAAGCTGTCAACAGAGAGGAGAAGCAGCTTTAAGTGGGAGACAGAAAAGGGATGGAAGAGGAGGAGGAGGAGAGAGACGGGAAGAAGAGAGTTGGATGGAGAAAAGTAAAACAACACAAACAGAATCCGCTTCCAAGTCTGTAACCTGTATCACCTGTGGGGTGAAGTTATAACATGCCACGTGTCCATATATGTCTTTCCATTTATCTTTGGTACGTGCACGGCTGTACATTTCTCCATGCATGTGCAGAAAAAAAAGAAGGTCAGTTTGATTAAAGGATGAAAAACAACTGAAGACTTTTTCCCCTGGCGCTCTGGCATACTCATCTATTCCCAATCATTCAAACAGTAAGGTGTATCTCTATACAGACAGTCTGAGGTCTGAGCAGACCACTAGTGAGGCAGCGTCCACCATGTGGTTGGCATACTGCAACTCATCATTACTGTTGGCTTCAGCTTGCACTACTGAAATGACTTGTATAAGTGAATCAGTGCCGCTGTGAGAAGTTCCAACTGGTAGCTCAATCACAGGACAAACCAGCGTCCCCCATCAGGCATCTCTCCTGTATTTATCCTCTGTCAGTAACAGAGCCTGCTCTTTTTCAAACACAGTATAATGAAGAATAGTCGAATCAGCATATTCTGACACCAGACTTGTGTCTCTAAGTTGGCTCACATGTGTCATTCTGTCTGTTGTCTGGTATTTGAAAAGAAGAAAATACGTTGAATTTTGAAGTGCAGAGATAATGAGATGAAAACATAATTTGTGGTGGAGACGTTAATGATGGCTGCCTGTGTGTGTTGTACGTGAAACAGGGCTGGGATGTGTCCCAGTTGCATTCTATGTTCTATTTTTCTTTACGAATTTTTGAGAGGTTACTGATTAAATGCTGTTAAAACCACAAAATGTATGAATGTGGTCTTAGACAGCATTACTGGACACCAATGTCCCACAATGCAGGGTATAACTGAAATGTAGATGCTACAAAACAGCAAAGAAAACGTAGTTGGTTGTACGATTCACTTGAACGACTGCTCTAAGGACAGATTTCCAAATGTGGCATTTGCTTTCAAAAGTCAACACACATAGCTACCCAAACAGGGCAGTTGCTACAGCTGCATTGACATTACTTGATAGTTTTACTAAAAAGTGTGGAATCACACAGCATTGGACTTCTTAGAGGAAAGATATGACATTTTGGGAGGTAGACTTATTCACTTTGCCCTGACTTGAGATTGATGGCACTCCCATGTCTGTACAGAAAGTATGAAGCTACAGGCAGTAGCCAGTTATCTTAGCTGAGCAGAAATACTGGAAACAGGGGAAAATAGCTAACATGACTCTAAAGGTAATAAAATCTGCCTACCAGTACCTCTATAAACACACAAGTATGTCATATCTCATTTGTTTTTACACATCTGTACAAAAACTGGCTTAAAAGCAAAAGCTGCAGAGTCACTGCACTCAGCCCATAAAACTGCAACTTCTTGCTTTTACACTTTGATTTTTGTACAGATTAAAAAACCTAAATATAATGTGTTAGTGAGCTTTATAGGTGTTGGAAGTCAGCTTTTGTTACTTTTGGCCAGAGCCAGGGTAGATGTTTCCCCATTTCCAGACTTTGTGCTAACCTAAGCTAACCAGCTGCTAGCTCCAGCTACATATTTTACTGCACACATGTGAGAGTAGAACTGATCATCGCATCTAAGTCTCGGCAACAAAACAAATAACGTGTTTTGGAACAATGGAACTAAGCTATTCCAGCAACACAACTCCAGCAGAGAGCAAGAGCTCCATTACAAAATGCTGATGTTACAAACTGTCACAGTTTGCACAAGTGGATAAACACACAGACATTTTTTAGTTGTTTACTGAACACACCTTGCACTCTATTATTCATTCATCATGTACTATTTGTCACGATGGCCGGGAGTCGTCCCATCTGTTTAGAAGTATTATTGCATACTGTAAGTGTTAGCATTGTGCATGATTAGGAATTAAAAAACACACATGACAGACTGTGCTATTAAGCCGTGGCCACCATCAGTCAAGTCAACAACTCTGCTAGACACTCAGTGATTGTGCATACAGTTCTTACAGAAGAAATAGAAATGTGATATTTTGACTAATAGTGTGCGAGTTGAAGGAAAGTCAAATCACCTCTGGTTCATTGAGAAAGCTATTGGAACACAATTTGTTTAAGCTTCATACAAATGGCAGGTCCACATCCCAAAGAGAGGGTTTGGTTCATTACAAAGACAAATGTTGGAAAAATGAACCCAGTGTACCCACTGTGTTCTTTTCAAGCTGGCATGCTGTTAAACCTAACAACTGGCCTTTCACCAGGTGTTGGGCTGCTAAAGGCGTTTTTGTCAATGGGCTGCCATTATTTCAATGACACAAGTCATGTTTTCTTAATCTATAATTACACTGCAATTGCAAACCAGCTGTAAAATCACAAGGGTGGCTGTTCTCTATATGCTATTGGTCTGAGTTGCTTAAGTTTCCCAGCATTTTCTTTATATATATAACTGAAGTGAAACTGTTGGAAGTCACCAAGAGCGTTCTCCATGTAGATCCACTGGATAGCCCTGCTATAGTGAATAAAAAGCCTTGCATCCGACCTTGTGTAACATTCCTAATGAAATCCATATCTAAACAGAGAATCTGCTCAACAACAATGAATACATACATCAAGTGTCTCAATAGAAAATAGTAAAGCTTTGGCTTAAAGCCTGATTATGGATGGCTGAGTTGTCCAGATGCTTGATTGCAGTTCCAGTGAAAACAGCTCTTTGGGTAATTGTCCTACCATCTCAGTACCTCCCCAGTGATGCATTTTATGAGACAGGCAGAGAGGATAGTGAAGAGTGAAAGAAAGCATGCATTTCTTGCTCAGGTTAGACAAAAACTGTTTGACAAATTCAAGAAAGAAAGAGCTATACAGTTAGATAAACAAGGGTTGAAGGCTTAGTGTTTCCCTGTTATCATTCCTCAAGTAAGGCACTGTAGCCTAGCACATCCAACACAGGCACATGCTGCATGAGGCACTGAGGGAGTGCCTGGCATGGTTGGCATGGTGCCGTGGTCTGTGCTGCCTGGTGCATGCCACTCATTTCTGTGTGAAGCTGAAGCTGTCGCCACATGGACAGCTGGTTGTGAGCTGCAGAGCCCCGCGAGAGCTCAAACCACCACAGTCAATAAGTCGGTGCATAATACTCATAGATTCGCATCAGTTTACCCTCTCTAAATCACTACCAAAGAAATTTGTCTTGAGACCATGAAACTGACCTTAGACCAGCGCCTGGAAACAAAATGACACCCTCCGGCGTTCCACAGCAGTGCAACAGGACCCTGTCCTGAGTTAGATGAGCCTGCTTTCAATCAGCACACATCAGGCTGTATATCAGGTCTAATTAGTGTATGTGGGCCTGCAGCACAGAGCTTGGTGTGAGACATGAGCTTTCCGTGCACTGCGAGCTCTCCCCCGCACGGCACAGCCAGACCTCGTGCCTATACGGCTTGCATTGCGTGGGATGTGACGCACAACTTTTATGAGCTCGCTAGTTCTCATCTTAACAGCACATGTGTCGCAGTATGAATAAGATTCCACAACAACTGGATCAAAAACATGAAACACGGACATCCATATCCGGGCCGCCCTCGCACACACACCGCGGTGCTCATTGGATCCAAACATCTCATGAATGTGGAGGGATTCAGGCCTTAAAAAGATAACAGAGGGCTGTAGGGAAGTAAAGTTGTCAGGCAAATGTTGAAAAGGACTCTTACAAAGGTTGTTAAGATTTGTATGAACAACATGATAAGCGTCTTTGTATGCAAATGAGCACATTGTAAATCATCACAATTTACTCAGCAATTATAGTTGCTTTTCATGTTTTCCTGAAACTATGGTTGCACTTTGTTTAAACCAAAATACACACATACAGCTACACTAAGCAATAGCTTTACATTGACAATGGATCAAAGTGGTCGCTCATAGTGACAAACAGATTTTAGTGTCTTTTAGCTTGTTATTTTGTTGTTATGACCCCCAGCTTTACTGGTGTGATTCAGTCTCAACATTCTTATCATCCTAAGTTTCCTGTTCCAGTAGGCAGATGCTTTTTTTTCTGTGAAAATGCTCTAATAAACCCACTGTGCCAAGTCAGTAACAAGCATTTAGCAGCTGAAGAGTCAGGTATTTCCCTTAGGTGTGGGTGGAGACCAAAACAGAGCTAATATGAGAGTGGATGTTAGACTCAGCAAGAATCACAATTCCGAATGGATGTTAATGTTGGTCTGTGTCTAAACTGTTCACTAACATGTTATAATGTCAGTGTGGCATTTACCACTTGTGTTGCCAATAAAGTCAGTTCATTCCTCTTTAAGGCCTACAGGCATTGAATTTATTTCCCTCTATGCAGATTTTTAAAAATGCTTTAAAAGCTCCAGTTTTGACATTGATCTTCTTCCCCTGTTTTACTGGCACACTGCTGCCTTTTACAGCACATTTCTGCCACCAGTATGTCGATGTGCAGAAGCTCATGATACTCAGTGATGTCACTGTCTGGTGTTTGAAACATGGCTCCTCTCAAACACCAGCTTAATTACCAAAACATCAACATGAAATGCAAGGCCTAGCAAGTAACCAATGCCATTTTCCAACTACAGTAAGAATGCCTTGGAAGCCAACCCGTACTCACTCCCAGCTCGTCATATCCAGACACTTAGTCAGGAAGGGGTCCTGACTAAGTGACTAGCATTAGTTTTTAAGGCACTGGGTACCCCTTAAGTTGTGGTGGTTTGGAACAACTCTTGTTCTTGTTTACTGTGGAGAGGGGTGGGGCAGTGTTTTGTGTACTTCCTTTTTTGGCAGAGGCTCGGCGTGTTTCTCCAGGTGGCCTGGGAGCTGGCTCCAACTCAGCTTGAACTCATCATAATCAGCACAGTATAAAGACTGTGGACTGCTGAAGACTCATTGCCAGATTGTTTCCGCTACTCAGTGGTATTGTTGGCCAAGTTACCAGTGTTACTAGTGTTTGCTATCACTGAGTATTAGTTTTCTCCAGTGTCTCATCATCTGTGTCTTTTTCCTTGGTTCTGGATCAGAGAGTTGACCGGCATCAATCTCCAGCCCCTGCGCCTCTGCCACCTCGCCGCCCATCCTCTTGCCTCCACTTGCCTCAAGCCTCCAATCCTTAACCATTACCACCACCACCACCTTGCTTCACCTGTGCCTCCATCACCACGTGCCCACCACGCAAGTACTCACTCCACCTGAGCGCTGTGCGCTCCAGCATATCTTGGAACAACACCTTATCTCATTACCTCGTGCCTCACCTGCTGTTCCCTGGACTTCTCTGCCACAAGTTACCTCTGCACATTTAATAAATTCATATCTACCCTTTTTCACTGTCTGCATGTAGTGCCGTTGCTAGGGTCTCTTGGGGCTCCAAGCAAGAAATCCCTGGGGCCCCCACCCCACCCGTACACGCTGCAAAAATTTGGTTTTTGCACACATAAATGCACAATTTCTGGGACATTTGAGATGAATACTGAAAAAATAGATTAGTGGTTCTCAACGTGAGGTCCAGGGACCAACAGAGGTCCCTGAAAGTGTGACCATTTCACAGCATTAACCACATGTTCATTATTGTTCACAGCAAGCTTTATTTTAAAACTGTAACCGTTCATTGCTATCTGGGTGACGTATATTTGTTGAAATGTTGAAAAATGATGCTAAAGAAGCACCCAGTGTCTTAAAAAGCAATGCTTAGTTGTCCTAAGGAAGAGTCCCTATGTGTCGAATCGGGAGTGAGAATTTATTGCATAAGCAGTATTGATACAAGCTAAATTAGCTGCATTAACAAAACTGATAAATGTTATCAGGATCAACACATCCAATCACACCTTTGCATTACCATCTCTGCAGTTTGCAAAAAACATGTATCAGGTCATCAATGGTGCATACCTAAAACATTACGGCTTCTGTCGGCTTCCAAAGTTATAGACATAGAGAGTCCTTCTCTGTCTGAGCTTTTTTTTGTTGTGTGCATCCATGGCTATGCTGGTCTGAAGGCAGAGATTGGCTGGGTTGTGTGACTTTATTGGGAAAATTAGGGTAAGTAGTGTGGTGGGGATCATGTGGGTGGAGGGGGTGGGGGGCTGTATGTAGCAGGGGTGGATTACTGACAAGGGAATTTACTTACTGGCCCTCGGGAGACGTTCCTCAGTTACGTTGTGGCTGTTGAAAAACTAATCCTTGCAGTAAATCATGACATTATACATCCACACAGCTAAAATTATCCTGTGAAGGTCAGGCAGAAATTGTGACCAGGGTTTGGCTGCATTCTGACAAAGTGCTAGCAATCCAGAAGCAGACAAACATCCAGATAAACATAGTTCTATCACTCTGGCAGCTTCACACAGCTCCCTGACAATGTCCAAACATTGCAATTTCAATTTGCACGCCCTGAATCATTACACAAAATGCAGGTATTTTAGGTAGGCCGAAATTGTTTTATTATTTTTAACACAGTAATTGCAAGGCAAATGGTCTTAATTGTAACCCCAGCCTCTGAAATAAACAAGGCTGAAAAACGAAAGTGGTGATTATGGTTTCCCTGGGCCTGATGTGGGATTTGTGAGGCTGCTGCCAACTGCGTTTTCATGTCACTGTTTCGAGTTCCTGCCCAATATAGACACACTGAATCACTCATCAGAACACATGCCTTAATGGAGGACAGTTAGAAGGCTGTGTCCAGCACAGGAGAGATACTGAATCTATCCACCCCCATCATTCCTCCCTCAATGGAATGTTCCATAGGCTGTACCCTCCACAATTACCCCTGCCCCTGTGATGAATGGTGGAAAAACTGGACTTGACAAATAATATCTACCAGTGCTTCTTTTTCCCAGAAAACAGTTAAATAGTTATGGTGCAGAAGAAAGAAGAAAGAAGCAATGTGCAAATATACAAATGTCATTCTAACATACAAGAAGGATTTCAATTCCTCAATTTTAATAATGATAAATGTCTGCGATATGATTCTATGTCAGTGCTGGAGCTCAGCGAGAGGCCAAGGCCAGTGGTCTGGGACCTATGGTTCTCATAATCTTGAAAGATTAGACTACAATGACTGATATGAGCATGAATCTGGTGTCATTAGAGATCACCAGTTTGCTGCATAGGTGGTGTAACTTGATGAATCCATTGGTGTGCTAATAGCTACTAGACTGAGATGCCAGTTTGTCAGTCTAGCCTGTGTTGTGGCAGCCTGGATTGTGGGGCAGAGGTGAGGGTGTGACCTTTTTTTGCATAGACTTGAGTCTTGCTGCCTCAGCTTGGCATTCTCTTCTTGGATGCCCCTGCCAGGCACTTGCTATGGCCATTTTGCAACCATGCCAGTGTTGTGCTTGGCCAGACGTCGGAAGAACTGAAGTGTTGGCAGCTCGCAAACCTTCAATCACACACACTCACACACACAATGCCCAGAGAGGTCCAAGCCTGTCACACACAGGTGTAATGATTTAGGACCAAAATTAGGTTTTCTTTTGGCTTCTGGCTCTTTTATGTGCTTGTGGATGGTTTGCTGGCTGATGTGTATTTTCATTTGAGATCCAGACTGGTACAAACACACACACACACACACACACGCACACACACACACACACACACACACACACACACTTGCACATGACAAACCTTCATTCTGTCGCTTTCTAATTAGCCATACTGAGCGAAGGGATGATATGTTGGAACTAAATATACGGTTCAGTAATGGTTGAAAAATAAAACATTAAAGAAACAGTTTTAACATTTTAAGAAATGTGCTTATTCACTTTCTTTTTTCGCCCTTTTCACTTTTTTGAGAGTTACATAGATCAATATAACACTGTCATATGTGAATGCTAAATATGGAGCTGGAACCAGAGGTATGGTGATCAGATGTCCCAGTTTGTCCAGAATTGACCCTTTTTCAAGCATGGGGTACCGAGCCCCGACATACACCTGCCAAACACTAATATCTCTCTGTTTTCACTGCAATTAAAATGATAATTATCATACCTGCTTTCTGTGCTTATATAGACATTTAGCATGTTCTGTCACAATCATTATTACGTAACCTAATATAAAAACATAAAAAATGCACCACATGACTAAATTCAACATTGATTAGTCTGTACGCGTCCCAGTGAATCAATGTGTTCAGGCTTTTGCTGGCCTATGAGTCATAGGCTCTTACTGAGAGAACCTGTATGCTAACAGTTAGCTGTCATGCTGAAGAGAAAGTCTGTCTTTTCTAAAGAGCTTCAGGAAACTTTGAAAAAATCATCCTGCATCCTGATAAAATAAAATCCTATGGTGTGTGCAGGAGTGCATACATGTGCATGTGCATGAACATGGACTGAAATCACTCTCTGGTTCATGCAGTCAGTTCTGCCTGTATAACAGGTAGTAATAGTAGTCCAATAGTGACCAGTAAAGTGAGATTTCAGAGTTACTAATGTGGCAGACAGTTGAGTCTGTAGTGCACTATAATATAGTAAATAGGGATGTGATTGGCTGCACGGTGGCGCAGCAGGTAGTGCGCGTGCCTCACAGCAAGAAGGTTGCCGGTTCGATCCCGGTCAGGGGATTTTCTGTGTGAAACTTTGCATGTTCTTCCCGTGCATGCGTGGGTTCTCTCCGGGTACTCCGGCTTCCTCCCACAGACCAAAAACATGCTCATTAGGTTAATTGGTGACTCTAAATTGTCCATAGGTGTGAGTGTGAATGTTTGTTTGTCCTTGCATGTGGCCCTGCAATCGGCTGGCGACTGGTTCAGGGTGTACCCCGCCTCTCGCCCATTGTAGCTGGGATAGGCTCCAGCCCCCCGCAACCCCGAAAGGGATAGGCGGTATAGATAATGGATGGATGGGATGTGATTTTGGACACAGCCTTGGCAACCAGCACCATGTACACTGACTTCCAAAAGTCTCACTGGTTGTCTAGCAGCCTCATAGTTGACAGATCCAGGCTGGTTGCCCCTATTTCCTGTATTTATGGTAAGCTACAGAAAGCATGTGTAGTTCCCAAAATGTTGGATTACTCCTTTAACCCTTCATTAATCAGTAATACAAATTTGGACTCCCAGGTATGACAAATTGTAGCATGATTTAGTTAGTCTGTTTTAATTGTGTTCATTGTTGATATACGATTGGGAGTATGCACAGGGTGTTTTATTTTGAAAATGGATTCTCTGTCATTCCTGTGTCTGACTTCCTGTCTGGCTCAATCTGCTCTGTGGAGCTTGACATGGTATCTATCAAAAATAGACTAGGTGCATATTCTCCAAGGAGTGGAGTGGAGAGACACTTCTGGGACACTTGTGAAACCCGCCATGGCGCAATTGCAAACATTGTCTAGGATGGCCACTAGTGGGAGCCCTGTTTTTTAATAGCTTATTCACTGTCTGCTGTTAATAAGTCCCCAATTAAGAGTCATTACACCACAAATATACATCAAATCTAAAATTAGAAATGTTAAATGTTAAAAATTGTTATTGAATGCGTTTTGGTTCGAATGCTCTACAGCTGCTTAGTTAATTAGTTAAAAAATGCTGACAGTAAAAGCTTTGTGTTGAGGGAGGATAGACACTAGCCAAGAACTATGGCTTAATACTGATTCATAAAGCATCACTAAGTTAATAGAATAGGATAATATTTTTAAAGACATTAGTTCTAACTTATTATTCTTTGTGGTTAAACTTTCAAATTCTTTCAAATGTTTGTCAGCATGTCAAATGCTGTCAAAACAACTTTCCAAATTCAATATTCCTTTGATATTTGAGAAGTAATTAACAGTAACTCTGATAGTAAAAACACCATCTTGGTAAATCCCCGAATAGCTGATGGCAGATTAGATCTCTCTCTCTCTCTCTCTCTCTCTCTCTCTCTCTCTCTCTCTCTCTCTCTCTCCCTCTCTCTCATTAATCGTTACCTCAGTTCACCCCTCACACTTCCTCTCATGCATCTCCCTTTGTCTCCTTCAATCTTTGTCAAAGGTCATCGGCTGCTGTCATTATTTTTGCTTTGCTTTGCTTTGCTATTCATTCCACTTACTCTTCCTCTATATCCTCAAGCTGTATTCCACTTTTATCTCTTCAGGGTGCATCAGTGCAGAAGAAAGGCAAACTGAGGTCAATTAGACATTTCTCCAAAGCATGATAAATGCTGCTATTCCCAGTCATTCACATTTTGTCTGATTTACATAATGTTTTAGTTGTGTTGTGTTTTTGTTTGTGTTGTCACTGGGACTAACATTAAGTTTGCTGCCAACTATTACAAGAATGACTTGCAATCTGGTCTTTTAGTGTTAAGGCTGGAGTCACTTTTTAACATAAAGTTTGTGTGTGTGTCTGTGTGAAAATAGTGAAGACGGAAGGAAGGAATGTGAAAACTGCCAGGCAGTGGGTTGTTTGGGACTTTACCTCGGGTCAGCATCAACAGCTAGTTCAAGCTCAGGCCCCACAAGCTGCCAGACCAAATGGTGTTTATTGAAGACATTTTTGTTCAAGTTTTGTCATTTGTGGTTAGTCCAAAAAGAAAATAAATTTCGGAGGAAGTCAGCTTCACAGTTCTCAGCAAAAACAAGAAGCAAACAGGTGTAGTCCCTCTGTCACTCCAACAGTAGCTCAACACAGTTAACACTCAATGCTCCTATGGATTAGCACGTCATACACCTGGACCTCCCCCGTCCACTAACAGCCAGCCAAAAAAGAAGGACATCGATGATGTGAGCCCAATGTTCACCCTAACACAGTGGTGCGTAAATACCTCCTGACTGTAGGCTGCTTGTTTGTTCAACTATAGTGGTCATGGCCTTCACATTGTTGGAAAGCACATTTGATGAAGCTGGGTCGAGTACAAAATTCTACAGATGGGTCATTTATTTACGTGATTTATGGGTAATTTCTTAGATTTTTCAAGTAATTTGTGTTGTGAAATTTGTTCTTAAAGCAAAATTAGTAAAACATTTTAGGAAATACACTTTTATTTATTGATTATTATTATTGATTTAGATTAGATCATTGATACTACTGATGTCTAATTCAAGCCTCATACCTAAGCCCAGCACAAAGACTGGAAGTAGCTAGCCTGGCCCTGTTCAAAGTTACCACCTCTAAAGCTCTCTAATCAACACATTATATATTGTTTTTGTGTAAAATGTAAAAGGACTAGCCACAGTCTTACAGGGTTTTAAGTGTTGAACTTCTTTACCAGTCGTGGTCACTTCCTGGGGTCTCTGCTGGGTGCCTGACAAACTAATGGTGACAACAAGACTCCAGAAGTCACTGTACCCGGTGAAGAAATAGTCCCTCTTTATGCTGAAATAAGGTAGCTGTCTCCTGGTTGTAGCTTCGTATTTAGCGTGCAAATGAGACCATCTCCTCATTTAACTCTAAGTCAAAAAGCATATAAATCAGTTTCTCAATATATCAAACTATTCCTTTAATATGTTTCGAAATGTTTCACTACATTTTTCTCAAGAACTGGAGCTAAGTGTCTCCAATCTACCGTTATTTTCCTTTGACCACAACAGTAATAAGAGAGCTGAACAAAGAAAAGGCAACAGACAAAGGAAGCTGTCATTACTATCTGACATGACCCGAGAGCTCACATTCAGGTATGAAGCAATGAATGGAGTGAGGTAATCTTGGACCTCAGTGAGTAACACACAGAAAAGGAGTGAGTGCATTCGAGGACTGTCCCCCAACTGAACTTTAGTTGATCAATTAACTCCATTATGTTAATCTGGGATGCACTCCATGTTCCCTGTAGCTCTCAGTCCACCCAGGATCCCGGGGATGAGCCAAGACACAGAGGATGGGGAGACGAGTTCATATGGTGAATGAGGTCATCAAATGAAGAGCCCGGGGGCCATCCGTCCTCCTACGAGGTCACCTCAGGGTCTGTCACAGCCTTGAAATACAACACATGTCCTGAGTGACCACTTTGATGTCTTTAAAGAATACATCCTCACATGAAGATTTATCAGAGACTGTTCAGGCTATTTTTATTTGTGTTTTCATTTGCCAAACCTTTAATGGGGCCCAGATTTTCCTGACAAAAGTCTGGAAAATCTGGGAGATACCATGTAAACCTGATGCACTGAGGGGTAGAGTCAAACATGCACGCACTCTCACACGTAAATGTACACCCAAACATGAACAGTCACACAACACAGCTGAAAAACAATGCATCCTTGAACCCACCACATCCAGGTGAGTAGGACCATCTGCAGAGGAACAAAGCCACACAAAGCAGTTTTTGTGTTGGTCATAGATGTTGTGTCTATGCTGAAGCATGCATCCCAAAGGTGATTCATGACAGTTTAGGACCCAGGGTCCATTGCTTTGAGCTGACACACCACATCAAGACCACTTCAATGACCCAGAGAAGCAACCGTGACTAAAAATAAAGAGGCAGAAAGGCCAAGAATAGCCTCGGCATGAGAGGAAGGAGTGAATTACTGCCGCGATAAGCCATGATTCCTACACATGCAGTTGGATCACGATGTGGCGGGGGCACGCAAATTGGTACCAGCTGTGTGGCCTTGGAGTATGCTGCTTGCGGACAGGAGACAGGGTCCAAGTATGTGGATTAATCATTTACTCATATAACACAGCCACGTTGGAAACCTCAGGCGCTCACTGCATTTATCTCCATTCATGTGTGGTGGCACTCATGCTTGGCTTTGCGCAGCAGCGGGTGCGTGTGCATGTGTGCATGCGTGTGACTCAGATAACAATGCTGGCCTCAGTGCCCACCACCTAAGGTTGCTGAGTGGAGAATGCTAGCTCAGTGGATCAGTCATCTCAGCACTCCGAATCATGAGCAACATGATTGTTATAAGACACCTCCACCCCCCACCCCCACCCCCCTCCATTGTGCTCCTCACCATGCCATCTCCCCCTACAATGCCCTATTTTGATAATGCCAAAAGTCGTGGTGTCAATCTGTTTCCATGTTTGGCTTTCGCAGAAACCATTCCAACCATATTTTGGTTTGAGATGCATTCCTGAGACTTAGCACCCAGTTTTCTAGGAACAACATATTCTAGGAACACCTCCACTATACAGTATTTCAGAGAACTATATTTCACTGGAATCTTTGATTTAGAAAAGTGTGATTTTGAAAGTAAAGCCAGTGAGAGATGCAGCCAACAAATAAAGTTTGTAGCCATGAGAAACACAGACCTTTGAGGAAAGGCTGAGATGTCAGTAAAGTCGTCCCTGACACGGTGCTAAGGAGACTACATCCACACTGAATGCAGTGGATGTGCATCACCGACTGCCAGGTCTTATAAACTGCCAAGTTCACACACTGTATGTAGAATCACACAGCTCATTTTACAGATGGGGGTTAAACACTCAGCATCATAATGACAGAACGGCTGCACACATGTGCGCACATATACGCAAAAATCATTGCCTCTTTGGGTTGTTGGTTCACAGGGCAAGACCCCCATGTGTTACTCAGTGAAGCCTCTGTTTATGGTGCTGTTTTTACAGGTCTATAAAATATTAGTCTGACCCACTCTGCTCTTGTGTGTGTGGAAAAGCCACATCTGAAGCCTGCTGGTTTGTCATGAGTGGCTGTGGGGAATAAGAGCTAATGCCGTGGCTTGGGACCCTTCCTATAACAACACAAACTCCTTCAAGGGTCCCACCAAGACAGCCAAGACCACTGCTCAGGCCTTGCCGGCTGTATATACTTCCAAACATCAAACACGCTACAGGGGACACGGGTTATGTTTGCTGACCGACCTGCTGGCCTGTTGCCAAAAGCAGCTCTCAGACATAAGTCGTTCCTCTGACATCACCACATGTCTCAGTCTGGGGATGCTAGGTAGACCTGTGTGGGGCTACAAGAAAGCATGTCAGACCAAACCAAAGCAGCTATGCCTGCATGTTCATCCTAGATACGTAGGCAGATCATTGAGTAAGAGACGTTTGGTGAAACTTGCCTCATGTCTGCCTGTCTCATATCACCTTCATTCTGTCTCTGTCTGTCCCTCATGTCTCTCTTGTGCATTATTTTCTTTTACGCCATAACAATTTTACAGGCCTTCTCAGCTCTTTGCCAAATAATATTCTTGTTATCTAACTGGATTATAATAATCCTCAAAGTCAGCTCTGGCTCCACAGGCAGTGCCACTAAAGCTACTCCTTCCTGAGACCAGAACCACTGTTCCTTTATCAGACAGAGAGAGACAGAGCCGGAAAGTGACAGACGGAAAGTAAAGCGCAAGTCATTATTCATCTGTATTCATTTATTCATCCCTCCCTGCAGAGTCAAATCAGTTCAAACACAAACTTTTAATTGATTTCTCCAAAAGTGTAGAGCACAAACAGAAAACTCAAATGCCCATGTATAAGCTCTAGACTGATTTCCATGAGCAAAGCCAAGAGCTCTGCTCAAATTGTGGAGGTGAACCCAGTTCACTACATGACAGGTACACTTAAAACCGACAGTGTGGACAAATTAAACCTTCCAGACTGTGGGTAAGTATACAAACCAAAAATGCAGAAAGGATTTTGTTTTTTCTAATGGAAAGCATTCACCCCCCCAGCCCAAAAACACACAGCTAATGCACCTAATGCTTCGCGTATCATTACAAGGAGAAAGGAGAATGTTTGGAATCTAACATACACACAACACATAAACAGACTGAGTTATATTTGTATATGCAATGAATAACTGCGTCTCTGAAAAATGTAAATAACTCAGTAACACAAACTGAATCTGTAGACGAGATATAAACCACAAGAAAATAAGAAAGGGCGAGAGACGAGGGAGGGAGGGAGAGAAGAAGAACTGGACAATAAGGTATGATGACAGAAGATGGCCCAGGGCACAGAATCTGGTGCACACACCATATACACCACTTTGTCTCCTGCATGTATGCATTTACCACACACACACACACACACACACACACACACACACACACACACACACACACACACACACACACACACACACACACACACTACAAAGTGCATCCCATCCACCAACCCAGCAGGAGGAATGTGGGTCCAGTAAATATCTAGAAGGGGAGAGTTGACAGATGGCAGTCCTGAACACAATAATTACCACATACTTCCCACCAGTGTGTATGTCTGCTACATCCTCAGCTCCAATGGCCAACTCCCTCTAACCCAAACCAACAGCGCACATTCAACCAGCAATGAGCCTGCACAGCAACTTCAGCCAGCTTGGGCCTCACAAAGACGCCTGGCCATTGGTTAGCACCTAAATCTAACCCACAACACATACAAACTGGCTAACTGTTAACCAGAAGCATTAGCCTGCAGACATACAGGTTTAAGCTAACTCAAATCATGTGACACCGCAGCCCAGTTCAGCTCCAACCACAAGAGCCGATAACCACAGAGGCACCGGAGGAGCCATTGTCTGTGTCTCTCACCAAACCTACCATGACGGACTCCGCTAAGACCGTGTTTAGACCCTGGGCCTTCTTCTCGCACCATAACTGCTCAACTTCAATTCACTAGCTGTCTGCAGCTCCCATCCAACCCACAGGTATGACTACGCACGCTGGGATGGCCAAGACAGCATAATCATCAGATTGGGGGTTGGAATCCGCAACCATGAAGATGAGTGGCGCCCACCATCGCTATGTCATGAAAACTAAGCTGCACCTCGCTGCTCTTAGGCTCCCTGGACCTTAAAAATGTCTTGCTCTGCCATGTGGTCTCCCTTGACATAGAGTTCAGAGCCAAACGTGAGGTTCATGCTGGAGGAAGACATCAACATTGCAACAAGTACTTATGGGCCCGGTTTATTTCAACTTGTTGCACAAGAGCTGCAGAGCTTCAGTTCTCAACCTTGGGGTTGAAATGCTATTTGTGGTTGTTTAATACGCATGAATGTCTGATATATTTTGTTTAATGATGAGGAGCTTTATATACATCAGACTATCTTGTTGTTTATGCTCTTGAAAACAGAATTATTATGTAAAGAATTGAAGGACTTATAATCTGTGTGAAAAAGGTTCAGAAATTGCAGAAATAACAAATAACTTTAGTCTCATGCCTTGAAATCCAACCAACCAACCATACAGAGAACAGATTTATTACAAGACTCAATAAAATGTGCTCAGAGGCAATGGATAAGTGAGGTTTTAAGGGATAGATAAGGGATTGTGAGCAGGATAAAAGTGTGTTCTGTGTGCACACAAACAACTGAAGACAGCCTGCTCCCTCTCTCTTACTGTGATCTTTCAGCACGAGGTAATGATGAAGGATGAACCGGCCTTCCAGGGTTCACTGAGTTGGTCTACAAGCACTCCCCTGACCCCCCTCTGTGCACTCAGCTCTGATGCTTGGCCATGCAAGGAATGTTCACACATACGGATACAAACACAAACACTTGGGCATGGCCTGAAAACTGGTAGCAGGTTATCTAACATTCCTGACCTGGAAGACATTGGCTAATTTTGGAGACTGGTCCTTACAAGAAAAATACAGCACTGGTTGTTTGTTCAAATGCCTTAAATGACCCCTGTTTATGATTTTCTGAGAGGGACCTTGTGTGGCCGTGCGAATTATGACTGTTGTCTGTCAGAAACAAAGGTGGAAGCAGCATGATGTTGTTATTGCACCGCAAAAAATCTCTTTGGGAAGAGGTCTGAATACAGTAGATGATTGGGTGACATGAGCAGCTGCTGTTTGCATCCCCTTTCTCTGTTGTCAACATTGTTTTCTTTTTATCATGACCATAATCTTCCCCTAAAGTTAACCGCATAGTTTTTTGTTTTTTTTTAACCAAAACCATAATGTTTTTCTTATGCTGACTACGAAGTTTTTAGCAATGCTAGTGGCAGGGCTCTAGAGATGGAAACATCATGGTTGGTCAGTTGACCAAGTTGACCCAGAATGAAGCATCTCAACAAATAAAGGATGGTTTGCCAAGATTTTTTTTTTTTTTTAAACATGCATTTATGGTCTCCAGAGGATGAATCACTGACTTTGGTGATCATTTGGCTTTTTAAGTTTTCACTTATTCAAAGAATCTTGGTTCCCAGATGATGAATCTTGATGGCTTTAGTGATCCCTGGAGTTTTCCTGCCACTATGAGGTTGATATTCGTGGTGGAGTGAAATGTCTTGACAGCGACAGTTTGCCATGAAATTCAGTACTTCAAGATACTCAGAGGATAAACCATAATAGCTTCGGTGATACTTTGTATGTAGTGCTATTAGCAAATATTAGCATGCTAACACACTAAACTAAGATGATGAACATGGTAAACAGAATACTGTACCTGCTAAACATCAGAGTCTTATATTGTTATTGTGAGCATGTTGTCATGTTGATGTTAGCATTTCAGTCGAAGCACTGCTAACCTCATCCTTCCAGAGCCGCTAGCATGGTTCTACACTGTTAGCCTTTTTTTTTTTTTCCCAATCCACAATTTGTCCTTAAGTTGATTGACCAAATGAAACCATCATTCATTTTTATAACAGTCAAATTTTTGTTTGGAAAACAGTGACAAAAGTGCCATCATAGTGATATAGGGCACAGGATCAGAAAACACTCATATGAGTTGATTTGGAGTTGTTTTTCTATAAAACAACAATAAAGTCAGTCAACACCTCTGATGCACACTAATATAGCACTGGCTAAAATGATTAGTAGCCCCCTCAGAGCTTTTATATAAAGTTCATGGTGTTTATCCAACTGCCTCTGTGTGTTTTTGGTCCAGCATCACTAGATTTTGATTTTCTCCTTTCTCTTCTCTCAGCTTCTATATTCAACCCCATCTGTTTCTTTCTCCCTTTTCTTTCTCTTGATTGGAAGGCAGTTGAGAGGGGAGAGAAAGTGAATAAGAGCAAGCCTTCCAATCCCATAAGACTGGACTCCATCAGTCCCGCAGTGTCAGTGATGGAACCACAAGCATAAATGCTTATGTCAGATGTTATAAAGTGCTCATGTGGGCCTTATGAAGGACCCCTGTGTGCCATCTCTAATAAAGGGCCCTTTTATCCCCACGGCGACTCACACAGTGGTCTGGCCTGGGGCTCGATCCTAAAAATAAAGAAACATACATATGCATTTTAGGAATTGGTATGTGTCATAGAGAATTCATGCAGACTCACCAATGCTACACCAAAGATTTATTTAGAAGAGAAATTAAGAAAGAGAAGGCACTTCATGGGTTTTAATTAAAACGATTCATTACAGTTTTACAGTCTAACAGCAGCACTAAAATAGGCAGTCTTCTGACCCTTTTTTTCATGTGGCATTGGGATGAGGTTGGGAACATGTTGGTCAGTGATGCTGTTTACAGAACTGCCAAGCACATAAATTCATCTTTACTCCCTGTGAGTTGACATATTGTCAAAATAGTAGCACTTAATCAGCGAGATTTCCCCAAGGAACAAAATGTACAGAGCAAACAGAAACACCCATGCTCAGTTCGTACCTCCCACGACTCACACCAGAGAATTTGTGTCTCAAAGCACTTCTGGCAACACGTAGGGGCCATACTTAAAGCCAGGCAGACAACCCAGTTAATCAGCCCTATGTGGGCTGTGAATGGGAAATGTGGGAGCAAGAGGCTAGATAGTGAATAGTTTTTAAGGAATATTTTTCCTATTGTGGCTATAATCAATATTATTATGTTAACAATAGATCACATGACTGGTTGTATGTGAAAGGGGTCACTCATAGTGATGAACACACACAAAATTATCACCTGACTCTACAGTTCCTATCAGCTTTAGAAAGCATTTTACCATCTTTCAGCTCATTGTTTTGGTTTTCCAGGAACATCACTGTTTGATTCACTTACACTGTTCTCAAATGTATCTTTCTCTAAGTGTTTGAGCAGAGAAGGTAGCCATTTTTTTTTTTTTTTTTTTTAAAAAGCCTCTAAAAAAATGACTGTACAGTGACAGACTAGCTGGCTGACCGACAAAGGCAAATAGTGACTGGTGAACATAGTGGAGCATTTAGCGGCTAATGAGCCAGATATTCCCCTCAAGAGTTGGCAGAGACCAAAAACAGAGCTAAAAAAGAGAGTAAATACCAGACTTAAAGAAACATGACTCCATATGAATAGTAATGTTTCATCATATATCTGCAGGATAGGCAACTGTTTGCTAACAAGTTCAACATGTCAAGTCAAAAGGTGATAATACCTCAGGATTGTGTTTAGGGATTGTTTCTGCTGCTCCCAAGTGGCCAACAATATTAGTTATTGCAGATATAACTGTCGTAAAAAAAAAAACCATATGGCTCTTGTAATTAGTGGCGTGTGCACTGTGCTGACTTCTGAGATTATCTTATTTTAGCTCAGTTTAGATTAGCTCCACTTGGGTTGCGAATGCTATTTACTCTTCTGAATGGATTGAGGGTTGAACTAAATAAAGAATAATTTGTTAATACTACTACAAGTACACCTACATTTTCTCCTTTCAGTCACATCCACCTAATGCCAGAGCAGATGATTACACTTGTACATGTTTAGATAAACAACAACTAGCATGAGTTAAACTTTTATGTGGTACACACTTGTAAACGGTTTGTATACAAACTATTAAACCCTGAAATGTGGAGATGATGCAGTTTCTTACCTTTCAAAAAACCTGTTATTTGATCCCAAAGACCTCCAGGAACTGGGCCAAGCTGAGGTATGCTCGCTAGAACTTTGAAATGCCTGCAGAAAGACAGAAAGTACAAGTAGTAATGTAGCAGTAGTAATGACTGAACTATTAACTTGAAGCCACTCTCTGCCACACACACTACCTCTTTTTCCACCTTTGCCTTCTTGTCTTCCTCTTTCTCTTCCGAGGCTCTTTATCCTCTCCCTTCATTTCCCTGTCACTTTTCTGTGTCTTGTCTGTGATGATGCTAGTAGCGAGGTAATTGGAATGTGTGCATGTGTTTGTGCGTGTGTGTGTGTGTGTGTGTGTGTGTGTGTGTGTGTTCACGCAAGTGTCTGTTTGTAATGGGTGTTTGGGGGGGGGGGGTTGTTGGGCCTCTGCTCCACGAATGTCATAATTAGGAACTGGAATTCTGGGAATTCCTGGGAAGGTTGGACGGTCCTAGAAGGCTTTTTTATCTGCTACAGCAGCCCAGCCCCCCTCTCAGCCGCTGGCCTTACGGAAAAATACAACATGTTCCAACACACACCATCACGGCAATCAATTACCCCTAACTGTAGAACACACATCGTAAACAACAAATATCCCAAAACATCCTACAATTGTAACCTCATGGCACTGAGGTTCACAAGCATCTGTGACATGTTGGTTTGATCTGGACCCAACCACTAATTCATGAGCTGGCTAATTAACCTCAACTATTCTAAATATATCATGTGCTTTATTTATACCACTATCAGAAAATAGTTCCTTCTTTTTTTTCCCCAAACACAGAAATAAATGCCAAATGCATATGGTACTCCTCAACAGTACAATAAAATGCTCAATTTTTTACAGACAGGTAGTCTTATATAAGGCTGTTATGTTATCACCATAACAGTCCAATGCTGTTTTCTGTAAACACAGGCGCCAGTATAGAAACAATGTTCTCCAATCAAGCCATGTCAAATAACACTTTTCTAATGAGCTACCTAAAAGGAGTATTATTGCTCACCAATGCATAGTTTTACATGATCCAAGATGTGTCTGAGGAGTACTGGATAATATCAGACACAAATTAAAGTTTGGATATTTCTCCTTCAGAATCTGACTTCTTATAGGACTTCTAACAACCACATGAAACCAAGCTGACGAGTTGGTGAAATGGAAATTAAATATTGTTACTTTGGGGCTTTGGCGCTAAAACCGAGCAGTGAGTTAGTGTGTTTTAGCCTTTTTTAGCAGCTGGTTCACAATTTAGATGGGGCTTTGGTCAAAAGCCTGAAATTATGTTGGTGGTTAACACAAGTTTAACTCAATTTCTTGTTTCATTCTGGGGTGAAATACTCCATCAAACATATCATTTGTGAAATTGGAGTTACGGCTAACAGTTGGAAACTGGATGACGCTGGGTTTGTCTCAAAACCATTACATTACCCTACCTTAATATGTTTATATAGTGTAATGGTACTCTTTTCAGTTGAGTAATATTTCTTTAAAAGTTTTCCAATTTAGAAAATTAATTGCACATACACATTAATTACATGTAGACCAGCGTAGTCTTAACCCAAAGTTTATGACGCTCTGGGTCTGCAGTACTTCAACTGAAATCAAATCTGGTGTGTGTGCACTAACAAAAGTGCATGATGCAACCAAAACCAAGCTACAAGTACAGAGCCTTGCTCACCATCCTGCTACAGGCCCACACCTGCAATTGGTCAACAATGCCATGAGACTTGCAGCATTTTATTACATTCAGTCCTTTGTGCCTAATGTTTTGGGCTTCGTCTAATTGTTTACTTCTTTTTTTGAGGGCATAAAGACTTGGGTCTGCTTCCAGCTTTATACGTTTGTATATATATATGTATATACACATGTGTGTGTGTGTGTGTGTGTGTGTGTGTGTGTGTGTGTGTGTGTGTGTGTGTGTGTGTGTGTGTGTATATATGGTGGTGAAGGAATCAAGATGGGGCAGAGGTTTTATGTTTGCATGTGTCTGTGTATTTAAGGGAGGCAGTCAATCACTTGATTCTGCCATGGTAGGAGAAGTGGTGCACTCACTTATACAGGTGAAATGGGTGGAGCTGAAGAACCATGCATGCCGTCCAAAAATGCCTCAGAAACCATATTGGCTCAAAATGAGCTCACCTTGAAGACATATACATTACACAGTCAGTTTATTCATTTATTTTCCATAGTATCAGTGAGTGAATAAATGAATGCATAAATGGATAAACGAGGCTGCAATATGCCCTTCCAAACACATTTACACACCAGAGCCCATGTTTTGGTCTTACGGTGGAAAGAGGTATTGTCCCACTGCAAGAATACTGTGAGCCAGCTTGTCTTCTAACACAGTCTAATGAGGCAGGAACAAATGACTATCCACTCTAACACTCTTTCTCTACGTGCACTTCTCTGAGCATTGTCAATTATCCCCCATGTCTTGGCTGACCTGACTCTGAATGTGGGTCACAGGCTACACAATCACCTGGTAATTACCACAGAGTAAACAAGCCAAGCCAGGGGAGAAGTTTTAATGATTGTCAGGCTGCCACAAAGGACCCTTCATCTCTAATGAGGGGTAAGTGTGTCATATTATGTTGCACAATTGTTGGACCTCACCATCATGATAAATATAGCATCCCTGGATCCAGTATTATGGGATCTAGTAAAATTTGGGGGATCAGTGTGATCAAACAGAAGTGTAACCCAGAAAGTCTCCCTTTCCCTCAACAATGTTGTCTAAACTGACCTTACATAATAAGCCCTTTGCCCAGTTCTTGAATCAGATGATTAATTGCTCACCGGTCTTTTCAGCAGCTATGACACTATGTGCCACCCACGGAGTCCGCTCTGGCCCCATGTCTCACTCTCATTAAATGGGGCCTTTGTGTCCCAGCTGCTCTGTTTTGTCCCAGCATGCCCACCTATCAGAGGGGTCGACCCCTGTGTCTCTAGCCATGATGACATCACCTCTGCCCTCATCGAGGCCAGAGCAGCCAAGGTGAGGGCTCTCATGGGCAGCTACAGGCCATCTCTTTCCCCTTATCACTCAATCACTCCTTTGTGCTGGCGAGGCCTGCGGGCTTATATGGACAGTAATGAGATGGAGCACTTTGTAATCTGCCAGCGCTGTAGCAATATAACCCATACAGAGCAAACTCTATAATAGCACATTGTTTGAGGCGAGTTAAGTGAGGGTCTGAGATGTGGCGCTTTCACACTGGTTGGAATCAGAGCCCAGAGCTGGCCTGCTGAGCTGGGCCAGTAAAACCTCTCTTTTCACGAGTCAGGTGAGTTAACACACCAAAGAGCGCATTAATGCAGGGGAGAGAGAAAAAGATTTTGAAGCTCAATCTTTTTCAACTTCTTGGACTCATAGAACTCTGCTGGATGAGGGCAAAAATGCACTGTCATCCTGCTAAAGCACCAATGTTTTTCTTGAGTGCGGCTCCCAAGAAGTCAACATTTTGGAGATACAAGGCTTTCACCTGACACCACCAACACACACACACACACACACACACACACACACACACACACACACACACACACACACACACACACACACACACACATACACACAGAGCCGAATTTAGAAACTAAGATATCATCTTCAGGTTCCTCGAAGACTTTGGTATTTGATATTTCACGGCCCCTGCTTCTCACAGCCCAACACTGCTCCCCTCTCATGCTCTTTCTCCTCGAGGGGTTTTAGAAGTTATGTTTACACTGCCAGACTTTCTACTGCTCAGATTTTTTTAGACTGTTCACATCATGTTTTCGTGGCCGTATCCTGCATCAGTCTGAACTGCCTAATGCCAAATAACAACATTACTGCAAAGAATGAACAACTAGCATTCCTGAGGAGGAGTATGCAAATGAAATCGAAGTCACGTGTCATCAAACAGATTTATTGCTTAAATTATAAGTATAAAACTGACTCATATATATATTTTTAGTTTGATGATTTAACAATGAATGATTTACACTTTGGGGAAATGCTTATTCGGTTCTGACTGCCAGCTGTAGCTCCATATTTAACAAATGAGATACCAGCAAGTGTATTTAACAAAATATCAAACTATTCCTCTGTGCTTTGTTTACCTGTAGCTTTTTACACCACTCAGAGATGTTCTTAATATGTTTGTTTGTTTTGTTTTGACATTGAACCAAAATTCCAAATTACATTTCAAAATAACTCCGACGTCAAATACCTCCATTATAGCTGTACTTTGTTTTCAAGTACCTGTACAGATATAAATATACACATACATAGTAAAATATGTGTCATATTTAGGACTACAAAGAGGAAATGTATGAAAATGTTACATTTGTCTGGTCACTGTTCATGCTGAAAGGATTTGATTCATGCACACAACGGAAAAATATCAGATTGGGGCCACTTTTTGAACATCATCTGTAGTGTCACTCATCTGACAACAGAAACCCACTGCGTGAGTGTGAATGGAGAGGATACTATAAGTTTTTGAATGAAGTGTCAGTGGGGTCAGTCAAGAGTTATTGTCCAGCAGCTTTCCACCACGGAGCCTGAACTTGTAGCCGAAATACACCCCCATGCTTCCAGTAAAGGACTATAAGGAGTCTGTAAACTGCTAACATTAATTGCTGTTACAGAAGCCTCCCTTCCAGTGAAGTGACCCCCCATTCACACACACACACACACACACACACACACACACACACACACACACACACACACACACACACACACACACACACACACACACACACACACACACACCCCAGGCTGGCCTCTCTGTTGTGGTTTCATCGGTTGATCACTTGCCAGGGCCCCAGGGGTCCCAACTCAGAACACATGTCTGCTTTCTGTATGTTTACAGTACAGCAGTCAAAGTGAATGAATGTTACTGCTGTCAAAGCATACTTCTGTCTATTTTCTGGACAGTGTCACAAAAGGAGACAATGCCTTTGTGCAACATAAACATGAAATAGATTCTAAATACCTCTGAAAACAGGCAGATTGAATAGAAAAATATAAAACATAGCTCTCCAGCTGTCACACAACCAACTGTGGCAAACAGACCACGGCAGTCCTCACACTTTAGATACATGATTGTCATTACAGGCAGTGACAGTTCTGAGATGTGTTCAGATATCCAAGTGACTGTAACAGATGCAGCCAAGTTGTGAATGACAAGTGTTTGGAAGCTTCATACAGAGTGCAACATCACCCTGTGACATCCTACAAAACATTAAATTCAAACATACACTTAAACTCTTTTAATGTTTAAGCCAGTATGGGTGACATGTCCTTGTGGAAGTGGAAATATGGACATGTACAACTCCTTCCACTGACAATTATATGATATGATTGAAAGCTCCAGAATTGCGACTAAATTGAGGTTGAAGAGAGATTGCTTTGTCAAATTTTAAACATGTTAAACAAATGTTAAAAATGTTCATAGATATGTTTCAAAACAGTAACTAGCCACTGAATGCTCTCTCACTGCAAGCTGGTCTGGAAAACATGAATTCAACGATTATTTTAAACCTTGTGAATAAAGTTTCAAATCATGACGTTCATTCATTTGGTCAGTCAAACCACTGAATGTTCTTGTTCTCAGTGCCAATGCTTGGCATTTTGTGTTGCATTCAAGTGAAGCAGTAAATATGAATGGCACTTGGGGTACCACTTTTCTCCACCTTTCAGGAATTCGTTTGAGTTTTCCTGCAGTAAATGATTTTAAAGGTACCATTCACCTTGTGATCAGAGTCGTGCCCACACTTCCCTGACTTAAAGGTTCTCTGTGGAGTTTTCTTGTGAACAAACAAAAGTTACAGTTACATTCACTGTTATACCCCAGATGAATTTGGGTGTATCCTTGCGCACTGAAAAATGTCTTGAATGTATTTCTTTCCATTTGCAAAGCCATTTTCCATAAAAGTTGGAATCCTATATCCTATAATCTCTGATTTGAGGGGGGTGCCATGCCCCTTGTTAGCAAAATGACCAAAATGCATTCCTCTTGTTAAACTGCCACCCCCTAGTCTGCCTTACCCAATGATCCTATCCTTTCTGACTGTGATTGGTGCGCGTTAGAATCGACCATGGCTCTGAAGTATCAGTAACCTAACTGCACTGTGTATTGATAAATCCATGGTGCTGTCTGTGGTGCTGAATTAACAGACAGATTTTTAACAGCACCTTTTTCTATCAATCCCAGGCTTCTGTCAGTTCCGTCTTAGTTCGTCTTAGATATATAATATTCTCTATGCTACATACTATAAACGCTCAATCCTATACTGTTGTATATTATAGTCTCTGCACTCTACAGACTGGTGTCACTTTCATAATCAAAGTGACAAGTACCAATGTGTAGTTGCTGAAGATCAAGAGGATCATAGAGACACACTGCTGCCTGTACTATTCCTACGATATTCTGCACTTACTCACACTGGAAAAGGCTAGTAAATTGACCTTGAGATATATATATATATATTTTTGTTTTGTTTTTTTTGTCAAAAAAGCCAACTGAAGTTTATTCCAGAGAATTTATTTCTCCATTCAGCGTTTGGTCTACTGTTAACTCACTAAAGTGTGCTGTGTGAGTTATAGTAGAAAAATACTAATAACAGAAACATTAAAGCCTCTAAGCAACTATAATGGTTGAATACCTCTGGGCAGTTGGTCTTGAAGACCTCCTGCAGTTTGTCCCATACGACTTGAATGCAGCCCCAGTAGGCAGCCGCGATGCACTCTAATAGCTACAAGCCTGTGGTCCAGTGCAGCACACTGATTGGGCTAAATCGAGGGTGTGTTCACAGCGTGGGCAACTTTTAACAGACGTGAATTGAGCAGGAGATTCCAGTTTGTGGTATAGGCACAAGTGGAAACGCACCGAGCCCATCTCCAGACGCGTGCCACAGTATGCTTCAGCCTCCTGTGTGAGCCTGCTGGAAATCCAGTGGACTTTGAAAATACTGCTGCATTGCAATTTCCGTTCTGTGCTTGTCAAGCTTAAGCCAATTTGTGGCACACAGAGTGGAACAACTTTTTTTATTGAGGCGAACAAAGTCTGTAGTGATGCCATATTAAATTCAGATTAGACCATGCCAGTATCACATCAAAGCTAACCTTCCTATGACAGTAATATCATTAGGATAGAAGACAAAAGTGGGACAAGATCATAAATTCCTGCCACAACAGACCACATCCACCATAAGAATATAATGGGAATATTGAAATGTTGAGGTTTTCTACACTGCACCATCTCTTGGCCAAAATACCTCCCATTTCTCAGCTGTGGTGACTTCTCCAAAATTCATTCCACTGACTAAAACCTCAATTAAAACGATAGATACTGATAATAATTATCTATATTTAGAGCTAAGTGATCGTCATTTTGGTTAGGTTAGAGTGGGAGTCCAATTCCTGCTCTGGGCTAATTTCATTGATAGCCTTGTCTAAATATAGCCTGGGTTTTAAAGTTTTTCCAGCAGACAAAGCCAAAGCTTCAAGGATTTTATGAAAATAAATGACATGTTATGATAAACAGATTTCAAAGTCACAGATCTATGAAATTTGACCGGCCACAATCAGATGCCTGTTTGTCTGTCTCTTCTCGTGTCTGTCTTTCACACACACACACACACACACACACACACACACACACACACACACACACACACACACACACACACACACACACACACACACACACACGCCCAATCGTTTCCCCATGTTCGTTTATGGGGCGCCTGAGCAGTGGCGTAACATATTTGTCTCAGGGTCTGGGTTTTACTGGGGTCCCCACACACACCCAGTCACATGCAGCTACTAAACCACCTCATTGTTCCTCATTATTCTTCTACCCTGCGATGGAGGTTGAAGTTTGTTTCAAATTGGAGAATTTTGACAGTAAACCATCGGTGATAAGACAGCCACTGACTGTGGGAGTTTGCATGTCACCTGGGTTTCCTCCAGGGCCTGTGGGTTAAGTGAAATAAAAAATCTAGACCACCTGCAGTTTTGAATGCAGTTTGGGCCTGTCATTGTCTGTAAGTGTAGACAGTTGGATGTTGTCTTTATTATAGTGAGGTTGGTCTTCTGCTATGCTGTAATTAAGGAGGATAAGAAACAATTAGTATCAGTGGGCCCCCTAGAGGCTTGGGACCCAATTGCAGTTGCCCACCCTGACAGTTCCTGTCATCAGTACCACTTCCTGTCCTCTGGTATCCCCTTTGCATGGCGAGCGAAACAGCGATGTGCCGGCTTTCTTCGCACAACTAGCTCCTATAGAGGCCTTTACCTGAGCGTGGTAACACCATTAGGTCACTGGAAACATTGTGAAGACAGGGACTTTATGTTCCTGCAGCAGGCTCAGTCTGCTCACAGTTATTCCACACGGCATCCTCAAGTGTTGCTCCTGAAAAAGATTCCTCTAACGTCTCCAAATGTGCAACCCTGCCAATGTTGGTCTCTATTCTTAGATCACCCTCTGTAGTAGTGGTTAGCAGACCTCATTGTCACAGACTAAACTGGGCATTGTGTAACAGACCTCTTCATATTCACTTCCCCATAAAAAAAAAGTTAGTTGAAGACCTTGTGTTTATAGGAGCTTTCAGTTGTAAGTATGCAGTTATTGTAGCGTGATCTCAAAATCAATATAGACTATATATAAAGTTCTGACATCCTGCTGTCTTTGTGTGCTCATTATAAGAACACTGATGGCAAAATTACACTATATAGTCAATTTTCATTGAATGTTTATTTTCCAGCACTTTTCACCCACTGTGTCTGTGACTGCAGACTCCTTTGAAGCTGCTGCTAATTTAATTACTATTTCACATTAATGACTTTGGTTTAGACCCACATGTTAAGGGTATTTTAAATAGAGCACTTGGACATCAATTTTCTCCAGTTTGTTGGCAAGCTTGGTATTTTTTCATCCTCCCACTGCTCTCATACTTAGCCTTGTAGCCTCAATAATTGCTCCAGTTTTATGGCAAAAACAGACTTTCTATTGACTTTTCACTGCTGCAGCAAACAGTTACAGTTATCTTGGAATGTATGCAAAACGTATGGGCTGCTGAAAGATTATAATAATGTCTTTGTGTGTTGTTAGAGGTCTATATTGGACAGTATACGGTTGACTTTTGCAGATTTGGTTTCTGAAACACTCATCTCAGAGCTGTCACAGTCAACTTACTCGTGAATATTGCTTTATGGCGCCAGTTTTATTGCAAAAAGGGGACTTTCACTGGACACTCCCCTAAAACCTTGGACGTGGATGTCTGCGTCTCTGATTGGTTGTGAAGCCCCAACCGACAACACCTGCTTAACTCCTTCATCCAAATTGACACCCGGGGCTCTGAGAAATATAGGCAGCATCCCTTCCAGCTCATGCATTCAGTCCCACAGCTGCCCCGTAAGACATCAAGCCGCAGCTGCGCTGATCACTGATCCAAGGTGAACGCTCACACACACACACGCACACACACTCCCACACAGCCGGATCTTTACTGGGAATCGAAGCGCGCTGTCGGAGACGCAATGTTGGTCAAACTGGCCGTGGCGCTGCTGGTTTTGTCAGTGCTGGAGCAAGTGGTGGGATCGGATAATATTGATGTCCACGACAGCCTCCCGGAGAAGCCTGCGAGTCAGAAAGGACGGCTCTCCCTGCAGAATACAGGTAAGAAATAAGTGTCATTGGAGATAAGAATGTGGAGGTTTATTGGTTGCTGCAGCTGCTCACACATCTACGCGGGGTTTGTCCGTACACGTGTTTCTGTGGCTGCAAATTTAAACCATGCTGGGGACTCGTCCGGGCGATTTGAGCAATCCGCTGTTTTTAACTTAAATCCCGGCGCTGCGGTGCGCACCCCTGACCCTTTTCGATTACTCAGATAGACGATATCTTGTAAATACTCCCGGACAGAAATTCAATATGTTAGTAAACTATTAATAGAATGGCGCAAGGTAATAGGTAATGTATACTGCCGCGCATCTAGGTGTGCGTGCGCGTTAGCACGTATGTGCGTGAGTTATAGGTAACAGTTTGAGGTTTTCTGGAGGAAATCTGGCTTTTGCATGTGTTGGCTGAAGGCTGTCTCTGGAAATGAATGCTGGGTGATGTGTGCAAGCAGGTTAGTAGAGCAGTTCTGGTTGTAGTAGCGTGTTGGTTGGTCAGCGCCGAAGGTAGGTTAATTTATTGAACCAGTCCTCCAGGGAAATCGTGCTTAAATACCACTAAAAAACAAGTGTGATCTGCCTTATTAACACAAAGCACTAACACCAAGCTGGAGTGCTGTCTCTTCCCAGAAACTTGTCGTTCACATTGGCTGATTTTTTTTCCTCGTACACAGCATGACTTGCGACCCACCGTGTGAGCGTATGTCAAAATGTTACAGCATAATTGTTATCTCGCTTACACGCTGAAAAATAGGGACAAACTCCAATGCAGGTTTCACAGCAGAGACCCTGGTCACACCACTGTGTAATTCAATGCACGTTGCGGCCAAGCTCGTACGATCCAAGCACATTCCCATGATGCCAAAACAAGCACTGCTGACAGCGGCTCACTTTTCTTGCGCACTAAAGTTCAACTCTGTGCCTACAAACCCCGCTGCAGCTCTTCTCCCCACCCCCTCTACTACTGCCCCCCAACAGAGGTTCTTTGTTGACAACCGTGATTTTCGAATAAGTCACACTGAAATTGTTTTCTGTGGTCAAGACGGTGTTCTTTACGCAACCGGCGCGCACCTCCGACTGAGGGAATAAATATTCTTGCGCGCATCAGTTATCAGCTCCAAGACAAATCACGCGTGTAATTATGTTCTACTTGGGTCAACAGTTTGGGTTTTCATAGCCAACGTGAAACACTATGCGGCCTGCTGGCTCACAACACAACATGTAATTTGTCATATTAACTTAAGAATGAAACCCTCCCATCGATGTCACATAGGGTGAGCAGCCGTTTCTGTGAAGGGCTCCCTTCTGGTATTTAGATGTCTGGTGATGCATGCTCCCAAGCAGTTTGGGATTAAAACAGAGACTTTCTCCTGGTAATTTCTGTCTTCAGTCATCTGTTTTATAGGAGCTGATATTATGTATTCACACATAAAATATAGAAATAATTAGATATTTTTTTACTGTAACGCTGCTGTTGCCCCCACCCCCACCCCACCCCTATTAGCTAACAATGCACCTTTTTAATGACCCTATTTGAGCATCTCAGCTCATCTTCAAATGCAATAACGAGAAACTTGTTGATGCACATGTAGTTGACAGGCAACAGAAATCACTGCATTTGTGTTTCCTCCACAAGTAAAGGCTGTATCTGCAATGCACCATCCCATCTCAATGCTAGGCAGTGCTGGATTGTGGTGCAGAATGACACAGTAATATCTGTCACCAAGTGTTCCTCTGCAGGAACCTCTCAGCTTGGGAAATTAGACTTCCCCCCCCCCCCCCCCCCCCCACCCACCTCCACCACCACCCTGCATCCCCCTTTCTCTCTCAGACTCTAGGTCATGAACACACGAACGACCGCCTGTGTCTGTGGAAATAGCTATGCGCCACATCAGCTTTGTGATTTCGCGCAGCAATCAGTGCTGAAGTGGAGTTTTGCCTTCAAGCCGTATGGTCTTCATTGCCAACACGCCTGTAACGATCTGCTGCCGTCTCTGCTGTGAACAGATGATAAGGTCCCTCCCCTAACCTGTTCTCTCTTTCCAGCTGAGATCCAGCACTGCCTGGTGAGTGCAGGGGATGTCGGCTGTGGTGTGTTTGAGTGCTTTGAGAATAACTCCTGTGAGATACGAGGGCTACAGGAAATCTGCATGACGTTCCTGCACAACGCTGGCAAATTTGACTCTCAGGTACTAAACTAGTCTGTGTTTTTGAAAAAAATGGTATAACCAGAGGCAACATTCCTTTTCCTTTTCACTGATTCACTGCCCCACCCTCTTCATCCATGAGCAGATTTGTTTACTTGTGCTTTTTTTTCTACATATCAGTTTTTCTAGAAGTGCCATAGTACATGCACACATCACATAATGTCTTTTCCTCTCTTGGTAAGTTCACCTCCCTCTCAGTGGACTGGTCCATGTACAGTTATGACCAAGGGTCATGAGCCAGTTGGCCAGAAGCCCAGTTAGCTCCCTTTTCATACATAGTGGAGGCTGAAGCCCTGCCAAGCCAGGCCTGACTGGGCCCTTAATATGTCTCAAGTGTTACATGCTAGGAAGCTACATCTATGGCAGACAAAGAAGACTACATGATTCATTGCTATTCATGCAGAATTCCATCACCCTATTCTGTATTAGAAGCGTGTAGTTTGCAAAGTTTGCTCTAACACAACCACACATGCACTCCAACACTGCTGAAACAGGTGCACGACATCTCCAAAGAACCAAAACCTCTAAGTAATACAGGAGACAACAACTCTGTCTCAAGAGTTTGCTCAACAGTTATGTGTCTGTGTTCATGTAGGGGAAGTCCTTCATCAAGGATGCTCTGAAGTGTATGGCGCATGGGCTACGGCACAAGTTCAGTTGTATCAGCAGGAAGTGTGTGTCCATTAAAGAGATGGTGTTCCAGCTCCAGAGAGAGTGTTACATCAAACACAACCTCTGCTCTGCTGCTAAGGAGAATGTGGCCGTCATGGTGGAGATGATCCATTTCCAGGATCTCTTCCCTAAAGGGTGAGTGGCTGGTCTGGAGAGCATGTTTTGAAAATATTTCCTCTAGCCTGTCCCTTCTCTTTTCTCTCTGATTGTTTATCTTCCCTGGACTCTTCTGCCACTTTAAGCTTGTCCATGTATAGTAATAGTACCATCCCATGTATCCCTGTCACTTCCTAGACCTAGATGTATTGTGCTTCCAAATGTTAAATCACAAGCTCCATGTGAGTTATCTGCCTCTCTCTTTTCAGTCCATATGTGGAGCTGGTGAATATTCTCCTGAGCTGCGGAGAGGAGGTGAAGGAGGCTTTGACACGGAGTGTCCGGCTACAGTGCGAGCAGAACTGGGGGGCTCTGTGTGACAGCCTGAGTCTCTGCTCCTCCCTGGCTCCGTCTCCCGCCGGCTCTGCCGCCGAACACCATCGCCGCCCCTTGCCCTCCCACCCTGAGCCGGAGCACCCCCGCCCACCGCGGCAAGGTGACAAGGACAAACCCGGTAAGGCGGGCTTCAATGCTCACCCACGCAATCGCAGTCAGGGACCACGGCGCCAGAGTCCAGAGGCCGAAGTGGTGGCCGAGCAGGAAGACCTAGAAGGCCACTGACATCCGGAGGCGAAAGCGCAGGAGACTGTCCCGCCCTTTGACCCGCTACAACGTTTAAAAAACCACACTTGCAGACTTATGCACACCTTCACACAAAAACACACCCTTGCACACACAGATACACTCTTCTCCAGATACACACACACAAATTCCCAGACAGACTGAGCTGAAGGAAACAAGCCCCGACCTTTCCTGTCCTTATTCCACCCTCTCCAGTCATTCCAGCAGTCCCACGTGTTAAACTTGCAGGGTAATTGTGGTGTAGCTTTTACTGTTATGCCAGACTGTAGGCCACGATTTTTTTTTAATGGAATAATAATTGTTATTATCATGATTATTTCAACTGTTAGGACTATTTTGGCTCTAATATAGCATTTCTCAAATCATACTTACTGTAAGATTTGATTATATTTGTATTATTTATTTTATTCTTTATGCAATGTTGAAATATCAAAATGTACATAGAAATATACTTATCTATATTTATATAAACATGTATAAATATAGTTACAATATGCAATACTGATATAGAAGACATAGTATATGGTGTGCTGTCTGTTGTTCTCTTCACAGTATTGCACCCATCACACATTGGTCTGTAGATATGTAACATACACCATTTGTTGTTTCAGAGTGGGAATGTGTATTATAATTATAGATACTTGATGGTTAAATACAAATTGTACAGGTTTCAAGTCCAGTTCTGGCACATATGAATTGTAGTGCATGATGGCCACCAAGCCAACAAACTTGTGCATTCTTAAAGTGAAAATCCATTTTAAAGAGGATGCAAATGTAATACTATGAATATGGACAGTTATTTCACACTTGTATGTATTGATAGGTCTCTCACCAAGCTAGAAATAAGAGAGCCAAGACTGATCTCTGATGTCATCGAGCAACGCTGTCTGGGCACCAATGAATGGGAGACCAAACAGAGCAGGTGCAGTCGTATGGACTATTGTTTCATAGTGCAACTCTGACGTGTTTCGTGGGGATGCAGAAAGTATCGCATCACTCTCATTCATTGTTAATAGAGCCTCAGAAACGGTGTCTCGGTGACATTACAGATTAATGCCATGTTCATAGCTTCAGGAGATATTATTGTTCTTGTTCACAAATCATAATTGAACTGTCAAATGTTATACATTCTCTCTGAGTTGCTTTTCCATCCAACCATCAGCTATCAGTGAACTGCAGCAAAGAGAGGACGCCTCGTCAAGTTTTGATGCTAAGTCCTCTCAAATGTAAAAATCACACACATCAAGGTGCCTAAACTTGTTATTGTCCACAGTGACCGCTTCTCTGTGATTTAAGTGAATGGATGACACTGTGTCATGGGGACATTTCATTTACGAACAATTTTATGATGACGTTGAGCCACAAAAGTCTTAGATTTTGCACTTTGGATGATTGTCAGTTTGTGATGGACTGCTACAGGTTCAGACGTAAGGCCAGGTTACCAGAGCAGTCACCCTCTAATCAGACCTTACCGTATGGAATATTTTATTCGGGCCACCCTGGTTACTCAACTAACTAAGTACAGCACCAAGTCCTGTATCCCCACATGCTCCTTAGGACCAGATTGAGCCCCTTCATTAGAAGAGCAATGTTACTCTTTTGTGGTGTCCCAGTGGGCAGGAACGAGGCTTGACAGAAACCCTCCAGATCTCTGGCCTCTCTAAATTAGCCCTTATTCCTCTCTGGTCCCTTACCTAGGTCAGGAGAGACATGAAGGCCTGTTATTCTACCCGTTAGAGCCGCAGGCAACACAGCGAGGACCCAGGAACTGGGTTAAGTCCACACACGGGGGCTCTGGCGCTGTTATTCTAAATGTTATATTTACCGAGGCCACCAGAGAATTCCTCTGGGCCACAGCCAAGAGCCAGCAACACAGAGAGGCAGAGAGCAGTGAGGAGCGAGAAGGAGAGAGACATGCTCAGCCTTTTTTTTTATATATATATATGTATGATGATTCACTCCATCGTTACTTCTCCTAGTACTCTTCTTCTCTTCCTCCTTTAGGTCGCAGACACAAGCTTTTGACCATTTCAGGCCAGTCACATGCTTTAGCTGTGGAAGTGCAGTTTGTGAGTGCGCTACACCACATGCTGGGGAGCAATTGGTGCAAAAAGAAAATAAAACATGCTCAGATTTTGTGGCTCAGTTAAGGGGTTTTTCACTTTTTTGCCCTGATGTACTTACAGTAAGGTAACGCTTTTCCTCCAAATCATTTAGTCACTATTATAAGCTCCAAGGGATTGAATCATCAGTGAGGCTTTCAGGCTTTTCTTTTTTATTCTGTTGTGGAAGTTGGGATTCCTGTGACATCCCAACACGAGACATAAGCTAATCCTATTGAGAATGTACTGTATGTGTGTAAAGTGACAATCTGTTTCAGCTCTCTGTCATTAGGTTTGATATGGCTTTTTGTAATAATGTAGTGGCTTGAATGGCTGTTCTTTATGTGTTCAGAGGAAAATAAAACTAACCACGTTTCCTGTATTGTTAGTGCTCAATCACCATATTATGTGTTTTCCTCTGTTAAGCACAAGGACTCTGCTTTCACCGTTGAAAATACAGAACATGGTCTAGAAGTTTGTAACTCACCTGTAAGACATTGGGCATATGATCTTATGAATATCTTTGGACTTATGAAGTCAGATGTATCTTGTTATCATTAAAATATGTTTGTCTGTATTTTGTACATGTTGTGTCTGTCACTATAGTTTTTACTTATACTGAAACCTCTTGAAGTCAGGGCACAAACATCATGACAAGCACATTCTTTTGGCACAAAGAATTCATACAAGAGGGCAAAACTCTCAGTGACTTTCAGACATTCAGCAAGCTGGGAGCAGGTTAGCAGAGAAGGCCTCGTCGTCTCAGGTATACACAAGTTAAAAGACACCCTATTCTCGTTTGACTTGCTGCCTAGTTTCTGACAGTGAAATACGGGCTGTGATTAAAATTTCAAGGACTGGAAATATCCTCCCTATTGAAAGACCTAAACATTTACGTCAGCAGCACTGGATTGTATGCAATGCTTGGGGTGTGTTCAGGGTGTCAGTTTTTATGAGTTGTCCCAACAGTGTACGTTGCCTCACTAAACATTTAGACAGTGCTCTGATTTGAAAGGTAGACTTCCAACTGTTGTTTTTGAGCTTTAAGCCATTCTAGAGTCAAGTTAAGTATACTGAGGCGCATTTGCTCTGGCCACATAGGGAAATTTGACACCCAAATCTTGACTTCTTTTTTTTTCAGTGTGTCTAGAGTGTGACATTGATGCTTGTATGTCATAACATATCACACAGCTTCTGCAATATCTGCAGTTGTGAAGCTGCCTTGCACGTTCTGCAACAGCGCCGCAGCTTTTACCAAGTCATGTCTGAATGTGTAGTGACACAAAATGACCACTGGGTGGTGACATCTCTCTTTTTATTGACGTAAAGGCGGCGAGTGGAAGCAGGTGCAAGTATTAGAATTTTAGTAGGTGTGAGTTGAATTAATTGATTGAGACTACACATACTTCAAAGATGAAATTAAATTGAAATTGTTATGATTTTTAATAGCCATAACTATTCACAGAAAATTGAGACACTTTAGACATCAAATACTTAAAGTATTTGATGTCTTAACTTCCTGTTGTCCCCCTTTGTTTTGTATTACAGGAAGCACGCATGAACAGTATGTCTGCAAGCAGTCTAATGAGGAACAACACTTGCATTTCTACTATGTTAGGACTCCACTGATGAAGCTGAACTCTGTCATGATGAGTATTGCTCAGCCTGTGAAAACAGATGTATATCGTCCTCTGTGGTTCTGGTAGATATGTCAGCTTTGAGACAATTTTTAACAAATAAATACAAACTGTAGGTGCAGGGTCCGAAAGAAAGGTGGATTCAATACACGGGGATAGTCTAATGAAAAATTTTCAAGTTGCATTATGAGGAATGCAGAAATTTTGGAGTTTGACCCAGATTTTGATATAACAGTCAGAATATCTTCACTTTTGACCTTTCTTTTTAAAAATCTGTCTCTGATGTGTCTTCTGTCTTTAATGAAGGGCAATACAAAATCACTGGAGTGCCCCTTAAATCTGATAATACATTTGATACATGACGACTCCAACTCCAACTTTGCCTCCAAAGACACTGCTGGGAGGATGACGTCTAATTTCCAAATATGTTGGCATCATTATTACAGACAAGTTACTGTATAGCTTCTGCAATAAATTTTTCTTCTCTTCCCCTGCCCATAATTGCAAAAGTCAGTGCGAGCACTGAACAGTATGCTGACATTGTCACCTGCACATGGTTGGTGTCACATTATAGTCAGGGTGCTGATAAGTGAGGCCGCAGGGTGCAGTGTGCTACATTCACTGGGACTACAGTATGTGGGAGAAATTATGCTGTGTCACACTGAGCTTCCAACAATACATGGAGTCTGAGATGGATGACCTCCTGGCCAAACAATGGGCTGATGGCTGTACCAGAAATCTCCCAGCTTGCATGTTGGTATGGCAACGGAGCCCTCTCAATATGGAGGCAGCAGTGATCACATCTGAGAGGAGGCTGAGCAGCAGAGAGAGAGAGAGACTGTGTCTCTGGCTGAGAAACCTGAGACAGTCAGCTGCGGGTGCTTTGTGAATATCTATCCTGAGCTCCAGTGTGAACTAATGAATTAATGACTGGGTGCCTAAGTTCCATGGATGAATCATTTAGGAACCATCTCGGGTGAATGAGTGCACCCCACTTGTGTCTACTGGTGGGCCTCAGAAAGATAAATATCCTATATCTACCTAAAGTTAGTACAACAAAGAATGAGCATACTGTGTGATGAATAGTCATGCCTACCTGTTTAGCTTCATAAAATAAGTGGAACCTCAGCAGCAAGGCTCAGTTTCACAGGGGAATACAGAGTGTGTTGCTCTCAGGCAAGAAAACGCTGACACAACTCGCTGTGCTCGAGTTACTGTCAGCCTCAAAAGACCTATAGCAGGCAGGAGTTTGCACAAGATGGTGGATCTCTGCACATATCCAAACACACAACTTTACACATGCACACACTGTGCATTTCCCAGTGATATTAAGTCAACAGAGTGGCATTAGCCGCCAACGGTTCACCAAGTTGGTAGATACTGGCCTGGAGATAGCAAACCAGTAACCCAGGATTAGCAGTCTGTTATTTTCAAGAAGAAACCAGGAGATCAAGACACACTGTTGTGTTGTTAAACCACTCCAACAGGCCCTGCAGCACATGGGAGTGGGGTGAGGTTTTGTGTGCTTCTACTACAGGATACAAATGAAGGGTGGGTCTGCCTTGGGGGGCTGGAGTTAACAAGACTAACTCAGCAAGTAAACAGAAAATAATACTCTGAAAGACTGGGGTGGAAAGTAGCTCAATTTGGGGGCTCTTTCAGCTTATTTTTAGCTTTATTTTATTAATTTATTTATTGCCTTTTTGAGTACATTGTAAAACCAGTGAGTCTACCTTTATCCGCAGGTTCATTTTGATGAGGGATTTTGCTAAAACTGTTTTTAGAGAACAAAAACAACCTCATCCAGCAGCCCACAGTTGCTGTGTTATGGGTCATGAAGTTTTTTGAAAGTCCTTTCCTAAATAAGGCAACTTTTCAAATGTGTGCAGAGACAAAATGGTCACGAGCCACAACAGCATAACTGAGCTGCACAGGAATTTGTTGTTTGAGTATTCATGTTAATATTGACCACAATCAGCTTTACTAGAAACGTTCAAAAAAGTCTCTTTTGCTTAAGCAGCTTTTACAAAAGTAATTTTACTCCCACTCGAGTAATGTGTACTGCAGATCCAGCAGGAGTGCTTCTGTTAAAAAGGATACGCTTTCCTCTCCTGGTGAATGATCATTATGGTTTTAATGAATTGGTTTTAGCAAAGGGATAAACACATCTATGTCAGGTTCTGACTTGCAGCTAGACGTCGGATGAGGGAGACCACATTGCCATATATAGACGCTGATTTAAATTCTACTAACTGAAGGTATGATATGGTGGTATGATCAGAGCACAGCACAGATCTGACTAAAGTAAAATTAATTGAGCTCTTTAGCTCGATCACATGCTTAAAATAGCAGCAGCTTATTTTAATGAGATTGCTATGCAGCATTTTGTTTCGGCCTTGGGTTATAACAGGCAACCAAATGCAACTAAATGATCTATCTATCTATCTATCTATCTATCTATCTATCTATCTATCTATCTATCTATCTATCTATCTATCTATCTATCTATCTATCTATCTATCTATCTATCTATCTATCTATCTATCTATCTATCCTTGCTTTTTCCAGTCCTGTCTGATACACTACCCACCTGATCAACTGCTACAGGCTGAGGTGGAGGAAACATTTGCTTAGCCAAATTTACTCATCTGTATTTAGAAGGGTTGCAAATTCTAGACCTTGGGTTTTAACCCTTTGTGCTACATTGGCTCACAGTAGTCCTGTATTAAAATATCTCGTTTTGGGCTTAGTTGAGGGTTTAGACAGAAATTTAATGTATTTCCCTTGGAGCAACTCCTCCCACTGATTGCAAGGCACCCTTATTTGGGAGGAGAACGGCCTGAGTGCATGTGCCATTCATTGAGAAGGGGTGATGTAGGCGTGACCTCAAGGTATTCACCCAATCACATGTTAGATTTCAGGAATGGTGGGCAGGGCTTTACAGGGAAATCCTTACACACAGTGGCTGGTGGATTATGACAGGGGCGGGGCTTATAGACGGAAGTGTCTCCCGACTGGTCCAGCTGTCATCTAGAAGAGAGAGGAGACCATTTACACCGGCTGCCTAGGAAATGCAGAAAAAGGGAAAACGCTAAAATATGGCAACATCAAAACGATAAGGTCATGACGCCGAACTGAAGGTAGGTATGCACGACATATTACCAAATACACATGTTTGTCGATGCGTTTGAACAGCGGTCGAGGTTGCCTTACGGTATTTCGAGATGTAAAAATGATGACAAGGATTGGTAGGCTGTGTGACATTGAACATACAGGACACGAAACAGACGAGGTCGTCTGAAGAGCCACACACAATTTCCAATTAACTAGTCGTGTCCTAGAAAATTCCGCCGTGTTGTCGTTGATAAGGGTGTCGTGTACGTTATTGGGAATTCGAGAGACGTCGTGGCCGTTGAATTCGTTTGTCGCCTCCCGGCTGGTTTGCAAATATGCTACAGCGTCTCTGCGGTATCGGCTATTATCCTAGCCTAGCGGCTCGCTGAAGGGAACTACCCTAGATTCAGAACAGACAGGAGACGTCATCAACATTTTCCTGTATTTAAATGGTTGCGTATGAGGAGGTCATTGCTGAAAAAGGAAGATTATTCGGTAAGTGTCCGTGCAGTGAGCCACCACAGCGCTTGACTGTTCACGGATGCACTGTAATGCATAAACGCACTTTGAAATTGACTGCTGGGATCTGCATGATTAATAGGGCACATGGAAGGTGGCGGAGCAGCTGTTAGCTTGCTGCTAGCTGCGTAACGACCTTTGGAGACGTCAGCTTCACCAGCCCGGACTGCTAGCTGCCTACGCTGGTTAGGCTGGGTGTTTTCTGTGGTTGCCTGCCTGCTATTCGAGGGTTATATTTCATCCAGGCCTCCCATGGCCAAGCGAGTCAATGATTTAACGTAATCTCATTGATTGCATCACAAGACCAGACAGGGTGCAGCCAAAGCACGCTCACTGGGTTTGGCGAGGCTTGTTTTTTGTGTTTGTTTGTTTGTTTTTTCATAGGCCAGAATAACTTGAGGTGCAACAGCCTTAATGCTTTTTGTCACCCCTTCCTACCCCTCCCTGCCCCCCCAACCCGCATTTTAGGATAAAGAAGACGGTGAAAGCCAAAAGTGAATTGAAGATTTTCTGGGTGTCCTAAATGGGGGACTACGGGTTTGGAGTTCTGGTGAAGAACAGCAGCGGTAACAAATCTGCTTTCCCTGTAAGGATCCCTCCTCACCTCCAGCCCCAGCACCCTCACCACCCCTCCAACCCCCCTAGCCCCCCTTCCTTCGTAAACAACACCTGCTCCACCAATGGGGGCAGTGCTTGGCTGTTCCCTGCTGTAGCCCAACACAGTAACATGCAAGATGAGATTCTGGAGTCAGACAAGTCCAAGGCTTTGGACCTCCAGGACATGCAAGACAAGTCTCAGGTCCAGGCCCAACCCCAGGCCCTGTCTCCTGGCCAACAGGAGGCCGGGGGAGGCCTAGGAGAGATTGAGGGGGCTCTTCCCGAAGACGGCTCATTGGAGAAGGGCTCCTTGGAGAGCAGTGGTGGGAAGGAGAAGCTCAGGATTGAGTCCCCCGTGCTAAGCGGGTTCGACTACCAAGACAGCCTGGGAATGGGTACGAGCTGTGCACAATCCACCTCCTCGTCATCCTCGCTGACCAGCTTTAACAACTGGTCTCCTGCTGTCCCATCCACCCAGTCTCCAGTGGTGGGGGAAGATGTCGGGTTCTTTGGCCCATCTGGTTCAAATGCCAACGGACCTCCCCTGCTGTTCCAGAACTTCTCCCACCATGCTGGGCCTGGCTTCGGAGCAGGAGGTAGTTTTTCCCCACAGATTGGACCAGTCTCCCAGCACCACCCACCCACACCTCACCCCCAGCACTACCACCCACACGGTCAGGGGGTCCCTCAGCAGCACCGTCGCTCCCCAGCTAGCCCCCACCCACCCCAGCCCTCCTTCCCTCCTCATCCCCATCGCACTGGACCGTTCACCCAGCTGCCCCACCTCGCTCCCGCCCAGAGCAAACCCCCTTCACCTTGGGGAAGCTACCAGAGCCCCTCCACTCCCACATCCACCTCCTGGAGCCCCAGTGGGTACGGTGGCTGGGGAGGCACACAGGGGGTTCGAGAGTACCGGCGGGGGGTAGGTGGAGGGATGACAGGTCTTAACTCAATCTCCCCACTGAAGAAGTCTTTTCCTAACAACCAGGTAGATGCGATTCTCATGGTTCATTTCATAATAAATCTCGTTGCATTCATTGATATGATGACACACAGTACATTTGGCCAGGAGACATGTCTGAAACTCATCCAACTGTGCTACAGGTTCCCTCTCAGAAGTTCCCCAGAAATAGCTCTGGCTTCAATCACAAGGGTTGGGTGGAGGACAGTATGAGCCGCAGCGACAGTGTCTACCCTTTCCAGGTGAGCTTATCACAGGTAAAGCCCAGGTTGGGGTTTCAGAAACTACTAGGTGCGATGCCCAGTAGGACTAAGTTCATTTGAGTTGACATTCACTCGACTTGGGTTGTGGTCCTACATGACAGCAAATTGTAAACTTTGCCAGTGTGTCCTTCAGGGGCAAATTAAGGTATTCCTGTTAAACACACTCATCTGTATCAAAATCAACAAATAAGCCATTGAGCAAAACAGGATATGTGACGACTAAGCCGGCTAAACAGATGAGTTGAAACTTATTGTGTGCGTTTTGTGTCTGAGGTCTTATCTAGATCTTTTCAGTGAACGAGAGCAGTCTTATCATCTGCTCTGATCACATGGCCTTCCTCTTGTCCTGATTTGAGAAGTCTTGTGTTTTACTGCAGCTCTGTGAGGTCTCAACTCATTCAGACACTCAGTGAAGCAGCCTCGCTCATGTTATGTATTACTCATCATAACGTTACTGGAATAGTTTCAAATGCCAATGTATCTTTCTACCTTAGGCTATTCATTTAGGATTTCATGGATGTTTGCAGATTAGCTATGAAATAGGCTAAGAGGAAGGGTGCATTTTTTTCAGCTCTTCAAGCGATGCTGTCAAATACACTGGAAAGATAGGATTTGTGTAACACTCTGGACTCCATTTTATGTTTACAGTGCTTTCTGTTGAATGCCTTTACAGGGATACTCTGCAGCTTTTTATTCGCTATTGGCATCATAGCAAACTTTGTCTGGGCTCTTGCAGCTTGTGCTGCTTTAGATGGCGATGTGGGAAGTGAGGACGCTAATTGTTGTCTTCCTCTCTTTCAGCAGGAGAGAACACGGTCCTTTGATGGTTTCAGCATGCACTCTCTGGAGAACTCACTGATTGACATTATGAGGGCTGAGCAGGATTCCTTGAAAGGTTGGTTCCCACACTAACAATAGCTCGGAAAGGATAGTTTTTCTCTCTGCAGGCTGTAGATAAATACAAGTGCTCGTTTCGTGTATTTGACAGCAAGTAGAAATTTAGTGATTTCTTTCACAATTTAACAACTGATTGTGGGTTAACAAAACAACAGAAATGTGGTAAATACCAGTGTCTGTTGAAGTTTTGTCAAACCAATACATTGTTTTGTCTTTTAATCAGTTTTAGTGAGTATTTACTTGCGAATACACTTCTTTGTTCATACAGATGCATGTGTCGTCATGTGACTTTGTGCCTTGCAACATCACATAAATAACACACCAATGGCACGAACAAAAGCAAATACTCATAAGCATCACCAGATTCATGTGTTCTTGTGGGTCTCGCCATCATTCAAGACTTGTCAATATTGGTGACAATATGGTACTTGAGTTTTGGGACATGCTAAAAAGGACGCCACAGGCACAGTTTGGGTGGTAATCATAAAGTATTGAGGTTAGATCGGCAGCACTAGGCGTATTAGATGTTACAGTTTTGTTTTTTTTGTCTGTGTCCTGTAGGATTCTCTGCATAAGTGACCTTTCATACGAGGGCTGGGGAGCACCGTTCAAAATGTATAATATATTGGATTTAATATTTAGTATTGGACAGCAGTGAGATGTCTTCCTGTATAGAATTTCCCCTCTTAATTTCAATAGAATATGATTTAAATGCAGCATATGAATTGATGGATACTAAACGTCAGTGTTTCTTTAGTACAAAGCACAATGCGCACATAGCAGTGAGTATCAAAAAGCAGACAAAAGCTGACATTTGCATGTCTGGACTGATTCTTTGATCGGATAGTTAGTGATTTGCCCATTTTAGAGTACTTCATTTAGGTAAATTTGTACTTTGATAGCAGCTTTAGTTAAAAGCGTTTACGCTGATGAACTATTCTTCTTTTGTGCAGTGAAATGATTTTGTGGGAAACTTTGGTTATATTTCTCAAAGTGAAGTATCAAAAGTATGAAGTTGGGTGTTTGAACACATCATGAATGAGACCCACTTAGATGGGTTGCAGTTCTGTCGAACATCACAGTACTTTTCTGTCTCTCTCCATAATTCATGAAAACAATCACCTGCAGCATTTTTTGCTGTAGCGACTCTTTGATCTCGGCTAACGCTCTCATTAATAAAACATTTCACTTCAGATTTGTTGCAGTCAATCTTAAATGAACCTCTTTTCCATCACAGCCAGCTCGACTGGTGCTAATCTGGGCCAGCTCATGCAGCTTCTTTGAAACTTCTCGTTTATGACAAATGGCAAGACGACTGCCATGAGGGGATTTTAGCTTCCTCAATAAAAAAAAAAAAAAAAAATCTGTTTATAATTTGTACAATTGTTGAGTCTAACACACATTCTTGAACTTATTCATACTATTTTTCTTGCATATGATTTTCCACTAATGTGAACTTTTGTTTTCATCTAAGAATAACCTGAACTACATTTGAGGCATTATTTGAGACACAGAACAGAGCTTGTTGTCTCAACTGTTCAGCATAACAGCAATGGCTTGGGGAGCAATTTGTACGTAAGGGAAATTAATTATTGTAATGCTGGGAATCATTCATGGCATGTTGTTCTGAAGCCTCTCCTCTTTTTGTCATGTAGGACGCTACAGCTTCTCTCACCAGGGTGGAGACGGGCCTCTACCTATGAATGGTATGTAAATGACATGCATACAAATGTCCAAGGCTGTAGCAGAAGTCAGGGCTTGTGATTACGATCTGCCAAACGCAGATAAAAAGTCATTCAATCAAAATGCAGCACTTCATTGCCATTAAAATGTAGTTGAGTGGAATTTGCTCACATTGAAAAAACAACCACAGAGAAACCTCTGGCTATCACAACCACACGCCATAAAACAAGTGGTAAAAACATAAAATGACTCAAGACGTATCATTTGTTTTATACCTTTCAAAACTGCTTTGATAGTCACTGTGGTACACATCCAAAATGGCTCACTGAAAGGAGATCAGAGCAAATCAAACCGGCTTCTCCAAGTGGGAAAATAACGCTGTTGTCGGGGTCATTCAGAGACAGCAGAGAGCAAATAAATGATTCCACAAACACGCCGTCAAAGGCAGATGATACACTTTTGTAATCGTATTCATGTTTGCAGTGATAATGAGAATCCAGACACCAGTTTTTCCATGCATAATGATGAGCATTTTATTTTCAAACACGTTGATTCATGCCGCGTTTCTGCAGTCGTATGTGGAGTTACTGAATGTGCAGCACAAGAAATCTTAAGTAAACATGCAGGTCACCTTCAGTTTGCTTTACATACATAAGTGATTAATGAGGTATTTGATCACTCTGGGGTACAATTACATGCCGTGTTATATGATGAATGATTTCAGCTCCCTCTAGTTTATGCAGCACATATTTTTATTGCTTCCACTTTCAATCCCAGTTTATGGATGAAGGTGAAAATAGATGTAACAGATGAATGTCTTTTTTTCCTCTAAAGGTTTAGGGATGTTTAATGAAAAGCATTTTGGCTAGCGGAAATTCAAAATGGCTGCCCCTTTAAGATATTGTCACCATGTTGGCTGGCCATCCAACAAATGAATTGTTTGACTTGTTTATCTTGTGTGCCTTGTTTTGTTTTTTTTGTTTTTTTTTTAAAAAGCCATATCAAGAGTGTTTTGTGTTGTTTTACATGCAGCGAGAAGTTATGGCAGAAGACGAGGTAAAGCTTGTGAATGTGTCTTGTTCTCTTCAGTGTTATTTAGAAAGCAGTAATGGGCCCTGAAATAATGACTTTGTGGTTTTGCTTCTGTGTTTGTCTGCTTGCCTGTTCACTGTCATTGATTACTGTGCCTTGAATACTGTCAGGGTTTAGGCCCCTGTTTCTGTCGGATGTAAAAGCCTTCCAAGGTCGCCAGCCGAGACCTCGTAGTGATAATGCTCATGCTTTCAAATTGTGTCATCATAAATAGCACTCATGGCTGCTTTTCTGTGTGTTTCTTGACTTGATTTAATTTATTTGCATCTAATCAAATTCCCTGCTCATTGTGATATTAATACATTCTCAAAATCGTACGAGTTGTGGTTCAGCTTGACTTGTGGTGAACCGATATGTGTAATCCAGATCATTCTCTCCTCCAGGCCATTCGTCTCTGTTCCCCATGGAGGACGAGCGCTCCTTCGGAGAGGACGAGTCAGGTGACCAGGGGCTTGCTGGCCTCGGTTCAGCCCACTGCTTCCCCCACCTCAACGGTGAACGCGTGGAGAGATATTCTCGCAAGGTGTTCGTTGGAGGGCTGCCCCCAGACATAGATGAAGGTACAGACATGTCACAGCTGCAGATGATTCTTTAGCTCGTCTGGTCTACGGTCAAAAGCTGTAACTAACATATAATGTTGAACTTTTTTCTTTATTTGTTTTTATGTCATCCATTAGTTTTGTATGTTTATAATTTTGGGGAATTAAAATAATGTTAATTCTACTACCTCCGTTTAGTTATACTATTCATGAAACTCAAAATCAAATTTGGCTTTGAGCACTAAAAACCAATACTGATTTGCTGACTGAATTCTCTGTTTCAGATGAAATCACTGCCAGTTTCCGCCGATTTGGTCACTTATTTGTAGACTGGCCCCATAAGGCAGAGAGCAAGTCCTATTTTCCACCAAAAGGTGAGTCAGACTGGTTGAACATTATATTTCTAGCCAGTGTGTTGTCTACAGCGCTGTGAAAATGTGCTCACTCGTTCCTCCACGTGTCCAACCTGTCCAGGATATGCATTCCTGCTGTTTCAAGACGAGAGCTCCGTTCAGGCCCTGATTGACGCCTGCATTCAGGAGGATGGCAAGCTGTACCTGTGTGTCTCCAGTCCCACCATCAAAGACAAGCCTGTGAGTGTGTTATTCTGTTACATGCATGCTGGCCATCTCTGTTCGTTTGCTCAGTTTACCCCTTCACTCATGTATAGTATGTTCGGTAGATGTTGCAGTATTCTGCTCCACAGCACAGAGGAGGACAAATGTGTAAGTGGTGACCCCACCGGTTGGTACATCTACGGTATTTCACTCCAGGGATGAACTGACGAAATGTGTTAATCCATATTACACAAGCAGCAAGCTGCGTTCATTATCACAGTCCAAAACGTATGTTGCTCACAAAGCAGTAGCTCCTGATTGAGAGGAAATTCTTGTTTTGTCCATCTTGGTTTTTGTAGGTCCAGATCCGGCCCTGGAACCTAAATGACAGTGACTTTGTAATGGACGGCTCTCAGCCATTGGACCCGAGGAAAACGATCTTTGTAGGAGGTGTCCCTCGTCCCCTGCGTGCAGGTGTGTGTGTGTGTGTGTTTGTGTGTGTATGTGGTGGCTTCTCAATGTGTTGCAGGCTGACATTGTTTTGATCACATTAACTTTTCACTGTACATGGTTATTCCAGTGGAGCTCGCCATGATCATGGACCGTCTGTATGGGGGAGTGTGTTACGCTGGGATTGACACAGACCCTGAACTCAAGTATCCAAAAGGGGCGGGGCGAGTAGCCTTCTCCAATCAGCAAAGCTACATTGCAGCCATTAGTGCCCGATTTGTTCAACTGCAGCATGGGGAGATAGATAAACGGGTGAGTGCATCTGATGTTTGCAGGTTTTAAAAAAGAAGCGTGGATGTTCATGAAATATTAATTCCCACCTATCTGTCAGGCTGCTGTGCATGCATTGGAGTTTTCTCGACCTCCATTTTAACACAGTTTTCTTGTCATCCATTTTGTCTCTCATTCTCAGGTGGAAGTGAAGCCATATGTCCTGGACGACCAGCTGTGTGATGAGTGCCAGGGCACCCGCTGCGGGGGGAAGTTTGCTCCTTTCTTCTGCGCCAACGTGACCTGTCTGCAGTACTACTGTGAGTATTGCTGGGCAGCCATCCATTCTCGGGCCGGCCGTGAGTTCCACAAGCCGCTGGTGAAGGAGGGAGGGGACCGACCACGACACATCTCCTTTCGCTGGAACTGAGGCGAGAGGGCAGGGGAGGGAGACGACGCAGGATTGGGGAGGGACTGAGAGGAAGGGGTAGTTAGGGAAGGGGTACGGGCTACGATAAGAAAAATAAATGCACTTTTCTTTTAAATTTAAAAAAACAAAAACGAACTTAATTTATTTTTTATTTCATTTTATTTTTAATTTGGCCTTCTAAAAGAAGTAAATGCTAAGAAGAGAGTGAAATCCCATTTATGTTTTGACTTTAAGTGTGCATGAGCATATGGATGCATTAGATTTGGATTTAGATGTTTTCTGACTTGACTGTACTTTCTTTTCGTGTTAGCTGGCAAAGCTGCTTACATTTGTTGTCAAGAGTAACATAAAATTTAAGTGAGGTTCATCATACCTAAATCAGTATACTAACTATGGAAGTTGAGTTTAAGAAGGGTGCATTTTCTTACTTTTTGCTTGCAGGATTAGAGAACAACTGTACCATTTACCAAAGGTTGAGGAGTGCAAATGGTTGGGTTGAACAGAGGAGGAACACCGTTTCAGATGGTCAGGCGATTGAGTTTTTTTTTTAAGAAGCTCAGTGTATAGCATCAGGCCACGTCACAAAAAACAAAAATCTCCCCTCAGTCTGACACACACGCTTGATTTATAATGATTGCTGGCATGAGGTTTTAGGTCTTGGTTTAAAAGTCGACACTTTGTAACCAGAAAGGGCAAACCAAAGATTGGCCTAAAACACGTCATCAAAAGCAGATGTTGATCTGAGGGTTTTCAGGATAATGTTATGTCCTCTCGTCGCACGGCGGAGGAAAGGCTGGAGGCGTCTGGAGTTTCGGTTTGTGGGTGTCGGCTAATAAAGACACAGCCCTCAGGGCTCAGGTATTGGCAGTAGTATTTGCTCACTTTATATTGTCAGGGATATTAGCACTGGAAGCTGACATGCTAATGTAGTACAAACAAATGGGAATGCACAGACCAGTCTCCCTGAGCTGTCCTCATGGTGCACCACTGCACGCTCTACCATGACTGGAGCTTCTATCACAAGTGTTGTGGTTGGATATGGTAGTAGCTAGAATTTGCTGTCACAGAGATAAAGATATTATTTTATACATGGCCTGCTGATTTTTGTACAGTGTTTTATAGCTGATTATTTTGTCATGAACATATATACATTTATTATGCACTACTTTTCTAAATATTTTTTTCAATAGTCATTTTAGGCACATTTTTCACAGATGGGAGAACTCCTTTTGCAATACCTCATTTTTTTCACTTGGTGAAAAATAATTTTGTACCTTTGTTACTAAGAGATCTGCATTTATGGTAAACTTAATTTAAAAAAGAAAATGAATGATATTAATATAATTTTCAATTAGCTTTTATATATTTAAGTGCTGGTAAATCTGAAAATTGTCTGGTGCATTGGTGTGATTCTGTAGATAAAAAAAAAAAATAAGGCTATCAATAGCCAGTCATATATGGATTCTCCTCTGTCCTAATAAACATAATTACAGGATCCTAAGGCATGACAAGACCTTTCTAAACTGATTTTGATAGTCTTGAAAATATATTCTGACATTTCTCTCCTAGCTGTAGTCAGTAAGATTATCAATAGGGTAAATGTTTTGGCTTTGGTCAATGTGAAAACTTCCCTTCTATCAGCGGAGTGGATATCAGCTGTTTGAATATTTAGATCCTCTTTCTGGGACTGCCTGTAAGTTCTACTTATTCTCGGCATGCATAATGTAATACAGAAATAACATGGCTAGTGTTCATGCAGGACCTAATGTAATGCACTAGATCTCCTTTTTCCTTTTTAACTTTCTTTTCCTTATCTCTTTGAGATCACCTCTCTTGTAGCCTCTCTTTACATGATGGAGTCTGCCTTCCTTACACAGACATGATGTTTATGCAATCTACACAGTGACAACACTTTGGATGCGTTTTTGTAATGTAGAGGACACTCAGTAGGACATAGGTGAGGAGACTTGATCACTTGACCCCCTTTGTGATGTGGCATGCTTTGGGACATAACCTGAATGTGATTTAATGTTGCAAGTTAACTTTGAGCCATTATGTGCAATACTTATTCTTTCCAGAAACAAGTCTCCGCAGTGTAAGTCATTTAACCCATATAAATCATGCAGTCATTTACACATTATTTGTTTCCTATTGTTCATGCTGATGTCTGCAAGAAAAAATAAGTAATTTATACCTGAATTTATTTTTAAACATTAGTTTTGTGCTTATTTACTTATTTTGCTACTACCATGCTACTGTGATTGAAAACATTGTATATACTAGGTCGATAATGTATTTAGCATTTGCTATATTTTCAATTGAAATGTATAACTATCATTTTGATCAGATTTTTGTTATATTTTTGGGGTGATGTGTTAAACTCGTTGTGTCTAGTTTTTCTAATTGCTGTATTGTGCTCCACATTTTCAGATGAAAAGAATTGATTGATTATGTCTGTTAGTATTACTTGATTGCAAAATTTCAATAGTTTTTAATTGTATGCTGGGAAGGTTATATTTATTAACTTTTTTTTTTTTTTTTTTTTTTTTTACCTGATATCATTTTGATTTTTATTAAGTCATTTCACATTTATACGTAAGTTCCAATTTTTATATTTTCTTCCTGATTAATTTCCGCTACAATACAGAAGTCAGTTTTTATAGTTGGTTTGTAGTATTGAAGTAAAACAAAGATCTAATGTCATATATTCATTTGCTGCCAACTGTTTGTAACTGTATGCATACATTTGAAGTATTTGTAATGTGAGATGTTGAACGAATAAAACGGCTGTGAGGAAGAATTATATGCCTAATGATGATTTACAAGAATTACAGTTTTTCCCTTTGTGTCAGTGTTTTCTGAGAGGGCATTGTTAATTGATTTGCCTGAAGGTTTTCTGGTAAATCTCACACCTGATGCCACTGTTGTGTGACAGCACTTTATTTTGGCACATCTGGTTGGTTCAGCTGAATCAGGTCAGAGGTATTTATAGGCTGGGGCTTATTTCAGGCCTTAGTGAGTGCTATTTAGCTCACCTAAACCTCCTGCCTTTTGTCCCAACAAAACCTTTTCCATTCTATAAAAGCCTGTTTTTTTTCTCTCAGAGGTATTCACATGGGCAGCAAAATATCGTGAATTAGGTCACTGAGACAGCACTATTACATATAAACAGAATTTGACTTAAAACTGGCCAGAGTCTCAGAAGTGAAAGGCCCATCTCATCAGGGAGGTCTTCCAAATAGATAGTGGCTTTATGTTTTTCTTAAAAATCTATTACTACAGTTCAGAGGAGAAAGTACTTTTTACTCCATTAATTTTTAGGTTACTAGTTATGTTACAAATTAAGATTTGACATACAAAACTTGTGGTGCATTGCTTATAGATTAAGCTTGAGTATGAAGAGCTTAAAATGAGCTCCACCTTGATCAAACACAATAGTTAAATGCTAATCACACGTTAATGCATCAGCAGAAATTATTCAATAATAAAGTAGTATGGTGCTAAAGGGGACAATTTGCTACTTGTGTACTCATAGATAGTGAGTCCTTCCTCTTCTACTGCATCTTGGGAAAGCAGGCTGTAATTGTACATGAGGCTTTTCAGATAGGCCTGTGGATTCAATTTACAGAAGTAAGCAACTGTTCAATTTACACATAATGGGATTTTTGAGATTATTGCATAGAAACATTTTTGACATTATCCGGGTAATACTGCCACCTGCCGGTTGACAGCACTACATGCACAATTTGGGACCTCAGAAAGGAAGGGAAACAGCCGGTTGGCCAAGATAAACAGAAGTGTGTCTCTAACGTAGAATTTAGAGAGAAAAAGATGCCGCCAGTAAAGACAGTGTATGTGCCCTGGTTTGACTCACAGCAGGGCCCCAGTCAACGAGATGAACCGCAACCAGACCGCGCCATTGAACAGACTGAGCCTTCCTGTCAGGGCCAGAGGGGCACGCGCGCGAACAAGCGGCGTAACGTTAGAGGTGAACAAAGTCGGTCCATTTTAAAAGTCAAACTACCAAAGCTCAACAAGAAGGCGACAAAGGAGGACAAAACACAGAGAAGACTGATATCAGAGACTGCTGCTAATAAAACCAAGACAACTGAGAGCAGAAAAGGTGGAGTTAATGTTAGCATAAGTTAGCCAGTTCCGTTAGCTCTAATGCTAGCTAGTTGGCTAATGGTAATTGGCTGCCAGTGGACTGGACTAAACACAGCAAAACAAAATGTACACCCGTTTATTTTGACTGGAGGAGAGGAGCACACTATACACTACAGGGCAGTGGTTCCCAACCTGGAGGTTACCATGAAATCTTTGGGTTATAATGAGCCTTTTGGCTGACATTCAAATTCACAGTGATGTTGATGGATGTGCATGGTTAGTGTAAGTAAGTTAGATGGATAAACAACAAAACTATATTTTTTTTGGTTGGACTGCTCATAACTAATGGCCAGTGATTTGGGGTCAAATGTAAATTTGCTATTCTGCCATTGAGGAGTGACAACCTAAACGACTGAATCACTACAGTTCAGTGGAGTACTCCTGCAGCAAACTATTTTTCTAAAATATTAGGTATAGCAATATTCAGTTTTTGGCTTTTATTGTTTGTGGTGTTGTGCACAGTATTACATTAAATTGTTTTCATTATTGATTATTGTTATTGTGTCCACCCCAAGAACATGAACATCTGTTTCACCTCAGATTAAACACACAGATGCAGATCTGTTATTTATTATTTATTCTCACACAAACCTTTTCAGATCAGCTTCCAAAGGGTAAAACCTTAAAAATGGGTGACCATGATTTAAGTTATCATGATCAAACTAGGGGCGGCACGGTGGAGCAGCAGACCAAAAACATGCTCATTAGGTTAATTGGTGACTCTAAAATTGCCCTTAGGTGTGAGTGTGAATGGTTGTCTGTCTTGTATGTTGCCCTGCAATCGACTGGCGACCGGTCCAGGGCGTACCCCACCTCTCGCCTGTTGACAGCTGGGATAGGCTCCAGCCCCACCCCCTGCAACCCCGAAAGGGATAGGCGGTATAGAAGATGAATGAATAAATGAATGAATGAATGAATGAATGAATGAATGAATGAATGAATGATCAAGCTAGCTGGACAATAAAATACCATACACAGAACTGCTTCATTGAAATTGTCAAAACTAAGCCAAAGTGAGGTAACTAGTATATTGTGTAAGTGGACTTCACTGTCAGCAAATGCCTCATGTTCACATTTATTTTGTTCTCAGGTGCTGCCACTGATTCTGATGCTGTTGGTGGAGATGTTTTCTCTTTCCCCCAAGGACCCACCAGCAAAGCAATAAACGAGAAGAAAAAGGTAAGCCCTGTGCAGAGTACTCTTTACGGGCTATTATGAAGACTAACAGGAGACGACATTGAACAGAAGAAAAACAGTCCATTCAGAAACGTTATTCTGAGCTCCTTAATAACAAACAAAGAACCATGGTAACACATCAGTTCCAAAATTCCATTAGGCCCACTGTACGTAAAAATTGTGCTGAACTAACAAGTCATCACTGTGTACTGAGGTCGCCAGCTCCATGTTGAGCTTCCTCTGTGGCAGTGGAGATTATACATGCCTGAATGACAAAAGCAAGGGTGGGCTGTACCTCCCCCTCATCGCGACAAGCAGGAGCATTATTCTGGACGTTCACAGTGTATCTTCAGCTACACTGCATATGGCAGCGTCTTTGAGGTTAACATTAACTACGTGTGCCACAGTCAGTTCAAATTTAACCGCTAGTCATAGACACTATGTTTAGTCCACCCATAAGCTTTGATGAATGACATATGTGTGCGATATCTACTTGTTTATTCTACAGTATTTGTTTGGATAAGGTATAACTAGGGAAACATTCATTTAATCTTTCATCTGGTCTTTAATACCAGTATTTGAATGTTAGCCAATACAGGTCAGTGTGTGTGTGTGTGTGTGTGTGTGTGTGTGTGTGTGTGTGTGTGTGTGTGTGTGTGTGTGTGTGTGTGTGTGTGTGTGTGTGTGTGTGTGTTCTGTTAAAGCAGTGCAAACTTTTCAGACCTTTTTCAGAGCAGATATTTTGACATGCCACAATAGGAGGAGCACAAGTATAAAACTACTGATGGCTGATTTCTATTTTGTACACTGTCATGACTTATGGAGACGCTTGAATTGAACAGAGCCATTATTATGTTATCAGGAACGCCTGTGCTTTTCCTACTATGACAAGTCAAATTGATTTCTTTCAAAGGTCCTATTGATAAAACCGCTGTACCCACCAACCAGACTACCGAGGTCTTTGTATTCCCTCTTTATTTTCTTGGGAATGCATCCCCTCTCCTGGATAGGCCAAGCTTGCAGTTGTTAGGACTATCTGCACGGTGCTGGAGGAGAACCAGCTCATCAGACAGAGACTGGCTGCCCTCAGACATGCCAACTGAAGCTGCACTGACTGACTGAAGTGGTCCACAACCATAGCAGGTTACTTACTGGTATTCTATCTGTGTTTCTTCACATCAGAGTTCAAATTTGTGGAAACATTTTGTTCCTTAAGCATGCGGTGTTGAAAACCAGTGTTACAATGAGGCACAATGGTTCAATTGATAATGTGCTGTGAGACCATAAAGCAATCTGCATGAAAATGTGTTTGTCAGATAGAAGTGTGTTTCAGACAATGTTCACAGGGTAGTGTTGTTTTATTAAAAGAGTCCATATTCAAACTGCTGTGCTAAAGTGTTTATTCGAATTAGTCGTCTGGTTTTTTACATTATAGCTGTCATACAAGTGTAGGCTGAGACAGTGTCAGAGCAGCATTGTAACATAATATTGTAGTGTGTACATACTGAAGTATTCTGTCCCCCTCAGTTACAATAGGTGGCCAAAATATTATTTACACATTAATAGTATGATAACACTAGAAATAGCTCTCAAAAAAAATACTATAAAGTTCTGCATGAGATTGAATAGTTATTTATGATACTGAGTCCACTAATAGTGCATCATGGTGCAAGAATCAGCGTTAGAGTCTGAGGTGAAACTCTCTTAATTATCCACCAGAGGGCAGCACTTCCTCTGATATCAATGTTTGCTTTGGTAGTTCACTACATACTTCTATACTTTCACTCCTATTCACTATGTCATAGAAATGTCACAAGCCAATGTGCCAATTTCAAACAGTGCCTTGTTATGTGCCCCTATGACAAAAGTATTATAGATTGTGTGTAGTTTGTCTGAAAAGCTAACCTAATTTTTCAACTTGACCAAAATGATGAATACTGTTGAATAATGGTATTGACCTGAAAATGTTGACCAAATACTTCAGTGCTGTATCTGTCAGCAGAGATTTAATGTTTACTCCTTTTATCAGGATTTATATTAGTAAATCAACTTGAGAGCAGCATATGGCTGTGATTATTTTAACTGTAAAATAATTACTGTTAAACCATGGACAATTTACTTTAAATTGTTCTGCAGTTTCATACTGTTTAGATTGATAAGCCTCATTGCCTCTGCGTTTATAGGCCTTTTATGTATTTATTTATTTATTTGATCCTTTTCTGCCCCGAACACAAAAATGGCAGCCTTATCAGAGCTCTCAGTAAAGTTCAGAGAGGTGTTCAGTGTACAAGCACAGTTAGATCAGGACCCATATTTACAAAAGCTGTGAATATTTTGAACAGAATTTCACTCACAAATTTGTTGTATCGTTCAACGTTTATGGGCTTATCGCATTGATAACTGTCACTTTCATTGCATTTAAGACATTGGTGTGTTGTCCTGGCACCAAGTTTTACCTGCACCTTTAGCCTATTATTTGAAAGAAGTTTGATGAGTTGTGCTCTCAAATTCATTGCGTTCTAAAAGGTTTGCAGCAAAATCTGCACTGCTGGTTTGAACAAGTTATTATTTTAGAAACATGATTTTATCACTTCCCTTTATATAATACAACTACAATCACCTCAGGCTACATTCAGCCTGTGTCAACACAGAATAGAGAAGATGCTTTAACTCTGATTCACAAACAAATCTTTCAGAGCACAGGCTGCTGTACTTTGAAGCAAACACAGCTAGTGGTTTTGAATCAGTAAACAGGCAGTTTATAGAGAGCGCTTTCACAGCATTGAGGATAAATGGCTGTTGGGATGGTGATTAGCAGTTAAACGGGCCTTTTAATCAGAGCCGTGGTCTGCTAGGAGACTGGCAGACTGTGGCAGCTTTACCTCTAGACCACACTGTGAAGCCTGTTGACCAGCGGTTTGCTGCATTGTTTACATGGACAGAGGCCCCAGGATGTTTGCAGCTTGAAACAAGCTGGTTTTGTTTTACAGGACCTGCTCAGAAAATAACTTGGTCAGCAGAAACAGTGGTGGAGAGGAGACCAGTAAAAGACACTGAGCTATAAAATGTAATATAAAGCAGTGAAGTATGTGTACAAAGTATTGTTTGGGCCTAGCTGTGAATTCTATAAGATTTCCTTGAGTTGTTGCAGCTGTAAATGCAAAGCCTCTTTCTGGATTCCAGACAGGTGTCTGAGGTTGGAGTACATGCTGGAATTATTCAAATGCTGGCGTCCCAAATAGCAGCACAGTGGTATTTCTGATGATGATGGATGATTCATTATCTGTTAACATCATCTGTACCACATCCTGTCTGAAATGGCTCAGTGTGAGAAACCTGATCATGGCAGTGAGAGACCTGGTAATGTCTGCAGATTTCAGAGCTGTGTTGTGACACTGGCAGGACGAGCAGTATTAAACATATTGCCAGCCACCTGTTGACAGAGAGCAAAATAAGCAGCAGGCAACCAAGCTCATGCGATGAGCAAAAACGCTGTGTCATTTTGGTCAAACGCATCTCACTTTGGTACTTAATCCTCCACTGATAAGTCGTCACATTGTCTTAATCACCAACAGGATCCAGAGTCTCTGCTGGCATTGACAGATTTTCCCCCTGTTGTAATATCTCGATGAGTTTGATAACAGAACAAAATAAAGGACATCATAAAAATGGACTATAGCTGGGTTCATTTTTCTTTGATTACAGATGTGTACATTTTACATGTGTACATCTTTATGTAGTGGATAGATGAGTTTAATGACTGACATTTGAAAAAAAGAGTAAACTTTGAACTTAACTGCATTTTTTGGCCAGTTCAGCAGCCTCTGTACAGGTTTGTGTTCTGAGATAAAGGGTAATATCGCCATGCTAACATGCTCACAGTGTCAAAGCTACCATGCTGATGTTTAGCAAGTACAGCGTTTACCATGTTCACTATGTGAGTTTAGTGAGCTGCCACGCTGACATTTGCTTAATTGCTCTAAACACAAAGTTGTACACGAGGCTGTCGGGAAGATTTGACCTGATGTTTGTGTAGAGGAAAAGTCAGGGGATCACCAAAGTTATTACAGGTATCCTCTGGGGATCGAGAATGTGTGCACTAAATTGTACAACAGTCCATCCTGTAGTTGTTGAGATATTTCAGTCTGGGTCAAAGAAGTGGAGAGGGCTCATATTGTCTCCATAGCTGCTAGTGGTTAAAAATGTTGATTAGAGTATTTGTTTCAAAAATCCAATCGATCAAAATCCCAGAGCTGTCAGACTATGAGAAATAAGTTACATAGCCAATACAGAAAACTGAGTCCAACACAGTGAATCATTAAATGTCCACCATAAGATTTTGATTTAACTTTGAACTCTTTTTTGTCTTTCCTGATGTTACCACTCGACCAAGCAAGTAAGCAGAAGCACCCACAGAATTTTTAAAAGCATGTTTGATGCCATTTCAGCACTTCCCTTCATTTCTTACCTGGCAGGGGAGATGCCATGATCAAGAGGGTGGTTCACCCATGGCGAGGCGCATCCATTGCACTAAGGGATGTGCTGACCCGTGCGAATTCCCCCCATGTGGGAATCTTGACTGCATAATTTGTGGTAGTGGGGGACTGCGTATGCGCTCTCCCCTCATTTTGTGGCACGGTGGAACGGTAACACTGTCGCCTCACAGCTAGAAGGTTCCGGGTTCGATTCTCGCTGTGGGTGCCGGGGGGGCGTGTCCTCCACCATGTCTTCGGTGCCTGCTGCTTGAGGAAAGGGGCCTTTCTGTGTGGATTTTGCATGTTCTCCCCATGTTCACCTGGGGTATCCTCCATAAAATGTACCCCCACTAAAAACATGCAAGAAGATCACCACCTGACCAATGGTGACGGAGAGAGTTAGGTCCCCGGGCGCCGCTGTCGGCTGGCAGCCCACCGCTCCTGGTCTGCCGCGGAGGAAGGACGGACCATGGATGGGTTAAACACGGAGAAAATAATTTCATGGGAAGCATGACGTGTGCATGTAGTGTGCAACTAACTGTGTGATGTTAGAATAAAAGTATGTTTCTTCTTCTTCTTCTTCTTCTTCTTCTTCTTCTTCTTCTTCCCCGAAAGAATGGAATAATTATCACCATGACATTCTGTTAAACCATAATGTGATTACGGTGCCTCGTGTGTTTTACATAGATACCAGCTCTTTAAAAGCGTTTAACTATTTTTACTACCAGACAGCGTTCAGGGTGTTGAAATCCGCAGGTTGAGTTTCATCAGCCTTAATTGAGTCAACAGTCTGCAGCACTTTGCAAGCCAAGAGCAAACTGCTGTCAAGTGTTCGACTAATGTGTCTCCTTCAGCTCTGGTGGCATCTGCAGGGAACAGAAGACACATTAACCAGCTCGGCTCGCTTCCTGTCTACATGTTGTAGCGCACATATTCCCTATATACAGAGCAATACAGTCCACATGCAGTAGTAATGGCTGCATATTTGCAGATGGTAGAGAAAGAGTTCAGTGACATGGGGTTGCTGTTCCTTCCTCTTTTCTTGCAGTGCTGAACATAAATAACCATGCAGCAGCACCCTTACCCAGTGTGGTTGCATGTGTAATATCACCCGTGATCTTAATCGTACAATGACTAATATTTCCCCGTTGAATGTATGTGTGAATGAAGCTTCAGCTCATTTTCAGGAAAAAGTTTTGAATAATAAATTTGTGAGGTCATGTCACTGAAAATTGTTTTGTGGCTTTCCCTTTGCAGTAAATGTGGGTTAAGGTTAAAAAGTCTGACACACTATGAGACTCAGAGATACTTTACCACATTCACATTTGCATGACGGGTATTTGTTGTGGTGAGATGGGGATTTACAGTTGCTGCAGTGCTAATTTGTTTTGGCTTTTTATATAATATTAGAATCGCTTGTTTCAAACAACAGTGTTGAAACACAGTGAAGCACTGATCCACCAAGTAGCCATGAAGTAGTGAGAAAACACATCTGACCACCTCCAGCATCCCAAGATATGAGTAGCCTCCCAGATTGAAGCTGGCTTTCCCTTTATCCTCACAAATAGCATTAAAATGAAGACGCAGTGTCTTTTACATTGATTATATTTGCATTCAATAGCTATGCTACAATTAAAAACTAATTGTGTTGTTGCCTCAGTTTAATTGTAATGGGGCCCTGTGTCTGCACGTTCATTTGTATGGCAGTGTCTGGAAAAGTTAGATATGCAAAAGCCTAATCAATTCCCTCTGTGGATTCTTGTCATTGTTCAACTTCTGACATTGATTAAAGCTTAATTTAAATCCACCTCAGGGGGCACCACTGATAATAGTCTTCTCCTCTCTGCCTTTGACGTCTGAAATGTGTCTTTTCAAAGCATAGAGGTGCAGCCACGTACATTAATATACAGAGCAATGCTGACGTTAAAGACAGCACGCTGTAACCGCCACGCTGTAGTAAATAAACAGTTTTGGGAGTGGTGGGTGTCAGCTTTATAACACTCATGGAAGGGCATGCAGGCCAAAATGCACCCCAAATAAACTCCTCTCCTTAGATTCAGGAAAACATCTTGAGAGCTCATTTTACTTTTAGCTGTAATCCGTCCTACCCTATACTTAAAACAACATTAAACATCAGTTATCTTGAAGTTGTCCGTGGTTGTGCCTCTCTTTTTTATAGGTAGTTTATTTTGACTGTCTCCGAATGAAATATTGATTCTGCCTTGATTGGCCTGTGATTGCTACAGTGAAAAAGTCTGTGGGTTGCTCTGTGTGGCAGTCGTTAGCACGTTTCAGCGTGATGAAGGATGTCCTGGAAGAAACGCCATGGCTGAAGTCGACGTAACTCTCACTTTGAAAAATTGTGTGGAAGGTTATTTGACCGTATTTCATATGCAAGATGCCAAGTTGTGGCACCAGAAGCAGGATTTAGTATTCAGGAATATTCTGCACATGACAGCATGGTTTAATGGTTATAATTTTCTGTATCCTGTAAGATGAAAGAGGAGAGAAAAAGGGTATCTATAAAAGATTTTTTCCCTGATCTAGTCTCCCAAAATGCGTGTGGATCTTTGTAGAAAAGCTCTTGTGTTGACTTTCACACTAACAAAGATTTACGGTTGCAAACTGTAGACGTTTTAGCTGTGTGTGTGTGAGTGTGTGTGAGTGTGTGTGTGTGTGCTGCACTCTGTTGCTAACAGAACTAATGCAGGTGAAGCGAGGCGGAAGAGAGAGCAGTGCTAATTGGTGTTTGGGGTGATCAGTGCGAGCCGAGGACATTAGCTCTCTGGTCTGTTGCTGCTCTGCCCCATACGGAGACACTCTGGCTCTGTAACCTTTGCTTGGATGGTCAGGCTGCACCAGCTCTGTCAGTGACTTCCTCTGTGTGTCTTCCCCCACAGTGGGAGACAGGCCCAGCAGGAACTCTCTCAGCGCTGAGACCAGAGGCCAGCAGCAAGCTATTTGGGCCTGGCTACTGGAGGAAAGGCTACAAAGACAAATTGCAAATTATTAAGAAATCCCGCTACTTCTGGTTGTCTGCATATGTTTAAAACTAGCCGATTAAGCTCGAACACATCAATACTCCTGTAGATTATATTCTACAGGATTAAACACTGAAAAAAACGAAAACTTCTGCTACTACTTCTAAATCACATTGATGGAGTATGATGTATTTTGGAATAAGAAGCCAATGCATTTTTGCTAATAAACTGATTTTCTCTCCAGGCATTGGCTAGACCCCTTCATACCTTACCTTGTCTTAGATGTAGCATGTGTTGATCTATGCCCCCCCTGCCTCTGTCTCCACCTGCCGCTCCACCGCTCGCCGGCAGCTTCGACTCCGCTCATCAAGCGCACAAACCTCATCAGCAGCTCGGCTATCTGACAAACTGTTTTGGGTAATCTCTGCCTTAACACCCTCAACCCATATAAAATGTCCTGTCAGCATCTGACATGTATCTTCATGGAACTTGACAGGCTAACGTTGGCTAACATTATTAAGCACACTGCAGATTTGTTTGGATGCAGTCAACAGATAAAACATGAAAAATAAACTTCCCACCGTCACACTTGCTGTGTTTGGAGGATAAATGGATGGAGTTACAGTTTCCCCAACCTCACCTCTGCCATCACATGCTTTTAACCAACCACCTCGCTGTTTGTTACCCCTGAACTAGATTTTTCCAGGTAATCAGATCTTACAGAAATCTCGTTCTTATCAACCTGTGGCCAAATGTTTCCAGTAAGCCCTGATTAATTTTGCAATTTTGTTTACATGCACACACATGCAGACACATTCTCACGCCCACGTGTCCGCGCTCGCCATAAACCCATAGGAAGCACGCTGAAATGACAGTTAGGCCCCTTGATTGATTTGCCTGTGTTTACAGGAGAGTGAGCTCACGCTGCCTGAGCACTTTGCTTCATGTGGAGACTAATGATGTTGAGGCGCTGGGGAGTCGAGCCCCTGATGCCACTGTAATCCTGCTGATTACAGAGAGCACACAGATCACAGAGCTCTGGACAGCACACTCAAGTCACCTCACTGGTGGCCTTTGTGTGCGTGGGCATGTGTATATGAGAGAGAGCGAGACATACAGCAGACAAGGAGGCAGACGTGAGAGTATAGATAGAAACTGGGAGCAGACTATAGGGTACAGCATGCAATGAGCACATTAATTTTGCATCAGCTGCTGTGCACGTCTTGGCTGAATGAGCATTAAATCTCTCTCAGAGTGGCATTAAATTGTCTGCTCTTCATCTCCTTACGTCAGCTGTAACATCCTTGCCCTTTTTGGCTGCTTTTCAGGATGTTGCATCGCCTTATCCTGTCAGCCAGTGGTTAGAGGCCATGTTTAAGAAGGCTATAGCTGCTGCTGTACCTCTCATGATGTTTCCTAATACTCTGGAGCGCTACAGGTATGAGCTTCAAACAGTCATGAGACGCCTCTGTCTCCACCGACAGAGCAGAGACTGGGACTAATCGCAGCGGGCGCCACACACCTCAGGAAGGTAGCAATTTTCCATCATTACCGTTAAATCCTGCTTAAAAGAACCGGATTCCACAGGCCTAATTACAAGGTGTTAATAATAACAATGTAATGACAGTCATTTTAAAGCCTTCCCAAAACCATAATCCATCTCCCAACTGCCTCTCACATTTAAGTGTGTGGTTGCTGCACAGTGATATCTGAAGTTTAAAAGCACTGTGATTCTTATTGATTACCATTGTGATTACTCCCACACTTGGTGTGTCAGTCCCTGCGAGTCAGGGCTTGAATTAGGAGCTCTGTCAGCTTTTGTTAAGTGGAAGTACAGCTCTCCAGATGTCACACTGATGCTTTTCATCCTGGTGCCGCTGATGCTTGGAGACACGGCCCGGACAATCCACCAGCCTAATTGCAGGATGGAGTAGAGTTTAGCAGACAGGGGACTGATTTACTTCTATTAGCAGGGCTTTCTTCCCCCCACACAAAATACAAGCCTCACCCACGTCCAAAATTCCTTTGCATTAATTCAGGACTATTTTCCCGTGCTTTCAGTGTCAGCTGAGGGTTTGCAGTTTGCAAAGTGAATAAAATACGGGCTGTTACTGTCAGTAATTATGATAAAACAGTGTGAGCTATTTTCCAGAAACAATCTTCTCCCAGCGCAATTACTGCTAAATGAGGCTGATGTGCAGCTGACCGGCTGTCTAGCTGAGGGTGTGGCACCACAGGGATCCCATGCAGAGCACCCCAAACACACCGTCCAATCACAAGTCTCCCCCCATCCCCGGGATCAGGACGCATCATTGGCTCAAAGTCCCGAGCGCCTCCCGAAGTTTTTCCAGCACCAACTCCGTCAACTTAACACCTCAACGTGTCCTCGCTGCATTTTGCCCTCCGTGGCCAAGAAGTTATGTGTTTTCTGCATTGGAATTAAATATCGATCTCGGCCACAAACGAGAAAGCATGGCTTCCCCTGGAGACTGGAGGGACGACGGTGTCCAACCACCGCGGCTGAAGAAGCGCTTGGCGCAGGTGTCGTGTCTGCCGTTCAGCGTGGAGGCGCTCATGTCGGACAGGAGGCCGCTGAAGGCGACGGACAGAAAAGAGGGAAGTAACTCTGTGACCGATCATCAGGCGCACAGGCCGGACGACTTGTCCAGACAGCTACTGTCCATCAAATCAGAGCCATCGGAACAAGGGGACTGTGCGCCCTGGATACCCAGCCCCGTTAAGATGTCAACACCACCCCGTAAGTGATCCCGGATCATGTCTTGAAACATATGATACGGCTTTACTGTTTAAGAACGCCTTACGTAATCGTTGGACGTCTTTGGGTGCCTTAAATCACTCGAGGAAGAATCCAAAGTAACATGAAACTTCATAGTTCATAACAATTAAGGAGAGAGATGCGCTCGTCTAATGAATATAAATCAATAAACAGGTTCAGTTCATTTTTTTAAGTAGAGGAATTCACACACGAAAGGCAGAACAAAACATAATTTGATATAAGAGTAAATTAAATTTTAATTTTTAAATTTTTATTACTTTTTTCTGTAATTTTTCTATTTAGGGCGGAGTCTGATGATATTTTTACAGTATTTTTTTATTCTTAGAATTGCTCAGTTTAGGCAACTCCAATGATAATCAGTTACATTGATATAAAATCTAAAATAGCAGCAAACATTTTGAGAAGAAGCAAATAAGGAAGGGTTAGTATTTATCATTGATAAAGTATGATCAACATTTTTTGTCATGTCATTTTCTATCAGTCGATTGGATAACTGACTCATCGTTTTAGCTCATACTCAGTTTTTTGGATATTAAATCAAAGAAGTAGTATGTTAACATTAAAGTGGACACCTAACTCTGCCTAACATGTGTCTCATGTCCTCCAGGACAGCTCAGTCCAGCAGTCTGCCCCTTGAGGAAGCACAAAACCAACCGTAAGCCTCGCACTCCCTTCACCACCACGCAGCTCCTGGCCCTGGAGAGAAAGTTTCGTCAGAAGCAGTACCTGTCCATCGCCGAGCGGGCCGAGTTCTCCTCCTCCCTGTCGCTGTCCGAGACGCAGGTAAAGATCTGGTTCCAAAACCGGCGGGCTAAAGCCAAGAGGCTCCAGGAGGCCGAGGTGGAGAAACTCAAAGTAGCGGCTGGCATCGGGCCCAAAGCTGTGTTCCACCCGGGCATCTCGTCCTTCGGTTTCCCCCTCAGTATTAACCTGCAGGCTGGATCAGCAGCACTCTACGGACTGGGCTGCTCGTACGGCCGCAGCCCCATTCTCCCTGCTGCACATCTGGCCATGTACGCCTCGCAGGTTGGGCACAGCCTGTTCCATCTCTCCTGAGAGGAAGCAGCAATACACAGACCAAGTGCTGTGGATCTGAGGACAAGAGTATATCATGAAGTCACGCACCTTATTAAAGACCTGACCGAGGACCTGAAGTGGAGCTGAAGCTTCATGATCTTCACTGGTCTTGAGTTACAAAGAGAATTTCTAGAAGTTCTCTCACTTTTCGCGACAGAGGCACAAGGATGCAGCGTCTCAAAGATCCTTCTTTGGTGTCTGTTATTGCTGATTCAGCAGAGGTCACTGATCATGAATGGGATATTGATCAGGCCCCGTGTGTTTGATCATTGCCCTGAATAACAGATTGCATGTATTGTAGCCTTTTCTCTAATAGTTGAATATTCCCGGCATTGGGAATATTATTTTCCACTTGTTAGCCTTGAATATGCAGGGCACATTCTGGCCTGGTGGAGTGCACGCTTGCTTAAAAGCCAAAGCATTCCCAAATGACACACATTTATTTATGATGGCCCTTAGATTCATTTATGCCGTGATGCATATTTACATTTTTTAAAGGTAATATTTTATGTGTTTTACATTACATTAAAGCTTTTTCTTTACTCTCAGTTTTGTTCTCTTTGCTTGTTTGTGGCGCACAATGCAGTTGTTTAATGTAACACAACCTTTAATGGGAGTTTCAGCTCCTTCTGCTCCTGACTTCCTGCTGCCTCCTCTTCTGTTCTCCACATCCAGCAAGATGCTCTCTGGTACTTGCAAGCTGTGTGTTTTTTTTTTGTGTTTCTTTTATGCTCAGAGCAGTTAGACATCAGCATGGTGATGGTGGCAGGAAGCCTCTGATCAGATCTCTATGGTGAACAGACGTGCTTGAGATCAGTTGTATGTGCAGTCATAGAGTCGGGGCTGATAGTTTCGTGGCTTTTCCTCCTCTCACCGCACTGTGAGCTCCACCAGATTGATTTTTTCTTGACATTTGGTGTTATGGATCACAGTTATTTCAGATGATCTTAGAATTTTCACAGCAAACATTTTGACTTGTCATAGTAAAAAAAGCACAAGTGTTACTAACAACATGAAGGCTGACTCTGGTCTATTCAAGTGTGCCAGTAAGCCATGACACTCTGACATTAACATTGTTATTTACAATGAATTATCTGCTTTACAAGACCGACTTTCAACATGCTGGGTTTTAACTCTTGATCATAAATGGTTCCACCCTGGACAGAAGTGACTGCTCTGCACATTGCTGTGCAGACTGGTCACTCTTTCTGCGTCTCCTCTTCTACTTTGGATTTGTTGTTGAAGAAAAGTATGCAAATCTTGCAGTTTACAGTTTAGAGCATATTGTATTATGTAAGCTGATTAGCTGTCCATACTATAATAACAGTAAATCATCTTGGCCTAACAACAGTGGAGCAATCTTAAATACTTAGCATGTATTAAGGGAGTTGCTGTGGTTGTATTCTTAAACTCAGTTGAAACAAAAAATATTCCAGGGCAGCTTTGGATAAGGAAACATTTGCATCTTTGAAGTAAGGAAGCTGTGCACAGAGAACCAAAACATATTAGTTGAACCACTGAACTATTGAACCCACTAATCTGCTTTAGAGCTTTACACTGTAGATTAAAAGCATGTTATAGTACTGTATCGCTGTCTGCACCTCACATGTATGAAGCAGAATAAGTTAAGATCCACTGTATGTATTGTATGGGCGGATGCTGAACTGGGTGGCCTGAGTGAGAGGAGGTGTTGCACTCTTTAATGAATATTTATCCAGCCAAATCTCCTCTAAAGATGTGAAATTATGTTTGCAAAAATGAGTGTTTGCGGCAAATAGCACATCTCACTTTGTCTTAATTGCAAACATGTGTTTTCATATTGCTCTTGGATATCACAGAGGTTGGGATTTATTCGTTTGATCTGAGCTGTATTTTTAAACCGTATACTTTCAATGACCTCAGTCTCTCTCTGTGAACTCTGCAACACTGCATTATATAGCAGGCCGTCCCTGGTTTAATTGTCCTTGTCCCTGAATTCTGACTCCAAAACTCTGTGAAATTATATGTGTAGACTCAGTGATAACAGCACAGGGCATTCTATGGCCTCGCTTTCTCTCCCCTTCTGTTAACTTGGGAAAGCCTGTTACCATTAGCACATATTTCACAGTCCATTTGCTCCCCTCCATTTTGAAATTAACTCAGCATTAGGCTGATAGTGGGGTCTTTAATGGCCCTGATTACCCAATAACCCCAGCCTCTAGTTTCAGATGTTTTCAATGTGAAGCCTTGGTGGAGAAAATGATCACCGCCCAAAGTAGAGCAGCTGACCTCTGATAAAGAAAAGAATGATAAAGAAAAGTGAGTTTCACAGGCAGTACGGTCAGCGGAGGTTCAAGTCATGCAAGCTTTATATCCTCAGACAAGAGAGCAAGGAAGAGTCCAGAGGAATCCATAGAGGCCTCAATGATCGGGTCCTTCCTGAGGTTCCTTCCTAACTCGATTTCAATGTGGGGAATCAATGGACCACAAAATCCACCACCGTCGTCCTGTGCAAAAATACTCTCTAATATTCATCTGATGATAATATGAGGCTTCAGCAGTCTGGATTAGACAAATCAAGTGCATATCTTGCAAAAATACAGCCGTTTTAGTGCCAAAGTCCCTCTAGGTGTTTGCCTGGACAGCGTTTTCTCGCTCCATTAACTTGAAGAGGAAATTTTGTGCTAAAATGGTTTGAAACTTTGGCTGAACTGTAGAATACATTTTTATTGGACTGTGGATTTTGTCTCCCGTTTCTTAGACTGTAATTGTTTTCGGAGGATCTCTGGATCTCTTCAGGGCCAGTATGGATGGACAGCAGCAGCACCTGCAGCAACTGATAACTCTTTTCATACACTGTGTTGCCCTAAAGGTCTGCTTTTTGTTGCATTTTCAGCATTATGTTGTGCAAAAGAACTGTATTGTTCCTGAAATCTTACATTTCCTCTTCATGAACTTGTAAATAGATTTGAAAGAGATACAATCAGCCCGTCAGTACATAAGCCTTGCTCCTAAACTCTTGCGGTTCTGTCATAAATCCACTAGGTGTAGCAGCTTCCCATCTGTTGCTGCTCACTGATTCCAACAAGGCCACACAGTCCTGACTACTCTAATATTAATAAATTTATTCTTGGCATTTAAAAGACATTTCAGAACACTTCAAGTAACAACATATCATCTTAGATAGAGATTTACATCTGCTTGCAACTTACAAGCTCTTAGATAATGTCTGTTTAATTCATCATGAGTGCCGTAGTGAATAAAAGATGAAACTCTTATGGCCTCTTCCATTGTGCTGGTGGTAAATGGCACGAGTTTGAGGATTGGGGATTTCAGTTCAGTGTTGCGGGGACGGGCGCATTTGGGTCCTTACACATGCATCATAAAGCAACATTGCATAATTTCTGCTCAGATTGAGAGCAAGATTGAATCTGCTTGAGAATAAGTGCAGTGAAAAAGTGTGCAGACCTCCTCACCTCCCTGCTCCTCTCCGTCTTACCACGCTGGCGTTTCATTAAACATGATCGTGCAGTTTATGAATCCAGTGAATCTGTTCCAATGTGTCTAAGGCAAAACAATGCAGTCAGAGGCATTGTGTAAGAAGAAGAGGAAGAAGAAGAGGCAGTTTGGGATTTCTCACTGGCTGGCTCCTCTCCTGTCCCAGCCTGTTAGGCCAAACTGAGATTCAGAGGAACATTTCACCAACTAACTGCACGCAGGAGCGAAGCTGTGATACAGCACGCGCTACATCGCACAGCAGAAAAAAAAACACACATTTGAGGATTGCTTCTCACAAGGGTGGCAGTAATGTGAGCTATGACAAATAAAGGAGGGTGAGAGTGAGAGTAGCTCTGTTTTGTTTTTGTTTTTTTCACTCCACACACCTCATGGGCCAGAGGAGTAAAAGCATTGATATTTGTGCTGGAAGTGCTGTAATTAGAGGACCTGCTTTCATCTCTTCTTCAAAGCTGTGGAGCAGGTGTGTTTCCCCCAAACAATCCCAGCTCTATCCCCCATTTTTACTTTGGATTTTCAGGTTCTGCATCGCTTAACACCTTTTTTTTTTTAAATTTCATTCTGTCCCTTGTATTTATACCTTCTCCCCATATTTATTTATGATGCGCGCAGGGTTAACAGTCCTAATGTAGTTCAGCATCCAGTCAGCCTCCATCACTTTGCTGTAAAGTCCATTTTTTGTGCTGATCGATGAAACCAGGCTCCGATACGGTAACAAGTTGACAGATTCCTCACTGGGAGAACTTGTTCTTGAGTGAAACACACTCACACACGTCCTCCGCTGTGCTCGGAGGAATCCCACCTCTAGCAGTTTCTGTCTTTTGTTCCGTTCTTTTGGCTGGTTTTCCAGAGACATGCCCCTCAGTCAGGTCAGCCAAACAACATGACCTATTTAAGCATAAAGACACACCTAAAAGCTTTGGCTTTTAGGTTATATGACAGAAAGCTTTCTCTGGGGTTATGGCTGTTTTTTTATGTTTTACTTTTTTAAGATCTGGGGCCCCAGTGGCCACAAGGGAAGAAGTCATCACAGAAATAAGAACAGTAGAGTACAGGTTAATATTTATTTATTTATTTATTTATTTCTTCTCATGTGTAAGGCTTGAAATACATGCACTTTTCTTCTCCCTCTGTCTCACCCTGTGTGTTTTCTGTCTCTAACTCTCGACCCCTGTGGATCTTTTATTTCTCAGGGTGTTATTGTGGGAAAACTCTGCTTACCCCCTCCAAAGCAGCAGCCTAGCATTGTGTGCACTGACATGATTTTTTGAATTCATTAGATGAACGCATCTGGGCTTCACATTGCTGCTGACCTCTGAGACTGAAGAACAGCATGAACTTCCGTGTTAGTTACTGTTTGAAGGACTGCACATTCGGTCCATATGGTCCTATTTTCTCCAGATTTGTTTCAGCCTAAACCTACAAAACGCCATAGCTTTAAGATTAGGTCTTTTTTTATGTTCTGAAGTGACTCAGATCGGACACCGCAATGTCAACTGAATAAGCACCTTGTAGTGACATCCATACATTGCCCTGTGGGAGGCTTTTACCCCGTGTTCGAGCCTTTTCAGAGCAGTGCCATCTGTAGCCTTCACCGCTGTCCGTGTCTCCTTACAGATCTGTGCACCGGCTCTCTCTCTCGAGATCCTGTGAGTCATCAATCTCCCCCATGGCCTCTATTGTACTGAAGGAGACCTAGCCCTCCAACACTTCCTGGTTACTTAATAACACACTCGCTGACATGAGATATGCACCCAGATACACTCAAATACTGACTCGCACGGACACATGCAATGGGGATTAAACTCCACAGATGGTCTAAACACTGTAATCTGAGTTATGGTGAATATGGAGAAGAGCGACTGTGTTGTAACTCTCTGCAGAGGCTCTCTTAAACCGATGTGACTTTTTTTTGTTTGAGAAACTGCTGAAGTCTGATTTCATCTCTTAGTCTCTGACTTGCATCTGAAATCTGAAGTTGGATACTTCACCATCCATTTCATTTAGGTTCATCTGTGAAGATGTTTATCGTCTATGCACTGGATAAAAGAGATAAGTCGGCTAGCTTTATCGGTGATGTTGTGGTTTTATCTGAAGTTAAGAGACTTCAGAATCCAGCTGGAAGAAGTCATTTGGCCCATGACGTCCACAATTTCACACCAGCAAAACATCATCAAATGACTGAAGGGTTTGTGCTCAATTTCGTCCACATTTGCATGTAAATAAGACCCAAGTCGGTCTTGTAAAGCAAATAATTCAGCAAAGCAGGCTTGGAACCCTGTTTGGCCACATATTGAATTATTGATAAACAGACGGTGGGCTAAGCAGGGGAGCAGACTTCCAGATGGGATAATTAAAGAAGATGAACATAGTCCTCAGGAAAAGCATTCATCTCCACTTCCTCTGCTGCACTCTGTCTCCACACTGTCGATATAAATGAATACAAATCCTTTGTTTAAATAGAGGGCTGCAGCTGAACATCTATTTGTTTTACTCGCCTTACTAGCAATGCTACCACCTCTTTAACGCCTGTTGGTTGATCAGTTTGTCAGTCCACCATTTTGGTCTATGCTCAACAACAGAGACATTCATTGTCCCCAGAGGATGAATCCTGGTTCCACGTGCTAAACATCAGAATGTTAGCATTGGCAGCTTTGCATGCTAATGTTAGTATTTAGCTGAAAGTATGGCCTAAAAGAGCTGCTACCAGAGCATGGCTCTTTATTTTCTTTTCTTTTTTTGGCTTAGGTAACTAGTTGATATATCTAAGGGTAATGTGAGCGTATTATCTTATTAAATCACAGTTAATTCAAGCAGTTGATAATCATAATATGCTTCCATACTGTGAGGTACAAACAGAAGCAGAATAACCTGAGATGAAGATTATCAGGACCGTGTCAGATCAGTTGAGGTTGATGTTTTAATCTTAAGACGAGTTGTGTCAGCCTGCATTCAGATACTGATGTATCTGTGATAGATTAAGACACAGCCGAAGGGAGATCTGGCGAATAACACACAAACTCTGCCGCTGAATGAACTCTCCTAGAAAGTGCTTCTTCTTGTGCACTAGAGGTAATGTAATGTGGCATCAGGGTGGTGTAATGAGTGGAGAGATCTGGGTTCCAGCCCCCAAGCATTCACCCCGCTGCCGTGTCCTTGAGCAGCACAGTGAATCCTCGCTGGCCACAGTGTTCTGTAATTGGCCCTGACCTTTGACCTCAGCATGGAGGAGAAGCAGGGAAAAGAGAATTTTTCCCCATGGGAGTCATATTACATTGTTACATGCACAGTAAGCCCTAAAGTGGCTTACAGCAGGTTACATGGGTTACAGCAGCATTTGGTCAGCTGGAGAATTGCGTGTTTTGTTTTTTTCAGCTCACGGCTTTACTTCCTGTCATGTAGCTGCTGCATAAGTGTAGAAGACAGATGGCTGTAAAAGCGATGGGCTCTTCTGATCAGTTAACACAAAAAAAAAGCCACAGAAAAGCCGTCAGCCGCCCTCTCTTCTCGTCTAAGTTTCTCTCTCTGTGGTATCGCTGACAGTGAGAGGAAAGGCCTGATGTTTCACATGATTAGAGTGTGACGCTCAATTAAACCGTTACGTGGCACAAACAGAGGTAGTAAAATGTTTTTTGGCTCTCTGACTCGAACAAATGAAGGATCCAAAATTGTTGTTCCCACAGTCTCACAGCTGCGTCTCCTCTGTGTGTGTGTGTGTGTGTGTGTGTGTGTGTGTGTGTGTGTGTGTGTGTGCGTGCGCCTGTGAGCCTGTTTGCTCCTGTGGTCCCATCTGAACTTTCCAGAGGGTGAAAGAGGCTCCCGCTGTGCTCCTGTTTGACAAGTCCCTTCCTAAAATAGACCACATTGTGTCTGCTGTCTGCTCACCTCCTATGGAATTAAAAAGCAGCACATATGCACGGCCACATCCTCCTGCTATAATGAATGTTTGAGGTGTTTCTATTCCCGGATCATCTGAGGGAAGCTGCATTGCCCCGACTCTCCTCTTTGGTCATGTCTTTTACTTTTATTCATTATTATGACTGGTGTAATGATTCACTCAGTGCTTCAAATATTAGCTTCGCTTGCTTCAGTATGCTAAGAGATACTGATAGAATGAGTCACTCTGGCATCAGGCATGAATCTGTTTGAAAAGGCTTTGAATCAGTGATTTTTAGAATAATAATGCACCTCACTCTGGCATGGATTTTTGTTCGCCACCAGCACTTCCAGTTTCTTCTCCTCTGAAGGGAAGACTCATTGAACTCTTTACTCTTTCCTCTAACTTTTGAATCTTGCTCAGTACGCTGTAAAGTGCAAATGCTGCTTTTCACAATTTCACGCATGGCAGAGGAAAGCAACCTGGAGATTTGGTGTTGATGCCTCACTTAACCTGTAACATCAAAGTATGGCAGCATTTTAGCTTCTCATAAGCACAAAATGAAACATTTTGACGGTATAAACAAGGTTATGTCCTAATGTTTTTTTTCATTGTCTGTCAGAGATTCAGTGTTAGTTCCTTCAAGAAGCTATTTCGTTATTGTACCCCATGTCTCTGTCTGCTCCCAGTGTCCATCCAAAATCCCAAGCAGCCTTTTTCTGTCCCGCCGTCCTCATCTCCCGCCCCTCTCCTTCCTGCTCTTTCTGTCTCTCTGTCGGGGATGTTTGTTCAGCTTGTCACTATGCCGTCACTTGAGTGGGATGTCTGCTGCTGAGTGCTCTTCTGTACTCCCCTCCCGCTCTGTTAATCCCCTTTTCAGATGCACAAAGCAGAACTTAAAAAATATGCCATTCTCCTGAGAGACCCTGGCTATGGTTTTAGTTGGTGTTTACACCACCCTGTCCTGTGTGTTTTTCTATTCCTGCAAGAAATATTTTAATCAGCCATTTACTGTGTGAAAACAAAATATATTTTATTTTTTTACCACCTGTCACATGACCCATGTGCAATAAAAAATGGCCTAATATTTGACCCAGTTATACATTGACTGTTGGCAGCGAAAGACTGGGCCTGGATTAGCTAACCGAGAGTTGCTTTACAGACATTTGTGAGAGATGGAGGCGTGGCCATGTGAGATCACAGTAACTTCAGTGAAAGAAGACAGAATTTGACACATTTTTATGAAATTGCATCAACACCTCATGTGGGCGTTCCACTGAAAAATGAAACTGCAGTAGTAACACATTACCATTACAAGCTACAGTGTGAGTTATCTAATCTATCCATCTATCTCTGATGATGAGCAGTAGTTTCCCAAGCAGCCTTTGGCACAGAAGCATCATATGTCACATGCTTTGTTTGTTATTTTCATTCTCCTTTAAAAGGTGTTGTGGATGGAACTATAACATCTAATGATTTAACGTTTTTTCAGTCTGAGTGCTGCATTAATGTGGTTGGTGATGGCGTGGCCCTGCATCAGCTCCAGTCCTCTCATAGCCAGCGCTGTCTAATAAAACACTCAGGCCATCACCTATGTGAAACCCACGTGGAAAGGACAACTATCTCAGTTTCCCTGCATAGTTGTCTGTAACTGTCACACTGTCTCTGTCAGTTCCTGCTGATGTTGTCCTCTTAAAGAGATAAGACACATCTGCTCTCCCCCACAAACTAGCTGATTAGCATTCACATCGTCACAATTCACCCATGAGGCATCCTAACAGCATGAGCATTATCATCGGCATCATTAATAGCATAATCTCCACTCAGAGCCGTCTTTGCCAGACACCACCTTTCTCCAGCTAAGCTGCCGAATGTGGCTGGAGTGGACGTCACCCCTGCTGCAAACAGTATTCATCAGCCAGCCTCATTTGCACCCATCTTATTATTCATTTTATAATTTCATATGCCTTCACTGACATGGCTTAGGACTCATTTAACATGCTTCAGTGATGTTTTCTACAACTGCCTCGCTGACAATCTGCGATAGGCCAGAGATACGAGCAATTATGTGGCCAATGAATTAAATCTGTCTTTATTTCTCTGGAGGATTTAATTGTGCTGAATTTAGCAAAGACCCCGGTCAACTCATCTCCATTTTCGGCCCCTCTCCAGTAGAGGTCACTCCATGACACAGTGTGACACTGCAATCTGTGTCAATTTCCGAGGGATTATATTCTCTGACATTTAGTTCAGATGATTTAGGCCTCAGTAGAGGTAGTTTAAGGTTTGTGAGGGGAACAAAAAACACACAAGTATGACAAAGCTACAAAGAAACAGATGAAGTGATAAAGCCTGTTGCATCATTTTGTGCTCTCCCTTCATACCATTTACAGATGTAGGACAAATTACAGGAAAAACCTGATCGAATAGGCAAAACAACATAATGAATGTGGATGCATCCGCACACCATGAGGGCAACTGAATGGTTTGATGAAAGTGATCTGAATCATATGATCTGGCCTTCACAGTAGACATAGCTTCTATGGGAGATTCTGGAGCTGCTTTGTAGATGGTGCTCATCACCAGCATCACATATATTTTGGAGAAATATGTTCTTCCCTCCAGCAGAGACTTACTGAGTCGTGGCACAGGGAAGCTTTTCTGGTGTCTTGAAGTGGCTCAACACATTAAGAAGTCACTTTATGCCATTTTTCACCTTAATCTGTGATGCATCTGGGTATTGAAATTTTTTTTGCCCTGTGGAAAAAGCACTGCTGAAGTCAGGAAATCCTCGATTTTCGTGGCTTCCCTCTCTGTCCTCTACAGTGATTATGCTTTCCTCTCTCTCTCTCTCTTAAGAACCCTCTGTGATTCTCCCCTTCTCCTCGTTCCCTTGCTCCTTTCCCAGTGGTGGGGTCAGAGGGCCTGTCCTCTCCACTGGAGCCAGTTGGAGTGACGAATGGCAACACGGCACTGCCAGCGGCCCGCAGCACAAACAGTAAACAGAGCAAGGGTGAGGGTGGAGGAAGACGGCGGAGGGGTGTGATAAGAAAGAGAAATGAAGAGCAAGAGTAAACTGGGAAGAGGAATCGGGGGGGCTTGCCGCAGAGGACGAACACTAAAGGTCAAGAGATGCGCAGAGGCTTGCGTATCTATTTGGAGTGCTGGATAGAAGACTCTATTGCTGAGATCAAATCATATGTTTACATCCTTTTTAAATGTATTTTATTTATTTATTCCAAGGTTGAAGAAGCCTGAAGTGATTACATTTTCAATGAGTAAGTAGTGTTGCACCGGTGGCCTGATGTGTGCTCATCTTGTTGATGTCTCCTCTCTCTATCAGTTGGAAATGAATATAGAGCATCTGCTTACCTCGCCAAGGAGAGCAGACTAGAGGCTGACAGAGCGACATTCTTCTACATGCAGAGCGCATTCACATCTGTCGGCGTGTAGCCACGTTGACGCACTTTGGCTGGAGTCACCAATGAGCTCACTCTCAATTATGCTTATCTCGGTGTCATTTGAGGTGTTAAAAATGCATTAGACTCTAGCTCAATTATGATAGCTCTGCCTGTTGTGACTAATACATATTTAATGGAGAGTAATACAGCTTATTGCAAACTATTTAATTGCATCTTAATTCCTCAAGATCCCGCCTGAAGAGAGAGGGTGACGAGGAAATCATTAACTACATTAAAAATCCACTTTCACAGGGCCAGGCGTTCGATGCCTGTAAGCAAACAGCATGTGGCCACAGAAGATAGTTCATTTTAGATGGGACAGCAGTGTGACTTTGATGATACTTGTGGGTTATGTGATATTTACAGAGCATCCTTTGAATCTCTTTTTTTTTGTTGCTATTGCTTGATACTTACGTAAGACTCTGTCACTCTCCTTGCCCCTTTCTTTCTCTCCCTGTCTTAGTAAATCATTTCCCCAGGGCCAGTCATTAGCATCATCTGAACTTGCCATGTCTAACGTCACTTCTCTGATGTGCCAATCTAAAAAGCCAGTATTGCTTTGAGAATCTCATGAGCTCCACTGAAACAAAAATATAGAGAAACGGAACAAATTCCCTGTATTTATAGAGTACAGTTGACATTGCAGGGACTCTGGGTTTGGTGCTGAAGCAGGTGCTGCACCACACACACACAAACACACGCACACACACACCAAGTCTTGTCGCCACCTCAGCCATCACTCTGAATGATGTCAGTCAAATTAATTGCTGTTCCCTTCCCGTGGCACGCTTGAGGAGGTTTCAGAGAGGCAAGGACAGTCCGAGAGTGTGTCTGTGTGTGTGTGTGTGTGTGTGTGTGTGTGTGAGAGAGAGAGCGAGAGAGAGAGAGAGAGAGAGAGAGTTGTCATCACAGTATTTTTACTTTTACATATTTCCAAAGAGCATAAACTTAATTTGATTGAAAATTTCTTTATAGACTTGCTGTATAATGAGAGTCGCTCATGACTCTGTAATGACTCTGCAGTGTTTGTGATCAAACATAATAATTGTTCTGCACTGAAAATCATCTCATTCAGATTTTTACGATTATTGAAGAGCGGGCACATCTGCAGAGATATGCATGAGCTTTAATAAGCAAAACTTTATTCCAAATCTACTGATCTTGAATCAATTTATCATTCAAGAAGCAACTGAAACAGTGAAAACTGAAATTTAGAATCACCTCGGTGTCCTCGTTCCAGCTGTGGGTCAGATGTCATGTTTAGTTGTTGGGTGTTGTTGCAAGTGTTCAATCAATCACTTGAGGGTGAAAAACAACTTCAGTACAATGAATGAAAGAAGCAAAGCCAACAGTGGAGATTAAGAGGTGCCACAGTGGTGGCTTCACTTTATTATTCAAGGCTATTCACGACTCCAGACTGGGCCCTTCACTTTGCTAATGATGGCAGTACATCACCAGGCTGAACAGACACATGAAGCTGCAGAGTGAAATTTTGGATGTGAGACACAGCTGGTCCCCCTAAGTATTTCCCTTTAAACTATGGTGTGAAAAATATTTCAGGAAGTTTGATCTGTGGAGGTCAGCGCTGCACAGCTTATTACACATACACCACACAGTGGATTTGACTGGACAAACACACCTTTATTAAGCTTGAAGCAGACGCTGCAGCTGTTTTCTTCTGTTATGAGTTTAACATAAAAGCATGTGTTCATTGGTCAGACCTCTATAACACCTGCATGTTCTGAAGAGATCGCTTTTAGCCAAGTGCAAGCGCCTGCATCTTTTGTTTGTGTTGTGAATGCTCTCTGATGCTAACTCATGAAGCTAGTTAGCACATAAAAAATAAATACAGTACATCAAATTCGAGGTAATTATTAATGATTATGGCAAAGCATCCTGTTCTTCATATTCAAACACGCAGTGCTTCACTTTATAACATTATTCCTGAGTCATGTTTTTATAGTTTTGGCCATAATTTCTCTCAGTCAGGTTAATATTGTACTTCCGAACAAAAGGGTTAGTTTGACATTTTGAGAAAAACACTCATTCGCTTTCTTGCAGAGAGTTAGATGAGATGGTTGAGCTCATATTTGTCTTTGAAATATGAAGCTACGGCCTGCAGACTGTTTGCTTCAGCATAAAGACTGGAAGCAGGATGGAAACAGCTGACCTGGTTCTGTCCAAAGATGTTCCAGAAACGCACACCAGTACCTCAAAGCTGAAAGTGTCACTCCATATTTTATTGGGTTGATCCAAAGTGTGCTTTTACACAAGGTTACGTTTAGGACCATTTCTTGACCCGGTCCAGGTAGGCAGACAAGAAAACTAAAATGCGCATTTTCCAAATTTTTAGCATCGCTGAAGTCATCTGACAAGACAGGTGGTCAGATTATCAGATCACAGGTTTCAAACAAACCCTCATCTCACCCATATAGCAGTAGGCTATGACCTTGGAGATGAAAGCTGCTGAATCCCTTATAAAACCAGACACCAGTGGTACACAGTCCTCCAACTCCCTCCCAACTTCTCAACAGTCAACATCGAGTAATTTTGTGTCACCTCCAGAGACTCAAAGGGCTGAGGTGCTGTGGGGTCTTCACAGTCAGCTGGCACCATTCATTCCAGTCGAATGACTCCATAAACTGTCTTTTCTATCAAAGAAATTGTTTTGCATTCTTTCCTTTGTTGAGTTCTTTAAAACCATTGAGTTTGAGTTTAAAACAAATTGTGCCACAAGCCTTTTGAACAAACTGTCCATTGTAAACACCCAACAGTTCACAGACTGACTTCCTCGTTCAATTTTTGTTTGGAATTCAAACAACCGGCCAAAACTTGGAAATGATTTTAAATTCACTCTGCAGTTACTTGCCTTGTTGCCCACAAAACACTCGGCTATTGTTCTTTCTCTTAATTTGAATTGTAAAAAAAAACAAAACAAGCAACCTATGAGTGAGGAAGCATTTTGGATTAGAAAAATCATGAGAAAGGGTAGGGCTGTGTCCTGATTATGGAGAATGCATTGTAGAAACCTGTCATTCAAGTGAGGCAGCAGAGGCATTAAATGAGTGGAACAATTATTCTGCAACATAGTTGAGGATCAGGTGCTGTTTTCATATTAATTCAAACTAATTGTGTCTCAGTTCTAATTCTTTGCAATGTTTGAAAGAGTCTTAGTGGACAGCACAGTTTTCTTGTGCTGTGAAGGATTATTAGTGACTTCTTACGTGTGCTCATTGGCAGCTTTGCTTCCAAATACTTCAGGCTTCAGTAATGTGATGGAACTGTGGGCTGAGTTACAGCAGGACTGATCGTCTATCTGCTCGTGTTTCTTTCCACATCAGATTTCACTGTGGTCAGTCTTCCCAGATGTCAGTCAGTACACTGTTACAACCATTAGGAATGATAGCTGAACCTTTAAAAATAAGATCCAAGTTTATCCAAGATCATCCTTTAATAATTCACTTAAAAGAACAAATTCACACTGATCGACCTGAACATAAGTCAGTCAGTTACAGTTCTTTATCAGCCCAAAGACATGTCAAGTGAAGCAAAACCTTTGTTTAGGTTTGTGCCTTTTCCGTAAAAGAGGTCATCAGCTGTTGTTTATGAAAAATACAGGACACACAAAGTAATATGAGACACTCATCCATAAAACACTTTCAAGCAGTGAAACAAATAATTTACGAGGTTTCTCTTTTATGAGGTGCTTGGTTTGAAGTTATCGTGATTTGACATTTGGAGTATATGTATATATATCAATTCTGCACCACTTTCAGCAATGAGATGTGGCGCGTGCAGTCTGAAAAGGTGCATTTTCCAACTTTACTTCCATAAGGAATTACATAAGATCACATTTGTCTGTCAGTGTCCACTTCTCTGAATCATAAGATTAATGGATGCAAAATCAGATCTTTAATCTTGAACCTTAAGTCACATTTGGATGTCATTTATCTACATATGCAACTATGCAGAATCAGGATTTGGTTTGACGCTTTACTGCTGGAACCCTTGCAGAGCACAGGATGAAGCGTAATCAGTAACCGTATTTCTGTGTGCTGTCATCTAATTTGTTGCCGTGTGCACGCTGGCTGCTGCGCTGTATTTGGAGGAGCGTGTTTTGACAGTGTTTGTGCTTATGTACGTGTGTGTGATGATATTGAAGAGAGCAGTGTCTGACAGCATTAGGAAGTGTGCTGCCCAGTCATGGGATTATCTATCCCAGGGGCGTGTCAGCACCGCTGTGCTCACAGCTCCCTGGCACAACAGCGGAGAGTCTTAATCTCAATCCCCCAAATCCCCTCTCCTTTTTCAGGAGTGTCTTCCATTTGAAGACAGTGTAGCAACCACTGTGAGCATGGCAAGCTCACTCTGACAGTTTTCACGCAGACGGGCCACTCGCCTGATGCAAACATGGGTACATATGGGGTCACCGTATCCTTCAGTCACACTAAGCGTCAGCACAGAGAACAGCATCCTTGTTTGAAGTCGATCAGACTGGCCTGTGCAGGAACGCTTGGACTCTTAGCATTAAGGATGAGTCAGTGCTGTGAGAGAGTCGTGAGTCATTTCTTGTTTAGACTGACTGTCTCTATGTTGTGGCCTCCTGGATACAGTCTGTGGCAGCCCAGCAGGATGGAGAAGGCCTTGCGGAAATCTGCATTGAAGGCATAGATGATGGGGTTGAGGGAGGAATTAGCCCAGCCGAACCACACGAACACGTCAAACGTGGTGGGGCTGATGCAGGGGAAAGCCTCCCCCCCGCTTGACTGCTCGCAGAAGGGCACCATGCAGTTGAGGATGAAGAATGGGAGCCAGCAGCACACGAACACCCCCATGATCACAGACAGCGTCTTCAGCACCTTGGTCTCCCTCTTGAACGTCATTTTGAAAGAGCTCTCCGACTCTGCGATGCTGGAGCCCCCGCCCATGCTGTCGTGCCTGTTCTTGGCACTTTCGGCCGCTCGCTCCAGCGCAGAGATCCTCCTGATTTGTCTGTGGGCGATGCGATAGATCTGCGTGTAGGTGGCCACCATGATGGCCACGGGGATGTAAAAGCTTATGAGAGAGGTGGAGATGGCGTAGGTCCTGTTCAGGCTTGAGTCACAGTTCTCTGGGCTGCGGTACGATGTAGCGTTTAAACCTGAAGAGCCAGAGGACCCAGTGAGAGGGGCGTACGTTTTAGTTTGGGCCTTGTGCCAGTTGAGCTGCACCGGGATGAAGGAAATAAGCACAGACAGCGTCCAGGCCACACTGATCATCACATAGGCCACTCTGGGCGTCATCTTCCTCTCATAGCGAAAGGGGCTGGAGATGGCCCAGTAGCGGTCCAAGCTTATCACACAGAGGTTCAAAATGGACGCCGTGGAGCACATAATGTCGAAAGCCACCCAGGTGTCGCAGAAGGAGCCAAATGGCCAGAACCCGGCGATCTCCGTCACAGCCTTCCAAGGCATCACCAAGATGGCGACCAAGAGGTCTGACACAGCCAGCGAGATCACAAAGAAGTTGGTCACTTTGGAGCGCAGATGTCGAAACTTGGTGACCGCAGCACAAACAAGCGTGTTTCCCAGCAAGGTGGTGAGGATGAGCAGCGAGAGGAAACAGCCAGTTAGGACGCGGCTCGACGGAGCCTCGTCCAAAAACCCGCCGTCGACGACGGTCGTGAAGTTCATGAGATCCATCCCTGAACATGTGTGTGTTGGGGAGAGTTCATTTAAGTCATACTGAAGATTCGTGCTACATTACATCCACAGGATTAGAGTCTTGTGCTCCAGCCTCGCAGAGAATCTCCATCATTGCATCTTCTGATGAATGATGAAGGCTGAGATGTTTGAGGCACTCCCTCTCTGGGCTGCACATTTGCCTCCTAACTTTATAAATCAGATTTGACATCATTTGAGCTGCACAGCTGAAGCGGTCGCGGTAACTCGATTCCTTGGTGTTATGACTGTGAGCTCTTATGTCTGCCCAGTTTGTAGGTCCCAAACTACTGTCATTTTAGGAATCTCTGCTTACTGAAGTCACCAGCAGCCCTGTGGATTAAAGAAATGTGTTATATAACATTATTAATTTAGATAATAGGTCTTGCCATAAAGATGGTTGACATACTTAATATTCATTTTGGTTTCTTTATGTAAGCTCTGATTATACATAATGTGTATGTCATATATCCGATTATAGTATGTTTTGCCCTGCCAACGAACCGATTTCACGCTGCACTCCATTGGCTATAACTGTCAGAGCAGGATTTTCCCATGAGCGCATTGTATTTATTAAGCCATGAATAATAAAGAGTCACAGCTCCCTCCATGTTGCCTCCCCAAAATGCTCTTGTACTATTTTCATCTTAATCACCACACTCACCTCTTACTCATGAAAACAGGGATGCGGTCAGCTGTGGTTTCATGTCACATTTCAAAATAAACGTCCATAAAAACTTAGCAGCGAAAAGTCAATCCAAAAGAGCGTCCAGTCCCCATGTCCGACACAAACAAACCAAAGAACAGCCCAATTATATCCTCGACGTCGCTGACCGCTGTCCACGAATAAATAACACATGCAAGCGGTCTTGAAATGTCACTCAGCCATCACCATCACCGCTGGAGCTGCGTCCTCCTGCAGCTTCAGCGCGCGTCTGCGGCCAAATCCCGGAGACTGTGCGCACCGGAGCTCTGACGTTGTCCCATTCAAAGAAAGTGAAGTGTGCATGGAAGCATGTGACGGTGGCCCTTTGGCGACCAGTTACGTTATAGTACCTCATGTACAGCAGGTGTCGGCTGACCTGTCATGAGTGGCCTCCTGTGCAGAGTTTAGAGGTTTAAGACATCACAGTGCCCGAATAAACCCGCCTGTTATCACCAGGGCGGTCTCTTCATTTAACCTAGTTAAATCTGCGCTGTGGTGCAGTTTTAATTAATTTAATATGCGGGTTATAAAACTGAATCAGGACAAAGGCCAAACAAGCAGGGGCGGCGTGTCGCTGAGGCCATCTAACGGAGAAAGGGAACGATTGCGTCTGCAGAGGGAAAAAACTGGTCCTCCTGTGCAGGCTTTTCATGAATGAAATAGAGATTTTATGAAAGACAGGTTTATGCCCAGGGAGACGATTAAATCAGAAACTCACATTCTTCATCCACCCGCGCCAGAGGTTTCATGTGCGGACCAATGTCACCTTCAGCCGCGGTCGTCATTTCTGTCTGCTCCGACGGATGAATCGCCGCCTGCTTGTAAAAAAAAAATCTTGGCAACATCAGTCAGCATGCTCATAGTTGTTTCATGCAGCTCAGGCTGGTGTCTTGCACGCAGAGCATAGTGGGATGCAGAAACAGTCGTGACATGCCAGCTGTCACCTTCCAGTGATTTAAGTACTTCTGACGGGAGGAAAAGAAACAGCTTTGACCCTTTTCCATGACAAACATCCACACTCTAACACGTTTATTAGATGGGTTAAAGCCACGAGACTGATGTAAAGAGGTCAGGAGAATATTAAAAGAAGAAGGAATATACTTTATATGACCCCAAATAATAATAATAATTATTATTAATCATAATAATGTGACATATTTATAACAGAGGAATAGAGGGTCCAATAGGTCAATTCATCAACAAACATTAGAAAATTAATTATAAACTACTTTGATGATCACTTAATTTTTTATTAATAATTAAGCAAAAGCAAAAACTTTCTCTCTGAGTTCAGCTTCTCAAATGTGAGAGCTTTTTTTTTATCATCTGCGGTTTTGAGTTTTGGATGATTTGAAATATATTTCCAGACATAATCTTGGTCTCTTGGAAATTATACATCTTTCGTTATTTTATGACCTTTTATGTACAAAGTTAGAACCAGGAAAGCCAATGACGATACATTTAAATGGTTCAGCGCTCCAACAATTCACAGTTCAGAAGGAGGCAGACAAGGATGTTATTGTCTGCTGAGAGCTCGGTGGTAACACACAGGAAACCTTTATAGGAATGATACTCTGGAAAATAGACCTCCATGCCAAGTAGTAGATGTGCAGATCGATGCCACTTTTCATATGTGATTTTTTCAATGCCAGGCTACAACCAGGAGCCAGTTAGCTTAGCTTGGCATAGCACAAAGGTTAGAAACAGGGGGAAACGGCTGGCTTAGCTCTCCCGAAAAAGCCCACAAATGAACAAGTTTTATCTTATTTGTTTAATTACAAGAAAAACCACAGTGTAAATACAATAGTTTGTATTTTCACAAGGGTTTGTATGCCACATTATTTCATGGCTTGGAGCAGTCACTTAATACTACAACGTTTGTTTTTGCTCTCACTTGATTAGTTCCATGCCATGCTGTTTCCAGTCTTTATGCTAAGCTAAGCTAACGGGCTGCTGGCTGTAGCCTTTATTGAACGGACAGACATGAGAGCCGTATCATTCTTCTCTCATCTCATCTAACTCTCAGCAAAAGAGCAAATAAGCGTATTTCCCAAAATGTTGCACTATTCCTGTAACTTAAAAATGAGTCTGTCATTAAATCAAATGTTTAACATGTCAGCTTATCAGCATCAGTGCTCTACCTAACACTGCCCTCCAAAGATCAGCTGAAATTGTCCCAAAAAGCTGTGACTTAGTAAAATATGTCCTTTTCTCCCCCAGTTTAGTATGATCGTGTGTTTCTGGTCATATGTGCTTCATTCTTTCCTAAAAAAGATGCCATGCTCTTCCCTTCTCCCTGATTGTTTTCTGTCATTCAAACTCTTTGTTAGAGAAATTCTTGCACTTTATGCCCATTTTGTGTGATCACCTTGTACTGACCTCATATCATTATCTGTGTTAGAGTTTGTTCTACTATATCATGTTGACAGAGGCTGCGTCCAGGGGAGTGAATACCGGAGAGGAACGGAGCATTCAGTTCCTCTCCTCAAGGCCATCTCACCTGTTTGCTACTGTATGACAAACAATGAATTGTCTTTGCCATGAGAGTGGCAAGAATGCAAGCCTCCACCCATTTGGCATTATAAAAGTCTCATATGAATTTTATATTATTGAACATTTACACTGCAGGCTCTCTGTATTAACTTGTTCCCTTGCAGCAAGAATAAACAATCTACTCCTATGAATGTCAGACAGTGTTCCTGAGTCTTCTTTAAAAGAAGACTCAGACTCAGACTCTTTTCCTAACACTCTTAGTGCTGCTCCTTGCTTCGAAGGCATCAAAGATGCAGCAGCAGCCGGGCAGGGTTGAAAGTTCAAAGGTCAGAAGTGAGACCAGGGTAGACAGGCAAGTAGAGATTCATTGTGGGCCTACTTCAGAGCGTCTGTCTCCACCCGCCTTCACCTCTGCTTCAAAGCTGCAGCTGCGGCTCCTCTAAATCATGTCCCATGCAGTTCAAAGGCTCTTGTGGCACGCACAGGCTGCTGCTGCTGCTGCACAATCTGTGGGTTAGGGTTACCCAGACATGCTGACAGTCAGTTTCTCTGAATCTTACTTTTCTAACAATGTAATGAGTCAATGAGTAATTTGCTCTGTTCAGACACAAAGGGGTTAGTGAGATGTGTGAGAAGAGATAAGGCAAACCGCAACTGCAGATTTTCCCCACATAATCTTATCACATCATTTTCTCATGGACACTGAAACGGCTTCAAATTCTTTAAGATCTCCTGTGCGGCCGTTCGAGTCATGACGAAACCCCTGAGTGTTTTTAGTGTGATGTGGGATGACAGGAACCCAGCCACCTGCAGAACACTGTTCTAGGAACCAAAATGTTAGAAAACCTCAGCTCTCTCTTTGTTGCTGTGTGTTCATTAGTGTGTGTGTGTGTGTGTGTGTGTGTGTGTGTGTGTGTGTGGATGTGAATACACACCCCTGCATGTGTATCAGTCATGCATATCTGTCCATATGAGGCCATGTGTGTTTTTGAATGCTGGCATGCAAACATGTCAACTCCTGCCACTCTCCAGATGGGCAGACTAAGATGAGAGAGACAGTGATTCACTTCAGCTCTCTCTTACTCTGTCTGCCTGTTTCCTTTTTCTCTTGCTTGTAAAGTCACTTCTGCCACACTTTCACACAGCGTGTTACACCTCTGGGTCAAACACAAACACTCCCTGTCCTTACCTGCCATGGCATTACAGCCTGTTAGCATCTCAATGCTTTTTCAATTTGCAAGACTGGATTTTTGCTGACATAAAGAGAAAAGAGTCCATTACTTTTTGCATTTAAAAGGTTTGATTTACAAACACTCTGTGAGAAGAAGTTCTGAAAGTAGTCGATTTATTTGAAGACAGCAGCACAATATTTCTGAACAGAAATAGCTTTTTCACATTGTGAACATTACTTTGTGCCATCCAGTCGGCTGAATTTGTCATATTAGATGTATGAGGAACTAAAAAATAAATAAATTAATACAATAAATATTCAGAAATAATATTAATAAATACATTTTTGGAAACTCCTGAAAATTTAAAGCTGTATGACATGTATGTGTATGTTATGTCTGTCATGGCATTTTATGTGAAAGCATTAAGTCAAAAAAAAAAAAAAATCAGCAGCAATTGAAGCTGCCCTGCAGAAAGAGAAAGAAAGATTCTTCATCTTTTCTTTGAGGAGTTTAGTGTCCTGAGGAAGGTAACATATGGCTTAAAAGGCATCAGGCGGTTTCTTGTCTGTGTCATTCGGCATTCTTGGTCATTCTGGAAGAGGAACAAATGAGGGTTTGGTATTATGTAACATGATAGCCACTACTGATACAGCAAGTAAACAGTAAGAACTCACACCATCCTATTTTCGCTGGCTTACCTCTTGATGCTCTCCCAGAGCCTCCAGGTTTGCCTCAAGTTGTTGGAGAATGTGCCTGCTGTCGTCATGCACCGTCACGTTGTTAAGAAGGTGCTTCAGCTCCCTAACAAAGACACCAACACAGGAAGACTGCAATGGAAAAATGACATGACCTAGTTAGGCTATTCCAAATTGAACATATGTGTCATCATGAACTGAGCTCAACATAAGAGGAACAACAACCCTCGGTCTAGATCATTCAGCATGTAAAGATGTGATACTCACCGCATTTGCATGCATATCTATGGAGGGCACACGCAACATGTCTGGCTATAGGGATAGAATAAGACAGATAAGAAGTGGATATTTTAAGTGACATTAATGACTAACACTCTTTGAGTGTTTGACAGCAGACACATGAAAGAAAATGTGATAATACCAATGCAGTGTACTTACAGATTTGATACTGACTTTGACTTTGTAGAGCCTGTTGAGTGCCTCCAGTCCTTTTATAATCTCCCCGCTCAATTTTATGTTTGGCTTAACACTGTAGCAGAGTTGCAACAGGACGACAAGGACAAGCACGCACTTCATCATACTGCAACGTCGTCTCTCTCTCTCTCTCTTCCTTCACAGCTTCTTGTTGGCTTAAGTGTGAGTCTTGATGTGAATGGTGTCTGCCCATTCTTTTTATATACAGATGTCAGCGAGGAAATGCAAGTCACTGATGTCATCGTCATGGCCACCTACCTGGAAATGCAAATGATCAATCATTTTTTTGATGTACTGTAATGAGCAAGTTGCACCTTTTTAAAAAATGATAAAAACCATGATAAAAAACAATTATCTTATGGCAAAAGACAAAGAAACTGTATTCCAGTCGAAGAGGAAAGTTATTTAATCACCTCTGTTACAAGTGAACACCCGAAATCTTGTGTTACTGCATTCTGTTAGAAGACAATCTTGATGAGATAACTGTACATATAACATCTAGTATGTTGCCTTAAGTGAACTTCTTTGTTTGTCTGGACACAAAGAAAGCTCAATATTTAGGAACTTTATGTACAAAAGCAAATCGAAAAGGCCTCCAATATTCTGTTATGAGATATTAAACCTGTAAATTAAAATATATCAAATAAAATAGCCACAAATAGGGTAATTTTGGAACTATCAATATTTAGCTCTGAGCTTAAGTTTAGCAGTGGCCTTCTCTTTTATATATTATGGTACAATACATCCCCATTATAGGTCGTACTCTTCTTTTGTCAACTGGACTTAGTTTGCTAAGATAAGATAAGACTTTATTGATCCCACACCTGGGAAATTAAGTTGTTACAGTTTTAAGCCATTGCTGTAATTTCTTTTTAAACAGGAAGTAGGTGATCTCTCTGCTGACACCACTCTGTATCAACAACTTCTTAGTGACCTCATTAGTGACTTGATGTGCTGTTCAAATTTCACTTACTGTTCCAAACTTCCTGTCCATTTAGGGAAAAACTCAGAGGTCTGACTGCTTATATATACCATAGCAACCTGCACCACATTTTAGTAAAAATGATTCCTGTCCACTACTACAACTGTTAGAAATGATCACGATCAATAGCTAAATATAGCATGTTCTTAGAGTGTAAGGAAGTATGTTCTTGAAGAGAAAAAAAAACCTGACTGGGCAACCCCATCTCCTTTTGTCTGTGGTCTCTTCAGTTTCTGTGGTCAGAAAATATAGAGCACAAGTACATTTCCGGCTACGGTGTATAATTATTAACCATGGGTGATTTCATAGTTTCTGTGTTACTTTCCGCACGTCAAGTGGTTTAGTAACACTGCTGACTTGTGCTACTATGTCAGTGGTAATTTTGTGTTTATACCTGATTTTCTAAATGGTTATGGGAGGCATGCAGGGAGATCCCCCACACAGACTGTTACCAGTGATGGCATGTTGTATAGTTTACTTTGTTGCAGTTTCACTTCTATGAAACTGAAACCATGTTATATGTCTGATCCTTTTTATTTAAATGAATATATATACTGTGCAGCATGCATGAACACTTCCTTAGCGTGTCTGGTGTTTGTAGACATGTTAATTTAATTTTTAAGCCTGTCAACACCAGATGGTGTAACAACAAAAGGATCTATAGCAAGACCTGTACTCCAAATGTGGAGATGTTGACACAATCCCTTTGCGACCTTCTATCTATATCTTACTTCTAGCTGTGTGTAGGGCTGTCAGGTGGCGGGGGGGGGGGCAAGGCCTACTTTGACATGGATGCGCATAAATAACAGTCACATGGACACAACTATTCTAGTTCTACTGCTGCAATACATTTTGCAGTAGAAGTAGGTTAGGACATCTTTCATTCATAATATACGTTCATTTTCATTACAGCTATAAACAAAATATTTACTGCGCTGTAACTCAATGAGAGGGACTCACCATGCATAAACTGCGCAGAACCTGATCATGTCAGAGTCACTTTCCTTGCCTTCTTGGCAGCAAACTCAGCAATAAGATCTTTATAATCCAGTTTGGATGCAATGTCCTTTTCAAATGATATCAGGTACCAGTGACATGGAGGTGCGCAAATAGTTTTTCATTTGTTTCAACTTTGAAAAGCTTTGCTCGCCCGATGCCACCGTTACTGGAAAAGTCAATAGGATCCTGAGAGCAATTTCTCAGTTAGGGATTCAATCCCTTTGAGATATTGAAGTGTTTTAAGTGCTGTAGTTGTTCCCTTTGGGATTATCTCTTGAAGTATCCTCATCTCTGCGAAGAGGTTGAAGAGAGAGATTCGGACGTGCTCAGGCGTGCTGCATTGAGGCCTAATGACATAGCGGCAATGGAAAAACCTGCTTAATTTGTTGGATGTGTTTTTTTATTTATTTGTTTGTTTTTAATGTGACCTTGACAGAGACAGACAAAATCATATATAACTAATGTATTTACTAAAAAAAACATTTACTAAAAAAAGTAGAATTGCAGGCGCGAGGCCCCCTAGTGGCGCGAGGCCCTGTGCAGTTGCAAGTTCGCACAGTCCATGCGACAGCTCTGGCTGCGTGTATCTTCCACTAAGTGCTAATGTTAATGCTGCTGCTGAGCTAGTGGCTAATATCGTTATTGACATGCAGGGGAAATATCCTGAGGCTCTGGTGCTTATCACTGAGGATTTTAACAGTTGCAGACTCAACAATGTCTTGTCCTCATTCCAGAAATATGTGGACATCCTGGCGAGGAGAACACACTGGACTTATGGAAATATTACTGATGACATACATACACCGGCTATTTTCATAACTGGACATTTCACCTTCTCCGTTTTCAAAAATAACAGCGTGCACACGTGTCCGTTTTCTCCCACCAGACAGCAGTTCGCCCAGGTCGGACCCGGTGACGCTGGCAGTGGCGAATTCTCCGTTTGCGTGTAAATGAAGGGTACAAACATTGGGAAATGTCTCCGTTTTTCAAAATAATCGTGTACGTGTAAACAGGGCCTGAATGAGAGGGTCTTAGGTATCACAGCCTATATTAAATTCTGCATTTCCATGATAATCCCAGTTAATTTTTTCAGGAAATATCCAAACTCAAAACCTTGTCTTACCCAACATATCATGCACGGCCTCAGAGAAACAAAGAAAGTCTGGACTGGACTTGACTGGGTTTTGCTCAAAATCATAACACGCCAAATCAAAACGAAATCTTTAAAGCCAAACTCTAGTACAAAGAAGAATTGGAATTCAGCACCATGAACACCAGGCAAACTTTTCAGAGAGATAGAAAACTCACCGGTCATCACCCAAAACCCTAGTTAGCTGCAATAACTGACCTAATCTCTTTTGCTGAAAACCTGAACACCTTTTACACTCAGAGGGCTTAGAGGAATGTGAGGCGATACTGGAGACCCTCCCCATTCCTGAGCCAACACACCCTGCTCCCTTAACTGTGGAGGACGCACGCCTGCAGCGGAGCTGCTGTAAACCGCGCTGGATGGTATCCAGGCACGGGCGCTGAAGGAGTTTGACAAGCAGCTCTCTCCCATCATGCACTATTACTTCTGGGAGTCCTACAGGACTGCCTCATGCACATGCATTATCCTACCGGTCCCCAAGAAAGCCCACTACCGTACAGTTGCACTCACGTCAATAATCATGAAATGCCTGGAGAAGCTGGTTCTCAACATCATCCTTTCAACTCTCAAATCAGTTCAGCTACAAGGCCAAAAGGGGGCCTGTTTACCCTCTACACCAATGACTGTTTCAGCCCCTCGCCCATTATCACATACCTCAAATACTCAGATGACACTGCTGTACCTGCACTACTCAACAATAGTAACTCGGTTATAAGCTACCACGACTCCATCTCCCACCTCACACAGTGGTGCATGGACAATCGCTTGCAGTTAAATGTCTCCAAAACAAAAGAATTGGTCTTCAACTCTTCGGGCACATGCAACCTCACCTTTACCCCCATCAACATCGATAGTGAAGTTGTTGAACTGGTGGAGAACTACAAATAGCTCAGCATCACCCTAGACAATAAACTGAGCTTTGAACAACACACCACTGACATCCATAAACACCGGCAACAAAGACTCTCCATCATAACTGATCTGTCTCAAAGCACCCCCCCCCCCACTCCTCCCCCTGCTTCTTATGCTGTCAACACCTTCCAAGAGCAGACAGACCGTAACACTTGACACTCACCCAATCAATCCATACTTGGTACTCCTCCCATCTGGTTGTTGTTATGGGTTGCTGGCATGGAAGAGAGTGAGCCAGGGGTTTTGTCCCCTCTGTCTTAACAGAGCTGCATAGAACATCCAGATTGGAAATTGCCTGAGTTTGTGTGTGTATGTTGTGGGATCAATGTATGTATCTGCTGAGTTTGATGTATTTGTGTATTCTTAAGGTTGTACAGAAGGTGGAAAGAATTTTCCTTGCACGAGGACAAATAAATCTAAATCTAATCTAATCTTGTGTATAATTCCAGACCAACAAAACAACATAATGGAACTTGTATAATATACAATGTTGCACTGTCACAGGCCAAGAAGTACTGGAGATAATTTTGTTGTTATTAATCTATTGACAATAGCCAGGAACGCATCAGCTATTTTAGTGTATTCCTCCCCAAAGAAATGTATGTCCTCACTGCTATCAGATGAGTGGGACGATTCCTATATGGGACAGAGAGATAACTGTAACATTACGGTCGCTCACTACCCGCTATTCATTTGAGCTTGGTGTAAATTACAGTTTAATTTACACCAAGTTCTCCTGAATAGCATTTTTTCTGAAATGCTTGTCATAATGATACAGTTACACACATTCCTTTGAATCTACATTAAACCAACATATTCCAATGGATTTTAAACTCTTCGCATGATTATTTGCAAAGATATGGACTTCTTTCCCTGCACAGGGAGCCATGTTTCTTGTTGCACCGCCTCAGGTCACAAAGCATTCTGGAAATTTTGGGCCATTTGGAGGGCTAGATGATCACTACCCCTCGGACCCTAAATGAAACAGGACACCCTATGCTATGTGGCCATGCACAGAGAGGAGGGTTACAGCCAAGTGGGGACTGGGATTGTGCCTTAATGACATTGATTGTCGACTCCAAAGAAAGCATGGAGGCTTATCAGAGTACAGCTTTAAATCATCTGGAATAGAATAAGCAGAATCAATGCTTATACATGGAGACGCACATTCCTGTCATGGATGGCAAAAGCTTGCAGCTTTTAATTTTTCAGCAAGCACCAGCATCAGGTCTAATATCTTATCCCTGCTGACCTCAACTGTGCTTGACTTAACTTTGTCAGTGTCAGTTGATGTCAGTCTGAATAACACAAGTCGTAGATCTGTCACACCAACCTGTACCAAATGGACCCCACAGTCACACACATGTGATTATGGACTTGTATCAGTAAGTAAGGTTCCTGTAATTGCTCAGCCATTGTGAGCATGTGAGCATTTAGCTCAAGTCCAGCCTCACAGAACCACTCGCCTGACTGTAGACTCTTGTTTTAGCATTTCTTGGACAGATTTAAACTACTTTCTTCCATCTGTTATTGAACTTTTTGGATCCTCTCACATTTATGGTGAACTCTTTCTGTTACTATTTGTTGCCACCATATCTTCCACACAGGTATCACAATGTTGTATATGATCCTAATTGCTGTATGTTGTTAGAAAGCAGGTAAAGAAATCATTTGTTATAACTCTTCCCAATCTAAGTAATTTGTTATTGGCAGGTGAAACGCAATCCTCAAGAAAAATTCCAGTGTTTACCCAGAGGAATGGCTAATAGTGTATTTAGGGTATTTTTTCACTTCCTGGAAGTTGACCACATCAGATGATGTCTGAAAGTCTGGAGGCTGTCAGTTGAAGGAGGTTTATAAAATGAGAACGATTTTCTTGTGCAATTTTGGGAGTCACGCTCACTCATACAGAGAGCGCAGTGTCATTCAGTTTAATTTTTAAACTGCGAAAGTGCCGTGAACTGACCAAAGTTTGGTCTTTTGTGGTGGTAAAAAAAAAAAAACCTTTTATCAGTAGATAATCTTACACAAGACTGAAAGGGAGTTCAGATAAATTCAGCTGAGTGCTGCTCAGAGTGTAGAGTGTTGAGAGTAGAAAGCGATAACACAAGACATAAGATTGAAGCGATACAGAAGTATCCGGTGTCGTACCAGCCTGCTGTGAGACTGATCAGTTCATCCTCTGCACTCCACCATAAATAATTGTTTATTTTTATGAGTTATTATTTATTCATCCGTTTATATCATTTTTGATTTGTGAGTAGTACTAAGGAACTACAACTAGCATTTCATTATACAGCCCTGAATTGTACAGTTGTACCTGATATTCTTTGTATACCCATCTACTCTGTATAAATAGGAAGAGCAGTTTGATTTGAGAAATGAAAAATCCATATAAATATAAATATAAATAAAATAATCTACTAAATGCATTTCTCCTAAATGCTATGTTTCTTTATCTCTTTAGATCTTTTGGAGCCACAATTTAGTGACTCAGGGGATGTGGTTGCACTGTCATCATGGAAGCTATCGTGGCACTTTTGTCTAACACCATCAGTGGATGCAGAGTGAAAAGAGTGTGCAGGTGTCACTAGGTGGATTTGGAGGAACAGCCGTGTTGTTCTGCACTCAACAGGGGAATCTTTGCTCAGGGGGAAAGTAGTGGTGGTTACAATTTCTCAGGTTCACAACTTACCCTTACCTCAAACAGTCCTCAAAAAGGACTGTTTGCTTTAATAAGCACTGATTCAAGGGTTGTTAGTCCACTCAGACCCACCTGCTCAAAACTATCAACATTAAATGATCTGTGAACAGATTATGAGATAAAGGTTCCCAGGGCACTGATGCCTCAAACACCCCCTGCCCTATGTTAACCTGCTGACTCTCCAACAAGAAGAACAAGAAAGAAAGTCTTCTCTTTGTGAAGCGTCTTTGAGGCGCAATGCTATTATTATTATTATTATTGTTATTATTATTATTATTATTATTATTATTATTATTATTATTATTATTATTATTATTATTATTATATCCCACAGAGGTTCTTTTTTAGGAATCCTTTGACCCCTGGTCCTCCTCAACAATCAATTCATGATGATGGCCAACATCCCACACTGATCACTGATGATGCACACAGGACTTTCTGCTAATGTGGGAAACATTACACCAAGTTTATGTCTGTGTGTGTGTGTGTGTGTGTGTGTGCGCGCGCGCGTGTGCGTGTGTGTGTGAGAGAGAGGGAGATTCTCAAAGGAAAAGACGAGTATCTTTGCAGTGATGTGTGCAGTATTAGCTCATGGAAAAAAAAAATGCTTGTCTGGTCTCTTAGACTGAGGCCTGTATGTTGTGCTGCTAGTAAATATAATGCGAGTGGGTGAACCTGAGACTGCTGACTACAAGTGTGGAAAAACTTCGGCCAACTCATGAGAGATCGTGTGTTGATAAAATGTGAATCTCACACTTCCGTTGAGAAAACGGGTAGCCTTGAGCTCGACACATTCAAGTCTTGAAGTCCCCATCATAACTGAGTGTTAGACAAGTACTTGAAAGCGTAGCAACGTAAATGTGTTGATGGCAAAACACGATTCCTGTAAAGTCCGCTTCACACCTCACTGGTCTGCCGTGTCACAAAGTGCGTGCAGTTTACTTGCTGGCAAGGCAATAATCACAAGTGTGTAAGTGTACATGAGCAAGCGCACAACCTCAGAACTTTTTGGAAGCAAATGAGCTTTATTCACGATAATGTCACTACAAGGTCATTTCAAGGAAGAATGTAACAAAGGAGGAACAGGTTTATTAAGGAAAAGAGTTCAAACGGTAAGTATGTGTATTGGATATACTGTATTAGTGCATTAGCAGCAGATGATGAGATACAACAGACAGGCAATGGGAGGCAGACGGTGGTGTTTCCTCTGTTGAGTTATTATTTTTGATGTCAGGATGCTAATATCATCACACTGATATGTAGAAAAGCTCAAAAGCTGTTCAAGTGGTTATGCATTACTTAAAGCTTGTGTGTTTGTTTGTTCCGCTGAACTCCTGGTAAGTTTGTTTCACGAGTGAAAGTCACAGTCGCAGGAAGCAAAAGTAAGTAAACTTATTTGCCTTTGAATGGGGACAGTAGACCCAGGAAGATGTTCTGTGTAACCGATGCTACTAGATTGGAGGCTATGACCTGGAAAGAAGGCAGAATTTTAATTCTATCTTATTAATTATATGTAAGTTAGCTCCAGTCAGTACAAATGAAATGAAGGAGCCTGAATGGAGAATGCTGAAGGCTTCTATAAAGGGGAGGGTTTCATTTGTATGTGGACGAAAAGTTTGTGAATCAGTCACCAGGTTTCAGGAGCATTGAAGCAACACCTTAAAAAGACACTTTTTTGTTATCCTTTTTCTGTTCTTAATTCTCATTTGTATTTATACATAACTGGACGGCAGCATTCACCTACAGGGAGTGAGGAGATCAATAGAGACAGTTGGTCTGTCCTGAGCTGTGCAGCCCAGGTCTCTTTGGCTGAGTTACGTGAGCACAGGAAGCACGTGTGTGTTGAGCATGCTAACATGCTAACAAAAGTCATTTCAGGCCATCTCAGTAAGCACACTCTCATCATTCAGGTCATCAATGAAATAACTTCTCAGTTTAGTTATGAATGCATACAGTTCAAATTAATTTATCGTTTACATTCAACCTCTATTCACCAAACCTTTTCAGTATTTGGAGCATCCAGATTACCAAACTGGAAGTGAGAGCGTCCAGTGGTCTTGAGCACCCTCAACAACCTGCGTTGTTAATATTTCTGTGTTTTCGGATAATTCAAATGTTGATTAGAAGTTGTTTACAAAAAGATATATGATTTCAATGCCTTACTTGCTAATATATGCTCACATTATCCATTACATCATTTTTTAAGTCATGTATTTTTTCTCAACTGTACAATAACAGCATTTATTATCAATATTGCCTACAGTATTTTTATAAACTGTACATATTGTGCAGATACATAGACTCCTGAAATTGAACTGAAATGTCCTGTCTATTTAACAATGTTTCTCAAGTTCAGTACAACATCTGGCATTGGAAGTTTTCTCATAAGAATATTGGCAGTAGTATTTCTCTGGCATTTAGTATTTTCAAAATCTGTACAAAATAGAAATATGCATACCTTCTGTGACACTGTTTTTGCTTTTTGTTATACTTGCTGGCTTTAATGATCTAATTTCCCTGGCGTGGGATCAGTAAAGTCTATATATACACACACACACACACACACACACACACACACACACACACACATATATATATATATATATATCTTATAGTGGTTTGTCTTTAGGAGGAGCATCTTGTTTAAAAGTGAAGGACAGAAGCCCTTCGGGGTGCTTTTATTGTTGGAACTGCAAGTTCAGGTGCACAGATTTTTATATTTGGTATAAAACGCAAGTAAATCATAGCAGGTAAAGATTTCTCCAGCCTTCATGCTTCCTCCCTCTCCAGCCGGGCCAATAATTTAAAAGCAGGCTTACGAGCATAAAGTTCCTGGTTTAATCCTCGGCTCAGCAGGTCAGGGACCCTTGAGTAAATAGAGACCAACTATTTTGCTATTGCATCCCATTACATTACACTCCTTGAAAATAAAAATGAAACCTAATCAAATCATAGATTTCTATCAAGACTGTAATTGTATTTGCGGCTCAGATCAGATGCTGCATTATTTATGAATACATTAAAAGGCTCAATGGCAAAATTCAAAATTTAATTCCTTGAATGAAGTGATCAAAAATAGCACAGTGTCCATAATCAAAAAATAAACACAGACCGGTAGAAAAATCTGAATATTTCATATTTATTTTGTTCATCAGGTGTTATCATAACATCTTTGTGGCAAGCTTCACAGACCACATACTATGAAAGCCATGGATGTGTGAGCTTTTATCTTATTTTGAGGCAAAGATATATCCTGATAGAAAAGTTTCATTTCATTGATCACATTACAGACCAAAAACAGAGAGAAAAAGTTGAGAAAAGAAGCACTGGGGCAGGTGACAGAAATGAAGAAAGTTGTGCGTCCCAGTTAAACACTGCTGTCTTTACCACTGGAATAAAACATCAAAGTGGTTCTAGATACCCCGTGCTCCTGTTGGATATAAAGTGTATTAAAGGAGATTTCTATTTTATAAAATGATCCAGTCGCTTCGACTGCATTCATCATTACCACCACTCGTCATGACGCTTATCAGAAACCGCAATCAGGAATACTCTCGTCACTGAATGTCAGCACACACCGAGCAGACTTCACTCACTCCCTCTAGCCCCACCAAGTGTTTTCAACATCATCTAGCAGTGACATTTACTACACTTGGTGTCTAGCAAATGTCTAGCTTCCAGTTTTAACCGTTGCATAAAACACATAACAAACAAGGCACTTGTGGGATTTTTCACTGTTCAGCTGCTAAGGTCTCTTTATTTCACATTGCTGTCCTTTGCAGTGTAAGTGTGTTTAGCCCTTCTCCTTCAGTGCTTTCAGGGTGATGGTCAGTCCTCCAGCATCACACAGCTGAAACTCCTCCTCCAGTGCATCATCATGTGGCTGCCGAGGAGCCGCAGTGTGAGCTAAGGCTGCTGCGTCCTCATATTCGTCTTCCACTTCCTCGAAGTCGTCTGGATACTCAACTTGTCCTGACACGTCAGGAGCCTCTGGAAATACAGGAAAAATGGGAAAACACAACTTAAAAAAAGAAGCTATTGACAACACATGAAAAACCTTCTTGTGGCTTGTGGCCTGTATATGGCTACAACCTAAACGAATATTACTAAAAACTAAGTACGTTTTATACTTTTGCATTGATTCATGTGTGTAACTTGTTGTTTTATAAAAGCTAAAAATCAAAATAAAGTTGTTTTTTTAGTAAAACCTTAACAGGGAGCTGTTGATTTTGTCCCAGCAGGTCAGAAATAGAACAGCTGCTCTTCTCTGTGTGTAAACTGTATAAAATATTGAAAAATGGCCGTCAGTTTCCCAGAGTTCAAAATGACCTCTTGAAAATGCTCGACCAACAGTCCACAACTCAAAGACCTCCAGTTTAGAAAAGGGAGAAGCAGTAAATCACATTTGAGGGAATGTTTGCAGTCTGTGCCAGTGTTTGTTATTGGTCAACCAGAACAGCAAACGCTTCATGTATGTCAGTGTCAGCGCTTCACACTGTGAATACAATATTAAACACAGCGTGTTTTCCCAGTGGTTTCCAACTTTTTTTGTCTTGTGACCTCTATAGGAAGAGTAGAGGAAGTATTCAGTCCCTTTATTCTTCCTGCTGTATTTGGTGGATGTGGAGCTGACTGTAGCCAATTTGCACAGGACTGCCTCTAATAATTATGTTGGATTTACCTCCTGATTACTATCCTGATTATCCTGTTTTGGTTTGTAAAAAGTTAACCTCCAAATTATTAAAAAAAAAATTCAGCTGCAAATCTTCACATTCGAGAAGATGAAACCATGAAATGCTTTAGTATGAAAAATGACTTCAACCAAAATAGATGCGATTAATTTTCTGTCAGTCAGCTAATGGTTTCACCTCTACAGGGTCAGGACAAGAGTGTATTTCATTGCAAAACATCAGATTTTATAAGCTGTAGCTGATATGTTTTGTATGTACGAATCTTCATTTGTAAAGTAACTAATAACTAAAGCAGTCAGATAATTGGAAAGCTGTAAAAGTACAGTATTTCCCCCTGAAGCATAAATCCAAGTAAAGTTCAAGTACCCCAAATTTGTGCTTAAGGTCAGTACTTGAGTTAATGTACTTAGTTACATTCAACCACTGCAAAAAAAGCAGCATCTGCTTGGAGTCTTCTTTCATGTTTCGGATATCTGGAAGAGATTTCCCTCTAATCCTCTCAGATGGTCTCAGTTAATATTCCTCAATACTGGAAGAGGTCAAATTATTCAATATTTCACAAACGAACGAAACACATTGAACCAAAAAATGAATACAAATTTGTGTAGCAGAACTTTGTTTTTCCTCTTTCCTATCACATTAATCATGCCCAGATGCTGCAGATTTATCTTGTGACCCTTGGCTGGGAGCAGCTGGAAAGCAGCAGACTTATATTTCTGCATTGATGCATTAGCAGTAATAAGAATATAACAGGCTATATAATAAAGTAGCACATGAGCAACTATTGTGTAGAGTGAGCACTTCGACTTTTGGTTCTTTAACTGCATTTTGCTGGTAATACTTCTATACTTTTACTTATGTAGGATTAGGGTCAGGGTATTTTCACACTGTGGTATGAGTACTGTTACTTCAGTAAAGGACCTGACTGCGTCTTTGCTCACTGTTAAGATGTCCCCCTCTACATTTCCACCTGTACATTACCAATAGACTCAGCAGAGTCGCTCCTCCTCATGGACCCAGTGTATTCAGTGTTTTCCTCGAGAGAAGGCAAACTTTCATCTTCATCAAAGTCTTCAGGATAGTCGCAGTGGGTTTGTCCTCCAACACACAAAGCATCCTGACCTTCCTCCTCCACATCACTGGAACTGGCCCCCATATTGTCTTCTTTCTCTTCCCATGAGTGGGACTGACTGAGAACATCTGGCCATAGTGCGGCATCTATGTCTGTGACTTTCCCTTCCATATCAGTGACACAGCTCTCCCCTTTAGATTCAGTCACAGCCACACCATCAGTGTCTGTGTGTTTGAGAGACTCCAGGTGGTCTTGCACATAGCCCCAGCTAAGTATGCATGCAGCACTTGGCCTGTTTTCTGGGTTGAGGCAGAGCATTCTGTGGATCAAAGAGCAGATGTGGTCAGAGTAGACGTTATCCACAGGATCATACTCTCCTTTGGTGATCTTGTAGAACAGGCTCAGGAGGTTTGAGGCTGCAAACGGAGGTCTGAGAGCACACAGCTCATACAGCAGACAGCCTAAAGCCCAGATGTCAGACTTGGAGCTGTATGGGACATCCTGGCAAAGCTCAGGACTGAGGTAGCTGGGTGTCCCAACACATGTGGAGGCCATATCAGCTGTGTTGGTCATCACCCTGGATATCCCAAAGTCCCCTAACTTCACCATGCCTCGCTTTGTTAGCAGTACATTTGAGGTTTTGATGTCCCTGTGTAGTATTTTAGAAGCATGTATGTAATCTACAGCCATAGCGACCTGTACAAACCACCCCATCACAGTATCCTCTGTGAAAAACTCCTTTGGTTTCCTCGCTTTCACTTTGTCATCTAACGTCCCACCGTCGCAGTAGTTCATCACAATGTAAATGAAGCCATCATCAGGGTTCACGAAGGCGTCGCTGCATTTGACGATGTGAGGGTGCTGCAGCCCCCTGATGATGTCAGCCTCTTGCAGAATGGCCTTCTGTGTTTTTGCTGTCCTTGTGTCCATTACTTTGATTCTCTTCACCGCGTGCAGGCTCCTGCGCTCGTCGTGCCTCATCAGGAACACGTCTGCTGCTCCTCCGCTGCCCAGACACAAAACCCGCTCGTACTTATCCATGGTTTGTCCGGCGTCCACGGAAGGGGGTCCTTTCTAAACGAGTAAGAGCAGTGTGAAGGTGAGGGGCGCTTCAACGCAACGCAGCTGTCAACATACGTCACTGGCCGTTTGTGTGCAGTCTCGTTGCCACGGTAACAGCCTCGTTTTGACGCCGTGAGGCTGGATCAGGGAAACTTTCACGCGATCTTTACCTCCACCTGTTTCAGAGATCAGACTGGAAAAACATGCTTTCATTTGTTTTTATCTGAGTCCAGCGCCAACGATTTTACACCATCGTTCATGCATCGGTTCATTGTGGCGTGGTTGCAATCATTTTTTAATGCAACAGCATTGAGAGATCGAGATCAATCGAGATTGTTTTTATATATATATATTTATGATCCTTGCCGACAAGAGCATGACTGTATCCTATATTAATAGGCTAAACGTTTTAATATGACTTTCTTTTGAAGGGTTAAGCCTACTGTCTGCTACTAAAACTTTTTTGTTTCATTCTGGAGCATGTTTATTAATGTGCATGTCGCTGCTAAATAAATAACATGTGCCTGTTAAATAATTCAATAAATAGATACATTTTAATGACGTGAAAAGATAGTGGAGGCCTAGAGGATGTGAAGGTATGGCCCAAAGTAAACATTGGATTGTACAAAAAATATTTAATATGACAACAAGAAAAGTAAGGGCCTTTTTTGTTACACATTTTAAATTCAGGTACATGTACCCGCTTGTAAGATCTGCACTACCGCTAGCGTTTGAGACTGCACTTTTTTCTTTGTTACACTAGATGGCAGTATGAACGCTAAGTGGCTCTAATCTGCCGGTGACTAGCTAAAGAAGAAGAAACCCTTAAGCTGTCGGCGCATGTTACTGCGCATGTTAATGACAACACAGTTAAAGTGCATGCTATTATACTATTTTCATCTCAGTATTGCTTGAATTTCATTACACTATAATTAAAAATGCCACCAAAGGGAAAAGGTGGCAAGGGTGGTAAAGGTAAGTGGTCCATTACTTGTCTCCTGTGAATTATGTGTCATGAACTGCTTAAAGTCGGCCACATTTACGAGCATGGAGCAAACAACGACTATGATACAGATGCCAGAGTGCGGAAGCACTTCTCTACATTTAACATGATCATATTGTTCGCTTCACTGTTACTGTGTGTTGCCTTGTTCCGTTGGTTGGTTTATGGTGTTGAATCTCGTTACTGTGCAGGAGCTGCTTCAGGAGGTGCAGACGCTGAGAAGAAAGAAAAGGCACCAAAGGGAGGCACTGCTGTAAAGGTGACTTCATTACTTGCTTTATCCAAAGCTGCACTGTAAAAGTCCAAAGTGACGTAAGAGAGGAGTTTTAGCCTTCCCTTTTTTTCCCCTCACACGTCACGTTTGCGTGAGTTGGCTGGATAGAAGTGATGTGGTGTACATGGGACATTATTTTACACTCGGGCATCATCTTTCCAGCTTTGTCACTGATTTCGTTTTCTCTTTGGTGGTCTGATAAACACCATATTTAAACTGGTAATTATAGGAACAAGTTAAGTATGTATATATTTTCAATCCAGCTACATTGTGTTGTCAGCCAATGCCAGACAGTGTTGAAGAGTTTAGACAGCTGATATTCATCACAACCTGTATGCATGAGCTGCTACTGGGATGCTACTTCTGTATTTGCTAAACATAATGTCTGCAGTGAATTTTAGGTTGCATCACAACAGTTGTTCATTTGATTTCTTATGATGTTTTCCCAGGTTCGACACATCCTCTGTGAAAAACATGGAAAATGCATGGAGGCAATGGAGAAACTGAAGGCTGGAGTCCGTTTCAGTGAAGTAGCGTCACAATACAGTGAGGACAAAGCCAGACAAGGAGTAAGATCATGAAGTCATAAACGTTTGCTCACTTTTGCTCCCCTTTTTTTCTGATTATGTTAGTATTGACCATAAATACTAACTGTCTTGGTCCTCTGTGTTTTGCCTGTAGTCGTATAGAAATATTTTTATGTTATTACATCTTAACATGTGATGATAAATGTGGGAGATGATAAAGGATGACGTACAGGCCAAAATCATGGCTGGTAAATTCCAGACTGACAAATAATAATTCTTTACTGACCCATTACTCATACAAATTTGACACATTTTCTCCCACTTATTCACACCAGCGCCCCACCAGAACACCTACACTGGTATAGTCTTAGCTACTGGGAAACTTCAGTGGTGATTACGCCGTTCCTCAGCAACACTGCGTAAATATTTGAGCTGTTGGAATCGTTACAGTGCAACAAAGCTTTTACCTCACATTCTTATCTGTGACCTAATTCTGCCTGGCAACCAAAGCTGTATGTGTTTCAAGTTTCTGCATTGCTCACAGTTTCTGTTTTCAGTACAGTGAACCCTTTGAAGCCTTTAGCCTTTGTTACTCATGTTCACTCACTTTTGTCTTGGCTTGGCGACCCCATTCGGTGCATATCATTTTTGCTTCATGACTGTTGTGTTCATGACAGGGCGATCTGGGGTGGATGACACGTGGCTCCATGGTTGGACCTTTCCAGGATGCAGCGTTTGCCCTATCTGTCAGTTCTATGGATAAGCCCGTCTACACAGACCCTCCTGTCAAGACAAAGTTTGGGTACCACATCATTATGGTCGAGGGGAAAAAGTGACATGCGACAGCTCAACCCTTGAAATTAGGACATACAAAATTTACAGTGTGCTGTACTGTGAAACTGATTATTTCCTGATCTGTTTGAATGCAGTAGTTGCTTTATATTTTCTGAACTGTTTAAAAGGATCCTTTTGTGTCCGCTTTGTCTTTGGTGACATGTATACTCGCATACATACAATTCAACCTAGGGGAACATTCTTCTAAGTTTAACTTTTTCACTTGATTCTCTTTTTGAGCTTGATAACTTTTGTGGAAATCAAACCACAAATGAACAAATAAATACATTTTCACTGAAGTAATTCAAAACGTGTAAGTTTTGTTTGCATGTGTATGAGAGAGAAAACCTTCCACTTTCAAGTCTTTCAGAAAGCGAGGCGTTGGCCTAGCAGTGATTGTAAACATCAGTTAATAAGGTGTTCAGTAACTGCTTCTGTCATTCATATTGTGGAGATAAGGTACACTTAGCTGTTTGTGCTAAATAATATGAACAAAAGTGTTGTTACAGTTAGTGAGCTGGGCTGCTTCAAACTAGTGATTATTTTCATTGTTGCTTAATCTGATGATTATTTTCTCAGTTGATTGTTTGATCCATAAAATGTCATAAAATAGTGTGGCATGTCTTTCACAAAGGCCCAAGGTGATGTCATCAGTCAACAGTTCACTGTCAGATAAGAGAAAGAAAAGTTTCACAATTGAGAAAATGGAACTAGGTTATGACTGAAATTCTTGCTTGAAAAATGCATTCATGTACATCATTTTAGTGGCCAGTTGAGCAATGTTCTTAGGGGCTGGACATATCTGACTCAGAATTGGAAGAGGTGTGTTGTTCACTTTCATTTTTGACAGATTGTACAAATAACCCCATATACAGACTTCTCTCTTTTTTTCACTCTTACATCCCGTTTCACTTACCGGCCCAGGAAAATCAATTAGATCTTTAGTTTTGTGGGTACTATAACTGTATTACCTCGGTGCTGTGATCCTCCCGGTGACTTCCAGAGCGCTATGTGGCAGTAGCGCGCAGAGGTTATGACGGCACAGTCAACATCAGGAAAAGACGGTTGACGTTGCTACGCCTTGCTAGATGATTGGCGAGGTAAGATGGCGGCGCCAGAGGAGCCAGAATTATCTCAGGCGCAGACCGAAAAACTCCTTCAATTTCAGGTAGACAGCCCAAATGCTTCACTAAGACGTGTCCGTTTGAAACCTCGTGCAGTAATACGTTGTCGTTGGTAGTGAATCGCTGTAAACAGTTGGAACCGTGTGTCTTTAAACGCTTTTTGCATAGTCAACTTGGATAACGTTACCCAGAGCCCCCTAACGTTAGCCGTCAACTTGAGTCAGAGCTAACGTTAGCAAAGCTAGCTAACATTAGCTAAGCTAGCTAACAAGTTAGCAGACTTTAAGGGCCATGGATGGACTTAAATAGCGTAACGTTTGTCTGACTTGCTTAACGTAGAGACATATACCCAATTCATATGTGTTCCACCATCATACATGCCGCCTTTTAAATGTAATTTCGGACTTTACGGTAACGTCAACTTGGCTAACGTTAGGTTTCCACTGACGCTCCCTACTGAACACTTGCTGAGTTAACATTAGCGCAGCAGTCATGGGCGAGCTGTCACTGAAGTTTCTCAGCGACCCAGGTGTTTTTAGCTAAACTACATTAAACTGTTGCATATATGACAGTAAGAGGGATGCAGTTTTCCTCCTCCAATCAACATACAGCCCGACATGTCTTTCTTAGAATGTAGTTGGAAAGCTCGCCGTTAAAATGAGTTGATATTTTGGAGAGCTAACAGTTAACGTTAGCTAACCTTTAACGTCATCCTGCTCGGTGTAGGTTAATTTTCTCTTTTCTTCTCTGTGTATTTTGACATTAATTTCAAGCTTAAGTAACTACCTAACAATGCTTGTTGAGTACACACTGAAAGTATTTTATTCTGTGTCTCAGCCGATCAAATTTTTTGTTGTTGATGTTATTTTGTTGTTTTTTGTTTAGTTTTCTGGTTAACTTTTATGAATAGTTGACATAGTAAACCAGTTTCTTGTAAGCTGCTGAAAGCAGCCCTGATTATATGCAAACGTGCTTTTCTGCTTTTATCACCATTTTGAAGCCTTTGGCTGACTTTCTTTTCATGTCTAATAGGACCTAACTGGTTTGGAATCAATGGACCAATGTCGTCGAACATTAGAGCAACATAATTGGAACATAGAGGTAAATGGCAAGAAGATGGATTTCTATCAATCTGTTTCCCCTTTTATTCCTATACAGATTCTGTGACATGTTTTGTCTTGCTCTTATTTATCTGTCATTTTATGACAAGTATGATGGTCTTAAATGTGTTTCAGGCTGCAGTACAAGACAGACTTAATGAGCAGGAAGGAGTGCCCAGTGTGTTTAACCCTCCACCATCCAGACCACTGCAGGTCAACACAGCAGACCATAGAGTATATAGTTACATCGTCTCAAGGCCACAGCCCAGGGTAGGTCTGCAGGCTCTCTTAATACTTCTGATTAAAGATGTAATCTCTGCATTGCTGTTAAATATTTAATTTCACCAGACAAAATAAGCTGCTGGATTTCTCTTACAGTATTCTGTAATGCTGTTTCTTCGTTGTTGACATGTAGCCACATTCTAAGGGGACTTTCTAAGTATTTCTGTTGTTGATGTTGTCATTTGTGTACTGTTCTAACGTAATGAATAAGGTGACTGACTATATGTTACCTTTAAGACCATTCTTGAAGGAGCAGTCAATCTAAGTGATGTCTTCCTGTTTAATCTCATTTTGATGGCATTAGGCACAGAAAAGGCCTCATAATTTGAAATTTGGTTTTCTACTTTTGTTTTTTACTGTTTATATTGTAACAGACTGCAATGGTTCTTCTTTTCAGGGGTTGCTAGGATGGAGTTACTACTTGATAATGCTACCTTTCAGATTTACATATTACACACTTCTGGACATATTCAGGTAATTTAAGCACATTGATTTAAACTTGCAATTCCCAGAGGGCAAGCTTGTGGCTGCATGAAAGTAATGGTCGCTACAATGTTTTTTTTATTCAAGGTTTGCCCTGAGATTCATCAGGCCAGATCCTCGTGGTCGTGTGACAGACCCTGTTGGAGATGTTGTGTCCTTCATTCAGAGTTTTGAGGAGAAGTATGGTCGGTCACACCCTGTGTTTTACCAGGGAACATACAGCCAGGTGAGCTCAGAGATATGGAGGGCCAGAAACCTACATTTTTATGCACTTAGGTTAATTTCAGACAGACAAGGTAAAATTGCAATATGTTGCATTGCTTTTGTTTTCTGTGAAACATATAGGCACTGAATGATGCCAAACGGGAGCTCCGCTACTTATTAGTGTACCTTCATGGGGAGGATCATCAAGACACTGACGAGTTTTGCCGGTATAGTACTTATTATCTTAATTATCTACATAGCTTGAGTGACAGCCAGCAGAATTTGTTAAGTAGAACCCTGTTGTTGCTCTGTGTTGCACAACATGATTCAGAGAAGTTGGGACAGGAGCAACGAAATACTGGGATAGTTGTGGAATGCTCCAAAAACACCTGTTTGGTGATGATTGCATTCTGTTATTATTTGTTCTACACAGAGTCACGGCTTTTTTGGAAACAGGGTCACAGTTTGATATTAGTATATTTATATATGATATGTTTTATATCCATCTGCACACGAAAACGTTTCCCTCTTAAATGGTTTGTTTTGTGCTGCTGATCTGTCACTTCCTAGCTCCACGTTATGTACAGAAGAGGTCGTAACCTTCCTCAACACACGAATGCTCTTTTGGGCATGCTCAACCAGCAAGCCTGAGGGCTACAGAGGTATGCAAATTTATTGATATTTAACCCACCAGTTGTTGTCAGTCAGCTCTTGATGTAAGCACACTTCATATGTCCGTGTTCTGTAAGTCAAACTGGAGGATTTGATAGTGGATTAAGTGCTCCTCATTATCTTTGCCCTAATGAAACACAGTAGAACAAAGGTTTTTATATTCTGAGGTTTTGAGTTCTCCATTTTGACTTCTGTCACCATCCTATTATAAGGAACTTGAAAGATATATGTGCTGTGAAAATCATCAAAAGCTGTTAACCAAAAGCTAGTCCTGTGGATCATCTTTAGTATGTGGGACATTGTGTCTGGAAAGAAATGCATGTTGAGTTTCTCAGAAATAGTGTTTTGATGACTGTGTTGGGATGGCAGTTGAAGTCCCAGTAGAGCGCTCTAAACTTTGGCAAACATAAAAGAGAAACTATATGCATTGTAGCTGCCACAGGGGCTAAGTGACATAATTATGGTTTATTGTTTGTGCGTGTGTGTGTGTGTGTGTGTGTGTGTGTGTGTGTGTGTGTGTGTGTGTGTATATATATATATATATGTATGTATGTATGTATGTATTTAGATGGGTTGACCATTTCATTAAATTCCTAAAATGTGTAGTAGCAGCAAATGTGACAGTTTTGTGTTTGGGCGTGTTTCAGTGTCCCAGGCATTGCGGGAGAACACCTACCCATTCCTGGCCATGATCATGCTGAAGGACCGCAGGATGACAGTGGTGGGCAGGCTTGAGGGTCTCATTCAGCCAGAGGACCTCATCAATCAGCTCACCTTCATCATGGATGCCAACCAAACACATCTGATGTCAGAGCGCCTCGAACGGTACTGGAAATCCATACATTCACACTAGATTGCTTGATATGAGACATCTCATCTCCATTTACATTGGTGAAGACTTGAAGTTACATGTTGGGATGGTTTTGAGATTATGAGTGAAGCTCAAAATTTGACATCTGATCATCCAGCAGTTCGTTATAAGCAGCAGTTCGAAATAAGTTGTGAATAAAATATAGCTTCACTAATCAGGTTACTTTATCTCATAGTTGCTGTTATTTTACCAGAAAGTGTCATCATTTATAAATAGAGACAAATGCTTGTTTCAGGGAGGAGAGGAACCAGACCCAAGTGCTAAGGCAGCAGCAGGACGAGGCCTATCTGGCCTCCCTCCGTGCCGACCAGGAGAAGGACCGAAAGAAGAGGGAGGAGGAGGAGCAGCTAAGGCAAGAGGAGGAGAAGGTCCGACAGACTGCTCTTGCTGAGGAGCGGAGACGACGAGTGAGTCTCATTTTCTGTTATATTCATGTTGTTCATGCCAGTCTGCACGTGCAGACCTTAAGTAATGATTTGTGTGAACGAGACAGTTATTTCTTAACATAAACAAAATTCTTTTTTGATTCAAGCTGTCAAAACGTTTTGTTTGACTCTAGACACTTGAAGAGGAGAAGGAGAGGAAGTCTGAATGTCTTCCCCCAGAACCACCTGCAGATGATCCAGAAAGTGTCAAAATAGTGTTTAAGCTGCCCAACGATACACGAGTAGAGAGACGATTCCTCTTTGGGCAATCTCTGACGGTGAGTACCGCCATTACCCCATGTACTGTTTGTGTGTGTGCTTATGTGTTTTTATTGTTATGCTGCAACGGCTCTAATGGCCCAAGCTGGAATGAGCTACACAAAACTCAGCCCAGTAACTGGATATGATGTGCAAGTGCTCTCCAAGAAATATGAGCTCAGACGCCCAGGTGGGATTAAGGGCCAAAATTTCAATTTTGAAAAGGCTGCCTCTAAACCTGCACCCACAAAAGTTGTTCAGAGTTCAGTTCAAAACTGATGAAGGACGGACAATGGTGGAATTTGTTTATGCCATTATTGAAATGTTGCAGGCTTTGTGATGATGAAACCAGTGTATGACTGATCTCACTCCTCCTCCCCATCCTCCAATGCTGTCCCACAATCTCTGCCTCGATGAGTTAAAACATATTAAAAAACTGAATTATTTCTAAAGCACTTCTCTATATTTGCAGAACATTACCACTTGGTTGGTTATTTATCAGTTCACTTGACTGTTTTGTCTTTCACAGGTAATATACGACTTCCTTTTCTCTTTGAAAGAATCCCCGGAGAAGTTTCAGATAGTAACAAACTTCCCTCGCCGAGTCTTGCCCTGCCTTCCGACTGAAGAGCAGCCCAACCCTCCCACACTGAAAGAGGCGGGACTCAGCCGCTCCGAGGTCCTTTTTGTTCAAGACCTAACGGACGATTAATAGATGACATACCTCCTCTACATGGAAACACATTTTCCTACAATGCCCACCCACTCCTCTTTTTCTTTTTCTTCTTTCGTTAAATGGCCATTATGACCAAGGGATCATTGCGATAAAATGCTAACCTGGAAAAAAATTAACGACCTTGCATCCAGTCCTTGTTTGGTTGTTTACGGGGTTCCCAATAGCCTGGAAAGTCTTGAATTTTATCAAATAAATATTTCTTGAAGTCCTTCCTTGAACTCATCCTTGCATCTGTGTGAACAAAGAGGTCTGTTTTCCATTGGCTGTACTAGCTACTGGTTCATTATTGTCCTTCCTCACCACTAAGTGTTGCCACAAAGGATTAATCATCTACTGAAATGTACTGAAATGGTAGCATAGCTTTGTGTAAAACCAGAACTATTTCCCACTGAAGTTCATGTCTGGGCAACTGAGGACGGCAGGTTGTATTAATACCTACTGATACACACAGGATGCAGCATGGAGAAGTATTGGGTTTCTATGACTGTGTGACTGCCTTGGCTTTTTTTTTTTATTGTCAAAGACTCAGTGTTTGATCCATGTGTCCTTATTCAACTTCCTTTTGCCCCTAAGTTTGCACATGCTTCCCTCACAGTAGTAGACAAGTACAGAAGTGGTCTGTGTCAAAGATGGGTTTGGTACTGCTGTGATTGTTAATCTATGTGGTGTGGACAGCACATGTACTACTTCAGGGAGCAGGTTGGTGGATTTGGACATAGGAGTAATGGGAACCCTGTTTTAAATGAGCCATGACCTGTACATAAGTTAGATATTTAAAAACCCCAAATTGACCTTTTTTTTTTTTTTTTTGACTCATCTGTGTCATAAAATGACCAAATGCAGGTTGTTACTATGTAAAGCAGACTGCCTCAAGCTCATTTAAAAATACAATATTTAACAGAGGCCACAGCTTTTACATGTGGCTTTATCTAGTATAGTTCAAGTCTGCCCATAGTGTGCCTGTGGTTACTCATAGATGCCTGTTTTGCCTGTAACATCTGAATGGGCTCATGTAAAGATGTAATTTTCCAACTATGAATTAAAAACATTTTAAAAATGTGGGTTCATTGAGATTGTACAACACTTGTGGTACCAGTGCATAACATAAGCAGCTTTTTGCTATTGGTGATATTGATGAGTGGGGGATGTTTTTTTTTTTGTTTTTTTTTTTGCGAATGACTTAATTCATTCCATGAATGGCATTTTAAGTATACTGAGGGATTAGTGTCCGTTATTTTATGTACTGCATTTTAACCTTTCAGTAGCTAAATCAAAAATGACAAGTGTTATATTGGTATACATCATACATTTATTAGTGAACAACCCTTTCAAATCAGCCACAACAATTAAAAAAAAAAAAAAATATGATTGCACTACTTGGTAAAGCATAACTAGCAACTTTCATTTAAAAAAAGTACAAATCTTAAAAATTTCAAACAGTATACAGATGTATATATAATACACTAACTAGTTATGTTAAATGCTACAAACAATATGATTCCAATGGAATGAAAAATTATAACATTAATAAGAACCATTTCCTATATATAATATATATTAGTTGTTTTCTCCTCCCACCCCCCAATACAAACATGGAAAAAATGAGGTAACTGTAAATGTGCAAGTACCAAAGCAAAATATCTGCCTAACACAGAACACATGCCCCTGGCTCTGTTGGCGGGTGGGTAGTCTGGTGTTCAGGCAAGGACCCCTAGAGGCCAGGGAGAGTAAGAACAGTAAACCACTATCCCACCACAGCAAAAGTCATTGGTAAACAATAAATGGCGTCTACTGAGCAATCAATCACAAATCCTAAATAAATTTTAGCTGCTTATTGGAACACATTTTTGCACCACACAAGCTGTGAGATTATTCAATAACTCTTAACAGAAAGACTACAAGACTCTATTCTCAGTTGTCATTAAAAATGACCTCATTACCTAGGCCTTAATGGGAGGTTCTTGTATTTAATAGGGTATCTGGATACTGTCAATTAAATATTTACTCCAAAAAATAATAGTGCTAACATTAACATGAATTAAGGTATCTATATGTGAACAATACATTTTAAGATATTGATACACTGAGCAAGAGCCTGATAGGCAGGTACAGTACTACACTGAAATAAGTATGACAACACTTTATTCTTTTTTTAATCCCTTAAACTATATTGATTTTCACTGACATTGTGTAGGGGTATTAGTATAACATGCTTTAAGAATACATGGGATCCATGACAAACTATTGCATTCACGCAAGTGAGTTTTCATACCTAAAAGCAGAACATCTAGCACCTTTTCACTATGGCTTTTGATAAACTACAGTAGTTTCAGAGCATGTAATTTTCAGTCGTTAGGGCAATAACAGTAACACAATGTATGTAAGAAGTTCTGGATTCAAGACCAGCTTTTTTTCCTATAAAATGAAGTTAGCGCAATAAAATCTTGTAGTCATTCAGTTCTATTACAAATGTGTGCAGTACAATGCATGGCAGTTATCAGCTGAGCGTTAAGATCCAAACCCCCAGAACCCAAAGCCAACTAGAGCTAAAAATCAGTTGGGATCTGGTTGACAAGCATGCATATTGTGCACCATTAAATAGGTCCCCACCAGATTTTGAGATATCCTCCACTATAACACACTTGTTTTACTTTTTTTTTTAAAGTCATGCAAACACCTCTGAAGTAGATTTGGGAGTGAAGTAGGTAGAATAGTGTGCGCCGCGGCACATTTAGAAATGGGATCACAACCGCTATGTTGAACATATGGTTCGAGTAAAAGAACAGAAGTCAAACAGGTTTGAGTAATACACTTGTAATGAGTTGCAGTGTACATTGCCTCTTTTCAGTGAATACTTATAACATATTTATTGATCTTTTTTCTTGCATGCCTGTCTTTAAATGATGTAATATCTACTATTTCCGACAAAACAGAATATTATAATTGATTACATTAAATTATTTATGGTCTGAGGAAAACGACCAAACTAAATTCAGATATACCCTTTTCATGGCATCCTTTCCATCTGAAATGGACTGTTCTCCTTTATTTTTCTATACCGAGAGGCCCTGAGTGATTTTTTTTTTAACTTACAATATATGCCAGCGAATAGATATGTACACATAGGTTAATTCTCAAAGCTGTGGGTTTAACTCATTAAAATGGCTTCTTTTTTTCTCTTGAAGGTGGCACACACATCAAAGACTCACATTCACTTAAACAAAAGTAAAGAAAGAGGCAAGATCCCTTTACACATAAAAGCAAAGGTTACAACTGCCTGTTAGTGCTTACTGGGGCAGTTAAGAGACAAGAGTGAATCCAAAGCAAAAGTCCATTTGTTGCTCTTTTCCCTCCCACCCCAACTGTATGTTTTTTTTGTGTTTTTTGTTTTTTTTGTTTGTTTGTTTTTTTAAGTGTGAACACAAGCAGGGAACTAGAAGTCTAACAGTGTTTCTACACTACTGAGCACTCCAGCTCTGTGTCATTTGAACCCTGCCCTGATCACTGTGGGATACAGGCAGCTGGCGTATCGTGGAGCGTCACCAGTGACTTCTACAAGGGTTTTCAACATTCTTCTGTCTTCAAACGTTTATCTAAAAGCATTCACGCTGAAGCTATACATACAGTTGCTCTTTTACAACACCATTACCATGGCCTAAGACAATGACCTGACCAAGTTACCAGAATATAACACATACCATACACATTGTTAGTGCTCCTACTGTTTCCTTCAATGTATTTTCTCTAGAAGATAAAACCAATAAATAAACCTTTTCTTAAAAACGGCATACTTTTAAAACAAGTGGAAATGACAAAGTATTTTCAGGATTAGTAATAGGTTTGTGCTTGTCAAGGTCATAAGAAGGCAGATCTGAAATCTTGAACAGTATAGGCTATATCTGTGTATTGGATTTGGCTCACAAACAAAGAAATAAAAAGCCCAGTCTTCCTAAAAGGGGAAGAAAGTTCATTTAAAACTCGCCACTCACTGCACATATTGCTTTCTGCACAGGCCTCCAGAGCTCTATGGCATCAGCACAGCTTTCGGACGAGGACTCCCATCCTTAAACGCAGTCAGGGTGGAACCACATGCTAGTCATCCCTCATGGCGCTTTCTGAATAAGCAAGCAGTTCTTTTAGTATGCTTCTTTGTCTCTTCTTTTTCTTAAATTTTGATAATTTTGGTGGCAATGCTTGATTAAAATATTGCTAGTCTGAATCAACAGTTCATGCAAAACCTAGCATGCTGCCCTGTATCCAGTGGTTACACAATGCATTGGCTCTGTGAACAGGACAAACACACACACACACACACACACACACACACACACACACACACACACACACACACACACACACACACACACACACACACACACACACACACACACACACACACACACACTATGCTCACACTCGTACACACTTGCCAGAGGAACAATGCTGACATGGAGGGTGGATGTAGCACTTGTGCAGTTATGCCAGATGACCTCGAAAAGACGCAGTCCATTAATCCATGACTGCTTTTGTACAGATCTGTGTTCCAGAGTGGATAATCTGGGGTAGAAGATACCCCACAGTATGTCCCATCACTCGCAGTCCATAACCTCAGGCTTAACAGAATCTGCATATAAACCACAAGTCACACTTTCACAATAGCATTGGCAAATCTAAAACAAATAGGGGGTAAAACTGTTGAAATGATCAATACATTATTGCAGAACATACATTATTAACAAGTCACTTTGCCCAACACCTACACAAACATGCATCTATGATGGTCAGGCGTTGCCTCCAAACACAGATACCCATGTTGAAGTATTCCTATTATTTTTCTGCTAATTGCACAAGGTGTCCAGCCTCTCATCCTCCAGGCTCCCGACTCACCTCTTCGATGCAAGACTCCCACTATTCATGAACACCACAACCAAATCCACTAAATAAAAATGAAACCCTGTAAACAAAAGCAGCAAATAATGCTTTGTAGGGAAAATCTTTGGAATCTGCAACAAGGGGGCAGAGAAAGAACTGGCTGGCGATCCCAGAACTCTGGCTATAGGCTGCGATAGGCAGTGGGTTTCATGAGACTTGGACAGTGAAGCACAGCAGAGGTACAATAGGCTCCAGAAACAATCCTGGATTGCTTATTATCAAGGAAGGGGCAGGAGTAGTGGGTGGGTAAGCGATATTTACTGGAGGACGCAGGTTGGGTGGCAGGTGTCCCCAGTTTTGGGGCAGACTCTGGTGTGTGCAGCTTTCCAGTTCAGCACTCAGAGATCGACACAGTTCTCACTCCACCTCCCGGTGTACGTCCGAGGCATCCGCTCGGCAAATAGGACAAGTGCGATTAGTCTGGAAGTCAAGCGGAAGCGCAAAGCAAAGACATTAAGCACTGTGCATCGCAATATTCACACAGACCAATGAGAACACTATGTTGTGGTTTAATTTGTAGAACTGGCACCAACTTACCTTTAACCATTTATCCACACACTTTGCGTGGAATTCGTGGTTACAAGGTAATACCCGAAGTAGCTGCCTACACTCAAAGTCACTAAAGCACACAACACACCTGAGGGGAAGAAAGGAAAGAGTTACTTGGATATACAGTGGATACATCTATACTGACTGAACGCAAATGGTTTGTTTAATTAAAAGGTGAGGGAAAGGCTTACAGCGTTTGTTCAGATAGATGATTCTCTGAGTTGAATCTGTAGGACGGAAGTTGCTCTATATCTGCCTTAGTGAGTCCACGTGGTTTGGCTTCACCCAACCTCTCTGCCAGATTCAGTAATGCCTTTTGAGAGAGAGAAAAAGGAACTGACGTGTGCCACCAAATACATTTCTGTCACACCTACAAACTTGGAGATATAATGTAGTGAAAAAGGAAAGATGAGTAGGAATGTAATGATATATCGAATCTCACAATGCTGTGGGATTGTGACGCTATCTACCATGGTTATTTACCATCTTGTATCTATCTCGAAAATTGTATTGCCTTTGTTTGAACAGCAGAGGGTGCAATCATAGTAGCCAAGAAGACAGACTCCCATCATCCTTTGTGTGCAAGCCAAGCACTGTTAAAAATAAGCCCAACAAGAAAATGACCCATGAACATGCCGATAACGAAAAAGAAATTGAAGATGCTTTCAAAGCTGATATGTGGCAGCATTTTGGTTTTCACATTTGAAGAACTGACAATGGTGAAAAGGAAACAAACGCAAAACAATTTGCAAATACTGCCGGACAGTCAACTACAATACGGGAAAAACATCACACATGAGAAGCCATTTGGCTCATGACCACCCAGAAAAGCTCAAATCACAACAACAGCAAAGCTTCAGCCAGTCAGAGAGCTGAGGAAATAAGATGCATCGGTGAATATGCATCCAGAGACTCATGGCCATTTTCTGTGGTCGACAACGACAGATTTCAGAGGTTAATGAACACGCTGGAGCCAAAGTTTCCACCAAGGCCACACTTAACTTACAGAGTGATTGCAGCTCTATGAAAGCTCAAACCCTAAAGTGACACAGAGCCTCAAAGAAGCAGAATGCATCTCAATAACCGCAAATGAGTGGACTTCACCAGCTACTCAGAGCTATGCTACAGTCACAGCTCATGTTATGAGCAGCAAATGAAACGTTTTGTCTGACAGACGCGGCCTCTTTTCCAATCACACACTGGACTCAACGTAGCTGAGGTTTGAAATGCTGTTTTGCAGTGGGAGCTCGACATGAAGAATAACAACAATCATCACAGAATTGCTGTTGTTACACACAATGCACGAAATATGGATGTAGCAGTGAGAGAGATTGTCCCCACACATTGTGTTTGGCCCACACTTTAAACCCCACTTCATAAGAGTTCAGTTACCACAACTTTCACTTTTTTTTGTCTTTGACAATGGTCAATGCATCCCTCCTCCTCTTCCTCCCCTTTGGAGAGAGCCCCTTGTTGGTAAACACTCAGGAACATGTGGTGGGAGATGTCACACTACATGTGTCAAAACAAAAAATTCTGACATGCCAGTCTTTTGGTCGGGGTGTCGTGGGTCGTCCCAGATGCCGCACTACAGGTCGTTTAGCATGTCGCACTACACAGATATTGATGCCCGATTGTTGTTCACAATTGGCCACAACACTAGTAATTGGTTGGTCACGACAAAATCATCTCAAAATCGAGCTAGATTCATGTGGTCTGATCCAAACATTAGCCGACCACCAAACAGAGACTGTCAAACCTGCCAGTACACAAACTGATCCTGGATGTGGTCACCTGATGGAGCAGCTCTTTTAATTATTTTATAAAAGAACTGATACTGACTGCTGAGTGACTTTTGTTTTGAAATTGTACATGGTTTACTCATTCATTCCCAGAGACATTTCACATTTCAGTTTTCTTCACATGCTTAGGTTATGGCCAGCTACTTGTATTGTATTAAAGAAGGAAAGCAGAAGAACTTTAAGTTAAAAACAAGTTTTATATGAATAAAAAAAATGATGTGCACACTAATGTATTAGTAATTTCAACATTTTTGAAATTAAGGACAACCATTAGCATCATTACATGAAATTCAGCGTTATTTCCAGTGAATTAGGATGGACTGAACACTTATGACTGAACTAATGGCGAGCTCCAATCCTTTGGTATAGACTGTATATTCAACATGTGAAAAATCACCACACTAACCTCATAGTTCTCCATCTCCACATCATCCACATCCAAATCTAGACTGATGGCTGGGCCCACTGCTGCTGGAGGCACAGGAAGCATTGACCTGAGCAGAGAGAGACACAACTTGTTGAGCAACCATCAACACAACCAGCTTCACTGTGACCGTAAGCAGCATGCTGCAAATCCCGGCACTGAGTGGGACCCAGAGTTAATCACTGTGTCTGTCCGGCCTCTTCACTCAAAGCGGAAATGCAGAAAACTTAGTAAAATCAGGCATTTTACATTCAAGAACCATATGATTAAGGCTGCTATATTTCATAAGTTGGCAGCCTTTACTGCAGATACTCACAGGAAGTAAGGGAGGAAGCCTGGGTAGTAAGATGGAGGGGGAGGAGGGGGGGGGGGGAGGTTGCTGCAACCGGTATCTCTGTCCACTCACTCGCCGGGGCAGCATGTGGGGATATGGCTGAGGAGAAAACACAGAGATTAAAGGAAGTGTGTAAAACAGAAGTCTGTGATCAAAGAGAACTATCTTCTTCCATTTCACTTTATAAGAACAGCAAGTTTAAGAAAAGTCAGGACATTGGTTAGGAAAAAGTGAGAAATTCTTGGTGAGCAAGGGGAGGAAAATCCTTTAAGAACAGCACATGCAAGGACAGATTTCCAGTAATGTGACACAACCCTTAAGAAAACACTTCAGGTGGGATAACAATTTCAAAGTCAGAGCTTACATTATACCTATTTCTACAACTGTTAAAATGCCGCCATACAAATGAAAAAGACAAATTAGAGTTTGCCTAAACTGCCAAACTTTGACACAAAAGACTCCAAAGACTCATATTATTAAAACTTTGATAGATTCCAGTGAAGGTGAGAGCAAGATAAACAGATTTTGGATTTAACATGATGTGTTTGCTTTGTCAGTATCAACTTTTCACTTCCTCCCTGTCAAATGTTTGTCCATCTTGTACTCAAAAAGCCATTTAGCTTCCTGAATAAATCAGAACACCTAATTCTTTATTCTTCCAAAATTAATTCGCTTCATAAACCTTTTAAAGACATCTCAACCTATCACAAGAAAAGTGCAAGTGGAAAAAATATCATTAATGATACATCAAGCAGTTACTGCAATGCAATATAACAATTAGCGTTATTAGTGAGAGCCGTGTTCAACAGGTAAAAAATTATACTGTGAAAGGTCAATTTAAATATAGCTTTACTCGTCCTACGAAACCCTGCTTATATGCACCCACTTGCAGTATGAGAATGTAGTTGTACTCAGGGTTTCTGTGGGTTCTCAAAGTTAAATTTAAGACCTTTTTAAAACCACATGGGATGCAATTCATTAACCGCTTTACAAAGCATGAAGGAAAACCAGCAGGCTGCAATTATCTGTTATTATCTGACATTTTGTTGAGTACTTTCCAGCTGTATTTAACAATAATTCCTAATCGTATAATTAATTCAATTAATACAGCATGGGTGGTAAGGGCACTGTCAATTTCCCTGTGAAATAAAGGTCTGAAAATGTCTCAGATGCCATCTTACCACTCCAAAGGGAAGCTCCTGATGCAGAGGCTCTTGAGGAAGATACTGTAAGGGCAGAGAAGGAGGCAGCGCTGGTGGGTGATGAGAGGGAGGGTAGGAGAAGGTCCCTAATGGGTGCTGGTCCCCTCTTAGGTCAACTTCGTTCTCTACCCTCTGTAGAGGCTGAGCAGACAGAGAGATGTGCAGAAAAGGTTGTTGCTGTTGTTGGATCTGACATATGTATGCATATTATCAAATTAGTGTTTACGCTTTGCATTCACTGTACTGTGTTCTTTGATAAATAAGAGTACAATATCGACTACTCACCATGCGTGGGTGTTGAGGCTGTAAAGGGACAAACTGGCTCAAAGGAGTAAGGTGCGGCGGCTGGTGGGGGGGTACAGATGGGGTTGGGTGCAATACAAAATGTTCGCTGGAGATCAGGGGTGGAAAGGCTTGATAAGACACTGGCATATGCTGCATGGTACATGCCTGTATGAGCTGAGGAGACGAAAAATAAACACAAAAATCAACATAAATTTATGTGAGAGAAATTTCTTGTTTTTATTTTACTTATGTCAAAATCAAATTCAACACTTTAGAAGCATCCACCTAACCAAAGCAAATCCTTGTATTTGCAGTAAGGCAGTTCTAATGACAGCATGTTGTAAGCATGTAGTGAACAGAAGCGATGCATTACATAAAACCACAGCATTGACAGTATTGCCACAACACCACACTAATCATTCTGAGGTCATCACAAATAAACTAAACGGACAACAGAATCATATTTCATGTTGCTTAACTGTCAGAATATTTGTGCTAACATCAATCATAAGTCCTGCACAGTAACAACAGCAGCTTATTTGTTAGTCATGAGCAGTGACAGATTGCATGGCTGGTATGGTGTGCTACATGGATGCCACTGACATTTGGGCTCTTCCTTTTCAAACTCACAGGAGGAGGAAGGCAGCAGAGCAGAGAGAGCTGTCCGCTGAACATTACCGAGCATGCTGGGAGCTGCTGAGTGTTGCACCCTGGAAGGGGCTGCCCGGTGTGGATGGGAAATCCGTGTGTCGTCACCGTCGTAACAGTGTATGATATTGGAACTGATCCCTGGTGCATCTTGTAAGGAAAGAAGTGGGGCAGGGGAAAAGATGGGTGACTTCACAATCTGACGAAAACAGAAGCCTTTCTCCCCAAAATAACTCATTATATACACCACACCTCATGCTAAATCTGCACATTACTGAGGAACACAAGACCTAAAATCAGGTTAAATAAATGCTCACAACTTCTTCACTCATCTCCGCATTCTGTTATTACCTGGTCGTGTAGATCCACCATGATGGGGCTCTGCTGGGGCAGGTGAGCAGCAGGGTGAAGCATGCGTGGTGGTGTGCTGGTGTGACTGTATTGTCTGGACTCATCTAAAGGAACCTGTTGGTGATGCTGGGAGAAAAGCAGATGATGGAAGTTCTCATCCTGGACCAGGGAACTGTGCAGTACAGGTCTGTCTCGTCTCCCCCACTGGCGTCTCACTGGTGGGCTGTAACATCATAGAAAAATAATGTAAAAATTCTAATAATTCAATACATTATGCCTATAAACAGACTCTCATCCAGTAGATGTACTGCATGCTATTTCCTAAAAAAAGCATCTCAACTGCTTAATTTTTTTTCCACATAGAAAATCTGCCTTAAATATGTGATATCTAAGATATATAATGATATATAAGGCATATATACTAGGGATGCACAGATCTACATTTTTCAGTTCCAATCTGATACCTGTCGATACTGAGTCCTGATCTGATTCCAGTGTTCAATTAATGAACTGTGACTTAATGCATGGGCGAGAGTGGGGTCATTATTTTATGTATAAGGCAACATCAGCCTGACTTAAACATTTCTTTCTAACTTTAAAAAACAAAATGTAACAATCCATACACAGATAGAAATTTATTGAAATGTTATTTTTCATTAAAATAATAATTGTGCACATGCAACTTGGAAATTGAATTACAATTAAGTCACAAAATAGTGCAAACAAATGTCATCATATTTCACACAAATAGTATAAACAACTAACTTGGTGAAAAGAAAACATTCAAAATAAAAAATTAAACTTCTTATTACGCTATTGGGGCATATACCCCTAATTACTTGCATAGACAGAATGTAGCAAATCAGCCTTACTGTAATGAGTCAATATGTAGTTTAGCTGGATAGAAGCTGGGAAATACATTGCAGGCAACAATAAACTGGAACTTGAGGTTCTAATGTTCCTAATGAAGGAGATTCGACTGGAGACCCTTTAACATGTCACGGCAGAGACAGTGCTTTATGCCCAACAGACAAAAAAAAAATCGATTGCACAACCTGTTAACAGGTTGGATAATTCAGCCCAAGCAAATGTGAAATGGTATCTACACTCATACCCCTTGGGTTTTGTATTCAACAGTTAAATGTGTTGTCATCCAAAATATCATGGTCAAACTCTATCAAAATATTTCAACAATATATGCCACATTTGCACTTCAAAAAATGTGTGACGTGATGATTACATCTGATGACGAACACAGATTGTCTCTGTCTCTAGCTCTAACAAGTGCATTGTCGTTTAAATTTAAATTCAGGGAAAAGAAAAGATGCATTTGCTTTTCCTTTTTTGCCTGTGGGAAGGCACCGTGAGTCACACAAAAAGCTGACATTTGATTGATGCTGAAAGCATTCCAATCTTAATACTTTTAAGTTAGACAGACACAAAATAAATGAAATATATTTTGTATTTGTGAAAAAATTCTGGCAGAAACACAGTTTTTACCTTCTCCTGAGATGCACTGGGGCGTTGCAGGGCTCTCCAAGGAACCTCCTCGGGTTTAAGGGGGCTGTTGGTGGCAGCCTATTTACTGCTATTTCCCATGGTCGCATTGGTGACGTCGTGCAGACGAGTCACACTCTGGGAAAGGATACCGTACAGCGGAGGCACTTGTATGTTGCCTCTGATTGTCTTAACCCTGCAAAAACACAATTAACAAATTCAGAACCCTGTTTCTTATGCTACAGAGAGAGCTCATTTATATTTTAAACTATCAACTGAGCACACAGTCTAGTCGTCATGGATAGTCATGAGGTAAATATTATGGTGGCTGCCCTCTTACAGAACCATACCAGATATCAAGTGAAATTTGTACAGTCACATTGCAACACCCTATATGAAAAATCCACCAAGATTTTCAGATCTGTTCCACCACACAGACAATGGGATGTTATGTTGTAAAAATGAATTACATAATTATATGTTAATAAATTTGGGGTTGCAATAATAGCAAATTTGCATTGTTTGACAAAGTCTCTACATTGTTCTCTACATTTTCTCAAATGCAACTTTAAGTTAACTGCAAATCTGCTTGAATTATGAATATAAGACACTCATATTCGAGAGTACTGAAAAAAAGTGACTTCATATTTTACTAAAGCATATATGAAGCATCTGCCACTGTTTTTGTTGAGATCATTCATGCCACTGCTATATGTTGGTTTCACTGATCTTAATCAGGCTTCTTAGATTTTTTTGCATATGGAACAGAGTACAATGACACTATTAGGCAAATGCATCAGATATTTATCTTCATGATGAGTAACGCAAACATTATCTTTAGATATCAACATACTGTCTGTCTGCAAGAATATTTCACCCAAGTTACGAGGTAACATTTTCCTCCCATGATGAGTGTGGGCATTTGTAAAAGACTTAAATATTTGTACTGAAATTCATATTCACTTGCTCTAAGATCCCTGTTAGACATTCAATTACGATGTATTATTGAAACATACACTTGGAAAAGGTCCATACGTGTTTTCAGACATGAGGCAGTGTTATTAGTAACTACAGACAAACCTAACGTCTGCTGCAGGGGCCTGTTTAGACTGATAAAGATCTAGGCCACTGATAACTAAATTTAACTTATTTCTAATAAAGGGAAAAGTCACAAACGTTTCTCATTTCGGCTATACACATTCACCGTTACATGTGCCGAGTTTAACCCGAATGCTTCAATACAGTGAAGTTAGAAGTGTGTAAGTGACAGCGTAATTAATGCGGCATTTTCGGGGACAGGGAGAAATAGGGGTCGCTGTAGCCTGCCTGAACAAAAACACGAAAGCCATGTGCTCAAAAGACAAAGCAACAACAAAAGATGTGGCAGGCAAGCGGGACCGCTAGCTACTATGCAATTAAGGAGGCCACCGTACCGTTATACCGTGCCCTACACGTGTCACGTAAAGTCCCGCACACATCACTGCGAAAATGAGCAACATTATCGTTGTGGCAACCGTTGGTTTCTCGTTGCCAGGGCAAATTCGACGTCCCCTGCTGAAGGAGAGCAGCTAACTTTAGCCAAGCTAGGCTAACGCTTTGTCCAAGCAGAGCAGGACTCACCAGCTGCAGGTAGCTGCTGTTGGCAAGTAGCTAGTACACAGTTAGGACATTTGCTCAAATATCACTGCACAATCTACCCATGTGACCTGTTACACTACAGACAGAGACCAGTACTGTGGAAAGGTTTAGCTATGTGAGTTGGCTAGCAACAGAATCCACATCTTACTTTCTGAGCGACTTGACTTGCTCGGTGAGAAGGGGAGATGGCAGGTGTTTCAACCTCCGAAATGTTGCGTCCCATCAAATTACCCTTGTATGTAACCTCCTCCAACAGACTACCATGACCCGACGGAAAGTAACGTTAACGCTACCCAGCTATAAGTCGACTGCTGTTTCTTCCAACAGATTTCTGACAATGTCGGACGGAGCTATTAGCCTGCTAACGCTAGCCAGCTAACACACGCTTCCTACTGCTGCATTGGGTAACGTTATCCGTTTTCTCCAGAAACCGAACAATGTCCGTTAACTGCAGCGTTCACCTGAGCAGGCAAAACTGATTAACGTGAGAAAAGCTAACGTTCGCTATTCAACGATAGAAAACATTCCTTGGCGCGTGTGTTCCTTGAAAAGCATTGTTATGGCGAAACCACGCCCCCTTTTCGGAGTGCCCTATCAGCGCGCAGCAAACACAGACAGTAGACATCCAGACAGCCTTTGCTACAATGTATCAAAACAAGCAGTTCCTGTTGTTGCTTGTAGCTTATAAACAAAAGGCTGTCTGAGGGGTTGCAGGGTCACCAAAACTTGTAAAAACATAATAGTAGCCTAGTCACCTTATTTTCCCAGCCCTGACTTTTATCTTGCTATCTACACAAATGTTTTTGAAATAGTAGTCACCAGGAGTGGAAAGTAACTAGGTACATCTAGTCTACTTAAGTGCAATTTTGAGGTACTTGTACTTTACTTGAGTATTTCCCCTTGGTGCTACTCTATACTATATTTCTGGGGGACAAATTGCACTTTTTGACTTGACTACATTAATGTAACAGGTGGTCATTTTTGAAGCGAAGATTTCACATTCTAAATCGATTTATACAATATGATGTATTATTATAGATTAAACTACCCGATAGTATATAAATCAATTAAAATGTAGCTCCACCTCAACCCATGCACACTACATTAAAGTACATATGCATGCATAAGTCATAATGATCCAGTAATATTCTTTAACACTGACATTAATACTCTTGTGGTTTTACTTCAGCAAAATCCTGAATTCAAGACCTTTACTTACAATGTTATATCTATTATGTATAGTGTTACTTTTTTCTTAAGTAAATGATCTAATTATTCCATCACTGACAATCATTAAAATAATCAGAAAAGGTCAACCTCTTCCCAAATGAGAAACTCGTTCTAATATTTATCCATTTCAGCATCACTGGCCAGAAAAGTTTGGGGATTTCCCAACTAAACCCTCTCCCTTATGTCAACCTGTCTCACCTCAAAAAAAAAAAAAAAAAAAAACATTAGTCATCACTTTATTAATTTTGGCAAAAAGTAAAATTTTATTTTAATCAATTAGATTAAGTGTTTATTTTGTATAAGACACTGTCTCAAGGTCTACAGCTCTACTGTGGCCCACAGTCTGTTTTGACTCTCACTTGAGGCCACAGTGTGCTGTAGACGACCCAGCTACCCAGTTATGTAATATTGCACTTGCATGATCGAGGGAGAAACATCCTTCATCGGCTTATATGCGATATTTTTGAAGGGCAGCGAATGAAGCTGCAAAAAACGGCATGTGATGCTGCACTTGAGGAGCTTCATCAGGCCTTTTTAAGCTACATATCAGGCCCAATTTGTCCAGTAGGAGTTAATAAATAATATCTGTCTGTTTTGAAAGCTTTGAAGCAAAGCATTGGAGCATAGCTAGTCTTTTGAATGCACCCAGAAGTATGCACCTAATGAAAAGCTGATTAAGGAGAGCAGCAGTGGTATGCAACATAGACTAAATGTAAACATTACAACATCGCTCTCGGTAGCAGCAAAACAAGGAGGGGCTGGAGGTTGAGCAGGATGACAACCCTAATAACCCGTCTAACCGCCTCCTGTAAGCACGCACCGCAAATCTCCAAAACTCAACCGAGACAAAGCAATAAAAGAGGAGGAGTGTGGTTACCTGATTGTTAATATGCAAACATCTGATCACTGATATTTTCCTTGTAATGTTCACATCTCGTTAGGCTAAGTGCGGCATCCTATGGTCAGCTGTTCCCGTGTGGAACATTCCGTGGATTTCACCACTGCTGTAAAAAAGGTGCTAAACGTTAGACTCGCGCATTACCACCACATTATCTCCGAATATTACGCAGGTTTATGGTTTCGCAACCCTCAAGATTATTTCCATAATGGACACTTTTGGGATTTGGAGATGAGAATCCAGCCCCACGGTTGTTTTGGGTTTCTGCAGTTCCCTGTTACACCCCCATTTCTGCGTATTTCCAGAGCAGAGAGCACACGCCATGCTGCCATTTTTACCGTAATGGACAGAAAGAAGTGTGTCAGTCTGACTCGAAAGTTCAGGGTCGCCTCTGAAAAGAGTTCATTTGTATTCAGGGAATTAAGCGAAAACTAGACAACGACAAACAACAACAACAACAACAACAACAACAACAACAACAACAACAACAAATTATAAAAAAGTGCTTAGAGTATTAATTAAAGTGGAAGTAGTAATGCCACAGTGTAAAGTAAATGTCCTGCATTCATCGGTGTATTAACGAAAATTACAGAAGTTATTGCCTGCAAAATTTATTTAAAGTATCAATAGTAAAAGTTGTCACCACGTAGAATGGCATCTTTCACAGACTTATATTTTTCATATAGTCTATATTACTGGCTCCTTATTATGCATGTTGTAAATTATGAACAGCATTAGAATGTTGTAGCTGGTCGAGATAGAGCGAACTTTACCAAATTGCGGGGAAGATAAACTTAGAATGCATCACGTTTTGTTAATCATATGTATTGTATGTGAAATCTTTATATGCAAGTATAGCTGTTAGATAATTGCCAGGGGGTCAAAAGTGCAAACCTTCCCTAAGAGATGTAGTGAAGCAGAAGTAGAAAGTAGCAAGAAATGAAAGTAGGCCTACAAGGAAAACAGTGTACTGAAATGGGAAAAATAAACCATCTGGAAAAAATGGAATAAAGAAAAGGAAAAACATATACAGACAAAAAAAGTGTAGAAAGTACAGTAAGCGCGATCCATTTTTATTACTGGTTGTGTTCAATGATGTTCGTCATAAACCAAAGTCTAAATGGATAAGCTTTTAGAACAGAATGGATTTCTGGGATGTCTTATGTCATTAACACCCAGCTGCACCTTTGGCTTTGTACGTACTCATAAAAGGTGCCGTAATCTGTCCACCAAACAGAATGATTTTACTGAATGACACACAAAAAAATCCTGCTCTTCACCAGTATGACCTACTTTGATCCTTCTTCTGACATTTGACACATCACAGGCAAATTCAGCAAATATGGGTAGCACTGTCAGTCTGTCGGTTGGTTGGTCAGTTAGTCATTCCACGACTTTGGTCCAGACTGAAATATCCAACAAATACAGCTTGGATTGACATGAGAGGTAGTTCAAGCATTCATGGTGTCAGGGGAATGAATCCTAAAGAACATTTGTGGTTATCTCACCAAATACTGGATGGACTGCCATGAAATTGTAAATTGGATGAATTGTAATACCTTTGGTGATCCCTTGACAGTACCAATAATGCCACCAGAGAGAATTTTGTCTGTCCAATACTTTGGCCCAAATACATACAGCCTCATGATATCAGTCTCAGTTGCACTTTCTGCTTTGTGCTAATAGCAAATGTTAGCATGTTAATACATTAAGATGGTGACCATGCTTAAGACTATACCTCCTAAGCATCAGCATATGCTGGAATTGTCACTGTCTCAATGTTAGCGTGTTCAATTCAGTTCAATTTTATTTGTATAGTGCCAAATCACAACAAATATTGTCTCAGGACACTTTCCATATAGAACTGGTACAGGCCAAGCTCTTTTATCTATGGAGGCCCAACAATTCCCTCATGAGTAAGCATTTGGCGACAGCGGCGAGGAAAAACGGCGGCGTGTTGACATTAGCATTTAGCTCAAAGCATTGCTCTTCCGAACTCTTACAGAGCTGATGGTGTGACTGTACTTGTTATGCACAGAAGTGCTAGTTAGCTAATTGTTAGCATGCTAACATGCAAAACTAAGATGGTGAACATGGTAAACATTATACCTGCTAAACATCAGCATGAGAACACTGTCATTGTAAGCATGTTAGTGTGCTGACATCAGCACATTTAACTGAAAGCAGTGCTGTCCTGAAGTAGCAGCCTCACAGAGCTGCTAGCATAGCTGTAGACTCTAAGCTGCTAAAACATGTGTATCCCTATCAAAAAGGCAGTTGTCTGTCTTAAGTGCAGTTAGTAACTAAAACACCTGATCATTTTACAATAAATAGTGAGTACCATTAAGGCATAGGGCTCTATTTTCGACTCCGCCGCAGGCGCAGTGGTATTTTCGAGTGGCGCAGGCAGGCGCACTTGGTATTTTGGTAGACCGAGGCGTACAGAGGTGCGCCAGGATGGGCGTTGCGGCACAGTAGGGGGGAGGTGTCGGCATAATGAGCCGGCGCATTGGAATTTTCGACCATTTCGGTCTGCCCCGGCGGCGTAAAAGTGCGCTGAAAGCTTGCCACCTCAGACCTGGTCAAATCTGTGCGCCAGCGGCGCAAGTGGATTTTCCTAAACCGGCGGAGTCGTGCGCTCACGTCACCAATACCTCACAGTCAGGTTTCCACAGTGTCTGGCATTTCACTGCGATCAATTATTAGCAACAGCCGCGATTCAATGCAACTATCTGAGTCAGCACATACAGTCAGACCTAATATATTTTGATCCGTATCTCATCTGACCACATCGAAAGTGCGTTCGGCACGCGTAATGGTCACTCAACCTGACTGAATGTACACAGGTGAGACAGGGATGTCTGGTGATCTGTGACTCAAATTGCCTGGTGACAAACGTATATGCCACTTTCCCCGGGTCGGCACATGACTCGTTCATCCGGCGAATTCTAGCATCCCTACAGTCTTTCAGGGGGACACCCCTCTGGATGTGTGGCTGCTAGGTGATAACGGCTATCCACTGAAAACGTGATGACGCCATATATCACACCGTCAACAAGACGGCAGCGTGGTTTTAACGGTGTTTTCAGCAGTGCTCGGTCAGTCATCGAACGCACACTGCGATCAATAATTAGCAACAGCCACGATTCAATGCAGCTGTCTGAGTCAGCACATACAGTCAGACCTAAATTTATATATTTTGATCAGTATCTCATCTGACGACATCGCAAGCGCGTTCGGCACACGTAATGGTCACTCAACCTGACCGAATGTACACAGATGAAACAGGGATGCAAACTAATCATCTCAGAGCACTCGAGAGACAGGGAGACAGACACATGGAAAAAACTTAAGTGATGATCGTTGTCCGCTATTGCCCACGTCATTTCATTCCAAATACAAATGTTATCATTGTAATGCTTAACGTTATCTAAAAGATGGAGTATATTATTGCTTTGAGGAGGATGATGATGAGGAGGAGGATTTACCATCTAAGGACCTCATATTTAGACATCAGAATCAGAATCAGAAATCCTTTATTTATTCCCGAGGGGAAATTGTTTTTGTTGCAGTGCTCAAAACTGCAACAAAAACAAAATATACCACAAAATATAGAACATCATATAAAACTATATAGAAAAAACTATAGAGAAAAAATAAACAGTATATACAAACGGGTGTGCAAAGGAATACAAACGGATGTCAGGAGACATGAGTGACGTCAGTCTCCTGGAAACTTGTCATGCGCCTCGCCAGTGGTGTTCTTAAAGGTGAGGCGAGGAGCTGCTGTGATTGGTGAAGATTTGCGGCTGGGTGGGACTGAAATGAGAAGGAGGTGAAGACGCGCCGGCGGCTCAGCTCACGAAAATACCAAAGTCTGCGCCGCCACGCCCCATCGGCGCAGCGGACCTGACTTTGCGCTGCGTCTGCGCTGCGCCTGCGCTGCGCCAGTGGCGGAGTCGAAAATAGAGCCCATAGTTTTTCATTTGTTTTAGAACAGAAATAATTACCCTTGTGGTATCAAAATGGATTCTATCAAAATCCAGGGAACTAAATAACAACTGTTTTGTTTGAAACATGCACAACATTTCCTGTGGGTCTATACATATAACAAATATTGTTCAGCCATTGTAGCTCTTGCTGTAAACGTCCTGTCGTGCCTGAACAGAGCCTTTACTGATCATTTAGATAATAGACACCTGTGTCTGAAAGCCAAAAAGCCATTACTTGTACAGGTTGATGAAGCCAACACTGTTGTATAATCAAATTCCAAGGCTTGTACATGTTGATATTGAGTCAAGGACTTCCCTGATTTCAGCCAGTCACTGTCTGACCATAGAAATGATTCCAGTGTGGTGTGAGGACATTGTGTAAAACCTTCAATGAAAGTCACCTCATCCTGCTTGAAGGAACTGTTAAGCCTAAAAGAATTTCTGCTTTCAATGGAGAGATTTAGTGTCCGATGGTGCTCTAAATGCTGTTTCACAAACTTTTTTTCTCCACAATAACAAGAAAATAGTGGAAGAAACTGGGTGAGAACTTTTATGTGTTGTCTGGAACATTTCCACTTCCTGTTAGAAGGGGGGAAGGGCAGAAGAAATGAAGCAAACACGATGAGTCAGACCATCACACATATTTTAAACAAACGCCCTGGGAGATTGAGTTCAACTTTGAACTTAAACACGTAGTTTGCCTGTGCAATGAGTGATTATTTTCAACTTTCTGGGTGTGGTCACATTAAATTGTATCTTCATTTAAGATGGTTTAGGTTTCCAGTTGTTTCATGTGTACACCCATCATAAATGGAAAAAAAAACCTGTTAAATGTTTCCTGTCAGAGTAAAGAGGTGTGGGGCCATGCTTTTATTTTGAAGTAAATGTCCAATTATGGATGAATCCAGTGAATACAAGACAAGATAATCCCTTGTGATATGCCCTTTAATTAGGAGGGCGGGCAGAAAGGGAAGGCTTATTGGGAAGAGCTCATTAGTGAGGAACATGGATCTGTGCTTTCTGAAAAAGGCATTGTTTCACTGATTGGTTCTGATGAGACCTGTTTTGGAAAGGCCCCTGGTCACATTGGGTTTTCTCAATGGAAGCAAAGAGATTGTGGCTATTGCCATGACAACAGAAGCACCCACTCAAACAAAAGAGCAGTTCAGATGTTCCTGGGTTTGAGTGTCGACATTAGTGACCAGTATGGCATAATGCCAGGTATTGCTGGTGGCAGGGCTGGCCTGCCAATGATGAGGTGACGTGCTGTGTCTCATTATTACTCACACTTAAACAGCTATAATGTAGCCATGTATGAGAGCAAACCACAGCTTGGTATTTTGTGTTTTACAAAGTTGATGTATCTCACTTCAGTAAGATGCTTTTAGCGTGTTTTTTTTCCCTTAACAGCAAGGAAGTTAATTGCTGAGTTATTGGCTGTACATTTCTAGTATGTGTTAATCATTAATGTTTACAACTATAAGACAACAGGAGGAACAAGAGCCAAAGGTCTCACCTGGACATCAGTAAAGGAGAGGCTCCTCCGTGAAAAGTCAGTCGGTAAGTCTCACTGCTGTATTTTAAGTCAGATCTACCTTTTAAAAGTGTTATCTCAATGTTTTCAGTCATCATATGTTGTGGTGACTTTCACAAAAACAACAAATACAACCAGAGGGCAATTTCCGAAGAAAGTGTGATGTGAATGCCAGATTTTGAGAACCTGATGCTAGACTGCATTGTTGGCTTTAAAAGCTAAACAATATCAGTAATGTATGAAATATGTGGAATAGTGGAGCATTTGTTGAAACGTGGACACTAAACACTTAACTATTGACTTTAATGTGTGTGGAGAAGCAGCTGAAGGAGTATGAAGAGTTGGAAGAGTGAGAAGGGATCTAATTGGTATGAATGCCCAGAGGAAAACATATTTGATTATTACTTTTTAAAGAATGTGCAAAGTACACTTTGTGCTATTTTTGTGACCCTCTAGTATGCGTAAGTGTACTCAAGTAGTCCTTGAGTATCACCTGAGTGATAAATGAGTGTACTATACAACTTTTACAAACTTTAGGTGTACTGAAGTACACCAGTGAAGCTCGTGATACATGAACATTCGAAACACACTTGCAGTACATCTGTATTTTTATAACCAATGTGTTGGAAATATACTGAAGAATACGTTAAATTAAGTGAAATTAATAGTACACTTTAATCGAGTATGCTAATAGTGTATTACAAAGGACTTGGAAATAAGTATACTTTTCATAAGTACACTTGATTACTATTAACAGTATGTCGTTTAGTACACTTTTTAAAAGTACACGCAAGTATAATTTATAATACACTTACAATAGTAAAAAAAAGTACACTTTTGACAAGTACTTTGAAATACCACTTTAAGTATTGCACGATTAGTATATCTAATTCAAATACATTTAAGTAGAACTTAATGGCATCAATTTAGACGTACGCTTTTTCATATGCTTCATATTTAAGCACAAAAATTGAAAGTGTGCTCATAATGTCTTTTCTATACTTAAATAATAATATGGGCAGCACGGTGGCGCAGCAGGTAGCGTGCGTGCCTCACAGCAAGAGGGTTGCCGGTTCGATCCCCGGGCGGGGCCTTTCTGTGTGAAGTTTGCATGTTCTTCCCGTGCATGCGTGGGTTCTCTCTGGGTACTCCGGCTTCCTCCCACAGACCAAAAACATGCTCATTAGGTCAATTGGTGACTCTAAAATTGCCCCTAGGTGTGAGCGTGAGTGTGAATGGTTGTTCGTCTGGTGTGTTGCCCTGCGGTCGACTGGCGACCGGTCCAGGGTGTACCCTGCCTCTCACCCGTTGACAGCTGGGATAGGCTCCAGCCCCCCCACAACCCCGAAAGGGATAGGCGGTATAGAAAATGGATGGATGGCTATTTCTAATACACTGAAGTATACTACTTGTTGACCTGGTTCCTAAGTGGCTCCTGTCAAGAAACTTCAATGTATTTTGTCCAGCTGCAAAACTGAATACATCTGATCACGTCAACAGTAAGAATTAATCTAGATTTGTACATATTTCATCCCAAATTGTTTAGAAAAGTGAGACAGACAAATAAATGAATGAAAGGTGTGAATTGTCTTTCAGTTTTTCATCATTGAAACTGTCTTTTCTTGCCTTACAAGTAGGACTGCAATTTGTAATTATTTGGATTATTGATTATTGTTTTAATTCATTGATTTATCATTTAGTCCAGAAAACAGCAGAAAATAGTGAAAAATGCCCATCTCAGTGCAACGCATTCAGTTTGCTTGTTGTGCGCAACCAAATGTCTGAAATGGAAAATATGTAACCTACATTGATATAAATCAGAGAAAAACAAGTCTCACATTTGAGAAGTTGAGACCTGAGTTGACCATATTTTTTGTCTGTATTTTCATTTTTTATCTGACCTCCATTTTTATCTGTTTTTATGGCCATTCTGTCTTGTCTATGTAAAGCACTCACTCACACTCATGCATGTGATTTCTTTCTTGTAAAGCACATTGAGCTGTAACTCCTGTATGAAAGGTGCTGTACAAGTAAAGTTTATCATTATTCTCTTTTTTATTTACAGACATGGGGCCAGTCACAGGAGGTGTTTTGTTGTTGTTGTGCCTTATCAGCTTAAGTAGTGGTAAGTATTCAGTTCATTTCATTGTGATTTGGTCATTATGTTTGCATCTTACTGATTAACATTCTCCTTTGTTTTTCTACAGCAAATACCCGTCCGATAATCCAGAGTTATGTTTATAGAGTGTGTGAAGACACCCCCAAAGGTATATTTGTGTGAAATATTGAAAACTGTTTTTATATCTCTTTTCTGACAATATGTCTGAACAAATACACATATTCATTAAGCTCCACTGATGTTGTTTTCACAGGTGTTGTCGCATTTACTATAAATGCAACAGACATGGAAGGTAAACCATTGACTTACTCACTCACTGATCCTAACAAGCGATTCTTCACAGTCAACAAAATGAATGGGGATGTATCAGTCGTTGACAGTCTAGACAGAGAGGTATGGTGGAGGTAGAGACCCTTCAGTTATCAACAGTTTCACTTTGACTCTTCTTCTCACTTTCTCAATTTGTTTTGGATTTTCTTTATTCTAGCAAAACCTTGTAATGGAACTTGGAGTTACTGTTTCTGATGGTCCCAATGAAGTAAGTGAAATTTCAGTTACAGTTAATCATCTATTTCATATCAATTTGCTCATTATATTCACAGAGTCCATGATGTAATGTTTTTCAGACACCAGCAGTCTTAAATATAATAATATTAGATGCCAATGACATGAAACCCACATTTCTGCAGCCTTCATATGATATTTCCGTTGAAGAAGTAAGTCAAACATATTTAATAGTTCTCTTAAGATATTTGTTGATCAGTTTCTCTTCTCTAGCATGTTATGTTGTTTCTATACATAATGTCATTTAACCATGCATTCCAAGCCTCCGTGAGAGAAAAGCATCAATTTGTTAATCCCTCATCCTGTCGAAATTATTTTACACACTTTTTTCTCCATTGTTTTTATCCCCATCCAATCCATCAGGATACCACCATAGGTACATCTCTGTTAAAGGTGCAGGCCCGTGATGGAGACTCTGGAGATGCCGGTATTATTCGATACAGCATTGATGAAGTGAGCATCCATGCAATTGATTTGTATTACATTCTTATGTTCCATTAATTTAATTGAAACATTTAAACATTCATTTAATTTACACTATATTTTCTAGGTTATTCCAAGTTATGGATTTAGTCTTTTTAGCATCGGGATCTCGAGTGGTGAAGTCAAATTAAACGGAAGTCTGAATTATGCAGTGAATCCTCTCTATCAGCTGAAGATCAGGGCAACTGTAAGTATTATGCTTCTAGATGAGTTTGGGTTTCTTATTTTTATCCTCAGTGATACTAATACTGAAGGGGAAGTGGAACAAGTGACAAAGATGGCTTCATCATCTATGCAAACACTCATTAATATAACCTCAAGCTTCCAGTAGTTTGACATTTTGGGAAATGCGATTATTTGCTTTGCTGCTGAGGGTTACATTCATACCGCTCTCATGTCTTTCCTGTCAATATGAAACTACTACCAGCAACCTTGTAGCTTATCTGGGCATGAAGACTGGAAACAGAAGGAAACAGCAAGCCTTGTGGGCAGTTTACTGCTCCTGTCCAAGAACTATACATAACCCTCGTAAAAAACCACAATGTGTGGTTTTACACTTTTGTTTTTGTGTGAATTAAACAAATGAAATATTCCTTGTTGGAGAGCTTTAGAGGTGCTGGTTGTCAAATTTTGTTAACTTTACACAGAGACAAGCTGTTTCCCTCTGCTTCCAGTCTTCATGCTAAGCTAAGAAAGCCATCTGGCTCTAGCTTTATACTAAACAGACAAGTGGGGAAATGGTGTCAATCCTCTCATTTAACTTTGGCCAAGAAATACAATAAGTGCTTTTGCCAAAATATCAAAATAGTCCTTTATATGGGACAGTTCACTCGAATAAATTTACATGCATGATTAAGTAATAATACTTTAATATAAGAGCAGACTGAGGAGAATACTGTATCATTTGCAGCTTGATTTTAGTCTTCTTTCCTTTGTGGATCCCTAAAGTGACTAATTTGATATTTATTATAAAACTGATACAGTAAAAGAAACAACATTTTCATGTCATAATTCATTCTGGTTCATATCGTGATTATACTGCTAAATGTGTGGATAGAGTTCCTTGATGATTTTTAAATATTACTTTACTGTCTGTAATTCATATTGGGTGGGGAAAAAAACCTTCAAATACAAGAATCAAAACATTTTATGAATTTCAGCATCATTGTGTGTCCTGTAACAGGATAGTGGAGGCCGATGTTACTATAATACAACGACATACTTGAACAGCACTACTTTTGTTTTCATCACGGTTGTGGACATCCCGGACCTTGACCCAGAATTCATTGGTCTTCCCTATGAAGGGAAAGTAGAAGAGCATGCTCCTGTGGTGAGTGTATTTCATTCAGAGCGCTCCATGGGAAAATGAGCTTACCTGGATGCATTAAGGCTGCTTTGAGTTGAATGAGGAGACTTTCAGCTGCTGCCAGTTTCAGAAAATCTTTTGTCTTCTTTTCAGGGCCAGTCTGTGTTTCAGGTGACCGCCAGAGACCAGGACAGAGGTGTCAATGATGAGATCAAGTACAGTATTGAAAGTGAGCCTCGTCGACTTCAAAACAACAACAACAACATCAAAAGTTAGAACAATGTATTTTTGGAACTCAGTCAGAAACTTTTTTTTTTTACCACATTGTTCGGCAGATTTCACAGCAGACAGCCTGTTTTCAATCTCAGAAGATAATGGTGTCATATCTGTACTGTCAACAATTGACAGAGAAGTTACTGGTCCCACTGTTATTCTGACTGTAAAGGTATGGCTTGTTTATTTTTGTTTAGTAATACATCATTATGAACTTTAGCATGAAGACATTTTTATTTTCTTAATTTTACATTTACAGGAAAGTTCAACATTTTGCTGAGTGTGATAAGAAGATTAATACCACTCTCATGTCTGTATGCTACATATAGCTTAGCTTAGCATAAATACTGGACAGCTAGCCAAACCTGTCATTTTTGAGCTCATTCAGATCTAAACAACGCAGAGAACAAAGCTCACACAAATACACCATCATCTGCATTTTGATTCAGAATGAGGCTGCTAAATAGAAAGGTTTTAAAACAGCTTCCTCTCACCTTGAATACCATGTTCCAGAGACAGGAGAGACAGTCTTCTGCTGTCTGCATCTCAAATGAAAAGGTGTTTGAGCATGAGGGGATGGTGCAGGCTGAATGAAGGTGTCATGGTGAGGTGCAGGGAATGAGGCTCAACATGGGGGCAGCCTCTTGATCTTGAGAAAAGGAGGCAAGGGGGCAAGGGAGGGAAGGTTGTGGGAGCAAGGTTAGACACACCTGTAAAGGTGCACAGGAAATTGAACAGCAAACCAAACAAAGACGTCTGCTGCAATTTATGAAATTTAACAGAAAATAAGCTGCGGTCTTTCACAATTATGTGCTGCAATTTCTAACCTTGTTTTCACTCCAAGTACTTCAAAACATGCTGGTAAAAAAGCAACTAAGAGGGGAAATATCTCTGGTGGTGGAATATAAGTATGTGAGTATGTGAATGAGCAAAAAGTCCAGTCATGATGTAACTAATATTATATACAGTCTCTTAATGATCAGTTATGTGTACCTTGCTTTGGCGTATGTTGTGTCATGTGAAGGCTAGAATAAATAATGCATGTGACAAAGTTTTCTCACAAATGTGAGACTACCTCAAAACTGAATTTGAGGACAAAAATGTGTCTTTAATTTGACAATGAGAGCATTCACTTTGGCAAATGAGTGAAATGTTGTTCAATTTTAGGCTACAGAGTCCAGACTAAATAGCCAAGGGAACACCGCCAGCACCACAGCAAGAGTACAGATCAACATCGAGGACATCAATGACAACAGGCCGGAGTTTTACAAGTGTGTGGGTTCAGGAGATGAGAACTGCGTGGCTGCAAGTGACTTCACAGGAAAGGTCCCTGAGCACATGTCAGGATTAATTTCAATCAACATGATGGTCAAAGACCCAGATGAGGTACTGTCTTCAACAAAAAGATGAGGTTTTCCTGTAATGCATGTTTAAGTGGCCAGCTCTGAGTGAAATTAACGACCAAGCATGAATCATCATCCTTTCTCCGCTTTTCACAGAATTCCCAAATCAAACTAATCCTGGAGGGAGAAGATAAGAACGTGTTTTCTGTGGAACCTCAGTTCATCACGACAGGCGGCATGGTTCAGCTTCTGGTCAGGCAGCCCCAAAACCTGGATTTTGAAAGAAAACAGCAAATGGTTCTAGAAGTAAGAAAAGAAAACAGGCTCTGAGCCTGTGATAATAATATTAGCAACATCTTTCATCTTTAGGTCATCATATGTGTGATTTTATCATTCTGAGGTGTTTTTTGTGTTTATGTAATGTTGCAGGTGACTGCCATTGATGAGGAAAACCACAACCTCAACTCCACTGCTACTGTTACTATTAACATCGCAGACATCAATGACAACAGCCCTCAGTTTGCAAAAGACATGTATAGGTTTCCATTGCCTGAGCACTCTCCTGCAGGGACGGTAATTGGAAATGTTACTGTAAGTCCTTTACTATCTGGATTCTTACTCATTGAATTTGAGCTTGAATATAAGGAAATTCTTGAATGGCACTCAGAGGCGCACATATTTTTTTCTTTTTATCCCCCCAGGCAGTCGATCCTGACACGATGGATCAAGGCAATATCATCTACAGACTTCTTCCAGACAGCATGTATGTCTACACCTGAACCCATTACCCTGATTATTTGAATGCTGCTGCTTTGTGCCTTTTGCTGCCATGCACCACTGAAGAGTCTGTATCTGTGTTTCAGACTAATGTATTTCAATGTGAAGCCAGAAACGGGTGAAATTTATGTGGTAAACGGAACTCTGCTGGATCGTGAGGTCAGATCTCTGTATTCAGCTACTCTGGTGGCCAGAGACACATACAACAACTCCGGTAATACAGTGCTGGAGATTACTCTGACTGACATCAACGACCAGCATCCAGTCTTCAACAGAGAGTTTTACCAGGTGTTCGTTGAAGAGGGTGCAGACTTTGACCTTACGATACAGGTGAGAAAGCAGTGAGAGAACAGTAAATATTTCCACCTCATAGGTGTTAATGTTGTACTTAACAGCGTTTATGATTTCTTTGATTTCTTCCCTGTGTGAATTAATAGTTAGAAACCTACATTCCACAGGTATTGCATTACTGTGTGTCTTAATTTTGGAGACAGAAATAGTAAAAGTTGCTAATAGCAATTTGAAAGCCAAAAGTGTGTGCTAATTTTTCTACTTTTAGGGAGATGTGGACACCTCTGTCCACCCACTCCTGTTTTTTTTTTAGTCTGATTTTGATTGTGGACCAGAGAGTGATTTCCATCTTTGTCAAGCCCAGTAAAACTCCCAACAGCCCCAGTGATGGTGGTGTTCCTCTTCGCTGTCACAGGCTCTGTTAGCTTGAACTTGGGCCTCTCATCGTTCTCGTTTCCAGATCTGTTGCCTCTGCCTGCCATTTGACTTGAATAGTCTGATCTTTTAGTCCCCTATTTCCATTTATGAGAAGTCGATGTAGCACTTTACACTTTTACAACATCGTTAAACTCAAAATGGATTCCCCCCCTGCAAAAACAAAACAAAACAACCCCCCAAGATATCATCTTCCTGATGCCTACATTACCCACAGTGCAACTCCACCTCCAACAGTTCAGCCAAAGATTTAGCTGGGTTCCACTTGCAGTAGCTATTGTAGCCTCGAGCCTCTGGCCTCAAGCAGAGATGAGGAGTGGCCTTCAGAGGTTTGATCAGCTCACTTCTGTCTAACTCCACACCCCCAGATTTTTATCATTCTCAAACTTGAAGTCTTCGGTCCCATCAGAGGCTGACTCGAGTGGCTTGCTTGAGGCAACTTACCAGACATTCTGCACCTGCCTCTGGAGACACAAACAGCTTTATACAACATTTTCAAATATGCAGTTGTCCTCAAGACTTGTAAACACACTTTCATGTGGAAAATCATGCGTAAAGCATAACATGATATTTTAGTGTTCTTCGAACACAGTATCAACAGTTTAGGGAGGGCCCCTCCTGTGCTTCAACACAACAATGACCAGATCTATACAGAAATGGTTTTCCAACTTTGGTGTGAAAAAACTTGTTTGGCCTGCACAAAGCCCTGACCCTATTCAACACGTGTGGGATAATCTATAACATCATCCGACATCAGTAGTCCACCTCACCGATGCTGATGTGACTGGAGGGGAACAAATCCCTGCCAAGCTTTCCTATAAGGCTGGAACCTGTTCTTGTCACATATTAATGAAAGTAGCTTTGGCCATCATGTATGGGTGTCCACACACCTACTTTTGGTGTTCTCATACTTTTGGCAATAATGTATACTTGTACTATTCAGTAATAAATGTAGTTTCTTAACCATTTCTTCTCATGTTTCTCATGTGGACAGGCGACAGATGGAGATGAGTTCAACACAGCAAACAGTAAAATAGTGTTTGGAATCGCACCAGGCAGGTACAGTGATAACTTCACCATTGACCCTAACACTGGTGTGCTAAGAAACCTTGGGCAGCTTGATCGTGAGGTCCTGGACCCGAAGCTGAATGGGCGGATTGAGCTCAATGTAACCGCTACTGACAGTGGGACTCCCCCATTGTCCACCGTTGTCACAGTTATCATCAATATAGAGGCAAGTCTTCAGCTGTTTGCAGCAAATTGTGGGTGCTTTGTTTCTATTGATGCTGCCAGTCACAGTGAGGTTACTAACAGTTTTCCTTTGATGCATCCCAGGATGTCAATGACAACGTACCACAATTTGGTGCCTCCTCCTACACTTTCTCTGTTAAAGAAGGAGAAAAAGGTCAGTAAATATCCATGCAAAGCATTCTCAAGTGTTCATGTAGCTGGATTTTAATTGTACTTTTCCATCCATCCAGGTGCTTTTGTTGGTTCTGTTTTCGCCGAGGATCGGGACCAATCAAAAGACTTTAACCGCATTTCTTTCAGCATCATTGATGGAAGCTTTGGCAGCTTCATCATTCGCACCTATGCAGAGGAGCGGGGCTATCGGGGAAACATCACTGTGGACCCAGACGTTGAGCTGGACTTCGACAGCGGTAGCAGGCAATACATACTGCATATAGAGGCGGCAGATCTGGAACAGAAGACAGCTGTAGCGACAGTGGAGGTGAACCTGTTGGACGTGAATGATGAGAGGCCCGAGTTCACTGTTATAGAGCACGTGACAGTAAAGGAGAACACCACCATCACTGGGGCTGTTGGGAATTTTACTGGGATTGACAAAGACGGAAACCACTCCCTGGTCTACGAGCTGGAGTCCATGAAATGCAGATGTGGTGGCATTCTGACACCATGCAATAGCTTTATTTTGGATCCAACAGGGGAAGTCAGAGCCAACCCACAGGGGGAGCCGTTGGATTATGAAAAATGTGACCAGGTGCTGATAGAAGCTCAGGTGGTGGATGAGTTCACAGAGAAGGGAAAGAACAACAGTGTCACAACAGGTCAGCTCTGGGTTGTTTTCAGATAAAATGAAAGAATAAGAGCATCAAATAAAAGCGGTAAAAGCAAATACAGACCTACAAACACATCTCATGCCACTTTAATTAACTTTTAAAAAAATATTTCAGGTCAAATGGTGATCGACATTGAAGACATCAACGACAACGCTCCAGAATTTATTCACTCTGATTCTGTGTTTGGTGAGTTTATATGTGAGACTGTAAGTAAATTTGATCTAAAGCATGGCCTGTGACTCCTTAAACTAAAGCCCGTCCTCCCCGTTGTCACTGCTTGCATATGTCTCTTGTTTTTGAACACATTTTATTTGAATAATGTTTTGTTCATACAAACTTCCAGTAATATACAAAGAGGATTAGAGGATTTGACAAAGCAATTAGTATGACAGGGTCTTCATGGATCTTGCTCTGCTGACATGCAAACTCAGTAGTTGTTATTTCATTCACTCATAGCACTTTTAGTTTAGAGAAATTAATGAAATTAAAAGAAAAAAAGTAATAAAGATACATTCATTCATTATTATTATTATTATTATTTGAGGAGCAATATTGAAATTATAGATAAAACAGTTATTTTTATCATTAGTAGTAGTGGTAGTAGTATTTTAAAACAGATTACAGGAATGTCTAAAGAAATTGATATTTCTTTAGATGTTTTTTCCTCTCACATCTATCTTTTGACCCGACTTGCCTTTGAACAAACGTAGAAACTGATTGCAGATATACAAGTTTTTTGGGTTTTTTTTGGTCATTTTTGTTTAATACTGATTTTTCTTCTTTGGTCTTTAGTTGTGCTGTCAGAAAGCACAAGTCAGGGGACATCGGTCGGAGCAGTCAGAGTGAGTATGAAAGAAAAACAAATAAGTGACCTGATTTGAGCTTGTTAATGAGCTATGCTACATGACGTCTAGACACTCTTGCTTGTATCTCTTGCTGTTCTCAGGCTACAGACAGTGACTCTGAAAAAAATAGGAAGATTACGTTTACAGTAACAGAAGTCCAATTTGAAGACAGCGACAATAACCTAGTTGACCTAGGGATTCTGTTCAGGGCCGTCACCTCATTTCAGGACGGCATTTATGTTGGAACTATTCAGTGAGTACAAAGTCATGCATCACTGTCACGTTGCCGTGTCTCATTCTTCTCTAAACATGTGTTTGGTGTTTACTGCTGCACTCATAGAGGAATTCTGAATGGGCACTCCTAATCTGTTCATGGCTGCACTCCTGATTTCTTTTACTTCCTGCAGAATTAATGGGAACATTAATATACAAAAGAAAGGGAAGTATGTGGTGACAGTAACGGCAACTGATAATGGCGGCCTCTCTACCGGGACAAAACTGGATGTGAGTGACTGAAATCATCTAGCTGGATTTTCATTCATGTGCCATCCTGTCTGTGTCCTGTGTGTCTGTGACAGTGAGACTTCAGAGTGTGTTAATACTTTGTTCTTTTTATTTTGCAGATTTTTGTAATTCTTGAAACATACAGAGTTGAACTTCAATTTACATCTTCCACAGCTGAAGTTGAAAACAAACTCAATGAAATCACCAGGTACACTTTTATTTGGAATCTGATGACAAGATTTTATTCCTATTTTTTTTTTAACTTAACATTTAACAATATTTACTCTCTTCTCTTCAATTCCAGGGTTCTTTCTGCTGCCACCAAGGCTTCTGTTCGAGTTGTTGCAATCGAAAGTGACACTCCTGAAGCATCCAGGCAAGTACCCTTTCTCACCACCTCTAAATGCAAATCACCTTATATCATAATCAGTTCTACAGCCTGTGAAGACAGACAAAGATCAGATGTTACTGGCTGGGGTCAAAAGGAACTCCAAAATAATCTTCAGCTTTTCACCTCCAGGTATAGACTGTTGTCCACTAGGTGGTGGCAGTGTCCCTCTAATCTAATCTAATCGCATTATTGAGGATTCATTCTTTGCTGATAATTGTGCAAGATTTTACATTGTTCATTTAGGTTCATTCTGGTAAGCTGTACTCTTCTCTCAGGTCTTCAGAAAACACCATCGTAGCGGCATATTTTGTCTTCTCCAACGGGACTGCTCTGACCTCTGCTGAAGTGGAAGACTTGATCTCTCAACCTGAATATTTTCCTGGTCTGATAGAGCTGGGCCTCAAGACTATCGTAAGTATGAGTAGTTACAGAAATTAAGTTTTATTCGCTGAAAGGGTTTCTTGTTATTGTTTCTTCAGGTTACATCATCAACGTCATGAAAGCAGCAACACATGCCCCATGTGAATCTTTGGAGTAGTTTTCTATCATTTCTTCACCCAAACGCATAATTTTCTACTGCAGTAGAGATTTTCCGGTATATAGGACAGCAACTACGGAAAATAACTCAAAGCTTAAATAATAGCAAGATCATTAGTACTATAGTGACTGCAGAAGGTTGTTTTGGTCTTGTTGTATCTAACTGACAACACTGACGAGACAAACTTCCATATACCAAACGTGAATTTTAAAAGGTATGACCATTAGAAAGATCTGCACCGATGAGGAAATTTGTCTGTACAACATGTTCAGCCTCATTGGAAGCTAAAATTAATCACAATTTTCTTACATTTTGCGTGTAAAATCATTGAGTGTATTTTACTATAAATTACTAATAATAATAATCAGAACGTAATGACAGAGGAGTTCATTGCAGAATAATTTTCATGTTTGAAATATAATCAAATTGTTCAAATACAAATAGAGATCCAACAAATTCTTAGTGTTTAGTGTAATTTAGGAATGATATTTGCAAAATGTTTCTGAACTATATTGCTAGATCTGACAGTGTGAATGTAAATAATACGTTATAGGTCCACAGACAACTATATACCAAAGACAGATTTCTTACTTCTGTTTCAGGGGACGGGTGTGTCGCCGCCGTCCCAAGAGCCACGCACCTTGGAGCTTATCCTGCTGGGCGTAGTGGGAGGCCTCGTCATTGTGTTGGCTGTCCTCACCATTTCCATGATATGCACTCGCAGAAAGTAAGAAAAGGGATTTGGATAAAGTTAAGGACAGCACTGACAGGACAACCCAGTTTCCAGAGTAACACTGATCTGAAATCATCTATGAGAAAACATGTTTACTGATCGACTCACTTCACGCTACAGCTACACGAGGAAGCTGAAGGCAGCTAAAGCCATGAATTCTGCATCCAAGGTGACTTCTGACAATCAGAAAAGTGGTCCTGTGGTGCCTGGAACCAACAAATACACCATGGAGGGGTGAGGAGATAACAGTGTTAACAAGATAAAGGAATGACTGATATGAAATGTAAATCTCTGACTGTATATGTCCTCATTCACTTACAGGGCTAATCCTGTTCTCAACCTCAACATCGACACAGCCATGGTCCTGGACTTGGAGGATGATGGGGACAAAAGCAGGTAAAGAAAAGCTCTCTGTTGATGGCAGTTATTTGTTTGGTCACTGTGGCTGACAAGGCGGTGGCTCACACTCCGGGCAGTGCTGGTTAATAAACTGGGACTGTTTCCAGGTGAACATTTTGGCCCAGCATGCTCACTAAAGCATGTTGTGATGGAGAAGTGGCTTTTGGCTCCCATCGTTGGCACGTGACCTTGATATAAGTCAAAAACCTCTCATTCTGAAATGATTAATTGTGCATATGGAGATCACTCTGAACCTGTTGTTTTTCTTTTTCCACTAAAGCCTCAGCACCATGGACACTGATGACATCACCGTTTCTGGTCAAAGAAGAACTTCCATGGTGAGTTTCCATTTTAAAATCTTTATTTGTACATATCAGAATATGATATAATTCTAAAACTTCTAAAACTTGATCCAGGATCGAGAAGAGGGTGACACGTCAGCAGTGTACCAAGAGCCTCTGGATGCCGCGCTGGCCCAGTGGGGCCGGAACAAAAGTCCTGACAATCATGCTATGGCTTTTAAGAACCCTGTGTTCAGCACTACAGACCTGTGATGGAAATAATAAAGGAAGAGACTGACCAAAGGCCTCAGGCGGGCACATTCGCTGTAATCAAGCTGACCAAATTGTCAGTAAAACATTGATGGTATTGTATCAAGTCCTTGTGTCTTCAAATATCCTTCTCCTTTGACCAATAGTAATGTATTACTGATATATGTATGTACAAGATTCATGGCGCCTTAAGTGTTAAATTTGCTTTGTGTAAACATTTGATTCAAGGAAAAACAGAAAGGAAAAACAAAATGGGAGATGAAACTCCATGTAAACAATGTAATGACACCACATGATGTATTGAGCTCATGGAATCTGACCAAACTGAGAGCTGCTTTGTTTATTCAAAGCATTTTTTGACACTTAAAATATGTTTATGCTTATTTGCTTTCTTGAGTTAGATGACAAGATTGATGCAACTCTCATTAGAAACCACTGCCAAGAGGCTTAGCTTAGCATTAAGATCGGGAACACAGTTAACAGCTTTAATCTGTACAAAAACATATGAAACTTTGGACAGAGTGCGACTCGTTTCCCCTGTGTCTAGTTTTTATGCTAAGCTAAGATAATTGCCTGCTAGCTATGGCTTCCTATCAAAGACATAAACATTCTCATCTAATTCTGGCCAAGAAAACAAACAAGCGTATTTCTCTCTTCATTTAAAACTCTGTACATAAACCTTATATAGACAATGAAAAAATGAACAGAAGCAATGGGAAAGCAAATAAAACAACCATTTGTTGCGCATGTGAATCACTTTATTTTTGTTAATATATAAAGCAACGGCTTAAAAACTGATTTCCTCTGAAATAAACTGTATTAAGTTATGACAACACACATTTTTTTGTTGCAGCTGATGGTACTGGAAAGAAAATCTCCAAAAAAGGAAACAAAAACATTGCATAATGTCAGTGTTTGAATGAAAACCATATTTAAGACTGTGCATCAGTCAACAGGTTTGATCTTATGCATATTTAATTGGTCAGTGTTTGCTTTGGGTCTGAGATAGTTTTTGAAAACGTTGCTGAAATAAAGCCTCATGCAGCACAATTTCCTACAAACAGCAGACTAAAATGATTATTTCATCTTTTACTGACATCTAAATGAATGTATTACAAGTGTAATCTGTGACTAAAATCAATTTCTGCAAATGAAGGTTTGATTCCACTTTTATGAAGTTAATGTATGAACACCAACATCACTGACACTGTAACAACTGCTGAGTTAAAACACATTTAAAATAAGTTTCATCACATAATTTACAATTGAATCACTAGTAATGGCATTAAAATACAGTAGTGATGATTAAAATACCCTCATATCAGGAGTTATTACTTTTCTCAAATGATCATGATTGTGCTTGTCATTAGTACATTTTTCTACGTTTCACAATACAAACAAGTCAAAACATTGTGCCAAATCTAAAAGCAGAATATAAGACATAGAAAAGCCTGCACTCATAGTAAGGACTCCTCTTACACACCGATCGGGGCAACATTTAGGCCAACTTTACCTTCCATACATTCGAAACAAAATGACCTCCTGGTTGTATTGGCCGACCTCGAGGTCATAAATCACAATCAGAAGCTGTCTCTCTGCAGTCGTCAGTTGAATCTGTGTTCAGCATCCAGCAGAAGCAATAACATGGCTTCATATTATCTGAGGTGCATTTAAAAAAAGCCTCAACACTTAAAATGACTCATGGACATTTGAACGGTCTAGGTGAAACACGTGGAAGGAGAAGAGTTTGATATATTAGCCTGATTTTTCCAAATGTGAAACTCCAAGAAAAGAAAAAAAAAAAAAAAAGACAAAAAGCAACAAAAAGCCCATCTTGTATGGCTCAGTGATCAATGCTCCACGATAGGAGTTGTATATTAAATGCTTTTGTGCTTTTGTTGTCTCGTATGTCTCACGCTTTGAAGACAATGTCATGTTGATGTGAATCAGTGAATGCCCTGTATCACAACCGTGTATCAGATGTGTGATTTCCCAGCACAGGGTGTTTTCCTCCAGCCAGCTGTCCTCTTTCATTCCTATGTCACTCAGTGGTATGAGCTTTGGAGCAACAGTGTGGCTGCTGCATGTTCTTCATCATCAGACGGAAGGGGTTTCTCCTGCGTCGACTCACCTCCCCATCCTGCTCTCCCCTCTTCCCTGCCCGGCCCTTACCAGAACCCCCCTGGGTGGACTCTGAAGAGAGAGGCATGGCTGAGGGATTGAGTGGAGGAGGGGGGGGCATGGAGGGCTGCTTCTTCTTCACCTGTTTCTCTAGGTGTTTCTGGATGGCTGAGCCCAGCACTGTCACCTCCACCACGGCCCCATACACCTCCCACGTCATCCCCTTCTCATCCCAGCTCACCTCCTGCACCGGCTCCTCACCTTTCTCCTTACAGTTTCTTGCCTCTGTTGTGTCCTCTTCAGTCGCTTCAATCTTCCTTTCTACTTTCTCCTCCTCTTGACCTACTTCCTGTTTTCCCTCCACCACCTGCTCCTTTATATCCTCTTCCTCCTCCACTATCTTCTCCCCGATGCTGGCTTCCTTCCTAATTTCAGGAAATGTCGTGGTGATGGGCGTTCTTGGGGTCATAGGTGCTGTAGCGACGGAGCGAAACTCCACCTGCTGACCCACCTGCAGCTCAGCGTCTTTAGTCTCTGCACCCACTGCTGCACACCTCCCGAAGGAGCTGGGGAAGTAGAAGGCGTGGTCCCCCTCAGGAGGGGTCATGGGGCTGGTGGCCACAGACTGACACTGCACCACCTCCAGGCTCACCTGTGTGCGGATGTTGTGACAGCCAAAGGGAGCAGGAGATTCAGGGACAGGAGGCTTCGTCGAAATGTCTCTGGGCTCTTCACATGTACCGTTGTTTTCTTTGACCTCTGACTTTTCACATTTCACATTGTCTTGAGCAGAAACAGAGGCCTCTGCGGTTTTATTTTGTGGCATGTTTGTGTTTGAGGTGTCCTGTGCACTACCGGGAACAACAGTTTCTGTGGAGATATTTTCTCTTCCATTATCGCTGTTGCTTTCTCCGAGCTCCTCATGTTCATCTATTTTGACCATCTCTGGCTCTGTGGGATGAAAAGATGACTCTTCCTCTTCCTCCATGTTGTTGTCACAGTGGGTCACCAAGATTGTGATGTCCTGATCCATACTTCCCATCCTCTGCTGCTTACATTGCTGATTACTATCCTCCAGAGTCCCTGGTGAATCTGTTGACCCAGCAGCGGGACGGCTGGCCGAGCTCTCTGGGGTTGCATTTGAGCTGAAATCCTCACTCAGCTCCTTTGATGTGGTAAATTTCAAAGCTCCAGTTACCTCCGGACTTCTTGTCACAGGGAAACTCTCTTGTTGCCCAACCCGGCTCTGCCCCTCTCTCTTTTTCACCTCTCTCCCGATAAGTTCTGGGAATGCTGTGGTGGATGGCGTCTTTGGGGTCATGGGGGACGTGGCAACAGAGCAGAACTCCACCTGCTGACCCACCTGCAGCTCAGCGTCTTTAGTGTCGGCACCCACAGCTCCGGATTTCCCAAAAGAGCTCGGGAAGAAGAAGGAATGGTTGCCCTCGGGAGGCGTCATGGGGCTGGTGGCTGCAGAGCGGCACTGCGCCACCTCCAGGCTGACCTGTGTGCGCATGTGGTGCTGGCCAGCAGGAGCTGGGGAACGTGGATCCAAGGGGCCTGGAGTTGCTGGTACAGGAACCGAAACATTCTCAATTTCTGTCTCTTTCTCTCCATCATGATTCATGATTTCATCCTTGGATGTGTCCCCCTGAATTTCACCATTTCCCTCGCCATCACTCAGGAGCTTGTAAGAGACTGTCGTGTCGTTGTGTGTAGCTGTTGTTATCTTATCAGCTTCAGGCTGTTGGATCAGAGGGATGGCAACAGTCTGCATAGAGTCTTTAACCCCAATAGAGTCAGTGTTGTCACAAACCTCTCCTGATAGCACTTGATCTTTGGGTACTGGATTCTCATCTCTCTCTTCAATGTAGCTTGCAAGCATGTGAGGCTTTGGCTGGTAGTCCCCTTGACTTGTCGTCTCTTGACTCACCTTTATCTCAGGTCGCTCGGGCACAGCGCTGCCTTGTGAGTCGCCTGAACGCTCTCCATCATCTGCCGTCTCGCAGGGTTTGTGGTCCTCTCTGACACCTCTCATCTCATCCTTAAGACTTCCCATTTTCCTCTCTGCATGTAAGTGGTGGAATACCTGCAGGGCACAACACAGCACTGACACACTGCTTGTGCAATTTGTAATCAGTAACTATAACAACAAGCCCCAGCAAGAGTGGAGGGAAAAAAAAGCTTTGTGATAAAAATATTCCATCATATGACATCGATGTCAAACACTGACATGCAACTCAGTTACATCATTGGAAATGATCTACATGCTTATTTAGAGTGATAAGATAAGACACTGTAATGTGGGATATTTATAAACCTATTATTAAACATATGATAAAACTGCATTCTGAAAGATCAGACTTTTTTTTTTTTTAATCATTTTACAGTTTAATTATAGGCCTATCTCGGATTGCACCTTTCTATGCTAAAAATATATCCACATACTTCACATTCGAGTTCTATCAATCTAATCAATAATAATATAAAACTTAAGTCATGCGCTAAAATCCAGAGCGCTCGTCAAATTGTAAGTGTGAAATCAAATAGAAGCAAAGTGAAGGAAATCACGAGTAGCAGACTTACCTCAGCAGTCTAAGTCAGACTGAAGTCTCTCCGTAACTCTCTCCAAAATTTGGGTCAAACATGGCAAATCTCACCGTTGATCGGGACCCACATCTGTCCGTATACCTCCCCTGCTGATTGATAGTGATTGCAGCGGCTACAGGTTTGTCTCTAGAAGAATCTATCTTAGGCAACCCTCGCTCTTTAAGCTGTGTCTGTGTCTATTGAAAAGCTTCACATTTCTAGTTTCCCTGGAAACCACGGTCTGGTTCTGGCAGTGTGTGGTAATGTAATGACAAAATCTCTTTTCAGCTCTCGAATCATCAGTACATCATAGTAATTAACTCCAGGTTCTCATAGCAACACAATCCTGACTGTGTGCACAGAGATTAAATCTGTGAATTGGTGAACTGGCTTTGCTGGAGATCAGTTTTAGAAGAGACTGGAGATACAAGCTTTCATGTCACCACAGAAGATGAGAGCTTCTGAAGGGAGGGTGAAACATGCAGAAGTGGGATTTCTCTTCTTTAATAATGCAGCACGTCTTTTAAATAAGACAACAATGTGCATGTCTGTGAAGGCCACATTTGTTTGAGCACTCTCAGAGCAAAGATATCAATATGCAATTGTAGTAAAAAGCAGGCTGAAGAGTTCATCAAAGACGCTTCCTCTAAACCAGGTTTTGTTTTGTGGAGGTGGGTCACCACAGGCTCATTACCGGAGCAGGAAAGTAATGCAAACTCAGGCTTTGCGGAGGAAATTTGTGAAATATTAGTAAAAAGTGAGTGCTCATGCTGCAGTAGATGAAAGTGCACGGAAGAGAGCTGGGGATATCAGCTGAAGGAGCCTGGAGGACGCAGAGCTGTGCCTCCCACACAAACAAACACTTTTACACCATCCTCCATCCTCTCCACACGCAATTCTCTGGAGCCTCAAAAATTCTGCTCGCCTTGAGTAATTGTGGAGGACCGAGGAAATTATTCTATACCATTCCCTCATTTTTGAGACTCTTCCCTTTTTCTGGTTCTACTGTAGCGGTGGGCTGCAGCTCGGCCAGAACACTGTGTACTGACAGAAGTATTCTCACCATTAATTCAAAGGCCTCCACCAATCCCCGGCTGCCGCAGAGATCTGTTGCCTAGCAACCGCGTAGTGTGATGGAGGGAGGTGTGCCGCTGAGGGCCAAGGTAGACAGCTCTGATCGCATTCCCATCAGGAGCCATCAGCCTGCCAAAGGCCATCTTCTCAGCAATGTGTTGGTAATAATGATCGTGGTGATTCACTGATGAGCGCGCTAAACAGCACCGCTCCACGGACACCGACAGCGTTAGCTCGGCTGCGAGTGGCAGGATATCACATTTGACCAAGCTGAGAAACAAGTTGGTATCTGTTTTTATTTTCCCAAAATAGTCACATGTAATGAAATCTATAATAAAAACACAAATGGGAAAGGGTGAGAGGAGAATATGAAAAAAAAAGACAATTTGTAAAGATTTCCTTTGGAATGTTAGCTGTGTGGAGATATATACTGTATATATCTTTATTCAGATTTTTCTTTGTCTGATGCCAACATACTGCCATCCCGACATTAATGCTTGTCAAAAGATGGTCAGACAAGTTGGCTCCAGTGTTTCAGCTAGAACTGTTCATTTTTCAGGGATCATTTGGTCTCCAGTTTCTGTCCAAACTCCTTGATGGTGTCCGTGGCCTTGTCTGCAGCTTTCCCTATGGCTGCTTGAGTCTGTCTGCCGGCTTCTTGAGCAGCTTCAGGGAAACAGAGTGAGGCAGAAGAGAAATTAACAACAAGCCATCACTATAAGGCTGAAGAAAGAGTTTGATTAAGACTAAACTAAGTGTCTAAGTATATATTTATTAGTGTATAGAAACATTAAAGTTACCATGGTCAGAGACAGTGATATGTAAGTCAAATAATAAGATTGATAGTCATTCCATTCCCACTTATAGTCCACTTCCTCACACTGTTTCCAGCTCTGAGCGATGAGCAGAGGCTTAGACAGTGTCGTTTTCCATGTCATTTTAGGAGCTTATCTTTCATCGGCCATTAGACATTTAATTCGGAAGCCAAGTTTTTTTTTTATCCTCTAACAGCTTGAGTCTGCGCTCTAACTCCTGCCTGTCCCACATAATATTTCTATAGTCACATCATGGCGCTTCGGAGACAGAGGAATCTGCACTTTACCTGCATTGGCTGTTTCTTTGGAGGAGTCTGCCACCTGCTGCACAGCTTCTTGAGCTGCCTGCACTGGAAACACATCACAGGGGCTTACAGTCACCGACCTCAGGAGAAATAAACTACAGCAGTTATCACTTTTTCTTTTTAAGACTTCAGCTCATAGTAATGGTACTCACTGCCGTAAAATGTGTGGAGATAAATAAAAAGGCAGTGCTTTATTGGACTATGAAGTTGCTCTTTTTCAATCATGAAAGAAAAAAAGACGAGTCTTTTCTCTTTCCCTGTGCTATCTTACAGCTGTCGTTCTGTACCTGCAGTGTCTGTGACTCCTTTCGCAGCTGAGTGGCTCGTGCCTTTCAGGCTCTCAAAGGACTTCTTGAACGAGGCCATGGCTCCTGTCCGTGGCCCTGCAGCATCCACACATCCGTCTGAGCCGACAGCGGTGCGAGCGGCTGTTTAATACCCTCTGTTTGAGCCCGACACCACCGAGCCTGCACGTTCCAGCTGGATTAACCCAAACAAAACCCACCCAAAGAGGCCCGATCAGACTGGCATCCCAGCTATGGCAGCGTCCTGCCAAGGGCCAGAGCCTGCTCAGCAGATTTTACACATCCTAATCAAACCCCTAGACAAGAGTGAGCAAAAAAGGAAACCTGAGTGATGCATAAAAGATCCTCATTTAGACCAACAGACAGAAAAATCAGAATTACAAGAGGTTTAAAGTCTAATGTGTGATTTTAAACATGATCAAACAACACTAACGAATGGTTTCTTTTTTTACTTTTTATTTACAGAGGAATGTATGTCTGGCTTAACACATAAACCTTTATATTGACAAGTCCTGCAATTTAAAGCACATTTTGATATGACAACCATTATGATTTCAAGACATAATATATTGACTTTAACTTGTTAAAATCTTCAGTACACACAAACACGCGCACACACACACAAACATGTATACTCTGTATTTCTAACAGATAATTTACTGGAATGATTTCACAAGCAACTATAAAGATACAATGTAAAAAACTCTTACTTCAAAAATGTTCAAAGAAATTTCCAAAGAAATGCAAAAATAAAGAACCAACAAACAGGCATTGTCGACACTTAAGAGGATATTATTGTTTCCGTATCTGCTTGCAACCGGACATATTTATTTTTTCCACTCCCAATGTCTCATTGGAAGATGATGAACATCTATTGCACGTTTCTAAATACAGATACACACAAGTACAAAGTCACAAGCCCAGGCTCTTGTCTCATTTCATTGGGAGGGAATCAAGGAAATGAGACCGAGAGGACAAATCCTACATCTCAATAAATACCTACACCCAACACATTACATTAATAACATGACATTTACAATATATAATAATAAAAGATTTGTCTTGAAGGAAGAACATTTTTCAGTGGGAATGATTTTTTGTTGTTGTTTTGTGATTTTTTTTGCAACAGGGGTATAATTGTAATAGTTTCAGCATTTGTCCTTTTTATTATTAGAAATATTATTGTGCTGCTGGTTGGATGGTGGCTCGGACTGATGCTTTTACGCTTCTGGCTCGTAGTCCTGGCTCTCCTGGGAAGAGAAGAAGCAGCTTTAAGAGGTGGCAGGTCAAATCTGCAGCACAGAGAAGCTCCGAGCTAAATTCAAGAGTTTAATTAAAACTTCATCGCATGAAATTCAACTTAAAGCAGAAGAATATGTATGACAGAGTGCACATGTTCGCTCTCGGCTGAAGGTAATGACGTCACAGCTGTGAGCTCCTCTGCTGGTTCAGTGTCTCTCTGCAGCCTGCAGAGGGCAGCACGAGCCTACACCAGCTTCAAGGACGCGTCGTGAGCACAGTCCCAGGATCCTTATAACCCAGCACACGCCTCCTCCGTGCACACGATCAATTTAAAAAAAAAAAAAATAGAAAATAGCCTTCAGGAATGTGCAACAGTCTTACGCCATGTGACGTATTCACGAAGAGAGAGAGACTAGATGAGATGGATTTTTATCTCCAAATCCTCTCTGGGAAGGCTTGGTTCACTGTGCAGCACTCAGACTCCATATTTACAGCAATGCAGGGAGACCCTGACATTACCCACAATGCATGGAGGCAGAGAGCGTCATCACCACACCCATTCAGACAGAGCTTGCACATCGCTGGTGTAGCAAGGGATGGGGGAGGGGAAAGAAATGCAGAGGAGTAGGAGAGAGAGATGGAGGAGGGCATGGATGATACAAGCTGGTGCCTCTGAGAAATTCACTTTTCATTTGCATCTCAGGGAATATCTCCATTTTACTCCTTTAACTGATTACTGCAATAATCCACTGATGGAGGCCTTAAGCGGGAATGAAAAGAAAATCCCACCAAATGCACTGAATAAACTGAACATTATTAGAGATCATGTTAAATCTCACATTAAATGTCCTCCAAATGAAGCTGATTGTGAATATTTCAATATTCCATGAGAATATAATAGGTTTCTAAAAACATAAGTGGTGCAGTACTTTAAATCATTTTATATTCTAGTGTGGACACTGTGTGATATTTTTTATTTACTCTCACCTATTTAAACTCTGCTTTCAAAGTAAAAGGTTCTGCACACTTTGTCTCGCCCCTGACAGCCAAATTCCAAAAATAACCATCTGTGTCAGACTAGCATCCTTCCACTAGGCACACGCACGCACACGCACACGCACACACACACACACACACACACACACACACACACACACACACACACACACACACACACACACACACACACACACACACACACACACACACAGAGCTCAGTGTAGGTAGGTGGTGCTATATTCACTGTACTAGCTATGTGGCAATTGTTAAGCCCTCTGTTTTCATTTGCGGAAAAAGGAGAATTACCTCAACATGAGCTGTAGTGTTTGTGTGGGACAGAAGTGGAGGGCAAGTGTGGAGTGCTATTGAAATGCAATACAGCTAAAGTGTGTAACCATGCAGAGCTGGTGAATACTGATGAGCCTGCATCTACTGTAAGTGAATGGACGCATCCCTGACCGCAGTCCGCAGCTTCACAGTTTAGTTTTCTTTTACAGGCTTTGCACAAAGCGTAGAAAAAGCTATTCACAATCAAATCACAGAGACATGCTGACACATGTATGCGCTTTGTGTGGTGTAGGCTGATTACCTGCTGGGTCTCATCATATGTCTCTCCTTCTGGCTCCAGCATTGCCTCTCCCTGGCCCTCCATGGCCTCCTGCCCATACTCCTCAGGCTGCAGAGACAGAGAGGGGAGACAGACAGAAAGATGAGGAAAAGATCTGCAGTAACAAATACATATGAATAAGTATGATTTTTGGAAAAAATAAAATGCTGAGGTGGTTTAACAGTGCTTAACGCTCTGTTCTGACTCTCAAAGACTCTCAGAACATTTGCATGAAATGATTTTGTCTATTGCACAATAACAAAGATTTTTAACCTTCTCCAGTTATGATGCTAGTTTCTGATCCTTGATTGCACAACACAAGAAACATATTAATGCTTTTTTTTGAATGAAAAAATAAAATAATAGGAGGTAAGATAAATATACAAAAATATATGTGATGGAAATCTTTAAGTTTGAGTGAAGATGTCTGTCTTTTCCAGCTACCATTTTAGTTTGGATTAGGACACAAAAAAATTTTCTTATCATGCAAGGAGAATATTAATTCATCCAACTACTGGGCGCATTGCCCTGAAATGTGGTGCAGACATTAATGGTCCCCACAGGATGAATTGTAATAGCTTTTCAGACAGCAGCATCATCAGGTCAAACTTTAAATTTGTCCAATATTATACTATAGCCTGAGCTGTAGTCTGTAATTAGTGCTAACTTACTAAACTAAGATGCTGTACCCCCATTTAACATAAGTTAGCATTCTCACTGTGAGCATGTTAGCATACACATGATGTTGACATTTACCACAAACACACACAGCTGAGCCTGAGTACAGCCTCTCAGGGCTGCTGCGGCTGTCGACTCTTAACCTCGTCCTCTGGGTATTTATTGTTCTGAGAACTGGATGCTTAGCTCTGTGATTCCAGTGTAACGCTAACAGATAAGAGGCGACAACTGGGGCTACAAAAACCAAAACCAACAATGCATTAGTCTGTCTCTCAGTCCTTCTCTCCACCCCTCCAGTGTGTAACACTCAGCCCAAAGCACAACGGTTTCATCTAAAGACATGAATCTTTCAAGATGTCGACTTTCAGCCGCAAACCAATACACATTTGGTATTCTACAGAGTATTTACAGCAGCAGGGCGGTGCTTGTGGGTCCATTTAAAGTAAACTATAGTTGCCTGCGTTAATTGCAATAAAGGAACCTGCCGAGAAAGGCAAAAATGTGACTCAATGACATGTTTTTAGCCTTTTTCTGGACAACAGTGGAGGCACATACAAACAAGAACTTCCAGGCTTTGGATAAAAGCTTGTTAGTAGGGTTGATTCACTGATTTTGGTCTTTTTGTGGGTCTCAATGACATAGAAAGTTGCCAATCTTATATTTTAGTTAACACTGAAAATCTAATAAGTTAACATATTGACACTGTGAGCCTTAACCACTGTGTCTCCTTCTGAGCGCTTCCTGAAGCACAGGACAGTGCTCCATCATTGCTGCACCTGCTACTATGAGCCCTGGAAACAAAGCTAGTGGGTCACCACACATTTATTTTTAAACCCAGCACTAATCAAGTCAATTAGGTCAGAGAACAGACCATAATCCTGTCTACTGTATCAACCTGGTGTTATTGCTTTAAGCCCACCAACATGATTAGCACGGCCTTACAGGCTACAAAGGGAAAGCACCACAGAGACACGTCTAATCAGGCAGATCACTGCCTGAGAAAAAGTGAATATGAAAAAGGCTGTTTATGTGATTAGAACACAAGAGGAAGATATGTTTTGTGTCTCATTCGTCACACATTTGAATTCAGTCGAGACTCAAGCACCAGAGAAACCTCATGTTCAGGCCACGTAGCACGAGCGTTTTACACAGATTATGTTAAATAACAGTTTTTTAAAGACCCCTCCAGACAGGTTTCAAGATGTTTATAAAACACTGCACTTTGACTAACAATGTGTTTCTGATATGGTTTTCAAAAAAGGGCTGTGCTATCTTGTTAAAATCCTTAAAATGACATCTGCTTTTTCTTCCTCATTAAAAAAAATCAGAATCAATGATTATGCAAACACGTGTCATTTCAAAGGTTTAACTGATTCACAGGAGAGGTCTCCTAATACTCTCCTACACTAGAGGCTTCATGTTTCCACATCATACTTATGTAATTTGAATATTGGACCAGGGTTGGAGTCAAAACTTTTTGTGATGTCACAAATGATGCTCGTAGCCCCGCCTGTTTAAAAATGGGTTTTCAATGAGCACAGAGAAACTTCCCACTTTCAGCAGATCAATGTGAAAACAGCCTTCTATTGTCAAAGGACATCATTCTGCTCAGGAACAGGAAGAAAAAACATATTCTTGAGTGGAGAAGGACTATTTTAGGTATTCTTCCTAAAATATTTTATCTAATTAAACGCAGTGGACGTGCAGCCCAGCACAAGCTGGAACTGAACAAAACATAGTGCTGCACATGTCACATGTCAACAGTTTAACAGCCTGTTGTCAGGGTGTTGAAATGAGTAGTTTTAGCACTCAGATAGTGCCTTCAAGAAGCCTATTAGAGCAGGCTGTCAGATTTACTAGATTAGTGAGTCAGTGGAGAGGGTCCAAGTCTGAGGGATGAAGGCTTAGGACAACACCGGGACCTCCCTGTTTCACTGACAGTCTCAGCGAGACAGACGAAATGTCGACATGCTGACAGCGAAAAAACAGCCTGTGCATAAAACGTGCAGCACTCGAATCTTATTTTACAGCTTGGCTCTTTCATTTTTCCACGTTCTATGTCCGTGGAAAGTCAAATACACTCCACCTCTCTCCTCCCATCTCACAGAAGCTCATCATCACAGTGTGAATAAACTGATGTGAGTGGAGACATAGAGCGGTGACATTAGCAGAGGTCTTCAGGGGTTCAGGGGACAAGAATAGAACAGCTGTGTGTTGAGGAGAGCTGATAGTCCCACAGAGATCGAACAGCGAAACAGGCTGTGGACTGAGGCTGCTACAGACTGAGTGTGCAGAACCACTGTCTATCCTTGGAAACCCTCAAGCTTCCTCCAATAAAACAAGCGGAAAACAAAGCCTCAATGAAAGCGCATTTTTTTTCTCCACTTTAACTCTAAAAATGCTGTCAATCAGGAGTTTAACAAGTTCCATTTTGCAGAGTTGAGAAACATGTTTAACTTCAAGACACAGGTATACTTATTCTGCTTTTTCTCAAAAAAAAGAAAAAAAAGATCATGTTTCCTCTGGTGGAAGAAATTTAAGTACAGTAAAAGTCAGCGCTGACAGCAGAGGAGTGAGACAGATGAAATGCAGACCAGTAACTTTGGCTCAGAGTGACATGCAGATTCATCAGCCTGTGTTTACTCCCGCTTCATAAATCTGGCTCAGCTACAATCCTGCCCAGACTTTAATGAACACAACTTAGAGCAAGTTGCCAACTGTAAGTGAGCCTTGGATCTGAAACTGAGGTTTCTTTCTTTCTTTCACATGTTCTCAGGCACAAATAGGCCCAATGAAGAACAACAGTCCATTTTGCATTGTTACCACGCATGTACAAGGCAGCTTTTGGAGTCATTTCATGCCATTAAAGGGGCACTCTACAAACTTTGTTTTATTAACTTGTCACAAGGAGAACCTCTGAGCCGGTGATAACAGGTGGCTCTGGAGGGAGTCTGAAAAAATAACCCTCATGATGTCATGCATGATGGGAAATGTAGGATCCAGCATTTTTGGGGCTTGACTCATACTAGGGACTAAAAGTCAATCACCTCTGATGAGATTTCACAGTTAAAGGTGTGTTACTCTTCACTATGCGTGCTTGCAGGGAGCTGATGGAGACTGTAATGGCGTACGTACGTTCATGTCAGCTGGGAACTCGTCCTTTTTCACCAGACCAGTGGCTGCAACGATGTTCCCAACGGCTCCGGTGGTCTTCTCAGCCACTACGGATACACACAAAATCATGGACACACACACACACACATGTAACATTATCCCTGAAGATTCAGCAGGCAGATTAAAAGCCTGCACATGATGCTTAGTTTCTCAATTGATTAGTGGAGATAATGGACACTCAGAGAAACCTCCCTTCACCGTAATGAATGTACCACTTTCCAGTCAGGAGTAAGTGTCACTGTAATGAAATGAAGCTTCATGCTGCTACTGTGATGATGTTCAGGTTGGACTCACCTGTACCCACGCTGTCTTTGGCCTTGCTACCTGAATTAACAAAAAAAAAAAAGAAATTTGTTAGAAAAGGTGTTTTTGTGAATAAGTTTTCCACGTCAAGATGAATTTCTTTTGCGTGTGTGCAGATGCGAGAACTTTACACTTGCCTGAAACTGTAATACTGAATCACTGCTGTCATTCATTCAGAGGGAATTTTAGGCTGCCTTGTATTTTGTTAATGCACCATTTCTGAGCGACTTTTACCACATTGATCAGGTCAAATGCTTTTTATCTGACAGCATAAATCATGAAACACTATCATTACAGTATCCTGACATGACAAAGAGCTGTCTTTATTTAAAGATACAGCACGATAAAAAGCATGATAAACTGTGAAATGTAACGAACATGATCACCTTTGTCCAGTCCCAAGCAATCAATAGTTTTCATGTAATGCTAAACCAGTTTGTCTTTGGCAGATGACCTTTGCCCTCTGTCCTTTGGCAGATCTCATCCATCTACACTGTACGCCACTGAGCTATTTTGGCAATCTACTGTGTGCCCACTGGTCCTGACCACTTGAGCCTTGTCATCCTCTCTACTGTGCAGCAGTCACGTGCCTTATTCGTCCCTGAGGGCCTTTAAAAGCTGAAATGATGATGAAGTACAGTACCGTTCTTACAAAGGGTGAGCCTCAAAGCAACATACATCTAAGAAGATGCATCCATTTAAGAAAGCGCAGCTACTGCACTACGTCCACAGTAACATAAATGGATGATGGCTGTGGGTAACAATTTAGAAATATCAATAACTGCGAAAGACTTTAAAGGTTGTTGTTCTCCAGAAAGAACAAATGGCAAAATTTTGTTTCCAAGAAAACAAAATAAAAACATAAAAATTGATTTAGTGATCATTTTTTGAGAAATGCGTTTGAAGCTTATTCAATAAAAAGGAAGAAAAAACAAAAAAAGGAAAAGGAATTAACTGCACGTATGCAATTTCTTCTGCTAACGGCCTCTCAATCAAAACAGTGAAAACAAAAGATTTTAATGATGTCATGAAGTAGCATTGGATCATGGGAGTTGTTGTCCTCACCACCATTGCTGATGAATATCTATGTGATGTGACTCAGAAATGTCTATGGACGAGCTAATGTATTAAAGTTTTATTCACGTTAAGTTCAGTCACGTTCGCTGGCTTCTTCCCTCTTCCTCTGACTCTTCATCTTGTGTTTCTCCTGTTTCCACTGACAGGTGACCAAATGAAGCTGTTGCCTTGAATAAAATTACAGATTTTTCTGGGTTTGAACACTGTTGGAAACACTTGGGATTATATAAGTAGGCAACTCAACAAGATATATAACACAGGTCTAGTCAATTTTAGACATTTTAAGGTGGAAATGTTACATATTGTGTGCTTAAGTCACCTTAGTGGTTATAAAATAGCTGAAAAATACCAGAATGAGTCTTTTTGGATGTGACTCTTTTCCAAGCTGGCAACTCCTATGTTTTACTTGCAGTGGTATCAATGTTTGAGGACAAAAAGATACGCAATATAAAGATCACTGGATATCTAAACTCCCATGAATATATTAGATTATTGTGATCTAAGCATTGCTAATATATATTCGCATCATAGCATATGATTTCATAAAGCAGTGTCAGACTGTAGCCATGGTTTAACGAATGTTAGCAGCGATAATTGTGTAAATCTACAGTAGAAAGGGGCTGATACAATAAATACTGAGACTGTTATAGTGTGACTGCAAGGGTTAACAAAAGTTACAAAGCTGCTTTTAAAGTAGCACTGTATAAATACCCCACCCTGTCATCGCAGGGTACATGGAGGCTCTATGAATGAGATGAGTGAATTAGCTGTGACATTAAATGGCATCTAGGACAGCAGGGTTTTCTCATTTCCGCCTCTCTCTCTTTCCTTACTCAGGCTGACTGCTCAGCTCAGCTGGGTGGGCGGTCTGCAGCAGCAGCTGTCAAAAGGTGGGCCACAGACCTATCAGATCACTCTTACCCCTCCTCCAAGAGGGGCCTTCAAGCAAATCATATGCAGCTTTCTAGGGCACCACCATGTTCAACAAGCAGCACGCAGAAGCACAGAGTTGCCACAAAATTGCTCCTTTGGCTGCAAAAGGCGAGGCGAGTCTGCACGTGTTTTGATTGCAGCCTGACATGTTTGGCTCCGGTGATGAAGGCAGGGACACGGTGCTAAATATGTAGGGTAATTGGATTCCATATAAATGTGGACTTATCTGACAGCTTCTCCTGGAAAACCCGGCGTCTCTTGCATGCACTCAAAACATACTGTCACTGGTTCAATGGTCCGAGCTGGTGACTGCAGACGTACCAGCAGGGGTGTCACTGGAAATTTAGGCTCTCTGGCAACAGCTCAACAACTGACAAAATAAATATCTGTAATGGCTGGCAGGTTCCACGGCCTGTGTCCAGCTCTGAGTCCCTTGAGTCATGTAGCCCTCCCCCTTTCATCCCTAACAGACCAACTGTGGACTAACAAGCAGAGCTGGCCAATATGGAAGAAATTATTCATCACAAACAACATGAGGATGTTTGTCAGTATAGATAAACACTTGGTGAAATACATTAAATCACATAAAATATAATAAAAGATGCAATGTTCAGTACACTTAGGGTGGTACATGGCGTTTTTCAAGCAAAAATACCAAATATAACCTTCTTCCAGCCTCTGAACGGTGAGAATTTTCTGCATTTCTTTATCTTATGTAACTGAGTGCTGTAAATCTTTGGGTTTTGGACTGTTGACAAGCAGCAAACAAGCTGTCTGAGGATGACACAGTGGACTCTGAGGAAATTTGTGATGAGCGTTTTTCATTATTTTCTGCCATTTTACAGATGAAATGATTCATTGGATAATCAAGAAAATAATATTTAGTTCAATCACCAAGGAAAATAATCAGCAGTTGCAGCCTTAGACTCAGATTAGGTTCTGTGAAATATGGTCGATGTCATTTTGTTTTATTGGTATTGGGATTTATTTCTATGACATCTGAACTGGTTAGCTTTAGTTATCATGACGTTAAAAATACATTATTTCATACTGATTTGATGCCATTAAAGAATAAACTGGAATTACTGCCCAGCAACACAGATAATTAAATTATTCATATCACTGCCTTCACAAGTGAAGCTTAAAACTGGAATATGATGACAGTTGGTCTTTTCTAATGTTTCATTTTGAACACAAGATGATCAAAGAGACTGACACAGTGTCAGTTTGTATTGTACCTTTGCCCAGCTGCTAACCTTTTGCAGGTGTCCATCTGCCTCTATGTCACAGGTGTTTATTCAAATAACGATCTAAAGCAAGTAAAACAGACTGGGCCGATAATCCAACGCACATATATGACAACTGCACTTTAAAATCATGAGACAGAAGCACTAGTCTGTGCAGATATCTCTACTGGTATCCATTACAAATGAAGCTGCACTGTAAAGGACAAAAGCCTTCAGACTGTTTGTCTCTAGGAGGTGACCGCGGGCTGAGACTGTTTTACAATCTGCTGCCGTCCAATGCACAGACATGTGGCAAGAGCTGCTCCCACCATCCTGCTGCCCCACCCCCACCCCTGTTCCCATCTCCTGCCTGTGGCCCAGTCAAGTCAGGCGAGAGGGCAGAAGGACATTCAAAGCTTCATATCACATCATGTTCATCAAAGAGCTCCTTATCCCAGTGTGTCCTTTTCAAAACTACTGATATTTACAGGACTAAATACTGGATGTTCCTTTTGACACAAAGGGTAAAATTGCTGATTATTTAAATACTGCATCAGTCTGCATAAGTAAAACAAAGATATTGCGCAACAGCTGGCTGACTGATTTAATGAATGACCGCTGCTGTAATAAACTACCCTGAATTCACAGAGAGTGTGCATTCATTCAGTACTTATCATGGTGTGCTCTTTAAAATATCAGTCATTTCAACTTACATCACACATTCAGTCCAATTAATTAACTGCACTTGTACAGAAGAAACCACGGGGGTGTCATATTGTCATCTAACTGTATCATGATGGGTGAACAAAGAGGTGGAAAAGCGAGCAGTACATACAGCCTGCTGATTCATTCATATATAGCAGGAATCTGCTGTCTATGGTGCTTATGAGGGAAGTTATTGTATAATTTAACCATTTGTTCCAGGTCATATGGGAATGCTGCATGACCCACATCATAAAATATTCTCCCTGCTGATTTGTTGCTGCTCCTGCATATAGCAGCAACATTATCAGTCTCAATGGGCCTGTGTATGATTTGCATGTAAAATATCCCGCAGACAGACATTTGTGATCGTCTTACCTACAAACATAACTCCTTCTTTAGTCTTTTCCGCCGCCACCGCAACTCCTTCCTTGGTCTTCTCTGCGGCCACAGCCATCCCCTCTTTCGCTTTAGACAAACCCTTCATAAACACATCCATCTTGGCCGAGCTGCTGTGGAGAGATGGACCATCACTGCTGTCAGTCACTGTCAGTGTACACATGAATTTGATCTTATTGGTATGCACAAATGACATGGCTTATCACGTATTATTTTAAAAAAGCAGCTGTAGTAATTATGTTTCCATGGATTTCCACAAACCTCTATGGATCTGAGTGTATTAGACGACCATACATTATGGTAAAAGAAGGCGGCACCGCCTCCTGTGGTAGATGCTGACAGCTGCAGCCATCAGGCTGTAGTAAAACCCTCTGTTCACTCATGCATTCAAAGCCCCTTTTCACATCCTCGTCAAAGCATGAAATATTCAAAGGCACAAAGATTTCAATGAAATGGTTAATTGTGGGGGCGCTCATTAATTATTGCTCGCTGTAATGCTACACTCAGTGGCAGCGAGATGACAGGACTGTCTGCGCATGGGATAAAGGCGCAGGCCTTCTTCACGGACTGCACAGCATATTATACTAGAAGGTGGCATGTTGCAAGAGCTTCACAACGTTGCTGGGGGAAGGGAGGCACGATCCACACTGATATCTGAACACATCGTGGTTTGAACGTGGAATCATGTGGATGTAATCTGAGTTAGTCGGATCACGCGCTGGGAAACATTTGAATAAAGCAGACATGGCTGCGGGCTAACAGCTCGACTTATATTCCTACATCAGACACCAATCCTCCACAGTCCCATCCTTGATGCTGCAGGTCAACCCATCAATTAAACCGCATTTACGATGTCGACCATTTCTCACGCTTGCATCCGTGCCTGTCTCAATCTCTCCGCCTTTGCATTATCTTAAAGACACAAACTAATAATATTTTGATATGGTGAGCAACAGCATTTCCGTTCCGCTGTTTAGAAGCTTTAATTAACTGTAGTCACGGTGTGAGCCAATGCCTTCCAATGACGACGCTCACATGCATGGTCCTCAAACGGTGGTGACCTCTATATGCTAAATAAAATAAAATAAAATAAAATGACAACAATAAAGGAATGCAAGAAAAAAAAGAGTCCTTACCTATTTACAAATAGACGTCAACGTGTCCCCTTATGATTGAGTCGCACAGTCGACACAAACTATCGTCTAAACGGGAGATATTTTTAAACGATCACTAGGTGGGCCTTCCTCGGGCTGATCTCCACCAACAGGGACGGCCCCCTTCTCAGTGCGGCTGAGACTATCATGTCCCCCCTCCGCCCCCCACCCCTCCTCTCTCTCTCTCTCTCTCTCTCTCTCTCTCTCTCTCTCTCTCTCTCTCTCTCTCTCTCTCTCTACCATCACTGGCTCCCTCCACTTATTGATCACCCCAGATGTCATCTGGTACAGCAAGTAAAATGAGCTGAACCACCTCCTCATGCCGCTTTTCTGTTATTATGAAATTGACTCCTTTTTTTAGGCAGTTTGTGTGCAGTTATTTTCTTATTTTCTTCCATTTGCAAACATTTAATAAACGAAATCATGCTAGAACTAACTTTTTTTTAACCAGTTTGACTGATGGGCTCTCCTGGATTTTCCCATCTCGTATTCTACTGAAAACTGGGACAACTTTCATCGGCTTTCATAAACATATGGAACTACCATCTTTAGTAAGTGTGATGCCATTTAGTGTATTTTTTTCACCTGCCCCGAATTAGCCAATTAGCTCATTGAGTGTTGTCTTACAGAGCAGACTAAAGACTCTGACGAGGTGGAGGACCTTCAGAACCATTCATCTCTCTCCTGTGTGGCGTGCCAAATGCGTGGAACTGTAATAAGAGCGCGATCTGAGGGTGATACCATTTTGTGTAAGGGATAGGGGTGAGTTGATTCGGTATTAAGCATATAAGCATATAAGGCTACGCCATATATTGATTTTCTTTTTACATTATTGATTTGTTTCGCTTTCCTTCTTTTTGGGACCAGCTGGGGATGCTCACTGATGCTTTGTAAAAAGTATAAAGTCAATTGACATAATTATTTTAATAATTTAAAATATGTTAATAATACGAGACGGGTTCTTGTTAGTGGATCTATTTTTTCCACGCCGAGAGCTTTGCGTATTTACGTAATTGAAATTCAACGCTGTGCAGTCACGAGCTCGTGAGTTTACGGTGTACTGACTGCATCGAACGTGCCTCAGCCAATCAGAGCAGAGGATGACCTCAGATTGAATCACGATTTCCCTCGGGTAGAATATCGAACATTCCATCAGGTCATGCTGTTTCTACTGGGCCAATTAGAGACAGACAAGGCGAGAGTCTACACACTAAAGTGCTAACACTGCCGTCGCTGGACATTCCACGTTTTCCCCATGTTTCACTGAGCTGATTAACAGCTTCAGGAAGGGGTTAACTACCACCCCCTCCCCTTTTACCCCCTGTCTGACGTACGCGCAGTGTAGTGACGCCATCCTCGTTGTAGTGGGCGAATGATTGCGAAATCTTCCTGCTTCCCCTACACCCCCTCCTCTTTGAGGAAACCCCAGATAGCTCCATCTCCTTGAACTGTCCTGTCCTGTCTCATCTGCTCTAGGCGAGCATGAGTAGACAGGCTGTGGCTTCAAACCGGCATGGAGCTGGCTATTATGTGACATGTCCTGCAAGGGTGTATGACCACCATATGAAGAAAAAAAAAAAAAAAGAAACAGAAAAAGCTGCTGTACAAGCCCAAAGTACAACATTCACCTCAATATCTGTTTCATCAGGACAGGAAATAGAGTTTACATGTTTCTCTTTGGCTTGGTAGGTCAACGCAGTGTAAATAATCACCATGACGTTATTATCAACCCCGGTTGTTATTATTCATCCTCCCATCAACTCCACAGGCCTACCACATGGTCTGATATGTGAGCTAACACAGATTCATCTTATCACTGTTCTGAACAGTAAGAAATAAGCTCCGTGCTGCCGAGTCCCGGTCAGGCGCTGTCCATCGTTCTGAACTGAGATGTGTCTCTGTCCATGGTGCTGATCTGCTTCAGCCAACATTACACAGGCCTCTAGGACAGGGTGCAAGATGAGAAGGGTCTCCAACGTCCTCCATCAACACACCGCAAGAAAATTTTACATTTAGTTAATTCAGTTGTCTTTCAAAGCTGCTTTCAGCTCACAGGTGCAGCATCTTCGTTTCCTCGCTGACTGGCTCTACTTGTGGGCGGCATCTGCCCTCTTGTGGTCGTTTGTGATAGTAGCAGGCTAATTATGCATTCACAGCATCCACTGCTGAAACTCCATGTAAATATTCAATGCAAGGGCTGTTTATGTCACCACCTCATCATAACAGAGACGCTCTACAATTGTTTGCTAGCAAACATGTAGTACTTTTATCTTCTGCTGTTAAAAATGATAAATATTCAGCAGCATTACCAAATTAATTTCATTAATTTGACCATTAATTTCAGTGAAATACAATTCAGGCAGCTCCTGGTCAAAAGTGAGCGATTGGATGTTTGACATGCATTGAATACATACATTACATTGAGTTTACTTTTAATGAAATGTGCTATGTAAATAAAATTAGCATGCCTAGACATGAGAAACCATGTAAAAAATAAATACCATGACTGTGTTGCTCACTGGGCTCAAAGAATAATAATAAGAATACGGCACCATTTCAGTCGTCCCAGTTACTACCCCAGACACCTTTTTCATCAACATAAGGTCTGTAGAGCAGAGATGGTGGAAAAATGTTCATAGCAATGAATCACTGTTGTAATTTATAATTTCTGAAAAACCTATGAACATTATCCCTAATGTCACCCACTGAATTATACAAATACTGCAATAAGATGAACTCTACAGTAAGTGGACAACTGTGATAACATGCTGGTTGAGAACATATGCAAAGTATAAAAAGAGAAGAAGGAAAAACCTTCTTTCAGCTACAAACAAAACTAGGCTAGCCTACATTATGTGCTGCTCTTTCACAATCACAGGACACAGCTGAGCCTCAGCCACAGCAAGCAGGATGTCTGCAGATTCACTGAGCAGTAGGCTACTCTCCTCAAAGGACTGTACTTCTTGTTTGGCCAAAAAGTTGCTAGATTTGTTGCCAGGCTCATGTTTGAAGTCTCTAAAGGGGTCTGAAAGGGTGCCAAATCTAGTGACACAGTTGTAAAAGTAGGGAGGATTTCGAGTCAGCCCCACTGGGTTGCACACGCTCCTTCTAACAATTAGTGTATGCCACTTAGTAAAAAACATTCACTCATCCACACTTTTAATATGACTCACTGAGTCAATTTACCAGGTCCAATACACTTAACAGTTATCATCTTCAGCCAAAATGAATGAAGAGCCACATTCAGACCAGCATTAGTAACAGATTTCACATCTGTGGTTGAGGTGACAAATGATTGTGGGAGTAGTGTAGAACTGGATACTCCAATCTAAGACCCTCGACTCAGTGAAGACACATACGTGAAAAAACACACAAGTCTCTGTCACATAACTTCATTTAAATTGCAAAAAAGGTAGGATTCTGGAGCTAAAACCCAAGTACAACGCACACTCGGATATTGGACAAAAGCATTTGGCAAATGAGTTGAATGTTATGTAAAGCTTGCTAATAACCGAACAAAAGCAAGGCAAGGCAAATTTATTTGTACAGCACAATTCATACACCAGGCAATTCAAAGTGCTTTACAGAAGCATAAAAATACATTCAAATCATACATTTGAAAGAAAGAAAGAAAGAAAGAAAGAAAGAAAGAAAGAAAGAAAGAAAGAAAGAAAGAAAGAAAGAAAGAAGAGAATATAAAAATAAAGATAAAAATACATTTAAAGGAAAATTAAAAACAGAAGCCAGTAAAAGACAATAATTTAGCATTTAGAATGATTAAAATCATTGAGCAGACATTTTTACTTTAAGTAAAAGCTATAGCAAATAATAATGTTTTCAACCCTGATTTAAATGAGCTGACAGTTGGTGCAGACCTCAGGTGTGCAGGGAGAATGTTCCACAGGTGAGGAGCATAATAACTGAAAGCTGCTTCACTTTGTTTGGTTCTGATTCTAGGAACACACAATAGGCCTGCCCCTGATGACCTGAGAGCTTTGGATACTTCATATGGGGTTAATAGATCTAGAATATATTTTGGTCCAAGACCATTTAATGCTTTGTAGACAAAGTCTATTCTTTGACTCAGAGGAAGCCAATGTAGTGATCTGAGGACTGGAGTGATATGGTCTATTTTTCTGGCGTTTGTAAGGACTCGTGCAGCAGCATTTTGAATCAGCTGTATTGCCTAATTGTTTTTTTGTTTAGGCCAGTAAAGACTCCATTACAATAGTCCAACCTACTGAAAATGAATGCATGGATAAGTTTTTCCATGTCTTCTTTGGACAGACATCCCTTAATTCTGGTTATATTTTTCAGGTGGTAGTAGGCTGATTTGGTAAGGAGCGTTAAATGGTTGTTAAAATTAAAGTCAGAATCAATAATTACACCAAGATTTCTGGCTTTATTTGTTGTTGTCAGTGACATGGAGTTAAGATGAGCACTGATCTTTGACCTTTGATTTTTGGGGCCAAATATAATCACTTCTGTCTTATCTGCATTAAGCTGAAGAAAATTCTGGCACATCCACTCATTGATTTAATGAATACACTGACTCAGTGAAAGTAAGGGACTGTAGTCATGTGATGACACAGAAATATAAAGTTGTGTATCATCTGCGTAAGTATGATAAGAAATATTATGATGCTCCATAATCTGAGCTAGGGGAAACATGTAGATATTGAAAAGAAGTGGTCTGAGAATGGACCCCTGTGGCACCCCACGCATCTTCTTTCGTTCAGACACATGCTCACCAACTGACACAAAGTAGTCTCTATCTTGTAAAAAGGATTTAAACCAGTGTAGTACAGCGCCAGTAAGTCCCACTCACTTTTCCAGTCTGTCAAGAAGTATGTCCTGATCAACTGTATCAAAGGCAGCACTGAGATCGAATAATACTGAGACTGAGGTTTTGGAAGCATTATTATTCAGATGTATGCCATTTAAAACTTTCATAAGTACAGTCTCAGTGCTGTGGTGTGGATAAAATCCAGACTGAAATGCATTAAAAAGATTGTTCTGCATCATGAAAGCATGCGTTTGCTGAAAAACAACCCTTTCAATAATTTTTCCTAGAGAGGGAAGATTTGATTTGGCATGTAGTTACTTATTACTGAAGCATCCAGATTTGTCTTTTTTAGGAGAGGTTTTATTACTGCAGTTTTCAAGGCCTGGGGAAACTGACCGGACTGAAGAGAATTATTTATTATCTGCTTAGTCATTAACCTGAAGTACTAGGATAGGTATTTTCAAGTTATCACGATCAGAATAATTTCTGAATTTACAATCGTTGGTTCACGTCTTGTAAATGAAATGAATGAATCTTTTAGGGCATTTTAAAAATAACGTTTATAGATAATAAACCACAAAATTACCATAAGCAATTAAAGTTCAACTTAGTTTTAATGGTTAAAGTTTCTGCAGCTTTAAGAAAGTTCAGATTAATGGGGCCAATTCCAGTAAACACATCACAGTTGGACTTGCTTCTGATTGGCTCCCCTCTGTGAAAAATTCCAAAAATCCTTCCACTTAACAATGTTTTAATGAACAGCACCTTGTAAAGCCTCCTCTCAGCAGGTTTACCTCATTTGAATTCGAGGAGCTCGCGGTTTGCAATATAAGGGTCCAGTGTCGAGCCTCCGAGGACTTGGTTTTCCGATCCATTTAACAAATACCCTTTTACTACACTACATTAACTTACACAGCACTTTAAAGAAAACAACTCATCATGAGCTGTAGGGCTGTACATCTGAAATCAAAATCCTGAAAATTGAATAACATCTGCTTCTCAACCTCCAATTTTTGCAGAAGATATGCTCAGTGGTCCACAGCAGATGAGTGTGGTTACACAGGTTGGTGTCCAGTTGTTAAAATGGGAACGAGTAGTCAGGCTTATCTGAGGCCAGTTCCACAGACCCAGCAGCCCAAAAATAAAGGTGATTCACCATGTGCTATATTCTGGGAGATAAACTGTGGAAGAAAATGTTTTCTGTGTGCAGTTCTAAAATCGCTAGCACAGTCAGATTTCTCAGTCGGCAGTGGTCCTTCCAGCCCCCAGTGAACCCTGCCTTTATCTATCATGGCTTTTTTTTACGGCCTGAGCTCCTGCATCATGCATTTCCTTTTACAGATCCATTGAGTGGAGTCAGTCAGTCATGGCAAGCATTATATAATTCCAATCAATCTGAGTTATAAAATCTTGACATAGGCCGAGGCTGCGCTACAGCTGAAATTTACAGTTGTTTAGATTGCAAGTCATTTCCCCGTGGCACGTGCACACACACTGCATCTGCCTCCTGGAGCTGAGTGAAAATAAAACCCTGCCTGCGAGGGACTTGAAATCTGAGTTTTACTCCCTCTTTCAAGCAATCACGAGTGACTGGATACATTTACCACATCAGATTGCATTAATATTCTTTAGTCTGCTGTAAACCATGGGGGAAAAGAAGGGTGAGGGAGTGCTTACTGCAGGTCTTCGAATAGAAAACATTCTTGACGTTTTTTGATGAATAAACCACCAAAGGTAGCCCCAAAGACCTCTAGGTGGCAGCAGAGACTGTTCATCTTCTCAAGGGGTGTGATTACTATTCACAGCACTAACCAGGGTACATATCAACCAAGACATACATGAATCGATTCAGTTTAATGCATACCTATGGCTGCATGGAATGAAATATTTACTTGTATATGACACTCCTCCGGAGCTTGAGCGTAGCTGTTATTAGATGTAGAAGGATGCTGCTGTCATCACCTTGAGCAGTCTCAGCTCTCTGTGTCTCCATGCATGTCTGCGACAGGCAAGTTTCGCATCGCCATCCAAAATGGCTAAAGATGCACTCTCAACTCACATTTAAGATGGAAAAACAAAATCTATGTGCGCGTTCATTAGACATGCTGAAGCCTGATCTGACTGTGGATGTCATAATGTGCCCTGCTGCAGGGGATTTGTGCTCTGTTCGCGCTTTGTTTGTCACACGTGTCTGTACTTGTCGTAAAGAATGCTGCTCTGACCTCTCTAAAGAATACACCCCCACTTTTGATAATGTGTGTTAATTTATGTATCACTTGTTGTTAACATATTTGTTTTAGTGATCCTTTATCCACTGTATACATTATCCACATGTGGGCATGTCTGTAGTCTGCTGATGGAACTATCCTTTGGGTGTAATAACAGATAGACTACAATTAAAGGCATTATGCTAATTGTACATACAAAGTGCTCAAAGCTATTCTCCATCTTCTTTATGCATGCAATCTGTGTGAGAGCACTTTCACCAATGGCTGAGCTCGATATACGGCACCTGAATGTAAGCCAAGCTATACAGATTAACAGCATGACATACTGGAAGCAATATTACAATTATGTCATAGCAATTTGTTAAACTGTCTCAAGGCTGAATGCATGAGCAGAGGGATAACTTATGGTTTTCGTGTGGCTCCGTGTGTGTCTGTGTGTGTGTTTGCCTGCAAGTTTGCTCCTCACAGGAAAAGGTTTCCCGTTTTTCTTTTATTTGTCAATTTTAGGCAGTTATATAAACCCATCCCAGCTGGCTGGTTGCCTGCACAATTGCCTGCAATTAATGTTGATGCATAATTGCATTACATAATGTGTTGTGCTGTCTTTTAGAGGAGTCAAACAGCTGTGGCTATTGGCTGTGCACAGAGTCAAGCACTCTTGTCTAGTACACTGCCAGCCTAATCAGAAATGGGAGCTGTCACAGGTCATTGTCAGTTTTAAGTCATATCAATGGCGCTTTTGAAATGGCTGCAGCCCTTCACTGTATTTTGTCAATGAATTATAAGTTTTTAAGCCCAAGGAGATTTTATCCATTTATATTCTTTTATCAGACTGCCGCTAATTTAAACGCAGTAGTCGTACAATGTCATCAGTGACAGACAGAGAAATCAATCTCCGTTATAGAGAGAGAGAGAGAAAGAGAGAGAGAGCGAGTGAGGACGAAGGAGAGTTGAGCACTTGCTGCGACTGGCTCTGCCTGTTGGTTCCCCAGCAGATGGTAGTGCAGCCTTGCAGAGGAGCATCTCTCAGAACAGGATGAAAATGGTGCAGGAGACGAGCTGTCTGAAAATGAACGCTGCAGATTCTGAGGTACGAACCTTAATGGGATAATAGGGTAATATCTTACCTACACCATCATTGTGCAAGGCAGCACATTTAAAAAAAAAAGACAGGATCACGAATGACAGCAGTATATCTTTCAACATCTCCCATATGGTGTACCCAGGGGGACGATTAAAAGTGGAGCACATTGATAGCCAGGGTGCAATGAATGCATGTGCGTATGGCTGCAGTTTTGGATCCAGTCACTTACGTAAATGAATCCAGGTTTGAGAGTGAATCACGATATTCAAACTGCAGATTAAACACTTGATATATGGCAGGGGCAAAGATGTCTAGCTGGGTTTGCAGAGAGAAAATAAGGAGCTGAGCAACTATCAAATGTGCTTACATGTGATAAGTCAAATTTGTTTACAAGGGCTTCATTTGCATCACAAAGAGCATATTTTACAGTCGGATTTGTGATTTTTGTGCTTTGTTGTGCATGGTGCTGGCAGGTGATATCATAGGTATTCCCATGTCAAATATAAAGCTCTCTCTTGCTACCCGTTACAAGGCTGAAACACTTTGCTATTTTAGAGTTGGCCTTTTGAAATTTGCCTTGCTGTAAGTGCACGCTGAGGCGATATCAAACCAGCCTATTCATCCGAGTTTGCAATTGACTCTTCCCCTAAACACAAAGTCAAGTATTGTTTCTGTGTCGTGTTGCATGCCATTTGGGAAATATCTTGGCTGTCTTTTAGCTCTATGTTGGATGGGCGCAGATAGATTCACACTTTCAAAAGTGCCCGAAGAAAGTGTGGCGAAGGAAGTTTGTCACACTGCAACACAGAAAGCACAGAATAGGCTCTGAACAGCAAGGGGCCATATAACAATTCAGCATTTTCTGGAATCACCAAAATGGAAGTAGAAGGCAGGATGTCGTGCACTGTTGATGGAGGTTACGAGCCAAATTTATTAACACGAACGGGAGAGTTTTCCAGGTGAAACATATCCCGCCATACATGTTCTGACAAAAAATATCAGCGCTGGAAACATCAGCTACGAGTTCTAAGGCAGAACTGTATCCTTTGAAGTCATGCAAAATGGCTCTCATCAGATGAGAGCTCTGCAGACTGAGACATCCAGCATATAAAAAATGCTGTGATTGGAAACCTGGTAAGCTAATGAGTTTGCACTTCTATCTTCTCAATTTGTACAGGCTTTTGTGCCAAGGCCTTTGAGGCTTTTCTGTGCCAAGTCTTGTAATAGTGTTCTCATTGTTCGCCTGAGAATCTGACACTTTTTTATGAAACTTAGGGGGAATCCATCTCCAAAACTTCTTCACATGGGAAAGACAAGGGGGCCGGGAAAATCACTGTGAATTATGGATATTGCTGCAGTGAAATTAAGATGACAAAGAAATAGTAGGGGGGAAAAAAAGAATCCTGTCTTAAAAGGCTCCAAAGGGTGGATATTTCACAACTGCATCTGAGCTGCAATGCGGCGTAACAAGTCATAAGTAGTTCTTGTTAAAGACTTATGAAACCATATTTCTCATTCCTCCTTCTCCCTCTCCTCGTGTCAGCCTAAGAGACCGAACTCCTGCAATCTTATGGGCAATAACCATCTGTAACTATTAGCTATTGGCTCCTCAAATAATGTGTATATTAGAATCTCATTTTTCCTGTCAGAGTTGTTGCTGTGAAAGTGAAATTATTTGAGGCTGGTTGTATGGTAGTCATTCCTCTCTCTCCCTCTCTCTCCTTCTTTCTCTTTTGGTTTGTCTCTGTCAAAGCAAACCACACAACTATCTGATAAATGAGCTACAAATGAGAAGGGGGGGGGGGTTCACTTGGGAGTTGTTCAAATTATTTGGAGGGCAGTGACCACAGTGCTTATTTGAGCTTAAGATGCAGGCTGTTGAGATTCGCTGGGAGCAAATCTAGAGGCTGGTTGAGTCTTCAGGCATGTCCAATCCTATCCATTCAACCATTAATGCCGGAGAGTAGACCAGAGGAAACGTTACAGCCCTCAGATCAACGCTGAAGCAGAGTGACCAGGGTCCCTTTCCTCCTCGAACTCGCTGCTTCCTTTGCCCAGCCTTGGTAAAAAATTCAATAATTCTTACACATGACAAGACAGTACAGAACATTCTCCATATCACCCTCCTCACTATTTTAAACTACTGTACGCTCAGCAGTTTTTTTTTCAATTATAGCTACTTTTGATGTAATAATCAGCTGTGTGGGGAGTCTGGGAAAAACATACAGCAATAGCAAAGAACAGACAGTGCCCACTGCCACTTTACACCCTTTGTTCTGTATGTAAATTGCTGTTTTCTCACAAGTATTCTATAGGTCGAACTACTGAAGAGAAACCCGCTCAAAACAACCTAATGAGATATTGTAGAGGAGATGAAAACAAATGCCTCCTGTATAAAAGTAAGAATCCCTCTGTACAGTTCAGGAGTACAGTGCAACCCACACATCTCTCTGTGTAATTCACACGCACGCACACATAAACGCACACAGTAATTCTACGAGGCTCAAGGTTGTCGTGCTTATTGAATATATCAACTTAACCACTGATGTCATTGATCAAAAAGCCAATTCCAGTTCTATTATTGCGTTAGAGGGTAAAACAATTGCCAAATGACTTTGTAAGGTGCACTCACTTGGTAAACAGATCTGAGATCCATTAAAGCCTTGGAGATTATCAAGCCTCAGTCCAACAATTTGTGGAGATTGCTCTAAACACCTTGCTGGTGACCTTCCTCGTCCAGTTGAAAGTCAATGGGAAACGTGGCAAGGAGCCCGCCAGCGGCACAAGCACCCCGTGCACTTTAATTACGTCGCATCTCAATGGCTGGCTATTTCCTCGTCCCCCTCGCCTCCCTTATACAACCATGTGTCCCTATCAATACCTCGGACTCACCTATCTATTCCAGATGTGCCATAGGCTTAATAGACCCCCGATACTACCGGCCACTCTTAATCAGGGCATCTTCTCTCCATGATAGATATGGCATAGCGTGAACTCTCATCTCATCAATATTAATGTCTGGACTTTACTCCATGCTGTGCTTTGTGGTTTACTGTAGCTGCCTCTCTCTGACCTCTGAGTGAGGAACGTGGATGTTTTCCATGTGCTTAATCATAATGCACAGTGCCTACTGCATTGATAGGTTAATGTACCCGAGAGGATCAATGCACTCTTGAGGACATCTAGTACAACAGACATTTAAAGGTTCAGGGAAGACTTTAACAATGAGTGCAGTCTGTCTATGTTAAGATCTCGATCCAGATTAATTGAATGGGGTTGTGTAAGGTCTGGTGACTGGTGTGATAAGTTACTGTAGATAATTGGCAAAAGCAATTGTTCTAAAGAATGCAAATTCAACCAAGAGCTCATTAAGAGCACATAAATGATAGTTTCTACAGATTTTTTGCAAACTTATTTCTAAAGATCAGCGCCAGTTCAATACTTTGTGGATAAACAGGCAGTATAATGATGATAATGATTGTTTGCAACCTATGGGGTCCTAAAGCAGATTAAACTCAAAGCTTTCTTGATGTGGTTTCCATCACAGTTACATAACGCTGTAGCGATATTCAGGATATTTGAAGATATCTGAGCCCGATCCCTGAATAACACTGACTGGCAAGGGATCAACAGTCGAAGCATTTTTGTACTGGTAATCTCCATAAAACTTTATGCAAATCTGTATGGAAAAAAGGGATAGGCTTTTTTGCCTCGCACTGAAAACTCAGCAATAATTGAAAAACAAGTCAGAGACTATTTTTATCCTCCTGTATCAAGATAATGTTTTCAATCTAGTATTTATAGGGAGGGTATGGTGTGCAAAAGTGTTTCTTTAATTCTTTTTAAAATTTTTTACACCTAGGATCCTGTATCTTCCTCTGAAGGGGGGAAAGCCTCTGCATGGATACAGAGAAAAACATTTGCTCCCAATGAATAAATAATGAAAGGAAACGAGGTGCTTGCATTAATTTGCAAAGCATAAAATGCAGAACATTTCACAGAGTTTTAAGCCAAGGTTTTGGGGGATCATTTACCTCACGGCGGGGTGTTACAATATGCAGCCAAATATAGCAACGCTTTGGTGAGGAAACTTAAAAAATGCAGTGTACTTGACAGTAAATGACATGGAAAATATTCTACAACCTTTTTTATGTTTTAAGGGTTGGTGCTGAATCCTAATGTACACTGTAATGTAAAATGTAAGAGGAGTAACTGAGAATGTTTTCAAACTAAAAGACGCAGGATCTAACAGGGTAATTGAAGAAATGTGCTTTTCATTCTTCATCTGCACATTTTACCTTTACCTTGCTGACCTTAGATGCATATTTGACTGTAAAAATCATTCATCGTCGTCATCATTATACATGGGAGCTTTAGTGGAATTACAGAGACCCTGTTCCTCCACTGCTGCAGAGCTGATGAAGACAGTACTCACTCAATTTACAGAAGACCACTGAGCATCTGCAGGCCAATTGTCCCTTTTATTTCCCAGAGTCTGGCAAGCCATAGCAGAGCTTTACGGTCCAAGAACTGGAAAGCTGCTGTCTTCTTTTGGTGGAAACCTGAAGCAAACACAGTCGTGTGCCAGTGACTGGACGCTGCGACATGGTCATTTATCTTTAGAGGACAAGCCATATTGTAAATCCAACTATAAAGACGCTGAATTGGACTTCTGGCTAAACAGCTCTGCAACATAATAATTAATGTGTAGCCCTGGGCATGTGTCTTGGCAGGGGTCCCCACCTGTGGTGCCGGTGCAGAAATGCCCCAAGCAGACCTGAGTTCATTTACCTTCAGTATTGCATTATCTCACTCTGAATAACCAGCTTTGTTCCTGTGCTTCAGTGCTGGGGAATATTTGTCTTAGTACTATAATCTGAGGAAGAAATCCTGATAATGTAGGTAAACATTTTAACACCCTTTTCTTGGCAAGGACTTAAGTGAGCAGAATAAATAATAAGAGCAATGATCTGTCCCACATGGAAAATTATTTGTGACTATGAAGTATTACATCACTTAACGGTAAGACTTAGGGGAAAAAAAAAAACTTAATTAGCGCCTTTGGAGAGCAGAAACAGATCCAAGATTTCAAGGGTAACACTCAGCCAAAATCTCAGCCAATATATTATCTCTCACATTAGTTGGTACCCTGCTGCAAGAGCACTCTTTTCATTTAGAGATATACAATATGGCAGGCGCTGATGAATAAATGTAAGTCCTGGTCCTAAGCCCAAATATCTTCTATGTTTAATTAACTGAGCTGCCATCGAGCTACTCATACTCGAGTTGGGCTTGTATCATACCACCATTATGTTGTGTATGGCTGCATTTCATATCAGAAACTAGAGGGAAACAGCATCTTTGTTTTCCGTTTCTATTCCTTTCAAGGGGAAGAAACGCTACGGTGCATGTTGACCTTTTCAAAGAGGGACTGCAGTGGCTTAGATGTGTTTCAAATACGATTGAGCCATACGGCTCTTGGTTGCAGCCGAAGGTCTTAATTGGCATGTGATTGCCTGTCATGAGTCATCACAGGAACGTTGGATGCTTTTCAATGTCGGTCACTGTGTGCAAACACACGGATCCAACAGATGGCAACATTGTTCCTTCATCACCAGAACAGGTTACTTGGCGATCTGCCAGTGAGGTACGGGTGCATCGACGAATCCCTCCAAAATAAAAACAGCCATCAAACACAAAGTGTGGGCGATGACGATGTGACTAATTGTTGCCATGGTGATCTGCTCTTTGAGATAACGTCTAACGGTAAGGGAAAAAGGAGCGGCGAGCCTTGTACAGAGCAGAGGAGAAAATGAGAAAGGGGAAGAGAGGAGGAGATGAAGAGGGTGAAAGAAAAGGAGCACTAATGTTCCCTGTGGGAGAGGAGAAAGGAGTGTAGGGACCCTTTAATGTAAGGTCAATTCAATGTCTCCCAGTCAATTCAGCGACATAAATACCTTTCAATTCATCTGTTCAACAACTGACCTTCTTCCTGAGAGTTTTTCTTCTCATTCTGCAATTACTAGCGTTCAGAATGACTTGAACTGAACCCAAGTCAGCATCAGTAAGGTTATGGCTACTACGTGCTTGTCTCTGTTTCACTAAGGGGCTCTTTAGATACCGAATGTGTCACAAATTCCTTAAGTGAAAAAGCCAAGTTTGAGCCTGTGTATGAAATGTAACAGCAGGGCAATGTGGGCCTATCCAAAATGATTACATGTCTTGGAGAAAAAGCCCTCTTGCACAATCCTTCTAAAAGTCATAAATTACACGCTCATGTATTTCTAGCTGAGAAAAAAAATGGATTCTACCTGCCATGAACTGCAGTTTGCAGCACGCACTTATCCCTTCAATCACCTCCAGCATCCTTTCATCAGGCTTTGTCTATGACTGTGGTAGCATGGCTGGCGTGCGTGTGCTGTTTGCTCGAGCATTGTTACCCCACAGCGAGTGCCGAGTCAGTGTCTGCTGTGTTAATGTTGTGCCAGGGAGAGACGCCTGGCCGCAGACTGTTGCATCAGCCCGTCCTTTTGTTTAACAGGACAATGACGACTGGATGCTAGTGAAGGCAAGACAGAGAAAGTGAGGGAAAAACAGAGAGAGCATGAAAAGGGAGAGACTCTCCCCATTTCAGCAGCATAACATCATCCTGTGTCTTTGTTAAAAAATCTGACTAATCCAGTTTTCCCCATGGTCAAGGTCAGCTCTTTAATAAGGCAGATATAAATCACCACTGGGTTCATATTTCCCCTCTGTGCTATCTGAGACCCTGCAGTACTGTTGTGTTATGTATTATCACATGGGAGCTGCCAGTGGTGTGGCAAACTATGCTGAGCTGTGGCTTGTCACAGCGTTGTGTGTCATATGACAACCTGCTACCTGGCAATAGCTTCCACTGGGGCTGAGCGATAAGAGGGAGGCTGCAGATAAGATGTCTCCTGTTCTGGATGTGCCAGGAGCTCATGCCATTTACAAGGGAGGAACTGATCATTTTTAAACAAGTCTTAGGACTGCCAGGACTCAGTTTCACCGAGTCCCACAGCACAAGCTGGATTTGTTTTTCACAGCACGAAACTGCCTTTGTAGAGTGTTTGATGTCACCCACCGAAAATGTCATTAACGGCAGGAGTTTTGAGGTGCCGCTGCTGCCATCTTTTTTTTTTAGTGATGCCTGGTGAATAGCAGCCACCACTGTACGTGACTAATCATTACTCATGCCTCCGACTGCAGTGTGCCTGATAACGACGCGGGAATGTGGATTTGTCTTCACTCCCACACGGGCTGTTGCTAAATGACAGTGAAGTGACGAGTCCAGACGATTCTGACATGATACATGTCGTCTTTCGCCGAACAGAATTCGTCAGTAACACTCGTCACTGTGCCACTTGTCACCGTGCTCCCGCTACTCATCGCCGTGCCTGTCACTGTGACGTTACAACAAAAAAAGACATCCCCGCTCCCTGTTCCCCTAAATTTTTCTAACTGGAACTCCTTGTGTCCTATATGAATTCAAAAGCTTGTATTTTGCACATGTTCTAATGCAGGAAAATTGTCCAAATGTTCTTTCCAGCCACATCGTGCTCAGACAGAATGTGTTTTCGCCATGTAATGCACCCCTGGGTGTCCTCTCTGCTCTCTCTCTATGTTTACAGGACAATTTGTTTCTGCAACAACCTCTCAGCAGGAGTGTGTTAAATTAGTGAGGCGTGTGTGTATCTGCAGCCTCCGTGTGCACACGTGCATCAGGCTGATTTTCCCATGTATGTGTGTGTGCACATATGCTTTCTTCTGTGCTTCACATAAGCTTAAACTAGGGCGTTTCAAGGAACTCCGCGTAATAGCAATCAGCTAAGGCTTCATTAAAATGTAAATTCTAGCCGAGCCTCTTGTGAGTCTTTACAGTGCTTCCAAAATAACCGAGCGAAGGCCTTCTGGGGACTTAACGTATGATCTAATCTGTGTGTCTTATTTGAAACCTCTCTCTCTCTCTGTGCAAGCAGAATTGGAGCGCCCCGTCTGATTTGGGGGGAACAGAACACTTAGAACCGATGCCTGGCCGGCTTTCAGACCGTCCCGCTTTCGCTGTTTGTTTGCTTTTCAAGAGCAGCACAAAGCTAATTAGACAGCTGGTGTTGAGCCAATTTGTGTCCCTCAGTCTGTTGTTTACCCACTTTTTGCATAATGCAGACGTGATTGTTGACATTGTATGATGCCGCTACATGGTCACAAGTGGCCATTTGGTTTATTTTCCTTGGTGTAGCCTGAGTGGCAGGAAGCGGGGCTTGCGTGGTATGGGAAAGCACATGTGTGTTGATTGTGTCTCTTTGTGTCCTGAGCACTTATCCATTTGCAATTCAGACCGATACACAATTAGCTGCCACCCAAAGAGATTATGCTGCCATTCTGGATCAAGTGCTGACAGGAAACTTGCTGACCACACTGTGTTCACATACTGCTCTCCTTCAAATTAGCCAGTTTTCTGCCCTCAAAATCTTGGAGCCAGTCTTCAGTATTTTTCAAAGACGACTGAGTATTATGATGAAACAATATGCCTCCTTCTCCTGTAAGCTCCTCTGGTACCAATATTACATTTTCTCCTTCATTTTCCCAAACAACATTTCATCCAAATAAGATCAGACAATAAGATTTGTAGACTAATGTTTACAGAAGCCAACCTCCCGAAATTAAATCATGTTACACACAGAGTGATCGTGCAAACAATATGAAATACAACAAGAAAGAAAACTATTAGATTCAATGAGAGGTGGAGGGTAAATATATGATTGAACTAGTACTTAACTTGAGTATTTCAATTTTGTGTAAATGTACACTTCCATGCTACTGCATTTCAAAAGGTAATACTGTACTTTTTCACTTCACTACATGTATATGATGGCTGTAGTTGAAGTTTTTTAGGTACTTATGGTACTCATATATACAGCAATTAACAATCCATTAGAATTCGGACCAATTACATCATTAAGGTATTGTTTATATGTTAGTCTATGTTACATGTCAGTCTCACAGTCTGCCTAATACTGTAGGTACTTTCAGTTCTGTTGCTTGTTACTTATTTTTCCATTGTTATATTTGAACTTTTACTTGAGGAAGCATTTGGATACATTTTCCATCACTGTATTCTGCACTGTATAATAACTGCATCATAAACTTTGCTAAAATGCAGTCAATAAGAGTTAGAGGGGCATTCAGGACGTTTTATGCACTGTGTGTATCTCATGTGTTTCTGATTTAAAATGGTTCATTGACAGTTGATCGTTTACAGTTTGAAACACAAAGCATTGGCTCTCACTTCCATTGTCTACTTTAACTAGCAACACTGTAATTTTCTCTCTTGAAACCATGCTTTCATTAGACATGTCTGAGTGATGCGACTACGTCTCCAGCCTGTCATGGATAAGAATCAAATCAATGTACACTGACATGTAGCATCCATCAATCCATCTTATATATCCTCTTATCCTGTTCGGTCTCTGCGAGCTGCAGCCTATACTGTAGGTGCTGTACGCTCAGCAGGCCACCAGTCTATCACAGGGCTAACACATATAGACAAACACATTCACACTCACATTCACACCCACTACAGGAAATTAAGTCTCCAATTCACAAGAGCTGCATGTTTTTGGACTGTTAGCGGAAAAAGGGGCAACAGGATGAAACCCACGCAGACAGTGCAACCCACTGAGCCATCCTCACGCATCAACAAGCACAGGCAAAACACAGGAAATTCTTATCTACATTTCTCCTTCATGCAAAGCCTGAGTTGGGGGTTAAATGATAAATGTGCTTTATTGAGTCAGGAACGGGCAAAGCTATGTGCTGCAGAACGCTCAAAATACCAAAATAAACTACAACATGCTGCAATCGCATCTATCAAAATAGAATTACTGTTCCTGGTCATCTTTTTCCAGCTCATTCTTCTATCATAAATTGAAGCTCGGACATGGGATAGCGCAGTGTAAGTCACAGTGTCAAGAGTCAGAAGGGAATTTAGCGATCATGTCATATCATTTAACCTGTTTGCAATATACAATAATATTTCATTTCAGAGGGATAAACCTTTACAGTTGTACTTTATCTACCTCCTCAGTGACAAACTGGGCAGAGGCCTGAGTGTGTTCGATTAGAGGAGGACATCACTTGGGAGCGATTAAAGTTTGATGAAGCATGCGTCTGCTCACAGATAGAAATGTTGCTCTGGGGCTGTTGGACTGGTTACTCTGCCAAAGTGACACTTAAAGTATTTTTAGTGGTTTGAAGATAGATATTAAAAAAAATATGTAGAACACGTATTTGGAGCAAATTCCTCATGATGCACATGATAGCATTTTATGTTTTATCACAAATATGCATCTTTAATGTATGTAGCAGAAAGTCGGTTGATTATTTCTGTAAATCTGAGAATTAGCTTCAGTGCTTTCAGTCATGTTGTACTTCAGGTGAGATAGGAGATGTATGAGAGAAGAATCGCATTAGCATGAAGCATCTGATGGTAGCCTCATTGTGAAGCAAGGTGTCACACCATTTGTGTGTGGAATATGGAACATCTTCTACATTATATGTCAGGCTTGGGTGAGGGACATCTTGCTATACCATTTACACTGACAGTTATCCCTTTAACATCTCTGAGTGTACTCTATTAGGCCATAGTGAGCAATGTTGCATGCTATTTTATGGTAACGTTGGATCTTCATGTGGTTTTTGCATCAGTAGCCATGTTTCCATCAATGTATTTTGAAACATGGCATTAGAAAGGGCTGATGAAAGAGTCCTACATTTTGTAACAAAAAAAAAAACAACAATGAAAAAGAGTCGCTTGAGGTGGTTTTTGCCTTTTTTATTTAAAAGGAGTTAAAGCAGTTAATGAGGGATGGAAACATCTTTTCCAAATAAGTTCTGACATAGCAAACATTTACCTAACATGATCGAGAGAGGAAGAAGATGCTCAATTGAAAAAAAAAAAAGTTTATTAATTACAGGGAGACACGTCTAATGTGATGAAGAACTTTGGTTTTTCCTTGACTTTACTTTGTAGGAACGACCCAAGACAAATATTTCTCTCTTCAGATGACTTTTGCCTTTTCAGAGAAAAACTTAATGGGCTTTATGGGTGATGGAAACACCTTTCCCGAAAAGAAGAAGAAGCAGCAGCTATGGTTTTGTTTCTTCTTCTTTGTCTTCTTTAGGGTTTAATGGTGGTTGTCAAACAACTCACTTAGTTGTTTGCAACTTCTACTTTTTCTATTCTGTTTATTACAGTCATGCATAATGTAACCGCTACCACCAACTTCTGATGAAATATGCTTTGCGTAGCCTAGATTATTCGCCCCCAAAAAGTTGATGGAAACACACCTAGTTCACATTTCCTTTATTTCTTTTTGCAACATTTCAAAAGTTTCCTTCAAATTCGCTTGACGATTAGGAAACAAGGCTATTGTCTTGAATAAATGTAATTCTGACAAGCTGCCTTCAAAAGTGCCTCAAAAAAACTCTTTCATACACCTGTTTAAACAAATATTTAAGCCATACAGAGAATATTACGGAGAATCATAATCATCCACACACCCAGCGAGGCGGCACTGCCAGACACCGTGCTGCTTGCTGGTTCAAAATTGTGAAATCTGTGACAAAACCAAAGCTAAATATGCGAGCAGTGTTTCCCCAGTGAACAGCTCAGTTGCATCAAATCAGATCCAGAAGACTGTTTTTCTCAAAGGGTTTCATGCTGCAGACCACAAGAAGCTTTTGAAGGCAACAAATGTTCGTGTGTGTATAGTTTTCTTTTTGTGATATGCAGCTCTTTATTTGGTGTATAATACTTTTTCTACTATTGTTTTTTTTCCATTACAACCCACAGGACAAAGTCTTTTTCTCTGTATCAAGACTGAATTGGTATCACGGTGATTGATGAAGTGCAGTTGTACTGCATTGCATAACACGCTGCATGGATACACACAGCGTGAGAATGTGGACTGTATTTACTGTATCCAGGATGATACTGTAGGTAGTCTCCCGTCTGTGGTACACATTGGCTGCCCGGCTGGACAAAGTGAACCAGTTATGTTACTATTTTTGTTGTTTGTATTTGCTTCACTGCCCCAAACACAAATTCACATTACGTTCACATTACTGCACTTGACAAACCCTTTCAGTGCTTTCTAATTGCCTATTATTTTCATAAATTCAATTGTGCCTTAAAGGATTTTATATTTGTCAGCAGAAAAGTTTGCAACAAACCTTTTTTGTTATGTATGAGCCACCAAATGAGTAAGATTAAAGGAAAAAATAAATAGTTCAATCGTGAATAACTACAGCCCTGGACCAAAGAAAGAATCAGATAAAAGTTGGCATATCGAGCTGCAGAAAAGCATCAGACAAGGGAGTAATTGGTTTCTTTGGGACATGTGTCAGGGTGTCAGCTAAAAGGTTACAAGGGGCCATCAGACATGCAGCTCCCCACACCAATGGCGTTTTTTAAGAACCCCTCATCATCTCCCATTCACATCAGGTTTATCATTGCATCAATATTTTACGTGCAGGTAGCTCGGCACAAATTGCACAAACTTTACATGTGGAAACTTCCCTTTGCAGAGTCCTCTCTCTTTTGGCTTTTACATTTATATAATTGCATGCAGCATAAGAAGAAGATCAAAAGGAAACAGTAAATAAAAGTTCAGTGCAGAGGGGGGTCAGAGGCCAGCTGGGAAAAGAAAAAGCAATAATCTGAAAGTAATAAAGGATGCACTAAAAGTGGGTGTTCACTGATTTGCCTGCCTGTGCTTTCTGTGCCTGTGTGTGCATCTTTTCCTTTCATGCGTCTCATAGTCAGACTGACTGAGATGAAAGCTGTGTTTGGATGGCGAGCTCTTTGTTTAAATGTGACTCTTTATTTCCTTTGTCAGGGGGAAGTCAGATCGCGACCCTGTGCTTCTGTCAGTCATCCCTTATGCCCAGAAGGGAACTGTCTGTCTTCATCAGGCAGGCCTTCCATCCACTGCTGTCCTTTTGTTTCACACTCTATTCATAGATCATGAAAGGAGAGACGTCTTTCACATTTCTCTCTCCCTCTTTAATCCTATTTTTGTCCTTGTGCGGCTTGATTAAGTTGTCATGTACAGGGCTGTATCCTCTTGCAGCCTATTCATCCTTGCAGTGTAATAATTATCAGAATGGATGCATCTCACACACACACGCCCACATACACCACCTCAGGGGAGGCTACAGGTGGGGAAGCTCATGTCTCTCATCATCAACAAAGAAAATGAAAACAGTGATCACATTCCCAGTGAGTGTCCTCTCATCAAAATGGAGCAAAACTGGGCTTTGTGTGATACTAACGCATGCTAAAAAAAAACGTCTTTATGAGTCTATATTCGCACACTTGTTCTTGTATCTGTGTGTGTGTCTGTCTGCCTGGTTGCACTGTATGCCTGTGTGAACCATGTACAGTATCTGCTCCCAGAGTACTTAGCCAGAGGAGCTGTCTGTTGTTTGAATAAGGGCAGTCAGTCACCGGCACTAAAGAGAACATTCATCAAGCACTTTCACAGCTTACACCTGTTTCCGCTGGCTAAGACAGACAAGCTGGGACGGCTGCGCTGCCACATCACTCTCTGCGCTCTCTCAAGTGTTCCTGAGGGGCTAACACACACATATTGTTCCTGATGCTTTTCGCATTAGCTCCCCGCGATGACCATCACCATTTATAAGTAAATAACGCTAACCTGGCCCAGCGTGACACGGAGCGAGCGGAACGAGGACGCGGTTCTTATTAATGTCCCTAAATCACACGTTCACCTGCATCTCAGCGGTAGTGGTGCATTTCAAACCACATTACAGTGTCGTCCTCCCTCGGGGTTGACTTATGCTTGACTTCACCGTTGGTGGTGGTGGTGGTGGTGGTGGTGGGGGGATGCCAGCAGTTTAATGCAGTTGTTGCCAGTGACAACAGGCATGGATGCCCCATGCTCAGCCTTGTTAAACTGTAGGACTGTAGAACTGCTTAATATGACAGCTGTGTTCTAATCATGATAAAGGGCTGCCTGTGATGCATGAGGACCCAGTGGCCTCACCTTAGCGCTCAAAGCATTGCTCCCTTTCACTACCCTGCTGCATCAGACATAATTGCCTAACTCCATTTTGACAAGGCCACTCAGTGGAATTGGGCCTTTCTAGCTTCACATATCACACTCCTCTCTTTGGTGAGGCATGTGTGTGTGTCACGATTTTTTGGTGTTCACTTCAGTGTACATTTCCTTATATGGGCAGGATATGGGCATTATTAGTGAGATCCATCAGAGGATATGCGTCACTCCTTCATATTTTCTTTCCTCTGGCCTCAGGGTTTGATATTATACTCTTATCTTCCTGGCACCCCTGTTGTCTGCCGTAGTGCAGGAAAAAAAGCTCCACTCCTCTCGCATGCAGTACACATTCACGGCTTTATCGATTTCTTTTAAAATTGTATTTGCAGAAAACAGGAAGAATGTGGGCTTTAATATTTCCTACTCTCTGCAACACCTGGTCTGGGGTTGCTAGGTAACACATTGCACGGCTGTGTTTGATGTGTGTGTGCTCTTTGCAAATGGCTTTGATCCTTAGCGCGCTGACAGACTCTCCACAGAGTTGCCTTCCCCTGGTAGTTTTGGCACCTCATCACACCATGGAGACTAAAACGTATCTGAAAGCTCCCAAGTGAAATGGAATACCTTTCTTGTTAGGCAAAGTAGAAAGGGGAAGCTGTCCAGAAAAGTTTAAGCTTTAAACTCGTTTCATTAAGAACGCTACAGGACAAGTCAGGCGGTGCCTCCCAGTTATAAAATCAGGCCACAAAGGAGACTACGGTTCTCTGAAAGCAACAGACGGCGTTATGTTATGCACTCATCAAGGATGAAAAAGATACTGTTTAATACAAAAGAATACCCCTGTGAAATGCTTATATTTGAAGTACGCTACAGTTGCATTAACGTGACAGAAAGGTCAGGTATGTTAATGACAGCATCCTTTAAATTTAGCGAGATGTGGGATCTTCAAAACGAGACTATGTTGTATTTAATTAAGCAAACGCTTTCCGAAACACTCCCTACAGGACATCATACTTCTGCATAATGACACTTTATTTCTTCAACGCACAACCCTGATTCACACAATGTTGGGACTCGGACCAAATCATGACACTATCACCTGTTACCAATCAAACTGTTTACCTGTGGTGTTTTTGGAGTCTTTTGTTGCTTCTGTCAAACTTGTCTGAAACGTGTTGCTGCATCAAATTCAGAATAAGCAGATATTTACAAAAATCCACAAAGTTGCTGAGGTAAAACATTAATTGTCTTTGTACTGTTTTTTGACTGAGTATATGTCAAGATTTGCAAATTATCATATTCTGTTTTATGTTTTTATACAACGTCCTAATTTTTTTTTGAATCAGGTTTGTAATGAACTCTCATTCTTATCCAAGCACAGGAAATGCTTTGTTAGCAGGAAAACTGTCTTTCTATAACACACCTCACTGACAGAGGAACCACTCAAATTTTTTGCTTGGATAAACACAAGTTATAGCATCTGTTCTGAAGCTGATGGTTAAGTTTCACTGGAAACACATTCTAAAGATAATCAAATGTTTTTTAATGCATGATTTACACAAATTATTTTCAGTATGGGCAAACAAATCAGCATATAAAAGAGCTCCCATCTCTTACTGTGTTTGCAAATGTCGCCAGTCTTGAAGATCCACGTTAATGTTACATTTTATGTAAAATAATTTTTTTATTGTCCTCCAAAGTGAGCTACAATGGAAAGTACGCCCTTTACTACAAACCCAGGCCATGTAAACTAACTTGAAAAATGCCATGTTAGGTGGGCACATTCTGAAGCAGTCAGAAATGAATCACACTCAGTTTGCCGTTTGCACACAGACCTGCACAATACTTAGATTCGGGCCGATGGAAGAGGGAAAGAGAGAGAAATGGGATGTGCAGCGGCTGGTCCTGCACACGGGTGCATTCAAGGTTGTGTGAGGTTATTACAGGTTTGATTATTGAGTTCCACAGGGCAATTGGCTCAAATGAGGGCTGACAGCTTTGGAGGGCAGCAAACAGCTGGAGAGCTCATCTCTGCCAGCAGCCATATTAAGACCATTTCACTCCCAGGTGCATCAGCTGCTATGATCTGTGATTAAGGCATAACTAATGAAGAGCTGATGAAAGTAATCAGGTGCCACTGCATCTGCAGACATTTTCAAGATGCTGGAAGTGTACCTTCATCGCATTAGGGAAAAATAAACATAAAGCCTAAACCAGGAGGGTGTTCATAATGACACTGGATCAAGAATTCAAGGTGGAAATGCAGCACTCTACATTTTTTACAAGCTACTCATTCTGTCATTGTCAGTGAGCTCATCTGTCACAGCCATTTGAGTAAGTGCCAATATACGTCAGGACAATCAGTTAAATCAGGTGGAGTCACACAAGTGTCACTCCACCTGATTTAACGATTCATATCCGTAACCTAGCAACCAAGCAACAGCTGACGGCTAGGCAACACAAACTAACCACCTTTATCGCTTCGTATGTCCATGTGAAAACTCTGCATATGGCACTTGCATGTCGCATGTGATACAGCTTAATTGTTAACTTAAACTCAAAGGAAAACTCCAGAGCCATAATGGAATCATCTTCTGAAGTTCTTTTTATGGGGTTGGGTTGGATTTGGCTGAAATCCAGGTACATGAATTTTTGAGTGTTACACTTACTGCGAAATGTTGTCAAAGCCTGGTGGAAATGAATTGACATAATCTCTCCTCGGTGCAATATGTATGAGCAACCACTCACCGTGGCTAAAGAAAATTTGGCCCGATGTAATGCAGTACGTGGGTGTTCGGACCCCTGAGCAACTTGTAATTGCGTTGCATAATGGTAATTTCTTCCTCCTTACCCTTTTTCTCTTGCAATATGGGAGATAATGGAGCGCTGCATACAGAGGGAATGATAGGGTGTTTACCGGGTTCAAAAGACATGTGAGATTTCACCTGAAACTAGCATTTTGACTTTGATGCAATACACAGACATCCTGTCATTTGGTAGGTAGGGAGCCCATGACACACACTGAGAGTAGCAGTGGGTTTCATTCATCATTTAATTCTTCAGAGGTGTCTCATCAGCCTGTCACCTGTTGTGCTGGCGATAAACAAGAATGAATGATGAATTACAGAATTCAATTAGCTGACAGCAGCTGTCACACAGGCTAGTTAAACTCTTTGCAGTACTAATCCTGTGAAAGTCTGCAGAGAGTCTCTGGCTTTTTTTTTCCCCTCAGTCCTGCATGTGGCCTAGGCTCCTGTTGACAAACGCTACATCATTGTGGAGGACAGGAAGCTGAATTGCATCTCAAGGCTGTTTCCATGTAATATTCATTGTCATCTGAGAACACAGTGGCCTCAAGTTTTAGATCAAAAGCATTCCTATTCAGCAACAAGGGAAAGCACTTGAGTGTGGAGGAGGAATTCACAAAACGCCTTGGTCTGTCTTTGATAATTTTGTTTTCTATAGGACCTTTGCCTGTGAAGGAGTGCAGTCCACTGACTATCATGCTTGCAACGAAGAACTGCATCTTTGGGGAGTTGCAGCAGCGAGTGGCATGGAGTTGGATGATTCATCAATCAGGCTTAGTGTTACTGTAAGAGGGAATTGTTTCTCATATTGTGCACTGAGCAAAATGTACACTATGTGTACATCAAACAGAAGCACGAATCCGTTTTCCTGCCGTAGTTTTGCTTTTCGATGCCATTCGTTAACAGACTTGCGTTCAACATCTAGAATGCTGCCATCCATTCAGTGACAGTAATGCAGTTCAACAAATAGCTGTGTTAAAAAAATATATATATAACAGTCATCTTCGAGAAGTCATCAGTGTTTATGTACATGATGCAAGACACTAAAACCTCCAGGCACTAATCTGCCACATGCCTGAGAGACAAAACTGAAGCCCTAACAAGTGAAATAGGGATTTATGGTGATGAGTCATAGTTTCTTTATCTCATTGTGCATCATCACAATATGTGATACTGGTATTTTGTGCACAATGTCAGCCACCCATTCATTGTCAGCTGTCACTGTTGCTACCAGTCCTCAGAGTTGTCTCGCTGACATTTTCAAGAGAATCTAGACTCCTATGCCTCCAGCTATGAGGAGAAATATCTAAATTTAGGCTGCAGTATGTGAAAAATGGGTTGTCTTTAACGCTTTTAGACTAATACCATTTAGAGCGAGCACACACACGACTCTAGTATTCTACAACAAATGGACAATCTTATCTTTGTATCTCTGCATACGTATAGTACCATCACATTAATTTCACCCACCATGGTAATGCTTGATAAGATGTGAAGTACTTTGCTTTTGAATAAAATTCCTTTGTAGGAGTTGACATTATAGACTCGATGGTCTAATTTAAGACTCTGACGATGAGATAAAGCACATCTATTTCTTGACCAACAGGATTTGCCTTCTTCACCCATTTCTTCCTCCCACATAAGCATGTGCACATGTTGAAGTGATATATTGAAGTCCAACCAGTTCATTAAATATCCATTCGTAATTTCCTGAGCTTGTGAAGATAGCCAGGCTATTACATATTTAGTTGACTCTGCTGCTGCACAGCACAGAAATCAATCTGCAGGGAGATACAAAGTGCAGCAGCCAATGTGAGCGCTCCTTTACCACATTTATACATGTTTTTTTATATTTCGCTCACAATTGATCAGGAGCTCTTCTGATTAACGCTTAAAGGACATCTTTTATACTGCTCAAAAAGGCATCAGAAACTGCTGGCACACATGATGAATAAGTTCTGAAGTGCCATTGTACAAAGGGATACCAGCTCAAAGTTCAGCCAGAAGATGAAGAGTCTCAATAATATGACAAATCTATGCAAGGATCCTTCACTCTGGACAGTGGACCCACTTTATACAACTAAAAACACACTTTTGCATTTGTTTACTGTACCACTGAGCATAATTTATTCATTGCTCTCACTTGCAATAATGATGCAAAGTGCTTTTTTTTTTTTGAAGTAGCGGTCAGAAAAATGCTTGAAAAAAATCACGAGATGCTCAGATTCAGATAGAATTTCCCCTGAGCGAACAGCCTGACATCATAAATGACGACAGTATCTTCTCAAACCCCTGTTTAAGCCCAGCATACACACAATATGCTCCTCAGCAAGAGGAGAGTAGCAGAAAGCCCAGCTATACACTTTTTTAAAACCTTTTGTGCATACCAGGATTTGCATTTCAAAGGAAATATTTATTTTGAGATCCAACAGTAAACTAATTCTACAGCAGGAAATATAAGTGTTCAGCTTCTCTGAACAGCAGCCTTGCAATCACATATCAGAAGTAAAGACAATAAGCCATGCATGAGTTACTCAACAATGGCTATACTGGGATGGGAAAATATATGACAAAGCGGCACATTACATGTCTCGTAACATATTAACTGATTGTGAACTACTTTAAAACAAGAGGCATTATAGTGATTTAACTTGTGGCAAAGGCAGTTCATTCTTCTCAGCTGCAGAATGCAGGGTCTGAAGTACTGATGATACTCTAAAGTGTTAGATTGATAGGATACTTGGTCCCTGAGTGAAACACAACCATCTATAACAGCTGAGTACAGCACGTCCCTGACAGCACAAACTCACCTAATAATCCTTGAAAGCTGGGACAGCCTGACTACTGCACTTCAACTCCAAATAAATGCTTTGGAATAGGCCAGAAACTGCCTTATGGTTTTATCTATTTTGTTTTACAGGGCTACTTTAGCACAATGCATTTATCTTTTCATATTATTGCTTGTACAAGACATCTTTCTTTTCATATAACCACATAAATACCATGAGGTTATTTACAGGATAAATCAGTACAATACCAGCTCGCTGTAAGACAGGTACAAGGTGCAAGTTAAATCATCTGGGATTTTTGTGTGACAGATGATTAAAGTTAGGTGTTAGAGAGGGCACATCCTCAGGACTGATAAGTACGAGTGTGTCAGGGTGAGGCTCTTTCTTTTTTTGCAGTGAATAATTATTTCATGTAACATGCCTCCTCCCAGAGTTTGATTCTGCACTTCACCAAGGACGGTGGATGGCCAGCTGTTGTTGCGTGTCACGTCTTTCTCTCTGCAAAGTGCCGTTATGTAGATAAGCGTTCCACTTTGGTCAGCTCCTCCAGTGTAATGCCAACTGTGTGAAGGATATGAAGTAACACCTTGACAATGCCTGGCAGTTCAGCTAAAAGAAGAGAGGAGGTTAATGGGAGCCTCTCACATTCACACGCCAGTATCTAATTAATGTGTTAGGGTGAAACACAGTTATCATCAATGGCATCTCTCAATGAAAGTCATTTAAATAATTCCAAGATGCAGTTTTACTCCTGTGAGAGTGAATGTGAGCGTTGCCAGGCAATCAGTGCTGCTAGCAGTGAAGGCTGTGGTAATCATATGCACCATCCAAAGGGACAGAGACTGTTTCGACGGTACTTTCCCTGAGCTGGAGTTGCAAAGCAAGCAAACAGCTGATTGCATGAGTCAAGCAGCCGTCGTGTCACGTATGCACAAGGCAGTCAGTCCCCTTTGCTCTTAAGAAACATGAAGGAAAAAGACATCTAAGTCAAAAGAAATAGCTTTTAAGCTTAAGAACCTGATGATGAGTACACACAAATTTTGGGTATAACACTACATTTACCCCGGCTATGCACTGGTTCAGAAGGTATGAGCCGACAGTGCATGAAAGTCAAATATTATCTTGGCAAAGCAGAGAGCCAAGAACAGGGTAGTTTAAGAAACCACAAGCAGACTTGCTGAATTTAGCAGTACAAAAGGGGACTCATGCTGTGCATCTATCTATAAGGGCAGATCCCAAGAGGGTACGCTAACGCTGACCTGCTGTCGACCAATGTGTGCCTTTCATCCAGGGTGCGACGTGGATGACAATCCATCAGCAGCAATGAAGTAAACACAGACGGCTGCCAAATAAATGTGATGGTAGATCAGAAAAAGCTGGTGAAGTGTAGGTTTGGATCAATGGTTTCCGATTGTAAAGTACAAATTTTAGACCCTTGTATTTTACTTGGGTATTTCTTGTTATCCTACATTCTGCTTCCCCTACATTTATCTGCCAATTACTGCCTGTGAGATTAAAATTTGACATAAACAACACATGATGATTTTAGACAATATAATAGAAACTTGTAATTCTGCTTCTGTTGGCCTGCACCTGGTAGGCCTAGATAAAGATGGCTGTGCTGATGCCAGACTGAGGGAATGACAACATAAGCATGGTAGGTGTTTAGCTGTGACATTGACAGGTGTTGTAGCACTTGACAGCTTTGGAAAATAACCAATCTGACTCCATGAACTGGAAGGACAAGAAATATAGCAGGAACTCAGAGTACCGGCAGCTCCATCTTATCGGTAAAAGTTGAAATTTTGCAGAGTTCAACACAGACTGAAGCTACAAGGGATGGAAGTAAGCACAATCCGTGTTTGCTGCTGTACCAGACGGGGCAGCAGGCCAAGCTACCTTGAGGGAATTCACACCTCTGCAGTACAATGAGAGAGATGGGGGCTGAGCTGCCATCTGCAACTTATCTGGAGTCTGGCCTTTCTTTGAGCGAGGTAGGTTAAAGCTCTCTAGTCAAAGGGATCACAACCTGATGCAAGCAGGCCTGTCAGCTGAACTGGGATGGGACTTAGCTGTCACAGTGGAAGCAGGCTGAGGACTACACAGAGGCTACTGTGGTCAAAAGAGGTGAGTCTAACGTGTCCAACATTTCACTACAAGGGAAGCTACCTCTTTGTGCATCAACACACTCGTACCTCTCATCCAGAGAAAGCCAGCTGCGGTGTTCAGTGCTTTAGAAAAACTATCAAAGCACTGCTGTAGGTATTTCTTTCCCCATGTGGATGCAGTGGCAGTGAAAGGAGGGGTTACCCACAGCTTGTTGGACATTTGCCAAGCTGACACAGACCTGGCAGATGGAGACTGTGCCCAATGAGGAGAGGTTGAAGTCACACAAGCTGCCTAAACTTACTAGTGCTGCCTGCCTGGCGAGTCATACAAAATGACATTGCTGGCTTGCAGTGAACATCCAAGCGCAGTGGAGCACCTGCAGCAACAAAAGGTCAGCACCAGAAAGCAAACTCGCTCTACAGTAATGCTCCTGTGGAACAACCTCTTCACAGTTGAAAATGATAGCTACAAAAACGTAGCTTAAAATTCAGGCTGCAGCTAAAAAAAAAAAAAAATTCTGTTATTTTCTGATCATTCAAAAGTCAGAAATAATGATAAATTCCCATCAGAGCCCACAGTCAGGTCTTCATGTGTCTGACTAACAGAAGATATTCACTTCATAATGATGTGACAGAGAAGAGCAGAAAATCCTCACACTGCATAAGCTGGAATCACAAAATATTTGGCATTTCTGCTCAGAAAACTGACGATCAGAGCAGTTGCTGATTGATTTGATGTCACTGATTGACTTATTATTGCCATTCTACCTTAAATTGGTCCCACTGCTTTACATTTGAACTAGATCAGATAATCTTTTCCATCTCCTACAGTATGTATTTTCTTAGTAAGGGAAAAAGAATTCTCTCAATGTAAAAATGGTAATTGTATCTTGTGTAGTTTAACCCACCCAGTTCAGTTCCTGAGAGGAAACTCCTTTTTATCTTTTTTATCCTAATATGTGCACGCAGCCTGCACATGCATGCATGTTTGATGCTCCTGTGGGTGAGAAGGCTCGCTGTATATGACCTGGATGATGTGGATGTTACGTCTTGCCTGAGAACAGGTTCTGCTTCAACTGAGCGATTTAGCCCTTGGTAGTTGTCAACTGTGCATCTAAAAAGCTTAATATACATTTACGACAACCTTCTCGTTTTATATACTCCGCAGGCTGTGTATTGGAGTGAGAGTATGATTTTGACAGATGGAGGAGGAAAAAAAAATCGGAAGAACTTCCCTTGGGGACATCTTAAGGGGATTCATTTCATTCTTTGACTGCATTTCTAAATCGAGAGAAATGCAATGAGCTGACACATCAAACATTATCATGGCAAGTTAAAAGAGGAGTTAAGCTCTTTATGTCTACGTCTCCGATTTGAAGTTTTGTTGAAACCCTTCTGTCGAACTCATTCATGCTACACTTTGGTGCCACTGTTCTGCCTCAAATGAGCATTGTCTTTCTTTCTTTAGATCTCATGTTTCACTTTATCAGGTGTACTAAATCACCATTATCACACATCTACGAAAGCTTTCTACTTTACCTCCCCCTCAAAATGCTTCCATTTATTAGGCTGGTAACCTTGAATTGCAACAGGAAGCAAAGAGTTGCATTTTAGGGCCTCAACAGAGGATATCAATCAGCCATAGCTGACGAATAACTCGTGCAGCATTCATCTCCTCAAAAAAGTGAGGCAAGAGAAATGATGAGGGGAGACAACCTCTGCTGCTGTTCACATTACAGCATGGATTTCTGCAGCCCTCGGGCTAAGGGGGAATGTCAAGAGGGGAATTTGAAAGGAGCGGAGAGTGCCGGGAATAAAGGTAGGGTCTGGAGACGGCATGCCAAACAGTGAATAGAGCTGAGACCTTTTGAAAAGTCAGACAGTTAACTTCTGACTGATTCACTTCATCTCCATCAGCATTGTTTATTTATGTGGCAGATGGGTTCCATAAATTTCATTGTGGACCTCACCGTTATAAACCTAACTCAATTAGCCAGTCGGGGTGTTAGCAGACACTTAGCCGGAACCATCACAGCAAATCACAATGGGCAGATGGGTGATATTTTTCATTTTTGGTGGCTAAGGCTCAAACCCATTATTATTCCTTGTTTGTGTGAGTGCCTGACTCATTGAATAATCAGTTTGATTAATAAAACCAGTCTCCTCGGGCAGAATGTTTTTGGCTCACACTGTGGTGTGGAACCTAGTGTCTGTGTAGAAAGAGGGAGCCTCTCTAGTACGCTATGTGTCCACGTGCTGGATGAATTTTTATTGTTTTCTTTTATCCTCTAACATTGTTACGGATAATGTGACAAATTTGTCATGAATGTACAGAGCTTTAATTCAAATGAACTTGGCTGATCACATCATGTTTTCTCCACCTGTCGCCTTTTGACTTGCACATCTAACCCCTTCTTACTCCTTTTCACTCCTGCTTGCATACTTCCCCTCCCACTGTCTACTTACCTGTATTCTGTTTAATAGATCTTTCTTGCACTCGCCATCATTTCTCTTTCTCATTTTAAATATTTCTCACGTCCCCACTTCATCTACATACCAGCCTCCACTCCCCGCCTCCTCATCCATTGCTCACTTCATATCTCCTTTCTCTCCCCGCCAGTGAGCCCACCCTGGCAGCCTTGGCCCTCTTAAATGCATCATTTCTTCCAAGAGATATCCTTCTGCACTGACCTCTGTGCTAGCTGGCTGCCTGCCATCTCCACTCAATGGACTCATCAATCCATCTTGGTTCTTGGATGGCCTTGATTTTATTGTCTCACACAGCCCTCTGTCATCCTGTTCATCTCTCATCCTTAATGTCATCCTTTCAGATTTTAACATGTCTGCATTTTCTGAGCACACAGCGTTTGATTACTTTGAGCTGCAATGGCAGAGTCCAGGTGGGCTATTGTTGTCAAGTCCTTGCCAGGGTGACGGAAGCGCAGGCATGGCTGTGCCATTTTTCCAAAGTTAATCATTAGGTTGTGAAGGAGTGCTTACTTTGAAACTCCATTTGTTTTTCTACTCATTATTACTGATGACTGGTTGCATGTTTTAATGCATTGATGCTTAACATGAAAGGATGCTTGAACATGCTTATCAATCATGCTAAGCTGCCAAACTCACAGTCATTGAGGAAAAAACAATAAAATTGTTGATTTGACACCTAACACTCAATAATAGGCTCCTCAACAACAGGCTTCATAATGGAAATTGCAGAGGCTCTCGACCATTGATCAGTTGGCTAGTTTTCTGTAGTCTCAGTCTACTTGAACTGTAGAGGAAAGTAAACAGTCCAGAAGCTCAAAACACAACTGGCCCAGACAACAAAGACAAGAAAAACGTTCTCCTCAAACCTTTAAATGTTTTAACCTCTATGACATTTTAACTACCAGTGCAAACATGATAAAATATGAAAACAAGGATCATAAGAGAAACAGCCTTGTGACAAACTAACCAACCCTCCAACATTAATTATGAACGATCATGCAAACATAACTTATGTCCAATCAGCCTTTGAACACATGGTTTTCCATCCAAATGTATTGCAAATTTTAACAGAATTTTGTGAAAATTGGCAAATGAAAATGCAAATGGATGCTTGTTTCCGTCCACTACCGTTACGCGATTATTAGTTCAGTAAGATAAGCATTAGGTAGCACCAATGCTCCAGTTAGAAGAGCATTATGTCACTGCAGAGAAAGAGGCGCAACAGGATGACGCAATGAAAGGAGTGCCAGTCCACACAGGGAAGTGTGACATTTCTGCTTGTTTTATGCATTAATGTGAGGAAGGAGACATCAGATCTGCATTGAGCGATGAGGAGAACTTATATGGAAAAGCTGGTTCCATCACTCTTCAAATACATTGCTTTTTTTTTGTTGCGAATTTTGCCGTTTTCCTCAACCTTTTCTAATGTGATTCTTCAAACACTTCCTAATATGTGGGAATGGAAACGCGGTGACTGAAGGACCCCCACCCAAGTTTTTTACAGAATCACAGAATTTTTTTTAAAATTCTTGATGTTGTCCAGCATAACAGCATCTGTTCAGCATGTGTACAGATAATATCATATAATGATAAAAGGGCACACCTAAATTACATTGTAAATACACATTGTAATCCCACTGAAATGTCCATTGTACTATGTTTCCAAATAGAAAATCAGAGAACAACACAGTCAAACCCACAGTCAGCATCTGGTCAGCCAGCAGTTAATATGCTAACATGCTAACAGCTGGTGAGCGGTAGTGTTAGCTCTGTTAGCTCCCTGTTAGTAACTCGAACCTTGTCTTGCTGGTTGCAGCGGACCATTGAGAGTCTTCTTCAAAGTTCGCTCAACTCTGAAGACTAAGAACATGGGTCACTTGCAGATGATGTCTGCTACATTATGGAATATTTCTGAGTGCTTTACAATGGCAACTAGATTTGCAAGTCAAGATCAACACTCAAGATGTATGCTTTCTTTCTTTCTGATCGCTTGGTCAAATGAGCTCTTCTCACTCCTCTCTGGGTGACTTGGGTCATGAGGAGGATGAATAAATGCATTACCACTTATGCCTTGCTTCTTATTTGCCGGGAAATGCCTTTATGGGGCAATTGCAGATTAATAAGTACTCTGCCATGCTACCTGTGGGTCAACTTATGGGCAGGTCTGGGAGCTTTCTGTTATATATGGGCATGCTAAATGTCAGTCATGCTTCTCCAGCTCTCCAAGGCCATTATGAGCATTTGCTTGTCACTATTTATAGAGAGCCACAGCATGTTTAGTCATGAAACACCTGACCCTTCAAATCAGAGCCCACTCAGTTGAGCATTTGAAACTTGCTTGTATCATAATTTTTTGACCTCCATTGCAGCAGCAGCATATGGCAAGTTAAATTTTTAAAATGAAGTGGGAAAAAATAAATTCTTAAAAAGGCGACTGCGTCCCTGTAACCTTCACCTTTATCTCTCATCGGCCTTTCATCATATTCGTCGCTCATCCCTCTTTCAAGTATGTCGTTTTCTCCCTCAAGGTCCTCCGGCTCCTGGCACCTCTCCTTTACAGCTACAAGTCGCGAATACAGCGCACAGAATAGAGGACTGCGTCTGTGTTTCTGCTACTGACTGAACCCTCAGGTTTAGACCTTCTTGTCCCAAGATTCACTTTTCCAGAGACCCCACTGTGCTGAGTAAACTTCACAGACACGGAACAGAGATGGAGGGCACTTACTGCTCACACACGCTCAAAAGACAGCCCCCTTTGCTTTTAGCTTGATTCAAATCCTGTTCACTCATAAAATTATTTAAAATGTGCTCTTGGCATTTTAACACCCACTTTCAATTTGAATGTGACTACACTTTTCCATGGAAAAGAACGGTAACAATAAAACTTGCATACTACCACAACAACTCAAATGTGTTTTTCTGAGAGTTGCATGAAAAATCTATGAAAAGCCAAGTTACTTAAAATGAGATCACAGCCTGCTGCAGATGCATTGCTATGATTTTGTAATCTTCCAGTCGCTGTTTTTTTCTGCCTACAAAGGCAAAATGGCATTTAATTGCTGTTGCAAATGTACATCTGTGTGACTGTGAATATAAATGAGACTGCTAGGCCTCTTGTTCTCATGGTAACACAAGTGGGATGTGATGTGCTGATTGACCTTGGGGTGCAGAGATTCCTTTTCCACATGAATTTAGCAGCAAGGTAAATCTCCGAGTGTCTGCATGGCAGCAGTTTTGGTATTTGTGATAGGAACCCCTCAGACATTGCTCCTGTGGTAGCACATTTTCTCTGGTTGCATGCATATTTGAACAAGTCTTCATAGTTTATGTAATGAGACAACTATTCTGTGAGAAAAAGGAATTGCATTCATTTCATTCACTGCATTTATCTTATTAGGAAATGACTGCAACCATTCAGGTGATCAGTATGTAATGTTTCAGTTTACACAGGCAGTGCATTACAATGATACATGGATTAGCATGTGCTGCGGTGGAGGTACATCAGCAGGCCTGTGGGGGGCACTCCAGCACTTTCCCCGCCACCTGCCGCTCTCTTCCCTTCATCTCTACTGTTTCTCAGCTTTCCCTCCCCATTTTCTGTCTTCCTTTTGTTCTGTGACTCTATCACTCCTCACTCTTCCTCTCTCTCTTTCTCGTACTAATGCGCTCTCTCATCACTGCTTCTCCTCTTTGCTCCCTCTTCCTCTCTCTCACACACAAACCCTCTCTCCTCAAGTTCTTCCTCCTCTCGCTCCAATATTTCACTTTCAGTGGACACCCATTTTCTCCTCTTCACTCCCCCCCCCCCCCCCCCATCCGTCGTGCTCATTTCTGCTGTCTGTCTGCCCCTTTTTGTTCTGGATTTTTAATCGATACAAACCCTCCTCCCCTTCACATCCATATGAAATAAAATGTACACACATTAGCAACAAGGCATAAATAGCTTGACCTTCTTCTTGTTGCACCTATTTCTCATTCATTGCATTTCCATATCGCAAGCAGGGTATAATTAGTATGGCTATCCATACAAGAGCATTATCAGGTTGCTGTTAGATAGAGGGAAAGAAAATACTAATAATGGGAGTCTGATGGCACAGGACATTTTTTTTCATGCAATTTCCCAGCCAGCGAAAGTGAGTTTGACGTCAGCTCATCAGTCATTCCACTGATTCTTGTTCATTCAACGTGTTTAATCCTCGGGCAGCTCTGACAAGACTGGCTACCAAATTAAGGAAATACATTTAAGCTGTCAGAAATATGAAATGTGCTGTAGGTTTTGAGAGATATTACAGAACAGCCCCATGATCCAATCTGTCCCCAAACGAATCGACTCCTCTCCCTTTGGTAGGACGAGAAAAGGAAGGAAATGCTTAATCATTTTTGCTTTTGTTTCAAATCATTTGCAGATTCACAAACAATTGCCCAGCCAGTTAATCTTGCTGGCGCTTCAGGCTTAAAAGTGTCTTCTCAAGTAGACAGATATTTATCTAAAAAATGTCACCATGCCAAGTGTATTCATTCATGCCAGGAGTTGTAATCGAGTTGACAACATCTGCACTCCAGGGATTAAGCGAAAGAACAGCAAAACATTGGGATAGATTGGGCAAATCATATTCAATCACTGTGCCTGTGGATAAATAGAGCCACTTTAAAGTTTGATGTGACTTTCCTTTGCGTAAGCGAACTGTCAGTTTTACAGCACCTACAGCACCCAGTTTATTGCATTAAAACATTATTGATTTCTCCTTTGTCACAAATTATAATAAAAAGCAGGCCGTGTCAAGAGATGGTAATTAATGATTAGCCCTTATATTTATTACTTTGTCAGGAAATGACTGATTGCTGCTTGATGGCTGATGGCCATGACCTTGACAGGGGAAATTACCACCAAGGGGGCAGACCAAGGAGATAGGTTGCATGAAGCAGCCATTTCTTAATGACTGAGTTATATCATCAGTACTTTCATAGCTTATGGCTTTCTGCCCCGAGAACACACAGATAATTAATTTTAAACCACTTCTCCAGTTTAATTTCACCAGGATCCATAGTCCGACACACATTTATACATGGCTTCATTATGTAAAGTGAATTATCAATCAATTAGAGGTTAACTTCCATTAATAATTACGTATGTATACACACACACACACATACACACACACACACACACACACACACACACACACACACACACACACACACACACACACACACACACACACACACATATAAATATATATACACACACAAAAAAAGTCCAGCATAGCTATCCAGAGGCTCATGCTAATACCGAGTTGATGGCTCACGGCATGGATGGTAGAGATGGCAAAGAATCGCATGCACCCTACAAGCTTTCAACGTCATCAATATGGTTTTATGATTACATACAGAGTTGAGCATCTGAGGATTGCATTGACAATATAACTCCACACCCATTAAATTTGGGTTTAATTACAACACATCCTCATGTCTAAATGACTGAAAAGAGCGATTGCCAATGATTCTCAAAGTGACATATATCAGCGGTGGACAGTACGAGCTCTTGGACCTTTGTCCTCACATCAATAGTCAATCAGGTTAAGTTTATGCACAAAAAATACTTGGTTAGGTTTATGGAAAGATCATGGGTAAAAATAAACACACATTACAAATGTACGTTAGAAAGTTAGAACTTAAAATACATTAGTGTTAACTTTTGGTTTCACACGGACATGAACAGCAACCTCCTGATCGAAAGTCCTGTTTTTGTTTGACCCATCCATCCACCTCACCTTCCTCCACATTCACTTTCTTGCTCTTTATACTACATCACCTGATTTCCTCTGCTGCCGTCATAATTCCAACAGCCACTAGAGGCCAATAAAGATAAATATGAGTTGTAATAACCTGCTTGGACAGTCGACCAATACTGCCCTTTATCTGGTGAACACAGGCTGTTTAATTACAGTCTTTGATATGAAGTGTCCATATTTGTTTCATATTTGTTTGTTTTTGGCTTTGTCTTCTGTATCGGAGCTTTCAGAAACATCTGAGTTTCCCTGTTGCAAGGAAAACTTTAATGTTGATGTTAATACGACAACCCTGATATGACATAAACTCGACATAATGCTGGACTGCAAGTTTCATCCTAACAAGCTAACAGCTGCTCAATTAACACACATTCCAGAGAGCTGCATGGGTTGTTCTTTAATGATTACCCAACTATTGATTGTTAACATGTCCAGTAATCAATTAGGGAACTTCATTGAAATTTGCAGTTGTTTTTAAATGGGTAGATTTGTTAACAGGAGTGGATGATAATCTTATCCAAACATCTTACAGTTTCAGCACTCTGGAGACAGTTATGTAATATCAACAGTTCGGAGTCCAGTCATGAGGATAATTTATAATGTATACAATAGTTCATTTAATTAAGAACAAGACAGGATAAGTAATTCAGAGACTTAACTCCTCTGCTAATTTAGACAAACTCACTATAGCCCTGTCATATAATTGATGACATGCTTTCACAAATGTGTAACTGGTGATTTGAAACACACTGATCAATCACCAATCTATTTCCACAAGCGAAACAGAAAAGAAAAGGAATATTCATCAATTAGAACATATAAATGATCATTAACCACAGGCAATGCTCAATTTGCAAAAGAAAGGAGGCCCGAAAATTGAGAGAGGGGCAATCCTGCACGGTGGTTAACATGGAAGAGTCCCAGAATTAGGATCAACTGGTGAAAGCGTCAGAGGTGGATAATGTCCGTCATGCAGAGAGGGATTATTTTGTCAAAGCATGGATCGCCTGCCAATACACAGGCCTATACCCACATGGTGTGGGGCTTAGACAAAAGCACTGAGACATTATTTTCAGGTTATCACTGTGCTTCACTCTGGGCTGAGAGCAGGGAGCGTTGGTTCAAATTAGTGGCTCACAAAGTGCATTTCAAACAGCCTCCATGCTGAGATGCTGGACAAGAGTGATTCATTGTGTTCTGTATGTGGCTAGAGTGTGTGTTCTGTTCCACTGTATGCATGTTTTCATCAGGAAAAAAAAAAAAATCACAGGCTATGCACAGCGTCACATCACCTAATGTCGCCTTTAGAAGTAAATATACGTTTAGATCAGCTTCACATCTTCTTTAGTGTTATGTAAGAGCACACATTGTGCTTCATAGTGCACTAGAAACAGGTGGCCAATTTCAAAAATCAGTTTTTGAAATATTGTTGTATTCTAGAAAGTAATTTGTTATTGGAAAAAAAAAACCCTGCAGCCATACATTAAGTCTATACTTCACTCACAGATTCAGTGTTATGCTTGCACCGACATGTGTATCTATGAATATATCACACACACACATTTGGAGGGGATGGGTAAGAGGTGGTAGGTACTCTCCAGCAGACAAGTATAATCTCTTCTATAAATCTGTAGCAGAGCCGCTCTGCTCCGAGCAGCTTATCCGGAGACCAGCGTCATGAGTAGGAGGCTCTTGTACAGCAAAATGCCACAAAGCAAACATTACATTTACCAAAACGCAGCTTGTCCTGGTTTGTAGCATTTGCTGCAATTATATGCAATTTAAGTTGTAGTAGAAATTACTGAAGCGACCAAGGTCGATAGAACCTCCCATTAAATGAATGACAGTTCTGGGAATATAAAAGCAGAAGGACCCCTGTTCCTGGGAGGCCATTTGTTAAATAAGCCACTGGGGATTTTTGAGGCATTTTTCTTATAAACTGAACCACATCCAGAGCAACGGAACGTTTTCTTGTGTGAATCTAATTATCAAGTCTTTGACAGCTTTTTAACTTTATGTCTCTACGTTTTGATTTAACCTTCACTGGTTATTTCTGATCCTTCATTTGGATCAAATACAAAGATGAGCGAGTAACAGATTTAGAGTCCATGCATTTGATCTATATTTCCCCAGAAATCTGTCATAGCACAACATTTAACCGATTGTCTTCTTGTTCGACACTCCCATTTTGATCTAATAGTCATACGAATTCTCCTCTCATATGCTTTGTTAAAATAAAATCAATTATCTGTGATTAAAAACAATCCAGCAGCCACCGGTCCCTAAAGCGGGACGTGATTTAGAATTATCTGTCAGCTATGTTAGAGAGGAGATGGCAGAACGCCATCGTCGTGTGGTGATGAATCTGGTGGAATACCAATGGAACAGAAAAAGCTTCAGCTCACACACACGCACACAGAGAGAAAGAGAGAGAGTGTGTGTGGATATTTCTGTTGCACAGAAGCACACAGACTTCACATTTTCTGTGCTGCAGTCCGAAAACCATGCAAGAAAAATCGAAAGTTTCAAGTTCATCACACTTACTTTGTGTTTTTCTCAACCCTCGCTGTGCAATTACCCTCTTTGGGTTTACCCCACGTCTGTTAGAAGAGGCTGTATTCCCTGCTCCCCCATAAAAGGTTGACCAGCCTCCCCCCATCCTCCTCCCTCTCTCTTTACTGAAATTGCAGCAGCTATCCTATGCTGTCGTTTGTAGCTTGCACAGAGACAAAAAAGCCTTCTGGGTAACATTGTTTGAATGTGCCCTCCTCAAACAGACTCCCAGAACCAAAAGAACTGTTCGCACAGATTTCACAGTCACTCCTTGTTATTGTGCAGTGCTGAGCAGCTCCAAATAGTCGACATTCTCTGCAGACCCCTGCAGCATAGTGAATCAATGAGCCAAAAGTACATAAAGATTGTACCAATGTCTCACCATAAATCAAAGCTTTATGGCTTCATATCAACAAATTTTCTCATCTAAATTGGTTGTGGAGCTCTCTAAAACTTTAAGAAGTTGGTCACTACTAAATCCGAAGCAAACAAAACACTTCATTTGATGTATAACTGATAAAACTGCAGTGATGCTGGCACACAAGTTCTATTAGCTGCTAATCATTCAGGACACTGAGTAAGTGCTAAACAAATCAAAGTCCTCACACAAAAATCTAGTCATGTTTGTTTTCTCATCTACAAAACAACAAACCTGTGGTTATTCATGATATTAACTAAGGATCCTTTTGAGCCAAGCCATGTGAACAGCAAGGCTGAGTGGAAGGGAGTGGGGTCTTCCTCAAAGTCTAATTGAAAGAAATGCATTTCAGCAGAGCTCTTAGCAGCCCTGCCTTTTACTTGAAATTCTGGGCTCTGAAGCCAGCAGGTAGGCTTTTACACTTCTCATGGTTTGCTCATTAACTAAGCTGCCTCTGCCAGACAGTGTCAGATCTCCCAAAACATGCCAAAAATCAAAGTGGGGACCAGCCAAACTGACTTTATTGGCAATTGGCTATACAGTATGTGTGTTCACACCATGATAGTTGGCTTAGACATGGATGCTGTGTTTCTGCTCAACGCCTAGTTGTAAAAGCTTCGAGCTAAATTGGCAAGATTCACTGTAGATGTAGAGGATGTGCTCTTGCAGGGGAGAATGGAATGTGCTCCATACCGATTTCCTATAAGAGCATTTTTCAGTTTCAGATTATTTTGTAAATATATCTTCGTCTCTCTGTGCCAGGAGGAGCATTTCCATCTATCTCCATGACCTCAGGGTGTTTAATCCACATGGGTTTTCTCAGCATTGTGAACCTCTCTGAAGAGTACTACTCTCCACTGGTAATGCATGAAGAATGTTTTTCTTGCAAGATGTGATTTTGCCAGTAATAACAGCTGTCTTTCTGCATTCATTGTGCTCACTGTAAAGTCATATAAACAGAAAAAAGTGCTGTTTTCTCAATTAGGTGGAAGAGCAGAATGAATGACTGTTTAATGGATATGCCTTTCCTATCTTGTTTTCCCTCAGCACAAAGAGATTTGTTACACAGAATGTAATTTATTTCAAAATGTGAACCTTACGATTAATAGACAGCAGCAAAACAATTATAATCCACACAAGTGACGTTTTTTTAAATGGCTGGCTGTAATGAATATCCAGTGTCAACAACTTAATTTGCTTTTTCAGCCACTGACTGCTAACTGTGTAGTAGATTAAGGTTTGCAGACAAAACCAGTGATAAGTATAATGTTCTTATTCAATTATTGGATTAAAATACAATTCCGTAAGAGACGACATAAACTGTCTCTTGACATCAAAGTTAAGTCAGTCGTGTTTGTGACTTGATTTTAACAAGATATGGTAATCCGTCCAGCTGCTGGGAGTCAAGTAATTTGCTGTCTTAACTTAATTTGATATGCAATTTAACAAGTCGAGGCTTCTGTCTGTGGATTTTGACGTGCCTTCGGTTGATGAAATATGTGTTAAAGGGATATGAGGGTGATTTGAAGAGGGATTGTCAGTGTATTATCTATGGTACAGTAGGTGGAGAAGCAGAGCGCATTATCAGCACATAAGCTAAGCAATGTACTGTTGTACAAGGGGTCAGCAGCAAAACACACTTTCTAGACCTGAAAAAATCCAATGTCAGTTTAAGTGTACGCTGACATTATGCTAACATTTTACCTCGCCGTCGAACAGCCCTTTCCTTTGGCACTACATTTTCTCCACTGCAGAACTTCCGTACTCCTATGTATGCCGCACACTAAATTATGCAGAAAAAGAATGGAGCATTTGTTTACTGGTTGTTTTGCATTTATTCATATTTAGCTATCTCACCTGTTCCTCTTCAGTGTTATGCAGCAGTGGACTGGCCCAGGGTTTGAGTGTTGTTTGTGGCTGGGAAAATATGGTGCCTAAAGAAAGGGCTGTCTGACGACAAGGTAAAGCAGTGGAAACATAAAAAATGTAGCACTGACCTAAATTGATATTGATTATTTTAGGTGGGCTTTCTCTTAGCTGGATAAAATACATTTAGCTGCATTGCTTAGCTTCTGTTTATTCCTGTCTGCTTCTTCGAAACGGAGGCGTGCTGACCGCCATTTACTGTAGGTAATACACTATGGATAAGTACCTCATACAGCCCCACTTCAAAAAACCCAAACTATCCCTTTCAGCCTCATCACTTGTGCAGAGTCAGTGCACTTGATATTCTTCAGACAAATTTCCATCCAGAAAATTTTCAGACACAGACTGTCTGACCCGTGGCCTGCCCCGGACAATAACAAGGTCTCCTGTGCTGCTGAGGCTGAGTAGCCATGGTCGGCCTTTGTGCCGTATCTCATCATCAAATTGACTCTTCTTCCTCCTCTCTCCCGTAACGTAACATGCAGAGAATTTCTGTGCTCTCTGCATGATCCCCGTATGTCACCAGATCTGGGATATGAGCCTGCAGGTTAAGCTGCAAAATGAGGGGTCCCTCTCATTTCCTCTCTTAATAATGCACATAATGAGTAGCAGTGGCTAAATGCATACAATGAGTAGTAGTAGCCAAGGCGTAAACACCTTCGAGACGAAGCCTTGGAAATGGTGACTCACTCCTAGTCAGCTGTTCAAAGTCCAGACATTATCGCAATGCCCACCTCTTTCTACCCTGGCAAACGAAGGCACTGCCAGGCTCAGAATAGCTTCCTGAGAAGTGGCCAAGAGTGATGGAAAAGTCTCAGTCGCAAAGGGTGTTTGCATTGTCAAGACAAAAGCAAAAATTGATGAAATGTAGGGGCAAAAATACCAATATGGTCCTGAAAAGAAGGAATGTTATGAGAAGTGAACAGCTCATTAGCTGCAATGGTTTTGACTGCTCAAAACAATGTGTCACGACACGTTTCAAAATGATATCCTGCTGAGATGAACAGACAACATTTCTCTCCTGTCGCTGTGCTGAAGTCAGACGAACCATGAAGCCGCACAGACAGCCAAATCTTCAAGACTTCAGTATCTCCCTCCCACTGAAAAGTGGTTTTTTCTTTTCATATAATGTAAGCACTTTATCTGCATGTACACGTACAGAGCTTATTGGCTCGCATAAGGAGCTTTAATTCAGCATATTTCAGTGTGACTGAGGCAACTATCATTTTACCCAAAACAAACAAAGAAATAAATAAATAACCGAGTACCACTGGACTAGTTCAAAGCGGAGCTTTCTAACCTCAGCTCACTGATCGAGGCACATGAAAAGGGGCCCCAGGAGATGGCGGGTTTCACATACCAGTGTGATTTATGGTGTACCATAACAAATCAACAAGTTTAACTTTAATTGTTTTCTTTGCGATGGGAGGCGGGGTAGTTAATACAGAGCAGTGATTGATGGCACAGGGCACCGTGTTTGGCTTGGCACTTTGTCTTGTGCAGTGCAGCTCAGGAATTGAACCAGTTGATAGAAGCAATTAATTTGAGGAGGGAATTGTTTTGATTTAGGAAATATACAGGTTCTAAAAATATCAAACAGCAAATTGTTCCATTGCTGTGTCATCTAAAGGTACGTGGTCATCGTCATCAAGTGTTTTCAGGGAGAAATATGAATAGAAAATAAGCCTTTGGTGTCCAACACCGCTCTTCATTTTTTAATTAACATGGGTTTAAACCTGTATCCATGAAGATTAGTATCTGAATCTTTGTGTAGAACTTCGTCTGACATTTCATATGCTTTAATAAAGTTAGCTCCTGTGTAAGCTGCATTAGTTTGCTAAGTAATTGAGACAACCATTTAATTAAATGCTTTGCTGATGATGCCTCTCTTGGAATAGTGGCTGTTAACCATTAATCAGTGGCGCACACCTAATTTACAAGGACAACAGTGCAGGGACGGGGCCTGCACAGGAGAGGAAATGGTCACAACCATTGCATTAAATCACCATTAGTAATTAGTGAAGCTAGTGGCACTGGCAGCATATAGTGATTGCACTAGATCACAGGATAAAATAACATCTATGGCTGTTATTACAGCTGATCAGCACTCTATAGATCACAGGACAGTGCTTTTAACGGACTTTGTGATAATTGTAGCCATGTGGTCTAAAGGTGCCGCATAGAGCTCCACAGAGTAACCTTGCAGCTCCTGCCAGTAACTCAGGGTATGCCAGAGCAGGTCTATTTATTTTTTGCATTTGTTCCAGCCTGCTGGCGACTGATGCAATAGACTGTAGATGATTTACTTCTGTTGATTATTGAATCATGGCGGTAGAAAAAAAAAAAAAAAAAAAAACCTTGCCCAGAAAGCTACGCCCGAGTTTTAATTAAGTTTGGACAAAAACTGGTCTTTCCTCAGTCAATTCATAAAAATGACCTTCATTGTGAATTAGAGTAATGAAATATGATGAGCACAGCTTGGGAGCGTTGATTCTACACCATACAGAGGGGCTAGAAAAAGAATGATTATGGCTGTGTGAGTGAGGCCGCGGCACTGAAAGTTTCTGTTGTTACAATGGTTACACAATGCATACTGAAACTGCAAAGACAATAAATCAAACATAATTGATTGCAATACTGTCTTGGAGTGTTTTTGCAAGCATCAATCACATTTACAATGAATTACAACGGCTGCTGCAAATGCTTATGATGCACGGCAAACTGAGATGGACTCACCACAACAAACAAATTATATTGTTGTGTTTGATGGTGGGAAGGTGAACGGCGCAGAACAGCAGATTCAAATTAAAAAGAATACAAATGATTCATGAAATCTAAATCAGTCACACTGTCTAATTACACAGATTTGACAGAAATTAAATTGCAGGTCCTCATTTACAATATATCAACACTTAGACCAACAACAAAGCAGAAAGGACATTTGGTCATTTGGATTCTTTGGATTCTGAAAGACGCCTGTTAGGGACCACAGCCTGACACAGTAGTTCAAGAGTGTATTATATGCAGGTTATCAAAAGTATTGAAATTGAATGATTAAAATATAATGCATGCATCTCATGTCATGTTCAGGCGCCTCACAAGATGTTTCTGAGCGCTCCCACTGGCCTGCAGGCTGCGCACTGAGAAACTATGAGCTAAAGGCACAAAGGGCCAGGCGGAGGTGGACGTGTGTAATGACATGAATGAGCTTTTAGCTGTTGGAAACCCAGTTTTCAAAGAGGTTTTACATAAAAACAACCACTGGCAATTTCACCCACTCCAGCCTTGATTCCTTTCCTTGTCTCCTCTCCTGATCTTAGTCCCTCCACCCTGAGATTGTATTGGAGGTAAATAGGAGATACGAGGAGAGAGGAGTCGAGGCAACGGCCATTTAACAAAAGAGACACCCTTGCTTCTGAGTGGTTATTTTGAAGCAATTAAATATGACATGTGGCAGGCACAGCTTTATCATCAGTCCATTGTTTTGTTCGTCTGCTATAGCCAGAGGAGCAGAACAGTCTTCATGACAACTTAAATATTTACTTCAGTTAAGTTCACAACATGGCATAATGTGAAAGAATGTACAGGTGTCATTTTATGTTCACATGTTCAAGCATCATGCTGCACACAAACTACCAGGCAAGCACAGAAAGAGAGGAAAAGTGCAAGAACAAAAACCCAAAGCGGGCGGCCACACTGGATGATTCTTTGTCACCTGAACACATCTTCTAACATGATTGGTCCTTCTCTTTCTCTACAGCTTGTCTCTGTTGGCTGTATTCAAACACAATGCACATGGGAAAGTTGTAAGTTCTAAGTTTTAATCATCAGTATGAGAATCTTTATCTGGCAAACAAAAAAGTAGCTTTATTCTTTACTCTCCCAGATGAACTCTCCTCTGAAGTTGGCCGTGCTCTTTTCTCATCCCCTCTCTCTTCTTCCTTCCTTCTTAGTCCCGACCTCAGTACATTCTACTTTGCCCCAATACTCACCAAAGCTCCCTTTGTGGGTGTTTAATGATGCATGCAAATGCAAATAAACCCATGGACATCTTTGAATATTGGTCCACAACCCAGAGGGAACAAACAGCGTAGGACAAACAGACTTCTACTTGAGGAGAGAATCATTTTTAACCCCTATCCCCAGGTTGAAAAAATACATACATAAGATCCGTTCAGCAGCAGAAACCAATTACCCCTCCCTCACTCATTCCTCTGCACAACAAACTCTTTCATTGATCTGGTGATAATTACCTCAGTCACATCATAAAGCACCTGGAACAGATTGGTGGCTCAAATTATCGATTACCCCTGGGCTACCCTTCGTCGTTCATTGTATTGCTGCTATACATTACTTGATGAGATCTGCTTTGCCGTGCTATCCCCTGCATTCCTCTTTGGCACTGTGCAGGGGTACATTGACAAAAGGGTTTGGTGGTCAAATGCACACTATCAGAGTCATTTGTCATTTTTTCTTGGTCTTCAGTTTATCCTGTGTGCCACCCCATACCAAGGTTAACTTACTGTATACCTACAGTTAGCCAGTGCCCGCACCTGCTCCCCAGCGCAAAGAGCCCTCATTTAATCTGAAACAGTTTTGGTCCAAAAATGACCTTACATTCCTGGTTGTGACTTGGGGCCTGCCCTGGCAAGCACCAGCTGTGTCTAATGCTTCATTACACACCTTCCTTGAGGCATGTCAGTGCGTGACCCTGAAACCTCTGCCCACTGGCCACACATTGGTCCCCGACCACACTCACAGCAATAGAGTGACCTCCACAGAGGCCAACGCATTTTGCCAGCAATAAATAATGAGGCTGGAATTCCGTCACAAGCTCTTCTTTCCTCGTCTTTCAATTTTTCACAAAACTTACTAGAAAGTGGCAGTATTATTTTACAAGCCTTAATTTTTTATACATCACCATGGCAGCCTGTCATACGTCTCCCTCAGTTTGTTTCCACAGAAAAGAGAAGAAGAAGACACACAGAAGATGTTCTGCTTTGTTACAGAGTCGGTCTTAGCTTTGTGCTTGTCTGGGTATCAGAACAACAATGGCTCCTGGCATTTCCCTGGATTCCTCCTTCTTCAAACACAGTGAAAATACATCAGAATTTGAACCAAAAATTGCGACACGATTTCTAAAGTGACATCTGTGGCTACAAATACTTGTTCCTCACATGTTCACCTTTTTAGTTAAACTGGTTGGGTTTGAGAGCTGCTGACCTACACACTCATCAGCTCATTTAATGTTGAAGCAATAACAGATCTTTGCTTTCATTAAAAGACAGTTCTTTAGTGGAGGTAGATTCATTTATACAAATGGATTAATCCGTCAGGTCAACTACAGGAAGTGACTTTGATTAGTAACATGTTGCACATACAGAAAAGTCAGTAATAGAAACTACTCCCTGATGTGTAATTACTGTATTTTGTAATTGAGCTGTGTTTGACTAAGATCAATTGAAAAACAAATTTCGGGTTAAAAAGAATGATGACTGTGATGTAATCTCTTGTGTGCAGTAACAAGCTTATCAGATGAATAGTTTATAATAAATAGCTGCCTATCTGGTTTGTGTATTAATGCTACCCTGACAAGTGCCTTAATTAGGGGACTGAAAGATACCAAGTGATTTTCACTAAGAGAGCATTATCTTTAATACCGATTCAACCACATAAGTCACACTGAGAACTGGAGCATAATCTAGCATCCAACACAATACCGCATGATTAGCTGCACAGAAAGCGTTATGCAACCTCTGTGGAAACCATCACAAAAGTCTAATTTAAATGAAAGTAGGACTTAAGATGTGTTCCTGTAAGACCATGCGTTCCTTTACATTATTCTGTAAGAGATAATGGATCATATTATACAACAAATAAGTGTTATTGGGCAACATTTTAACAAGATTAAACCCTGTGTTGTAAGAATACATGCACACAACTGTGTTGGTGATTAATCTATCATCCTCCGTTCATCAATGCTAATTCTATTTTCTCCTTAGACTCTCTGCAGCTTCTCATATTCAGTATTTTGAGAAGTTAATATCAGGGTGCAGGAATTAACATGATATAGGCTAGCACTGACTGCATAGTGCAGCTCTCTCCATGCACAAGGTGCTGCCTGCAGGAAAGGTTGTTGAGGATAGAAAGCTCACCTTAGCCATCTGCAGTGAACCAAACTGGCTCTGGGCAGGTGTTCAACATGGCCAGGTGGAAAGCAGCTGACACAGACATAGCTCCCCCGCACTATTTGTCACTGTAAATAACAATTGTTTCTTCAATATTAGAATTGGACAGGAGTGAGCATGCAGCCAGTCTTCCTCATTCTCCTCTAATTTAGGCAATTAAAAAGAAAGGTCATGTGTGGAAACAGATGGCTAAACTTTAACTGTGTGCTGAGTCTGGAGGCTGAAAGAGACAATTGGCATTTTACATGCACCATTCACACACTCAGGATATATGGCAGACAGACAGTAAACGGCCAAATGACTAGCAGTTTTATTTACTGGAGGCACCTAAGTGTGTATTTATGCAAAGATTGCTTTGCAGAAAATCCCACCGGAGGCTTTCTGGTTTGAGCCTTGCACATGTTGTTCATACTCGTTTGCATGTTAAAACTGGCTTTCCATCGAAGACATTTTAATCCCGCAGGTTATATTTCATAGCTTTACATCCTTTTGCAACATACAATGTCAATACGATAAAACAGCTTACATTACAAGTATTCAGCTGCTCTATCTAAAAGACGATTTCTTGTCAGATGTAGTGTCAAACTGTTTTTCCAAGACACTGTTTTCTTTAATCACCCACTGCAGCGGGAACTACTGTAGCCTACACAATGAAAAAAAAACAACAACTAGAAAACCAACTGAGAGTGCATCTGGGAGAAGAAAGGATACATTTTCTGTGCTCAGGGACAGAACAATTAAAGTAAAATAAAGTCTGCAAAAGTTAAAACAGCCTGGTGAACCTCCCAAGAGTCACATAGGAAGCTCGTGTAGGCAGTAAGGTGGGGAGGAACAGCAAACAGAACGTTGTCACACTTCCACTCCCCATGGAGCCGAGCTAAGAGGAGGGGGGGCATGGATCTGGAAACAGTACACTGCCTCCAGCTTCTGTTATTTTTGATTGCAGTGTTTGTGAAATTCCTGCTGATGAGGTAATTATACTGGAACATGTGCTTCTTTTAGCCTGACTAGTTACTGACAGTGGTTAATGTTTATGCAAGTAAAGATATCTTAATCTAGTGTTTAAAAGCTGAGAATAGCAGACACAGTAGCTGGCTGCAGTAAGTGTTGTTCGGTACTGAGATTTGCTTGGGCTTGGTGGAAAATGCACGGGTTCTTTCATTCCAACATCCGACCTCATTGTACATACAGATGCACTCGGTACACAGTATTTGCTCAAGGGAGTTTGTGTGCATGGAGGGGGGGAGGTGTTTGAACCATCATCCACTGTCCATGGTGATTCAGGTTCAGCAGGCCTTTTGAAGTGCAGAGTGCAGAGTGTATGCACTGTCACTGACAATTTTGTTTCAGCATGCTCACAATTTCACCTAATAACACTTCTGCTATTGGAGAGATGTGAGATGAAAGTTGCTCCATCCCTCAAAACCCAGTGAAGAAGCACCGTGTCTGTATTCAGAATGTTAAGATCCCTGGAAAAGAGCTTTGCTGTGGGCTTGTGAGGCTTGCTCTGATGGGCCTTTGGGGAATGTTAACTTTTCCAGTTTATGAAGCATTTGACAACACTTACTGGCACTTGGGCTCTTATGCATTGACTAGGATCACATCATCTGCTACAACAGAATGTGTGTGTATTTATGATTTACACTAATCTCTTGCCGTGGCTCGCTTGCCACGAGCGCGACATTACATGCGTCTCTTCACTCACCGACACTGACTATAGTACCATAGTACTGTACAAACCAGCGAGCTAAACAAACTGTCCTGTCAAAAAACCTGCAGTCAGTAAAAGTCCATTAAGACTCGAGCCCAAAGAGAGCGATAACCTGGTAACTGTGTCTCCAAAGTCACTCCAAAGGATGCTTCCCTGGCAAAGATAAACAAGCACCTGCTTTGTTCTGCGAGCTACAGAAAATGCAACTCTGTGAAAATAAAGTCTTGGTTTGGACTGAGAATGCTTTAAAGTTGTGGGATAACTTCACTCAGGATGTTATCATAGTTAATTTCACAGCGATACTTTCAGACAAACACATTACCATGCACCCTGCACACATGAAGAGACTGTGCTTTGCTTGTATTGTATGCAACACTCTGTGTGGTAGCAGTTAAATTCAAGAGACTTGTGAAACGGACAGTTTAGTTCACTTCTGTGCACATGGTAAGAGTTTTAGCCAGTTAAAAAAAAACCCCAACAACAACAACAAACTGAAAAAATGTTGCCATTAGAGTAAAAAAACCCTGACATTTTATCAATATTTAAATGGAAGTGTTTAATTTCTAAGTTGAAGCCAAAAGGGCGTTTTTCCCCCTTATCTCTCCTGGAGTGTCTGGTGTGGTTGGATTGCAATAACAGAGGCAGTGACGCTGTGTCTCTGTCGCCATGAAGTGTGCACTTTGGCTGATGTCAATTACTATGGTAGAGTCTGATATGGAAATTAAGCAGCACTCCATTGATGGCTATGAGAGCAAACACGGCCAACTTTAAAGCTGCACTGGGAGATATTTTGTTTTGTGATCAACTTTTTATTGTGGTTTTAACATTTCTAAAACTCACATGGTGGAAATGCAGCATTACAGTACAATATCAAATACAAACTATGCTGTGCTATATCCATGAACGGTGACCATGCAGTCCTCTGAGCTTTTAGCTCATTGTTTTGGTTATCTGACCTGCACATAAGCAGTATGACTGAGCATCATTCATTTTTCATATGAAATAGCAAGCGGCTGTTTTCTCAGTTTAGTTCCCTGCGTGTTCAGCGCAAAAGGGCAGAGTGACAAAATAAACAGTGACTGGTGAAGAAGGTCAAACCTTTAGTCAGTGGAAAACCCAGGAGCTTTTCTCAGGAGGTGGTGGATGAAACCAGAAGTACAAGGTCAATGAATACTGAAATTTATTGGGTGGCTAGACACTTGATGATGATGTCGCTCTGTGTCTACTGGATGTACATATCCATAACTACTCAGCAAGCCAATGATATCTTCAGGCTGTGTTTCTCAGTGTCTGTTAATGTGTGCACAGTGTATGTAAAAAGACATACAGCTCAACAAGGACAAAAAAGACAAACAAACAAACAAGAGAAAATTAAGCAGTACAAAAATATAAAATATAAAATAAGCAATAAACAATATATACAAGGACAATTACAATGTGCAGGGAAACTATGTAGTAGAGACTGTTAATACTGTTTGAATTACCTCCAACGCGTCTCTGGCAGTCCTGTGATGACATTTCTTTTTGCTTGTCAGAAGACATATACATGATACCGATCCGCAATTAGCTGGCAATTTTTCAATCTAGCTCTAATATTAACCAATTGCTACTGGTTGCGTTTCTAATTTGCTCATTAAATTTAGTCAAAGTTTGGCACTTTGGCATTTTCACACCGGGGGCTTTTATAATATTTGCAAATGTGTGATAGTCAGTTCTATATTTGTTCCCACAGTATGAACACTTTCAAGTAAGAACTAATTAATAAATCCAATCATTGTCCATAAAATACACTTTTGTGTTTAAGCATAGATTTGTGCATAAAGCCTGATAGTGAATGAGACTCACCACACCAAATCTTGAGTTCACTCCTGGTCGAAAAGCAGCTGTTAACTGTCTCTCTCCAGTTTAAGCACAATCATAGTGAATCTTAATTAAAAGAGGAATGAAACACCAGGTCCAGGGGCTATAAAAAATGACATCCTTTGATAATATTTGGGCATTACTCTTATAGTTAGAGAAAGTAATTTGGGAGAGTAGATTATTAGCCCTCTGCCCTTTCAGCCAGATATGACCTTGCAAGCCCCTGTACCAGAGGACCAGCAGCAATCCATGATTCATTTAACACCTTCTGGGCCTCTAGAAGCACTCCAAGCGCATGCACTGTTGATTAAACGCTTTGTGGGAGAATTCATATTTAAAGCATACGCCACATGAAAATTAATGATAACCAGCCAAGTAGCAGAACACAGTACAGAGGGGCCAGGACGGGCAATTTATAAGAGATTCACTCCAATTTACAATTTATTCTGTAATCATTACAATGTTTCCTCCTTATACAGCATAATGTAATGCACATTTGTGAGTGGGTGGAATTATAAGGAATATGAGTAGGCTACTCACAAAAGGATATAAATGTCATTACAGTGCATTGAAGCAGGAAATCTAGCACAGGGAACTAGAGATTAGCCGCCGGGTGGGAACGCTCCACATGTGCCCATAAGAAGCTAACAAAGTCAGTGAGTGAATGAATGGGTGATGGAGCAAACTCTACTGAAGTTTTTCTATGGCCTTGAATCTAGTATGGAATTTAGCTAAGGGTCTGTACATCTTTGAACTAGGCCACAGTGAATTTCAAAGGACTCTGCAATGCTCTGCTTACTGTCAGAGCCTTCAGTGAAAAAAGAATAACATCACAGTATAAATCTAATGCCCTAAAAAGTAATTCTCTAATTTCTATTTATTAATTTATCGCGTGTGTTTAATGTCTGTCACGCCTCTCTGTCAACGCTTCCTGCTCTGTATGTTCTGAAAAATATCATCATTTTTCACCTGCAGCTTGTACTTGCAGGAACACTGCACATTGAGCTCAACACAACATCACCAGAAGCTTGTTGATGGAAGCAATCCATCATGTTGAGTTCAAGGGTTATACACCTGGTCTGTGCTTCACGGTCACGCTCCCAGATCTAACACCCTGCCCCCCAGCTGTCCTAGACCTTCTACATGTGTCAGTTTGCATCTGGCTGGCTAATGTCTCTGTTTAGACTCCACTGCACTTTATCTGTAACAGTTCTTTTAAAATGGTAACAGCAGTAATATTGGGGATTTAATTATGTTTTTGTTTATGGACAATTCCACCTTACACCTTACATTAATGCAGCCATGTCTCACAATGACAATTTGTAGACTTTGTCCCAAAAACCTGATCTGATGCTACATGAAATGTGCAAAAACTCTAATTTGGTGTTCTGTTGGTCCACTACTTTGGTTGAAATGGAAATATCTAAACAACTATTGAATCAATTGCAATGAAGCTTGATACAGAGATCTGTGGTAGAGAATCTAGAGCTAAAGAATCAACCCTAATACATTTGTTAGCTTATACAAGATGTCCAGACAGTGAATCTTACTTATACAGTATTGGTGATCCCCAGAGTCTTCACCACCATGACACTGATGTGTTGTTTTCTATTAAATTTGAGACATTCTTGATTAAATGCAAGGACTTTGGTGCTCCTTTTACTTTTCCTCATGCATCACCATCAGGTCTAATATTTTAATGTATGACCACATACCTGCAAAACTAGTAACAGGTTCTTTTGCCTCAGGTGTACCTCAGGTGTTTTGTGATAATTACCAAATGCAAGCTTGTAATGTGCAGCTAAGTTGCTGAACAATGATGGTATACACGTAGAAATATTAAACCAGCTAAACATTAGCATATCGACGTTGTCATGAGCATGTTAGCATGCTGTCAGCAGCAATTATGTCAAAGCAGTACTGCCTCTCAGAGCCGTTAGTGTGCCTGTAAGCCCCTTTTTTAAAGTTAGATTCTTAGATGTACAAGTAACAGTACACAGGCTGACATTTACTCACAGCGGTTGGTGCTGCATGGTTAATATTCACAATGGGATTTTGCATACCAATTTTGCAACTATAATTGGCTTTGTTTGATATGAGGATGTAAAGGCTGCTGCCTATAAATGATTACATTAACACTAAGCAAATTTTTGCTCTTATTATCTAAAAGCAGCATTATAACCAGCCAGCGGAGCTGATGAAGCCTCTTGATTGAGTGGAGATCAGCGTTTTCATTACTAAAAGTGCAAATCCAGCTGTCTTTGACTTAGTATTTCTAGATAACCCATCACCTGCACCTGAATCTTCACAGACATTTTTTCAGTGTGAATACTTTGCATGAGAAAGCCGTAGGACAGGTGCGTTATCGCTGTGGCAGCTGTAAAGTAAGAGAGAAATTACTGACCAACAGCATGTGCATGACCAGAATAAATTGAGTTGCCAAATTATAAGTATAGTATATTTTTTTCCATTTATACAGACAAGCACAGAATTGCCTATTGGGCTGTGAGTGCTTTTCAGTGGTGGCTGATCAGGTACAGTGTAGACTGCAGCCGCTGCTGTCGTGCTGTGTTGCTTTGGCAGAGCAGCCAGTGCACGCCAGCTGTTTACATGTATTCAGACTAAGTGCAAAGCGGAATTCAGAGGTGGTGCAATTACATATACAGTCAATGCGTAAGTGGACGGCAATAGAAAGAGGTTTGCTCTAACAATAAACACAAAGCATGAACAGAGGCAAAGACGTGAAAAATGCTGGAGCGTGAATAGTTTGTGGTTATCCTGGAGGCTTTATGACACCAGTCTCTGAACGGCAACGAGAAGACAAAGTGAGGGTTGGGAGGAAAATAAAGAACTGGAGTTTCTGGAAAGTTTTGACATCATTCAGTGGCTGAGCTGTCAGATAATCAGGCAGAGGTACACTGTGCACACACAAGATCAGTGCATATTTTGCTCACTAGCTACAGTTAATGTCTGTACACTCATGTACTCTCTGTAAATTGTGACCAATTAACACAGACCGAACAAACAAAGCAGTGGTTAATTATAGTGGTCAAATACTATGGGAGGAAAATTTGCTTTGCATTCAGTCTATTAAATATGTTCAACAGGAAATAAAGTCTATGTTTGTCTATGTGTTAAGTAGAATGAGCTGGTTGTCAGTGTATTGCAGCGCATGTTAATGTGTTACCTGTTAATGTGTGTGTACATACAAGCCGTGGAGAGGGACAGAAACAGAAACACACAGTCACAAACAATGACTTAATTTAACTAAAGCAATTAGGAGAAGAGAAGTCACACATCTGACCAAACACCATCTCACCATGGTAGTCCCACTTACTTGGCTATTGACAGTATTGACTGGAGCTCTGTCAGATACAACTGTGTAGTTATTTTCAGTTGTTACTAAGTGTGTTGCAGTGAGAAAGAAGCTGCTTTCTATAAACTACACTGTTATGCATAGTGTCAATCTAGGTCTGCATCTTGCTCTGACAGCCTGTATTTGCCTCACAGTTTTGGAGCATCCATCTTCTTACTTAAGTCATTTTAACTGACATTAAGCATGCTGTTTGAAATAACTACATTGCATGGATGATGAAGAGAGAAGCGAAAGAGGTTTTATTGTTTGCTTGTTTGTCGGGATTGTCTGTAAAGTTTATATGCATAGTTAATGTAACTGTGTGTTGTCATGGGTAAAGCTGTTAAAATGGTCAATTCACAGGCAAGTTAGTGAAACTAGCCCTATATCATTTGTCTCTTGTTTTAAGGTGTATTCTCCCCTTTGAACAGTAAGAGTGCACTGCTTAAGCAGACGTTCATAATTTAAAAGTGTTACATGGATTTAAAGGCAGGATGAGTGGGATTTGTGGGGTGCAATTTGTAAACACAAAGTCGGCCTCTCCTTCCCAGCTCAACAGCTTCTCTTAGATGTTGGAGCTACAGTGGCCAAGAGTACACTGAAACTTAGGAAAATACAAGCAAATGAAGAAGACATGTTCTTTATTTTTCATCTGTGGCCGTTTCAAAACCTTTGGGATGTCCTGGGGTGTACGCATTTATTCTTGGCATCTCTCATCACATGGGCATAGCTGGTCGCTTGCCAGTTGCGGTTACCATATTTTTTTGGTAGTTTTCTCTGTCCTTGTATTCAGTGCCTACGGTGGCTTTATGTTACCACAGCCTCAGGCTGAATGTCGCCTCAACAGCCCATCAAATTGAGTGACAACTGCTGGCATAACCTGCACACCTGAGGGGACAAATAAAGGACTCACAATGCACTGTGTTGCCTCAAGGTGAAAGGCTGCATATTGTAGCCTTCAGGAAGGGAATAGTTTATTTATTTATTTATATATCTTTTTACATGATGATTGATTTTATTAAATTATTATTGGGGACTAGCTCTGGTGTTATGTCATATTAATTTACAGCAGCATTATGCAACCCGTTGTCAGAGTGATCTTACCTTAGGGCCAGGCTGACAAAACTTACCACAGGCCTTTTAGCCATGTGCAGTTCAACAAGACTGAAGAACATGACAAATCCAAAACCGACAAACAAGCAAACCAATCCGTTCTTTTTTGAAATCTTAGAGTTTTAAAGCAGTAACTCCACTAGCTGTCTGACCTATGACCATGACTTGTGTACCATTAGTTGCAGTGTTTATATTTCTGTATATTTTCCCCAAGATCACACTGACGTTTGTTCCACTCTGGGAGTACATACAGCTAATTACAATTTGTTTTTTGTTGCCAACCATCCATAAATTGAAATTGGATTTTGTATGTCAATTGTTGATCTCATTAGTGGTTTTTTTTTGTTTGTTTGTTTGGTTTTTTTTTTTCAGTATTTCAGAACCACTCTCCGTATCTGAAGTAAAAGCCCATGATTAATCTCATGGCAGCTATTTTTGTGAATCCAAAGTTCAAACCCATTTTGTTGTGGATTTCATGTGTCTGCACCAGTGTTTCTCAGTGAGTAGATTTAGCCATCATTAAATGAGAGTGAATCACTACTATTACAGTATGTAGACATTTTATTCATTAAAGCCTCTATTCACTGAGAATAATTAAACTGATAATAATGGCACTTTGTAATCTGCAAAATGAAAAGTAAGGGCTTATCTTTTAAAGCAGGAAACATTTTAATGAAATTATGAAGTGGTGTTAGATCAATCTAAGTGTGCAGTTTTTAGAAATGCTACTTCAATATCTCTGTGTGTCATTTTTGATGTGGCTTAAAGTATATTTTTGTCACAGATGTCTGTGGCTTTATGAAGCCACTGCAAAATGGAGATTATCTCAAATTTTTGTCATCATGATTGCAATCCCTACATTAACCTCAGTTATTATGCCTCCCCGGCTTAATGATAAAGTATCGGCATGTCTTTGAACTGTTAAACCTTGTTTGGGTATCATTATAGTAAGGATGACATATAATGTTAATTACAGTGACGCACAAACTTCGGTTGAACTTACACTTAACTTTGGCATTACTACATGTCATATCCATGTTTTCTGAGCTACAAATTACTGTACATTCCCACATGAGCAGATTATAGTCCACATTTAGTGCTTAATTAAATAATTCCTGCCCTAGTAATTAGGGTGAGTGTTAATGAAATTTGGTCAGATTACATGAGCACATCGTCAATGCAGGCCAAACAACCACTTTAGTTCACAGGGTCATGCTAATTACACACTGTGTTAATGGAGTATCTTAAGGCTTCACATTCAAATTTACCATGAACAGAGTCTGAAGAATTCACAGCTATTGTTGATATAGGTTAGATTTATTCACCAATTTTGTTGTGAGTCTGTTTAATTCATTTTTCAGTGAAGATTAGATGCAGCTGGAGTTGTTAGATACCAAAGAGAAGCCTGACTATCTAAAGCCAATATTACATATTTACTCATATGCTGTACGTAAATGCCATTCTGATGTACTTGTACATGACTTGAGTATTTGGATTGAATCCTATTTTATGCTTCTGACATCTGAGGAAAATGTGGTACTCATTACCTTATCTGACAGCTGTAGTTACTTTGATTGCACACACAAGACATATAATCAACTTAGAAAATAGGATGCATTATTACAGATTAAAGGCTGTACACTCTCCTACAGGAGTTTGCAGTCAATGTGTCTGATTATACCTGCTCAGACTCCAGCTGTGCACAGTGATCCTGGGATCGTGAAGTCACCATGTACTCCATGTACTAATAAAATTGATAAAGTTGTAGCCTGCCTCGTAGGAAAACTAACAGGAGAGTGAGAGAGATGTGTGAATGTTTGAGCAGGCCCACACAGACCTGTAAAAAGGTCTCATTAGCAAAGTTGTGGAAATACCTCCAGGTTTGGATCATTGGGTCTTTAAATGACTCAGCAGTTTTGTGCATAGTTCATAGTTGAGTTTGAGTGCACAAGATAATAACTTGTGCCCAAAGTCCTAAAGTCCCAAAAAATATTATCATTAAAAAAAAAACAAAAAAAAACACTAGGGGGCCATCCTGCATAGTGAATACTTTTACTTCTCATACTACAAGTTACTTCTAACACAATACTTTCCCACTGTGATATCACGCAAATGTGCAATATGTAAGAATGTGAAGCAATTTGCAAGTATTAATCTCTTTGCATTGCCAATGTGTGAACTTAAAAAATGAAACCTTCCCCAACTTTCTGAGTTGTCTCAAACATCCTATGGACTGATTTCTATTTAAAGGGCATTTTTTCCACTAAAATCCCAAAGGATGAGACGTTATGCTTGCCCCTCTTTCATCTGATCACCTACAGTGGCAGCAGTGTGCAGCACAGGCTAATGTTACCTTAGAAATTGCATCCAGAAAACGTCAAGAAACCACCGGCACCCACCACAGCAGAGAGTCCAACACAAAGTCCAAAATCTAAGCTAACATTACTGTTAGCTAATGTAAGCTTGCTTGCTAACGTGGACAAATTGCTAACTAGCCACAGTAACAAAATACTGTCTCGAGTTTAAAGTGTCATCTCATTCATCCAGACTTCCAGGTTTGATCTGGCTGGTAAATTGGCTAAATTGGTAAACAATACCAGATCCATGCAGCGTAGCTAAGTTACAAAGCTGTAACTTAGCTAACTTTAGCTTGCTTGCTCGCTAAGGCTATCACTAAATACAATACAAAAATACTATCTGAGTCGATACGTTATTTAGATTTGCCAAATTAACAGCTAATATGATCCATGATATGAACATATATATTTTGACAAATGGTATTGATTTTACAATAAACATACAACAATGAATGCTGTAATGATACAAAGCAAAGGCTGTGGCTTGGCTGCGCAGCGCCGGGCTGGCTTTGGTTGTGTCATGGCTTGGCTGATTGGCAGGTAGTTAGTATCATGGAGTCAATGGTGAAGTAAAACATTATTCTAAATGTGATTGCAGTTTCTTTTACAGCAATCAGTGTTCAAGTGTTCAGCCTTTAATTATGCGAATGTCACGTCTGTTTTGGCAGACATAAACATAAACATTACATTTGTTGAATTGTGAGCAGAACAAATTGGAGTCCATGCAGACAGTGTACAATTTCTGCTTTGCTTACTGGAGTGATGCTGTGTTTTTTTCTTTTTTTTATTCCTCTTGTTAAAATCTGATCATAAGGAGTGCTAGTATCTCAGCAGTAACTGAAAAAAAAAAGAGAAAGTAAAAAGTGAGCAAAATGTCTGAATGTATGTACAAGCCAGACTGCATTATGAGGGGCCGTACAAGCCCCCTCATACTGCATGAATAAGCGCTTCCAGTATGACAAAACAATGTCCATTTCTGACCATCATTAAAAAGGATTATGGACCATGATAGAACCTTCAGTTAAAGAGGGTTAAAGAGATATTTTCCTTCCAGAGCACGGATTACCAGTGTACAGTAAGAGGACCCAAAAATCACTTCACCGAAAGTGTCTAAAGTTGAATGTGTTTCATTGTGCACAGACCAATTCATTTTACCATGGCAACTGCCCCTTCTCTGGGGTATATTGAGTACAGCTGCAATAAAAAACAGTAGAAAGACTTGGAACTCAGATCCTCCCACTTAAGCCTTGAAAGGTTCCTTTAATTAATACTCTTTTCACGATCAAAGTGAAACTAGATAGACACAAAGTTTAGCCAAAACATTGTGTCTCCTTTGCACGGAATAAGCCAGAATGACAGACTGGGTTAGTTTTCCATTTTGTATTTAAAGAGTGTAATGTGATAGCAGCTCAGTAAAACAGCGCACACACATACACATTCACACAACACAACAAAATGGGACACTTTGCATGTCATCCACATGCAAGTAATGTTTTGGCATCCAAATAATGGATTTATGCAAATAACATGTATTAATCATAGTTGTTTCAATACATAGATCAACAGTGTAAATCAACACTGTTGTAAAATATCAACAGTGAATACTGCAGCTTCCTATCCACCATTAGTCACACATAATTGCAGCCTGCATCAAATTAGAGGGGATGCAAATGCTTACACAGTGCCAAGTCTCAAATATTGATGCTTTTTGTTTTGTTTTGGGATTTTTTTATTTTTTTATTTTTAGCATGATAGAACATTGTCTCCTTAAAAGAGTGTAATTTGTTGAATTGTGGCAATAGGAAGCTCTGTCCAGTTTTGTTGCTTTCTTTAGATGTGCTTCTGACATGTGAAAAATATCTGGCCCTAGAATTTTTATTAAAAATTGATCTTTGACTGCATGTGGCCAAGGATGCCTCTGTGCATTACCCGAGGTGTTTTTCAGCTGAATGAAACAATGTTATGGTGCAATGACTGTGTGCTCAAAGTATTTCTGCCTCTTCAATGCAGACCCCCAGCCACCTGCGGCACTCTGCATATCCCATTCCCACAGAAAGAGTGATCTCAATATTGGTCACTACGTCCAGATTCAAGGGTATGCTGGCAAATCTGTTCACCTCAGGGAAAGATGCCTGAGGGAAAATTGCCTCGGGGAAAGTGCACACAGTTGTTATTCCTGTCTGTCTCCATTATGTGAGATTTAAAGCTGCTGTACCTTGTTTACAGCACTGTCAGAATTACAACTACTGCCCTGTCTCTCTTCTGAAAAATATTTGCGAAAAAAGGTTCTGAATAACATTTATGTTAATCAAAACTGGCAATGTGTTGTGATGATATGTGTACATGTTTGAGTAATCAGATGCCAACACTGGATGGTTGCAGTGAAATGAGCCTTTTCTGTTGTTTGCCTTTGAGCAATTAAGTGTCAATTGTGTGTTCTCCTTTCTAGGGGAGACTTGAACAGATGTACAGCTGAAGATGAATTGTTTCAGACTGGAGGGAAACTCTGCAAAGGCTTCAGTGATATTATGCACGTGGGCTAGAGAGGCTGTCGCATGACTGTCTTGACATTTCATTTTTGATAAATACAAGTAACAACCTGGGTATTATCCTAACCTCTATTAACTATTCATAGAGTACGTGCACGTCTTTGTGGCTGGATGAAAGAAGCAGGACTGTCAGCCGTAATGCGTGAGGGTGTGTGTTTCCTCTGGACTCAGTGATCGTAGGCTCTGCCAGTATGCCTCGCTCACATATTGTCTTGGCTTTGAAGGCGAGCTGTCATGCATGTTTGATCACAGGCAAAAACAGACACTCAGAAGTCCCACAATCTTGGCAGACGAGAGTCATGCATTTTCTAGAGTGGCAAATTACATTTCTGCCTTATGAAAATGTTGATCCTATGCCATTTCTCCACTTGTATGGAATATTTGCTAATGACCAAACACACCTCTAGAAACAGGCTGAGGATAGATGGACTCCACCTCAACATCTGCTTGCCCCATCTTTCTGAGGGTTCCCAGGAGACCTGTACGACTAGATCCCTTCCTCCTTTCCACCCACCCTCCAATCCTCCCCACTATTTACTTAAAGGGCACAGGAGGAGGTTGTCCTGATAATAAGTGTGAAGAAATGACACACACAAACACTCTAGTATCATCTGAGACAACTAAAATATGTCACAGTTGGGGTTGGATCTGTCTGGAAGCAAATCGTTGCAGAATCTGCCCCCAAATAGCATTTGATTAATGAGCTACGCTTTCTGTGAATCAAACATATGTAGATGTTGTGAACCAGATACCATGAGCTTGGTAGCTTCAAGAAATATAACCCGAAATTTCCCTCATATAATCATTGATGTCTCGAATATCAGAGCTCTCTACCTGCGCATGAAGGCACCATGTCAACAAACTTTTCAAACAAGATGGGAAAAGCACTGGTACAGTACACACTCGACTATGAAGTGCTTTATTTTGGCTCACCATTTTTTTATATTCATCATATTTTACTAAGAACCCCAATTCCAAAAAAGTTTGAACGCTGTGTAAAACATAAATAAAACAGAATGTGATAACTTGCTTATCATTTTTGATATATACTCCACTGAAAACAGTACAAAGACAATATATTTAATGTTTGACCTCATCAACTTCATTGATTTTTGTAAATATCTGCTTATTCTGCATTTGATGCAGCAGCACATTTCAAACAAGTGGGACAGGAGCAGCAGAAGACTGAGAAAGTTGTGAAATGTTCCAAAAACACCTGTTTGGAACATTCCACAGGTAAACAGGTTGATTGGAAACAGGTGATAGTATCATGGTTGGGTATGAAAGGGGCATCCTGGAAAGGCTCAGTCATTCATAAGCAAGGATGGAGAGAGGTTCACCACTTTGTGAACACATGACTGTATGAAGGATGTTTCTACATGGGTGATATTTTCCATTCAAGGATTTATTTCCTCTGTGGCAGCAAAACAAGTAACATAACCAGCAGCTACAGTAACTTCTGTATGTTAAACTGGGATTAATGGACATTTTTGAGCGTCTAGTAGACGCATTTCAGACAGGCAGATATAAAGTCACTAGTCTAGCAACCCATAATATAACACTCACTTCGTAACACCACTCTGAATATGTAAATGTTTTCTCCATGAATATACAGACATATCACCCTTACTTTTTCAAACATCATTTTCAAATCACAGATATTATCTTCAGGCTATCCAGCAGTTATACAGCAGCCATATGAGGAAAAAACAATAAATAATTGGATATCCAGACTGTCTGCCCATACATCATCAACTGTCTGATTTCAGCTGAATAAAATTCAATGTCAGACTCAGTGTGGACACAATAAACCAATTCAATGCTGAACAAGAACATAAGCATCAGTGAAATAAATTGTGCTCCACGGACGACTGTTTTCATCTGCCACATTGTGAGCTTGGAATTAGCCAGGCACAGCTCTGAGATACTGAGAATCAAAAGTTTGACTTCCCAGCTGACTAAACCATCATGTAGCAAAACCAAGATCTATGTTTAAATTATTTTATCAAAAGTTCCAGGACAATTAGGAACAAGGTTTTTTTTAAGAGGGCTGAGAACCATATTATTCTACTTTGGTTCTACAAAGTTCTATTTGACCAGTTTCACATGGGAACTGTGTGAATAAAATTTAAATAGTAAAATTGAACTTTGAAGTTATTTTTGAGACTAACCGAATAAAGAAATCTCCCTACTCCCCTTTCTGTTTCTCTTATTAATGTGTTTTCTCTGTCTTTTCTGTCATTTCATTAGGACCTGCTGGGTTTCACCCAAACTTGCAAACATATGTAGCAGAACAGGATGTTTCTGCCAGCAAGCAGAAACACAAATGTTTGAAATATACTTAGCATGTGGACACCAGTGGAGACGTGATTTATGGTGCAGGAGTGTTTTGAGATGTGTCTATGGAAATTTTGATTTTAAATTAGGTCACCATTGGACTTTGTTACAACTGCTGTAAATCGAAGCTAACTACAAACTTCTCAGAGCCACATTACATGCTTATATGCAGTAAGTATCAAGTACTCAAAAATGTGAAGTCTTCCTGGACTTGAAGTAAAATGCTGTGCAGCAGGACTGGAGTAATACCTTGTCTGTGTATAGTGTAGCTCAGATACTTTGCTGCATTTGAACCAGCTAACACACAGTTGCTGAACCATTCAAACATGTAAACAGTTGCTCTATTCTAGGAGAGGGGGAACAAAGGCGTGGATAATTTGCTCAACTGTATTTCTAGGTAGCATTGTTCTGCAGTTAGTGACATTTCCCGGTTACAGAAATAGCAGGACTGCACAAGGCTTTTAAATTGCTGATTGAAATCCTGCTATGGAACAAAATAACATGCAGATTTCTGGCTAAAGAATTTACATTTTCTACAGCCCAAGACAGAAGATAATAGTGACCAATTACTGGAAGTTAAACTTGTGTTGAACTCTGAATTCAAAGAATGCGAACAAAAGGTTATTTTTCTACAATGAAAAATGAAAGACAGTGTGTCATTTCAGGCTCACAAAGCTCTGTCTCCTTAGTATGCAATCAGGTGCATCCTTGAGAGAAAGGAGGGAGTAATGGCACAGCAATATGTGCAAACCACTGATATAAATCAAGAGACCCTTCAGCAGAGCTAAAAAGAGAAGAAAAGGCTGCGGGAGATATGGAAAAAAAAAACCTTTTCAGGCACTGCAATGCCACTTGATGTTTTGCATGTGTTAAACTAGATTTAACAGCATATTTCTTGTGGTGGTGCATTGCCGCTCGGCAAACTGAGATGAACAGTGAAGTGTAATGTAATGTTGCCTGACGGACAGCAGTTATGGATAATAAATCCCAGGTTCAGGTGCTGTTTGATCATAAATCACACTCAGACTGTTGGCCAAAGTCAAATCCATCAGGCTGCCGTGCAACAGGGAGCACTGGGCTGGAGAAGTGTGAATAAATCCCATTTTGCTTAATGGTTTGTCTCCTAAACCATTTCAGTATACAACAGAATATTAAACAAACATAACTTTCACAGATGCTTTGTCTTTATTAGGGACAAAATCATTTGTTCATTGGTAGCTGAAGCTAAAATAGGTCAAAAAGTTAAATGAGCTAAATACTTTGATAGGGAAACTTTCACCACATAAAAATATATCAGTCTTTTTGATATATTTTTTATGTCCGTCCAGATTCACGAGCCAGGGGGGTCCAGTGAATCAGAATGTATCATCTGCTCGGTGGCAGGAGCCCAAGCAGTGGGAAGCAGTTGAAAGGTTCACTAATATGATGTTTTGCTGCTTGTTTCTTTTACTGCAAGGTCATCATAAAGATAAAAATAATCCCCCGTGACAAATTTGTTTTCAAAAGGTTTCATTCTCCTTCTCTATCATCTCTGAGAAATATTGCCCGATAGTGCTGACTCCAATAGAACGCTTTGATCGGGGCCTGATGTATTACCCTGTCTTTCCTGTAATTCAAATGCCTCCACCACTTGTTTTGGGGAAGAACATGAGAGTGTGAAATGGTCCTTTGGGAAACCTACCAAAGGGCTTCTTTATTCCCAGACACATGTTGATGCATGTCAAATTTCAAATCTGATGAAAACCTGCGTGCAAACATTTTCCAGTGGATGGTAATTATGCAAATGCAAATATGCAGCCCACTGGTAGGAGGGACTATTTATCAATGCAGCTTGATATCGCAGGCAGTGATTTGCTTGTCCTGGCCAGGGTTCAGAATGAGATGAGAATCCTGCAGTTGGTGCTTCGAGTATTGTTGATAAATTTGTCCAGATTGTGATTGCAGTCAACATGTAAGATATGGGACAGCAGAAACTATGCACTCACTAAGACATAATGACTCACTGAACTCAGACTCTAATGGAGCTTCTGAACAATGTTTACATTTTTAGCTTCGTCTCATGTCTCCATAAATCTGAACAGGGCTAACTACAGTTTATAAAGTAGACCTATGTTGGTTAGAATTAATAACACACAACTGGCTCCCTGGCAATTTGCTTCAAAGATAAGCTGGCTGATTTACACCAGAACCAGTTACAGTACGACCAACTACGCTGTGTGTGTCTGAGAAACACTGCCTTATGTAATGAGCAGCAGCTCAGACAGTAGACTAAATCTGACTCTTACATTATGTGAGCGCTAACAAGCTGTCCTAACCTAACATGGACAATATATCCAGAAAACACTTAACTTGAGAATATTTCTGGGTGTTGCGTTAATATGGTTTGTCAGTTTAAAGCAATATTTGTATATTGTGAAAGTAAATTAGTATGAATCATTAGTTTTCTGCTTTATTCACACTGTTATGTGGCTCTGCTTATTCAGCTCATATTCTTGTAGCTGGGCTCCACATATTAAGTGTGGCTTCAGTCACTGGAACTATAATCTGTAAATGTGTACTCACAGCTCGACTTCTCCTGAACGGCCTCTCGTGGTAGGGCTCATCGTCCTCTATATTGTACAGCATATCCTGAGTCCTGCAGCGGGGCGGGTATCCACAGGTACACATCAGGTAACCTGCAAAAAAGTTGTGTAATGGGTAAAAAACATCCATCCATCCATCCACTTTCTATACCGCCTATCCCTTTCGGGGTTGCAGGGGGGCTAAATCCTATCCCAGCTTCAACGGGCGAGAGGCGGGGTACACCCTGAACCAGTCGCCAGCCGATTGCAGGGCAATATATACAGACAAACAACCATTCAAAGTCACACTCACACCTAGGGGCAATTTAGAGTCACCAATTAACCTAATGAGCATGTTTTTGGTCTGTGGGAGGAAGCCGGAGTGCCCAGAGAGAACCCAAGCATGTACGGGAAGAACATGCAAACTTCACACAGAAAGGCCCCGCCCGGGGATCGAACCAGCAACCCTCTTGCTGTGAGGCACGCGCACTACCTGCTTGCGCCACCATGCCGTGGGTAAAAAACATATTTATAGAAATTCACAGGTTCGGGCAAAGTTAAAAATGATCTGAATGCTGGCAGGTGAGAACAAAAATAAGTCTATTTTGTGTGGAGAAATAAGAAATGAAAATAATTCTGCACAGTGATATATATGCTCTTGTTTACATTTCAAGTCATTAAGTACAAAAAACACACAGTATATCCAGGGTATCAGCAGAGTTGTGCAGAGTTGCAGTGCAACAGTTACATATCCTAATAAAAACATTTCACAGTTTTCATACAGGACAGTTGGTCTGAGATTGATAGAATAAACTTTGCTGCTTGTAAAAAGTACCAAAAAGTACTAGCTTTTGACAGCCACAAGTTAGGCTCATTGTCACTGAGGAACACATCAAAAGCTGCAAGAGCACAGGTCCTGCTCTAACTGACAAATACTTTTCCAAGATTATAACTCTCAAAATGCCAGAACGGGTTGACAAAGAGGCCATAACCTAGTTAGTAGTAAAATATGTGTGCCAGGACATCAGATCGCTTGAAACTGTGGTAATGGATTCAGCAAACTGGCACATGGCTTGATTGACACCAGTGCCAGAGCTGGCCATGTGGATGCTGAGCAGCTTCTGCCTAATCTGAAGATTGTATCATGCAGACTGACAAAATATGCAGAGGACATGTAACAGAACATTCCTCCAGAGCTGAAGACGCAGCTGCCTGATGGCAACGGGGCAGTTATTTTGGATATGTCGACAGATGATTACTGCAAAATTGGTCATCTTTGTGTCACTTTGCATTACATCAACAACAAGTGGGAGCTGACTGAGCTTTGCACATCTGAAAGGGACAGTACATTACGCAAAACAGGGGACAACCTTAGACCAGCCATCATGCAAGCTCTACACAAATACAATCTTCAGGAGTTCTTCTCCAAACTGGTATGTGAGTGACAGGGATAAACATAATTGCAGGCCTCCGCACTGTTACTACGCTTGTGCAGCACACCTTCTGAACACAGTGCTGCACAGCACACTTGGAAAACTTGCTAAAGATGATATCTTTGGTGAAGAAGTATCTGCTCTTATCAGTTCTGCTAAGTCGCTTGTCATGTGGTTGAAGTGATGAGCATTCACAGCGAAGCATGTCATCCTGTTTAAGGTACTACATTGTGACTGTCAGAATAATTATGACAGTCTTGCAACATATTGAAGTGTCAAATGAGTAATTTCAGCAATCAAATCTCAATCTTGACATCCTTTATAGGTTATCTGAAGGCAAAAAAAATCACAACACAGTTTAGAAGGTGTTTCTTATGCAACTGATGAACTTGTTGGCATTATCAAGATAGATAGGCCTAACTGATCCTTCCGAGGTTTTGTGTTGGTGGAAGAAGCATGTTGACATGTTTCCTGGCAGTGATTGTGCAGAATGTGCTTGTCGTTCCAACACCGAGCACAGCCAGTGAAAGAGATTTTTCCTCAGCTGGATTTGAGATTCAAGAACACAGAACCCATCTTAAACCAGTGAGCACGATATTCTTTTTCTTCACAGCGACCTCAAGGGCAATTAAATGTCAGCATACTATAGTGAAAATAAGTCTGTGATTGATTCTGGTTAATTATGACTTGAACTCATGTTTCTACATGTTCCAGTTGCCCAAGTACAACAGTAAAAATATAGCACTTGAAATGACAGTACAGCCTGTGTGTTTAACCACGGGTCTGGTTGTGAGACTTATAATAAAGGTCAGGACATGTCAGGGCAGGTCCAGGTGTGACTTGGTTGCAGGCTGTCTTCTTCTGCCAAGCATATCGTCATGTACATGATATGTGTTCAAGTGGTTTAGACCCCGTTTACACTTAGGAGAAACGCATATGTTTTCATGCGTTTTTTTTTTTTCACTGAAAACATTCATTTTTAAAAACTCCGGCCAAAGTGGAGATTTCTGAAAACGCTGGCTATTTGTCGGAGTGTAAACTGGGCTAAACTGCGTTTTAGGTTCCGAAACGTCACAACATGCAACTGAAAATACTTAACGTCATGTGAGCGACCCATGTTTACACTCGCGCCCATAGGTTTGGCATAGTTATGATGCGCTTGACGGTGTTTTTATCCAGACTCATGTAAACGACAACATTTTTGAAAACGATGTTGTGTGCACGATGTTATTTTTGAAAACAGAGGGACCAAAATATCCGTTTTCCAAAATACCCTGCTACGTGTAAACTTAGGCTCAGTCCTGAGCACTTAATCACCTGAACAGAAAAACAGCGGCCAACAACAGACAATAACGCTATTGCTGTTGCTGCTAGGCAGAATGTTGCATCTAAAAGCCACCAAGGCTAACAATTAGCAAGCTAGCAAGCAGGTAGCGTAATGCAGGAAATGCAAAGGCATAGCGACAAAGCAAAAAGGTGAGGCTGTTGGGAATATCACCATTTTCCTCAGCCATATACAATTATGAGGAAAACCACACACCAAAAGCTGAATGTCCTTGTCCTCAGCCACTTCTGACAATGTTCACACACATGTCACAGCTCGCCTGTGGGCTTTCAGAAAATTTGCATTACAACAGCATGCTGAGTGTATACACCCTATAGGACTTGACTAAATGATTTGGTCATTATGAAATCATAAGTAATGAAAACAAACTTCTCCTGTCAAAGCTAGACAGCAGACCCATTCTGTGTTTGACCGTGTCATTTCTTTTCTGTGCTAGGAGCAAAAATTCCTGCATTGATACAATCTAATGGCCACACAGGCTTGACCTCTCTTCTGTTAGTCCTCCAAATAAATTAGGCCTCCTTTATGTATTTTTTAGTGAAAAATACGATGGATCTGCAGATGGAGTCAGGGACAAGAGCTTCTCCTTTTTGTTGATCAATACAATTTCGAAGCCACTTCCTCTTTAATGGTTGGCTGATCAAGGTCTGAAAAGCGTAAACCTTTTTAAAAAAAGCTAAATTGTTTTATTGGAACAAAAATTACAAAAGTAAAACTTAAGAAGGTTGCAAGCACTTTATTCAATGTTCCTCAGTTTAACAGGGTTTATTACACAAGTATTCCATCAATATGATCAGATCAAACACTGCTGGCTTTATAATTATTATCCAATGATGCTAACGTTATTTTTGAAAGACTGAGCACAGCTTACTCAGATCTCATCTTTTTCGCCTTTGGAGAAACTCATGTATGGCGTAAGCTTGACGAAATACTTGTTTGGCCTTGTGTCTTGTTTTTTCTCTTTCAAATGTTGTCATTTGAGAATGCTTTCCAATGAAGAGACAATCATGACCTGTGTCACCAAATCATATAAAGTATTGAAAGTATAGTCTAATTTCCTCCTGTCTCATTTATGAGCTTCATGGTAAAACTCAGAATAGTTTACCATTTTTAAAAAAGGGGACAAGGTGACAGACATATTCATTGTCAGTTGCCCAGCAACAGTGCTCTTAGGGGTTAAACCACTTGAATGTGAAGCACAGTGTGTACTCGACCTTCTATGTTGAAACATGACCTCACTAGTTCCACTTTAAGACACTTTTATGTTGAAAATCCAGATCAGTTGATTGAAGACCAACTCAGCCAGACTGATGCTGTAATGTGCTGCTGTCTGAGTTTGTTGGGTGCGTGTGTGTGTGTGTGTGTGCATGCGCGTGTATTTTGGGGTGTGCATTGTGGCATAGTACAGCTACCTCCTTTCTTGTTTATATTGTTCTATTTGTTTGTCTTTTGTTTTTCATGTACAGATTACAGACATGCAACATGTATGTAGAAGGAAAAAATACTGGTGGCTTTTCCACTTTTCACAAAGAACAAGTAGCATGCATGTTGTTTGGTTATGTGCAAGAAATCATAAAAAGGACAATGCTGTCCTTCAGGAACACTGCTACATTTCTAATAACATTAGCAAACATGGCACCTCTAGTGTTACAGTGCAGCCAAACCGCACCGTGAGGAAACGCAGCTGTGCTGTACATGTGTCATATACACCTCTGTGTAGAAAAGCTAAACCCATTATCCATATTGAGTTTTGCTTAGGTAAGCTTGGCTCCCCTTTAGAAAACAAACAACGAGAAACAAGAAAGCTACACTTGTATGGCAGGGAAACATTGATGTCTTGCAGAGTGGTGGCAGCTTTGCCATGTAGACATATTGCAAAGGCAAGCTTTTTGAGCAGGTTATTGCATGGAAGTAAATGGTTTTCAATCTTTCCTGACTCCTGACAAAATGGCTCTTTGAAATGTGCCACAACACCAGAAATGAAACACTGTACTTACTCTTAGGCTGCCTCAGATAACAGTAACCTTCAAATAATTTTATGTTGGAATGTATATTTCAGACTTTGAGTGCACAGGCACTTAGAGAAAAACACTCAACAGTATAATAGTAGTCGTCCGGTCTCACAGGACCTCTAAGAGAAGCTTTTGGTTCACGGCTTTTTTCCTGTGCAGCTGAATCCACATCAGTCACATAAAGGGCACCACAGAAAAACAAGGTCACAGGAAAGTCAAAAGAAAAATGGTTAGGAAACCACAAGAAGTGGCTAGCACTGAATGAACCACGCAGCAGTAACTTTTTTTGACTGATGATTATTGGAAGGGGCACTGCATACAAATCCATAATCTAATTAATTAACAAACACCATATTTATTATTTACATTTTTGGCAGCTGACACTGTTATATAGGATGACTTATGCTGAGTGAGCAGGTAGGCATTCAGGCATCCCGAGCACACTCTGACAGCGCACATGCCTACTGATGGATGCATAATGGCTGTTGGAAGGACTGACTGTGTGACCTTTCAGTTACAAGACGGTCTCTCTAACCACTATGACCGTCTATTACAACAGCATCCATAAACCTTGGTCAAAGAATTTCGAGCTCAGTGAACAAGCAGCCAAAAGTGCACCGGATCGAAAGGTTAGCCAAGCAGCAGCAGCAGCACCGTAAGACCTCCCCAGAACTTGTGGTGCTGTCAGTAATGTGTTTCAGGGGACCTGACAACATACTTACGCAGTGCTTATCTCAGAGAACATCACAACAAGAGGAGATAAGAGACTAGAGTTCTGTCCTCATTTTCCAGTTCATTTTTCATTTCCCCCACCATCCTCTCTCCCTTCTTCACTTTCCTATTCCACCAGCGCTCTGTGGTGGATTGTTGAATTTCCCCTCCTCTAGCTATCATCCTCTATGAGTTGGCAGAATTTTTCACACAGCTTTTGGCCTGAGATCAGTGAAGCACCTTGGGCACAGAACAAAATATAGAACCGGGACACGGAGACAGACACAACCTCCCGCAGCAATCTCCTCCCAAGCAATTTTGATAGCAGGGGTGGCGGTGTGGGTTATTCCCTCTGTAATACACTATGAGGCCCTAAGCTTGTTCCCTGCACAGTAGAGAGCACTCGCTTCACTCTGCATGACTCTCTCTTGACAGTCAGACAAACAGACATCCAATCTCCGGTTTGGATGATTACGCTGCTATTGACCATGACCTTATCATTCATGTGTAATTTGTGTGAGAGAATTCACACACCATTTGTGTGGCGGCAAGAAAAGTGAGGCCCAGCTTCTTTTTTTAGTGTCAACAAGGACAGAACAGAAACTTTCCAAGGCTGGTGGTGATCAGTCTGCTCTACAGTTGCCTTGACAAGAAACTATATGAAAGAAAAAAGATCAATGTGGGATCTGGGTCCGCTTCCAAGAAGGAGGATTACTGAATTATCTGAATAACGTTGCTGAGTAAAACCTGGAACCCATTCAAATCAGGAAAACGGTGTGATGTCACTGAAGGAAGCTCTCCAGCTTACTCTTTAAAGGAGAACAGGCCCCTGGGTGGACATTTAGACTAACATTTGAGCTTGTTTTTGTTTTGTTTTTACGGTCCATGAGTTATTTCATTGATTATGCTGATAACAATGGCAGCATTTCAGTGAAATATGAACTGCCAGTGAGAGAAGCTTAGCTTTCTCATTATTAAAATCCTTCTGCATCCATCTATGCCACTTTTGATGCCTGTGGTTAGGGCCAGTATTGATGGTTTATTTGCTTGAATCATGTTTACGTAGAGCAAAGAGATCAGGCTGATGTGTTATTTAAGCTCTATCATCAGCTGCTCTGAGGAATTCACAGCAAGCTGAATCCCTTCTGTGATCCCTTCAGATAAAGAAAATTAATCCATGTCACACCATTGGGACAAAGGACAGGCTATAATTTACATTAGCACATCATCCATTGTCAACTAATGCAATTACCAATAACCTGTGATACTTTTACAAAAAGGTGGTGTTCCTCTGTAGCTGGCTCAGGCTCTAAGAGGGAATGAGTTACACGGAGGAATGTTATTGTTTCAAAAAGAGGCTTTAAATTTGTGCCGCTGAATGCAAATGAACGCCTTTGAAGTAGAGCAATCTTAGAAAATTAAGGATATAATTATTATTTTTTTTTTTTTTTCGCATGAATGAAACTGCAAGCAGCAAAAGTTAGCAAAAAGAGAACCTAGATGAAATAAATGAGAGGGCTGTTTTGTTCATGGTCAGAAACAGCAACCATCTCATCCTATGAACTGTTTTAGACAGGGCTAAAAAGGAAGAGCCGGTAAGTAGTGTCAGTCTTTTTTGCATTAAAGAGCATATTTTTGTTACTGAAGAGGAACCTCTATCAGGGATGTGCAGGCAATTACACCAAATGCTCCCATGCATGAAATCCCAGCTGGTTGTTATTGATAAATTTCCAAACACCTCCAAAGACTTTTCAAATTACCTCTCTCCCTTATTAAAACTTAACTCATGCATTTCATCCCCTCCCCACCCCCCCGCATCCTTTTTTTCCAAGGGTATGTGTGAGCGTGTTTGTGTGATAGTGCAGCAGCAAGCAGGAAAATATGCTTGAGAGAGAGTGAGAGAGAGACAGAGAAGGAGAGATAAAGAGAGAGGGAAAAAGAGAGAGGAAGAAGAGTGAGTGTATGTAGGATTGGCGTGCTGGACATATGAACAGACAGCATCCATTTATCTCCTCCTGGAGTACCGATGGGCAGGGCTTCATTATTAGTAGTGAAGCTGTAAGCTGAACATATTTTGAGTCTCTTCTGTATTCAAGCGGCATACCTCTGCATTAACACAAGCCATTTCTCTTTACATGGCTGAATGAGATTCCCTTTAAATCCATCTGAAGGTCAAATGCGTTGCTATACTCCAAGGTTATAAGAAATCTCAAGTTCTGCTCCCTAAATATTCCCTTGCTTCTGTGTCATCTCTCAAGGATAAATCTGCTTATTTGAAATGACATCTTAATTGCGCTGAGTGAAGATGAATGGACTGCATAAATGCAAATGAATAAGTAAGAACAGTAGTTAAGTTATTTATTTCCTCTGGAGCATAACACCCTTCAACATGTGAGGTATGTTTAGACCTTTCGAAACCACAACGGCACTTAACGAGGCACGTCTTTTGTGCTCAAAACATATTAAAAACACAATTCAATTAGCAGACAATCGCAATCCCCCCCCGCTGCCCCTGCTCCCTTCCCGTAATCACACAGCACATTTACTATAAAAGAGGTGACAAGATGCTTTTACTGGCCCTTTCAATTCTTATTTCAATAAACTATTTATCTGCACTGTCATGGGACAAATTTGTCTTTCCTCTCAACAAACACTGAAAACCCCTGGCTGCATGAGATCTGTGCTGCGGTTTGTAAACAACCAACTGGCCATTCATGCAGGATTCCCGGCTCAATCTGACAACCTCTGCAGAGTACTTCGACAGACCACCACATTTGTTGTCTCTGCTCTTGAACCCATCCTGCCCTCCAACCTAAGGCCGCCAGATAAGAACATCCCGCCCATGAACACATTTAAATGTAAATGTGGCTCCATGTGGAGGCCTTCATGAATAAAGACACAGTTCTAACTGCGACAAGCCTTTATTACAGTGTAATTAATCATCTCATTGGGCTAGAGATTAATAGCGAGGGAAAATTAAATGCATCTTTGCACACCGACTCTGCATTGATTTTGTAAGCCTGAGAAAAATAATGAAAGGTGCTATATGATTAAAATAAATGACACTGCATGTTGTTCGGCCCTCAAATATTTACAGGGCGTAAATATTTATCAGCAAAGTGTTAAGAAACACGGAACATCAGCCATCAGGGCTACTTTACAGAGGAGCACATTTCACCCTGATGGATGTGAACTTTTTTTCCCCTGAAAGCAGAATAATGACACATGCTTTGATGTCAGAGCACTCCACAGATGCCTAGAAATGCTTCATAAAACAGCAGCCCCTTTTTAACACTTCTTATTTGTGTCACCAAGATGTACTCACAAGGCCCTGCTAGTGATGAATTACGCATTCCTCTCATGCGCCCTCCGTCCAATCCTTTGAGACACAGACATAAACCCACGGCTATAAAGAAAATGCACGGTAACACTTCTCACCCCTACAGTGTACAGGCCACTGGGGGCCATGGTAGCGCAGACAGCAGAAGAGGTAAGTGATACTGGTGCCATGCAGCAACGCAAGGAGGCAGACTGCCACTTCTGACCAGTCTGTGGGCTGCAGAGGTGTATGTAAGGCTGGATTAGTATGCATTGGCTGTCTTGAGTCATGGTGGGGCATTGTGTCTACCCTGACAAAGCACAGGTGGGAAGAGTGAGTGTGCTAACAAAAAGGCTGGTTTCCTTTGATGCTATAACACTGCAATATGTCACTTGCTCTTTTTTTCTTTTTTTTTGCCCCTATTTCTGTCATTGTAGTGGTGGCGGGGGGTGGGGGTGGAAAGAGGTGGTGATTGTTGAGTGAGATGTTAAAAGGAACATATGCATCTGTTGTGTGGGACAACAAACTAACAAAAGAAACATGATGGATAGTTTTTTTTAATCCTTAATTTACTGGCTGAGTTCACTAAGAACATTCTTATTCATGGTGACAACGCAGAGGATCAGTAGCTCAGAGAACAGGAGTAATACACGGCCGCATAGCTGGAAGCAATAATGGGTTTTTTACAGCAGTAGCAAACACCTGTAGCTCTAATCACAGAACATGATTTTTAGCTTTTGATGGTGATGACAAGGACAGTGATAATTAATATCATAGTATCACTATTTTACTGTGCATAGTATTGCAGCCACCAACAGCCAGTGGCACTACTGCAAACACTGCTCTTGGCGTTTGCCCATATCTTTAACTGCCTCTGCTGCTGGCTGCTTTGAGGCGATATTTTTATATTAGAGAGTTGCTCTGATTCATGTTTGACCTCCCTGCCACACCAGCCCTTTTGAATGCAGTGCTGGCAGAATAATAAATGCTCTTGTTGGTATAAAAATTGAGGAATTTCATGACTGTGAGGATTAGAAAGTAAATTCATAAAACGTTCACGTAGATGTAATGTAAAAAGCATGAAGAAAGGCTACCACCGGACTGACAGTTAATTCCTCCACATCAGCTGAGGTGAAAGTCAAATTGGAATACTGAATTTTTCACTGTGAACACACTTCAGCTGATTTGCATGGCTTAAGGTGTTTGAATCCTATTTTTTATTCTCACTGGTTTGTGCCTGGGTTCAGTAAATATTTCCAGGTTTAATAATTCATCGAATATACTGTATCGGGCATGAATCTATCAGCGTAGATGGGATTCAATATTTCACAATAACTACCCCTCTTGAAGGTCATCTCCGACATTTGCTGGTCAACAGCATGATGTCATCAAATAATGACAGGAACAATATGCTTCACCTTGCTCCCATCATCCCCAAAATGCATACAATGTATAAAATCTATATTAAATGCCGTGACTCATAAGCGACTGCTTGCCCCTAACAAAAGCAGACACCAGATTGCATTTCTCATCAATGGTGCACTCCATTTAACATGAGCTGACAGACAGATTGCAATTTGCTTTACACACACCCTTTATGACAACGTCCTTTACCATCCAGCAAACATAATATCATGTAGGTACTTCGTGCCGAGTTTTTGCTGAGTATATCCCCCTCTTGACCTTGGGACAAGGTGTCATATATTAGGCACAAAAATGAAATCTCTATGTGTGTCCTTGTATCAATGATTAAAGTTACAGCTGTTGACGTTGTGTAGCTTAATTTGCTTGGATGAAAATAATTACATAGTACCACTTGTGATTCTATTGCCGGTTAAATTCAAAGGACACAAGTGTCAGCAATGGATGGTATAATTCAGGCTGTTCTGTACTTCTGCAGTACATGATTGCTACACAAGCTGTTTTTATGATAAGGTCTCTGTAGCCCCCTGGCACCATCCCCTCCTGCTGTACAGTTGATTCATGTAAAGGGGGTGACATCTTAAGGCACATACCTGCTGGGTGCTGCTTCTTGAATCCAATATTTTTCTTTCTATATGTACACAGTCCTATGTTGTCAAGTTGCATCAAGCTACACGGCTTCAGACTCATACGCCTGCTGTGCATGAACTCTGGCATACAACTTATCCTTATCCCATTGCAAAAGCACTGTGTTGCGTTGTCAGATCACATTACGACAGTCATATGCAGTCATACATTAGTCACACAGGGGAAAACAGCATCTTTGGTTCCTACAGCTGCTCTCATCTCCCAAGGAGTCCCTCCTGCTCTATAAGTACGTGTGAGCTGCCATCAGTAAACATGAAGGGCAACCACAGTCAACATGCACAACATATTGCTGCTTCAGATTCTTGCTATTCATAGGCTGAATGACTCCTCAGTAACCCAGTGAGTCACCTGCTTCAATAATACATTTGTATTTTTTAACTCTCAAAGTGTGGAGTATTTTAATATCTTTCAGCTCACTGTTTTGGTTTTGCAGACGGCAACTTTACTGTTTTGATTCAGTGTCACTGCTCTCAGCAACCTCGATTCCAGCAACAGGAACATTACTTTCAGCAAATTAGCTCTAAAACCCCACTGAATGCAGTGGAGCAATTAGCTGCTGAAGAGACAGATATTTCCCTCAGGTGTCAGAGAAGACCAAAAACAGAGCTAAAAAGATAATGAATATTGAACTTACATTCGTCAGGTGGCCAAAGACACGACTCAAACAAATACACAAATGGTAACGTTTCACCATGTCAGCTGGATGTGTAAATCAGCAAGAAACAAGGTTATATTTGCTATTTTTACTTTTAGCCCACAGACACTCAATTTACAAGCCCATTCATGTAATCACACATATCCAAAGTGACATCAACCAACACACCCTGTGATAACACAGTATCTTTTAGAAACGATTACCATTAAATTATACTGCAAATTGATACAATCTATGAGCAGGATCTCTACCCAACAATACCTTTCAAACTGGAAAAGGGAAAAAAGAAGTGCTGAACCAGAAATCAATCACTTACAATAAAACAAGACAAGATGCCTCACCTTTGAAGGTTGATGTGAGACATTCCTTGACTGTAAATGAAAGATGCTTCACTTTTGAACTTGCTATAGTGCTACAAAGATGGCAGTGAATACCTTGTTCTGCTGCTTGTAGATTCAGTGATGCCCCTGAGACTCTGGCCTCCTCTGAATCAGCGTCCATCTAAAGAGTCCTAGGGGAGGCCTTGTGGGATGATAAAAGAAAAGCTACCCTAAAGCAGACAGATGTCCCAATCACCTTCAGCTCTGGGAATTGTTAGATAGCTCTTCCCTGCATTAAAGAACATATACACAGATCAAAAACATCCACGAATGGCTTGGAATCTTAAGATTTGCTTTGATGGTGAGTTGGGAAATGTGTAGCGGAGCAAAGCTTGAACAATCATTTATCCTGCTCCTTTCCTCTCACATACAGGGAGGAAACCGCAAGCTTTTCTTTCTCTCCTAAATGTTTGATTAGTAAAAAGACTTCTGCTTCAATGTGCCAAACAATATGCGAAGCAGCACAAGTTTCTGATTCGGTGAACCACACATGGCTTATGAAATATATGGAAATCGGATCAGAAAATAATCTTAAGAGAACCTTTAATATCAAAGCCAAATGTCAGAGCCCAAGATGCTGAATGGAACAAGTGCACCCTCAGTTTGTGAGAAATGTAAAATCTCATCTCTTACCTTGAGTGAAGCTGTGACTGTGGGCAGGCTCAAATCTCTCACTTTTCTCTGCTTTTCTGGCCTTCTTGAGATAAAGACTCCAAGTCAATCTGCCCACCGCTGATCACTGACTATAAGCCATTTTTATCCTCACTCAAGTGACCAGGAATCTAAACCAGAAGACCATTTTTCCAACCCCACAAAAGAGAGAACGTACACCACTAAGCTAAAAGCTTAACCTGCAGCTCAAATGGTGCCTTTGAGCTTAACTCTGCAAAGCTGGCATATTCACATCAAGCCACAGTCTGAAGGAGGAAAACTGATGAAGTCTTCATATTTGATATGATAATGAATTGTTTTGGAGCACAAAGCACTACACAGAAAGCTGCACTGTTAGCATATTTACCTCTGCTATGCCATGTGCTATGTGATTGCCTTCAATTGACCAAATGTTTGTTTGTTTGTTTGTTTGTTTGTTTGTTTGTGACCTGAGAGCATCTCGGAAACCAATGTCCGGCTTGGCATGAAATGTGCTGTGTACATTCACGCTCCCAACAGGGAGAAACCTATCGATTTCTGTGATCTGACTTTCCTCAAAAGCCACCTTGAGGTCAAGCTTTGCCTGCTCTAGTGGCACAGCGCTTGGGTGGTTAGCACTGTTGACTCAGAGAAAAATGTCCTGGATTTGAACTCCTCTACAGCTGACTGGACTGCAGTGTGGGGTAGAGTGTTGAAAATCTATACTAAATACATCTACTCCCATAAAACATGACTAAATGAGAGTGAAAATTACCTTTTCAGAATTTTACTTTAGTAAAAGTAAAAAAGTATGTGGTTAATAAATAACTCAAAGTACAAATTGTTTTCCATTTTCCATATTTTCAAGCTGGCAGGCCAGTCCAAAATAGTGAAATAACTGTGGATAAAATGAAACCCTGAATGAATGCACCAAATTTCATGGTAATCTATCCAGAAGTTGAATTCTTTTTATTAAATTAGAAAAATGTCAACCTAATGGTGGTACCAGGGCTCCAGGCTGACTTATCACCACCATCTGATGAATAATTTTAGCTGCCCCAAAGTGAATGTACACTCCCAAAATCAAAACGTTGTTTCTTTACTCTACTCAACTATGGCTGTTAAAAGTATTAGCAATCAAAGTACTTTTAGCTCCAAACTGTATTCAGCTGAAGTACCTTTGTATATTTATTTATAGCAAACTTGTGTTGCTAAATTAAACCGCAATTCAGTGTTCAACACTTCATGTCCCTCTGAAGAGAAACTCTCAGTCCTGCTGTGTGTTAGGCGCCATCAGCTGTTAGCTCTGTCAGCTTTATTAGCTCTGTTAGCTAAATGTCAGCTGCAGTGGGTGGTGGAGATATATTCAGAGATATTTCCATGAATAAGTGACAATATTGTCTTGCAGGTGGCAGTCCAGGAAAAGTTGGAGGATCAGAGAGTAGTCAGCAGAATTTATCCACTCAGGATCCTGAATCTCTGCAGCAAATTTCATGGAAATCTCATGTCATGTCATATCTCATGGCTGTCAAGCTATTTACTTTGAGCAACACGTCAACCTCATCATGGCACTAGAGAAGTCTGGGCATCACCAAATCTATGGGATTAATCCCTAGGAGACCATGAATTTCTGCACCAAATTTCCTGACATCCCATCCAATAGCTGTTGAGATACTTCAATCTGGACCAAAGCAGTGGACCCACACAACCAACCGACAGACTGACCAACACTGACAATCCCAGAGCCATGTCGCTACCTCAAACACCGCAATGTCTACGCTTCAAACGATGAATAACCCACTCTTCTATGATGCGGAGCATACAGATAGAGAAACAGAGGAGAAACGGATTATCATGCAGGAGTGGTTTGAGAAGTTTATGTAAGATTTCTACTCCCTTTTTCCCCACTTTGAAAACTTGTCACTATTGGAATACATTGTTACTGACAGGAGTTCAAGTTAATGCAGATGCACTTCTTCATGAACAAAACAACTCAACAAGAAACAAAACAAAACAAAACAAAGCAAAAAACAACTTTTCCTCTATTCTTCTGTCAAGTCTATAGGAAGTGTTTGATAGGACTTTTGAGTGCATTACTTTACATACTTTACATAGCAAACCTTATATAACAACTCTGTCATCTAACAGAACTGTGCTGACTGCAAAGCTGACAGCACCTGAAAACATTTTCAGACTCTGCATGTATTAAAATATGAAAACTATATATGAATCTCTTTTTTTTTTTTTTTTTTTTTCAACGCAAGTGTTGGGGTTAGGTTGTGTTTGAGCCTTAAATGATGAACTAATCATTGTCAGGCTGTGGGCAGTGGCATGGATCCAAAGGTGTTGCTCTCGCCTGGAGAAAGACGACCTTTTGTTTGTTTCTCTGTTGTGGACTGGCAAGAGTAGACCAATGTTTTTCAAATTCTGTGTCATGACCTGACCCTGGAACATATATATGTATATACCAGATGCACCTCACACAGCTATTTGAAGTTACTGTATTGTTAACTAGCTCATGTATAGAATTTAGAAAAAAAGTGTTACGTTATGCAAAACATACGGTGTTTGCTATTGCACAGTTCTGCATTGACCCTCGCCCACTAGATCTGCCTTGTCCTTCAGGCTCTATACTTAAAGATTTATTAAAAGAATAACAGATTTTTCATCAAACATCGGGTGGCAGTTTGTGTGTTTAATCATGAAGGGTGAAAGCTGTGCTCAATCACAGGCCATTCCTTAACCTCTCGCCTCTGAATTGAGCTGAGCTCTTGTTTTTGCTGACACATCGAAGGTCATGTTGAGACGAATTGTTGTTCAGGAGAAACAGGTCCATAAACTATGCAATTTTGACAGTACTGTGTGTGTGCATCAGTTTTGAATCTTGATGTGAACACATTGCCCAGGAGATGGCTTGTGCCAAATATTTTGTCCCAACTTGTTATCAACACTTTGAACATGTCAGCTCCTCTACAAAAGACAAAAAGTTCAAATGAATTCAAGAGTGTTTTGGGGGAAACTTAAGACAGCTTTGATCAGTTTCAGTGGAGCTGAAAGAAATACCTTGTGTGATCGAATCAGTCAGCCCTCTCACAATTATTGGCATCAATATGATGAATGCTTCAGTGTGATTATACAATGAGGACAAATGGAAAAGTCTGAGCTGTTTGCTCAGCGTAGATTTCAAAAGTGCATCAAGTGTAATAAAAGGTGGGTAGCGTGCAGGCACACTAAAGCCATGTGCTAGAACCATATGACATGGTAAGAATGCACATGCTCCAGGCTAGATTACTGTCATGAAAATAATTTCCAATGCAGTGCACAAGGCCTAGTCTCTAAATGCGTCTGTAGCCGCCACCTGACCTTTTAACCTCTCATCCTCCCTCAATCCCACCTCCATGCAATAAAAGGACCAGACACAGGATTGGTAGTGGAGTATTTCTTCACTCTTCCTCCTGGCAGCTCAGGTTAGAAATTTAAGACAGTTAGACTGAAAGACATCAATGCATCAAATTCTCCCTGAAAGGTCCAATGTGTAGGACTAAAGACGTCCATTGGCAGAAATGCAAAAATCATCAGAATTATGTTTTCATGAGTGTATAATCACTTGAAAATTCGATACAATTGAAAATTCAAGAATCATGTTTTTGTTACCTTTCAATGAGCTCTTTACATCAACAGAGGGGCAGATCCTCTTCCACAGAGTCCATTATACTGCACCGCCATGCCTCTACAAGTGGCTGTCGAGTGCCATTCATATTTCTTTGTGTTTTTAGCAGCCACCATAGTTGCCACCATACTGCGACACACTTGGAGAGAGATGGGTGAGGCAATCTGCAATCTGCAATCTCACAGCTAGATGCCACTAAATCACTTGTTTCAAGCTCTTTCATTTGCTTAATTATCTTAATAAAATATTACAACTCGTTACTGAGACTTTTTTGCTGGTTCTGTAAGAAATGCTTGAAACTAGAATATCAACAACTATAAAACTATTTGATCAACACTGACAAGTATAAAACTGCTTTGTCGAAGTCAGAATTTCTTTGTATCCAGACAAATGTACATGTTTTCTGTGTGGCTGCCCTACTTAATGATAATTGTGGAGCTTCGACATGAGACATTTTAATTAATTTATTTATTTATTTTTTAAATCTATGTAAGTGAAAGTGTAAGTGTTCTGTTGGCAGGTAATTTTGCTTATTTTAAGCAACATTTCCCTCATTTTATTGACTTTTTCCTTGTTTTTGCAAGCTGAGTTTTTGCAGTGTGGGTTTTCATTTTGGAGATGCACTGAAGGAGTTAACCTCCTGGCTCACTCAGTTGGGCCTGCAGCTACTGCTAATCTGTGACATGTCCAAAAACCCAAAACCGCCTATCACAATTTCTCAGAGCCCAAGGTGATGTCTTCAATTTGCTTGTTGTGGCAGAATAACCAAAAAGAAAAGATATTCAAAATTTACGATTATACAAGACAGAGAAAAGAAATTATGAGAAGATGGAATCATTCAATGTTCAGTATTTCTGCAGGGACAATTCATGGATTTAGTAGTTTCTGAGTCATTTCTTAAATGGACTAATTAATCAACTAATCGTTTTAGCTCTCAGCTCTCTTTGATGACACATGATGATACGGTTGTTGTGGTGAACCTACTTTTACATTTAACGGTTACATCTGCTCAAACAGGTTTAGCTTCAGGCTTCATGCCAGGGATCACTGCCCCTTCCAGCACAGGATAACTGTTTTGACCAGCCAGCTGTTCTCAGAGGAGATCAGAGCATCTACAACAGACTTAATAATAAAATAAGTCCTGCATCCTCTTTCAAGCTTGTACCGTGTCAAGCACACCTCAGTTACCTCAAAATTTGGCGAGCATCAAACCTACGCACCTGCAGCAGCTCTGACTGTGGGTTTCTTCTCTCCTGTCCTGTGACTACATTAACGCTTAAAACTATCTTGACTCAACAAGCCCACATCTCTACCTGTGAGAAATGTATCAGTGCTCAGCAGTCTGACAACTGGCATTCTAGTTATTCTCTCATCACTCCACGTTTAGTGCAAATTAAATTGCATTCACATGGCACACTTTGTTAGAAGTCTGTAAAGCTGTAAAGCTGTGAGGTCTGTGAGAGCTAGAAGCGGGGTGAATCATTGTCTGGAAATAGATTACCAACTCTGTCTGTGACACCTCTGCTGCTCAATCTCAGTGTGACGCTGTGGTTGATCTCAGGGTGGGTCTCATGTTTACAGTGTATGATTGATTTTATCTTATAAAATGAATACAGAAATAACTCCTTCAGTGAAACTTATAGTGAAAGGAGAGATATAAGATACAGTATTCAAGCGTTCAATGCAAGAGCAAAAACCTTCTTCTGAAGACAACACTCAATGTTTATTCCTTTTGTGGCTTCTTTCTAACAAAAGGTAGCACAGATATAGACTTGGCAGCATTTCCTAGATATTTCATTCACCTATGTATGTTACACATAGTTTTTTAAGTATTTCTTCAGAGGAATTTCTTGCCACGATTGGATAAGCACACAGAAGAGAGCTGAGAGGAAAGGATGGGAGGAGGTGTGTGTTTGGATATCAGTTGGCAAAAACTTTGTTTACATTTCCAAAAGAGCGTGGTTGAGGTGTAATTTATCAATTACTCATCCTCCGACTGATCTAACAACACAGGTGAGGAAGGTGTTGATGGAAGTAAACAGTCTTCTGCAGCTCCGTATGGCTACACATTCTGCAGACACTCATCCTTGTTCAGTGTTTGAAATGAAATCCTGCCCACGCATTGGGTTTCATTCAGAAATACGTCATATCTAGAATCTGAAGAAGTCTTACTGTCATTTCACTGGACCTTAAAACCTCCAGGACACCCTTTTCACTTTTTAATGTAAAAAGTAGGGACGTCCCAAGGACCAATACTGACATTTTTAATAGATGGGCTACAGTAAAGCCAATCAAAAGCTGATCCCTTCTTTACTGAACTTGACTGTTTTGTCCCCCTCAGCCTGCTAGTGTTGCATCACTGCTTTCCTTAAGGACAGCCGGGCTCAATGTATTTTACTGCATAGACAAGTGAAAATTAGAGTGAGTGAATGTGGAAAATGGTTTGGTTGCACAAGGGATTGACTGACAACCAGGCTGCCAAAATACAATGAAAGCTGTTATCTTTAAACTCTTAAAAGAGTAGAGTACAAATCATTCAGCGAGCAGCTTCTCATTTTTAACTAACTGTTGCTTTCAGTGGTTAAAATGATCTCCGAGCACTAAGTTTAGGCATAAAACAACTTGGTTATGGTTGAGGAAAGACTGTGGTCACAAATTAATGTTGAAAAGTCACCATTCCTACAGCTGCTGCATGTACATCAGATCTTGCTGTTGGCCGTTTGCTGTGTAAACTGATGCTGTTGTTTTTCTTGGAAGGACAGGCTCAAAATGACTCATGATGCAACCCAAACAACTTCTTCTTCTTTGATCATAACATACTTCTGATATTTTCTTATTCTTTAGTTTATATACTAAATACTCTGCATGTAGATTGTCAGCAAGTAGATTCTGCAAAGATCAAAGCAAAGGGATGTAAGAGAAGTCCACAACAATTCATATAGACAGAGCAGACACCAGGCTTCAGCAGCCAGGCTGGTGGCACAAATGAGTGATTAATACACTCAGTTGTGTAGCTTTAAGGGAATAAGGCAGATGCTGAAGATGCTCCACAACTATGTAGGCTGTCTCTAGACTCGGTAATGGGGTGGTGGATGGTGTGCAGGTGTGTTATTATGCTCAGCTCTGATCCTGCCCTTTCAGTTTGTTCTTATGATATTAGTTCACTGCGGATACAAGCACAAAGTTCACTGGTAATGACTCAGTGCTGCTGTAGAGATCACATCGAGTCTTTTTCTTTCACAGAATGACCTCAGCTTCCTCAAGAACAACAGTGCACTGTTGCATTATCAGACCAGTCCAGTTTATGTTCACCCTCCATTACCTGCAGGCAGGCACAATCTGTAGCTCCTTACCCCTGAATGTTGACAGATGTCACCAGCTGCCTGCTTGACATTATTGTCATTAACAGACAGCTGCTTCTTATAACACCCCCAGCAAAGCTTGCCACCAGACTCGTGTGATTCTCCACCTCTCTGAAATAACTCAAGCATCCCATGGTAGTTTAATCTCTGAACATAATCCAGAGTTGAATCTGAAGCCTCAGGTGTAGCGAGAGTGAAGTTAACAGTAACAGTGGAATAACTGCTGGAAGCCATTTTTCTCGTACTGTAACCACAAGTGAGTTACACTGACAAATTCGAATCGGAAAATTAAAATGGGAATATTGTGAAATTCAATGAAACGGTTCCCCAAAGCAAGCAGTTTTCAGCCTGAATAAGAAGCAAGCCACAAGCTCTGAAATACGAAGTTTGAGCTTCTGCATAAACATAAGCGTCTTTGTTCGATGTCAGTAACATCTACAAATGTACACAAAGTAAGACAGGATAATTATTGTCCCTGATGAAAGTAAGGGTATGGAAAATGGCAGAAAGCTCAATTAAGCAAAGAAACAACAGAAAAAGGACAGTCAAACCTTCAAATGTCTTGGTTGAATTGTTAAGTGTACAAGACAAAGAGAGTGAGTTGATGAATTCTGCATTTCAGGGTCTCACTCTCAAGTACGAAGCAGGCTGTGTCACAGTCTACACTCTCAGACATATGACTGGTGCTGTAGGTACCAGCAGTCTCCTGAGGCAGCCCTTTACCACTCTGCTGCCTGTCCAACACACTGCTCACCACAAACAAAGTGTGTCCTGTCCTTGTAGTCTGTAATCCGGGAAAACGACGCCGCCATTCTCGTGCATCACTGAGCCTCTCTCTGAGCAGAGGGGGCTGGATGCCTCCTCATCTCTCCATGCTTTCAGCCTCTTCACTTTGGTATAATCTGTGCAGAGCAAGTACAGTAAACGGCATACTGGTCTTGTCCATATCAGTACTTAAGGGGAGGTCTGAGACACTATTGTAGTTCCATCCATCTTTGTAATTACAGCTTTGAAACTGGAGTCGCTGTGCTGTTTGGATTCTAATCATGTCCTCATGACAGCTTCTGTAAGACTGCTCCCCTCTACATTTAATTTGTTACCACATCGAGTGTTGTAACCCAATGATGCCCTGACAGTCGTTTGTGATAACACTTTGCAGAGAGGTTTACAAAATCCTGAATCGTTACCAAGGAACGAATAATGAACAAGTCAGCCACTGCCAAATATAGAATAATTATAATAACAGCTTCCTCAATCCAGAATATTAATGACGGAATAAGCCTAAATTAGAATCAGTTGTATTGTGTAGGCTGATATGCTTTTCCTGCAAGCACACAAGGACGCCCACGTACAGCACAAGCATGAGGGTGGTGTAAAGAACACATGTAATAAATCCTCTGTAATACAGAGAGAGAAGGAAGGAGGAGCACTGCAAGAGAAAGCAAAGAGTGAAAATGTGCAAATATGTAGTGGCTCTTCCTCGATGGACAGAGACGGAGGACACTGATGTGGCAGTGGACTAGTGAGTTATATGTAGATGCTCTTAGTACAAATACAGCTTATACCATGTTACAGCGTACCCTACATTTTAAAGATTTAAGAATGCAGGTTTAAAAAAAGGTTATGCAAATATTTTATGAATACGTTTGTTACACCTCCAGGATACATTTTGCTGTGTTATGGTAAGAAAAATAGAATGAAAACAAAATCCTTTGTTTACATGAAAACAGTACCTTTCACCCCTCAGTGCAGTGTTTTCTCCTGTTTCATGTTTCTATGAAGCACTTTAGGCATGCTAATGACATTCTCCACGGGTCTTCACAAGGACAACAATTAACCCTTTTCACTGGGTTGTTGCAGATTTCATGATTTTTTTTCCACATTTCTTTACATATTTTATTCGGGTTATTCGACTTGGTGAGGATTTGTGCACATCCCTCGAGCACGCGAGCAGAGAGGCGCTCTTTAATAGACATTATGATGAGCAAGAAAATGAAGGATTTTCTTTGGACAGCCTGATGGCTCATTGGTGCACTGCTGTGTCACAGCCAGACGCTCCAGACTGTTTCCTTGCCTTCTGCTCGGTGCATGCTAGGACAGCATCACTGTCAGCCTGATCAGGAATAAGTAGGTTTGTAAAGAGGATCAAGGAATTAAACATTTCCTTCATCAGTCAAGAGACTCTACTATGTTGACCGTGTGAATACAATCTACTGTGATGTTCAACAGCAAAAACAGTGTTATCCCTCTGTACACAACACAACGGTGATAGCCTGCTGCAACAACTGTCTAATTAATTATCGATTTAAAACGTGACCTTCAATGAAGTGCTATTCACTGGATTCAATTATACATGGATGCCTGGATTAGAACGAATTAGTGGACCTTAAAAATTCTGAATAAAACCTGAAATCCTACCCTTCACTAAATCCACATTTGTTTTTAGAGTCCACATCTACTCCAACAGATACAACCTGAAAGTGCAGGACAGGCAGTCTGGTGACCAAAGTCTGTCCCATCAAACACTGTATGCTTCACGCTCATGCTATTGACCAATCATACGTAACCTGCGTTAATAGATTTTTGGGCCACATGGTGCTGGCGCAAAAAGTTGGCTCTTTAATTCTGCAATATGTTCACTAATTGTTCGCTGACTTTGATTTTGACCTCTAATAAAGCTGAAAACAATGCTGGCGAGGGCAGTGAGAGTGAATCGAATAATAAAGTGGGGTTTCAGCGAACATCTACCTTGATAATTGATTCATCTACTAATTATAGTTTTGATTAATTGATCATTAACTGGTTAACAAGAAAAAAATGTTATTAGTTCCAGCATTTTGTTACAAAAAAAAAAATAGATAAATAAACTATATTCCTCGTATATTCCTTCTTGTACAATACTCTTTCAAACAACTTGGCAAGGCCAGTACAGACAAGGCCCACGACGATAAAAAAATACAATTAAATAAATGGACAATGGGGAAGCAGCCATGAATGGAGAATAAAAGGGAACTGATGTATTTTTGATCAGATATTGCTCAAGTTTCTGTTGTGAGGAAATAAAGTATTCATTTTACACTGTCTCTTAATGGCATGAAACATTCCAAAAACTAACATGTTGCTGTACTCCAGTGTCTCTCTGACCTAATTTCAGCTAATTAGTGTTGACTAAATCTGCTGTCTGCGGCAGATTTGTGTCCATTTTGACAGACAAACGCATGATTACAGGTTCATTGAAAAACAAACATAATATGCGGAAACAACTTCATATGTCTGTTTTCTCTCCATTCTGTGATGGATCAAGCTCAACAGACAGAAGACATTTCTGTTCATTATGTTTGTTTTTTAATCAGAACCTGTAATTATGTTTGTCATTAGTCTCTACCTTTGCCATTTTTCAAATGCTTAGCCCAGAGATCAAGGAGACTGCCACTTCATCACATGAGCTACACAGGGCATGACAAAGGCTAGTTCACTGCCCCAGATGTAGCAGACACAGTGTGTGCCATTCATCATAATACTAATTGATTTACCAACTAATTGATGATAAACGTCACTGCAAACTATTTTTAAAATCAATTTTAATTGATTAGCTATTGTAGCCCTCTTGTAAAGCTGTGGGCCATAAAACCAAAATAATGATCTAAAAGACGCTAAAGTGCTCTGCAGAGCACGGGGGACTGCAGAGTTGACTGATTTTCTGTGGGTCTGTCACTGGAAGCAGCCCCTCTCACATTAGATATTCATTTGACCCTGTGTTAATGGAAACTTCTAATTACAGCAGCTTTAGCTATGCTATAATTTCCACTTACTGTAGAGTTTCCAGCATATATATTTACAATTCCTTCCATGTATTTCCTGTAAGCACAGGACAACCAAATTTTCTGTCTAAGCGTGCTTTTATGCAATATGCATACAAATGTGAAATTTGAAGTTTTTATGTAACAAGATACTGTTACAGGACCATTATCTCAAAATATTGAGGAGGAAAGATGCACATGTACGTGAAAAGCCGGGAAGCCGGGCTCAAGTTTAAACATGTAATGACTGAAGTGAGAAAAGGTCAAAGGAGAGGTTAATAATACTCTTTGGTAACAACTTGGCTTCACTCCAGCAGAATACATGATGAGATAAGATAAACGGGCACATTACAGAAAATGGGTGTCTGCAGATGAATTAATGAAAACTGGCAAAGTTAGGTTTATGTGTCACATAAAAGGAGTGCGGTTCTGAGACTGCATATTTCAGATGACAAAATACTGAACTTTCCCTTCAAACTATCATTGAGCAAAAGTTTCTGTTAAACCTTTACATTGAGATGATTATTTTCAGTGTAATTAGTTGTTCCGCATTTTTTTGCCAGGTCTGAAACAAAAGGCTTCTCGTTCCAGCATTGATCCAGCCTTTGAGAAATCTGAAACCCTTCTATGGGCATAAAATGTGTCCTATGGGAATACAGATCCAGATACAGATTTTTGCTCAGAACATAGTCATTGCCACACTGATTACTGCCTCACCAGATTCATTTAGTGTTGTCTCTGCATACACATAGATCAATAGCATAGCCCAGAGGAAGCCCTCTACTGTGCCCTTGCTATTCTGCTCTGTAAATGACTTAAAGAAATCTCAGAAATTGTCAGGCAATAAACAGAGCATGGATAAAATATTGTCATCATCATTGGGAAATGACTTTTAAGTATTTAAATCACTATTTCAAACACTGAGCAAAGAGAGGTCAAGGGTCCCATGCTAATTAGCAGCATTTCTCAAAGCCATATATACTGTGTACTGTATGTATACTGAGTGTGACAGCTGTGCCTTCTTTATTTTAAATATGACCTTGTTATGTTAAGAAAAAAAATTTTTAACCAATATACTGATGGAGGTGATTTTGCTCTCTGAATTGCATCAGCTGCCTCATGTCAGTCAAAGTAATTCAGAGCACAAATTGTCATTATGGTCTATAATACTGTTTAAAAGGGTGAGTGCTTGCAAAGGTAATGTATTTACCTTTTCATTTAGCATTTTCAGGAGATGTACATGTTATTCTGTCTCCCCTCTTCATCTCAATTACTCAGTACTGTAAGTGTACTTACTGAGTAAAGAAGTAGTAAGAAAGTATGAACAACATAAAAAAAAGAGAGAAATAAAAGCACTTATTTTGCAGAATGGTACCTGTCAGAGTGCATAACAGAAGTATTATAAGTGGATGTCTTTTACTGCTGTATTCATAAGCAGCATTATGATATTGTAGCTAATCTTAACTAATTTATATGTTTAATCTATGAGAATGAATCAAGTACAAGTATGTAAAAATTGCACTAAAAATTGCAAAAAATGTAGTATTGTAAGTAAATGTACTTAGTTACTCTCCACCACTGATCTATTATTATGTGTTTGGGAGGATGTCCTCAACAGCAGAACTGCATGTGTAAGATCTTAAAGTTCCTCTGAACGTCAATCTCAGGGTACATACTGTACAGCAAGCACTCATAAGGCAAATCTTAACTAAACCTGTTAATTATGGACCTGTACAAATACTGTGGTGATCAGGGCAGAAACTAACAGGGATTTTCATCACTGCACTGATGCTGTTGACTTTTTATCTTAACTGATAAATCACTGAGTTAATAAAACAACAGTGACATGTGGGCATCAGAATTTCCCAATTTACACTGATACATAACAGAAAAAATCAGCAAATACCTTACAGAAGAAAAGCTGGAAAAATATTTGTGCCCTAACTGACTTTGATGATTATTTTTCTCCTTATCAACTAATTGATGGATTGACCAGTTTGTTCGAATGATTTCAACTGAGACTGGCTTGTTATGGTGAAGACTAATTTCAAAAAGCTCCAGTCATAATTCACATCCCTTTATTTCCATCCGGCCGGTGAATGTAATTTTAGCAGCTGAGGCTATGTGGAAAGGCTAATTGTTGTGTCGCCTGTGCCAGAGTGGGGGGTGGTGGGGGTGGGGGCTCATGGGGGAGCCATGGGAGGACCAGCCATCTGGAGTAGTGGGAGTGTTCCTGGTGGACTGGCAGGGGCAAGTTCATCACATCTCATGAGTCCATCCTTCTTCCTGAGCCAATTTTACTTTGTGAACTCGTATTTTTGTGTAGTGAGCTGAAATTATTACAGACTGACTGTGTATTGCATAAATCTGAACTAACAAATGAGCGTAATGCTGTCTGCCGGGTGCTGTCACAAGTACCAGAAGTTAAGCGTGAATGAATGATATAAATGAGGAGACAAATGAAATAGGACAGTCAGTAATTTCTGTATTTCAATACATTTATTTCATGTCGGATATAATTATGCCTGTTCATACACAGGTGGATACACAGCTCAGTGCTGGGCTGCTGACTTTGCTTAGTTGAAGCCCCTGTATGTACAACTTTGTGATTATAGAAAACTATTTTTGACAACATTAGCATTCCTCTTACAGTTTCCAGCACCTCTTGCCCTGAAGTACACAGTGTGTGCAAAGCGTCTATCTTTTTCAGCAGTCGCCTTGTCAAAAACTGATGGTCTAGAACAATTTTGTATTTTCTATGCCGCATTACCAAAAATAGCCTTCAATGAATAATCATCTATGCTTTTGTTATTTGTGCGACACTGTGATTAGCTTTCTTTGAGAGGAGACTAGAAATCATGAATGAACAATTGATATGCTTTTGGTTTATGAGCTGTTTTATTGATCTGCTTCACAGAAAACAAGCGGCAAGCTTGAGACAAGCACCCAGCTAGTTTTCGCTAGTTTACTCAAAGTCATGTTTTTGGCTTGCTGTCTTCCATTATCTGACTGTGCCACAGAAACAAGGCTTTTGTCTGCAGGATTTCAGAGGCAGATTATTGGCAAGTATCTAATAACTGCGCCTCATTAAAGTTAAGTAGTCATCTTTGAGCTGTGAACTCTGCATGAAGCTCAACTGGGACACGTTCAGTTGTGACTATCTGAGAGCAGCTCTGTCCTAATATAACCTGGTGCAATGCAAAGAACTGCAGGCTTCAGTTTGAGGACATAGGAGTAAGATTGGCATGGTAATATTGGCAATGCAAGCAGTTGTTAACACACAGCTAAAACTGGTGGGGACACACTAAAAAGGAGGGCTGATTAAGAACAGTCGCATACAGCAAAGTACTGATCAACTTTCTGCAGATCTAGTCAACATTATTTCAGATCAATAAGCTTTCAGTGAACAATTAAGAGCCAGCAGCCTACACACACACACACACACACACACACACACACACACACACACACACACACACACACTCCTGAACAGTGAACCAAGGACAAAACAGTCTCTCCAATGATTAACTTGAAAATGAGTAAGTAGTCTCTCCTCCACTTTCTAATTGGCTTATTTACAGTATTCTGTTTAAAGCGATTTAATCAATTGTATTTCCTTGTGCGTGGAAAATAATAACTAAGCTTGAAATTTATTATAGATTATTTTTTTTCTATTATGAAGGTGTACTCTTTATTATACAGCAGGACTGCATGAAAAATGTATTTTCTTTGACCAGTAGCCAACAGACTTTATTCATCCAGGATGTAAATAAAAGATTCTAATAGACCCAAATTAAAGTGGTTTAGTGTAATAAATAAGCTTTACAGTCTGCGGGTCATGCTGTGTGTTAGATGGAAGCATTATGCTGGGGACAAAATTACCTGTAGTTCTGTCTTTGAGTGAATAAATAATAAAAACTAAAGTGATTTTCTCAGGGCATTAGTTTACTTCATGTACCATGTCAGGCTCTGTAAAAAAATACATGAAGCATCCCGTTTCATTCAAAAAGCTAAAAAATATTAGAGTGATATGAGATGTCCAGTGGAGCAGTAAACACACACACTGTTAGTGCTCCTCAGAGCAACCCCTAAGGGCCCCCGAGGGAGGACAACACTTCACCACACCTGTTAATATTTCTCCTGTCATGTCACGCTGTATTTCTACTACAAGAACCAAAGAGACAAAACAGCTGTCTTGAGTCAAAGAAACAATGGTCTGACAGTATGCGCCAGCAGATCCTGGACGTACAGGCAGTATGAACATCATGCAAAGCTTATTGTGGACGAAGCTTAAATATTATGTAACCGTAATGAGTGTGATCTATTAGGTTTGAATGTAACAATCTGGCTTTGGTAAAGAATATGCACACAGCTTCTATGCATGTCTATAAACAGTTTAATCAGTGAGTGTGTTGTTGGTAGGCAGCAGCTCAGTGTTTAGTGTTGTTGTGTAAAACTGAGAGTAGGCAGTCAGAAGTAACCACTGTTAAATGAAGAATAAATGAATAAGCAAAGGAACAATAACTCTCAACATTTCAGGCACAGTTGTGACAGCACAAATATTGATTTCATGGGGTTTGGGGCTTAACTCGTGTCCTGTCCTTTTCCTGCACGACATACAGGACAAGAAAATGCTTCAGATCTTGGCTTGAAGTGCAGTGCAGCATAACGGATGCACTCACGTTACAGTGTACTTCAGCATGATCATAAAAAACTATAAACAGATGAAGTCAGTTTTAAGCATTCAGCTCCACGAGCAAAAACTACATTCAACAAAGTAGGCAAATATTCCACTTCTGATGGGCATAATGTCATTAAAATAAAAGCATGAGCAATATTGGCATTGTGCTTGTTGTGTCATCCTTCTCTACTAATTGGCTGAGAGTCAAGCGAAATTGAACTTTGTCCAATCCTGAAACAGACACAAATTTGCAGATTATAATGCAGCAGAACAGAGAAAAATGGCAAGCACAAGAATGGCAGCTTGTGGCAGTACATTTAAAGGAACTGTGAAATGTAGTCGTACACACTCTGAGTGTAAGAGGTTCAGAACTGAAGATATGTGTGGACAAGTATGGAAGTTAACTGTGAGTTAATGAATATTAATAATGGTCCTACTTTTAAATGCTACTGTGACATTACAGACTTGCAACTCATACTGCATGTTTACTAGTCTGAGTCCATCTGAAGTGGTGACACCAAGCCTGTGTTAATCTGAGTGTTGTGTGTATGTATTGAAATGAGATGTATTATTATTATTATTGCTATTAGCTACTTGTGTAGTGTAGTCATTCATAATTCAATCATATTAATGAAATGATAATATTTGGCTCACTTTTTTCCTCAAGGTTACAGCAGGGTGGAAGGGTTAGGTGTGTGTCATTGTTGCTTATCCAGAAATTTTAATGAATGTTAATGAAAGCCACAGAAGGAGTGAGAAATTGCTTTAGGCAGAAAAGCGAGATATGTATATCCCGATGACCCCACTCATTATGAACTTCTGATTGACGATGATGTGCGTTCCCAGTAGGAAACAGAGGCTACATTTCTATAGCCAATTACAAGGCTTTCACAGGCAGATTTTCTTTGTCGCAGGGACAAAACTCAAACTCCCTCGTCGATTACATTTGCCCCAGAGAGGTGCAACTCTAAAGGCAATTAGCCTCTGCCTCCCAAAGGATCAGCTCCATAGGGATAGCATATGTTTATTGTTTGTTGTGTTCTTAATGTTCAATTGACAGCAAAAATAGATTGCATGCTCTTTTTAGGTCAGAAGCACAAGCACTGTAATTTACTCTCGCAATATCTAACTCATAGTTTAACTCATCGGTCTCAGTATCAAAGCCTCTTTAGAGACTTTGATGAAAAGTTTTAATTGGCTTCATTAGTGACACATTTGGTGTCTCCTGAGCTGTTTCTCAAAAAAAAAAAAAAAAAAAAAATTGTAAAATAGATAATTGCTCACATATTGACTCATTTTTTTTTTTGCTTCCTGAATCCTTTGGTAGCGTTTTAGCTATTTAGTTTTTTAACTGTTTAGCTCCCTTTCTGCCTTAAAGCAGTTTACAGCAATGACATTGCAGTGCAGACCTGGTACGCAACTGTCTCTGTGTCTTCACATCTATTCTCTCCTCTCGTGGTCTGCAAGGGTATTCAAAGGAAATGTGAAGACTAAATCCCTCTTCACTGACATCCGTCATATCAGAAACGGTGAACCTAATAGCTTGTGTCATTCTAAGAGCTCATGAGAGAATGTCATACAGATTGGAGGTCTGACCATACTGCAGTAAATGGTTTCATGAGATGTGTTGCCGCAGGTCTGCTGTAGACACAGTGTATCTAAACCTCCGTTGCACTTGACAATTACATGAGGCTTTTATCATCTCATTATGGTGAGAGAGGCCTGATGTGTCAAAAAAGTCAGGTGTTCGTGTACAAATATTGGATTTTGCAGTCATGGCGTTAAACAATATACTTCAGATAAGAGTGTCATTCAAATGGCAAAGGTGTTTCTTTTCTTGTGCTCACATTGTAATGAGATCCTCCAGAGTTTGTTCTGGGATATGAATTCAACCTCATCTAGATCCACACCAGCCACAACGAATACATGAGGCATGTGGGGAGCGGTGGGAGGAAGATGAGAAAGTGCGCAGACACTTAAATGAAATGCAGCCGTGTTTACAGGCCACATGTGGATTGCACGGTAATTCAGTCACAAAATATCAGGTATTTTGGAAAATTTGGATTATTGTGGTCTAACTGCATCTGTGTAAGAGTGCATCTGAGTGAACATCGTGATGATCCTACATGTTTTTAGCCTGTGAGGGGAGTGCAGCATTTGAACTGCAGCGTTCCCTTACATTATCTGTTTCATGACAACAAAGTGTTGAGACAGTGTCCCATTGATAATTCATGATAAACAGACCATATTCACAATAGGAAGTGACTGCTGTGCCTTGACGCAACATCAGACAATACTAAACAGGAGGAAATGAGATGTTAAAGTTCAGATTTATGAAATTCATTTTGTGGCATTCTCTTTGAAAGTCTTCTCTCCACCTTGACATATCAATGTATTATGTATCATGCTTACATGTGTTCTTATGTTCAGATGAATTATGACAAAGGAACTACAGCTAGGTAGTGTATTTGTCGCAACATGGTAGCTGATGTCATCTCTTTTCCATTATTTATGCCTTAACGCATAATCACAAACTCACTGAATAACACCGCTGTGAGCTCACAGCCACATTCTACTTTCCCTCTGTCCTTTAGTTACCTTGCCTGGATGCTCATCCACAGCAGGCAGTGTTTTATAATGGAAGGATAAGACAAATTAAGAGAATGCAGGCCTAATCAGAGTAGAATGTAATAGTAATAATAATGATGATGAATGGTGAATAAATCTTAATTTACTTTGTTTTATCAGTAGCCAACAAGAGGTTTCTAGCAACTAATGTCTTGGGCTAATCACTTGCAAATGATATGGCTTATATCATGCAACCACTTTCTAATAGGTCGAAGAAGAAAAAAAAAAACTTTTCAGGGTTAATACACTGAAATATGTGTAATAATATGTGTGCTGCACATAAAAAGTTTGAACCTAAGTTTCTCTGCTCAATAGTTTTGAGATGATTCTTAGACAGAAGTGAAAAGTATATCTCATGCCCAATGAAGGGTGGATGGAGGGGATATTTTCAAAATCTAGCTTTCTTTTGCTGGTTTCTCCAACATTACCAACTCCAGCTGTAAGACACTGCATACAGAAAGAGATTTTATAAAAGAACAATGACTGAACACTGGCAAAATGAGATATTATACAAGAATAGTTGTTCTTCTACCCACTATTTCCAATTTTCATATATTTTTCTGGTGTACTTTTGACTCTTCATAAGCAGAAAGTAAACATGAGGAGAGGAAGAGGGGAAATTGCATGCAACAAAGGTCCCCAGCCATGAATCAAACCAAGGATGTTGCAATTACATGCTATGTGTCTTAACCACTTGGCTACCCACACGCCCAAATGTAGCTGTTAAACAGAGCAGAAAAGTCATTTTTTAAGTCCATGTGGATGTCATCTGTGAGCTGAACAGAAATAGATTCTCCTCGGTACCCCTGCCAATTAATTTACAGAGGAATGAGCAATAAATACACACTTACGTTCAGTGGTGGAATTTATTCAAGTACTGTTCTTCAGTACAAATCCGAGGTACTTGTACTTAAATTCACTATTTCCAATTCACCCTACTTGATACTTGTATTCCATTAAAATTGTGCAGGAAATAGTACATGAGTACAGAAAATATACTGCACTGTCATAGATTAAACTATATTATGTTTAGTGGGAATTAAGTGCTGTATTTCCTTATGTATTTACAGTATAACTCATATAACTCTAAGTAAGTATAGTGCTCTCTTCTTATGAGCAACATAGATAACACTTCATATCTTATTCTGCTCATATTCAAGTTGCACCCAGAGGTTTCTGAATGCTTGCCATAAAAGTTGTAGTAATTCTGCCTCTAGTCAACAAAAGCTTGTAAGGCATCTTAAGGGGATCAGATTGGACTTTTGGAAATTCATAGCACAGGATTGAATATGATGTATAGATTTTTTAGCAAAAAAAAAAAAAAAAGTCTCACTGAGGCGTACAAACTTTTGCAACAGTGTAGGTGTTGATAGCTAATAGCAACCACTTTCCCTAATATGACATTAAAGATCTTTAAAGCCACAAAATCCTTGAAACCTTTTCTTAAATTTTCAAGTTAACCTGTTTATCTTTGGTTCTTTTCTGTGCTTGAACTGTCAAAATAGAGGTCAGATGAAGCAAAAAAGACCCCGGAATTGTCGATTACTCTGTATTCCTTAGTAAATCTATGATAATTGATTTCATTTAACTGTGTAATACTGACAATTGTCATATAAAGATTAGTTTTGATTTAGTTTTTGATTTAATTTTCATCAAATCTAAAATATTTCATACTGTGAAGTAGTACACACAACAAAAGGGTTGACGCCATTTCCAATATTACATGGGCCTGAGTGTTGACTTTCATAATATGCAAATTAAGGACAGAGTTTATTTATTATTAATTAAAATTAATTTGTCTGTGCTGGTGATTATATCGGCAATATTCCAGGCAGCTTCGTCTTCTCGAACAGTAAATTACTGTTTTCTATGCAGGCTTTGTATTTGATTAACACGTTTATCTTGGGAACATGCAATTATGAAGCCTCCATTAGCTCTCCATTGTCTTCCCCTTATTGAAATGGATTTTCCTCCTAACCATTCGTGTGGTGGCCGATCCTTAATTTAATCTGGATGGTGAGGTAGTATGAAAACATCAAAGGTCTCTGAGGCAGCACCTTGCTCCCGGTCTAAGTAAAGCCTCGCTAACTCTCTCTCTAAAATAAATGCCCCTGCCACATAATTGGTGGCTGAGGCTCCAGCTCATGCACACTCCATTTTTCGCCAGAGCCTCCCTTGCGAAAACAAATCCTCCATTCCCGCAGCCGCATTACTGCATAGTCACTGCGCCAGAATCCCCATGGCAACAGACATGTGCAACAGCCTGCCCTTCCCTCTCCCTTCCTCTCCACCCCCCGTGCTCTCTCCTCACGATGAAGGTGGTGAGCTCGGGAGTACAAATGTGCAGCATCTTCCGCAATGATCTACAGAGGTAGATGCAGTAGAAGGGAGAAAAGATATCTTTCATAATAATCTGTCAACTGAAAAATCTCTTTTCGTTCAGCTGGTTGCTATTGGAAACTGCATGAGGACATGGAGTAAGGAGCAACAAGCATGGCAGGCAGGCTGGAAGTAGGTGGTATGTATTCACTGTGACAAGGGGAGACAGCCTCTTGTTCCTGGAGGTTTCTGGTCCACAGAACAAGATCAAAACCAGTTAAAAGAGCAAGGTCTGCATCACTACACTCTTCATTCAATTTTTGTCACCATGAAGTTATTGGATGATTTGAATGGCACACACACACACACACACACACACACACACACACACACACACACACACACACACACACACACACACACACACACACACACACACACACACACACACACACACACACACACACACACACACCATCTTTGTCTCTCTTTATTTATCGTTAAATCGCTGTCTGGCTCCTTCACATGCTCATTGTCTGGTCGTTTGCCTCCTCGCCTCCTTCACTCTGTTCTGTCTGACCTTAACTGTAATAATATTGTGAATTGGGGTTACTGCAAGTGAAGAAGTCAGGCTGACCAGCAACCCCTATTTCCTGTTCCTACGTGATTTCTCAATCCACATCTCACAGTGCCCCACTTACACTGGCTGCTCTGAAGTGTACTGAGGCCCAGCGTTAAAGTTCAGCTGAGTCTTTTTTTTCCCCCAATTAGCTCTGCAAGCGAAAGAAATGGAGCTCTGTTGCAGCTGGACAATAAAAAAAAAACAGTTCTCGTAATGGTCACATCACTTATTAGGCTATTATATAAAATAACATTTAACAGTATTCAAGGTATGCAAGTCTGCTGAAGATGTTAGTGTAGATACTAGTGCAGAGTACGAGCCAAATATTGTGGAACAATTGACTCAGTCTAAATTTCTGTACAATGGCCCACTCATTCTCTAAAGTAGTCTTAGTTTGATTTGAATGTAGTTTAATTTGTCCGACTAGCAGGATTGTTCAGAACTAAAATGAAAAGACAATTAAAGAGGCATACCAGTGATTTAGCAAAAAAAAAACAAAAAACCCTGGTCAAAATTTTAGTAGTACAGAGTCCAAAGCAAGCCATCCCCCAAAAACCCTGCATCCTACAGTTCCCATAACCCAACTCAACAGAGCCTTCTGTCAGAGCCTCTCTGCCTGGTAAACCCTCATTTCTTCTGGGATTGTCTATCATTACATTGCCAGGCGGCCAGATTTGCGAGATCATGAAATTGCACAAGATCACCACCAGAATCCATCTTGCCAGGCTTCAGGCTATGCACTTGTGGCTGAGCCACAGTCATTCAGACCAATCAGCCTCCTATGTGGAACTATTGGCAGGACTGGTTTAGAAGTGACGACAGGGCAGCTGTTCACTAGTGGAAAAAATTTTTGCTCTTCTCCTGGCTGGCTTGAGCAATTTGGTTGATTGGTTGTTAGCCTGTGACAGAAAAGCCTTTTCCAATCAGTTTCCATGGAGAGTTCTGTGTGATAAACCATCTGCACGTTGGGTTAGTCCTCCCATGAAGAACAATAGTATTAGTCGTTTCGGCAAGTTCCCCGAAACGATATATGTGAATGTTCAATGACGAAGAACTCTTGCAGTTGCAGTAATAAGTCAGATGATGGTATTATAGAGCGACAAAGTCTGCATAAGGGTGACAAAGTGGATGGATGGGTCAACAAAATATGGCCATTATCATTATCATTAACATCCATGATGTCGATTCAGGTAGAAAAGACGGCCATGGCCGAGTAATCCTGCTCTATTTTAAACTCCTTGAGTCCATTTTGGAAGGACTGGTGACAGAAGGCCAGTGGAGGCCAGGGAATCAATCACCAGCTTGCCTGACATGGTTAGTGTTGGGTGCGGATAGGGTTGCAGAGGTTTCAGAGACTCAACATTATCCTGGGTAGCTACAAGAGAGAGAAACTCAAGAGAGAACTCTTCATGGATTCCATTGGACAGGAGGATCTGGATATTAAGACATGGCCCCTTTACCAATTAGAGGCGACTGACAACAAGTTTGTGGAGACAGTAGGCAGGTGGTCATCTACAATGGACTGTCTGAACTCTACTATCCAGATGTTGGTCCGGCAAGAATGTGAGTTCAGATACCACTCATTAGGGGTGGGCAATATGGCCAAAATGTCATTTTCTATCACAATATGGTATATATCATGATATGGTAACGGTAAATTTAATTAAAAAATGTAAAATACGTAACGTAAATGTAAAATAGCCATAGTGTACCATATTTCATGACATTTGATTATTTTTTTCTTTTATGTGGAACTTCCATACAAACAAAAATAACTGCGTAAGAGGACTCACCATCATGATGACTATCTTTGCATTGACATCAGTACTACATATATTTGGACATATCCACAACGCCAACAAAACAGTGGAAAGCGATATACAGGCAAGATACAGCTACAGTCTGCAATGTCATCAACACGCCCAGTCGCTCGCTGTGTAGCAGGTTAGCAGTGCACACATTCCTACCATCGCACAATATATACCATCATACTGCAGTATACGCCATTGTATGCCATGCTCACCGCACATCACTCACTAGACCACCTATTTTTACAGGCACACCCCGACAAGAAGGCCCCTCCAGCAGTACAAGTCGCCTGCACATGGCGAGCAGAGGAGTCCATCTGCACTGAACAGAGATTACAGTACAAAGATTACAGTACTGCCCACTGACTCACTCACACACTCTCTCACACACACAGACATTTGCAGTTTTTGTCCTATTTGGTTTTGTCACACTTACTTTATGTTGGACACTTGTTTTCATATTTCCATGTAGTTATTTTTACTTTCCATTACATGTTACAGGAACCACGACTGGTCAAAAGGCAACAGATAATAATTCCTGAAAATAGCACAAAAATGATGAGGCAGAGAAACTTTTCTGCTCTTCAGAGACTCCTCTTGTATATTACTGTGTTTATGCATTTGTCTTTCCTTTTCATCACTGTATTTTCATCACAACATACAGTCAGAGGGAAATATTGGACTTTTACATCATAACATTTGTCTGACATTTTTAGTTACTAATTGCTTTTCAGATTAAAATTTTCCATACTCTTGCTGTCCACTGAAAACCATGTATAGATATTATATTGCCTTTATGTGTAGAGAAAATCCTCCCTCTTATTAAACTTAATAAACTATTTAAAAACCCTCTGGGATTAGCTGGAAAATGCAACGCTGGGCTGTTTTTCTGAGCTCATTACAAAGTTGACTTTTTAGCGATATGCGCTAAAGGACAGAAATTCCAAAAACATATGAAGATCACATAGAATATGATGCATTGCTGTTGATTTAACAACCCAACAGTATATAAAGAAGGTAAATTAAGCTCCATCTTCAACATCTACAGCAATAAAATGCAACATACATTTCAAAACAGCAGTAATATTAATCCAAAAACATCATATATGATAATAAACCATTGACAGGGAACATGTCACTATTCATCTTTTAGGCTGTCACACAGTTTCAAGTTGCCAAATAATGTGTGCATTGTGCATACTATCTGGCCATTTTAAAACAAAACCCATGAAACAATACTTATAGTCACATCATGCTTGCATGCTTCTGTTGACAGAGTCTCTGGATTTAGCTAGCTGTTGTTTTACTCCAAAGCATTGTGACATGCCATGTTTTTGGTAGAAGCTGACGACAAGATCTTTCACTTTAGGTTCTGTGTTCAGTGTTTTAATGTAGTAAGGACCCAGGAAGACCTTACACCCAGCCTTACAAACTTGTCTGAAACAATTTGTTGGGATAATCCGAATGCATTAGTGGTTTTCCAGTCTTCCCTTGTCACTCAGGTAATACAATGTCCATACTACCTTTGTAAGAACATCCACAGGTGAGTTTTGCTGTTGCTCCTTCCACATGCAGACCAATGTTTTTCACTCAGCTCAATAAGGGCCGATCTGGCCATTCCAAAGTTCTCTCATCATTCCTCAGGAACCACAATTTTATTGACTAAGTCATTGCGCAGGGAACTGGGGAAACCTATCCACATGATCTCCACATGATCCACATCAACCAATTGCACTCTCAAGCTTTTACAACACAGCAACATAAGTAAGCCTGCATTAGACGGGAGACATCACACCACCATCAGTGCATTTACAAGAGGGATGTACTACCAGAAAATGACTCTGTTCCTCTGGAAAGCATGAGCAGACAGGAGGGGCAGAGTGAGGAGAGACTGTCCAAAGTTAATCAATCTAGGATGTCGTTGCTCTCTTGGGTGGATAAAGAATTAAAATAAAAATGATAAAATGGAGTGCCAGATACACTTTGTCAGCCTTTAATATATCTATATATATATCCGGGAGGCCCACCCAAGTAAAGTCCAAACGCTGTCATGTGTTTGTGAGAGTGGGAGCGAGAGTGGAGCGCGCAGCTCTGAAAATCATAATCAATCAAGAAATCAATATGTGGCGGGCATTGTTGATATTGTGGTGGGCTGCCACAAATAAATTCATATATGGGGAACCCTGTGTGACACATACCTGTCAACCCTCCAGTTTTTCCTTTTCTTAAATATTTTCCCGTAAATGTCCCGTATTTTTAACCTTTAAAAAAAAAAAACTGATGGGAGGCATAACGCCTGTTTGATGTGTTTACTACATTCCCCTCTTGTAAAGCAGGTGGTAGCATGTTGAACACTTGCTGTAACATCTAAAGATGTGGTAATTCACTCAAATGGCATCCACCAAAAAAAGGAAGAGAAAGAGGGATGAACGTGAGAGGGGTGGAATACCTGCCAAAAAGGCTCAACGTCTGTGCAAGTATCTCATGCTTACCCATACTTAATGAAGAGCAACACCAGTTAATGTCATGTTTTTTATGAAATGTGGATATAAATGTGGATCACACGGAGGGAAAAGAGACAAATCTTCCAATCATAAGCGCACCCATGAGACACAAAAAAATGCTCCACCAATCTCTGCCATTCATTTTCATAATCACCCTCCTCTACATTTGTCTCTTATCAAAAATCCCAACTAAAGTATGTACGACTGATGTATACATATCCGTCAAGTAATACATAATTAAACTATATGCTAAATTTATCGTTTGTGTTTTCATTCCTATCATGCAGGGATGTTCACAGCATTACTACATCGCTTACTAAATGTAGAGAGTAGTTAACTCGATCCTTGTGGGTCTCATATTCTAAAGCAAGTGGTCGCCTAGTGATGATTCCACTGTGTGCACCACTGTCTAAATGTAAGGTGTATGTGGTACTTGGAGTGCTATGGGTGGTGTAACGGCCAGGGCAGGGTGCCAGAAAATCCTAACGTTGACAGGTATGCTCTGATGCTCACTGGCAGACAGAGGACGGCTGTAAGCCCAACTGCCGCAACAAAAGGTGGCGGCGCCAAGACCTGAAACAGTCAGAAAGAAGTCGGCAGGAAATGTTTTAATGTCCGGCCTTTCTGCTGACAGCCACTGCTTATGGAAAACTCTGTCCTTTCCAGAAGTCCCCTTTCAGCCCATCCACACTAAAACGTAACGTGCAGTTTTCAAAGTAAAACAGGGTCAGCAGTATTTCCAGGAGTCTCTGTTTTAGGGGTTCTAAAATGCCAGAGTAGCATGGACGCCAGGCATTAACGTCACAAAACGAAAACGTTTTAGTGTGAATGAAGCCTCAGCCTTAAAACATGATACGCACTCTTCCAGGTGAGCTACTGGGTGCCATAATAACTTCTTCTGAGTTTCACTATAAGTGAATTTGTCCAATATGCTCCTTCCACTAATAAGGAAGCATCTCTATTCTAACACTATGTATTTCACCTGAATAACCCACTACATTACACTCTGCCAACTGACAGCCAAATGCCCTTCAGAATGGTAGATTGTCCTATTGTATCATGCCGAGTGTCATTTTTTCACTTGTACAGCTTGATTTAAAGGTGCTAGTGTCATCAAGTCCACGACATCCAGCCCAAGGTGACAATAGGGCGGACTCTTTAACCATGATTAGCAGCAGCACTAAACTACTTCAATTAGTGTGCAATCATCTCCAACATTAGAGGTGAACGGCCTGACGCCTGAGCGATTCTCAAATACCATCACTCTCACGCCCAGTGCTACCAATATCAATAATGGCCATGCTTCCTTTCCTCCGCTATTCTGCATGTTCCTCCCATTTCTCCACATGTACTCCTTTAGGGCTCCTCTGTCCTTTATAGAAGTGAGATCATATCCATACCTGTCACTTACAGTACATCACTGTCTTCACATGTCGTTTGCATTTGCCGTGTCAATGCTGCCATTCGACAGCCATTTCTGGTTCATTGCAACAAAATGTCAAACTCGTTGACAAGATAAAAGGTCACTAAAGAGCAGTTTAGGGACTGTTTTAATATCGCTGACTGCAATCTGGCATTATCAATACAGCCAGACGTCATGGCGCTCAGCAGCGTCCAGGGTGAGAGGAAATTTAAAGCGAATTAGGGATAATGAGGACTTTACAAATGAGGGAGAGTATGACTGATGTGCTTCCCATCTTTTGGCAACTGGGATTGGGGTCACTGGCTTTGAGGCAGAAAAGTCAAAGCACAACTGAAGCCTCTTTTTCACTTTTTTCCTCTTTCATGTGTTTGATTTTCTTTTTTGTCTCTTTGGACTGTGGATGATTGTAGCCCACAGCTGTTAATTTCACAGTACACATGTGCATGCATTCGCAGAAGCGCCAACACACACACACACACACACACACACACACACACACACACACACACACACACACACACACACACACACACACACACACACACACACACACACACACACACACACACACACACACACACACACACACACACAAACACACACACACACAACTCTACCTCAATTTAAGATTGATTCAGTTGTGCAGAATCAGACTAAAGGATAAAGGAATATATTGCAGCATGATTCATTCTCATTAGAACAGCTCCATGCAGATTGTGACTTGATGTTGCAGATGTACTTCCAATTTGAGAGCAAGCAAAAGGATCTATTTTTTTCCCCAGACATTATTATTATGTCATGTGGGTCAACCCATGAATCACAAAGACAGAGAGGGAGAGAACGGATGATGAGGGGGATAAACAGAAAAGCAAACAAGAACCAAGTCTGATATTTAATTCTCCAATGAAACCCAATCTTCCTCAGCGAGGGATTGTTTTGTGGCAGCAGGGGTCCATAGCAGCAACATCTATGAACATGTTTTGGACTATCCCCTTCACATTACTTGCAATTTGGAGGCAGGAGGAACCCCAGGCGCTTCAGTAAACAGTCTCTGGAGACTTTTGCTCTTTCTCCCCATCTCACTAATTGGTTATCTATCCTCATTTTACTCTTCTATTTGGAATTCAGAGGACGAACTCCTCTTGCTTTGTCTTGGCCAAATAGCTCAGGATAAATCTTTGACGATAAGAACAAAATATCTCTTCATCAATGCCACAATTTCATCATAGGAGTGCAGTACTTTACCGCTGGAAAGTGTGGTAATAATATCCTGGTTTTTGTCCCTGCACCTTCTTTATTAACTTCTTGAATCAGCCCTGCTCTCATTTATATACAGACCAGGCCATGCATTCATTAAAACCGTTTCATTTGTTTCAATTTGCTGCCTGGAACAATGTCACCAATGTCCCTATAATGACTATATCACAAGGGTTTACAGCTTAAGTCACCAGCATACCAGCTCAGCTTTGCTGGTTAGCAGAAGATTAGTCTGCCCTCCCGTCTCATTAGTCAGACTGCATGTGAATGTATGACTCAGCTCGTAATAACTAAACTTCATGACAGTGTTAAAATCATGCTGCATTTAATGTCCTGTGTTTTTCTTTTATGCTTTCACTGCTCTGTTGCCTCTTACAACTCCCCCCATGCTTCTTTAAATCCTGTGACAAGGACTGAGGACTCACCATCCAACTACCAATAGTCTATAAATAAATGTATTCGTTGTTGTCCTACATTATGCACATGCACATATTTATGTATGTTGTGCCTCTGGCATAACCATTGAGGTATGTAACGAAAATAACAACCAAGGGGCTAGACTTAATATTTCTTCCTTTCAGGCAATGAATACATTGATGGACAATGTAAATAAGTAGTGAGTTTAACTGATAGGCTAAGAAAGTTAAACTAATGTAATCAATTATGGATTGTGGTCTGACACACACACACACACACACACACACACACACACACACACACACACACACACACACACACACACACACACACACACACACACCAAATTTACATACTGACCTGAATGTGGAATAAAGGTGGAAAACAACTTTCTGACTGGCTGTCTGATACGGTAATGTACTGTATGTACTTGGGGGAAATAAGTCTGAATTTATTAACACTTTATTAAAAAGGCTCAGGTATGTAATACTATGCTCAGGAACATCATCAAAGGACTGGTTGGACATTTGAGAAAATGGGCTCATGTTCCTAAAACCCTAAAATGTAGCTGTTTCCCCCTGCTTCCAGTCCTTATGCTATGCTAACCTAAGCTAACCAGCTACTGGCTGTAGCTTCATATTTAATGTACAGAATTAAGAGGGGTGTCAATCATCTCATTTGGCTCTCAACAAGACAAGGAATGATGGTTTTCCCAAAATCTCAAACTGTTCCTTCATTGAAAGCACATTATCCCTTTAATCGCCTCTTGGTGGAGGACTTGTCAGAATGGCCCCCTTTTTTTTTTTTTTTTAATAAAATTATCCCCACTCTAAATGTCTCACAATCAAATTATATCCCAGGAAAACATTCTCAATTATATCAGGACAAACAGCCACAAAGCCACTGCTGTCCTATGTCTGCCACGGCTTGATTTATATTGACGTTTTCCCTCCTCTTCTACCACCTCTTCTCCAACTTTAGGTTTTGTGTTTGTCATCTTGATTATAGACTGGAGGATTATAACTGAATATTTATTGGTCTTTGTCCATGCACAACCCAACATTAATCGTTCCTCTTCTAATCCAGCCCGTTTTTTTTATCTTCCCACATAAAGGAGAGTTAATCCCCAAATCCCTGTTTACAGCACGCAGTCATTTCTCCTGCTCACTTGATGAAGTGCCATAGGTTAGTTTTGTCAGGTGACAATTTCAAGCCAGCACGGTTGTGCATGACACTTCAAGGTACCAGTTTCATTTCAATCCAAATGTGGAAGGTGATGGTTAGGTTAAGGACTTCCAATAAAACAAACTTGTGAAGTTTGAACATGCTGAATTAATTCATAATACCCTGAACCAACTGAGCTCCATACAAGTCTGCTTAATTGTCACAGCACGGCTCAAAGGGAGGACAATAAGGAGAGGACAACACACGGCTTTTAATTACAGATTTAGTTAGCAAAATATAAATTAACCAATCACAATATAATGCATGGAAACCAATAAAATCAGCAGTGTTTGAGGAAGTGTACAGTGAAAGTCATGAACAAAGAAAATAAACAGAGGGAAAAAGTAACTCAACAAACCTTGCACCAAAGGGAGAGAGAGAGAGAGAGAGAAACTGACTGAATCCATTGCCTTATATAGCAACAGGAACAGGTGATAATCAGTGATGCACTTCCTGTTTTCCTCCTAGAAAGGACAGACAGGCTAAACAGGAAGTCAAGAGAGCTGTCACAACATTAGAGGACAAAAATACCTCAACACAAGTTGTTACAGGGATATGACTGCCTGTGTCTGACAGTGGAGAAAAAGGCAAGACTGACTCATGCTTCTCCCACAAATTACAGGAAAAAAAAGAATTATTTTAGTCGCCTGCTGGGCCACTGAAAATATACAAGGGGCCAGTAAAACAGATTCACAGGCCAATTGGGCCAATGGGGAAAAAAGGTCACGCTGGACCCTGGTATTTACAGTCTTCAGATGTCAAAGCTTCATGTGCCTCCTGGGCTTTACCAGTAAAATGATGCTGTAAGATTAAGGTGTGGTCCTGAACAGGCCAATTTCTACAACCTGCCAACCGCTGACAGTCACATGGAGCAGCAGCTGTGGACAGGTCAATCAACTCACTGACATCTCATTTTCCTTTGACAGGTCAGGTTTACATTGTTCAACCTTTAATTTTGCTTGTTCCTTTTGTTGTTTCATCCCTTCCTGCTCTGTTTTTGTGTCATTACTTTAGCTTATTCTTTCTGTTGTATACATTTTTCATGCGCAGTAGCTTTTTTGTACTCAAATGTTAGATCTGTTTGAAGACAGAGGCACACTGGAGAATTGCTTATCGTTTACCCAAAACCTTCTGCAATCAAATTAGCTTTCAGAATACTCTTAACCGTTTCCTTCAGACGATTTGCCCCAGTTTTGATATTAAAGTGGTCATCAATCTTTCACAACTGTTGTTTAGTACAATGTTCCAACAGTGTTTCAGAGGGAGTCTGAATGAAACAACCCACAACAGAAGCCATGATACCCTACCCAAGATAAGAATTCAAACTATACTACAATATACTATACAAGTGAAAAGAAAACGCCTGCTGAAGATACAACCACCTAAAATAACCGGCTGGTCAGTGACAGGGCCTACACAGATCTTCCTGTGACAATGTAGTGAACACAGTCCTGACTCGTCATGCACAGAGCACCATGTGTGGACACCAGCTGCAATGCTTTACAGTATCTACCCACAAGGAAGAGCAGTGATTATGAAAGTTAGCCCAGTCTTGCTGTTATTTGTTGGGAAAATATTAGGAGGAAGGCACCTCTGCAGTAATTACTGATTACTACATGTCTATCCTGTGCCATGAAAGCACTAAAAGATGCATTATTCAACAGAACTGTGTGAGGGTAGTATGGGCGGGAAAGTATTTGTATTTTTTTATCAATTCAATTTTTTTAGTTAATCAACATCATCTGTGCAGCTGATTTGCTGTTAATAAGGCATATAATTCATCTCCAATGTAACCAAACATTGGTATGGCACCACATCAGGACAAACTGACAGTGTTTTTATGCAGAGATTGGTCCATAACGGCAACCGCAGACAACACAAAAGTTTCAGTTTTCACGGCTGCACACAGCTCCAGCATCAACCAATTTTCATGTACTTGCTTTGACTTTTCCATTGTATTCCATATATAACATAATCTACCGAAATATCCATCAAAATATAGCTATTAATGTGAGTCAGGCAGGTCTGAAATGTGTTAGATTAATGTCTGAATCAGACAATAATGTCGGTGCCACTGGTGTTCCCCAACGTACCCGGGATTTTGCTGAAACTTCAATAATGTTGTTCTGTTTATTCTCCACGGCGTGTCAGATTCTTTCCTTTGAGTTTATTAAACACCTGCAGCATCACACAGCAGCTGAAACGATGAGTCTGTCTTTAAATTGAGAGAGTGATGTTTACGCACATGGCACAGCAGCCGTCGCGTTGGCCAAGAAATGTGTTATTCAACAAAAGTGCGTGAAAAATGAAAGCAGGTGGGAAATTAATGATATACAGTAAGGAACACTGGTGTGCACACAGCTGCACTCATCTGTGCATTTATCAGTCAGTTTAAACAAACAGTGTGTTCCCACACATCTTCTGCTATTCTTGACAGGTAAGAGAGCCCAAACAAATCATTAGCATTACAGTGGACTTTTTTGTTCGTACTTAATGAGTGAGGGTACAATCCAAAAAGGTCTCCCAGCCCCCACATTATCTACCATGCCTTTGTTAACACTACAAATTAGGTGTTATCTGTTCATTCTATTCTCTTATACATTAAAATGAGCCATTATTGTCACATCTGTTGTGTTACGAGTCAAAATTGGGCACAAAGTGTTTTCTGACTGAACAAACACTGAAGTGAAGAGTCATTGATACAGAAATGATACAGTGCCTCGTCTAGTCTCATTCGTGTAAATTGGAAGGTTTCAGTAGGTTGCAGACCACATTCTTTAGCAAGTGAATTTTAGGTGTAAACTCGCTGAATAAAATGTCTTCTTTCACTTGTTTTTTGGTCATAGAAAACATTGCAAACAGCAAAGGAAGCTACAAAAAAATAACTTGACTTAATTTCTCACATTCCCAAAGTGTACCTTTTGTTCACACTTCACCACCCGCCCATTGTTGTGTCATCCTGAGTTTTAACAGCAACTCCCCAGCAGCCCCAGCGGATACAAACACAAACCCACGAATGAAAAGTTGTGCTTTGTGAATGAAGCTGTTAATATGGCAAAACAACAATTCGATATGTTCCTGAGTCACTGAATCAATGGTAGTTGGCAGTTTATTGATAATAATAACAATATTGCTGAATTTTTGTGTTAGTTTTCCTGCAATTTCAGAGTTTATGCTGTTAAATATATGAACAACTAATGACAACTAGGCAGGTGGCAAACATTACTGAAGTTCAAGTAACTACCCTCAGTCTGGGAAACATACTCTGAAAACCACAGCCTAAATAAGGAAACATGAATCTGCACTGGGTTGTGGGCGTCACACATTGATGTGTGAATTTCTTTTTGTGAAGAAAGCATCATCTCATGGTGACACCCTGCAATTGAATGAATGGCCGTGTTTACAGTGGAATCTAGACATGCACCAGGAGGAGGAGGGGGAACTCCCAGTGACTGGGAAACGGTGGGGAACTGGACCCCAGCCGGCTGGCAGCCAAAGGGCCTCTGGCTGGGGGCAGCAATTCTGAGTGGCTGGTACTGTTTGCAGCCACTTCCAGAAACCCACGGACATGATCCTGAACATATAGCTCTACTCACTTTCACCACCACATGAAATCAACAAAGCTGCAACAAGCCCTCCAGCACAACTGACAGCTGACCAGAAGAGATTCCATTTAAAAGAAACTGATTGGGTAAGCACCTACCAAACAAACCCAGTGGGTCAACAAAAGGACTAGGTCAAAGATCACAAAATATAAATGAACCAATGACAATATAAAGCATGTAAGGCAGTAACATCAGTAGTGTTCTGAGTGCTTGAATGAGTGTACAGTGAGGTGTAATGAACAAAGACAATAAACACAAGGAAAATCTAAAGCAAACAACAAACCAAACACCCAGAGAGACAGAGAGAAGCTCACTGAATCCACCGGCTTATATGGGAGAGGTGAAGCGGGAACGGGTGATAATGAGAGATTCACTTTGTTCTTCCCTCCTATAAACGAAGGACAGCTCCAAACAAGAGGTCAAGATGCGATAATGGTGCAACTGTTCATCTCCCCTCCATCAAACAAAACAGAAATTAGTCCTTACTGGTCTAAAACTCTCACAGTGGTGAACAATTGCTCCCACTTTTATACTTAGATAAAAATATGAGTAACAGCAGTTTAATCAGTGTTCTTGAGCAGGGAAAGCCACCCTGTCCCCTCCTGGAGTTAGTGGAGCTGCAGAGCTGTCCTTGGAGTTCCCAGCAGGACAACAAAGATGAAATAAACATGCACACATATTCCTGTCGCTGCGGAAGTTCAGAATGAATCATAGAATTAAAATAACAAGCTTCTTCAAAGCTTCTTGATTAGATTCACACTTGAAACAGGTAAACACCTCAATTATAACTGCACCTCAAAGCTCCAATGCATATTTAATAATTTCTCCACATTTACATATTGATTAAGTTTGCTTTATTATTAATATGGTGGTCAAAGATGCAACTGTATATATCTCTCATATTCATATCTACCCCTTGCTGATTATTTATATACTTCTATATATATCAATCTGTGTTGATCTGCTTTTTGCACTGGTTAGACGCTAAACTACATTTTGTTCTCAGTACTTGTTCTCTGTGCGTTAACAAAAAAGATGAATCTAATCCAATCCAATCTTGGAACACATAGGCTATGATCTGACGATGACTCACCAGCAGATTCCACTAGGCATCACGATCTGGCTGCGGTTTTGTTCCATCCTGCATGCGGTCTCAATCCCCGCTAGAAGCGTTTTAGAAGTTGCAGTGTTCTGCCTGCCTGATTTTGTTGACTTGCTCAGCTTTTGCCAATTTGGTCATTTTTCCTTGATACATGTGCCTCTACCATGGGTGAAAGGGGCTACCTAGTTAAATGGCATATTTTCTTGTCTGTTTTAATTGCGTTTATTGTTACTGTACAATGGGGAGTCAGGACAGGTTGTTTTATATTGAAAATTTACTGGATTCTTTATGCTGTTCTTGTGTCTGACTTGATCTGCTCTGTGCAGCTTGACACGGCATCCATCAAAAATAGACTAGGTGCGTATTTTCCAAGCAGAGTGGAAAGATGCTTCTGAAACTTGCTGCAATGTTCCTGGTAAAACTGCAAGCATTGTCTGGAATGGCTGCGATCAGCTCCAACGGCCATGTCGCCAGTGGAATTTAGAGCTTAGCCTCAGCAGCCAATGGCTAGTGCTTTGGGGCTTCCGGTTGTAGCCAGGAGATATCCAGATAGCAGATATAGGGGCCAAGACTTGCTCTTCCATGCACCAGTCATTGTTTACAGTTTGGTTGGCAACTTGATTCAGTTGTAGATGACATTTAAGATAATCTGTATTAACCAATATCTGCATATGAATACAGATGAATCAAAAAAGCCAATAAAAAGATAAATTACCATCAGTGTTGCGAGACTGCATTTAAACCAATGCGTTCTGCCTCTCCGCTCTCCATGTGGAGTGGATACTACTCTGACTACAAATGGAAAGCATCACACTTCCAATACCAAAATCACATCCCTTTTGTACAGATTGTGCATTCATGTGCAGTTATCTGTTTATAGAGAGTAAATCTAATCTACTGCAATCTGGACATGAGAGACAACCCACAGGAGAGCAAAATACTGACTGAATTATAATTGTGGGAAAGGACAAAGGGCAAAAAGTAAAACTCACATTCAAGGAATAGATCCTCTACTTTTCAAATATATTTTTGAAGATGTTCTTAACTACATTGTTCTGGTCTTTTTGTTAATGAAATAAGAATGAATTTACAGCACCATCAATCAGTATTGCCATCAGGACGTATGCCAGTGGTGACACACTTTCCAAACACAGGAAATAGGCTGGCTGGTCTGAACCTTTTTGTCCGTCCAGGTCCCTTCCCCCCAGCAAATCCTATTTTATTGTGAAGTTTCATGTTGGCTCATTTTGTTTTAGGTTTACGTTGTGTCTTTAAGTCCCATCTGTCTTATTTACTAAATCTAGAGTGCACTGCCACACAAAGTGTCAGATTATCTCACAGTTGAGGATTTCCAAAAAAAACTGTAAGGAGGCTATTTTGAATGAGTGAAGGCTGTTCTATGAATATCAGTTACTTCAAAAGTGCATATATTCATGTTCATTTTCATATGAATTTATAATAGAGACCTCAGGAGGAAAGAGGGGTTACAGTGACAAAAAGACCAGAGAAAATCAGGTCATTTTCAAGACCACAACCCAAATATGTTAAATGAATGCCTCCGGACCCCCCTTTAGAATTCACATTGATGCAAATAAGCTGGTATTCATTTCATTAGTGCCTGCAATCTGAGTCAAATTCCTCACACAGGCCTGAAACTTGTGCTTTGCTTCACACTCATGCACTTCTTTCACAATGTTGTATTTCACTTGATTTTATGCATTCTATGTAATCAATTTTCACCTATTCAGCCTTCAGTTTCCATCTCATGTTATGCATTGTCTTTATTTTAATCCTTATTCTATCTTACTTTTACTATTATCATCAAATGGATCTCATTCTCCATCTCTTTTACATTATTTTTTATGCCCGTTTTTATGTCCATTTAATGTCTTTTCTATATGAAGCACTCGCTTGGTGCATGTGCGCTCTTTGTTTTAAAGTGCTTTGAGCTGCAGTTCCTGTATGAAAGGTGCTGTACAAATAATTTTATTATTATTAAATTTGAACCGAGGCTGATGAATGTATTAGACTCAAACTTGAGATCAAATGGAGGTACCTGCAACCTCAAAACATTCATTCATCATATACTAGACTTACTTTCGTTCTCTGTAAATTTGCACTAACTATAGCTTGGGCTATTCACTACAGGAGACTGATAATTTCTCTTGATTAACAAACTTGTGAGGATGAACATCTGGTAGCAATTAACCTTCAGACCTGCATTCATGCCCATGGACCAGCATGCATCGGTAGAGCTGGGCTGAGCTCCAGTTCTTTAAAGCCCATTTCTTTCTACAACAACTGTTACTCTTTATCGCCACACAGGTGAAAGGGTTACAGTAATGCCTGCGGTTGCCTGCTTGCAGCACTGGCAGTCAAAGGCCATTTTCACTGGAAGCTGGATAACACTGAAAAACCCTGAATCGTTGTCCTGAAGAAAAATTGACGGATTGTTATCATCTGTCTGTATCATTTGAAATAAGCATCCTTACAATGTCATTGTATTGATACTGCACATGTCAGTCCCCATGTTCAGCAGACTGGGTGCCAACAACCAGTCTGAATTAAAAATACCATCAATTAGTCATGCTGCAGCTCAGATCAAGATCGGGATAAATTCCTGTTGTTTGACCTTGTTACCACAGAGGATGATTTTGCCAGGCTTATACAAATCATCCAGGTCTCAATGTTTTACTCTCGCCAGTTCAGAATTGCTGTGTGTGCACGGCACTCTGGGAGAAGCAAACATTATCACGCAGGCTGCAATCTTTATCCACCTGATCCACTATTTTATGGCCAAGGTTATAGAAGTAACACAGTCTTGAGAGAGTTGTGTGTCACAGCATATAGGTGCTTCTGGTGTGGGATGGCTCTGCGTCCTTATGTGGCGCATTCAGCTGCTATTGTGATGCTGTGGACATTCATAACTTAAGTGCTGGCTGTCAACAGCACTGGAACGAAAGGCGAAATTGTCATATATTGTGCTACAATTCAGAAAACAAACAAATGTGCCATCAATGAGAATGATGTGGTTGATCAAAAGATTTTCCTCATAGCACATGAACGCACCACAGCACAATAAGTGTCATCTATGTGCACATAGCAGCTTGGAGCAGACTTCTCTGAGCAGATTGCCAAACCAAATGGCATCAGCATGCAAAACAGTGATCTGGTGCTTGAATATTGTCATAAAAGACAATGAGGGAAAAAGTGAAAAAAGTGAATTTTCCATTCTCTTAACACACGTAGCAGAGTGGAGATGTGCTACAATTCCTGTATTTATGTCTTGTGTTGCTTTAGTGAGAAATGCAATGTGTTATCTGGAAAACAAACGGTGGCAGCAGCATAGGACCAGCAGTTCTGGATCTGTTCCAGACCAAGTTGTGCCACCTATCAGCAAGAAAAGGGGAGGGAGCAGCAGTTTACGCTGCAGATGCAGACAAGCGGCCCTCACTGCAGTGGGGTTACACTGAAATTGAGATAGCTAGCTAGCTGCAAGAGTGGTGCATGACTGATCATCGCGTTGCCAGACACCAGCTAGCATGGCAAGTGTAAGAACAACAGGTTTCGTTTCATTTTTGGCCAACTCACGGAGTGCTGGCAACATTTGTCATTTCAGTCAGTGGCCACAGAATGAGAGCGAGAAGCAGCAGCAGATGAAGACACGTAACACCGTAAGTCATTATGAAATTGTTGTCAAGGGAAACTTAATGTTGTATTCAAGTTTAAGTGTGGCTTTGACTTTGTCTTTTGTCTCACACTCTGTCGAGCAGGGACGTACTATAGGAATGAAAAATGGCACTGGATGCATCCTGGCTCTGGCTAAGTGTAGTGCCCATTGCAGATGCACTATTCACATGGATGAGTAACTAGTATTAATTAGCATATTAGTATAATATTCTAAAAGATTAATATAGTAGTGAAATGTTAGTTGCTGTTGCTGTAGAGCCTAACATTAATATCACAGTTATTCCAGTTGGACTATACAGCATTTTAAGAAATACAAAACTAATTTTTTTAAAGTTATGTAGGTTTTATTCCTTCATGAAATCCTTGTAAAATCTGTTGGTGGTTAGTCTCTAATTTGTGAATGTGAGGCACTAACTTGTCAGTAATCATAACCATTCCTGCATAAGAAGTTTAATGTAGTACATCAATCCTTTTTTTAATGTTCCACCCATCCAGGTTGTGATTAGTTGGTTCACAAGAAGTGACACCGATGAGAGCATGAACTTTCTGAAAAGTTGAACACATTTCAACAAAAGGCACTGATATAGCTAAATGGCAAGCCAGCCTCCCATCCTTACTGTCCTCTGTCTTACTGCGTCAGCTGCAAAACCTGGACAAACAGTTGAACTGGTATGGCTGGGCTCAGTGGGCTGCTCTCTCCCCGCTCTGCTGCCAGTGCCTTCAGGCTCACCAGGCTCAGATGACTGACTGGTAATGGTGCCAAATGAATAATTTGTTATTGTAAAACATTTGGCAGCATCAGCCTCAAGGGACCTAAAACTCTTTTCTCTCTGCTTTTCAGCACCACCTTTAAGTTTTTTTTCCTCTTTTTGTTAGTCCACCTATTTATCCAAATGTCACCAAATGAGATGGGGAAAGGGGTGGGGCCAGGTAAAGTTCGAATGGACTGGACCATAAGTGACTAGCTGGGAGAGAGAGGGTGATAGATGTAATAGCCAACTGCAGGCTGGGTCACTCAGCCACACAGCACTTATTTAAAAATACATATATTTTGCATTGCATCTTCCCCAACTGTCAACCAGCCCACCTGGTTCTTCAGATAGCCAGCATGCCATTAGTTAGAAGTCTCACGTCTGATATCGGCTACATGTTTCATTACATTCACATCATTCAGTGAGTTACTGGAATGGTTCTGATTATTTGGGTGGGGGGTTATTACTTACATCGTGTTGTCATTCACAAGACATCTTCAGTCATTAGGAAAGGTGATAGGTGCAGAAACACACATTTGATTGAAAAGCAGCAGCACATTATGGCAGTCCTGAAAAAATAATGGTGACATGTATGTTTAACTTATAGTCAACAAATAAGTTCATCTTTTGATGAAGTTCAGACATTTATGATCCTCAGTGTTTCAACTGTTCCAAAGGAATTTTTTTCATCTTGCTGTTTGGATTCAGGAGCCACGGTAGTGCTTCAATAGAGCCTGATGCCATATGCACAACAAGTATAAATGGCTGGAGCCTATCCTAGCTGTCAACGGGCGAGAGGTGGGGTACACCCTGGACCGGTCGCCAGTCAATCGCAGGGCAACATGCAAGACTTCAAGCGCACACTCACACCTAAGGGCAATTTAGAGTCACCACTTAACCTAATGAGCATGTTTTTGGTCTGTGGGAGGAAGCCGGAGCACCCAGAGAGAACCCACGCATGCACGGGAAGAACATGCAAACTTCACAAAGAAAAGCCCAACCCGGGAATCAAACCAGCGACCTTCTTGCTGTGAGGCAAGCGCACTACCTGCTGTTCCACCGTGCAGCTCTGCCTGAAGTCAAGTAAGGTAAATTAACTTGAACTTGCCACAACTTTTTTGCTTCTTGATACAAAAAGAAATTTCACATTGAATCCAAAATTCAAATGCAATGCTCTCATTCTCCTTGACTCATCTACAAGGAAAGTCCGTATGATATTGCAGATTTAACAGTACCTGGACCAGTCCCCAATGTGCTCCAGTGAAGGTGTGCATCTACAACAATCTGAAAATGAGCATTGCCTGTTTTGGTTGTTTGATAAATTGATCAAGTGCACTCCTTCACTGGAGCAGTGTGCAGCATCTGCCTGCAAACACAAACACAATGCAACTAATATATGCTAATATAAGAACTGCTTCACCCACACGACATAAAAACAAAGCTTGCAAAATCTTGCAGGCACAGATTAGGTACATACTGTATTTCAAAATCACTAGAAATAATAGATTACATGTAAATAAGACAACTGCAACACATAGGTCTAGTGGGAGGACGATCTGGTCAAAATCTTCAGTCATGGTGTATACAATATCATATCACATCAACAGTATGTATAACGTGTATAATGTTCTATAAGTTCAACTGAGAAGTGGTTTAAAATAACCATACCATGCCGGATTTTCAAAATTTCTAAATGCCCACGACAGAAGTCACACCCCTTTTAGTAACAATGTGTGACACATCGTTAAAACAGCTTGCAGGTGTCCGAGTCAGACGAGGCCGCTGCTTGGACCATTAAAGAATTTACATTTCAAGATCTAGATCTGAACATAATGTGGCAGGATGTGTACTTTGTACAAGCACCTTAATGGACCAAATAACAATGAAGCCTGCTGAGGCTGATAATAACAAGGGTGCTGATTTCAATGGAACATCCTGAGAAAATGTCCATGGCCAAATCACAGGCATCCATCAAATTTTCATTTATGACCAATTTGTTCCAAATGTAAAAATAGTGACCATTACTGAATGTCTTGAAAATACGAACAATCAACACTCTGGCATCCATATCTGAAGTGCCTGCAGTGAGTACGTATTAAAAGAAGTTTAGAAAGAGAAAGTAATTAATGATTAAATCATTCACAAACTTTTTTAGAATTTGCATCACCACATTTTTTTAAGACTACACGTGTAAATGAGGCCAGCAGCAGTTCAGCTGTTTTGCATAAACAAAATATTAGTTTAATAGCCTGATGTTGTCAGCGTAATAAAGAGACCAGAGACTGAATGACTTTTGGTGAAACATTTACACTCCTTTGACAGTTATTTCCATAGCAGGATAAAAAAAAAATATATATATATAATGGTCTACTTAATTACTGGCTTCTTCAAGTATATTGCACTGGACGGGATCTGGAGCCATTAAAAGTTGGGAAAAATAAACAGAGGGCAACTGCAGGCAATAGAAAGGTAAAGCCGTGTGACAAATAACTGCTTGTTTCATTGTTGCTCCTTTGTCTTGTGTTGAGCTGCTGAGCAGTGATCTTCGGTTCAGTAACTTTAAAGTACACTTTTTAATATGCCTCTCTCTCTCTTTCTGTCTCTCTCACTCACTTTTCTCCAGACAAAGACAATGACTGTTAAGCACTTGAAAATTAACCACAAATCCTTAGTAGATACCCTCCTTAATGTTTAACGGCTACAAGTTGTAACCCCAGCTGTAACATTCACTGCCTGCAGGTGGTGCAGGTGTTGAAATTGCTGCAGCTATTGCTCTCCTTGCCTGTAGGTGGCAGCATCAACTCCTATGGGCGGCATGGGCTGGCTTGGCAGTGGCACTGACTGACAGCCTCCCCCCATGCTGAATCTGTGGTCTCTTAAAATGACTGCGTTTTTCAGTTTGTGATTCCCAAGCCAGCACGTTCGCATCTAATAATCAAAATTAAAAACCGAAGGCTTAATCATTCCACCTTATTGGATGCATATGAAAATAAGGGTCAGACATTGCAATTATGGGAAACAGGAGGCTAACAGTTTCCATTAATCTTTGTAATAAATTCAAAAATCCTGAGTCACTTGCAGTTACACTCCAGGTAACCATGTGATTTTCTCCATCTAATTAGTGAAACCCAATTAGCTTTCCCTCCAAGTACAACAGCTATTTACAGGAACGGTACACACAGGACAAATTGAAGAAAACCTGCTCCTCATTTTTCAGACTCTATTGAAGTTTTGACATACACTCACATTTTCAAGCACACTCATTTTTTTCCTAAAATGGAAAAGCACCTAATAACAGATGGTCACGGCAAATATAAAAAAAGAAATATATACCACTTTTTTTCACAAGTTTGTTAACCGGTCTTGTTGAGCAGGGCATGGAAAATATCACATCGAACAAACAGAATTAAAAAGCAGTTTCTCAAAATAAAGCTAAATCTTTGGCACAGGACGTGGAAAGGAGGAAAAAAAGACCTAATGATTTATTGTGAGTGTTCAGATTTGGCCACCACTGATTAACTGTGTCCTGAGTTGGCACCACCTCAAACACTACGCCTAAATGATGATTAAAAAGAAGCAGTGAAGAGTGGAAGATAAGGTGAAATAAATATGTTCAAGTTAATTCGAATAGATGTAAATAACGTCAAAGTCTACGTTTTTGTTCTTTTTCCACTTCATTTACTCTTTTGAAGGCTACTGATGAATATTAAGTATGTTTACTCAGTTTCTTTTGTCAGCGGAGATGGCTTTCCATAATGACACTGCCAAGATTGTGTTGTTGTATTAATTTCGCAAACAAAAGCTATTCATCAGTTGTTTTTCCTGTATCTATCAGACTGTTTAACACCCAGGTGGGAATTAGACCAAAACAATAAGAGATCTGATTCTCCCAGTTAGCAGGACATTTTGGCATATCTCTCATTAACCTGATGTCATCATATTGTACACTGCAACAAGACACACAGCTGATCATATTATTCAAATCTGCAGCTGTCCCCACAAGTCATAATAGTCAACAAATTAACACAGGGACAAAAAAAACCCCAACAATGTTCATTGTTGTTTTGCATGAGTTTTTTCATAGTTTGACACACTTTTTTTGTTCTACTTCACACAAAGGAAACTTTCATAGTTTAGTTCCTGAATACCACTCTATGTGAAGGGAGGTCTTCACTATTGCCATAAAAAAAAAAAGATCTTTGTTTTTCTCTCTTAATAGTGAGATAAAAAGCCTTTAAATATAAACGGATACTTTACCTCATGGCAAAATGGGTGCTTGAGTTCTGTTAACATTCTCTCCAGCCTCTGAAGGAGTATTCATTCCCTCCCCACAGTCCCACTCAGATATACCGTTATCCCGCTTATCCTCAGCAAATCAATACCTACCTCAGCTACTTTGGGAATCAGCGATCCACACACATCAACTAAGAAGTGATGCTTCTGAAGCACAAAGCAGAAATCCTTAGTGGAAATCTTTGCTTGCGTTAGCATCTCCAGGTGTGTTGGAGGTTTTCATATATACAGAGGAAACAGTAACAAGGTAACTCTCGCCATTGGATGAGCTGGTTATTAGTGGTGTTATGTATGCATGCTCCCTTTGTGCAATGAGTGAATGTTTGTCTCTAAGAGGAAACACTTCCAGCATGTTACCAAATCGAAAATCAAACATTGAAATCAGTCTATTCCCTCATTACAAATGAAGTGTCTTGGGGGGTAATTATTAAAAGTGCATTTAATGGAGGTCAGTGAGGTTGGTTCAAGCCATTAATCTAATTGTATGTCATTTAAATATCATAAATCATATTGTACATGTTTACATTTGACATTTCTTTGCACTTAACAGTGCAGTAATATCTTTGCCTGCTTCCTGTAATCATCAGTGCATGAATATTGATGTGGTATCTCTCCAGGCACTTCATCTAAAATGAATGAAGACAGGCCTCCAGCTCAGACAGATCTGCACAAACACGGCATGCTCATTAAAGACCAATTGTATAATAATGTGCACCTGTCTGGAGAAATGAAAGGTAGCCTTCCTGCCGTTTTGCCTGCAAAGAGATCTGAAATGAGCCATTAAGATATATGTTTTCTACTGTTTTATGTGCAGCGACTATGCCTGTTGTCTTTAGTTTTACAGAAAGGTTAACAATTTATTTACAGCCAAATGATTAGACTTAAGGGTGATAAAATGAATATACATTGAGAGAATGTTATTTACTAGACCACAATAAATCAATCACTTGTTCATTACATTATACAATCAGCATTTACTGCAACATTTACCATATTGAAACATTATGTTATTTGGTTATTTGGCAAAAAACCAAAATGTTGTAGTACAGTTTTATGTGTCTAAGTGAGGAAGCTGCGTCACATTAAAACTGGTCTTTCTCCAGGATCATAGGCAAATTTGAGTCGGACAGTGCCGAGTCCAGATGGGTCACATTGTGACCATCTCACATATCACATATGCTAATTTTACATGTTGTAGTGGGAGCTGGGACCTGAGAACTGAACCTGGCAATGTGAAAGCAAACTGAAAGCTAATTTGAGTGTCCCCATCCAAATAAATCACATCATTCTGAAGGGCTACTTGCTTGAATGAGAAAAATCAAAGCCTCATTAGGTTTCAACCAATATTCCCTGTTTGTGAAACAGTTATTAGACCAACTGTTTCACAAACAGGGAAATATTTCATTGAACTATGACTCCCAGGGGCCAAACCTGTCTTACTTTATTATCATTTCTTTCATCTTAACCAGTATATTCATGGTGTAGATGTTGCACCATGGACTTAACAGGTTCAGAAGATACTAAATGACTGTCATTTGTCTTATCACCGGTTTATACAAAGATATAATATGACTGAAGGGTTGAAAGGTTAGTTCATGCAGATGTGGCAAAGCAAACTGAGAAGTATGCCAGTGTGCAATCTTTATGTTGAATTGAAACCACAGTTTAAAATTGGATAAGTGCTTAGCATATGAAAACAGAAATTACAGATAGCTTGTTTGTAACTTGGGATTAGCCACACCAGGGTCCCCAGGCTAACTACAGATATGAGGCTTGGAATGGAATCAGAGACTCTGTAACTTAAAAAGTATCGCAATTTGTTTTAATGAAAGAAACTAAGCAGAATGAGAAACAGGGAAAAGTAGTTGCCAAAATGCTTTTTAGATGCGAAAACAAGCAGATTTTTGGTATGGCAAGTGGAAGACAAATTTATTTGTCCCACCAGACAAGTGAAAAGTCACACACTAAAAAAGAAAGTGTCATCACGTTATGTTCCACTCGTGATTTGGCTATTTACTTAAATGAATACATTCAGAGTCTGAAATTAATCCATTTTTCTCAACAATATGCCTAACTCAAAATGCCATGATTGACCAAGCACAAGTCAACTCAAGTATTCTGCGGCGTAGGAACCGTTCACAGATCAAACATTTCACCTGAGAATAATAGTGGTGGTATGTTACTTCAGGTTCAGCTCTGCCAGTAAAATGCCAGAGAAAGCACCAACAAGAACTACAACTGCACCGTAGGAGTCAAAAAGAGAACAAATATCTGTCAACAGCTGGAAAGATGAATGTGAATGGGTGTGCTTCAACAAAGATGAAGGAGTAATGTTTTGGGGCATATGCTGGGGGCATGTAGCTAACCACCTTGTTAAAGAACTGCAACCTGCTCTCACTTAATCTATGCATTGACCCAAAAATGCATAATGAGATCAGCTAGAAGATACCACTCTAATGGCCCACCCACGGGCTGTAGGAACACTTTGTTTCTTGTTGCTTATTTTTCGTACCATCTATTGACATAAATTCTACATTTATACTTATACTCATACACCACTAAAGATAAGATCCTTGTGAACTGATTAATGCAAATGACTTCAAGATAAAATCATAACAGGAGGCACAATAAATATCAACAGCTGACAAACAACCATTTTTAAATTGTGTGGCTTACGTGTGTCCAAGGGATCCACAGATCGATAACACTCCAACAAATCTGGTAACATAAAAAAGATGTTTTCTCCTTTTAAACTAGCAAGTGATGTGCTTATCGTCTGTATAATCTCCGTTACAACTTCGAGAAACATATACAGACGGGCACCATGTTATCTCAAGTTACTCTGTGGAGTCTCAATCACAAGTTGTCATATGAAGCCTACCAACCAGAGAAGCCCATAACAGTCTGAGCTGAACAGAAGGGACCCCTTCTCTTCTTCCATGTGAAGACTGAATATGCTGATATGCTACTTCAGTGGGTTATTTACAGCTCCTGACACCTCAAATCAAGCATGATAATAATTAACAATAACAATAATGATAACAATATCACACACAATTTGAAGTGGTAAATTATTATATATGTGATAAATATAATAAGTGTCCTCAATATAAAAATATATAGCCAAAATATAGGTATAGACAACTTAAATATAAATATAGATCGCCAAAATTTTGATTTCCTATATATAAATATAGATATTTATGTACAGAAATATATAGTTAATTGACTTTTTTTAGAGAAAGTATAAATATACCATTAGAGAAAACATGAAAATATTCAATTTTTGTGGTACTGTTATCAGATTTTACAGAACTCGCACTCAGGTAAGGTTTCATGCGGTGGTCCCATTGTGTTCTCTGGCTAATAAGGCTCAGATATAGTCAAGCCAGCATCTACTTGCAGAATAATATTCAGGCAGAAAGACAATCTTCTACCTCCATGTGTTTGAACCTCTTTTACTCAATGCCAGTAGCACTTACAGTGATTCTGACTGCAGTGTATTATAGCTCAGTGTTACCTTGCGAAAGGTACATACATGTACTCCAAAAGAACAGCTACCGATATACTTTGGGTATGCCTTGGATAGGCGTGTTAGGCTAAATTTTATAGAACTGGTAAGGGACTCTATAACACTGGTTCTCTCCCTCGACCTGGGACCACATGTATAAAACTGTGTGGATTCATGACTTGATTCATGTTCTTATCTTTAGATTTCTAAAGCAGTGTATTGGCCTGGTTCTGTTTTATGAATCTCAATCATTGTGGAAATGGGTGCACGTGCACCAGCTTCATTTCCACACCCAAAATTGTCCATAAATAGATACAGAAACATTCTTACACATCTATTTGCATATCAATACTTGTTCCCTCTCCATCACTCATTAGACCTGTCAATATGAAGAACGGCAAAGAAGAACAGCAAAATTTAACCGATTGTGTTGCATCAGTGAGATTCCCTTACAGGATCAGAACAACTTTCATTATGCATGACTGTTATGTATGGCTATTTATAGTGCACGTACCATTAATTCATCACATTCACCTGTACGTCTAGACTATCATCAAGGTGTATCTCAGTCATCATTGTTAAATGTCAGATGGATGATGTGGGAGAAAAGAAACCTCACCTGGGCCAGATGAGCTCAGATTTTCATTCACACTGCTCAGTAGTTCATCAATAATCAGCAGCAGTCGGGAGTCTGATGTGATAGATTTATTACGCAAATTCAAAGCAGCACACAATAAATCGAGCTGGTACCCAGTAGAAACTAAAGCAAACCTCTGAAAGCACACTCTTTTATAATTGTTCATAACTCTTGCTGATGGGGGACTTCAACTCTCGTCCTCACATCATTTTTCTTGACACCACTGTTTCTCTGGGCCTCCTGTGACTTGCATCCTCTCCTTGAACCAACTGCATCCACTTTCTTAGCTACTTGACATGTGAGCTGGGTCACCTGCACACTTGAGTCCTTTACCACACTCTATTTCAGTCACCATTATGTTTTGAATGACATTTGCCTTCACAAAAAATAACATGCATAGTCACAAGAGTAAGTGATTATAGGATTATAAAACATAATTAAGTAGTAATCCGGAAGTACATGTACATATGTGATAAATACTTCCCACAATGATCAATGGTTAATCTATAGAGGTCATATTGAAACAGAGACTTAAAAAACTTCATAAACTGAATCATTGATACAGTATTACATGTACACTGTTTGATGCTTTTTACTACTGGTCTCAATTCTGAATTCAAACAAAATGAAAACAGTAATTTATTGTAATTTTTATCCAGACAAAGGACTTTTGTGTCTGGACAAGTGACAGTTACATTTGCTGTTGAGCCCTGCCATGCGAACATGGTCTCAATTCTGAATCCGAATGATTAAACAAATTATTTGACAGAAATATCTGCCACTGGGTCTCTTTCGATACTTCGACTGGGAATCACCACTGCTAGACATTTAAAAACCTTTTTGGACAAATGAACTGAAACAGTTCTGTGTTTGTCCGTTCAACCAAGGTGAGTGAAACTTTCATGCAAACTGCTGAGATCCTACGATTCATTCAAAAATACACACTAATGCTGCTTCCATTAAGGTAGAGCACTGCTGCTTGTTTGCTGATGATGCCTGGTCACAGGTGTTAACAATGATAAATGTGAAACCTTCCATGAACTGGGTATGATATAAATGTATAGTGAACAGCCAGTACTTTGGGTTTTAGTCTCGGACACCCTTCAGAGGACGTCTCTCTTCTCACTTACCAGGGACTTTTAAAATTGGACATAATAGAGTGCTGTAATGTTACAAATTGAGTATTTACAAGCCTTTGGAAAACACACTAAGACCGCCTGAATATTTGTCTGAATATTTGTCGGTGACAGAAGAATAATACTGAATGTGTCTAAGAGCTCTCAAGAAGCATTTAGATATAGCACTGAACCAGTAACTTTTATGATTCCCAGCATCTTGTAACTAACGAGCAAGGCTACAGCCTGTGTTCACTGTGCTCATAATGAGTGATAGAAATCAAACTTTCTGCATCAGTAACTAATGCAAGTCATGTCTGTTGCTGCATCTGGTCTGTTGACATACTGCTCTTTGAAGCTTGCAGAGTGCAAGCTGCACCAAAAGGCTATTCTTCCTTTATTGCGCTGCTTATCACTTTCATTTTTTTTGGTTGGAGACTTTCCAAAGAGCTAATTCTTTTTTTCTGGATGGCTGAAGGCAGTCAAGCCAATCCTGTGGAGCAGCTTCTGCCATGCTGCACTGCACCTACTACAGTCCAAATAGGGTCATGACTAGAGGGTATCTGCATGCTGTTGAAGTGACATTCCTCTCTGCAGAATAGTATGTGTTGTACAATCTGGGCAGCTGTCTGATGTCAATATTACTGGAGGCCATGGCACAGGATGTCATAATGAACAGCATGAATAAGCTACACCTACCATAATTAGTTGTTTTCTCAAGACAGATACACCATTAATTACATAACATATTCTTTGCTTCTACATCTGTGGTATGGGAACATTCATTTCTTCCCAGTTGCTTTGGAAATGATACTGAAAGGCAGTTTTTACCTCTCATCAGAAACTCCTACTGTCTCATCATGTCACAGCCATTGGATCAAAAGCATGTAGGTATGATGTAAAAGTAAATGTCTTCTTGTGCTCTTATTTTGAGGGTCATAATATAATGTAGTGAGAATGGCACTGCTATGGGACTGTAAGCTAGCTGAGCATGCTGTTGCTGTGTATTGAACTTTATGATGTTATGCCTTATTTTAAGGCTCATGATTGTGTTCCTTTGGCTTAGGCTCATGTTATATTTAAAAAGCTGTTTTCTTAAGAACGTGTTTAGAAAGATTGGTGTGTGTGTGTGCGCGTGTGTGCCCGCGCGTGCGTGTGTGCGTGTGTGTGTGTGTGTGTGTGTGTGTGTGTGTGTGTGTGTGTGTGTGTGTGCACTGTTTGTACATGTGGCTGTGGTGTAGATGCTTCTCATATAGGCTCTTTAGATCCTCTACTGTCATCAGAAATTGTCAAAAACCCAAAAACCCAATGTCCGAAATGCCAGTCCATTTCTTCTCAAGCTATAACAAAATTACATCTCTCAAAATATACACACCACCTCTACCCTGCCTCACAGTCAAAAACCACAGACCTTGTGGTGCGCCACATTTGTTTCAATTCACCATACACTTAAAGGTATAGTGTGCAATAATTGGCTAACTGTCGACAAATAGGGGGCAGCATATCAACACAGTAACTGCTAACTGCTGTTTACTGTCTTCTGTTGTAGCCAATAACTGCCATTAACTAGTTAGCTCAGTTAGCTGTGCAGCTGTATCTGCTCTGACTGAGAGCTCGGACCACTGGGGGAGTGTTGGTGTTTACTTCGCATACAACCAAAGCCTGCTCAGCAGCCTCCCAGTAAATACAGGCAGATGGGGACAGAACAAAGCCTCTCATATCGATGGAGACCAGTTTGACAAAAGGGAAAACAGGGACAGCAGTGAGAGGAAGGTCGGTCATCGCTTATGTGGGAAAGCAGCATCTAGTGTGGGAGCATTTTCATTATCTACGGCAGAGAACCAAACCAGAGTTTGTGATTAATAAGAAAAAATAGGTGTAAGAATATTTCCTTTCTTGACATTTCGTGAGCTTATTTTGTTTATTTATTTCATTAAAAAAAGATATGAGCGCTTGTGAAACATAGGAAACTCGCATGCATCTCCCAGTTGAAAGTACGAGGGGCTGTACTATCAGACTATCGCCTTTGAGGTACAAAGTGGCATTTTCAGACAAGGCGGGCAAGCTGGTTAGCATGTTAACTTCAGTGTATACTGTATATCTCTGCAACACAATACATAGATGTTACTTTTTCACATGATGTTAGTTTATTTTGAATGAACGTAGAAACATTTTGAATGTTTTAACCTAATATTCTGGCCAAAGCTTAGACATTGTGCCTTTAAGCAGACTACGATGGCTACAATGCCACCCAATGGCCACCATTATATTTTTACTCTCTGTATAACCTGAAATGACCAATGAACTGTGTGTGTCATCTATTGTGACATGCCTGCTTCAACTGACCAAATGTTTCATATCAGAGAAGGCAACTGCTTTTTTGCTTCATACCATTCAACCTTACATAAAGATTCCCCCCGTCTGCTCGGTTCAGGGTCAGACCTCTAACATCAAACTCTGGTGTATGAACTCTGTCCTTTCAGCTGAAACTGTTAGTGCTGTAAATGTGATTGCTCTGGAAACCTCTTTTCATTTTCATTATTAAATAATACAAGTTTGCCTCATCATCTTTCATAGAAAGGTTTCTCACAGGAAATAAGATTTCTACCACACCTGCCCCAAATCATTCATGGCCGTACAAGATTTAACAATTACAATTACATATGGAACCAGAAAAATTAACACTGAAAATAAATGCAATCATTTTCAGCATGTAGAGTTACCTTATAACACCTCAACCTCAACAAATCTGAAAAGCACCATGCGTTTCATGAGAAGATGTTTTAGTGTCAGAGGCTCCAGGTCGTTATGGTCCTCAGAGACTTCGGTAATGGGTAGGTTATTCAAGATTGCCCAAGATTGAAGCTCTTGGTGGGTTGAAACTCCACTTGATGTCATCATACAGTAAAGCTTTGTCAATTGTCCCATTACTCAAGTCCACAATTGCTCTTTTCAGCTCCTTCAAGTTCCCATTAAGTTTGTGCCATTATCTGAGTAGAAGTGGGACACAGGACATTAATCAACAAATGGCACTGGCGCAAGAGTCTGTGTCCAGTGAATGTGCCACTTCTAAATGAGCTGTCCTGCATGCCATACACATAACGATGACTTCATAACATTCTACATAGGAACATATTTGCTTAACCTCCATGGGCCCAAAGTAATCCACCGCCATGTTGGTGAATGGAGACAAGAGATTTTCTTTATTTTGGTGAGGTCAGTCATCTTGTAATCACATCTTTTTCCTTTGTGATGCTCGCAAAAAGCAGAACATGACAAGATTTTTTCTCCCGGCTGCATTGGCATGAGTGACCCAGCACTTTTCTCTCAACCTGGAGAGAATGTAATTTCTACTGCCGTGCCTTATCTGTACATGAATGTGTTTGAGAATTTATGTTAATTCTCAAACACATTCATGAACCCCTCTGGGCTTTGCAATCCTGGAGCCTGCCGCCTACTCCTAACAGTTCATCCTCTAGAATTGGGTTCAGCTTGTAGATGGGACTCCTCTTTTTCACAAAGACAGTGCAAAAATCTTTCTTGCTAAATATTTTCTCTTGGCAGAATGGGGTAAGAGCATCCTCTTCTAAAACAGATTGTCATTTGACAGAAGTTGCTTTCTTTTTTGACTCAGTTCCAATAGAGCTTCTTTACCTTCAATATCCATGCAAATGCAGTTTTCAGTCTCTTCCAATAAGGGTGATACATGATGAGCTGACTGGTTACACTGATATTCTGTACAATTGCAACTGGGCATGGACAGGTCGTTCAAAGTCATGCGGTTTCAAGCACAGGCTCCCTCGGAATATTGAAAACCCTTTCAGGTCAGTCAAGTCAATTGATCCATTGCTGTCTTAGGACTTGCAGAATTTCGGTACAGTTCTTGTAGAATGTGCTTGGCTGGAAGGATATGTCATGGTTTATGTTGTAATTGTCTGATTGTTTTCACCTGTGTCCCATTAGTTTTCCTACCCCATTGTATCCAAGTCTGTGTGTTCCCCTCAGGCATTGCCAGTTCGTCTTTGTACCTTTTGTGTCAAACATTCCCCTCATAGTGAGTGTTTCCCCAGTTATTCTGTGATTTTGGAATTTGCTTTGATTTCCATGGACTTTGCTCGTTTTCTCATTGTTGGACTACAGCTCCCTTTGTTTGGATTTAATTAGCACATTGGACTTTTACTTTGGTTTTGACCCTCACCTGCCTCATCCTCCCATCTTTGTTAGTTGTCATCTCTCTGAATTGCACCAGCTGTACCATTTGGACTGCATTTGGATTCAACCCCTGTTCGTCTGTGGCACATTTTTGAATAAAAATCCCCTAAGGGAGCATAGACTGAGCTGAAAACTGATAAAATCCCCCGCTGAGTTTGCATGTGTTCTTTGCAGTCCATGCAAGTTGAGCGTGTCACTTTCCACACTCCATATTGCATGGATTTCTGGGATGTGAATGTGATCAAGGTAGGACCACTTTGTGAGTTTTTTGATGAGACTTGTAGTGCCTTTTTCCATTCAGGCTAGATATTTGAAGCTCATTTACAATATATGTTACACCGGTGTCTTTGAGCTCATTGTTAACAAAAATGTGTTCGCTCCAGAGTAGAATGTAGATGATGTTGATTGGAGTATATGCCATTGGTGTTCACTGACTTAGAATTTTCTTTCTTGAAGTGAATGTGTAAAGCTGCTGGATGGCTCTGTTTGCATAGTAACAAGTTATGCACTTACTGTATCACAATGTTTGCTCTAATGCACGGTGTAATTTCTAATGAGAATTTGTTTGATCTTGAACTGCTACAACTTTCAGTTGAGATGCTTAATATATGGGATTACCCAATGTATGTTGTTCGCGTTAAGATGGATGTGGAATAGTGTTAGCCAGTCTGGAATCCTATTTGTAATTGGTAGAGCAAAAAAAGCTGTAAGCAGCAGACCAAAGAAGTTTAACAAAAATGCATTTTCTTTGATTTGTTTATGAAGAATACCAAAACACACAGACTGTGGAGATGATTATCCTTATTAAAGAAAGGAGTTATGTTTTGTTATTTTGGGTTGTTATTATGTCACCTGGTAATGAGTTTATTAAGACAAATGTGAGGCGGAGTTGAAATACATACATGTGTATACATAAAGTGACAGAGGCAAGGGAAGGAAGCACATTACCTGTTGCCTTTCTCATCATTTCAGGGAAAAGATGAGAAAAAGTCTGATTGAACTACAGGTCTCATGCCTGGGGCCTGTTATGTAAGCAAGGTTTTGGCATCACAATTAATTGAAATTCATTGGGTGTCTGATGCTTTACAGTGCCTTACTACTAAGGTCCTACATTTGATGTCACAACTTGCATCATATGAGTGGCGGGGCAGAAAATTGGCCCGTCTATCACTATGCCGACACATTGATCTAACGCTAGCTGCAAACGTTAGTTCTCCAGGCTAAATAGCTTACTAACTACAGCGGGAACCTTTGTGCTACTTCTAAAGCCAAGCAGCATATCATTAGTTCACCACGTTTTTATGTGAGGATTCTTGTTACATCAGAAAAAGCCCTGTTTAGGACTGACAAATTCATTGAGCAGAAGCCAAAATGTGAGAGGGCAAAATCAGTACCTCGTACCTCTCTGTTCATTTAGGGAGATTTACCTTCAAACGACCCAGCCAAAGTTGTTATTCAAAGTAGTGTTACATTTGTCAAACTTATCGGTTAGTAGTCATTCACAAAGCTCCTGGTGGAACATATTTTTGAAAATTCATAGAAATAAAGCACATGTGGTGGTGTGTTGCTGTGCTGCTGTTTTCTTTTGTTTTTGATTTTTTTTTAAATATATTGTGTGCATCTATAAAGTATTTTAACATCTTAATTATGTTTCTATTGAAAAAAGTCTGTGCCATATTACTGGCCCTAACTTGCTCTACCCTGCAATACAAGAACGGTGCAGGTCCCTGTTTTCCACATGGGTCATCAACTGATGACAATGCTGACTTTATGCCAGGGACATGGAGCTTATGTCATTTCTGTAGCCACCAAGAGCATGTTCAAAACCGTTGTACGCGGTTCTCATTTCAATATTAAAAAGTCAGCTAGAGACAGAGTTTTTCAACTCACGGAACATTAATTAGATCTGCCAGAAGCCAAAATCGTTGGATGTTGGCTAAGAATGACAAGGCTGTTTTTTTTATTCTTTTCTTTTTTCTTTATCTTTCTTTGTGAAATATAAGACCCCGTGTTTCACATATTACTATAACTTTTAGGTGGTAAATATTTAATTGCTACCCTGGTAACCTGCACAATGTGCTTTGGCAGACTGCAAAGCTTTGTATGCACCGCACCAGTGTCTACACATCAATTACATTCCCCCTATGTGTGCAGAATTTGAATATTTCTGACTTTTGTGAATCCTACTTGACATATCAAAATAGACACTGTTGCTTTATTCATTTTTACTCCAGCTTTAAAAGAATAATGGGGGACAGTTCCACATTAACATGTCTAAAAACAGCTGAACCTATGTTTATATGTTGGGTTCAGGACTGCAAGAGTATTTTCATGACTGACTGCTTAATAGTTTTGTTTACAAAATGTAAAAAAATATGACAACTGCTCTTCACAATTTCCCAGAGCAAAAGTGACATCTTCAAAGACTGCATTGACTATCATAAATGACAACGACAAGTAGCAATTCCTCACATTTAAGAATCTGGAGCAAGCAAATGTTTAACATTTTTGCTTGAAAAATGATTGAAACAATGAATCAGTTATCAATGGCCTGCCAATGGCATCATATCTCCCCCCTCTAGTTGCTGTAGCTTTGGGGGAAACACAGGAAACACCAGTCGATACATCACAGAGTGAGGAAGGAAGCCAGCATGACTAAATGTAATGTGAATAAAACTTTAATACATTACTTTGTCCATCTCAACAACAACTCCCATGATTCCACACTGCTTCACGACATCATCAAACTACATCTTTTGCTTTCACTGTTTTGACTGAGACCCCAGTGGCAGTCGCATTTATGAGGCTAAATTTTGTAAAATTTAAGCACTGATGTGTAATTAATCTATAAACATGAAGGGATAATCGAGACAAATAACTGAATTTCAGTGTTGGATAATAATAATATTTTTTATAGCATTTACTTCTAGACAAAGTTTAGAAAATGTGGATACTCTCTGCCATTGTTGCACGGTTCCCTGTGGTAACCTGGCAACAGTCAAACACAGAGAAAACAAACATCACTTCAATAAAGTGCAGACACCCCGCAGCCATGAGCCCATATCAGTCTGCAGCCTGCAGCATAATTGTCATTCTTTGCACACAAAATGTGTCTCTTCATAATGTTGGGAGGTGATTTTCTGTGACTGACACAACTACACCAGTACAGATGAGAGCAGCGGGGGGTCTCTCTGCTTTTTATGTTCTTCGAAATCATGATGATGATGTTCGAAAACTAATGAACTTTTAGGGTTAATGCATAACGTTCATCCCAAAATGCAAAAAATAGTACTGACATTTTCATACTTTGGCCTTTTTCTGCAAATTGCTTGAATATCATCGCAACTGGGAAAATGACATTCATAAGCGGTTTACCTAAGTGTCCTCTGAAAGTGCAGCAGCTGCATCGTGGCTGTGTCGCTCACAGGCAAGAGCACCAGCCACACCAGAGCACAGGGTCTGCACTTTATTCTCCACTGCAGAGAGGCATGGGGCACCGTCAGAGCGTGGGTGCGCACACACACACACACACACACACACACACACACACACACACACACACACACACACACACACACACACACACACACACACACACACACACACACACACACACACACACACACACACACACACCAATGCACGCACTCACACAGCAGACAGGCTTGCTCCCTCCCTGCATGTGTGTAAAACAAGTTCACTCAAAAGTGAGGCAAAATATTACATTGGCTCAGCTGCACACACATTGCCTTAGGTCCAACGGTAGCCTTGCATTTACCCTGGCAATAACAAAAAAAAACTTGGCACACAATGATTTTATATTCAGTTCCAAACAACTCACAATTTAGCATGACCTCTTACAAATGCCCCAATCCATTTTTATGTGATTGCAGGCTAATAAACATTCTGAATTTAGACTTCAGCAATCTTTGCTTACAGTATATTTGAGGGAATATGTTATTATCACAGAAACTAGGTCAGTCTGATACAAAGAAAACAAAAACATGTATGAAAGGCACATAACACTGTAAACAAACTGCTAAACAAGTGGAATTTTATTTTTGAAGTAGTTTGGAGCACTAACGGATAAATGGAATAAAGCAGGAAAAGAGCCGCCACCAGTGTTCACCACAATATGACCACCTGCGTTTGCAGCATTTGTTTTAACAAATATTCAGGGACGACTGCAGAGAGGAAATAAACAACAAGCTTATTGTTGGTAAACAAGTGTCCGACTATTATGTCTAAAAAAAATAGTTTACATATTGGGTTTATTACTACAACACACACAACATGTGACCAATGTGCCACTACACACCGACAGTCTCCAAGTGTGTAACAGAATAGGTTTGCATGCTTTAATGTTCAATAACACATTATTTTCTAATGCTGTCTGTTGCTAAGGCACCACTATTGTCTCTATCTCAAATGTTCCATTTTAGCACCAATCCTCCTGAAATCCTCCCCCACTGCAGCATTATTTAGCTGACCTCAAATGAGGCTTAAGGTTCACACAATTTCTCCTGGTTGCCCCTGAATATTACAAAATGAACCCAATATGGCTCCCAGTCTGTGGTAAAAGTCAACTTAGGTGGCGCTAGCCCAGCTAGCGTTGCAGTATAGAAACAAAAAGGTACATGGAACATTTACCCGCATCAAAACAACTACTGTCATTATTTAGTTGGCTTCAAATGAGGCGTAGCCATCACACAGTTTCTGTTGACTGTCTTTCAATATTACATTAGTCCAACATCGCTCCCACACAACATTCTAGTGCCAAGTTAAACGGGTTAACCAACAAAATAAACACTAAAACAACACATGGCAAAACTTACAGCTTCCAGGTTTGAAGTTGCGTCACAGACGGTCAGTATCGATTCATCCAGTTTGAACCATTGTCGACCCTCATTGACAAAGCAGTCTGGTGGACTAACTCTAAAATACACAAAGTTTACCAGTCATTGTGGGAACGTTGCATCATATTTCCATCAAAAATAAAGTTAATCTAGTGGGTCTTGACATCCTCAGATAGTGGGAGCAGATGAAGCCTTTTGTGTTGTTTCTTATAGCCAATACCCATCAAAAAGAGGGTGGGAGTCAATGAAGTCTTGTGTTGGTTTTTGCTGCCAACAACAGAGAAATTGGTTTCTTTGCTCATAATGTAACCTTCCACATTTCATTTTCCAGCAACGGCAGATAGCAAGGTGGGCGTGACATGGAGGATGGTCACCAGGCTGGTGCTGTGTTACATTGTGATGTAGACAAGTAATGGAAGAAAAGGCTGAACAACATGCAGTTCAGGAGCAGTGATTTCTGTGGGAGACAATAGCTTCCTTTGGTTTTTTTCCCATGCATAAAAAGCTATATAACACACCAAAGGAAGCCGAAAACCCAAAAATCGCACAATAAGGCCTCTTCACATGCCTCAATATCTGATTTTGTGCTTTATATTGTAAAAAAAGGTTGATGTTCCCTCTGAAGATAAAGTGAGGGTACTGATAATTGCGTGGTTGAAATGAGATGCATGTTGATGCTGACTTGATTTAGAGCAGACCATATTTCATCCACGCTGTGTTTACCAACAGAGAGAGGAAGTATTTTTCAAAAATCCTGCCTGCGTTGTCTCATTAAAAGCCCATCCTTAAAAATCCCCCATATGGATCTCGAAAGAATAGCCCCACTCTAACATCAAAGCTTTAATTTTACACGCAGAGGAAAATTGTGATTACTAAAATTACCTTGCTAAGATTTCTATTTTGCTTTTTTTATTGTTATACCTTACTGTGAAGGGAACAAGCGTTATATCAGGAATATATGTGAAACTCTGTGTGACATCTGAAGAACACAAAAAAACAGAAAAATGTCGATGGAGACTCGCTGTTGCAGCCATTACCAGTTCTACATACTTCGGAATGTTGTTCTAAATGTTAAGAGATGTAAGCAGACTCCATGCAGCGATAGATCTGCTGCTCATCTCCACTTCAAACCAGGGTACACAGCCAGTCCTCCCGCAGACTGCCGCTCTGGATCCCTACCACTGACTGGGTTTATATGAGGTGAAAGAGCTTCACACAGAGGGGAGTGAAGGGGAGACAGGGAATGAGCAAGAGATCAAGAGGAAGGGAAATCACACTGTACTTATGTTCAGTCATGCCTTCTGGACGGCACAGCAAGAAAACATCTAAAACACGGTAAAGAATGACACATGCAAGGTAAATGTGCTTTAATATAGACACATGCTGCTCCTCTGTCTGACCTGAGCTCACACTCTGGGTTCACCACAAATATTTTTCTACTCCCTGCACTCAACACACCTGTGGTTTTCCATCTCCTGGAGACTACCTGTGCTCCAAAAGTAAACTTCACTGAGAAATAAATCTATATGGTCCATGGATGAACTGTGTAGATTTATTGTGATGTGGTGATGTGTGCTGGACTAACCCCGGATAAAAACAATAGAATTGAAATACCTTCTAATACCTTAGATTTTTTACTTCATCTTGTAAGGGGCGGGACTCAGGGTGAACATTTCTATATTGAAACCTCAATTTGAAAGACTGTAACTGTCAATTTGTGAGAGTTATAATCTTAATTATCACCTTATCAAAAATGCCTTTCAGGCTGTAAACGGTCAAAGTTCCTCATAAACTGGGAAAATACTGATTTTCTCAAACGGACTTTGTCATTGAGGCCAATAACTATATTACCAAAACAGAAAAATAACATCTCTTTTGAATGTCATGATTGTATCTGTATATCACCGACTGATGTCAAGTAGACCACTCAAGTAATGCATTAATGAATGTGAGCTTATATACCACTTCAGAGTTTATTTAGAAGTTGGCTTTTCTCTGTCTGACAAGTCTGAAGCTTGGGAGGACCTTGACAACAAGCAACTGCTTTATTTTTCTGTTTCTAATCATATAGAAATAATACATGTGTGATTATGATAGGGGCATGTCCTTAATACTATACAGACTATGGAGGTGTGGGTGTAGTGAGGTGAATCAGGCTGTATTTGTGTGTGCAGTCACCTCTAGAGATATGAGGCTGTTTGTGTTTTGAGGTCTGACATGCAATCACACGGTGTTTGTGTCCTATTTCAGGTGACACGTGAGGGGTGAGGATTGAGAGAGAATCACAACATCAATGAACAGTTCCACTTCCTTGGCAACAGGCTGTCTCTGCTGATGACTGCTTCTACATGTCGCTGCATGGCTCAATTGGTGTAACTGATTAGCTGGAAAGTTCAAACATCTGCTCTCCTCAGGTGTGGTACCACCCATGAGCAAAGAGGAGCATAATCAAGAAGAGTCTCCCAAATGCTATCCTATTTTAACCAGATTCCGTACAATTTTCAGAATTATAGCTCAACAGGTAGAAGACCTGATGACTGGTTTTCATTTTACTGTTTTACTGCTTACAGTACATGCTGGCTCACTGACATACTGGGACACTTGAATAGAAAACAGCCATCTCTAATGGTATTAGTGACACCTGTGTTTTCCCTGCTGCTGTTCAGTAGCAGGAAATCAAAGAACAACCCAAGTCAATTTAGAATAAACAGCCCAATTATTAGTCGGTTTAAAACACAATCCTGTAAACATCCAATTGTTCAAATCAGAGTAATTAGTTGAAAAATGACAACTGGATGGCACTGGTGTTCCAGTGTTGGGCTAATTTACACATTAAAGTTTTAAAGAGTAGATGCTGATGTGGTTCACATGGAGGTTAAAAAGGAAAAAAGGTGGAAAAAGTGGACAGCCTAGTCCATCAGTACAAATTAACATAACCAAAAAAGAAGCGCAGGGGCTGCAAACTCAAAGTTGGAATTGAAGTTTGTGATCAAACTGTATGGTTTATTGGCTTTAATTAGGCCTAACTGCCTTGGGCTGTACTTGTAGTTTTTGTACTGAGATCAGGAAGCTAAACAACCTCTGTGTGCAGGGATCATTAATGCCCACTCCTCACCCACCTCAGGCACAGGTAACATTGTTAGCTGGACAAAAACACCTCAGGAAACAGACAGGGACCAGAGACACGTCCTGCACAAGTCAAAAATTACTCATAAATGATGAAAAATAGGGTTCATTCAGATCAACAGTCTTCAACAGCTAAATATGCGTTTCATGTGAAGAGTTGACGTGCACAAGTTTTAGTTTTGACAGATTAGTCGTTAAAAAGGAATCTGTCATCATTCAACAGTGGACAGTATATAAACAGCTAAAGACAGGATGTGAGCACTGAGCGCTGCTTTGCCAAACTGACTCGCTCAAAGTGAACCATTCTGTCCCACGAGGCCACATTTACATGAATAATTTCTTGGCGTAATAGCAGATGTTGGAGCTGCATTTTTAATTCTTTCTATATTGATGTGCCACACATTCGACCTGTGCACAGAAGTAAACTGTGAAAGTATTTCCATTTACGCCTTCATGTGGACTTTGTTCTGTGGGGTAATGCCAAAGGTTTGGACTTCGCAGCTCAACTCCTGCCATACAGCTCTATTTTACATAATCCAAAGACATTTTTCACTGCATGCCTTACCTATAATGAGCAGAGCAGAGCAAAGGGCATATTCTAAATGTCATTTCATGCACTATTCAAACGTACAAGCTAAGGATATATTGGTAAACATTATGGTGTTCCTTTGCAAGATGAAACAGTATGTGTGAGGCTAAGATCAATTTCACAGCCAGCTATCCGCTTTTCCTTCATGAATTTAAATGTTTATCCAGATATTTTATGCCATCCTAAAGCTCAAGGGTGGCTTAGAGAGCTAATGTAGACAAAAGGGACCTTTGATGAAACTATTGTCCAAATGCCTCTTAAATAAGGAGATAAAATATGCTTGTCTTTACATTTCTTTTGACTCCACTGTTCAGAATTTTTGATGTTTAATCAGCTCACTACCCAGCAGGAATCCAGTGACAAGCTCCAAACCATTACCTAAACTTTGTTTTATACTATTGCATCAAGAATGAATTAAAATATTGATAGACAAATTGAGTTCTATTCCTATTTCCTCAAACTTAACTTACTGTGCATTGTTCAGTGCTGCTCTTTTCTACTTTCTTTATGGTAACATGACCAAAGGCCACCTTACACATTCATGGCATTTGTCATAAATTTTTGAAAGTCGAGCAGTGGTTCATGACTGTTAATAAAATAATCAACACCTCTGAGCTTAAATGATGAAGGATATGAAATACACATACTACAGATTCCCAACATATCCTCAGAAAAGCAATATTCACAGTTCAAAAACAAAACAAAACAAAAAAATAACCCCAGGTAATTGTTCCTTTGCTTCCAAAAGCAAACGTCATCGAGGCTGCAGTGAAAGTAATGTAATTAACTCCCTGGTTAATCTAATAAAACACACAAAAACACACACGTTTACTTCATTTTCTGTTTGATTGATTAGAATTCACTGGCACTGGCTATGAGATTCATGTTATCAGTGCTGATAATGAACTAAATATGATTAGACTTTATGGGATTGTGCATTTTGACAGTTGACCCTCTCTTATTGTACATTTGGGCACGTAGGCATATTTTTCGAGATGAGGAATTGTGAAATGATTTAGTCTGTGGCCTCAGGAAATCATGTTCTGACTAGTTTTAATAAGCATAAATGCATTCTTGTTCTTGGAATATTTAAGAATACTTACAGGACTAATTTACCACTTTTATTTTTGTTGAATGGGTGATGAATAAGCCAATTCTAATCCTTTACCCGAGACCATTTTGTCACATTTTATTACTTACTGTAAAAGGGACAATGGGGACAAGTTGAAACTGTCCCCTGGAATGATTTGTGTTAAAATTACCAGTGTGTAGTTAAAAAGTTATTCTGAAAAATGCAAATGAAGGCCAATGTAAATTACCTATTACGTTGAGCTTGCAGGCAGAGAATTTTTCCCCTCTTGTGTAATCGTAATTTATCTGGGTTTAATGGAGCAAATGCCCTAATTCACACCAGTTTGTTACCTGCTAACATTGCAGTCAATCCGCTCTTCGCTATGCTTCATTTTTACAAAAGCAGTTACAGTTGAGTGCTGTGCAAGTAGGTTTTCTATTTTGTTTAATCTCTCCTCTGGGATTCAAGCCCTTGACCTGCCGGTCACAATCTGGCTCCACTGACCTTGAAGCCATTAGCATGTACAGTTTAATGTCTCATCTTAATGCTGAACTGCTTTTCATTTTGGAATGACAATAGAATCATTAAATGTGAACCTTCACACAAGCATCTCACATCAGTGAAGTGGTAAACGTGACAAAATGAAATGCACACCTGCTTACAAAATGGGCATGAGTCTGAGTCATCCACTTTAGTCAGAGCAAAGACAATTTTGACAAAATTTTATAGTCAATTCCAGTGCGAGGGAATTCAATCTTTGGGGGACACATAATGATAGCATTCTTTAAATATGGCTATCAGTGTATGTTTAATTATAGCCTATGGCTCTTGTGTAAGCATGTAGGCACGAAAAACTTTTTTTTCATACATTTATTCTTTCTATAAGTTGTCTTTATATAAGTAAAGAAACAGGATTTACTGTAACCTATAAACATAAACATAAACATCTTTGATCCACAAAAGGTTTTCAGATTTCTTTCACTATTACCTTGAATTTCCTCAAGCAAAAGTCTGACTGAAATCATAATTTCTCCATTTCATATTTGTTAAATTGATGGCTACAATTCTTAAATCTGACATGTGCTCAAATGGACCAGCTGCATCCTGCTTGGTCTGATCAGTTGGTCTAATGATTGTGAGTGTTCACCTCTATTAAGACAGCATCTGTCTTCAAAAAATCTAACCTTGAGAGTCTACTCATATAATACATACTCGATACAGACCTGCCTTCTGATGTACAAGAACCATTTTTTAGAAACACAAAATATTTATATGAAGAAAGGATTGCGCTTTTAATCTATTTCCTTTTGTAAAAACTGAATGGAGAGTGCTTGGTGTTCTGCTTCACCTTGGTCCTGATACTGAAGATCTATTCACTAATGACAATGAGCATTTGGTGGGAATTAGATACTGCTCTTAATTGGTTTATATAATATCTCTTGGAAAGAGTCCTCTTTCACCTTGTTCATTGCTGTATCCTCTTGATCAGTTTTTAGCTGCATAATAGTTCAAAGTCCCTCCAAGGTTATATTTCATTTTCCATGTTCACCTACTTGGTCAGATAATGGGCATTTCTTTGCTGATGAAACACAGCTGTATGTAGCTGAGAAAACTGGTGACTAAAAAGGCTGCAGTAGTCAGAAATTATGTTGCAGCTTTAAATGTTAAGTGCTCTTCCACCTAATGCAACCAGGGAAAGTCCTTTCCTCCAGACACAAATGCACTTTTAGGTAACTGAAAATGGAGCTGTGTGGTGAGTTTTTGGCTTACGATGACAGAGGGCATGCCATTATCTCCATTGTTTGATATCAGCGTGGGCGTTGTTATCTCCTCAAACCTCTAGTTGCAAGTATATAACCTATAAGTAATAGCGTTCTTTTTCAGGCCTCTGATTGGCCAATATGGCTTTATGGTTAGGGTTATATCGCGCACTAGTGGTTTGGCATGTTCTTGACAGAGCTTCAATTGTGTTTTTGCATCTTCATTAAACACAAGTGTGATCGGTTCAACAGTGGTTGTGTTCATCCTCGTGATCTTCGTCTTTTCCTTATGGGTGTTAAGTCCTACTTGAGGAGGTAGCTGTTGTTGTTGTGGTCTTACCCTACGTCTGCTGGTGGCCATGTGCCAAATTGTCTGCAAAGTCCAGATGCTCCAGCTGTTTCCATAAAGTCCTCTGTACTCTGTTCTTTCTTTGTTCAGTTGTTCTCATTAGCCAGTCCATAGCTGGTAGAAACAAGAATCACGGTTACAGGCCACCCTGGTTGGCAACCTGTCACTCGAAAGGTCATTCCAGCATAGTTATTCTTGATAAGGTTCGCCAGGTTAGTGGGGGTCTGTTGAGCAGTTGCTCAAAGCATTCCGTCCATCTGTTGAGTTGACTTTCATTGGTCATGAAGGTGTTACCTTCTTTATATTTGTTTGTCATGTAGCATTCCTGACATCTTTCTGGTGGTCTGACAACTGCTTCATGTTTCATTGCCTGCTGCTTCTTCTGCTTCATCTGCTAAAATATCAATGTATTTCAGCTTGTCAGCCTTGAAACTCTTTATCACTTCTCTGTTAGCATCAGTATGCTCTTTTTGTGCCTTTGCTGTTGTTGCTTTTGTGCAGCTGTTTGCTGCTGCTCATTTCATCTCTTTTCTTAATCTGATCTTTACAGTTTTAGCAGATATCCATTCCTTTTATTGAAATTTTCTGTAGTCTGACATTTTGATGTCAGTGTAAGTTTAACATTTTGCCACTAGTTGGTCTTGTCCTTCAGCAAATCCTGGGGAGCTTCACATTTGTTACAGAGCTTCAGTCTGTCTATCTCTCAACACACACATGTAATTTTGTCAATTTCCCATTGCCTCTGTCCTGTTCTTAAACTTAAGCTTCAGTCCAGCAGTTGGCAAGCAGTGGCCTGATGCTAGATCTCCTCTAGGGCTGTCAACAAATATTCTGAATTTGATTATATAATTGCATTGTTAAAAAAAAACAAAAAAAACACAACACACATCTGATTGTGAAAATTAATATTTGATTAAGGAAGACTACTGCAGTTGTTCTCACATGGGCCTGGGGCACTGAACCGAATGCACTGCAACCATAGTTCCCATTATCCCATAATTAGAGGTCTTTTTTAAATCAGCAAACTCTGTTGAAGTCCGACAGTTTAAATCTCTCCAGTCATAATGTCCGGTGAAAATATTCTGGCTCTGGAGCTGTTTTAACCCACTGCCTCTCTGACGTCTGGCCTCTCTCTCACTCCTCTTGTGATATTTCCACCTTTAAGTTGTCCTGAGACAACTTTTGTTGTGATTTGGCACTATACAAATAAAATTGAAAATTGAATTGAAAATGAACTCATTCAGTCAGTTTATTTCGACCATGCCACAGTTGGTGGTGATTGTTGGAACAGTTTAAGACGAAACAGAGTTTCAATGAAGTGTGTTATCAAGAAAAAATGACTGTTTCTGTAAATTGAGTATGGTAGGTTTGGCGAGAGCAAAAAGGTTTCTGTAGGGATGCTTTCCATAATGTTGTTAGACACTAAGAATAGCAATGTGAGCCTATCAGTGGCAAAGACAAACATTTTTAGTTGATGTACACTGACGGTGGGCAAACGATTAGACATTACATTGCAGCCTGTTTTACAGCTACTGGCAGCTGGTTGCAGCGCTCTTGCTCAATGCCAGACCAATTTCAAGAATTGTTGTCCCCATTTGTCACTTGGGGGGAAAAATGGGAAAATATGAACACCGATAATATTTGACTTGAATGTCTCCTGTTTGACCAGAACATTGAAATCTTCCTGGACACATGGAATGGAAACTCAACTCACACATTACTTTCATTGATTGACAGTAAATGTAGGTCAAACTGAAACGAGGAAATAATTCAACAACTGTGTGGTAATGATGGCAGAGTTCACAACCCAGCTCAGCCGCAGAGAGAGTGCTCTGCACTCCGGAGCCATCTATAAAGCCCCGTTTGGAAATGCTTTGGGCTTCAGTCAGTAGACACCACCAGTATGAATATTACCTAATCCAGGAGTGGCTTCCAGGCCATATACAACTTGCAAGACCGTTTGGTCCCACGAGGAAATTCATAAATACAGAATTGTATTGAACACAACAGACAAGCAGCAGTTGATATCATGTCATTGCATCATGTTGACTGTCAGCAAAACATAAGTAGATGTGCAGTGTCATCTTTCAAAGAAAAATGGACAAACTTTTTCTTTTTTAAGTAAGAGGCAAGCCAGTGCAAAAAAAAAAAAAAGAAGCAGCTTTCACAAGGCCGCGTACTAACAGAGATGGTGTTATACAGGCAAGTCTTGTGATGAGCGAGCCAATAGCTAAAAAGCTGAATCCTCAGACAGAGGGAGAATTTGTGAAGGAGTTAAACTGTTCCAGACAGTCTGTTTGTCCACTTCATAGAGATGAAAGAAAACCTGATGTGACATCAAGTGTCTATGTAATTTGGCCTTCACGGTGGACAATAGCAAATACCTCTCAGCTAAACCTCAAGGTCCAGCCAGCTTCTCAGCCCTCTGCTTTCAAATGTGAAATCATTTAAGGAGAAATGAAAGCTGTGGCGAGTGCAACTGGAAGGAGGAAAGACATTTTCCCACTCTGCAAGAACAAAAGCCTGCTATGACATCTGAATATGCTGCTGAGTATTAAAACTCCTTCAAGCATTTGGTGAGAGGGTTCAGGACATCGAAAGTAAACAAAAGGAATTGAACATATGTGGAACGTGGAAGCAGCTGATGTGCCTGACAACCAACAAAGTGAAATCATCGAACTGCAAAGGAACGGTTGACGACTGTGAGCAGCTCTTATCGACACTGACTCTTGCAAAGACTGACTGACCAAAACCTCAAAAAGCAGCTGTGAGTAGCATCATCATCATCATCGCTACCATCTAACATCAGACACCTTGCCAAAGAGAAACGGTTCCAGTCAATGCAGACGCGAGCATGCTATATGTTTTAATAATTAGTTAATAATTTTGCATGGCCAGGGTGCTGCCAAGGGGGGACTGGGGGGCATGGCCACCTTGATACAATTGCTGCTATTATGTTGTAATAAATACACCTTTACAAGTAGTCTGTCTCTAACTTCTATTGGTTGGCCTTCTTATGGAGATAATGCACAAAGTTAGATGTTGGAAAGGTTTGAACCTGCGTGTTTCTTTCATGAGAAATAATTGAATGTCATTTTTTGACAGCAATAATCTGATGCCTTTTCTACTCTCAAGTCCTGTAGTGACATTGTAAATTTCTTGCTTATACAGGAGTGATCTATTTGATTCTCCAATGACAAAGTTGTTCAGTGCACAATCATCTATGAAATTCTCTCCATTTTCACTCATTTCTCCAAGTCATGTTCCCATCACTTCTTCATATTTGATGTTATCTTCTATTTTAAATTTCTTCTGCTTCTAATTTTAGCATTAAAGTTTCCGATAAGGACAGTCTCATCTTTCTGTGAGCTTATGCCCAGAATGTACTGAAGTCTGCGAGAGAATTCATGTTTCACTCGTCCACTATTGTTTGTTGGTGCAAAATGTTAGATCACATCCATCTTGATCTTCTGCTTCTTAGTTCAGAACGATGCTGTGATGACTCTTTGTCCATAGGCATCCCATCCTATCAGTGCTCTCCATGCAGATATTGAAATTATAAATGCTCCCCCTACTGTGTGTGGGGCATCGTCCTCTTCATGACCCGAATACAGCAACATCTCTCCACTCAATCTTTTCTGTCCTGATTGAGTTCACCTTGCCTCACTGATTCCCAGTAACACAAGGTTGTAGTTTTCCATTTATGCTGCTGTTTGGGTGGTTTTCCTTGCTTGGTACATGGTCTTTATGTTCCGATGGTTTTGGTTGAAAGAAGGGTGGTCAGTCCTGACGCTTCCGGGGACTCCTGGCTTTCACCACACGACATCTTCAAAAAAACCCTGTGCCCTTGAATGTGTTTCTGCAGCAAGACTAGTTTCACTAATTTGCTTAATTTCATTTATTTGTATTCATTTTTATACAATAGCTGAGCTTTGTTAAAAAAAACAAAAAAAAAACATAGACATAGAGCTTCGTGAGGAATAAGGGGGATTTGTTTACAGCTGCCAATAAACAAATAAAATGCAGGAAAAGATATCAAAAGTTGTATTTTTGTTGAAAGAAACACACAAAGCCAGTTCAGACTGATCAGTTGAAAGTGTTACATTTGATGGAGGATTTAAACTGAGTAAATGTCTGAGCTGCAGAACGCAATGGGGGTAGACCACCTAAACAGTGCATCTGAAACAGAATAGCTCTACAAGAAAACACTAGATGGGTTTGAGTTGAGAATCTCATGATGGTGCTGCTGGGCTGTGAAGTATATCCCTCCAACCCTCTATAAAGTGTATCGGACCTTGTATGATTTACATCCAATATTTCATATACATGTTACAGTACAGTGAGTGTTATAGACAGTACACATGTATCTCTGGGTTTGTGTGTCTGTGTGTGTGCAGCTGAGAAGAAGGCTACTGGTAACGAGCTGCCAGGAAGCCCTGCCCGGATGGATGGATTTCTATTCCAGCATTGCTTAACAGCACTAATAGTGACATTGTGATATCTTACCAACACGAGAGTGTTCCGAGAAACTTAAAGCAACTTAAAAAGAAAACAAAACCCTGTACACTCTTTAAAAGTAAATTCACCTTGTTTTGAATGCAACAATGCTCATCAATTACACACACTGCAACCACATCTTGTCTCAATCATTGGTTACTCAAACACAGTAATTGTTCTCCCAGTAAGTAACAAGAAAGGGCAACACATAGCTCAATAACACTTCCTCTCTAATGTGCTCTGCTCCACTGATTATTCTCCATGATGACACTATTACTCTTCCCCCCTGGCAGAACTGACAGACAACAAATTGCCTGCATAAACTAAACCTCAACACACCAATATAGATGTAAACCACTGCTTTTCAACCTGTTTTTCAGGGTGTCATCTGGGGGTTAGCTCTCCAATGGTTAAATGATCCTCGAAAGTTTTGCGGCTAATTCTCAGTGAACCCTCTGCAGTGCAGCACTTTTCTGTTCAAGATGAATCTTTTAGCTTAAAGCATTTGGGGCAACAAGAAGATGGGCCTAATGCACCTCTCAGCTTAAACACTGCACTCTACACTTAAGTTTTCTGAAGTCTGAAGACACTGCTGCATGAGTCACTCCAGGTCCGGTAGGAACAGTGGATAGTGTCAGAAGGGCCTTTTCCTACAACTGAATTAGACAGAGGTCTGTACGTTGTCAAGTCAAGGCCGGAGTCATTATGTTTTCAGGGTGTCCTTCTGTGGGTCCATCCCATTCTTGTGAATGTAATATCTCAGGACAGCCTGGAATACATTTCATTACATCTGACACATGTCCAGTTAGCTCAAGGATAAGAATGTAGTGGTCAAAGGTCAAGGTCGCCGTGACACTGTGAAAAAAAAAAACAAAAACATCATAATATTCTGCAAAAAACACTTTTCTGGCCATTATTCAACGCAGTCATTCAGGAACAGAGGGAGCGATTGTGACCATATTTCCCATTCGGTCAGATATTGAACTGGTGACACTAATCTTGTGGCGCATTTCCATTACACAGTTCCACCTCTACTCGACTCGGTTCTACTCTACTCTACTTGGTTTGGTTGAGTTTCCATTACAATTGAGTACTTCATACTGTAGTACCTCCTCAACGTAGGCGGGTTCGTCATACCACGGCTGCGCGAAACTGCCATGACATCAATTTGTATGCGACGCAAACAGAGCCGACAAACAATGGAGGACATCGAGGCAATGATGTATTTGCTGCTCAGTTGGTGGCACACACAAAGCAAGAGAAGAAACCCAGAAAAGGCTTCGGGCTGCAGGGCAGAACACTCTGATATTTTACGAGCAGCCATTTTCCCTCGAGTGAGAATAAAGAATAAAGTCAGTGGTTGCTGTTGCCTGGCGTTACAATGGAGGGGGCGGGATTGTTTTTCCGGTGTTGGACGTCGCAGACCAGTGACGACACTCTCCGGCCAATCAGTGGCCGACAGGCTGTTGACGTCACACATATAGTATCGCTTCTACTCGCTTGGAGCCTCGCCAGAGCAGGTACTAAAAATAGTATCGGGTACCAGGTACTATCCCTAATGGAAACACAAAACAACCGGGTAGAGTAGAGTCGAGTCGAGTCGAGTCACACTAGTGGAAATGTGGCATTGGTGTCCACCTTGAAACTGTGCTGATTGTATTGATCTTCTGTGCTGCCTGTTGGAAGCTATGTGTGAAGCATCCACATTATCTGAAGCATTGTATTCCACCACAAGCTCACTGGTTCTGCTGATATTGAACTTCAGGTGATTGTTGTTGCACCGTGTGATGAAGCTCTCTATCAGTCCTCTGGAAAAATAGGCTCTAAGGGAAGACAGCATGTTTCTCACTGGACATTATTCATATTATTCACTGGAATCATACATGTCAACTTAGTGATAACTTCCATTTCACCAAAAAAGACACTTGGGTAGCATTTATTAAATTCCAGCTAAGTCTTCACTACATATATTAGATGAGTCTGGACAGAGTGTAAAATGCAGCTTGACTGGCTGGCTCGCTCTTTATTTTCTGAAACTGACAATTTAAAAATGTATTCTTCTCAGCAGCATTGTGCTTCGACACGAAAAAGGCCAAAATTTATTCTGGAAATCGTATGAAGAGATGAAAAAGTTTTAATGGCGCAGCGACCAAATGATGACAGCTGTACTTGAATTTTGTCAAAATACTCCTAGTTTGATTGCATTTCAAATGACAAGCTCCTTAAGTTTTTATTGTCCACTGGCTTAGTTGATACCCATATAAGAATATGAATGTTTCTCAGAAAGAGCACATCAAGATTCAATACTCAAAAGATGTTATTTGTCATATATACATACAAATATGTATCATGAAAGGTTATTGCACAGACTGTAGACAGGCCACTCCAGGCAGAGCACAATGCAAGAACAGGAAAACATAAAAGTTATAATTGTAAACAAAATACCAGATAAATACCAAAGAAGCAAAATATACAAAAATATCTAAATATCAAAATTGTAAACATGGTTAAAAGTTAAAGTTGAACAGTGCAAATGAAGTGCCAAGCATTTAAATGGCAGTAGGCCTTGTGCAAGGTATGGTATAACATACACATAGGTGAATGCTCTTGGGATATCATCCTTCAAGAGTTTATTGTTCATTGTGCAAAGCTCTGATACCTCGTGGGAAGAAATTCTTCCCCAATATCTTGGTGTGATTTGTGGCTGTAGCACTTAGCCCATAAGAGGGTAAACCAAACAGAGAGACATACTACTTATGTCTATTATTTCAACATAAACTTGTCTTTCATAAGATCTACACATCTACACAATACAAAATAAACAATTCAAATAATGTCCTATACCATGTTCTTGAATTAGTTGCTCATTTCATTTTCAGTCAATGAAAGTGACGTGTGTGCAGAGTTTCTAATTGTTGCCGGTCCACATGTCCTGGAAGATCTCAATGTCCCAGACAAATGGGAGAAATTCCAGTCACTTATTATCTGATTGTGGAGCTTTTGTTCCAATGTTTGTGTGTCCATGTGACTAATTGAGACAACAATGTTTGAAATTGGTCCTGTATTAAGGGAGAGCACTGAAGCCATGAAATGAACTGCAGTCTAGTCTGTCTGGCCATTTGCGCGCGGTCAATGCGTCCACTGAAAGTGTTTTTGCCATTGACAGGCTCAGATTGTTATTGTACGTGTCTGACAACATTTTCAAAAGAAGCCCTACAGAGACAGACATCTTTGTTAAAGAGTAAGATCCTTTTTGTTTAACCAGAAACAGCTGTGATACTGCTCTCGCTAAAGCCACCAGATTCACAGAAACAATAATTTTATCAACATAAAACACATTTCATTCAAACTCGACAGGAACAAAATAAAACTCAAGAGAGAGGGCAGTCATAGTATTTTAACATCTAACTCAGGGACTATTTTCACCGGACATCATGACCAGAGATTTAAGTATATTGGACTACAACAGATTTTCTGAGTACAAAAACTGTCATTACCAGATAACAGAAACTAGTTGTGTGACTCTTCCATCATACAGCGCATTCAGTGCAGCAGCCCACGCCCATCCAAAAACAGCTGCCACAGTCATGCTGCTTTTTTTCCCACAATCAAATATTCATTTTTACAACTGAACATCTTTTTATTTTTTTTAATTTTTTTTTTTAAATTCAATTATATATTGGAATTTATAACATTAGCAGTCCGAGATTGTAGCCATACAAACAGTCCATATCTGGGGTAGTGGGGGTTCATTCCTATTCTCCTAGCTCTGCTTACGCACCTCTTGTTGTATAGGCCCTGTAGGGAGGGGAGTGTCTTAATGTGCTCAGCCGATCGCACAATCCTCTGCAGGGCCATCCTGTCCTGAGAAGCTGTTCCCACACCAGGAGGTTAAGCTCCTTGTCAGGATGGTCTGTACTGCAGCAGAGTAGAAGGATAGCAAGACTTTGTGAGAAACCTTGAATTTCCTCAGCTGTCTGAGGTGATACAGGCACTGTCTTGCCTGGAGTCCTGCCAATTGTCAGTGGAGTGAAAGACCTCTGGTGCTTCCTGGCACAGTCCACAATCAGCTCCTTGGCTTTACTGACATCCAGGAAGAGGTGATTGGCCTGTCACCTCCTCCAGTTAGGTCGTGTCATCATCTGAGATCTGGTCCACCTCAACTGTGTCGTCTGCAAACGAAGTTCGCACTTCGTCTGAAGTCCAGTTAAGGTGTCATGTAGGTCGGGTAAGGCCGGGACCGTGTCCACTTGTGGGGGAATGTAGACGGCTACAATGATAACTGAGTTGAACTAGAACCTTTCTATAGAAATACACTAAGAAACAAGAGCTAGTGGAACAGGAGCTAACACAAAGTGGGGCAAAATTTATTATGTTATTTCCAGCTAATTTTGCCACCAGTGTAATTTATTCCTCTCAGCTCGTCAAACTAGCAAAGCCCTCTTTACCAGCCTGTCATTTTCAGTAAACACTGAAGCTGTGGTAGCAGCTGCAATTAATTTAAGTTTTTCCACCAAGATCAAAGAAATACGTTCAATAAAGAGTTGTTATTTCTGTCAGTTGACTTGAAACAATTGTTTTGTGTGTTTTTAATCATTTTTGGACATAAATTGAATATGTATAGTATAGTATGTAGGTATATGTAATGGCAGGAACACATGTTTATAATCATTATTCAGCCTGCTCCAGCTCTTTTCCATACTTACTTACTTACTGCCCATTTTGCCTCCTGGCAAGTAGGGCAGCAACAAAGGTTCTCTACTCTGGTCAATTCTGGGCTGTTTTCTGGACACCTTCCCATGTCAGGCTCATTTCATTTCTTCCTCTATTGTGTGACACTAGGTGTTCTTGGGTCATCCTCTCTTTCTTCTTCCTTCAGGTGTCCAGCGAAGGGCTACTCTGGGATGCTGTCTTGCTCTCTTCTCAAAACATGCCCAATCCAGTTCCAGCGCCACTTTGTTACAATGCTATCCATGCCGTCTTGCTGGCATCTTGCCAATAGATCCTCGTTTGTTATCTTGTTGGGCCAAAAAATCCGACAGATTCTTCTCAGACTCCTTGTGTGGAAGACTGACAGTTGGCATTTCTCCCCATTGGATTGCAACCTTGTAGCTGTCGGGGAGTTTGTGTGTCTCAATGAACCCTAGAGCTACGCCAGTGGGAGATTTATCTCCTGGTAGGGCTACCCATGCTGGACAGGTCGAAGGGTAGAGGCCTGACAAAGAGCAATCCAATGGTCCTCCAGGTTGGGGGTTGAGCACAGGGCTAACAACTCTGTCTTGTAAAAAACATCAAGCATGTTAAACAAACAAGCATGTTACGGAAACAGCACCAGAGGGAATCTTTGCCATACCAGCAGCATTTGTGCCATGATTGCACTGGCGCCTTTGGTCACTAAATGTATTCAGCTAGACCCATGTGCACCTTGTGTTTGAGTTACCAACTGCACTACTTCCCAGTTTCAGGAAAGTAGAAGCCAATGCATCATCACAGTCACAGGGAAGGCCTTGAATGAGTTCCAAGATAACTTTCCAAGGATGAAAAATCCAGTCTCAGAGATGGTTTTTCTTCATTTTTGTAGGGTTTATTTTTTTGTAGTGGAACATTATTTGACAGGGTGATATGCAGCATTATCTGAGGAAAAATCCATCCATTTAGATTTAAAGCATTCTCTTTGACCTTCCCAGCAAAGAATTTTATTGTCCAAATTGCAGCGACACTTAGTTAGCGACAGTTAACTGATACTGTCGACCTCAAGCTCTGAATTATCTGTTAGCTGCACCTAAAGCGAGAAGAACCAGGTATTATATTGGTTATAGACATGGAATCTTTGAAATCACTGATGTACATATATTAAATCAACCGACTGAGTGATGTGATACACTGGAACCACATAATAGGGAGAGTGTCTCATGTAAGACCCCAGCTCTACAGCTCACAGACTCTAATCTGTCCATCCTAAATGTCTCACTAGTTATTAACAAACCCAGGGCACACACTAGGAGAGCTAATATCTGATGGACGTCTTCATAAATTGGGGTGCTTTCCTATTCTCACTGAGGGAAATCAAGGAACAGAGGCCTCTCTAACCACTGCTCGCGACTACCACCAAACAAAACATTATGATTGTCTATTGATTACACTCTGATTGGTGTGATTTGACTTTGGAGGGTTTCATTCAGATAAAGACTGTGAGTGAGAGCAGTCCTCTGCAGTCGCCTGTCATCTCTCCCATATGCCACAGTTTCATAATGATTTCATGGCTCAGTGAGTTGCTCATTCTATTGAAAAGAAATACATGTTCGCTGCAATTTATTATTCGCTTCCATTTTGCTGAACAAACGAGTACAAACAAGCCCCCTCACACCTTGGTCACTGTATCATAGTCAGGTTTTTGACCATGAAATTAAACTATTTACAGGGACTTCACTTAAGAGCTGTGATATAATTATGGTGGAGGGGGAGGAACATTTCTTTTTTAATTAACTCACTTTGGAAAAACTGCAAATAAGACTACTGATTCAGATGGTGTAATTAGTATTGTGTTAATCTTCAAATAGGTAAGCCAGAGAAACAATCATTTTCTGCCCATATATCTCTTTATTTTTAAATGGCTGGCCTAGTGAGCAGTGTTTATATGTACCTGCTTGTATTTGTGATACAACAATACACTGACATGCCAATAGAGTAATTAAGATGTCTGGCAGCGTCTCAAAAGAGAAATGATGATTAGGATTTAGAAAAAAAACAGAGATGAATGCAGCTCAATATTCCAATAATTACTTATCACGTTTGTGTCGATGTGCATGTGCTCTCTATTAACCTCAGTTCACCTTTGAACTCCTAAAGAGGGTTAACAAGGATGAATCATATAGGGTGTTGAGGATGGCGCTGTAGTGCAGAGTGGCTTCCTACTGTTAAGTATAATGTGAGATAATTGGACTGCTGTATTTTTGTGCTGGGTAAATGCTGTGTATGTAATCATCTATAGAATGCAGGATGAATGAAGGATGTGACAAAAACTGAGTGAAAGAAGTGCATGCACCCAGAACGCTAGGAATGCTTTAACAGGGAGTTTTATAGTCACCCAATATTATATTAAGCTTCAAATGATATTTGTAAGGTTGAGGAGAAGCATGAATTAAAATCATTTTGTGTTCAGCATGAGATGTGTTTTCAAAAAAGAAAAGGAAAAAAATGGCAGTGTGAGGGAACAGGAGGAAATACACAAACTGGAGCATTCATGAAGTCAGAGTGTATAAAGGAAATTCTAGTTCATTTATTCAAAGTGGACGCTAAGCACTCTTACAGAAGAGTAGTCCATCAGAGGGTCTGAATGTTTGGAATTGGAGGCAGCAAGCCAAATGGTTTCATACTCACTCAGTGGCGGTGAATGCTAGCACACTGGCTGCCAGTGGCACTCTCCACAGGGCAGATAACTCCTCAGAGTGCAATTCACTGCTGCCTTTCAATTTGCATGTTATCTAGTTGCCTAGTCACATGACTTTTTCCAGTCTGCTACATCATATGTCATCTTGTTTCAGAGTGCCTCAGAGTTTTTGGTGCTTCAAATGATTGGATGCTGCTCTGGTCATGAGTTAAACTTTTAATATATTTCTGGAATGTTTTTCTCTTTGATGTGGGTCATTTCTTTGTTTATTTTTCTCCTAATGAGGCGTTTGATTGAATTTACAAATGAATTATTCCAAAAATGATTGTTCGGAAATGAAATTACAACAAGTGAATCTTCTCATTACAAGAATTATTAAAGCAAGCATCCTGTTACAAAATGATAGATGGCACCACATTAAAATCAAAACAAATAAATACAAATCAAGGGGTATTAGTATCTGGTTAAAAAAAAGAGGTCAGGTTCTTATAGACGGCATCCTCGATATTTAGCAAGTGTTAGAGCCTGAAATATTGTTTCAGCCCCAAAATATTGTTATCACATTTCTGCACTAATGGATTTTCTGCCTTTTTTTTTTTTTTTTTTAGACTGGGAGGGACTAAAGAATGAATTCCCCAATGTGTTAGACATTACGAATAAAGCTGCAACAATTAGCTGATTACTCCATCACCGGATAATAATCGCCAACTACTTTGCCCATCCATTAATCGTTTCAGCCATTTTCAAGCAAAATTGCCAGATATTCCCCAATTTCATCTTCTTAATTGTGAGGATCTGCTGCATTCGCTGATATTTCATCAGCCATTTTTCACTATTTTCCGACATGATTGATTCTTTGATTAATTAAATAATCAACAGATTAATCTTTAACAACGCCCATAAGTAGCGTCAGCTGCAGTCTAATTAAGGATGGAACTACTTAGGATGCATCACCATGGCAACACTATGTCCCTGGAAAAAGAAAAAATATAATGTCAACCTCCGAAATACACCCTCAAAGTCAGTCCCACTGCGCAAAGTGCACCAATTACTTCCAGCAATTTCTGGCAGAGTGCGTAGTGTTTATTTCACAATTTCAACTTTGAGATAAAGAATTGGCTAAGACCTGACAAACAATAAGTTTATGTACCTGGTCCAATATTTACATGTGGTGCATTCAGTGGTGTTATTAAACAGCTAAGAACACCAATAGCTAAGCCTGTTTCACTGTTATAATAAAAGAAGGCCGGTGATTAGTAAGGTAAATGTCTGACAAACTACAATTCTTACAGAACAGAGCATGAAAAGTTGTCACTTTCATTGCAGAAGAAACTGCTTACAATGGACTACCAATGACTTGAGGCAGACAGCATAATTTCACACAATTAGCTTTTGTGGAGGCAGAGTGGCAGGAGAGGAGAGAAACATGACAGAAACTCGGGAATGAGAAAATCGAAAAAATGAAGAAAGTGACTGAAATGAGCAATAACAAACCTTAGTCCAGAGAAATATTACCTCAATTGAAATGGAGATTGAAAGTTAGGACTTGAATGGGGATTAGAAAAAAAAAAAAAAAAAAACATTTGGTACTCTTTTATTGGCAGTACTGATGGAAAAAGAAGAGTACTTTACTTCATGATCAGGAAGTATCCTTGAAGAAGCCTTGTTCAGTGCTGCTTTCACATCATCGCGCACTGCAGCATTCGCACATTTTGTCCAAACTGCACAAAGTGTTAAAGGTAGAACCCCTTTTCTTGAAGCTGTGGAGACTCTCAACCAGGACCCATATCAGTATCTGAATTTCCTGTTGTAACCTTCCCTATGGTTTTATTCTAATGGGGCAAGAAGAGGTGTGAGTCTGTATGGAAAGGTTCTGTATAAATCAAGATGGGAAGAAAAGCACCTTGCACATGTTTCGTTTGAAATGTTTTTTCTGATTGTATGAGAGGGTTGAACAGCATACAAGGAGTGACTTTAAAGGTACCTGTGGTGTACAAAGAAGTACTTTAAAAGGTACCTGTGGTATACAAAGAGGGACTTTAAAGGTACCTGTGGGTGTTTTGAGCATTTCACATGGACTCAATAAAGAAAAGAGGCACAACAAACACTTCAGCTCACTATTCCCTCCATGAAACTGAACAGGTTGACTTGTCCTTTCCTATACCTTTCTGGCTCTTTTCTCATCACTTGACTTTAATAGCACAGCTTCTGTCTGCTATTTGTTCAAAGGCTTGTGTATTATATTGGTACAAAAAAAAAAAAAGAGTGACCCCAGGCTATGGTACATTGATTTTTCAGACTTTACTTCTTGACTGCATAAAAGCTTTCTCATGTATGATACAGAGACAACAGAAGACTAACATTCATTATTTACAGTCGACCATTCAAGATCTCTGCGATAGTTAGGTGTCTGAGCTGGCAACATTGCTCAGGGCTTCAACTTCCAATATTTAAATAGGGAAACTGGATGGAGAGTAATGAATAACAATCAGCTATAGGACAAATAAAATGTGTCCGATGTCATATTTTGATGTTAGAATGCGAACATGCAAATCTTGATTAGAGTGCACACTTTAAAACGAGCTCTCTCTGTTCCACCACACTTGGCAAAGCTTTCCTCTTTCCATTTACTGAATCAGATCCCACTGGTACTTAAGGAACAAACCCAATTTGCGTTCAAACTCCTGTACTTTATATAGGTGAGACAGTGCACATCTTTTTGAATACACTTATGTAAGCAGTGCTCGACTCTATTAAAGAAAGGACATGATTTATAAAACCATAAAATTCACACAGTCTTGACATTTAGACCATTTGGATTCATTTTTGTAGTCTGCTGCTGGGTGACATCACCTCCGTCAAGGGCCAAAGGTTATGAGATTTCATTCGTCTGTTAATTTGCTTCCTCGGATGCCAATATTCCACTAACCTTTTTCTATATAACTCCTCCATCCTCTGCCAGGTAAAATGTTGACTACTGACACACAAACAGCTGACTGGACTGTGAGGCTGCGCCGGGCAATTGACATAAACAGGGATGCAACTAACAATTATTTTCTTCATTAATGAATTTGACAATTACTTCCTTGTTCTCATTCAGTCTAAAAGATATCAGGATATACGTTTTAACAAGTGCCCATGACATTCAGATTGCTCTTTAGTTTCCAAGCAACAGTCCAAAACCTAAAGATACACACACACACACACACACACACACACACACACACACACACACACACACACAAAAAAAAACCTTTAACATTAATTCAACATAAAGAATTTCAACATTTCTGGATAGCTGCATTTTCACAACCACATGATTGATTCAAGTTCGACTATCAAGATGTCAAACAGTTACCTGAAAACACATGTGAGTGGACTAGTGTGGGTACAGTGACAGTGTGGGTACAGTGAGAGGTTGTGCCAGAGACAGAAAATGAATAGGGCTGAACTCAGATGAAGAGACTTTGAAGAAGCGCTTTTATCTTTTCAGAGTTGCTTGAGGTAACAAACACACACAGAATCCCAAATAAATCATAAAGGCAGAGCAAAGGAAAAATATGAGAGCTGTGGGGGAAAAAAAGGCACTTATTCAAGGCGGAGAGGAAAATTATCACAGATGTTTGGAAAATTATAGCAAAATGATAAAAAAGGGAAGGTTAAAATGATTTGGTAAACTGTCTCTAGGAACTTGTAAATAACCACTGATGCACATGTTGACTGGCTGTGTACTATACTGTTTCACAGACAAGTGTTTTAGGGGGATTTTTGGTGGGATCATACATGTATGTGCCTGGTTATATTTTAAGTACGTGTGCAGTTTGAACGAAACTGAAGGCTTTTAACATTTTAAGATGAAACATTGTATAAATCAGATTTATTTGAAGTAACATTAAGTGTCTTTTTAAACAGCCCTTCATCTTAATCCATCTATATGCTGGAGCTAAAGCTCAGTTCAGCAAACTACTATCCATAGTTGTATCATTAATTATTAAAACAGAATGTACTACAAATGCAATTAACAAACGTTTTATATCATCACCACTCTGAAACTAGACAGCATCCTCTCCTCGCACAGCGTTTGTTAGCATGCCGCTTGTTCGCTTCAGGACTGCCCGCATGTGGTCATTCTGTGCTTCACCCGGTTTGTTTTCTGAATATTCAGTTTGTCAGTGGATTCATTCATCCCTACTTTATTCACTTATTCTTATTTGTAGAAGTTTTTCTATTTTTCCTCTAGGTCCTAATATTTTCAAGAGAACTCCAGTTTCACTTGACAACATAAATAAAAAGTTATTTTCTTAGCTGTCCCCATGTGTCCCCAGTCTGAGGGCTTTTTGCTTGTAAGATGTGCTTTCAAAATGAAGCATTTATAAACGATGATTCTCAGCTACGGTGTACCACATAGGGTTCATTCATGCAAATACTGTTTTATTTTGACAGAAATTGTTTTTCTGAACTTAATCATGAACTCCTTGTCTTCGCTGGTAAAATAACCACATTTGAAGGTTAAAACCTCCACGCTTCTGTTCTTAAGATGTCACTTTGCATAAATGGTCCTCAGCTTAAGTTTCACGAACCCTTGAAGACAAGACGTCTAACTTTTGCAATTATTATTTTTCGGTCTTGTCGAGTTTTCTGTTTTTGCAAGGATGCATTCTGTTGTAGCGTCGGTGAGAGAAAATGCATGATGGAGCTAACTTCTGGGAGCTTTAAGTAGCAAAGACAAGACAACAAGACGACTATCTGAAATTCTGAGCTTTTGGGAAGAAACCAAAGAAACAGTCATTATATAGACATGGATCACTAACTTGATATGAGCCTATTATCAATATATAAAACTCACTTCTTACCATCCATGCATCTGACCATGCATCACTCAGACTAATTCACTTCTGGCTGTCTGTCTGCCTGTCGTCCGTCTGTCCGTCCACAGCCCCACTGGGTCGCCTTGAAACGGTCACACATGCACATCAGCCCATGAGTCAGTCAGTAAGGGATGATCTCCCTCCTTGGCTGCACCACCTCTGCATCTCACAAAATTCCATTTAAAAAATGAATAAAACAGGTAAAGCGGTCGAGTTAAAATTAAAACGTACGTGTGTTTGTGCGTATGTGAAATCACACCTCAGGCCATTTGATGTATTTGTGTATTTGTATGAAATCACTGAGCAACGTGCATCACTTCATGACGTATAGCCTGGTCTTACGAAAACTGCGCAATGAAAAAACAACTGTAAGAGCACCTCTGTGATCTCTGAGAGTTTATTCTGAAATATTTTCTACCAGCCCTCGCTGGAAGTGTACACAGAGCAGACAAACCTTAAATGTCTGCTGACATAAGGTGACACCTGATGACGCAAGGATCAGCAATAAAACTGGATACTGACTTTTGTAGAAGTGCAAAGGCTGCACCTGCACCCCAATGAATTCTGGGTATGGAGACCCACACTTCACTGCCTCTGATGGTATGCAAGAGGATGTCATTCTCTCTGAAACTGGCAGCAATTACGCTCATTTGGCGAGGTGAAACGTATGGCTGAGTAATGGGTCCAAGCCTTTTTCAAGTATCAGCTTTGGATGTTGACACGTGCATTTACTGTACAATTAACTTACAGTCTAATTTGTAGGTTAAATAAAAACGTCGTCTCAGCATTACTCTTTAAGAAAATATGCATGGACATAAAACTTCATGTTACACTCGTTCTGTCACACAATAATTTCCTTTTTCTCTGGTTCACACATGGGTATTTTAGGAAATGATTCACAAAATAAAGTCAAATGAAGAGTGATGGAGAGAAGCGCTGCATTTTAGGAAGACATAATTGGTCAGAGAGTTTTACTAAGATCATGTTAAATTAGTATTCCTTTCATAAAGTTTTGCATCATGTTAAGCTTTGTGATAAATAGAACAATTTCAGAAAGCTACTTAAAAGAGTAAACAGTCTTTCATATTTAAGACCCCAAAAGACTGCAGTGATGTGGGATTTCATTGTTTTTATACTGGTACTTCAAAGTGTGAGGGTTCATGGAGTATTTTGCAGTTTGCTATTCTTTATTATTTTTGCGTGCATGTGCCTGAGTGTGTGTGAGTCTGTGACAAGGCTCGAGATCAAAGTAAACTCTTAAACAACACACTGCTTTATGCATAAGACGCTTAACGACTCCTGCTAGCTCACAGTTTAAGGTACAATGTTATTCTCCAGATTTTACTGCTTATTCAGGTTCAAAGGCAGTGGCATGCATAGATAACAGATACACAGTAAAACATTCAGAACTGTTAAAAGCTCCCTAAACTTGTTCATGCATGAGGGGCAATTAATATATGATTATTATTCACATTATGTTACTTGCTCAATCCAGAGCGGCATTTTGTGTCATGTTATAAACTGATCGTGTTACAATAAGAAAGTAAACATAAGGTGAATTTAGGGCATTTACAACGCAGTCAACTGAAACTACAATGACAAATTGCTACATCATGGGGGAAATAACTATGATGTGATTTGATGAGACAAAGATTATGATGAAGTGAAAGACTCAGTGAACCAGGACACACTCAGTGGCTGTGGGCATCTGTCCTTATGGACAGTTAGAGGAACACGACGAGGAAAATATGCTCAACAAACACATTATTACCGAGCAGCAGAAAGTCACGAGCACTGATAAAATAAGGAGTCAGAAATGGAGTCAAAACACATCACTTTGATGTGGTAGCTGCACACTGTACTCATCACAGAATGCATTTCTTTTTCCCTTTGTACGTCAAGAAAAAAGGTCTGTGCTGGCATTCAGTGCAACATGCATAATCGAATGTGTGCTGTGTGAAAGGGGCATTATAGTGGCATGCTGCAGATACGATGGTCTCATCTCAGGTTGTGTTAAGTCCTGCTGGTATAGCAAATGATCTCATTTAATGAGGGGAGCATCCACAAAGCGTTTGCCTGCCATGTGCTGGTGCACATTATTAACATAAAAACCCAGCAGCACACCCTAGAGTTTAATACATCCAGGATTATACACACATACTGTCAGCCCCCCTTTCTGCCCTCTGCTTCCATCACTGCCTCACTCCCTATCCGGATCTCTCCCTCCTTTCTCTTTTACTGTACCTGTCTTCTTCGCTCTCATCCCTGACGGCTGGCATGTAAACAATTTCTCTTGCATGCTGCAGTGATGAAAAGAGCCTCCTGTGGAGACGGCTTTATGTCCAGCTCTGACATTTCCATTTGTTTAGAACATGGCTGTTGATGCTTCGGCAAAGCTTGAGATGTTGGATTACAGCCTGCTCATGTTTCTGGTTCAGACTTAAGCACTTGACCTTTAATGGGAATCTGTTCATTTATTTGCTCGCAGATGTTTATTTAGGTTGGATAGATCTCGATGGCTGTCTTTGTTTTTCCTCAGGGTTAGCTCCTTGCGCCTCTGGTCTAGCCATGAGATTAACTTGATTCAGGGTCTTATCCGGATTAAGGTGGTTCAAACATTTGGGATGAGTCATATTATTTTTTTGAAACTGGCAGCAGGTTGATCTCTATTTTTCGGTAGAGACTGTGTAATTTCCAACCAGCATATTGTCTGCTGTTTTCTGTAAATACAGTGGCTACGGTCTTTGAGTATAGCTCAGATTTCAGTGTTGTGTGTGGCACTCTGTCATACAGTATATACAGTGATATAGTACAATGTCATAATAAAGACATTGAGGCAGATTGCTCTTTGTAGTTGAAAGACAAGCTCCTTTTTACAGTTTGCAAAAGTGCAATAGAAAGTTCTATTTTCTGTAAGGGGATTAAAATGCAATCTTCAAGCTCAATATGGACATTCATCGACATCCCCTCATCATAAATTATAGATAGGACAAAGTAGGAAATTCACTTTGATAAAATTCATGTTATAGTCCGGCCGATACTGGACATTTGAGGTAAATACCAATAACACTAGAGCAGAAATGCTAACTGATCAATTAGTAGCTTTACAGAAAACTAGCTGGCAACAGTTTTTATAATCGATTAATTGCTTCAGTCATTCTTCAAGCAAAAATGCCATTTCAAGGCTGTCCTTGTCATATATAGTAGTACACTGAATATTTTAGGGTTTGGAACTGTTGGCCGAATAAAACCAGCAATTGAGGACGTCATCTTGGATATGGATATTCACTATATTCTGACATGTTGTGGGTTAAATGTTAACGCGCACGCGCGCGCGCGTGTGTGTGTGTGTGTGTGTGTGTATGTGTGTGTGTGTGTGTGTGGTGCATTTTATTTTGGTCTTCTCTGTGTGTTTGGGAGTTTGGAGTTGAGCAGGGAACGAGATGGTGAAGAAAGGATCCATGTTAAACTCGCCAAAAATAACCATTCTCACCTGAATGAGAGGAACCACGACGGCTCAAACTTTGGCGAATATGGCCAAAATCTTCTCTCACAATTAGACATCAGCATGTTGTGTTATAGTGCTTCCTATGCTGAAAATCACTTCTTGTCCTCCATCTGCAGGTCACACCACAACAAAGGAATGACGTGATGTCATCGGCCAACGATTATTGGTCCACATCCTCACCACGTATAGTTCAGAGACACTAAGCTCTCGCTGTGGAGAAGACGTACAAAATCTCCACTAGAGGACACATTTATACTGTCGCACAGTATGTACTGTCATATCGCTCAACCCTACTGGTGATTCTGAACTTGTAATATCGCAGAGGTCCATGCTCAACGGAAATTTCCTAAAGGCACCGCGACTCCCCAGTGTCAACTCCAATCTTATGTTGTCATGTCCTAAATGCCATTGAGCTGTAAGAATTGTTGTCTCCTGGCTCCTTCATTGACTCAGACTGGTAGTGTTAACCAGTTTAAATTTCTGGAAGTAAAATATTGCCAACTTGCCTCTCCAAAGCCGATGGAGGAAAACATTCATCATGCTGTCATCACATTCAGAAAAATGGCTTAGTTTTTTTACATTGTAATTTTGTTCTATAATTGCCTCATATGACCTCTGCTTCAATCCAAATGTGCCTGTACGAGCCTTTGTAATTATCTCCCATGTTCATCTAAACTGGGACATTTTTTTTAGTCCAAGACAAACTTCATGTGTAATACCTTGGAGTAATTCTGAGAGGTTTGATAAATACCAGCTTGAGTACCCTGACAAATCCAAGGCCACAGAGATCTCTGAATATCGCGAAAAACTGAATTATCCTTTAATTAATCTCTACATTACACTAATCCTGATTAGCATCGTGATAAGTCTACAAGCAAAGTAAGCCTGCGGAGATGAGTGAAGGGTCAATGAATCTCCATGGATGACGATTTCTCCCCAGTGAGTTCAAAAACACTGCAGCTGAATAGTCACAACGACAAACCTTTGCCACCAAAATGAGTCAAGCTCAGTCAGACTCAATCTGATGGTTGCGGCTTTATTGACTTAGGTTGACAAGACAAGTATGCCAGGTCAGGGAACAAGCTTGATCTGTTTAAACGCACACTTGACATCGAGACACAGGGACTTGACAAATCCCTTTATGGGTCCCTGAAGAGGTATCACTCTGACCTGTGCTAGCCACTGCGCTACACTTCTCTGGGTATAGAGCAAACATTCAACATTTATTGTGGCATTTTGATGTATTCTCTTTTTGTGTCCCTTTTCCCCACAGACATATTCTGTCTGGAGTTCAGTTTCATTGTAATTCAATCTTTTTCACTTGGAAAAACAGCTCCTGACATGTCATTTCAGAAGTACCTTCAACAACTGCTGAGCCATAGCACAAATGAGGAGGCAAAGTCAAAATGATCCCCACTGGTGTCAAAGTTGTTTTTTTCTTATTTATTTTAAATGAGAGTTATTCCTTGAAACAGCATTGTTGCCGTCTCTTCCAACAATTCCAACTGTAACCTGGGTCCTAATTGACACACTTGAACAAAATGAAATTGAAAATCTTTTCTCTCGGTCTCTTTTGTAATGACTGCATTAGAGGTCACACCATCCTGTTTCTGTCTCCTGCAAAGCTCACCATTTACAGTACACGCCATATGTCCTCCTACACAGCAAACTCACGTTGCGTTAATGAGTTTTGTACAAGAGCAGCACTTCATCAAATGGTCACCTCAGCCCATGTAACACAGCACATGTCTTCACAGCGCTGTGAAAATGAATAGGTGTGGAGGAGTTTTCCCCTGAGAATGTGGATATAAAGGTAGGCCGACCAGGAAACGCCATTGACTGTGAATTGTGATCTGATACTCAATACGACCAGTGTGGGCAGAGCATGTCTGATAAGCCTGAATACATCACGAAGCCAATTGAAGAGGCTGAATTAAACCAAAGGCGATAAATGTGTGGATTTTTTTCATCCCGCTAAATAGCACGACTTAAGTATAAAAGGAAAATATTGTGTAAATAATTGATCAGACTGTAGATGGGAGTGCATTAGAAGCAAATTAAAGCGCAACAGTCATGTAAACAGTCTTCTCTCAGGCTTCTACTAAATATTTTCTCTGCTCTTTGTCTCTGAATCTGTCTGTCGGTTTGTCTTTCCCCTCTTTCACTCCTCCCTTCCCGCCTCGCTGCGCCAACTCTCTCTCTCTAATACACTGCAGCAGTTGTAACTCTTACATCACCCCTCTCTCATCATTTTGGTGGTCGGTGGAGAATATTGAACAGTCACTTAGCCTCATATTGACATGACTGTAGAGAAAGCACAGAGAATACTTGATATGTTTGTCTTTTTTCATCTCCTGTCTTTTTCATGTTTCGGTGCGCGTGCGTCTCAAGCGGGGAGGAAGAGGAGGCGCATCTCTGTCACACACAAAAGTGTCAAAAAAGCTTGATTTCACCTTGACTTATTTCCTTTGCATCCTTCACTCTCTGACTGCTGGATGATGTGCAATTTTCACACACAGCAACCGTCCTGAATCATCAGGAGACATTTCTGCAGTGAAGATTGGTGTGTCTAGAATTCACAATACCACCATGCCTCACACACATCGATTTTTCTTCAATGCCCTGAGAATGTTATTGACTGGGAGGGAAAGACAGAGGAACTCATGGCAAGGATGTTGGTGCATATTCTGACGTTTGAGATAGTTCTTACAATACCCTCTGGTGTTCTGTCATCTAATAACCAACAGGCTGCACTGTGGCCCATATAGAAATATGCTCTGGTATGCCAGCAAAGTAAACCATTATAACAAGCAAGAGAGAATATATAATACGTACATTTTGGCTACATACCTATCATTAGTGATATTATCAAAGGAAAGGAAATGCCCTGTTAGTGTGGAATAATACTGTATGATTTGGCATTCAAGACATCCAGACAAATGAGTAAAGCAGACCTTCCCACTGACTCATTTAATTAGATGTTATCATTCTGAGCTTAAAATTATTCATACACTTGGAAATATCCTGCTTTAGCACAGCCCACACATGTCATTCTGAGGCACAAAGCCATAAGCCTAATGTGTGTCATTCCAACACATTTTACATATTTTCTTGTGTGGTGAAAATCATACATGGGGGCATATTAAATATGGAAGCAGAGGAGAAGAAAGCTCACAGCACTCCCAGCTCTGGTAATTACCTCCACTCCTGGGAAATACAAACAGTTCTTACATGTGGCTCCACAACCTTATACATAAACAATAGCATGTGTAGCATAAAATGTCTCTTACTTATAAATTAATACAGGACAGAACGCAAACAGAATGCCCATAGATGAAAAACGAATGGATATAAAATCAGGCAGCCTGTCTTCATGCTGCTATGGGACATCTCATTTGATTTGATTTAAGATGAAAAGATGAATTTGTAGAGAGGGAAGAAACAGTGTGAGTCTCTTATATGGGCTCATTTCAACTTTCAGAAAATGGATTTAAAAGGATTTTTTTTCCATGTGTGGCTCACGTCTGAGTAGGATTTTGAAGTTATTTCAGTAAAACCAGTGCTGGTTTAGTATGTCTTGTATTTTTGCCAAATTAGAAGAATGAAATCTTTAAATTGCTAACTGTTTGTTCTAAATTTGAAGGACGTTTTTGTAGTTGCCAATTGTTTTTTTTGCGTTGTTTTGTTGCTGCACATAAAAGTTTCCATCTATTTTGCATTTTACTCATTTCACAAACTCGAGGGTTTGGGAAATGAGTGGGTTTAAATCAATATCATAATAAGCAAATGTCAGTCTCTTGTTTTGAGTCTTTTGCTGCCACAAAATGTGCATATCACAATCATTTTCTAAAGAATATTGTGATCATGATTGATATTGACACAAAAAAAAACGAGATGAGAAAGCAATGCATGCAGTTTAGTTTTATGTTGATGGAGTAGCTCCTCTATATCAATGGTGTCTAACCATTTATTGAACACTCACATTCCTGTCAGAAGAGCTCAAGCACTTGTTCATCGACACCACCCCTCATGTTCGAAATGAGTTCATTTCAACTGATTTTAAACCTGATGTTCAGTAAGTCTGCACAGACTGGATATTGTTTTGTCCAGTCTGTGCCAGTTTGGTCATGTTTGCATTCTTACTAATACCATTTGGATTTATCTTAGCTTTAGCTAACCATTTATTACTTTTGCTAACTTTTTGACTCGTCTGCAGGCTTGCTAATCAGTTTTCATTCACCTTCAGTGGCAACACGTGACTTTAAGATGCAAAAACTGACTCAGACTGATGAGAAGTGTGTACTGTGCAGTCAGGTTACTCTGGCTTGTAGTTTATGGGTTATTGTGACAACACATGTTTGTAATCTTACAGTTTGTGAAAGGTTACTTTCCTCCTATAAATACATGTGTGGATACATTTTCAATCAAATCTTTATTTCCCCCCTTTTTTTCTCCCAAATTAATTGAGCTACCATCTGACCATGCAGCCTCTGGCTACTGCAGGAATAAGGCCTGTTTGGGAATCCCGATCCATATTTTTAATCCAATGCTACATTAGCATAGTCATTATTTGCATCAATTCTGTACCCATGGGGCGAGCAGTCTTATCCCCTTTAACCTTCACTCAGAGATCTATCATCTGATGCATTTTGGATCATGTTAAATTCCCTCTCTTACAGTGTTGATAGCCCACCAGATTTACCTCTCACAGTGTCAGCTGCGGTGATGCATATTGAAAAGCTTAGCACACTGTTGACATCAGGCCTCTACCATTTGATCTCCTTAGGTTGAGCAAAAAGCGGTGAACTCTCTGTTTTGGGATCTACAAAATAAATCCTGTAAATGGAATATTCGCTCAGGAGGGTGTTTAGTTCCTAGTTTATGAGGGAGTCAGTAATCCTATAAAGTCTGGATTTTCCTTTCTTTATGAGGCTCAGTATTGTGTTGGATCTTATGGGCTTATGAGCTGTCAAACAAGGGCAAATTACAAATAATTGACAAAACCAGGGCCCTGATTACTGATTGAGGAAAATCAAAGATAAACAGCTTCTCCTGTGATCTTGCCTATCCACTACATCCTTACACTGTGAGATACTGTGTACTATACAGTACCTCAGAGAATCAATGGGAGATTCAACCTAATTCGTACCCTCATTTATTTCCATCCCAACTCAGTTTCAGAAACGTTTCACTCTCCCTCATGCCTTGTAGCATCGCCATCACTGCAAATAGTTATTGTGCAATATCAGGTTGATGCGCACCCATTAAACCAGAGCAGATTTCAGGCAGCCGGTGCACGTCCTTTGACATTGACCAAGGTCAGTCTGGATTTGTGAGTATCAGCATGTCTTTAAGACACAAGGGAGTCAGAACTCTTTTCTGCACCATCTCTGAGAGCGATGCTACGACTCTCTGTAATGTACACTACCTGTTTACATTACAAAGCTTTATATTTACTGCATTCTTCAGCGGGTTGACAGCAGCAAATACAGTAAAGCCAACATGGACAACAAAGAAAACAAAGTCATTTGTTTTGGGTAGAAAATTATGATAGTGTCACCAGCTTGCATGGTCACAGTGTGTATGTTACTGTTTTGATTAACATCTCAATACACCAGAAACAACTGGACGAATCCAGGTATATTTTTATGGAGCTGACAGATTGATACAATCCAGTTCATGCCTTTCTTTGTGCAATGCAATACAATGGGATTCAACATGTTATATAACCTACATGAACATGTATCTTGTAATTCCATAACTGCAGTTTTGACGACACTGTAGTAGATATACTGTAATGTATTATACATGTAGGTGTTTTAATGACAATCCTAAACTGACAAGAGATCCATCGTTAAAAAAAGTCTGATTCTTAGTATTATTAAAGTTTTTTACAGCATACTTTAGGATTTAACTTGTAGATCATTACAAATTTTATCATGTTTTTCTAGTCTTTATTTTGATGCAGACGTATTGCTTTGCGTTAACCAAGCGTTCACTTCCTGTAGCTTCTTTCAGCCAATGAAGCCACATGTCAATCATGACAATTTGACAATGAAACAGGAGTAAAGAAAATTGGATCTTTCAGTCATGCATGATCTTCAGCAACAGATTAAATGTGGATGTTCAAATTTCCTTTTTTATTTCCTAAAATTGAAACATCTACGGTTGAATGACAACTGGTCATATAATCAAAGCTCCATAGCAGCTACCAAATGGATGTTGCAGGGCAATTGGTTTCTCAACATTATATTATGTGGTCATAATTAGTGAGCAGAAGATTAACTTTACTGATGCTGTGTCAAGACCAACACGTTTTCGTCCAAGCTCTATTTTCCAGCAAGCACCTTAAACTGTCTCTTAAAGTTGTGGAGATTTAACCTTTTAGAAAAGGTTATCCAAAGTTACAAAAATTAAACGTGACACTCTCTGACAGGGAGGATCTTCTTCTAAACCCACTCAACTGGAATCAAATTAAAGACTGTGAAACAAATACCAAGCAAAATAAGTCCTTATCAGGCAAAAACACTGAAGCTAAATCATTCATACATATTTATGTTTTATCTAAATATCTGTGTGGTGAAAGTAAACTTTAACAGCTGTGCAGCAGAAGGCTTTAGGCCTGACAGTGGTACCTCACCATGGCAGTGGACTGCACTCTGTTCACCTGAGGCTAAACCTGACCTTGGGCACTTGCCCTTGGCGGGTAAATTGAGGTGTGTGTGAATTATGACTGTTGGTGAGGCTATATCAGATGGCCTAGGAAATAATGATGTTGTCTGGCCAGACACTTCTGATCATGCCTGAGGCCCCTACTTTAGTGGCCACTCCCACAGGGAGTTGTTAGGGTGGGAGTATTTTTTCATTCAAAATTTGGTGTAAATAAATGAGCAATTATTTCTGAGCTAAAGATGCTGGAGCAATTTGGAGAAATGTATGTATTCTGTATTTATACACACATCGAACGCAATTGAAGATTAATGACGTGATAAAAGGCATTGTGTTTGTTGTGTTTTAATATAATGTTAAGCATTGCACAGATTGGAGGAGCATGATTGAGATAAAGAGTGAGATAGAGAAAATTAAACAATGCAGCAGCAGACTGTAAATGAATATGGGTTCATAAAGATCTCATTTGTATTTCATGTTAGACTTTGATGGCCCTCTAGCTTCTCAAATATGCACATCTAGTAGGGAACATCTGAAAGCTCATAATGATGTAGAAATTTATGGCTTCATTGTTTAGACTTGAGAGGTCTTCGGGCAGCACAGTGCACATCTCAGTTCAAAGCACACAATAGAGCATTTCAAGAAGTCAGAGAAATCCTGACAATCCAGGAAGTTCTGTGCAGGCTGGGAACCAATCTGCGTATCACCATACACCATACTCTCTCATTACGTTGGTTACACTGCAGAGCCTATATCCGAGATACCTTCTTGAATATCACTGTCAAATACCGATATAACACATTCCAATTCAAGGACAGCAAAACAGAGCAGCCAGCATCGCCAAGACTGAAAGAAAGTTGTGCATTATTTGCAGACCTGCTGCTCAATGAGCTCATGTTCCAACATGAACACTCTAATGCTTGAAATTAATGTGTGAGGTTTGACGTTCAAGCATGGAGAGAGAGAGTAAATGATCACAGCAGCGACTTGGTTTCTCAGCCTTGGAGTGCTCCATACTTTACTGTGTTTACTCAAATGAAGCTCTGGATCCATCAAGGAAAGATATAAGTACTTTACGCACTTTAAATATTAAGCACTCTCTCACTCTTCTGTAAATGCACGACTTCATACCATGTATGATATTTCTTCTGACATTAAATTAAACATTTCTCACAAAGCATTAACTGTGGGGGTTAGAAATCTCTCTTTTTCTCTCTACTCTTTCTTCACTTCCTGTTAAGCCATCCCATGGAGAGATTCCATATAAAACTTTAAACTTTATTCTGAGTTGTGTTGGCAGGATGATGACAGTTTGCCACCTCCACCTTACTTCAACTCAAAATCCAGGATATTTCTGATTTGTGTTACCTGATTAAATGATTGATTGACTGAATTTAAACAAAGCTTAATGAAGCTGAAGCTTTTATTTTAATGTACTCCCGGGGAGAAATCTCCAGATTGCAAACTGTGTATGCAAAATATGCATAGTCATTAATTTCAACACCCTCCCAAAAAATCACCACCTTAAGGCAGTGGAGGGGGTTTGTGTGTCCCTGTGATCCTGGGTACTGAGTGTTATCGGGGCAAGAGCCCCTGGTGGGGTCTACTAAGGCCAACATGAATTGGCCAAGAAGGACCTGCAGCACCTTGCCCAGAAAAGGGAAACCAGGGCCCCCATCTGGAGCCAGATGTGGGAGGGGCCCTGGTTGACGTGCATCTGTTGGTTGGGCCTTGGCCCGTGGAACTCTACTGGGCACACTCTGAAAGAACAACATGGAGCCGCCACCCTGTGGACCCACCACCCACTGGGATAGGCATTATGGTTTGGTGTTTTGTATGCTGGGCAGCAGGTAAAGGCAGGGACCAAGACGTACTGACTTCTGTCATCACAGACTGGTTCTGGGGACGTGGAATGTCACCTCTCTGGCCGGGAAGGAACCAGAGCTGGTGCGGGAAACTGAGCCATACCAACAAGTCCCAGACAAAACTCCTGGGGGAGACTGGACTCTCTCCTTTTCTGAAGTTGCCTAGTGAGAGGCATCAGGCAAGGGCAAGATACTCACAAGTCCCCAGCTGAGCACTGCTGTGTTGTAGTTCTCTACAGGGACTGATCAAACAACAGCTCACACTATCCAACCATCACACAAAGCCAATAAACGCATCACTAGTGGAGAGCAACATGTTGGGAAAAAGCTAATTTAACAGGAGGCCAACTGAAAATGTGGAACATTGAACTGATGGATGAATGACTTTAACATACCGACAGCAGTACAGAATGCTCTAAGAGCTTAATGGTTCTGGCCAATCAGGAAACAGTATCAATCCATGGTACCCATCTCTCATACTAACCCTAAGCTAACCTGAGTATGCCTCTCCCTAACAGCAGTTTCCTTCATCTTGATTAGATGCGATTACTTAATTATAAATAATGTAATTATACTGTCCTAAAAATAACAGCAGCTGGCTCATAAAACAGCTGAACTCCGTCAGAAGTTGATTGCAAGTGGAATTAAAAAAAACATCCTCCTGTAAATAAAAGTTCAAAACTAAGATGGATTACATTTAACAGTTGGAAACAAGCTGTGCTCCCCGTTAGCCATGTTCATCAGAGCCCACCCATAAGTTTCTGAGTCAAAGCAGATTGTGCTAGTTTGTTTTTGGTGTCAGCATGTTGTGGTGACCCACTGTGGTCAGCAAGATGGCCGACCTGCATTGATGTGCTCCAGACCAGACACAGCTGTGTAAATATTGAGGCAGGCCAAGCTTGGGCATGGCCATCAGCCATCACTGCTGCTGCATGCTCTGGCATCATGTTGTTTGACCAGCCACTCTATTTTCCAACCTCATGCCGCCATAATTCTCTGTCTTTTATTCTCCACCATTACATTGTTGTGGTGACAAATGTCTGTCCGGTGACACATTCATGTGAACAAAATCACTGAATAACTTGCATTCTTACACCACAGGATTCCTCTACAAAGTAGACCATTTGAATTTGGAGCATCATTCTGCATTCATTTGCATGTCAATCACTGATAACACAGCTGTCTTTAAATCTCTGTGTAACTACTTGATGCTATACAATACAGAGATCATACTAATACCACTTGGGTTATGCAAAAACAGAGATGTTGACACAGAAAGTGTTCCAATTCATGCATTAAGTATCTTGATTAATGACCTTGTTTTTCTAACTGGTTATGTTTAATATATCATGGTGATTATCACAGAGCAGTAGGCTGCTGGACTGCGTCTTTTTTTCTTTCTTTTTTTATCGTTCTAGGTCGGGATCTGAATTGAGTCAAAGTATTTAAAGACTTGACTTTCATGAATAATTGCAGATTTTTACAACAGACAACTTGGGTTGATCTCCCATAATTAGGACAACCGAGTGTGTTCGGCGCTGTAACTCACACAACACAGTAACTGTTTCAGAGCACAACAAGAGGAATTATCGATATCACATCCTGCTGCAAAATGTTTAATTTTTCGGCTGTGACTTGACCAGTTGGCTCGGTGCATCCTGTTATACCACGCTAGCGAGCATCCATTAATGGTCTCTGGGTGTCTGCAGACGCATGATAAAATACCATTATCACTCTGCAAAGCAATTTGGATTGTGCAAGAAGCAGCAGCACTGGCGTTTATAGATGTTTGTTACATAAAGCAGAGAGTGACAGGAAAACAACACATACAAGCCTATTTTACTCCCCAGTCTGTCAAAGATGTGTCATGCTCTATCCTCTGCACTGTTGTCATGGCAAATGAAGACTCAAACATCTGAAGTGATGGTGTGCCTGGAATGGCAGGCTATGGGCACTGAGTCAGAGTGTTGTGTAAAAATCCCTTCATATGCCTGTTATTTGAGAAGTCTAGGACCAATTTACAATATGATAGTTCAGCAGGCGAACAGCCACTGAATAACCCATATTAATATATACTGTATTCAACAGGCAGAGACAATATGTGTGAGCAAATATGTAAAAATGTAAAAGTATGATCACAAAGAAAATCAGGTCTGCATACTTCTAAACGAGAAGAGAAGAGAAGAGAAGAGAAGAGAAGAGAAGAGAAGAGAAGAGAAGAGAAGAGAAGAGAAGAGAAGAGAAGAGAAGAGAAGAGTGAATACTCTTTTGAAATCACAAAGAGATCTGGATGAGTCATAAAGACTCAAGAAAAGAACATGCTTCATGTCATTAAAACAGGTTATTTGTAGCCTAAATGCCAAGGAACCCGTAAGTAAGAACATGTCTCTGTGATGTCAGATTTCTAAATGAATTTCAATCGTATCTTGACAGGAACTCGAAGTAACTGATGGATAATTATTTCAGAAAAATGAATTTTGGGCTCTGACTGTGAGCAGTACATATAGGTTCCTTGAGATGTGCCTGATAGAATATTTATCACACTGGATTAATCTCTACGGCTCTGATAAAGATTCCTGATGAACTCAGTAGAAACCTGCAGCTGTGATGCGTGCTCACAGGATAACTCACAGGCACCAAAGGTCAAAGCTCACTTTGACAGCTACTGTAGCTGTGCGTCCGTGTAGGAAACAGCCAAAAAAAAAAAAAACATCCAACCATGGAAATGATGACGTGGGCATCTACATAAACTATAGAAAACCTATGAAAAATAACTAATATAAAATGATGAAAGAGATAAATCTTTCATTTGTCTATAACTCTGATTTACTGGGCAATTGTGACTGACATTTGTGAGTCAACACCCAGCCAACCATAGCACACCAAAGCAGTTTTACCTGGATTCTGGACTAGTACCTATAAACAGTCAAAAACACCATCTGCACTTGCATGAATGGTGCCAATTGTGATCTAAGTTGCATTGGTTCTTGAACGCAATAAAGGGAAATTATTGCCGGTTGTGCAAAATGCCATCTGTTTGATGCTTCTGTTTTGAACCAACACTATAGCTTGTCTGTTGCCACAAGAGCTGCTCGCTGAGCAGTAATGAAAGCGATATCTCATGCAAGAGTTTATGTCTTGTAAAAAATACGACAGCCTCACCAGATTGTAATCATATTACCTGAGTTAAAGGTGAGGTTACAGCATCTAAAAACTGACCATTATCACTCTTTTGACATTCTGCAGTTTGTTGGAAGCACAACAATATTGGACCACCTTGCTTTAATGGGGTGAAACAGGGATCCCTATTTACATATGCTGATTTTCTATAGAGGATAAGTTGGGGCAATTAAGGCCTGTAGATAAATGAAAACCCAATCTATATCACATTACCTCTGGGAAATAACAATGCTATTACAAAGTGACAACGCTTATAAAATGTTATGGAAGCCCCTACAGTTTTCACACGCTGTACTTAAGTTTTTCTTTACCCAGGTACAGGGACAACAGCTATGTTTTCCCTGCTTAAAATGTAAACAGAAAATCATTAAATCTCCTGTTTGTCTGTGGGTAGACATGATGTGATTGCAATGGAGTAATTTATGCTACAGATGTTTGCTGCAGAACACTCTGCCGACACGGGGGAGTTATGATTAATTTATATGTGTTTGGATAAGAGCATGTAACCCAGCCCTATTAATATTACTCTTTTACAGAATAAGATCATATCTTTGCAAATTGAATATTCATCACTTTAATGAGTCGAGAGTCTAGCCTGCATCCCACAAAAGTTGGGAATTCATTCAGATGTTAGCTACAGGTTGTAAATTTCTCTCTCCAGATTCCAGATTTTGGAAATGCTGAGTCAGCCTGTGAGGGGGAAATGGCTTTAGCTAAATAATCCTCCCATGAAAGGCTATATAAGTGTTATAATACATTTGAGTCTGAACACAAGCAGGGATTATTTACTGGATGGCTGATCAGGTGTGTGCACATGTGTGTAGGCCTGCCTGCGTTCAGTTGATTATTTAAATACTGTATATTTAAGTATAAGGATATATATTATTAGCTAAAGAGTCCATACTCATTCACCTTCAACCAGCAGCACAATGTTAAACTCACTGTAATGTTATCAAATCTGGGCCCTGGCCTTTCCACCGGCTCTAAACCCTCTTTGTCCAAATCCCTCTGCCCATATCCCTTTGTTATAACAGGCACTAATGCGACAAACTGATTAAGCACTATTAACTTGCAAATTAGTTCCTTTGTTCTAACTTTATCCCCATCAGCTTTGTCCATTTTAAACACCCTTTGTCCAACCACAAAAAAAAAAAAAAAAAATCACTGTCAGTGATGTTGCTCAATTGTCCACTTCAGGCTTCAAGTATGTCTGTATGAATTGTACACAAAATCATTGAGACTAAAGTGCTGTTTCTGGCATCTTTCCATGCTAATGCAATGGAAAATACAGACTGGATTGAAAAATGTACACTGCATTACCATACAACAATAATATAAAATTGGAAATAATAAAAGCAGACACAGCGTTCACTGTTGACTGATCATGCATCTCTAGCCAAGTGGATTTTCATACAACGTGGAAATGAAAAGAAACCAGGCATGAAAAAACGTTTCACATGCAGTATAAAAAAAAAAAAAACAGATGATGACATCCATGAGGTTTGGAGTGAAAAGGCTAAAACGAGCAGCAACACTGGTGTGATTCTGTTGGGAAACTGGGGGCATGGAGAACTTTACCCAAAGGAGATTTAATTTGTTAACAAACAAAAGAAAAGAGCAGAGCTCCCCAAAATAATCCCACAGACAATACAGAAAAAAAGACTTTGATTATCACCAGGAAATGCTGTTTGGAGATTTATTTAAAGCAAAAAAATATCCCAACATCTTTGATGGAGCACTGCTGCTAACTCGGAATCTGTGTGGTTTATTAGTCTGGTGTTAAATCTAATGACGCACAACTGGGACCCGAGTAATTAATGCAGCAGTCTTACACAGATATAACAACTTCAACTGTGCGTTTGTCTATGTTCCATTGCTTGGATCACAGAGTCTACATGCTATGATGAAGCCAGCTTGACCTACATGTCATAAAAACATTGTTTGCATGGTGTCTTAAGATACAGACGTACCTTTTATCATTTCCTTCTCATTGTCAACATCACACTGGAATCCAAAACACACCGATTTCAAATAATGTAATGTTTGCACAGACAGACATACAGTGCTGCTCCAGAATAATATGGGGGGTTGGGAGGAGTAGGGGGTTTAATATGCAAAGGTCCACGGAGAGCTTTGGATTCAAGGACCTTGGGCTAACATGGTGTGCATTTAAGACTATTAAACACAGTGATGCCCCCATTTACTGTACAGTATATAATTATTTGTATGTTATCTGTCCCATAGCGCTCGAGTAAAAAGAACATTACTTACTGTGCAGAGGAGGATATTTCCCAGAGAAAAGACTGATGCCCTCACAGGTGTGTAGAACAGTATGTCAGTGTTTAATGAGCTGAGTAGAAGAAGGTGGCTGCACGGCTCAGATAATATCAAAACATTGCGGTGGCCAACGCAAAAACAGATTATATGGTAATGTTTTAACTGTCGCTCTATGTGGAATATGCTTTAGAACCCCTATTAGGGACAGCATGTGTTTCCAGTATGTGAATAGCATCGAGTTAAGTCCGTTGTGCAACAAAGAATCGCTGCAGGCTGAAAGCCCTATGAGCTGCAGATCATTCTTAACTTCAAAATCTAACTAGTCAAGTGTTAAGCAGGAGTTTTTGCCTTGCGGGAGTGGCTTGTAACAAATCAGATGTTGTTGAAAAGCCTGGGAGAGAGGTGCAATACTCTGTCCAACAAAGACCTGAATAATTTAAGCAGAAGAAAGCCACAGCATACCGTTAAGTAAAGGCCGAAACATGGTAGCTGTCACTTACAATCATCGAAATGGATGCAAATGTCACAACTGGGCTTGTAGTTGGTAGGGAAATGGCCTTGTTTGTCTTCATCTAAGCCAATCTAGTTGAGGAAATGCCTTGGACACCGCCTCTTACCTGAGGTGCCCTTCATTTCCGTATGACTTCTGTCCGCTTAGCCTGAGTGGCTACTCACTAAGTGCAATCTGTGCAGCTGTCTCTGGTTTGTTTGTTTGTGAGCGGTAAGATGTGGCATGAAAACAGCCGTACCAGACAATAAGGACCTATTTTCACATGTTTCCTCAGATAACAACACAGCTTCTCCGAACAGACGGCTCCGCATTATTGGCAAGCCTTGACATAATTCAGATAAGAGTATTCCTCCCAAGAGGCAAATGTTTTTAAATCACACCTCTACTTTTTTACGAGGCATTCCTCATGAATGGCGATACCATAGGTTGACAGGTTAATGCAATCCCAGAACGAGACTTGGCTAATATTCAATTTCTGTTTCCGAAAATACAGATAACATGACAAAAGACATTTTAAATGACATTATGCTGACACTGTACTTGTGCTGCATGCTGTAGACTTTGATGACAACTAGATGTTTCAACAGGATAAATTGACTCAGGTTTTCAATATATTATGACATTTGATGTTTGCTTAGTGTACTGTAATAACGACTGTCATTCATGCAATGCGCTGCCTGCTTGATTACATTCTCCCAAAACTATGAAGATATCATTGTCACACAGCAATGCAGAAGATCACTTGGAGGCCAAATATGAAGTTTTTATTCAGTTCTTGAGACCCCCCACATTTTAGCTGTGTGGTGATAGTATGGAGGTGCAGGACGGTAGCAGAATCAAAGCTCAACCCAACCTGAGGCAACCAAAACACTTTCTGCAACACTGATCATAATGTGTGTGGTGTGGCTGTTGTCAGTATTGATAGATGAATTTTACGGGAATGGTCACAGACTGCCTGCAGGCTACAGGGCTAATGCGGTTTCAGTGAGACCTGGTTGAGAGACCTGGTTGCACGCATGCAGACGTGACTCATTTGTTGCTTCAGGCGGTAAATCTGCCATATGAGTTGAGCAGTGGCATGAAAAGGCGGGCACGAGGAGCTGCTGTACTCAGTCTGTGTCCTTAACAATCAGCAGTGTCAGGCTGAGAATGTTCCTGAGGACGAAAGACTCTTTGCTGATGTGGAAATAATGTTTCTAAGTAGAATTTGAGCATATATTTCCACTTACAATGTGCCTATTCACTATGCATCACAACAGTATGGTAAGCAGCACATCCTTTGGTGGCTGAGCAGACAGCGTCACAGAATTAACTCTCAGCAACTTACTGCGTGCCAGAAAACATTAATTTACCATGGGTTACAGATGAATAGAGGTAATTACGTCTTTTGTGAGGAATATTTCAAAGGCACTGGCACCTCAGATTTTCAGGGGCCCAGTCTGAGTGGCTTTAAAAACAAATATGAAAAGAAGTGGCTCATTTAGACTGAGCCATGACAAACATTACCAGTCTGTTTAATCGCTGGGCACTTGTTATCACCAATCAGCTATGCGAGACAATTGTCTCTGCCGTAATAAAATTGGTCATAGTGCATTTGAAAACATTTAAGATGGCAGCTAAAATACTTCCATGTGCAATATAAATGTTTGTATTTGAAACAGTACGATATAAAGCCTTTGATTTTGCACCACCATAAAACAAGAGCCTACAGCCTGTTAGTTATGCTCCTTTTTAAAAAAGCAGATACCCTTTACTTAAAGTGTTTTCAGAGCCTTTGTCAAAGTTTAGAATGGCCAAATAAAGATGATAATGATAAAGCTGGTTCAACCGTGTTACCCAGAAACCATAATGATCAACTGATAAAATGTCAGGACTGAAAAGTTGCCAGTTTGACCAAGTTGCTAAGAGCCTGAAGGTTTCTACAATTGTAAACTGTGACACTATGAATAATGGAAGGCTGCTGTCTCGTGCTGCAGTTTTCTGTCTGACATGCAGTATCTTGGCTGACCCTTTCAGCGCCTCTTCAGTGCAGATAACCTGAATGTACAGCAACAAAACATAATCCTTCATCGAGCTTAAGGCTGAGAATAACAATCTGAAAGTTTCCTACATCTCTCTCTGCCAATAAGTAAGAGTATGTTAACAAAAGAGACAAGGGGCATTCTGTTTTACGGTTTTCAGATGCAATGTTTGCAGAAGTCAACACATGGCATATGTTGCTACTGTATAATGTTATCGAAGGATAAATGGACCAATAAAGTCAGTACACTGATCAGCTGAGAAAGACCACAGATGGCCAAAAGCACATATTCTTCAGGGGAATTTTAAATGTTAGAGGTGGCCATTTATTGAAAATGTTTCTACAAAAGCAGAAAGAACTCTATTCCTTAAAGCTTTCAGAGAGCACCAGCAAGGGTTCTGCTAGAAGAACGGCTCCATGAGCTTATCACACAGGAGAACTGCACTATACATGATTTAGAGATGGCTGTAAACATACATGAAAGTCTTTGCAAAATAAACACTACATGAAAGTGTCAACATATGAAGAGGGTGTTGGGGTGGTGAAAGGAGCTGCAGCAGCAGGGAGTGATGTATTAATGAGATCAGGAGAGCGACGTGAGCAATGCTGTGTACACCGGGTGTCTCCCGAACACTGGTCCCAAAGACAAAGTGGGTGTCTTAAGGATGTTCCAAGGGTGCCTAAAAAGATTTGCTCATTTTAATTTTCTATTGTGCATTTCACCACATAAAACAAGGTTATATACATTCTCCAATTAACGTTTTCTTTTCTGGGGAAATGTGTTCAACTCATTTAAATCTCTGCAGACTTGATGCCTCGAAAATATTTCCCGAGTCAGTTCCGGATGCTTTCGCAACGGTTTCAGAAATTGTTGTCATTGCTTATACACAAAAACAAGGGAAAACAGGGTCCACAATCAGAATATATTTGACCAGTATTTCTCCAGTTTGTCTGGGATATATCTTCCAGGGCATGGAGATCAGCACCAATTTTTTTCTAATGGAAACTCTGCACACAACATCACTGTCACTGACTGAAAATGAAATGTAGGTCAAGCTGAAATGAGCGAATAATAACACAGTGTAGGACATTCATTTATCTTATGTTTTGTGAGTAGGTAAGTAAATCTTTTATGTTGAAAGAATATACAAGTAGTATGTCTCTCGTTGCACTGGTTTGTCCTCTTATGGACATGATAATAGATATCCCAATCATTTGAACCTATTTGTCTTTTTTTAAAGGGGATAATGGAATGTCATTTTTGGCCAGTTTTGACAGCCCTAACATGTACGGGTGAGTCCTCCTACCACAGTGGCATGAGTTCGATTCCACCCGAGGGCCCTTGGCTGTATGCCATCCTCCCTCTCTCTGCCACTGTCTTTCCTGTCTCTCTAAAGCTGTCACTATCACAAATCAATAGAAATGCCAAAAAATATTAATAAAACTAAAAAAAAGATTTGAGAAGATAAATAAGCCGAAATACTACAAAAAAAAATAAGGTCGTCTTTTACACCAGCAATAGTTAAAAACAGGCAGTGATACAGTCCACTGAGTAGGTTTTTAGCCAGCTAAGGAGAAATGATGCTGACTGAGTGTTGTTTACCTTGGTCCCAGGGTCAGTGGTGTTCATCTAAATTTGGTATTTTCAACAATAATAAGAGAGCACATGTTTTCAATAAAATAGCTCCTGGCCTCAGTTACTGCCTTCAACAGGGAAGAGTTCAGGTCAGGGTGTTGGAGGTAGTGTTAGTAGCTCGCCTTGGGTTGACTGCTGCTGATGGTAACTTTCCAATCAATGCACACATACAGTCGGCGGCATTCTTAAATTGGAAGTAAATATTTCATGATACTGCTGTACACATTGCTGACTGCTGCGCTGACACAAGCGTGAATCAGTGTTCTGCCTTTTCTAATGCAAGCTCCCATTAGCTCTGTCTCAGTCACCCAGTACAGTTCAGCTAGCTAATTCTGCACTTGGACTTTTGAGGCCCTGTACGAACTTGAAATGCGAGGCCCTGCTCTTTGACATGGATGCACAATTGCCCATGAATAACAGTCACACGGACACAGCTATTCTAGTTATACTGCATGCATAATCCCGCTGCAATATGTTTTTATCTTGTAGAATAATACAGCATAATCATTAGGGGTGGGTATCGCCAAGGACCTCACGATACGATACGCATCACGATACTTGAGTCACGATACGATATTGCGATATCCAAATTTTGCGATATATTGTGATATTCTACATAGTTCACTGAAAAATGTAAAAGGCATTATGCATCTTAAAATCCGAGTTGTATGTACATCAAATTATAGTGATAATTCATGGGACAAACTGAGTCAAAACAATGTAATTCAAATTATCCATGCCATTTTATTGTAACTATAAAAGTGCAAGTTACAACATATTTGCATGAACAACATGAGCTGAGCTACTATGTCGGGTTGGTGCCGTGCTAAATGAGTTCACAAGTTTGTTGTGTTACCCGAATATCTAATGGGAGTCCAGCTCACTGTGTGTTTCTCCTTTCCTTTGGAATCCAAAGTAGCTCCAAACATCTGCCTTAAAGTTTGAGGGCATCTCTAGTTTAATGTCACCAGCCATGCTTGCTTGTTTTTTTCCGGCTCCACTTCCTCACTGCAACCGCAGTAAAAAAAAAAAAGAGAAAGAAGAGTGCCTTGCAGTGAGGTAGCGGTACAGCGATACCCTGTGTCATACTGGACTTACAACCCATCTGAAATAGGATTTATTAATTCAAAAATATATCGATATTCAAATTTTGAATATCAATGAATCGGAAGACAAAGTATCGTGATATATTGCCATATCGATATTTTTGCCCACCCCTAATAATCATACACATAGTCTCAGCTAGGACTTTTTGCTATTTATTTCAAAGGGGGGGAAATCAACTGAGCAACGAGTAGCTTTACATTAAGTCAGCTCAGTCACTTTATTTTTGGCATCTTGACATTTTAAAGAAGTAGGTTAGGACACCTTTCATTCATAATATACGTTCATTTTCATTACAACTAGACACAACTACTGCACTGTAACTCTAACAAATAAGACAGACTCACCGTGGATAAATTGCGCAGAAACTGATCATGTCAGAGTCACTTTCCTTGCCTTCTTGGCCGCAAACTCCGCAAGAAGATCTTTATAATCCAGTTTGGATGCAATGTCCTTTTCAACTGATATCAGGGCAAGCCTGCACAGTCTGTCCTGTGACATGGAGGTGCGCAAAGTTTTTAATTAGTTCCAACTTTAAAAAGCTTTGCTCGCCCAATGCCACCGTTACTGGAAAAAGTCAATAGGATCCTGAGCGCAATCTCACAGTTAGGGAAAGTTCCTTCAATGCCTATGAGGTATCGAAGTGTTGTAAGTGCTGTAGTTGTTCCCTTTGAGATTATCTCTCGAAGTATCCTCATCTCTGTGAAGAGGGCCGGTGCACAGTCCATGCGACAGCTATGCACAGAAGTGATGGGAAATTAAAAACTGTACTAGTCTACTGTTGATTAACAAATAGATATTGTGATTCCTGTTCATATCATTTGTATTCTTGAGTGTAATCCTAATGTAAAACAAGCATTCAACACACCCCAAACTGTTATGGCTGTGGACAGGGTTGCTGTTTATTAGCAGCTTTAATGTAATTAAAGCAACGCTCTTTCAGTTGCTTTCTTTTCAGAGTTAGAGTTGGGTAATACATCATTAGTCCCACAGAGGCCCATAAACATTCCCATGAACCATCGAGCCGGAGAAATGTCCTGACTTGCACCTATTTCAAAATTCCTAATTTTGGAAAGCAGCCTGTGTTTGTCATGAGAAACGAAAAAAAAATACTGTTGTGAAAATGGTTTACTGTTAATAAATGGCGCCCTGTTTTATATGTCTCTGTGATAACCTGTGCTTATGTGCAGTGACCTACCTGCATGCTGTGTGTGTGAAAGTAAATCCTGATAATGACTGCATATCAAGGCATGCTCATAAACATGGCAAGAAGCGAGGGGCAAAAGTATGAGTGATGGATGTTGTTCAAGGACATATCCATGATCATCTAACCATAATGCCCCCAGTACTCCAAATAATCTCTTCTATTAGTGTGGTCATATGGCTGGAGCGTGTAAAGTCATGGATCTTTAACTCAGCTATTGTAGGTTTAGCTTTTTCCCCCTCCTATACTGTATGTGGCCGTTGCCTTCAGCTTAGCTATTCCTGCTCTCTGTCTCCTCTGTCTCTTGGTATCAGCAGTCAACTGCAACAGCAAACAGGGGTTAAATAGGTCACCAATCCAACCAGCGAGGCTGCAGACCCCAAGGTCCTTTATTTTGTTTTTCAAGAAACCAAACACATGTTTTATGTATAAGGAATAGGAGAATTAATTGATCCAAGCCAATAGAAATTTCCCAAACGCTGGCCTGATAATAGGGCACCCGTCATCATTAGGATTGATGGCACCAATTTATTATTAATGATTCGTAAAATGAGATCCAGTAGACCCCATTTTAAATACATTTTCCATTACGGAGGAGCTGACAAGCAACACTGCTGATTTCACCAGCACGGCCTTTCACTGTGTCTCTTTCTGCCTCTGAAACACAGTATCCCTACTTCACCCAGTGCAATGTCTCACTTTGGTGATGCTTGGATTGTCCCAAATTGAAAGCATTTGTTTTAAAGCTGAGCGGTGAATTTAAACCACTGTCACAGTGCTGTGATATTGAGGTGTTTCATTTTTATTTTTTTAAGCCAGTGGATGTGATGTTTTACAGTATATCCTCTTTCCCCAAAATGCCCACCACTAGTTTCAGATTCTGCAGCCATCTGCTATGATATGAATATCTGTCAATCAAACTGCCATCATTATGTCTAGTCATAGGGTATGAATACAAATGCTAATGTCGGCATGTTCAGTCACTTCCATAACACATGATTCAGAATATCCCATATCCTCATTTATCATCATATCAACATAATCAATTTGTCTCAATGGGCTCACAATCAAAACAGGAAAATACAAACCTACTCACTCATAAAGCACATAATACATTTAACAAGTTATTAAACTTATAGGTGAGGTCCAACCCATACGATCATCATAAAAGCATACAGCTGTGAGTATGCTACAAATGGGTAAAATGAAATCTAACTCCGCAGACAAAACACAAGCACCTGCAGGGAATTTAGCAGCAACATCAAACGACTCACTAGACAAAGTGCTTTAAAAACATCTGCCCTATTGCAGAAACTATTTAACCTGCCCAGTGGCCTGCAGTGCTATGTTTGAAGTGTTAAGGAGGCGAACAGCTTCAGGATATGTGCTATTCTGGAACCTGAATGGCCTGGTCTTAATGCTTCTTAGTCTTTTATGAGAAGGAAGGAAATTAAAAAGGTTGTTAGCCAGGTGAGAAGGGTCCTTTAGAACAGTGAGGCCTTTCTTTTTTATAATCCAGCCTTTTTAAATACAGTATGCACCACTTCGTACAACTGTCTCCTGTCCTCAGCTGACGTGTTGCCAAATCACACAGTCAACGCGTAGGTGACGATGCTCTCCACAGCTGCTATAAAAAAAAACTGCACCATACCCTGCCTGGAAAAAAAAACTAATTTTTTCAGCTGCTTTAAAAAGGAAAGCCTCTGGTGTGCGTTCTTCAGAGCAGAAGTAGGAGACCAAGCCCACTTCTGTGGTGCCCTTATAGAATTTAAACATCCTAACAGACTGTGGGAAATACAGTCATGGGGGTACAATGAGTTCAGGAGTGGGCACAGTACACACTGCTCATGATTAAGGATTTAGAGACCTTGTTGTTAAGTTTAACAAACTGCATCCTCTCTGACAAAAAGTCAACGACCCATCGACACAGGAGCTGTTTGAGTCTCATATGAGAGAGTGTCATACAGCCCGGATGGAAGAATAGTATTCAAAGCAGAACTGTAACCGACAAGCAGAAGCCCTGCATGGGTGTTATAGGCCTCTAGGTATTGAAAAATAGAGTGCAGCCACAATTAAACTGCATCATCAACAGATCTGTTTGCAAACTGAAAAGGTTCTAGGACAACACTGGAAAGATGGTTACATACGAGGCGTTCAAAGGATTTCATGTCAGAGCAACAGGTCTGCGGTCATTCAAACTGCTTGGGTTGGGTCTCTTTAGCACGGACACAATCACGGCTGAGTAAAAACACGCTGGGACCAGGGACAAGTTAAAATCTGATGTAAAAACAGAGGCAAGTTCATAATTTGCCTTTGGAAAAAAAGAGAAATATGGCAACAGCACTGATGAAATCAAGGTGTAATACAGTACAGCGTACATTAGTGCCTGCACTGCAGCGCTACTGTAACTTCTGTCTGAAACGTTCGTCTGATAGTATCGGGAGGGTCTTGCTTGCCAGCTAAAGACTAATTGCAATGTGAATGGATACAAAATTAGAGTCACACAAGACCAGCTAAACTTGCTGAGACGCTGTAGTTGATTTAAATACAGACAGCATTTAAACTGCCTGTGGGGCAACAATAAATTATTCCACAGACTCCCAAACTAGACATCTACCTTCTTACAGTAGATAAAGCTTGCTCTCCAAAAATACCATTAGCGACGCCGAGAGTGTGCTTAATAATTAATGACTAGAGCATCCATGATAATTAAGACATAAGTGAGCGCGTGTGTAGCAGTGCGTGTGCACTTTAAGGCTCCGTGGATGTGATTATCTTTGTTTCTCAATCCACCGTTGGAGTCATGTTTGCATGTGGCTGCACTCCCATCGAATAGGTGGTGGTGATACCTGTTGAGTTGTGAAAACAGCAGTGTGACATCCTGGTCACACTCACGCTGATGGAAGGGGCGTTCTAGGAGGGCACTAGAGGAGCCATCTTTCTGAGCTTAAAAAATGGTAATGGTAATCAAACGGTAATTGTGCAAATACACTTAATATCATTTTTGCTTACACTTTCACAAGAGGTGTGGAGTTTGTTCAGTTAAAAACTCCAGTCGCTGCTGCAGACATGTCTTTCTTGCTTGTTTTACTGAAGGCAAGTCACCATTCTCTCATGTCTAGCCATCTAATTAATGAACTTGTCAATCATGCTTTGCAAGCCACTGTTAACGACCTCTTATGAGTTAATGTCAAGACCATCAACACGGCAAACACCTACCTGAATGCAAATTCAAAACAAAATTTAAATAATTGGTGACCAGAACGTTTACATCTACAGCGCTCGTCAGGCTGACAAAGTGGGAATAACATCTTGTGTTTTAAATATCTCTGATATAAAAAAAAAAATGATTTGAAGAACAGGCCTTTTTTTACAGAAGACGTGTTGCCATGTCACAGCTGTGAAAGTACCTGAATAAATGATGAAATGAAGGATGGCTGAATTCAATAGAGCTGCTTCTGCTTTTCCTACCAGGACAACTCAAAATGTCCACTCTGAAAAAGGCAGATTTACTGAAATGTGCTTGTGGGAGCATTATTCTGTTGTGGTTCAAGTATGAGGAGAATGGATTTTGATGGATGCACCTGACATTACAGATGCTGGTTAACAGCAGCAAGCAGAGTTAACAGCAGTATGTGTGATGTTTTGCACCGCTTCTCTTGTACATCCTGTGTATGCCTGTTTTGTCGCAACTGAACAGCAGCGTGTCCTCAACTCCCCTCCAACTAGGCAGACATAAAAAAACACACTTTGCGTAGGAAAAAAGACCCATCGGTGCCGATTCTGTGTGCCAGACAGATCTGATTTATGAAGTTATTTAAAACATGACACATCCATAATAATATGATGAAAAATACACCACAAAATAGAAAGCTACCAGCTCTTGTTGGCAGTTTAATGTTTTTGTGTTGTTGTTCCAATTAATACGTAGATGCAAGCGTACACTTCTGGTGCATAACTTAGTCAAAACAAAGGCTTTAAGTCCAGTGTGTGGCATCTAACGATGAAGTTGCAGATTGTCCCCAACTGAACACCCCTCGCCTCACCCTCCCCTACAGTGGATGTGGGCATTGCGTGAGGCGCTCCCTGAAGCCGGTGTTCTAGGCTACCGTAGACACATGGTGGTACAACATGGAGGACTCAGTGGAAGAGGACCTGCTCCAGCAACCGTTGGTTTCAAGTGATTATCAAAGTGATTAATAAAGTATACTTCTTCTTCTTTCTTATTATACAGTAATGAAAACATACTATGAATATTACCTTTCGGCCAATAAATTCCACTAAATCCTACAAACTGCATCTTTAATTTGACAGAGGATGAACTGTGAGAACCTTTCAGATTATATTTGTTTTACTTATACTGCTTTTATTCCTATTTATTTGATCTTATTCAACTCATTTCAATGTCTTTATTTCCTCTTTGCTCATGTCCTTGGCATTTTTCTCATTTTATCTGCCTTATCCGGTTTTATCCTTCGCTTTGTAACATTGTTAAGAAAAGTGCTCATTTCAAATGGTGTTACAGAACGCCGTGCAGTGTTGTGGGTGCGGGTGGGTGAAAAAAAATCAATTCACATAAGAATCCCATTCCTATCTTCTACGATTCAGAATCGATTCCCGAGTATCAAAAATCACATCTTACAACGACAGCTCTCCCTGGAGCCAAAGGAGCAGCAGAGAGGATGCTCTGCACGGCTGGAGGTACAACATTAATAACACAGCAGCGGAGCACTCCATGTCATTTTTTATTCACATACAGACGGGAGACTGTAACATGCTTGTAAATTAATTAATGCTGTTAAAAGGGGAAAAAACTGCAGATCATTTACTGTAATTGCCAGTTAAGTTTCAGATTGTATTTCAGGGGACTAAAGGACTTCAGGGAGGTACACTGGAGCAAGAGGCCAAAAACAGTGCCGCCTTTTCTAATCATTTAAATGAATCAAGAATTCTTTGAATGGATTGACTGAAATCCATCATTTCGCTTAAACTACCCGCTCCCACCCTTGTGTTTTTCTAACCCAGGGCTATTTCCAGTCTAACCGTGCAGTAAATGACAACTGCCTCATTGATTTTGAGCAACATCCCTATCAAACTCCATCACTTCCAGGTATATTATGGTCATTCTGTGTGAAATGCGACAATAAATATTTTACTCACTGCGCTTTAAACTTTACTTATTTCAGCATCATGATATGCTGCCTCAGCCACACACGTACACAGACACAGGAGACCTCAAATACAACACTTACAACGCGTTTTTTATTTTTTTTAAGTGCTTAGCATACCGAATGAATGGGGATTACCATATAAAGGCAATTAAGAGTCCAGAGTTCAGTGAAAGGTAGATCATAGCAAATCAAGTACCTTCCTCAGTGCCCTACAGACTAACAATGTCCATCAGGTTTGCATTTGCGTTAAAACAAGTGCTTAGAATTAATTTGCAAACGCTACTTGAATGGGGTCTAACACACAAGCAGAGGTATTCCCCTGTGAATGGACTACACACACAGACTGCTAAACAGGCAGCAACAGGGGTGCATGCATGCACATAGGCTGAAATTTTACCAGAAACTGAGATTTTATCAAAATGTGCATTTTCTCCCGATTCTTCGTGTAAAACGCCGGAGCACTGAGAACTATTTTAAATCTGTACAATAGCCACCTTCCATTATTCATTTTGTCTGATTCAGTCTGTGTTTGTCCGCCTGAAAAATGAAATGCATGAATTCAAAACACACTCAGTACTGTACTGTGTAATTAGACCGTATTATGCACTTAACTGCAATTTGAATAATACGATGCAAATCACTTTCCGTTGAGACTTTTAAGGGAGGATACTTTACTTTCCACTTACGCCCACTGAGACAGGAGCAGGAAATCAAAAAAAAAAAAAAAGAGGAGAAAAGGAAGAAAAGAAAAATCATCATCTAAAAATCCCATTAGGAGGGTCTGGCCCTCTACTTTTGACTCAGCTGTTAGCCTGGTAGCACTTTGTACACACCACGTGTCAAGCTAATCGCTACAGAACAGCTGCAACTGTTCTGCAATTGCAAAGCAGATGAAAATATGTACCCCGTGATGCTGACCTCAATTGGCTTTTCATTCTTTAAAGCAAACCATCATCTCCCCAAAATGCTCATCACCCCTAATTGCTATCTTAACTGCAGTTTATTTATTTATTGAAGTGAATTATTTTCCTGTCAGAGGGTTCTGATCAAATGCTTCTCTCAGTCTCAGCTCTCATGCAGTCATAGCAGAAGGCAGACAGTAATCGTCTTTCATAATTCAAGCCTCATAAGTCCTAAATTGAATCAGAGATGCATTTCTTATAATGTAATCCAGATTTATTGAATTACATATCTGCTTTAGATTTATTATTTGCACTAAGTACATAAATCTATCAAGAGTTCTTATTTTATATAGTGTCTCAAAGCGCGGAGGACTTTCAATGGGCTGGGCATTAAATTACAATGGCAAACTAACATGGGCTACACATAACACTGTACTATTAAGTATTCACCAAGTCACAAGTAAAAGTAAATTATGTGCCAGGGCTTGCATAGAACGGTTTTCTAATAAGAAGGCTGTTCGAACTTCAGAGGGATTGAATATTGGCTGCACATAACTAAGACTGTGCAGCTGCCTTTTTACTGAAGCATAGAAAAATTGATTGCAATATAAACACATTTTAATGAGTCTGATGATCACTGGAATTCAAAGCTAATTTGATTGAGTATCGCAGCAAAATGTAGCTTTGGGAAATGTGGAGCAAAGAAGCCAATGCCAAGAATTCCACATTAGTCAGTGAAAAAAAATTTGTTATGCATTTTTTAATTGGATTTCTGACCAGATAGAGGACATGCTGTGACGGCCCATGTCTAAAAACACATGCACTTCATTAGCAGGTAGTATTGTGAGTATCATTTCATACAGCAGTTAATCTGGCTAACTGGGTATTGTCTGGCTAACTTAACTGTGTTATCCACTTGGGAAATGTTTGCACAATCAAGGTCGAGGCCAAAGCATGATCAATTTGTCTCTTTGCTTAGTTTCCCCACTACATATATCAAATTGCAGATTTTAAGGAATGGGTTGTGCCTGCCTAGAATTTATGATGACTGTTAGAGACACTGGCATGAGTGCAAAACCAAGACAGTGGGAGAGAGAAATATTTTTGTAGGGACTTTACTTCAATAAAAAGATTAAATGCAGCGCGAGCCAAAAATATTTCATTCTCATGAAGCACAGAGTGCTGTATTTATGCCAACCTATAATCAGAGGCCTAAAGACTAAAATCCCAGAGGGGAACTGGATGCTACAGTAATGGTAACATATTGAAAAGCATAGCACTCTCCCTCTTACACGACAAACTGAACTAACGTGGCAGGAGGGATCTCGTACTTCACGTCAAGGACTATTCCTCCAACACTCCTGGGCGCATAATCACATTCTGTACCTTAATATGCATGTGCTTATAAACCTTTATTGACACAAATAAACAAAGACAGAAACGCTTGCTTTGGAATCTGGCTACTGCCGACATTACATGCTTCATTTAATTCCACAATGCTTGTTGAAGTGCTACTATATTTTTCCTTTCATCTTCATTATCGTCTGAACCTGCACTTCCCCTCTGCTTTGCAAAGCCTTTTTTTAGCATCTTTCAACTCACTGTTTTGGTTTTACAATGCACATCTTTACTGTGTTGCTCTAATAAACCCATTGTAAGCAACCTGCCTGGCAACAAATGCCAGATAACGTTAGCAGCTTGCTAACTAATGAGCATTTAGCTGCTTAAGAGCCAGATATTTTCCCAGGCAGTTTGTGGACAGCAACATAAAAAGGCTAAAAGGTGACTCAACACTGGACTCTAAAATGAATGCTAATGTTGTGCCACATCTGCCGAATGTGTGAATAAGAAAGACGCCGTCAATGTTATGTTCATAACTCGTTTGTTGCCCCAAGAGTAAAAAATATATCTATTAATGCAGCTGTGAAATAATAATAAATAAAACAATAAAGGTTAACAATTAAATGCCAGATTAAAAAAATAGCAACTTGGTTATTTATGTAGATTTTTTTTAAGAAATACATATAAGTGGCAGTTTGGGGTACAACACAGTACAGCTTCAGTGCTTCAGCTTCAATAGTACTGCTGTAAGATACATTAAACACACCATATTTTTCCATCTACGTCTTCATTAGGTAAATATGTGATTGGCTTAGAAAAATTTTCCTAAAAGAGTTTATCAGGAACAGGAGGATTAGAGATCCGGCTCTACACGCTGCTGTTTCTTAAGCAGAGGTTTCACCATCGCTGTTCTGAAAGCTTTGTGGAAGAGGTCTGAACTCAGAGAACACTTTGTCAAAATGGCTGTTTCCTGGGAGAGGCACTGGACGCTGCCTTTAAACAGCTCGGCTGGAATAGGGTCAAGAACACAAGTGGATGAATTCATCCTGCTAATTGCAACACTGATTGCGTCTTCTGTCATCGTATTATGGAATGACACTCTAGATGGAGGTTCACGGACACGGAAATACCACGGAGATGGTACATCAACATCAGCCTTATTGATTCATACAGTGGCCATTGTTTTGTTTTAACAATATAATAATTCTTGACAGTTGACATTTTGAAGCTTGATTGTTTAGCCTGAAAGCAGAGGATTATCTTATCTTTTACAATGTTAAACCTAAAGGGCTCCAACTTTGACTCTTGGCTTTGCAGCAATTTCTTTTTTTTTCCATTTGAAGCCAGTTTTAGTTTTTGTCCTTCATTTTTTATTAATTTGTGCAGAACAAGTAGGACCTGGTGAGAACTCAAGTTTATTATTAAAGTCTACAAGGTCGTCAACAGCCAGTGTAAGGTAGAGGCGCATTCACCGCGTGTGAAACTGTAGCTTCAGCTTTACAGTCAGGGTCATTTGACTTAAAAAGAAATGGAGTTTAAACACACAAGCACAAAGCTCACACAGTGAGTCACAGTGAATACAAACTGCTGTGATCTAATGATCCGCTAAGCATTAAAGGGGTAAAAAGTCACTAAAGAAACAGCTGGAGCAGGTGGAAGCAACCAGGGGCAATTTCACCTCCTCTTTTGATTATGTCTGGCACAAAAAGCTACACGAAGGCAATGTGACTGAGGCAGTAAAAGAAAGCCAGTGTTGAGTTACAAATTAATGCCATGCTGAGAGATAAAATCCTTCATGAAAAACTCTTAGCAAACAGTGATGTAATATTTAAAACTACTAATTTTATTGGTTCAGGCTTTGGGACTTAGTGAGTCAAGGACGGATTTTCCAGTGAGACCCATGCAGTTCATTATTTGAGGTTCTCCTGTGCAGTGCATCTGAAATTTGTTTTAATGAAACATTTAAGTGTAATTTGGGGGGAAACAAAACGAAACTTAACAATATCAGTGGAGTGTTTTGGCAAAAGTACTGAACTATGGCCAGTAGCTGAGAAGGCCAGTCCAACGCACCACATCAGGTCAAGGTGGATTTATGATGGATGATTGGGATGCCCTTGGAAGGGCACTAGCACAGCCGGCCTCCTCTTTACATGGTCGTGTATATACAGGTGATTATACACAAATAAAAACATAATTGAATAATAATATATTTCTCCCAATAGATTCCCCTAAATCCTACACACAGGTCCTTTCAGCCTATAGAGGCCAACAGCGTGGGAAATTAACTTTTTAAAATGTGAATGTACCAGCCGCTGACAAATAAATGATCAAATTCAGCAGCCACTCAGTAGTTAATCATTATGTTGTATATGAAATCTACCAGCCACTTTCATATTTTACCAGCATTTGGCTGCTGGCTGTTGCTAATTTCCCACCCTGGAGGCCAATATGGATTTTCTTGTACAGTATATCTCTGCAGTTCTCCTCCGTAAAGCCTGGAGAAGCGTTATCACCCAGTTCCCGGTGCATACATCCCATTTTGAGGAATAATATAATCTTCCAACTAGGAAGGAAATAAACAATGTGGTAGAGGAAACCCATTACAAAACATGACTGATGCTCCCAAACAACACTTTTTGAGAATACTTCAGAGTTCTTAATGTATTAATGTATTGTTAGTTTGATGGCCATGTGAAATTTGTGGAACTGCCAGTTGAAATGCAACTAGAGCTCTGAAATGGAAAGCAACATGGACCTTTGGAGATAGGCCTTTTTCACAGCAGACATTTTGACTTGTCATAGTAAGAACACCACAGATGTTACTAATAACATGAACAATGGCTCTGCTCTATTCAAGTGTCCCAGTGAGCCAGGACAGTGTGACAGTGAGCCAGCACGAACAATACCCAAAGCCTGAAACTGAAGCAGCTAAATGGAGCCATCATTTATCAACAAATTCTTGTATTATCTCCAAATGTCAAAATGTCTTCTGTGAAAAAGGCCAATTGTAAAGGGTTGTGTGTAGTGGATGGAGAACCAATATATCTACTGTAGTTTGTATTTTGTGTGAAATGAAATGTAACGTGTTCAATCCTGTGAAATATACAAAGGTTTTGCTCCATTACCAGGGGTGTGGGTTAGAAATGTTTCTTAAGGCGTATGCTCCAGTTGAGGGTAAGGTAAGGGGAATAGGATCAAATATTGATCATTTTAACATTTTAGGAAAGCTGTCAGTTACTGTAAATCATGTATTTATGCTTCGTCGGGCAGTTCTGGCTGGTATGGAGGTCTCGAAATCAAGTGACCTGGTACCTTTACTGTCCATTATGGTCATGTATGGAATTCTTTATGCATGTGCTGACCATGCAAATCACATGATTTCTACAACACACTCTTGAATAACTTAAAGGCAAATGAAAAACGAATGAAGGTTTAATCATATCTCTCTACGGTCTGCGACTCGTGACCCATCTAAATCACTTTTCACTGTTAAGTGTGTGTCATTAGAGAAGTAATTTAAAGTCGTATTCCAGTTGACAGGGCCCGAGTGGGCTTTCAAACCTACTAACAAACATCCTATTGAGTATTAAGTTATAATACATAATTAAACTCTATGACAGCATCTCAGTGTGTGTGCTTAAACTGCATGCATGTATTTTCAGAAGGGGGGGGTGATGCCCTGGAAAGTGCATGACATCTTACGTGCACGTATGGATTAATGGTTCAAATAAACAACTGACATTTGTCGTACATTTTCCATGATTAAATCAGAAACTTGTGAGGAAGTAATACCACAGAGGGAAAATCAATATGGACTGTATGATAGAGGACATTTAAACCTGCAACACGCTCAGATGCTGCTGACTCCATCAAAACTGCTGAAATGAAAAGAAAAAAAGATCTAACATAGATTGACCATGGATGGGCTGATTACTGCTTACTTTGTGGTGTTTTATTTAACATGTTATGATCAGAGAGAATACATTATCATACATTAGAGCCCATCGTGGCCAATCACGTGTTACTTTCATGGCCTGAACGCGCAGGGCTCGCACTGACAGCTGGAGACCTGTCGAGTCTCCCTGAGAAGGAACTTATTCTTATCTAGGACATGCAGAGGTTCACATGTGAAGACAGCAGCTCAAACATGCTGCAAAAAGCAGATGATGACTAGTTTTAGTTGATTTCACCTTTGTGGACATGTTAAAGATCCGATGGCTACCATATATTCTGTGTGTACTAGAGGGCAGCATGATTTGTCGTCACAGTGGTCCACACAATAACCACCTGCAGTTCATTTATGTGGTCTAGTTTTTGTACGTTCTTTTCTCTGATACTGCTTTCAAAGTTCATTTCAGTTGAATTTTACTGTTTTTCTTGCAAAAAGACATAATTGCTCACAATTTGGAGACAAAATATTTGCCTCTCTAGTCTTCATATCGCCACATGCACAGTGGTAATAATCCACATAATCCATAAATTGGGATTTTGAAAAAAACACCACTATGAAACTGAACCCAAATAACTTCCATCACAGCCACACGTCGACTTGTAATTGAATTCAAAATGCAGAGCTTCAGGTGACTTTGGGAGATTTACTGAAAAAGGATGACGTGCGCAGCCTTTACCTCAGGTAACCTGGCGTTTGGAAAGACACTGTGTGAAGACTGGCAGGAACGGGTGGTCCTGAGGGAGAGACGGCAGGTTTGACGCCACATATGCACGGAGCCTTCTGTGGTTATTTTATAACAGTCTGATGATGCACAAAATTTCACCAATGGATTTGCCCTGCGGAATTGTGGCCTGATGGTGTGCAACAACACTTAAGTTAGAGACTACAGATGAAACTGATACTTGCTGCCTTCAGATGGCTGCAAAGAGAGTCACCAGTGTAAAGAGAAGGCATCAGTATAGCCTAATAACTGTCCCAGATGGCAGGGCTGGTAAGAATCACTCATTACTCTTGGCTCTGGCATTGATAAAACGTTCTGTGTGTCACATGTCAGCTGGTTGTAAATCGTAGAATAAAAGTGGAAAGACGAACGAAAGCAGAACCAAAACACTACGGTACAATAGAGGCCTGAGAATTTGTTTCAGCAAAATAAGAAGACAGTGGATTTACAGGCAGCGTATCCAGCAGGCAGCGTAAAAAGCAAAGTGAATTCTGCACCAATGTGCCTGGGGACGGACAGATAACAGCCTCGCTCTCACTACTACACGCATGTGTCCCTTTTTTTCATTTTTCTGTTGGCTTTGGAATATTTTAAGTGAATAAATATGTTATTTTATGTCATTTTCTGTGCCATTAGTTTACTATGGCCAGTTATGTTGAGCAGCTCCCAGAGGAGAGCGATGTAGCCAAAGTCTTCTATCACAGTATATGTTATTTTATATCACTCTAACAGTATATATTATGGTAAATTCAATTCTAGAAATAATAATAATAAAAAAAACATACCACACCATTAACAGTAAAACTTACATCCTATCATTATCACCACCAACTGTTGCTCTCACATCATGTGGGAACTTCATAAACAGTCCTGCTGCCCAAATCACATGACCTTTTGAGGCAGCTGGACTGGTACCTTGCACTGCCAGCCTTGAATATACAGGAGACACACCAAAGCGGTTCTCTCATTTGAACTCCAGACAGCGTCTGCAGATTCAGGTCCAGATGTAGTCTAGAAATGGCCTTTCACACATGCAGCACATTCGTCCATGTCAGACACATTCTCACTTTCAGGAAATACTCCGACTGATTTAAGAGAGGGATGGCGCCTGGGCAGAACGTGCAGGATGAGGAGGACTCATCCACAATGATGACTGTTTTTGCGTTGATATCAATACTACATGTATTTGCATGTATCCGCAATATCAACGCAAGAGTGGAAAGTGATATACAGGCAGGCAGAAAAGAGCATGAAGCAGCTACACTGAGCAGTGTCCTCAAAACGTCCACTCGCTCTCTGCTTGGCCTATTCTGAAATAGTTCAAATCAGAGTATGTGAACTGCGATGGACCATTTAGTATCAAGTGAACTCAACTTAACAGATACATTTGTGGTTGTATTAGCGAATGTGATTCAGTAACCTTTTACATCTTCTGGGGAGGGTCTCAGTTAATAATATGCAAACTGTACCATTAAAATTGGCCTTTGGGTCATGTGAAATGTAAGTCACAATGAGAGAGATGATGGAGAGAGAGCAGCTGATTTCCAGCCCCAGGTTAATGGTTGAGAGAAAATAAAATGTCCTCTCTTCCAAAAAGTGTTCAGGTCTGTCACTCTCCTCATGGCCCCTAAAGGCCATAATGCTGCTTACACTGCTCATGTGACTAAAGTGCTTTAAGCTGACCAGTCCATCAAGCAGCCAATACTGAATTTTTTTCCCCTCATTTCCAAGTGCTGGCCGAAAGGCTTACCTGCAGTCCTGACATACATGAAGGAGATGAGGCACTTCTGGGACGAATTCTGCACGCTCCAGGCCTCCATCAAAGGGCTAGAGTCAATCACCTTTCATATCCTTCCCAATTTAACTCAAAACTACTCTCATTTAGATTATAGGGCACTCTGTAGCATAAAATCAGCTCCTCCCTCCCCTCAGTTTCTCTCCTACTGTCTTTTTTTTTGGCAAAAACTCATTTATGTGACATATTAAAGGTCTTTTTGTTGTTTTCTTCTGATTTTATTTTATGATGGCAGATTTTCCAAAAACAACACTAACTTAATATATCTGAAAAGGTGTCAATGCCATGGAAAACATCAAGGGAGGATGCATCGGCCCATTTATGAAAGCACAATGTCTCATTTTCCTGATTGTCCAAATCCTGAAGATCTTGAAGAATTCCTGCAAATTCTCTGCATTATGTTCACGGAGGGGAAGCTCTTGTGCAGGTGAAAGCTGATGAGGAGTGCATGTAGTGAGTTTGTCCTGAACACCACTCGCTGCTCACGGCGCCTAAATGAGGCGTCTGAAGACATCAAATAAACATTGTTGCTGTAGTCAGTTATTTCGAATGGAGTGTTTTGAAGCCAGCCCTTTACTGCACGCAGTGAAACATGTCTGCAGAATTTGAATTTCAAATCAGGACCCTTTGAAGATGAAAAAAAAAAAAAATCCTCTTACTTTTGAGAGGTGGATATGTCCCAGTGAGGACTGCATGGCGGGGTTTCATGTGGTCAGACAGCAACACTGGGTCAAGCAGGTACGCGAAGAATCTGCTCTGAAAGTGGATGATGATTACAGGGTCGAAGGAGAACGCACCACAATGCAAGCCAGATGAACAGCTGGACATCTGTGATTGAGGATTCAGAGGCAGGCAGAGTCACCGCCGGACGAGGAGGCTGGAGACTTCTCCATCCGATTGCGCCCTCATCTAATTGAGCTCGTTTCAGATGCAGCGGCCACAAAATGAAAACAAGATTAAATCGATAACAGAAACATCTTTTACAGCTGAACCTGTTTCCTCCTCCTGCTCTGATATCACCGCAGATGCTTCTGAAGTTAAAGAGCTTTCTGGAGGTCAGAGGTCATTTTAGGAACACTTCTCTCTTTATGTTTTATTTACTTGCATGCCAGGTAAGGTGAGGGGCTCAATGAGAGAGAGAGAGAGAGCGGGAAGTTTCTGTGGGTACGTTACTGCAGGCAGTATCTGAATTCTCCTTAGGAGTTTTATTGAGCTATAGTGTTGAGTACTGTCAGGTTAAAAGATAAAAAAAAAAAAAAAAAAACCTTAATTTCCGGCGCTAAATTGTCATATATCTAAATTAAAAGGCAACACTTTTGGGCTCAAATAAAAAGTCTAAAGTGAAAATTAAAGATCCAAGTTCCCAAATTACATGTCTGGTGATACAATGGGCAGTTAATAACATGTTCAGGATTACCAGAGCGCATTCTGATTCATAATAGACTCCCAATTTTTTCCCTTCTCTGAGAAAAGGCCGCTCCTGACCTGAGATGTTCAAAGAGAGATTTAGAGCCGGTGGAGGAACAGCGCATGAGAGAACATAATAATTAGCGGCTCAAATGTCACCGTCACTGACGAGCTACCAATTTAGCATGCAGACATCATGTCTCTGACTTCTTCTATTGAGGACAGAGGCAGAGAGGAGACAGATGTGAAATCCAAGTATCACTCTCTGGAAGTTAGATAGAAACAATCATGGGCAAAAACAATGTCTGCAGGGGATGTGACCTCCTGTACATTCCTCCCCGGAGAGGTTTCCCAGCCTCTCTGCCTCCCAGAGGGCTCCCATCTGTAGGCACGGCTAGGCTCTGCCTGTCCTCCGGGGATATGGGCCCCTCCTGCTGCTGTACAAATACTCATCCACGAGAGGATCTCTGCTCTGCGAGGCAGCAATGAGACTACAGCCCATTCACAGTCGGAGCCACAAGAGCAGTGATTCTATTACACAAAGTTCGACAATACCATGTTATCTGCGTGTGTCTGCGAGCAGCACGCCGTGTTCTCCGTGTGACGGGCGTCGTCTGTTTGAAGTGAGGGCTTAGCGTCGGCATGTGTGGCATGTGGCCTGTGCGTACAGGAGTGTTGTGGAGTGCTATCTAGGAGTACAGCTCAGCAGAATGAACTGCACTCACGTTTCCACACTGAGCTCTCGTGATTAGATTCTCTGAGGGCTTCAGTGAAAAGATAACACTTGTGAGGATAAGCCTTTCCATGGCGCGGTATGTACGGTGTGTGTGCGTGTGTTTGGGGGAGGAGCAGGAGGTGGTTTTGGTGGTGGGGGTCACACACCTCACCTGGTGAGCATGTAATGTTGTTGTCAAGGCCACAAACACCTCCACAGAGCACATAGAGCGCAGAGAAGATGAAGCATGCGTCTCCGCTGTCATTTATAAGCAGATTATTTCTCCTCTGTATTGAACTCTCCCTGCGCACTTGTTGTGCCCTCTCCAAAATGCAGACAGGAAGAAATGCTAATCTGGAAAATGAATCGTAAAGGTTAAAACGTCAGAGTCAATATCAAATGAAAACCTATTCAGTGCCCGCCACTGAATCCTGGGGCAACACTTTGTGACATGAAGCCTGGAGCTCCAGCAGATCCAGGCATTACTGGATATCACACTGCTACAGATTTAGAGTATCGCATCTTTATCACGTTAATCGGCTATGGCCATGAGGAGCAGCACCTCCTATTCACCTCACATATTAATTAGCATCAGCATAAGACAGGTGGAGTGGCAGAAGAGGACACGCAGACGCAAGACGAATGAGGCAATGCTGCTTGACTTATTTCCCCACAAGCGACAAGGTATGCTCCTGTACCATTACTTTTCATCTAAAATGGTACAAAATGTTAGCGCTTATTGAAGAGTAACTTAATAAATGAATTTGTGAAGGGGTTCAGGCAAACACCCGGCGTCAGGTTGCTCTTCAATAAGCTGTGCAGTATCTTTTACACTGACATAAATTGTAGCTTTTGCACACTGGATTGTGATGTTTCAGTCAAAGATCTTCTACAGTTTACAAAGAGAACACAGAACAAATGGTACTTAAATGTACAGATGTTCCGGTGAGAACCCCCAATGCAAAACACCCCCCACACCCTCAAATGCTGCAACCAGTTTAACTTATCAAAGAGAAAGCAAAATGTCTTAGCAATGCGTCTTTCTTCTTGCAAGAGACATCAGGGGTGTCTTATCACTGTCACCTATTCAGTTTGTTTTTTTCTAACTGCAAGCAGCATCTCCATTTCCTTTATCAGTAAAGGCACGGGACAATAGTGTCCATCAGCAGCACAGTCAAAAAGGAAAGCAAAACACTGGCAACTTCCGTATTTTGTCAATTTCAGTGTGAGGACACTGCATACTCAATCACAGTCAGCCGTAAAAATGTTGGGGAGAGGATATTTCTGCATCAACAGAGTGAAGTCTCCAGACTTGTTTACTCCTCAAACTTTTTATATATATCTGGCTGGGTGATCATAATTCCATCCTGCCTGGATGGAAACAATTAGAGGTTTGCTGGTTTAAATGTTTATGTTACCAAGCAACTGCTTCAATATCAGCAAGAGTGTAGTGAAATGGCCACACACAAAGTGAAGAGGCCGCTCCGCCTCGAGATGCAACTGATTCAGTGAAGTGCAACCTGGCAGCTGCTAAATGCAATATCCTCACACACCGTCAGCCACGCACACCCTGAGTGAGCGACAATTGGAAAATGTTGGGCCACAACAGCATCCCTCTTCACTTTGGCAAAAAGATGACTCCCTCCCTGATTGTAGATTCAAGCTATTGAAGGTTTGTTAATGCTGCACTTTGAGAAAAATGCTATTTTCAGGAAGTTGCAGCGATCAATCCAAGGCCTGTTCCTCTTAGAAACGCACTCAATTGTCTTTCTCCCCCATGCCTGACCTTCTGAACTAAGTGTATATTTTATTGTAAGAGATGTGAAGTGGACTCTTGCATGCTTCAGCGGCTGAGGCAACCAGGGCTGGTGCAGCTACACACCACGTCTCCATGCTGAGGCCCCAAGGCAGCAGTGTTGGCGCTAAATTGACAAAGCAAGTAGATGTGACAGGAGGAGTCATAAAATTGCATTTTGTAGGATCAGTGTTTTCCCGTCCTCTCTTGTCCCTCAGCACTTCAAAAATTAGATCATTGCTCAATTCAAACCAATATGATTTATCATAGGCTGGATCCACGTTACCCGCTCGTTGAGTGAAGATGGAAGAGAAGGAACCCGCGAGCCTCTGGGGACGGAACATGTAGATGTGCTGTGGCTGTAGTCACTGCACAACAATGCCATTTCTGTCTCGTCACTGACAAATGCACATCATCTTTGTGACTCAATGACTATAAGATGTTTCATCAGAGCCGATATTTTTATCAGCGTCATCTCAGGCCATTTGTGGCTTTCAGGTACATCTTTTTTTTTTTTTTATAAGGTGAGGTGATGACTGCAGGAGACAGCGGCGTGTACAATCATTTTTAGAGGGAATGAAATGTTCGCCATCGGCATCAGATGTGTTCATAATCTGGAAGATGGTCATGTGGTACGCCACACCACAGTTGTGCATGCATTCAATACGATGGAATAATTGTTGCTTCCCAGGGAATAGCTATAAAACCCCAATGGCTTAGCAACAACTCCTAGCTCTGTTTTGCAGGACACTCTGGCTGCTGGGGCCCAGCTTCTTTATCGCATGAGAAAGACAGCCCTCTGAGCAAAGATGAAATGTATCAGCGCTGCTGTGGCTCCCTCCCTTCCCTAATTTCTTGGGTGCTACAGTGTAGTAGATTGCAGAGAGACTCTGTGAAGCATGAAGCCCTGACTGAATACTGGGTCAGCTAACAATCTCAGACCCCATAGATACAGTACAATGGGCCGAGTTTCATATTGGCCCACACCTACTGTCAGGCAAACTGAGATGAGATATAATTGAAAACATTGGACTGAAGCTTTCTGTGTCTCTCAACTGCTCGTGAAAACCGACCCCACACTTGGCCTCTCATTGCCTTTCAGTTGTACGTGTATGTAGGTCAGATTTCCTTTTGCAATTATTTTTTTTAACCGGAAGCTGCACTGCCGCATGCATGTCTTTGCATTGCTTAAACAGCTCATGGTGTGAAAGGGCCAGAACCTCCTGCCTTCCATGATGAATTGTGGTATGGTCTGATCATGTAAATCATCTGCTCTTTATGCAAATCCACTTCCAGTTAATAGCTGCTGATTGCTGTGCTATTACTGATTGTAGGTGTTTAACATGATCGCAGTGAAACACTGCAGCATTTCCATTTATTGTCAGCTGTAACCTAACACCTCTGCACAGCCACGTGCAGGCAAGTGCATTTCACAACATTAATATCAAGGGCTCTAATAAAAAAGAATGATGCGATGAATACGATGTCCACACATTCGCCGAGCTCTGAGACAAAGGACAAATCCATTTCCATTTGTGGTAGGATGTCTACATAGCTGCGAGCATGCATGAGGAGGATGAAGGCACATTGGGCTGCTCAATTAATTTTAAAGGTTTTTACACTATTAAGCACAATGTATCCAGCAGCTATTACATCCTCCCCCTCTCTTTCTTGTTTCTCTTTGATATTTTTGTTGCACTAGCAAAATTCCTGTATTTTAATCTTGTGTATTAATATGTTGGTTGAGAGTCAGACTGTCTGTGGAGCCGGGCCTGTCTGCAGTAGAGCGAATCTGCACTTTGCCGTCATTCTTATGTTGTGGCTGGAACCACCACCAGCACTGCTGCTAACACTACGGCTCCTCATCATTATGATAATCAACATAATGAGTGTAATCATAAACATATTTTAGGGATAAAAATGAACGTCTTCTCTGGTGTATAAACATTTTGACATCTTCACAACAATAGAACGTTTATCTTATCGTCTTGCTATGTGTGAACTCTGCTTTCAATACGTGACAATTTCAAGAGACTTTAAAGAAAGGTTTGCCAAAATGATGAACACAGATGTTGAATGCAGCCTCTCAAGAGGATCACTTTCAGCTTTTCTGTTATGCTATGTGGACTTCTTTGAAATGTAGTATATTTTTTTCCCCACTGCTTTCAGCAACATGAACAAAATGTCAAACCCATTAAAGTCAGCAATTAACACAAAGCAACGTCGCACACATGTAGAAACATGTTTTCTTCTTTCCATTTAGATCATAATTTAGATCCTTTAGCGTTTTCATTTCATTTAGATATCTGTCCTAGCAAATATCAAGTGTTTTCTCAGTAAATCAGATTAATCACATCAACTGATAATAACCAACAAATAGCCAAGAATGCCAGAATTAAGGGAACTGGTAGTGACATCCAAAACTTAAGAAATGATCATTTCACCTAAACACACCAAATGTGCCTTTGTGGTGCCGGACACTGTTGGCCAGCTACTGTTTTTTCTTGACATGCTCATAATGTGTATTTTTACACTGTTTTTATGATTGCTGCTCGTGAGATGAGAAAAAAAGTATACTGAAATGAATTGTCAAACTCTCAGCACGTAAAACTGAAGCTATTTGCAAGGTGAGACGCCACCGAGGGGTGAACAGACCCTTTGATTAAACAATTTTAAAATGCTGCAATTGAGCCTGTTTGAAGGTTTAGGTGCCATGTGTCAACAGCCATTAGTGGTGTCTATAAAGTTTAATGCTACAGACCTCGAAGTAGAGACCAGGGTGTACGTAGCACATCAAAACCACCTTGAAAGAAAATGTGGTTTGGCGTGAGCACACACTGGCATGTCTCATAAAAAAAAATTTAAAAAAAAACGCAGAAAACAACAACAACATAGAGCCACTTGTGAAGCTAAAATGTGAACAACAGCACCACATTTCAGCTGCAGATTTGGTTGTTAGAAGGCACCCCTGACATTTACAGTTGTTTCTTTTTGCTAGTTTTCCTATTCAGCTCTGCGGGGAAGCAAATGCTACACTGAACCATACCTGTCTTCAAGAACTGTGACAGCAGCAGGATGATTGCGAGGGTGATTTGCTTCCGCAGAGTCTTGTTTATTGGCAGCCATTTAGCCAAGCGTGTCATCAAAACCTCAACAGAATAATTTATCAGTTTGTAGTATGCAGCAGTATTCTCACAGAGATACGCTCCTGAGCAAAGGAACTACAGGCAGGAAAAATGTCGGGAGATTAGAGATGATCGTCTGGTCATACTGTGTGCAGCACTGGGGATTCAGCGCCATCCAGTTTTGTAGGAAAATATTCTAATTTCTTTTCTGGCAACAACATGTAAGCTGGTGGAGGGCTGAATAGTAACAGAATCAACCCACATTTGCTGATACCAACACGTGACTCTATTCATTCATTATTCTTCTTTTTTCTTACTTATTTAAGATATCACATTTCATTAGAAAGGACCCTGCCCCTAATCCCAACAACAAAGCCACATAATGGGAAATGGCTCGTGTCAAGTGGTGCTGCCATGAAGGGAAAGATTAAAGGATAAATCCTGCTTTTTGATGTGATATTCACACAGTTCTTTGGCTTGTGAATAGTCTAAGAAGCAGATTAAACTGGAATACAAGTGTTGGCTCTGTGAATGAATAAACTGAACTGCGGTATTCCACATTTGCCAGGTCCTTTGGAAAGGCTCACCTCAGCTTTACGACAAAGTAAAGCTGCAGCATCTCTAAGGAACCATGTTAGCTCTGCAACTCCTGCATTATTTGCATGCTTTAATGTGAAGTGGTGTCAGTGTAAGGAGAAAAAACAAACTGCACTTTGCCATTATATAACATCTCAGTTCTCAAGAAACCATCACAACACATCACACGAGCACGTACCAAGAATGACAGCATTTCTGTTTACAGTTATTTACAATGTGCTGTGAGATGACATACAAACAGCCGTCCTGCCTCATGGCACACAAACAACAGTACGGATTTTATCTCGCTGAAAAAAATAAGGGAAGAAATCTGAATTTCCATCTTAGACTTAATCTGTTCACACTGCCTGGGGCTTGGTGTCCAACCTCAGGGGAGCCCTGGCAATCCCCTGACTCTCTCTGGAGACCAGCAGAGAGAAATGTGCAACAGAATGGAAATCACAACACTCTCAGCCCTCCCAGATTGCTATTGAAAGCATTTACAGTACACTGGTTAAGACACCCAACCAAGCATTGATAATGAGGGAGAGAATGAGAGAGAGGGGGAAAGTGTTACTCGGGCAGTATTTACAGGCAAATACAACAAGTCAACTCTTCTTTTTTATTTACCCCTCAAGTGGACTTGGCTACTGGGCTTTTCTTTTGGCACTTTTGGCCAAACCGGGTCAAACCACGTTGATTTGCATTTCTATTACTAGTTTAAACATGCTGAACATGCTGAATGCTGAGTTGCACCCGAGATGGACCATCTCCTGATTCAGGTCAAACCATGCCCGACTGCCTCCCAGCGGGTTGTGGTGAAGTCAGAGGGGCTTCGTCATCATTCAGAGATGATTCATTAACATGTTGCTAGACACAGCAGATACTTCGTCAGTATAAATCATTCCCATCTCCGTTTTTCAAGCAGTAAGTGGTCGATGGCGAGCAAAATCATAACAACAGCCTGAAAACCTACAATGATAAGTTGCTGGCGACCAACAACTGTTGCACAGTGCAATAGTAAACAGCAAAGAGGGTCCTGCTTTTAAGCACCATTGATTCAAGACCAGCACGTCATCAGCTAAAGCCACACCTTCAAGCAGTGTTCAAATCCCTGCCACACTCTGCTGACTTGAGTCAAACCAAGTCAAACCAGGCCAGCGCGTGTGCATCGAAAAGGGCTATATCAGCAGTGACCTGTGTGCTTCAGCCCTTTGATGCAGTGTTAGTGATCTTATGAATGACCATCATGGGGTAGGTGTCAGGGGATTACAGATGCAGGAGGACTGGGGAAAAAAGCCCTTAACCATAGGTCTACCTGAATTGTGCAATTATCTGCCAGAGAGAGAGAGAATTAAACACCGGGAGAGGAGAGAGAAAGTGAGAGCAGCTTCCATAAAATAATTATCATAGACAGGCGTGACATGCCTTCTAGGGCTGATTGCCTCCCCGTGCTGGTAACAGAGGGGTTTCAGAGGGAGCACACTCTGCAGATGACTACATTATTTATAGATGAAAGAGGATCCAAAACAGGGCGATCAATGCACAGATGAGACCGGCTACCCTGTGACTCCAACCTGGGCGTTTGAGTGCACAGCAAAATGAGATGTGAGCGCTGCCGAACGGGCAGGTGTGGGGCTATTTTAATGGCTCCCTGCCCCCTTTCCCCTAAAAACAACCAGCTATTAAGCGGCCACTTCTATCATTCTGACTGTGGGGGGAAAAACTCCAGTCTTGTCCTCGTTTAGGAGGACCAGTAAATGAGCCAGCGTGAGCACCGAGGAGTTACAGCCATTTGGGCAGATCCATCAGAGCAGTTTGCAGCCACGTTTCCAGGTTTGAACACGTTCCTGCACACAAGCACCCACACAAATCTTTTGTTATCACCCGAGTGGCCGCTGTGAAACCACTACACCATGTGTGATACGGACTGTTCATGCTAGCCAGGGGAGTGCAAAGGGACAGGAAGCGGGACCTCAGAGAGTACATTAACCTGCACCGATCTGCCAAATACAGCAGCAATTTCACACCTGAGTGGATAAAAACATGACCATTCATTTTTGCCAGTGACAGGGAAAACCTCGCGGTTTAAATTCAACCATCATGTATGAGACATATGTTCCCCATCATTCAGCGGAGCGTTTGCGGCGGCTGGCAGAGACATTTATTTCATTGGAATTATCTACTCAATTATTTTCTTCAATTATTCTTCTCACAAGCATCGTCGGCGTTTAGATGTCATTTCACAGATGAGTGTGGTCACATGACTTCATTCTTAGTATGACTAACTCTAATTGGCCATGTCTGATGTGTGCGCTGGTGAAAGGCAAAACAACAGCTTTGAGAGGGAGCATTCATTCATGATTGCAGTCAAACAGCAACTGCAAACAAAGTTTTCAGTATGCTAAGCATGGTGTTCACTTACTTGTCTTATTTGATGAGAGAGTTTGATAAAAACTGTTTAACATTCTTCAGAAAATGGTTACAAATTAGGCAGGACTGTGATTTTCAGGGGCATGAATGCAGTCTGCTGTACCACACAACATTCTGCCTTAAGTAATACAGGAAAATCTTGCTTCTTTAACATTAAAGGGCATGTGTCAAGTCTCATTGGAGTAATAAGTGGCACCACTGTTTTGCTCCTGTGTGATTACAGAGAAGCTCTGAATCACTCTGAATGTGTCAAATCTCTCTTAAATGTGAAATTTCTCTTTCCATTACAACATTCAATACAAACCGTTGTTTGAAATTATTTCACTCCAGTAATTGCAGTTATTTTTTTAACAATAACAAGACAGTGAGCGCGTTCAATATTTTAGAGATTACCTCAAAAGGCCGATGGAATGAACGCTGTGTAAACTTGATGTGTACTGCAGACACAATGCTGGCTGGCCCCAGTTTTCTCCTTTCCCTTTCCTCAAGATTTTTGATGTGCAGCTCCTATCAGGACCTCAGTGGTATGAACTTTAAGTTGACACTGCAGGAGAGGAGGTTTTAGATGCTTTGATGTGTGATTTCAAGTGAACAAGGGCGAATGTGATGTACATGCGAGAAAAGACACCAATTAAGGAAGGCGCCACACTCCCAGGGAAGTCACACCATTATTTCTTTGAGACCCACTCAAACTCTGACAAAGGGCATGAATCAAACCAAACCCTTAGGCGAGGGCAGGAAAGGAAAAGTGTGCGTGTGTGCATGGTGTGATGTGACTGGCCCTGAGTCTGTGTCTATATGTATGTGTGTGTGTGTGTTTGTGTGTGTTTGTGCATGCGTGCGTGCGTGTGTAGAATGTATCTGACACAGCCGAACTCTGAGACTGGGCAGTAACAAACAAGATAAGACAGTCAGTCAGTGAAGGAAAAGAGGAGAAATTTTCAGGGGATCTTCAACAAGAGGAAGCTCTTGAGACATGCCAGATGATACTCTGAGCCATAAGGCACAAAAGCACGTTCACAGCAGGCACTTCAGGGGCTGTTTACTTGAATTCTGGATAGGTTATTACTTTAAATCGAGCTACAGGGCAAAAACAACTGCAAACTACTTAAGGCCACAAGTATAAGGATCTTGACAAATAGTCTTAAAAACTAGAAAAGCTGGAAAACCAAAAATGAATACAGTCTAGAGCGATCACTCATTATGAAATATGGCTGTTTTCAGTTGTGAAGGTAAACGGTGAATCGTATGGTTACATCGTGGTCTGACAGGTCACCAAAGTTCAGTCCAGTGAAGGAGCCCTGTGTGAGGCAGTGGAGCTTTTCTTTGCCCTTTTTGCTTGTTATACAGGAAACATCCTCTCTACATTATACTTCTGCATCGCAGTTCTTCTGAATGACACTCTTCTATGTCCCTGAGACAAATACTTCCACTCATGGCCGCTACAGAAAAAGCCAAGGTTTAATCTTCCACCATTGTGTAAACACAAGCTGCATGTTAACCCGCAACAGCCCAGTAAGACAAAGCTTCATGGAAAACATAAAAGTCAAGGGTAAATCTTTGTTATCCACCAACTCCGCAGTTGACAACATGAGGATCCTGCACACCGCTATTACTGACACAGTGGATTTGGTCATGGGAACCTCCACGAACCAAACATAAAAAAAACCTATTAAGTTAACCTTTCACTATTCCTATTTCTGTCACAGAACACTTCTCGGACTCCTAATGAAAGGATGAGCACGGTTTGCAGTAGTAATGGCAGGGAGTAATAAATAAGGGATGGGAATTTTCAACTGCCAAGTTATTTAAAGATGTCAGCATTGTGAGAGTCAACTTCAAACAGGGGAAAAAAAAGGTTATAAGGATCCCCGCTTTGTAAATGAGCCATGTCCAGGTTAGCAATGATTGGCCTGTGCAGCGGCAGTGACAGCCCATCAATAACCCCAGCAATGGCAGCTGGGCTGGTGTTATCTGAGAGCCGAGCACTTCAGTGCTACTGAGAGTCTGTTTTTCGGTGCTTATTATGCTTTAGTAAGTAGCTGCAATAAATTAGGAGCCAAGCAAAGCCACATCTGTATGGGCTCCAGTTTGGATTCCTTTATATATCAGTTAATGTAAATGTATGTCTAAATGTCAATAATATTAAAGTAAAACTGCATCTCTATCGTAAATATTGTAGATAGTTTCAGCGACATTCACTGTTGTTGACAGTAAAACTACATCAGGACTGTGGAGTGTAAACTGGGGCACAAAGCTTTGGAAGCAGACTGATTCTGAAATTGCACCTTTTTTTTTGCCTACTGACATCAACACTGTTGGGTGCAGTGTACCACAGAAGGCTGTAACAGTTAAAGACAAGGATCTTGTATGAATTACAATATCTTGGTATTAACTCATTACCATAATTTTAGTATGAATGAGTGTCTAATACCCCATGTGATTCACAGTTTTGTGTGTCAACGTGGTATAAGACATATCAGCTAAAACAGTGTCACTAGTTGTCAGAGAGCCCAGAATTCATAGTGGCTCCTCTCCAGACAGCGCTGCATGGTTGTGCAGAACGGACATCAGATATAAGTCACTTACTGCATTTTAATAGCCTACACCTTAATGAAACAATGTACTTTCTATATTTTACATGAAATTACAAGTCAGCCAAGTCAATTTTAATGACTTAACTTCATCTCTAAAGACCTCAAATTAGCATATCACAAAAGGGGTTTTGTGGGTTAGGGTTCATGGAGAGATGGCTCGATAGAAATTCATAATAATGTAGCCACTGCTGGTTTACTTCATAGTTTCCTGAGTTTGAAAGGATAAATAGAGAAAAATAATAACATTTTTCAGAAGCTCTCAAATGGAAGAGGTTTAGCAATTGCTAAGTTACGGTTGCTATGGTACAGGATAATTAGAGAGCGTGCACATGAGGGTGTGACTCAGCACTATCAGTGTACGAATGGGAGCCAGTGAATAAACACTAAGAGGATGTGAAATAAAGCATTGTTTATGCAGCTGCTGCCTCCGTCGAGTAAGTAGCCTATGCCAGAATCTCAATTCTATTCCTGTTCTTCAAGACTGTCCAAGGAAGAGGGAAGTAAAAAGACCAGAAACCAGCTTTTATGGATGCTTACATAAATGCAGATGAGGAGTCCAGAGTCCTTAAATCTGTGAAAAAGTGAGTATACCCTCCAGATAAGATGCAGGGGTTTGTGCTTTGAGCTGGGAGAATGCAGTGATCTGTTCAAAGCGCTGATATATTTAGCAGAGATTAAAGAACCATGTGATGCAACAGTAACACAGACGGCTGAAAGATGCACTTTCTGTTTTGTGATTTTGTAAGGTTCAGTGTGTAATTCATTTCAAAAGAGGACAAGTCGATTCCACACAGTGGCAGGTAACATTTAAAGATGACTCGACACTCCTCTATGTCAAGGTTCCCCTCTTACTTTTTCCCTCCACTTTTTTTCCTCTCCACTTTAGGATGAGCATTACAGTCTCATAATACCTGTCATGCATATGAAGGCAGACCTCCGTTTCCTCAGCTATAATCTCTGTTATCTACCCTTTTCATTTTTGGAGGAATATCCTCTCTAACATTACATTTCACTTAATGGTATGTGAGAATTTATGCCCCAAAGGATTTTTTACGCTAGGACTATGTAATAAGCACACATTGAAAAAGCAGCTCCAAACATCCATCATTCCCTGCTCTGCTATGATCCAGTTAAAACACTACTGGGCTTGGCAGCGAAGCTGCAATAAAAGCAACCTGACATTGTACACTGTCACATGATTCCCTGCCTACAATAGTGTTTCTCTGAGAGCTCAGCTCGAGAGGGATAAATCTGAATGAGCACTGTAAATATATAAATAACGTCTCACGGCAGATTTTCCAGGAGATGATATTTGAAAGTTTTGTTTCATCTCCTCACTGTGTTTCTGTCGTGTAAATGACAAACACTCTAAGGTTTAGGGCACTTTTGTTCATATCTGTAAATCCTCAGGGTCATCCTCAAGGAAAGCATGATGTACTTTAGTGGAGGCAAATGGAGATCCGCTGGTGCATGACCTGATCAATAAGTGAGACACGGGCTCGAGGTTGGGGTGTCACGGATTTCTTTCTATTTATCTATCTAATTCTGCCAGCAGCAACCAATGCTTCACTGTCAGTCTGCAACTGGAAGGCTATAAAAGAGTAAGACTCCAGTTGCAGGTCACATGGGGTGAGGCGCTGGACTTCACAAAATTCTCTGAGCAGGACGGGAGAGAACCGCCGGAGGCAGTTTGCTTTGTGGTGCAAAGCCTCGGATTACACCCTGGTGGAGAAGCTAATTGGCCAGTAGTGCGTTTTAAGTCTAGTCCGCTCACGATTTAACTCCTTCATTAATTGGTGCTTGTGTGTATGCTCTGCGGTCACAAGAAGCTAAAATGAAACGGCCTATGGAAACGATAACCACAATGGACCTCATTTATGAAACAAACCACCAACCCCTTGAGTTGGGCGTTGGCACATTTTAAAAAGGAGTGTATTACTTTACACACAAGGAAATACAAGCAGAGATGACACTTTGAGTGACTCATCTTGTGGAGATTTGAATGAGCTGATTCTTCAAATGTGCCAGTTCAGAGGTACAAAGATGGAACAAGCAACCTTCAGCATGGTGAGAGAGTTTAACGAGGAGTTCAGACCCAATTATTGACTGAACAGATGTTGTATTCTATTTCAGGGCACGGTTGTCATGTCAACCAACAGAAACCCAAAAGAACTCATCCATTTCACTTTTCAGGCCGACACTTATTGAGGGACAAACTAATAAGCTTCTGAGATGTACTGTGGTACTGTTCCCGAACAGAGGCCTGTTTTTAAGGCTTCCTCGCCTGGAACAAGTCTGATGAAAACAAAAACAAGATGAGGACGATGCGTTTGTCCCTTTATAAATGGATACGTCAGCTTTTCAGAATATATTTGGACTTGTTAGACCACGCAGGGAGGCAAAGATGGGCCGCTGACCAGCATTACCGCAGGTCAATTAACCAGTGATTTTTGCTGTCATGGGCACGGAGCTCAGCACAGCATCAGTTATGACATGCAGCGGTTGGCGGTGCAGCTGTCGCGCTGAACACCAGCGAAGTTCAGGTGGCCGCTGCCTGGTCGTGGCTGACTGCTGCAAAACATTACACTACAAACAACACTATCACACCTCACTAAAAGGTAATTTAAAATAGATAAAACCAGATGGCATAAAAATAAATGCATTCAAAGATGAAGCCAGCCGTTTGCTGTTATGGCAGAACTTCATATCGAAAATAAAGTAGACATTTATGCAAATGATCGCTCAGTGTAACGCTTAATTCAGATTGGTGCCTCTGTCCTTATCACATATTCATAGGGCCACTCAGCATGCTATGAAGTATTTACATTAAGACCCTTTGTAATGCATTCTACATACTGGAGCACTTCGAGTTAGTTGCACCGCCTGGGGCAGGAGCAGAAGCAGGAGGCCCTCTGCAGATGCCACCAACTCCCTGATTATAAAGTCCAGAAATCACTGTTGCCACTAGAAACAGTGTGTGCTCTTCATTTCGCTGCACACCTATTACTTTGCACTCCGTCTGTCTGGGCAGAATCTATAGGGCAACAAAAATTACCCGCACGTAGATGTTTGAGTGTTTCTCCGAAGCGTTTAAGGCATGATGTATGCCATTATAAAAGCAGTGTGACGGCGGCTGCATTGTCAGCACTCTGCTGTTCCACTGGCTGATGGGGGCTGGGAGCTGTTTGAGAACTGGCTGACTGAGGATATGACAAGATAGAGAATATTAAATTACACAGTCCCAACAATAATTACATTTTAAATTAAGCATCTACGTATTAAGGGATATTGGTTAATTTTTAATGATTCTCTCGGGACAACTTATACTTGTCTCTTCTCTTTTTTGACGTGGTAATTACAACATCTCCAAATGTGCTTTTCTTTTCCCCACTATTTTTTCAGCTGATGGCCAAAATAAAAACAACACATATTTTCAGCAGGAATGAGTTGCTGCAAAGGAAGCGCAGCATGAATTCACTGATCCTCTGGCATGACAGACAGATATAATATCATCATGTCTGTCATATCGTGAGAAAAAGAAACATCCCACTGTTGCTTAGGAATTGAAGATATGTCTGCAGCATCGTCCACGAAGCGGCGAGAAGTAGTTCTAATGAGGCTGAATCAACGTGTAATATATGACTTCATCCTAAGCCTGTTCCTGTGTGACAGAATCAATCTCCAGGAAAAACAGGATGAGTGTTAGTGTTAGTGTGTGTGTGTGTGTGTGTGTGTGTGTGTGTGTGTGTGTGTGTGTGTGTGTGTGTGTGTGTGTGTGTGTGTGTGTGTGTGTGTGTGTGTGTGTGACATATAACATAAATGATAACATTTTAGGATGGAGACTTAAGGTTAAGTCTAGATTAAGGTCAGGAAAAGTGACAGGCTTTGGCAAGAAGTAGTGATGATTATCTTTAGGGTAAGTCTCCAGAAAATGAATGCAAGTCTATGGAATGTCCCCAGAAGTGATGGAAACACAGCTCTGTGTGTGTGTGTGTGTGTGTGTGTGTGTGTGTGTGTGTGTGTGGATGTAATGCCATGACAAGTTCACTCAACCGTTCGATGAATTTAAGTGTGCTCCCTCCCTCCATGTTCATATTGAACTGTCGTCCACATTACGCAGTCTTCAAGGAACAGAGCAATCAAGGACAGTCACCCTGATTCATTCGCCTTGTAGGTGGGTAGGGGTAAGGGAGGTGGGGTTAGTGTACAAATCCAACTGTAATGCTCTGGATTAAATCAGGAGAGATACATACTTCCATTCTGATAAATACAGTTTGTCAAGTGTGCACAATGACTGAAATCAGGCGTGGAGAAGAGCACCAGGTCGTGCTGTGAGGCTGAGCTGAGTTCACGGCACCATCACCAGCAGAGAAATTATTTAACATCACTTTTAATTAAGTCAGCGTACACAGTGGCTCATTACAATGGAAGGCTGATTTACTCCAGCTCAGCTCAGCGTTTATGCCCGTGTCTGTGTCCACTCAGACTCGCCCCCATGCTCAGCGGTGTCACTGCAGGCTGATGAACATTACAACATACATGACCGCAGTAATACGGGAACTGACAGCAGAGTAACAATATCACTGGTCTTTGTGATGCATTATTCTCAACGACCTCCACAGAGATAGTAAAGGCGGCATAAACATTTTGTGCATGCATTGTTTTTCTGAAGGGTAAACTTGCCCTTCATGGAATTAATTCATTCTTAATGCACCAGCCGGGTCCTGCAAAATGTTGTTGGATAAGGAGGATGATGCGTGCTCCATGTACAAGTGAGAAACTTTTCTCTACATGGGGGAACTAGCACAGCACTGGAAGAAATGCACAAAAAGAAGGCTGTTGTGCTCGGACACATGAGTCACTACACTCTTCAGCGTCACAACCTGCATTCAACTTCCTGCTTGTACCATCAGCGTCTATTATACCTGAGGCAGACCTTTTCACTGACGTATGTAACGCCGACCAAAACCTGACATTTACTTAAGTTGAATTGTTGTAAATGCGTCAAGGATGGTGCAGAGTATTGTTAACCTGAACCTTAGTTTCATAGTTTTGCCCTTGACTTCAGCGTAATAATGTTTAACTATAAATTCAGTGATGTTCCACCATTTTCTTGCTGTTACTGTATGAAGATTAAAGAAAACATCAGAAATGATGAGCCACATTGTTGCACAGGGTAACATGTTCCCTGATTACTGGCAACATGGGAACTTTAATTTATTTTGAGTCAATCCCACAAACACCGTCCTGGTACGATGAATATGCACTCATGTACCAAATCTGCGTCTGAAAATAGTCTGCAACAAATGTACTAATTACTCATTGCCCAGCTTTCTAAGGAAATGATTTAGTCCTGAAAATAGAAACAATGTCCTGTATTTGTGACTTGTTTTTAAAGATTTTTATATCCCGATGGACCTGGAGCTAACACATTGTTGGTTCTTTATGCTTTACAAAATGAAGGAAAAGGGGAAAAGAAAATAAATTTAAAATGAAGTGAATTATTCTTTAATGACAATTTACTGGCCCATAACCACAGTCACCATAACCACAGTTGTTCTGGTTGCTTACACTTGACTGTGAGCTAATGCTTCCACACGCACAGATGGAGATAACTTGTCCAATTTGTGCTGTTGCCACAATCCAATTTGTGGTGGGGGAGCATCGTCATCATATAATTCCTGTCCACAGGAGCTAATTTTCGTCTCAGAGTTTGTGCTCATTTCACAGAATTCTATGACTCTTTTAGAAGCATTGGCATTTAGCTCATTAAATATCGAAATACACATAACGCGTTAACTCCCCACCTGAGGGCTGCATTAGCCACTTTCATTTGGATGCAGATCATTGAGACCAACACGGCAAAATCGTTGCTTCCATAGCTGGCAGAGAGAGCGCTCTTAGTGGGGAAAAATACAGAATAAACAATTCCACCAGTGTAGAGGAGCAGGTTTCACAGCAGATAAAAGTCGAGAACTGAGGTGAGATCATTAAGTGAATAATAGGACGGCTGCTTTCCTGCTGGAGTTATCGTTGCAGGTCTTGCTTATGATAATAAGCAAAAAACGGTATCACAAGGAACGAAAGACCAATTAGTGATTTCTATATCGTCGCTGTCCTTCAGTTCTAATCCTGGCTTTATCAGAAATAGCTCTGGACTAATAAATTGGTTGTCATGTATGTTCCTGCCTGAATGTTACAGGTTTGACAGGTAACCATGGTGACAGAGACAACCGCAAAGATTGGTAAATCATCTCCTCCTGAGAAATGCCACGATGCTGCTCTCCCCCTCTGGTATAGTAATAACCACACTGGATGCTGGGCTTTTCATCTGCACTCTGTGCTGTATTGGATAGCCTTTGCTCCCTATCTGCGAAGGAGAGCCGGTCCCGCTGCGTACTTTGGCCTTTGTTTCACCGCTGGCCGGCCAACTCGCTGCCCACCAGCAGACACACATTTTTGTGGTCTGACTAACTCTCGTCCTAATTAGCCACAAATCACTGAGTGCATTTGAAAATCATCACTAACCTTACCTATAAAGAACACCAATAAAAATGAGCAGGTCTTCGATTAAAGCATTTAAAGCCCATATGTAGAGTGGGGCAGTCAGTACATTAAGTGATTGTACTGGATTTCTATTGCCATTATGCTATGAAGGGAGAGAGAAATGCACACACACACACACACACACACACCGCTGCAACCACACAATACTGCAACCACGAACTATGAGGTTCATGGTTTCTCTGCTAAATGTAGTCCTTCAACTCTCAAAAACAACTCTCAAAGTGCTCTTTTGCTTTACTTTTTTTTACTCTTTTACTTTCAAGGTCCACATAAATACTTCTCTTCTTTCAGGACCAGATGTCATTCAAGACTGCATGTATTCGGTACAGTCTGAACAATATCAGCAGCAATATCAACAATCAATATGTCGCAAAGCATGTTTCCCAGCAGCACACACATATATATAAATAACCCTCACTCTGGCTCCTGTTCAGAGCTCTCTGAAACCCTCTTGCCCTGTCAAATCTGTGTACAGTATGTGTGAGACACTTAACTAATAACGGCGCTGCTTCACAGGCTGTTACCACAGAGGGAGACGTGTCGGACACATTCTCTCAATCTTCAGATGTGGAGAATATGTCTGGCTATTTGATTAATGCTACAGCTGGGAGCGAGATCTAATTGTAAAAGCAGGATAAACACTTACTCAGAGAAAGGAAACAGTGCAAATCAGACCACTCCCCAGAGTACTGAGGAAGGAAATTGGTTTAAGGATGAGACACATGCTTGCGTACCAATGCAGAGCCCTGTCACCCCTCTCTTACTCTCTCTATCTAACCTTCTCCACCCCTACTGCGGCACCTTTGATTCAAATTTTCACAAAAAATTGAGAATGTGACACAGCTCTTTTGCTTTTTCCTCCCAACTGTATTAGCTATGCTTGTCCTGCGAGCACTAAGTCAGATCCTTGGATCTGATTGTAACTGATGACTTGAGAAGATATAAATCACACTTGAATTGCAGCCCTGAGATGTCAGCCATTAAAATACAGTGCTGGGTACCCGGAATACATATGAGATGATTGGTAGTCTGCAATGCTGTATGACACGACTGGGTAACCTTATGCAAAGGTGTTCAACTGAATGTTTAATATCTGGGTCTGTTTAAATAGCTGTCAGGATGTATTTCAAGTAAAGCAACTGAGAGTATCATTGAGGGAATCTTAACACATAGAATAAGGAATATATATTTAAAGCAGTTCTTCCTTGTAGAAATCACTTCCACACAAGAGCTGAAGAGCTGAACGAACGGGTCCAGCTCAAGAAACTGGATTTAGGTGTTTGCAAGTAATCCGCCGGCCTTGACTGAAAACAACGCCGTGCCACAAGGGAGAAGCTGATCGCCACAAATCACTCTAGCCAAAAGTCAATTAAAGAGCTAGCTAAAAAGCATTTTACATCTAATTACATCACACAAATCGTCCTGGACAGCACACACATGTTCACCAGAGCCATTTATTTGCAATACAATGACAGCAGCCCTCACAGCAAGGCTTACAGTATTAAGCTTTTTTCCCCCCAAGCATGCCTAGTGAAAGCAGTTTTTAACATAATTACCTATGTCTGTTCCACTGCTGATTCTATTACTTTTTACTGCCTTTTTTGTGATTCCATGGGAGCTGATTATAAAAGTGACTTTAAATGAAAAGATAGTGCTCTTTTTAATGCTGGCAGCATTTCACTGGATTACATAGCATCCAACTCTACAACGTTTTCAGACCCACAACCCCAGAGATAAGTACCCTGGACCTGCACTCACATTAGAAAGAGGTGATTTTAGGATATAGATTTTATGTAACTGGTCTCAGAAGCCATGCCATAGAAAGAGGAAGGTATGAAATTGTGTTTAGTGAGACAAGCGTGTGTGAGGAGGTTCTTTGTCAGGGGAAAACCGATGGATTATGTGAAAGATCTGGTGTAATTTATTTTAGAACCGTGATTTTCAACCTGGAATCAATGCTTCATTTTCATAATCATCACAAATATCAATATCAGTGCACCAGTGAATGTCTAATTTTAATGCAATTTCCTTACGCTAGTACTCAGTCACTGTCTGACCAGCATAACCAGTCCTGACAGGGTGAGTGGCAGTGCTGCATGTTTTGCTGAATTCCTTCTCGTCTTGGGCTGACATGGCTCGCCATTGGTGGACTCGTGGCAATAAAAAGACTGGCCCTAAGATTCAACAAAAATCTCTGACCAGCCAACAGGGGAGGAATTTTACACTTTATGAGATGAACACTGGGGAGATTGAAAGCCCCGTACCTCATGACTAATCACACTTCTACCAAGAAAAACTAAATGAAATCCCCCAAAGAACAATACTTCCATTAAACATGATAAGTGGGTTACTAGGCTACTATAAACCTGACACAGGCAGGCCAGTATACAATTCAGTACGTACAACAGTTATCATTTCTCCTGCTGGCCTTCCAATAATTAATGTTCTCACGAATTTCCAGCTCTCAGCCTGGAGCTGTGGCTTTGGTGGACTTCTAGAGCCTTTTTCCTCCAGACTGCCCCCGGCAAAAAAAGAAAAAAATTAAGTGAAGATGTTATTAATGACACCATGGAAAGGTTAAACTCATAAGGTAGCTGATGGAAGACCTTCAAATTAGATTAAATAAATCCCATTTACTTCTAACTTTCGGCTCTTTCCAGTCATGCCTGGTGTTTGCTAAATGGAGAAAAGACACGTCATTGTCTGTGCTGCTGAATGAACAGGCAATGATCCAATACCTCGTTTGGTTTGTTATTGTACATGTGGAACCTGTCAAATGATTCCACTACAAAGGAGCTCAGCACAACAAATAAAAGATGCTCTGGTGTGTTTGTAGGACTGGAGAGCATTAAATCTCCCTGGCTGCCCTGGTGGACTCACTGGACTCTTGGATCCTGTGTACAGCTATTGGCGTTTCAGTAAGATGACCTGCTTTGGCATTATGACAATCTGGTACGTGTAGGGTCTGGTTCACTTGGTCCTTTCAACCAGTTTAACACGGTACACCAACAGAGCCAAGTCCATCTATCCGAGACATCCCCCTTGGCTCCGACAGCAGTCTGTGTTTATTGCTAGTTCTCTCCCACACTTGGTTCACAGCTCATACTCCAGCAGCCTCTCTATTCCTGTGTTTATGTTAAGCATATCCCACCCCATCCCCTCCTCACCAACCTGCTCTTCCTCCCTGCCTCCCCCTGTCCTGGCCCTCTAATTTCAAAATAATGGGAATCTCTGGGAAAACTTGCCTCATTGATTAAACTGTCACACTTGGCCACTATGATTGATAAAACTTCATTCAAACATGCCGTGCACTGACAGCAGTTTGACTTTGAGTGACGCAGCAAAACATCAACAGGGGGAAACTAGCAGCAGGGGGTTTGACACGAGGGGCTGCTCTGTGCTGTCACCTTTGCATCATATCTGCATTCAAATGCCTCACACGGCCACACCGCACCGTTTTCTACTTACAAGGCAGTGGAAGATTTAGGTCTCCTGTTTCACATCAGAGTTGAACCCATCTACTTATTATCTGTCAAGATTCGGCAAGTCTGTGGAGACCAGCTGTATTTACAGAGACGTGTTCGTCTGGGGACAACTGCAGTGGGCTCAGGCTTAAACATGAGGTGAGGCTTAGAATCTATAAGCCTATAGCCACACACCACTATGCATACAGTTTTGACATGCCTCAGGCAACTTCAACGCTAATCGTGTTTTGTGTGACTACCATTTTTCTGTCCTGACTGGAGGTCTTGCCCAATAAAGCACAACTTTTTCTGAACAGCTGTGATGGCAGAAACGAAGCAATGAGCCATTTTGAGGCAGGGCCCTGAACATGTGTCCTGTCTTTATGAACTAACACTCATAAAAACTGCAACACCAGGTCTTGCCAATGCATACTCCCTTTCCTACTAGATGGGAATTGTCATGTATGCTTTCGCACTTGCTCGATAGCATCAGTTAAGTCAGATGTTTTCTACAAGTACTCAGGATCACTCTGCATAAGTCAGCTAGGGTTGGGAAATATGGATAAAATTCTCCATAGCGGTATATGAAATTCTGTATTACAATATTAACATGTACCATCATATAGTAAAGTCAATAGATAAACAGTAATGGTCGATAAAATACCTGACATGAATGTCTGTTTTTGGCTGATCCAGTGAATTAAATTCCTTACAAAATCGTGTAAACGTCAAACACTATCACAAACCTGTCCTCACTGATTTGAAGTTTGTAATCTGATATGACCCTACACCTCACCAAGTTATTCTGATAGCTAAACCTAACCAAACTGCAACCATTTAACCCGATGTTAAAAGGGCTCTCTGGCAGGAAGGCATTGTGCATAGCTTTGATAAGAGGAATGTATAAGAGAGCCGTAGCAGTTGCTCTGGGCGTCTCATACAGCTCTGGATGGGTTTACACTGGAGTTAGTTGAAAGCCCGGTGAGTCTCATCCAGACGCTACACAGTACCTTGTGTGTCTGTATGAAGCGCCAAGGGGCGTGACAAAGTGTCTGTATATGATACTGTGGGAATGAGCACAGGTTGTGTAAACATGACAGTTACTGTGCAGGGCCACGGAGGGTTGGACTTGCACTGGTATGGAATTGCACAAAGACAGCAGCCGTGGACAGCTCCAGGGAGAACAATTTGCACAAGAATGCAAAGAGGCAAAAACTATTGCAAGGAACTGCAAATGTAATTCTCAACATTTCATATTGTCTTTTAACAGTATTACAAAGTGTATGCAAACAGTAATGCAAGAACAGTGAATAGTTGTAATGTAAAAATCATAAGAAAAAAATCCAAATGTGACCTCAAAGGCTTAAAAATGTTACTCCATAGAAAGATACACTGTGTGATAATACAGGCCACCACAGCAGCAGAGTGTCGGAAATCTGCATAGCTGTTGTTACATTGAGGACGATTTTCTATCCCTATAATTTTCATTGTACTGTTAATCTTATTATCCAAGGTCAACCTGTGCGTAGTTGAGTGAAAGTCGTTTCAACTTTCACTCAACTTGTTTTCTTCATGCACTGCAACTCTCCGTCAACTCGTGTCAAAGGCTCCACCAACACACCCTGAAATCCACAGGAGATTTATAATTACAATTTACTGATGTGTGATGCCTTTACAGCAGGGGTGTCCAAACTACGGCCCGCGGGCCAACTGCGGCCCTTAGTCCATTTTTAATTGACCTGGAGAAAATTCTAAAAATGGAATATAATGGAATATGGCCCACACATGAAACTTGCACTTAACTGTATCGTACTTCTTTGTTTTAACACAAGGTGGAGCTTCTGTCTTCAACAAGGCACAAAACAAAACTAATCAAAGAAAAAATTTGGCACGGATGAACAAAAATGGCAGAAAGCCAGCAAGTGATTGCAGAAAACAAGACACAGTGGGAAAAGGAATATTTGTCCGTAGAAATCAAGTGTGTCTGTTTGATTTGCAATGAAATGTTCCAGTGTTGAAAGAGTAAAATGAGCGACGACAAAAAGAATCTGAACACCACACCTACACGTCCTACACTGGTGCTGAACGAGAAAGGAAGTTAAGCAAATGGCAGCTAGCCTGCTAGCTCAACAACAGTATTTTTTCCGTGCAAACAAAAAACACAAGAAAATACCACAACAGCCAGCTACGAGGCAGCTCAGCTCAGGACACGAGATAATGTGTCGAATCTAAGGCTTGTCAGCTTACTGAAAATATGACAGTATCACAAAAGCTTGGTTTTGATTTTTACTCAATTGCATGTCGATGCCGATGGTGAATACAGGGACCTGCGCTGGCTTGGTTGCAGCTCCGTGCTGCAGCAGATTTATTCCCTGAGATCAGAAATTGACCAGTTTTTGAAAGAGAGGGACCAACCCCTTCATGAACTGAGTGACCCTCTATGCTTGGCACAACTTACTGATCATCTTAACACACTGGACTAAAGCCTGTAAGGCAAAGACCAGCTTGTACCACAACTTCATGCACACATGAAAGCTTTCTGTGCGAAGCTTCGTCTCTTTGAGACACGACTGCAACTTCAATGTTGCGCATTTCCCCACGCTGTCAGAAATCGAATTTGCTTCTCCAAAGGCCAACCTTTCTGCTCTAAAGGGGAAATATGTGTCTGTGATCACATCTCTTATGACAGAATTCAGTCGGCGCTTCCAAGACTTTTCTATCATTGAGAAAGACATCAAGCTGTTCTTGACTCCCCTCCTGATGGATGCAGAAGAAGTGGAAGAGAGTCTGCAATTAGAACTTATAAAAATGCAGCGTGATAATTCTCTGAGGAATCAACATCAGCTTCTCTCCCCATCCGACTACTACCTGAGCTTGGAAAAGGCCAAGTTTCCTCCGATGAGACTCAATACATGAGCAAACATTTTCTCTGTTAACTCTGAACAAAAGCAGCTTGACAACCAAAATAAATACCCTTTTCTGTGGCAGTCTCTCCATTTTTTCACAAACATTAGTTGATGTGTTAACCCCACTAACTCATTTGCATAACTATCTTATACAGTATACCCATCCCCTTGTCCCCTTATTCCCCCCCCCCCCACACACACACAGATGGATGTGGGATTGCCATCTTGACTAAGAAGCAATCTGAGGCTGCTGTTGAGAATGAGCTGCCAACCCTTCCTGTAACTATAAATGAAAACCCATTGATGGAAAGTTGTGATGTGGGCTGTTTTTTTTTCTTTAAGCACATTCAATAATCGAGCAGAATTTACCTACATTTGATTGATTTTCTTAACTTCAATACACAATATACTCTGGCCACATACCTGAGTGGCCCAGCTGTTCATATATTTTTCTGTTCGCGGTTTGGGCGGCCCTGCTTTACAGTTTCAAACTTTACAGCCTCTTTCCACAGGCAGACTAATTCCAACCACCCTGGATATATTAACATTGTAGGGAGCAGATTTACTCCTGCCGTAGCCACTCATAATAGTCAGTGAGGGCCCACTTTACACAGAGATGAAGTGGAAGATTTATATTTTAAAATTCTATTCATGATAATGAATATGAGTAATACTGAATGGGTCATTATGGGACTCCAGTCCTACAATGAATTTAGGGCATAATCCTAAATACCACTGAGAAATGTACAGCCCATGCTGACGAGGTCTGCCCAGGCAGTCTTTTTCCTTTCCCTCTCTTTTTTCAGACAACAGTGTGTGCATGGTACCACATACTGATTCGATTTATAAAGTGCAAGTTCAGTAAAGATGTCAGGGGCCTGGTGTCACTGACACTTCTGGGGTGAGGAGGATTGTTCAGAAAGTAGCAAGTTAAGAACTATGGATTACAAGTCCCGTGTTCAAGCTCATACTTGAAGCCGCATTCAGACAAACCTAGACTGAACGACTAAATACTGCACACTATCAAATGCACCAGGCATGAGCATCCCACTGTGTCACGACTGCATGAAAAACCAGATTTAAAGAACAGCTTCAAGGCTGCTGAACAAGGAGGATTAAGCAGATTCAAGGCCGCCATGCAGGCTTCTGTCGCCCAATCAGAAACGCACAATAAAACATGCCAAAACACAGTGTAGCACGTGTGCGCATAGTGCAAAAACACAACAGAAGCACAGCACCAGTTGTCAAAGTAAAACCAAAGTTTTCTCACCGTTCAAACTGCTGATGGCAGCGAGTGGGCGTCGGAGCAGCTCAGATAACATCACTCCGGTGTTTGGCGCACTCGCAGGTGATGCTCCTCTCAAAGGTCAGCTGGACCCCCGGCTATCTCGAGCTGCTCCTTCGGGGGGCATGTTAAAGCAACGGCTTACTGATGTTCATTGAAAAGGCTTGTTCAAGTTAAAATGAACATTTCATACAGGGAAATGGAGGTGTCGGCAGTCTGGACATGTTTGCTGTGCTGACTTCAGGCTGTCTGGGTGCACTGATGTCCGAGCAGTGAAGACAGCAAGCAGCAGCGTTTGTTTCACGACCTTGACGGTTCCTCCAGCCAGTCTCTGTACTAACACAACGCACTCACACCAGAGCGCATTTTAACTTTGTGAAAGCAGACTCGTTAGGTGTGACAGGCTCGGTTTATTCGTCCCAATGCTCCCCACAGAGCAGCAGAGGCGGCGGGGGCGGACAGCTAGCCGCCCGTTAGCCCCCAGAGAGTGGAGTATGCTAGCTTAGTGGTTATGTTTGAACTCCGCAGGTTTTCCTCACTTTTTGCTCTGGCCTCCTTCGCCAATGTTTCCTTGAGTGCTACAACAGCTCACACCGCTTTCGGTTTACACTTCTATATGAGAAAAAAAGTCTATGGTCCAAATCTATACACCATGGACGTCGCTGTTGCACATTTTGCGTTGCGCATGCGCACCTACTGACGTAGCTTTGCAGGAAAAGTACTCCAGCAATACTTGACACTACAACAAAATTCAAGTCTCATATGTAAATACATAGACTTATATGTGAGTTATGTACAGTTTATGTACAGTTTAGTTATGTAAAGTTATGTTCATTTTCAAGTCAGTCTATTATCAGCATTGTTGCCATACATTTTCCAAATATCGCATATTGCACTATGTGACTTAATGTTAATTGTTACTCTCCACTTCTGGCTTTGGAACACTAAAATCCATCCCAAAGTAAAGGAAGAACAGTTTGATTAGAGAAGTCTTCAGGGCAGGGTACAGGAATCTTCTCTCACGCCTGCCACAATGCTTCTCTTGGTCTATTTCTCATCCATTTCCTGTGGCTCATTCAAAGCTATTCTGGGAAACTTAAGAAAGAGCAATCTTAAGTGGATGTAGATGAGATAAGGTAAGGGGTCTAACAACTAAATAATTAATCATCAGAAAAAACCCAAACATAGTGATACTTGAAATGACCTGCATGTGTTAGAATCTGAAAAAATGGATTTGTCTTGTTGGCGGCGTCTCAGTGATGACTCAGACCGAGTCTGATGTGCGATTACCGACAGCACTTTGGGAAAAATAGGCCGTTCATTGCAAATACTTTGTAGCTTCAGATAGATTTATCAACACAATGTGCGCTATCTTGGGTCTCCCACTGCATTTTCTTCACAGGCTGATGTTAAAGAAACACCACCAGAAGACAGAATGTGTTTGATGTTAAAAGCTGCACTTATTTCACTTACTTATTATTTTTTTTTTTTTTTAAGAGAAAATAACCCACAACAGCAGTACAGCAACCCAATTACAGAAGTTACAAGAGCATACTGTATATAGCCCTCAAGTCAGTAATGCAGACTATATGGGAGGTATGCATACATGATATAATGCCTTAATTATGCATAGCAGCATATTTGGCTGTGTGCTAAAACTCATTTTACCTTTGAGAGTAGAAATTATTCTTCTGGGATTTCACTTTGCAAGTACTAAACCTTGCTACTACAACTCCAATCTGGTATAATTGTAAAACAAAGCGTATAAGGAGAATGTGAGTTCACAGGAGGGCAGAAAAACAACACTTCAGCCTGCACGACAAATAAGAAAGCAAAAACAGTGGTTACATTTCAACTGTTTATTAAGATGTAAAGCAGGCACATGAATACAAGAAACGTGTGCACTAATAAGTCAGCTCTCAATAATAAAAAATCCACAGCAAAGTAGTTTGATATCACTCAAGAATCAAATCCAAACTCAAATACAGCAAGAGACAAACTGTGAGGAGAAACGCACTGACATACTCTCTCGAAAGGCTTGCTTCTACAGTACAGGGGAAAAAAAATCCACCTGTCAAATAACCTTACATACCCATCCTTCTTTAGCTCACAGATGTCAAACGAGCAAGACAATGATTCGACAGCAAGACCAAAGCAGCAGGATTTCGAAGCCTCACTGTACACCAATGCACCACAATGCAGGAGTATATCATGTATGACAGGACAACAATCCCACCGATGTTACCTGAAGTATCTCCTGCTCATTTTAAAGCTCCAACACCTGGCAACTTGTTTCTAATTTCTTATAAAGACTGTGCATGACGTAAAACCTTGATTAGTGTTCAAGCTTAAGGACAAGGAATACAAACAAAAAGCAAGAGTATAAAGTCAGTGAAATCCCCTCATCTCTTCGCCTAACTCTAAGCTCTGGAGAGAAAACATATTGATCCCTCAATTTGGACACATTCTTACGATTGCGGAGGTGTTTGGTCTCATTGACGGTTAATGAAGCTTGTCGGCTTTGGAAAAGGCCGACATTGGGTCTACTCATTGTTTAGCCCACTGGGTTCTCCCAGACTCTGAGGAGTCGAGGCTTATTTACAAAGTCAGACTGAACTGGGTGGATCTGTGCGCCTTAATTGTAGGATCGAGCACATGTCGCACCTGTGCAGAAAAACAGAAGGCTGGAAGGAATACTCTGCCACCTTTGGTTTGCTTTATCGTGTGAACATGAAAAAAAAAACATTACAAAAAAATAAAACTTGAGATGTTTAAATTACAAAGAAATGATAATTACCGATCCAAATATAAAGGGGTACAAAGTCAGCACTGAAAATAGTGTTAAAGGTCAGTTTAAACTCATTCGAACAGTTTCTAGTGGCATAACGAAGATGTATAAAGTTATTAAAATGCAGGCACACATGGAAATATACTGACTTTGGCTCCTGAAGGCTGAACCAAAACATATTTAAAATCTTACCAGTTAGCCCAGCACACCCAAATGAACTTAAGTTATTGCTCAAGTTAAAACAAGGCAGTTGAGATTTTGCATAGTTGATATTTGCAGAACAGATGATATTTAGCCATAATCAAACATTATAGTGGGAAACATCAGAGACCCCGCAGTATTACTATAAAACTGGTTAGAATACAAAATAATCAAAAGCCTCTTGGAATTAGTTCTTATAACATCTATGAAATCTACTCCTTTTCCTCCCCTAAACAGGAAAGAAAAAATGGGAAACATACAAACAACTGCTTTTTGTCCAGTTGATTTCCCTCTAACTGCATTTTCCAGAGCAGAGACCGTTAATGCTACAGATTAGAGCAAATGTGAACTTATGGGATAGAAATGAGGCAGTGGAGGAATATAGTGGGTCAAACAGACAAGCCGTCTATGCAAAGGTGGATATGATAAAACCTTTTCTTTTCAACTGGAAGACGAGCTCTATCTATCTATATAAACTCATTGGTCATTGTTTTGTGTTTTCTTGAATCAAAAACAAAGGAGTCTAGATGCTATCCATGGCTTTAAACTCGCTCAGAGCCTGCACAGGGTTTACATGCTTCTTGTGAGAGGATCTCTTGACTCTGTTGGTTTGGCCATCATCCTGCTTCTCTCTCTTCACCAGAGGCTTTTTCTCAGGGGCTTTCATCCTCCAGGAGATAGCGGGCATGTTGAGGGCCTCCATGCCTTTGTTCTTCTGGTACTTAGTAGATGCAACGTAGGAGGCCTTGACGGTGGACACCACCGTGTTCATCAGGTTCTTTGCCGCCTGAATAAGGGACATGGCGCTGTCCAACTGAGCATGTGGAGGAGACAGGAGAGAAAACCAGAGAAACAGTTAGCTTTGTACGATGGTGAAAGCAAAGCCTGTTATTTGCATCGGTTTTGAATTCAAGTCTAGTGAAAGTCAACTGTTCTGTCTTTCAAATGTCTTCCAGTTTTGTACTGCAAGTTTTCGGGGGGGGAACCAAGTGTTTGTACAGAAGAATTAACGACCTTTCTGAGTCTGTCTGGCATACAAACAGATGTGAAGAATTTGAGAATAGGGGAAAAGGTCACACTAATTTAATCTCCACAATTTAATAGCCTCAGAGACACTGGTGACACTTGACTGGAAGTGTTGGAAGCATCAGCTCATTTCAGCTCCACGGAAAGGAGGGAGGAATTCATTATTGACTGCACACAGAGGTAACTGGTTTTAATTAATTGGCCTGGCAACTAAGTGGTTAATTACCACTTTAAAGCATCTGTAAACATTGGTCTTGCTGCGTTATCTTAAGTAGTAAAACATTTTGGCAACATTAGTCCTTTCTAGAGCAGAGAAAGCCATTATTTCTGTTTCCTGTTTATTCTATAGAAAATATAAGCTGCAAATTACAATCAGAGAATAAATCGTGTCTAACTATTTTTTATTGATGTGAGCAACACCAGATAATAAAACTTTAGGAAGTAGCCAATGCATTCTATTGATTTAATTATCTTTCTAGGTAGGAATGAGAGGTACCCCCTTGGAGAGTTCACTGTAAACGAAGTTCTGTTTACATTCATTACAACCAATTTACAGCGGGTATATCCTTAAGGCTTCAGAAAAAGTCAACATTTCTAAATTCACTTGACATTCACATTTTGACCCTTTAGTGTGAAAATTTTGAAACCTGCACTATCTCTATGCACTTTTGCAGAATGAAGAATCAAAGACAGTGTGTCCAAGGTTCAAATGGTGTTAGACTTACCCCAGAGACAACCAGCTCTCCTCCCAGGTTCTGCACCTCAGCCTTGACTTTGCTGCAGATGTTGAGCTGGTGGCAGTACAAGGCAATACGCTGCAGGTAGGCAAGCAGGTCCTGCTTACAGGTGGAGTCAGGGCACTGCAACAGAGAAATGCACATGCCAATCAATGTGCGCAGCGCAACAGGTTTGTGATTATAAGACTACCTGCTTGCAAGTCAAACAATGAATCAATTTCTGTCACTTCAGTCATTTGGTGGCACAACTCAATCTGAATATTTATGTGATTCTAGAGATGCAATGATCTCACACTTTATCAAGATGAGTTAGTAGCAGTGTGACAGGTAAGGTAGACACCCACATTAGGGATGTGCTCAGAGCCAAAATGACAAGCGCACGCCTACAACCTGGTAGATTGATAACTCATCTTCACAGGGTTAAGCATGATCAAGTCATGCAGAATGCAAATTCTATTAGGAGGCAAACACGGCTGTCAATCAATTTTCTTTCAGGTGATGGTAATAATCTTGTGTGAAGTCTTTTTGGAAGCAAAAATCCTTGATCTTAAAGTGTAAACAGCAGCCCTGTTTGTAGTCAAGAAACGTTTTCAAAACCATCAAAACAAAGTCATCATTCCAGCTGTCAGTTATCTGAGTTCTTGCAAGAAAAATGTTTGTGAACCCTCCATCCCATGGCAATGAATTCAGGTGTGATGGTGTGAATAATCTGCTTCAGGTTGGAGAAGCACTCAAACAGGCTCCAATACATTCAATTAAATCTCAAAGGACACATGCAATGGATGTGACGAAGTTTAGTTTGTGTGGAAAAACAATTTTGACACCATAGGTTCAATACCAAGTTGGAAAATCCTCTTATTCTTGTGTCCGACAAAGCATTAACAATATTGTCAAGTGTCACCTCCAAAAATACACTGGAGCCATAAAAAAACATCAGCATCAAGAAATCCAATAAATAATCAGAAATCCCACTTGAAAGCAGCAGCATGAGAAGCGTCCCACAAATGCATCTCATTTATCATTGGCAATCTTTTTGAATTATTTCATCTCATAATTACACTCGGGTTTTACCTTGGAAAACCATCTCCAATCCCTCTCTTAGTTTACTAAACAAGCCCCCTGCCAGCAAAGTAATTAGGCCACAGTACTGTTCTTAGCTGCTCATCAAATGAGGGATGTAAACACCCTGATGAGACTCTGACGCTTTACATCAGATGGTAGATCTGAGCAGAGTGACTTGACATACAAATGGTATGTCAGCAAAGATCATGACAGGGTGAGACTGACTCTGTCACACGTAATCAGAGGCTGGCAGCTTTTCGCATAACCTACTAAACTAACTATACCTGTGAAAAGCACTGGGGTGACCATGTGAGTGAGCAAGATAAGACAAAACACTGGCTAAAACACAGTGTGCAGATGCTTGGCTGTCTGAAGGAGGAGTCCTTTAGCAGCTGTTGATGCTGAGTGTCTGTCCTGTGCTGCTGGTGACGTCAGTACCTGTGCTTTAATCAGACAAGAGCACAAGGTGGCCGGGGCGGCTTGTACACAACCCAAAGCTATACTGTCTGGCCCTATATGGTGTGGGGCTGTACTCCTTTCCTTGGAAGGTCTGGCCACGGAAAGAGGACTAAAAATCTACGCCGTAAACTAAGATTACTGAAACCAAATCCACACGCAATTGTTCTCACTTAAATCAAGCAGGCTACGATAGGCCCAGAACCTGGAGAGAGCTAAGAATGCAAGCGTGCAAGACTGTTATGAGTGAGCAAATGACATCTCTCAATCATGCCCATAATCACTATTAAAGTGATCTTATCAACAGAAGCTAAGGAAATCCTAGTTTTCTTTTCTCTGTCCCAAAGGTTTTGGGACAATTCAAACAGACTATGACGTATGCATCTTATGTTGCAGAGCACATTGCGGAGTATCCCTGGTGTAATTGTGCGCGCTCCACTGAATAATGGACTCAGTCCCAGATATGTATACCCATGCATCCAGCATGACTGCACTCACTCATACACAGCAAACGTCAGAGTGATGGGGTGCAAAAGTAGGATAAGGACAGTCCTTTCACTGCTCTCAAAGAAATCCAGCCTGTGTACACGCATAATCACAAAGTAAATGTCAGAAATACAAATACAACTAAACCCATTACAAGGATGCCTTTCCTTACTGAGAGCTTTATAGATGTCCTGTGACAATCTAGTCTTCTCCATCACTCCCATCCATTCCTCATTAATAGCAGGATGGGCTAAGTAGAGAGGAGGGAAATGTAAGAGTTGATATACTATTAAAGAAGGGAATGCAAGAGGAGATGAGGGGAAAGAGTGCTGGAGGGGATGATCATCATACAGGAGAGGAGTTAATACATAGCTGAGACGCTGGAGAAAATGGAAGAGGAAGGAAGGTTAAAAAAAAAAAAAAAGCAGAAAGAACCAGAGAAAAATAAGCAGTTGGAGAAAAGATGAGGATGAAGAATGAGCCAGAGGGGGAACAGTATGGAGGAGTAAATAAGGGGGAGAAATCCAACTGGGGAAACGGGACGCAGACACAAGGATTCAACTGTAGTTGGGAGGGGGCTGTAAGTAAGTAAGAGTGAGTGTATGTGTGCGTTCGCAGACACACACATGCTATAGCAAAGACCTGGGATGAGGCTGAATGCAGGAGCCATGCTAATGAGGGCTTGGGGAAGTATTCAGACGGCTGAGAGCAGGGCACTGTGAAAGCATCACTTGTGCTCATACTCAGCTCAGCTGCTGGCTTCACTCAGCACTCAGGAAACTCTGCAAGGCTGCTCTGACTGTGACATGTGAATACATAAGTTGCACAGAGAAGAGACAAGAACACCTTGGATTGTTTTGGTAATGCATATAGAGGGCCTGTGTGTGATTAACTCGGGTGGTATTCACAAGATGATCATTGCTTCAGAAACCAAAGTACCTCACTGACTACCTTTATTTTAATGTTTCCACGAGCATCATGCTTCAGTAGGTAACTCACATTTCACCAAGTAACCTAAGGGTCTCTTAGGTCTTCACCATGGGAGTGTGCACTGCTACTCTGCTACACAGCAAGCAAGTGGGCGTGTTGATGACATTGCAGAGTGTAGCTGCTTCGTACCCTTTTCTGCTTTCCTGTATATTGGTTTCCACTCCTTCATTGACATGGCCAATAGGTCCAAATATATGCAGCACTGACATCAACGCAAAAACAGTCATCATTATGGATGAGTCCTCCACCTCCTCCTGGATGTTCTACCCGGGCGCCACCCCTCACTTAAACCAAACGGAGGATTTCCAGTAAGTGAGAATGTATCTGACACAGACAAATGTACTACATGTGTGAAAGGCCATCTCTGGACAACTTCTGGGCCCGATTCTGCAGACACTGTCTGAAGTCCATATGCTAAAACTGCTTTAGTGTTGAGCGGTATATATTGAGGGCGGCAGCTTGATGCATCAATCCAGCTGCCTCGCAAGGGGCACTAGAGACTTCATCACACAACTCTGGATATCTTTTCAAGGAAAACTAAAAGAAAAGGTGAGTCACCATGTTTCAGAAGGAGCCAGCAGGACATGTAGAAATGTCAGTGATTCTTGTGGAGTTGCCGTGGTCTCTTCACAGTTGGCTTTAAGTGCCTTCTCCGAAAAATGAAGGTGTAACATCAAAGTTGGGCCAAAGGGTAGTGGATCGTTATTCTCGTTAATTGAATCTCTGAAGTAACAATGGCTTCCATGGCTTGTATTATATTCTGTATTCATGAGGGTATCACTTCTGCATATGTGGTTAGCTCTTCCTTTATTTTGCATTCCTTAACATTTAGGCTGTTGCTCCAGAGACAGCTCAGACTAAAACAAAAGCAAAACTCTTTCCTTTGACAACACAAAGCTCACGGAATGAGAAAAGGAGATGAGGCAATAATATGACAGAGCAGGATGTTGAACAGAAGGATTTCACTGTGCTACGTGTTGGGTAATGTCCATGATATAAATGATGATCAGGAAGGTCAGGTCCCATCATTGGAAATGCCATGCAGTTCCACTGAATTCCATTATACAGAGCAGAGGCAGAGGCAGAGCCACTGCGCTACTGCCGCCCAGCACTGACCTTTCAGGACGCATCACCCTGAGGAAATGCCAATTTCCAATATTTACTGACACGGCAGCATTCTAATGTGCCGCTGCCAGCAAACTGCTGGGGAGTGCCACAGGGCCGTGAACACGGACATGTTTTGTGATACGTTTTGTTTTCCAGTCACTTCCTGTCATGAGAAAAAGGATACTCCCTCTGTTCTCAGATCTAAGCGAGGTGATTCTGAGTAATTTTGCAGAGACTCTTCAATGGAGGGCCTGTTGCTTTATCCTCTAGACTTTGGCCTGGTTATCCCAAGAGCCAGAAAAAGTACATCTAAACAGCTAAAAAGAATCCATTTTTATTTCCAAACGTACACTGAAAACTATGCCTCACCCCTATAAATAATCTCGTATCACACCACAGTGACAGCCCAATTTGTTCTCCTGCCACAGTAAAAAGACAAGCTCAAACAAACACAAAAACTCTGGTTCAGGCGAGCTTTGCTGTGTGGTGTTGTGGCTGAATCTTCACAGCTCAAAGGAGAGAAAACAAATCCAAAACCTTAGACCAGGCAGCACATTTCACCACGCAGCTTTACGAGCTCTGACATATAACACATCTATCAGGTGGAAAGAAAAAAAAATAAGACATTTGTGTGACTGTGTGCGGTAGAGGTGTGTGGATAATTAACTGCACCTAACCGGAGAAAGAAACTTCAGGACAAGAAGCCAACAGGAACCTTAATCTGCCATTACACCTCAGAAACACCACGGGGGTTGCAGGGATGCAGAGATATATATATATGTTACAGTGTGCGGACTGCCCAGGGGAAAACAGGGTGACGTAGATCCATGGCATAGTTTAAGGAGATACAGGAAAAGAAGCACTGGAGAGACCATTCTGTTACTGAAGGCAGAAACTACGTAGAAGACAGGTCTACACGGGGATAGGAAATGATTGATTCCAAGCTGAGGTCGATAGACACTTAAAGATAAATACAATGTAACAGAAAAAAATGTTTACTATATTTAACAAACTTTAAAACTTGAAAACAGTGGCAGTGAATACCATGGTGAAAAATGACTGGAAACTTCAAGTGAAGATAGATGAAATGGCTTCAATCCGCTGAGAAAAGTAAGAAATCTAAAAGTTTTACTGAACAGAACAGATTTCCACAAGACCTCTGATGAAGACGTGCTCATGTTTTCTGTGCACAGCCTGGCTAATGGGCTTTACAGGTAATGTGCTGTACATTAGATTTTGTCCGTCTGGTGCTGATTCGGTTACACTTGATGGCTAAATATAAATCTGCCATGGCCTACCAATATCAAACAAGATCAATTTCAAACAGTGATGACAGCCAGATCCCCTCTCCTCACTGCATTTGCTAAAAAGATGCTCCAGATTTGCGTGGGGCCAATTCAATCACACTGGCACTTTGGAATGTTAATGTGACACTGAAGCGGACAGGGACTCTGGATATGACAGGAGGAAATCAAGCTGGGGGCGAGCCAAAAATGGGCGACGTTCGAGGTAACCACAGGGACCAATTAAATGGCCCTCATCAATGTTTAATGTTCACGCTGCACCTGTCAGTCAGGCAATTCACTGTAGTACTTGTAAGCAAAACTGATAACTTATCACGGCTACTGCAGAATAGACAAGTACAAACAGGCATATTTAAACATTTATATTTTCAAATTTCTGACATTCAGACTTAAACTCGCTTCTTTGGCCAGACCCTTTACTCCTTTTTCACCCACTTGATACCTCTCAATATGATGGTTGGCTGTTCTTATCATTTTCCTTCCAAGCAGAGTCTGCACCTCAGGGAGCTCTTTGGTTAACAGAAGTGGCTCTTTCGAGGCCAAGCTATTTTTACCTTCAGCATTGACAAAAAACATGAAAATATTGACATCGATTGGGACTTGATAATTTTTCTCAACAAGCAAATGAAGAGGGCTTCACTTTGTTGGGCTAAACTTCAGTTAGCTTAGGGCTGACCCTTGAACTGCTGAGCTGAGAATTTGTGGACTCTTCGTGTGATTCTGCTTCTCCAACACTGCAGTAGGTAATTTACAGCCCCTGTCTGCTGTTAAGCGTCTAGGGCCAGAGCCGGGATTAGACTGTGACCAGCAACAGAGGCCATGGATCACCATAAATCTCCACTGATTGAATGCAAATTGGAAAAGTACACTATGTATGTCAGTATACATCATGAGAATAAAGCTTGCACGTACACACACAGGCATGCATACGCACGCACACAAGCACATATACAGCTAGCACGTGAGCCTTCCCTAAATATGCAAGTCTTATTTTATGTGCATGTGTTTGTATGTGTACATGTAAGTGTTTATGTGGTGAGCAGACAAGCAGCAAAAATTTATGAGCTACATACTGGCTAACACATTTGCATTATAAATCTCAATTACATAGCATTATTTGTTTACCAGCCTGCTCAGATGGAATTCTCATAAGGTGCCCTGCAGAGGAGCGTCATAAATTCTTAATAAACTGCAGTGCAGACCTTTGTACGGCTCTGACCTACATCCTGCAGCTCATCTCTGCACTACACTCATTTCTTAAAAAATTAATAAGGCTCTATTACACATATTTAACTGTTTTTCAGAAACCCCGAACTAGACCGTGTCCACCTGCGTATCTCTGTTGAACAGAATATGTATGTACCAAAACACGCTACAACGCAGTCTTAGGGAGGAAAATGTGGAGTGAGACGCTGTGCTATCAGTCTGGGACCATCTGCCGATGTGCTTTATATGAGGAGTAAACCCTCATAGACCCTCCAGGCCAGAGGCACAGAGCACAAGTGATTAATATGCCTAGGTTAATGAGCAGTCCCAGCATTGCATTTGCTCCTCTGACTCTCAGTATGTGTGCATCTTGGTGGTGATTCAGTTCACTATTGCTGCTGGAGAATGTAGACCATCCCAACGTGCCATGCTTTTGCTATAAGTGGGCCTGTGGCATCTCCTGCTTTCTTAGAGATATGGCCCTAAATATAAACTGTCTGTGTAAATAAATAAATAAAAAAATGCCACCTGGCAATTATACTGCTAATTAAAAGGCGAAGCACTCTTAATGGATTCATCTCTCAGGAGGGATGTTCCTCTCCCCACACAAATACACTCCCCCTTTTTTCTACCCTTTCTATCTTTCCATCTCTCTCACCCCCCTCTACCCAATGTCCATCCCTAGGAGCCCTGGCTGATGTGTTACGGGTGAGTGTTGCCTGGTCTGCTAGTGTTTTGGTCTCTGCTGAGAGAGAAAGGCTAAGAGGGACAGCTGGATGGGTTCAGAGGCTGGAGGGGTCCTCACTGTTGGCAAAGACTTCAGTTTCAACAGCCAAAGCTCTTCATTTATTCATACTTTGAGTGCTTCAAACCCCAAAATCCCCTAATAGTGTACACACGCACACAAACATACACATACACAGAAGATAAAGAAACGAGTACTTACAAATAGTTGGGGACGGGAGAATAAAATAGTCACCCAACTCTAACACATCCATACACATGTGCTTGGGGAGAGGCAGGCCATTCAAACGGAAGTGTTTGCATGTAGGCATAAACACACAAATATATGCATGCTCACACACTCACACACCTGCACAGTTGCCCATCTGTTTTCTTTGGGGGATAACACTGTTTTCATTAAAGTGAATAAGCATCTTCAAAAGCGGCAGTGAGGCATAAAAAAGTCACTTTCCAGAACGGCTTATTCCCTATTCAGATGATTCGGATGCAATTAGGTCAGAACAGATCAGACTTTTACTTGGTGATAAACGTGGGCCTGTAATATTAAGGATCTGAGGGCACCTTAAATAAAATATCAGATGTGCAGGGCTCTTGGAGGCCAGCAGCTCATTATGTCAACCTGAGGGAGAGAAGATCTATGCTGAAAGCTAAATGCAGATGTTTCCAGTGTATGTTCGCATAATTGAAACCCCTGATCATTCACCACTGAGACAAAGGTACTTGGCATACCTCTTACGTCCCCTTTGAATCAATGTGCACCAATATCTTTTTTTCTTTGTTTTTTTTTTCTTGCCAATATCAGTACATGTGCAGTATACTTCACAAGTGCCCCAGCAGTCCCATCTTCTCATTACACAAACAACTGATTAAAAAGGCTATGATGTAAAACTAAATAATCAAATCAATGATTAACCACAGCATTGTGTATCTAAACCTGGGCTGTTTAGAGACAAATATTTACTTATGGTGCAAAGCAGATTCAAACAGACTTGTTAATGGCCAATTCATAGCTTTAAAATCCATGCGTTGTAGTCAGCCCTGAAACGCTCAATCAATCTCATTACTTAACAAAGGCTTTCTGCTGTTGGAACGTTTTGCCAACATATCAGTAGAGATGTCAACAAAACCAGAGTAAAAGAGAGACTGCCAAACACCTCTAATGCTATCAAAATTGAAATCTTACAGCAAACATCTAAAGCCATTGTATGCCTGACTGAGCGTGTGTTCTTGGATAGAAATGAAAGAAACCCACAGCTGGTACATCTAAACCACATAAGCAAGCAATGTCTTCGCAGGAGAAGACCTCAATCTGACAACCATGTCTGGTTGTGAACATCACAACTAAACTCTTTCATGATTTAACAACAAAATGTATACATATTGCAGTCACAGAGGCAATGAGTCTCTGCCTAAGAGACGCCCCATGAATAAGTTGGGGGATAAATCATGTACAGTGTCTCCCTGAGGTGTGGTACAGTGCAAGTATTTAAGTGAAATATGAGGCCACGGATAATTGAATGTGTGTTTCCCTATGTCAAGGACTATAGTCTCTGGGGTAAGGGATAGATGTGGAGAGATGATGGAATCGGGAATTGGGAGATGGAAAAACGAGAGAGAGGGGAGAGAGTGTTTGATCCTGAAAGAAATTGGTAAAGACTAGTCAGGAGTGTCTCATGAATAACACAAATCACAGTGGTTTTTAACATCTGAGGGGCTGCACCATGCCAGCTTTTTTCTTAGATTTGCTGCTAAACATGCAAATGAAAAAAAAAAAAAAATAATGAAATAAAAGGCATGTCTGCAAAAAGAAATTGTATGTACTGAATGTTTTTTTTAGCAGCTTCTAGTAGAAAGAGTACAAAATATTCCAAAACAAAAAAAGTTTGCCTCCCATTCTGAGTCTTTAAATCTGCCTCGCATACAGACGCTGTTAAGGAAAACATTTAAAAACAAAAGGAAGGGGTGTCAAGATGCAATCACTATGAAAGCCTCGCTTTTTCAAACTCAGTGTGAGCGCAGCAGCATACAGAAATGTCAGTTCCTTCAGCAACACAGTGTCTGAGAACGAGATGTGCATTTCAGTAATGAAAACCTGCCAACCTATGTACCGCAGTCTGAACATTCATGGCTTGGTAGACAGTATATTTAACGTATGTACTACTCTTGTCTTCTAACAGAGAAATTACACACATTCTGAGGTTCTACATCAGTAATTCACAACAGGGAAGTAAAGTTAATATGATACTGGAGCAGGGTTTGAAAGACGTCACTTTACTGCAGACATCACGGTTATGTCACAAAGTCTGTGGTACAGTTTTTCTACACAAGTGAGTCATTTTCCTTTATTTGCCCTTGCTGCTGCACTTAATGCTAATTTATTGGGCTCTGACAGTGTCGATGTGGCACATTGGTACAATTCTTATTATACTGGGGTAGCTGGCACAAAGGTGTAGTCTATATGAAACTCTTGTGGGACGGAGCTTCATTAATGACTTACATTGTCAGCGATGGTGCGGCCCAGCTTGTCCATTCTTGATCCTGCCTCGGCAATTTTCTTGGCAGCGCTGATGACATCAGAGGTATTCTTCAGTGGTCCTTTCCCCCTGAGAAGAAAACAGTGAAAAGATCAGTCACTGTTTCTGATCTACTGCAACCTCATCCAATATGCAGGAGAAGCATCTCAGTCATGGAGCAGCAGTTTGTTTTGGAAAGTTTTGTTGTTGTTGTTGTTGTTGTTTTTTTTCGGAGAGAGGTAAGCACGTCTGTGGAACTACTCTGGCATCATGCTGTTCAGTCAGAGCTGAGAACGTTTTATCATCCATTAAATGCAGAGGGGCAGCTTCACTCTCAGGGCAGTCTTTAAAGAATGAGACTGTGACAGTGTGCTGTCACACTCTGTTGTAGCACCATCAACTCCACTTAAAGAACAAGGTGTTAAACTCACTTTTTCTTGTAGTTTGAGAATATGATACATAAAATATAGTTGTAATATGATTTTAAGAAACCGGCAGTGCTATCATATTGAAGAACCCCTGATTCATGGTATAGCAGTCACCAGTGCCATAAGCTTTCTATCACAGCAGAAATTATCAGGTCAATTTATTTGGCTCCTTAAATTTAAGCAGCTTTGAAGGGTTATTAGAAGGCTGAGAGGCAAATCGGACTTGTTTCATGTCTCTTGGAGGAGAAATATTGGTTGTCCTGAAAAATGCATCACACATATACACACACTCTCCTCATTTGTATGGTCATTATCATCCAGATGTGGGACACAGAAAGAGAACCAAAGAAAAAAGGAGAGAACTGGAAGCAAAGAGATGAGAGAACAATTCAATTTGAGAGGGTTTGGACATTGTCCTAATGTTCGACATCCAGTCTTGACCCTTGTTGGGCCAAACAAGTCGCGTCCCAACATGGGTCAGTTCGGCCCTGACCTGACCCACTGTAAGCTTGTCAGCCATTTGCCACTTTTTTTCTGCCCCCACAAGGGACTCTGGGACACAGTTGGCAAGAGACACAAATTGGATTCAAAGCTGCTCTCTCTAGGCTAAAAAATGAGCCATCCAACCCAGAACAGATGGAATTTTGTGTTCTGTTCTCTTGCTTCCTCTTCCCTCTGCTCCCATCTCCAACCCTACCCCTCTTTTGCTCTCTCCCTGCTGTAAAGCAAGTCAGGGTCCTAGTGGAAGAGGCCACGCATCAAAACACAGACTGGCAGCTCTCTGGGGACCAGACAACCCCTGGAGACAGCACTGGAGGCATTGTGATGGGCTCCGGCTGGGGGAAAGACCTGCATGGAGTGTTTTAAATAGAATGTTGCTTGTAAAATGTTGCAGTTCGTCCCAATAAAAAATATCCCACCACAATGCACACACAGCAACGACTGATTTCTCCCCAACCACTGATTTCCTTTTTAAAACCGTCCCTTCCTTTAGCCTGAAGAGATGAAGGGCCAGCTGCTTAATTTCCACACCATGTCCAGCCGTGCCTAGGCGGTCAACTAATGCCAGGGAAAAGCACAAAGAGGCCATGAAAACAGACAAGAGGTCTCCTGACAAGAGAACGTCCTTGTAAGATTTTCGTAATGGATTTATACATGGAGGAGGGACTGAGGAATTCAGGTCCGGTGACCGCTGCAAGCCTTCAGGTGGGTGTAAGCCACATCGGGCCAAGCACTCCACAGCACAGAATGCTCTAAGATAGGTGCCTCCCAAATATGTTGCATGTTTCCCAGCCAGACATGCCTTATTCATGAGAGCTGCCATACAGCCAAAAGCAATGCAGGAGTCGAGAAGAATCTCTCTCACTCTCTGCAGATTTGTCAAGAGAGAGGTCTACAACAATTACCTCACACAGCATTAACCTTGGCAGGGCTTTGGGCCAGCTCAAGGTTGAAGGGGCGATAATTTGGGTGCGGGCTGAATTAGCAAGCTACTGACCTTCCATGTGCGACTGCAGCATGTGAGAGTCAAGGCATAATGTGGAGATATATGTTCAGCCTGACAAACATCCATGTGTTCTGTCAGAGATGCACGCACGCACGCACGCACGCACGCACACACAGGCATACACAGAGAACTATCCAAAGTATCAGAGTGCCAAATAAGAAAATACTATACTACTATATACAATACTAAGAAGTGGTATTAGCTCTTAAATTAACAAACTCTAAATGTAACTGTACTATTAACAGCACAGGCACAAAGGCAATTTCCACAGCTTTCTTTTATGAACTCTATTTCTGACAGCAATAACAGAGCACAGAGAATATAATGTACTCATCAACACTGAATTCCGGCCATATTCACCGTCACTAAGGTCAAAGACATTAAAGCTTGACCCAAATTACTCAACAATATTGTATTCAAGGTATTAAATCCCTGAGCTAAAAATTACGACTTCTTCAGAGTTGCCATCTCAGTTAGGTTTCTAAAGTGCAAATCCAGATACTGCACAGACTTTTAGAAGCACATGAAATCAGAAGAACCATGCAAGCAATGCAGATAAGCTCAGGATGTCTTATGAGTGCAGTTTCTAGGTGACAGTGGCACAGATTAGCCATGGTACATAACTTCCAATACATTTTTCATTTGGAAAACCTTAGCTGTTGGCGGGATTCGACTATGGAACAGCATACCAAATTAAAAACATCTTGTTTTTCTAAACAATTTATGGTGATGCTTTGTTGGACCTAATGTTCAGCACCAGCACAATATTTTTTTGGTACCTTGGTATAAACAACCTAAATCTGACCAAATATTCACATTTAGCATTCATGCTTGACAGTTTGATACAAGCATGTCAATACTGGAATCTGTGCTGCAATTCACAAAAATGTTTTCACAATTGAGCCCATACTGGTTTTGGTTTGTTTTCTTTTCTTCTGTCTCTCTGGCTTGGTTGTTTTTTATCGGAAACATCCAACAAAACTAAATTTAAAATACATGTGGAATTAATATTCTTACATAAGTAATGCTCAGCCAGTGATAGTAGGCCTGTAATGGAGCAAATGGACAAAATGTATTCCAGTAAATGCAGTATTGAACAAGCTTCAATGGGCTGTTTTCCCTATGGTTATGGATTTTTTTTTTATGTCACTACAATCAATAACCTCTTAAAATATATATATACACAGCTGACACCATCTAATAAACAAACACAGATTGTACTCTGAGATGGAGGCAGCATCATTTGTATTCAATTTACAAGTGTGTCCAACAGATGAAATGCAACAGACAGAAAATACACAAAATTCTTTTTTCTTGGCTCTTCGGATGAATGAAAAGCAAATTGAAAATTCCAGGGTTCTGTCTAAGTTAGATCTCTGGCTATGTTAATAATCTGATTCTGATATTCTGATTTTGCTGCAGCTTTCCAGTATTGTGTGTCTTTCGCCAAGGAGACTGGATCTTTGACCCATTCAGACGATGAAGACAGAGAGGCAGTATTTCATAGTCATTACAGATGTGACTCAGAGTTAAGCACAAAATGTCCTCTGAGTAATTCACTTGAAAATTTAAAAAGGCACAGTCATACAAATACAGTCAGGCACAAATAGAGTCAGCCACTCAGATTGTCTCCTCACATCCTCCACACACCAACACACAAAGGCACACACCATGTGAGCTAGACGATCACGCAGAGCAAGAAATGCTGTCCAACACTAATCAGAAAGTGGCAATCTTATCAAGAATTCCAATGTTATGCACACAAAGCATGCACACAAAATATTGCTGGGGTCCTCACATGGTCTGCTAGCGAGGCTTCAGTCACATTTACCTAAAAAAGATTTTTGGACTCCACCAAAAACAGTCTTCATTACTGTCATTTTTTTATTCCTTAAAAGTCCCTAGATGTCTTGTTTATCAATGTCATATCCCCTGGCAAAGGGCTGTCAGAGGAAACAAAAACATTAGGTTTTTATTGCTGGTTAGCTACAGGCACAGGCTAGTGGAATGCATAACTATGGTGTATGAAACTGGGATGGCTACACGTGTTTTGGCGTACGAGCATACAGTGCACTAACAGACTTGGCTTGTACAGCCAGTGTACTGTCCAGTGGACACATGCATCTTTTTTTTTCATGATGCAAAGGTGTGTTAGACCTTGAGAGAGTTTAAACACTGTGAAACCATTACATTAATATTGGCTGGGCAAGAGTACCATTTAATTTGGAAGCGGTGGAGAGGTTCCAATCCTCTGATTCCAATCCTTTGTTTACATCTGGATCATCATGTTACGAAGACTGTGTGATGTTGATTAAATTCAAATGCATTCTTCATCTCTCTCAAGTAGTTGGTTACACTGGCAAGATGTGCAAACAACAAGTTTTTCTGGAGAAATCAATACTTGGTGATGTATTAACTATGAAGAAAGTTTTCAGAAAATACCCTGAATGTAACAATCGAAACTTTCAGACACACTCAAAATATGCCTCTTTGCAGAGGCATATTTACATACTTACTGCAAAATTGTTTGATGCTGTTACTTCATAATATGTCATGATTCCTAAGATGTTTTTCCCAACCATCTCTCTATTGTCTCAACAAACCACTGACAAAGGTGAATATGGCCACCCTGTAATAGCTCTGGTGAGTGAGACTGTCCATTTAAGGTTTACAGTGCACACCCATCTTTATTCATGTCCCAGAGAGAGGGAGATTCAACGCGCTTCTAATGGTTGTGCACTTTAAGATTAGGGGAGGATGAAAAAAAAATAATCAAGGAGAAAATCCTACCAACAGTGCTGCTTATGAAAATGGAGAGTGTTGATGCATGAACAGCCATGTTAAACTGGGTGCAGAGTATTGTCTAGATATGGGCAAATGTTTGGAAACAAATGCAGGCTTATTGAGTGATTGTATTTGGCTTAACTTGAACATGCATTCTGTCTTGGGGGCATTTTGGTTGAACTACACAACTACTGGAATATTAATATGAGGACAGTAAGATGACAATACTCAAGACTCAACAATTAATACAGACACTACAAATTTAAAATGTGCAGCCACATTACAAACCCTTCATTCAGATGTCCTCTGAGACCAGAAAAATATCTACACTTCCAAACAGACCATCAATTGCTGGGGAAGAAAAGTGGCTCCGGGTGTGAGCCAAGCTGTTAGTCCAAACTCACCTGGTGAAGTCCGTCATCTCCATCATGATCATGCACATCTGCTTAGCCAACACAATGATGTCATTGCCGCTGTCATCCCACTTGGACACCTCAGCATCCAGCTTGCTCTTCTCTTCCTGGAAGCTAGCCACCTGTTCTGCAATCTTCGCCTTCTGCTCCTGGGGCAACTGGGCCATGATAGCCTGGAGGAGGAATTATGGAAAGCACTAACGGTTAGCACACTAAACCTCAACATACTGTTATAGAGGCCATTTCTGTCTCCAGGGTATGTTGTTTTACATCGTCCCCTATAGCTTCCATGGATGCACATGAGACCTCTTGCCAGGCAGCCTGTTTGAGATCAAAGCAGAGAATCACTGTGGTACCATGATGCACTGCACTACTGTGACCCTCGATTAAACTCTGGCGTGTTAGCTAGTATATAGCCGAAATTATATACTGTAGCTATAAAACGTGTTTCTAATATGATTTATAATATGTTATAAATGGAGAGGGCAAAACATTAGAAACACCTCTTAATATAATGCTGTCCAGTTCAACAACACTGCACACTATAACTTGAATAATAAACATTTAGCTATCAAATGAATACCTCCCTAAAAGTATCAGAACAGGACATAATTAAATGCAGAATTTATGGCTGACCCGTTATATTGGATTACTTTTTTTTTTAACTCTTAAAAAGCTAAAAGCCTAAAAAGCTTTAAGACTGCAATGGCTACATGAATAAATGCCATCAATGTCTCAAATGGACATTTCGCTGATTGGCTAGTTAAGTGGCGACTGTTTTTCTTTTTTTAACTACAAAAGATGGGTTCAATACAGGGTTCACAGCCACTATGTAATATTATGAGACATCTTCAGAAAAAAAGATACATCTATTGAACTCTATGCCTCTGGCCACTGAAGAGGATCAATATAAGAGCATTTGCTTTCACGGTACTTAATATCATGTGCAAATGTGTTTAGCACCATTTCTATCCTGCCTCTTATGCGGGATGGTTAAAGGGCAGCTTCCGAACAGGCAATCAGATATTCCATGAATGAGCTTGTGAGGCCACAGTGGGCAGACACTTAAGAGCAGGAAATCAAATATCATCGCAAGAGCATTCATTCAGTTCCTGGTAAATAGGTTTCTCTCTCTAGAGTCACCTAAGCTTGAACAAAGCTGTTCAGGGCAGTGCAAAGATGAAAAGCCCCCACCTAATAAAACAGTCAGATAATCTGTGGCGAACAAGACATATGGCATGGAAATGTACTGATAGACCACGCTGCTGATAAGGATTTTTTTGGATTAACCTGTCACTCTATACTCTTGAAATCATTAATGCAGTTAACCTCTAAAATTACAATTTAGTGTTAGCTTAAAAGACACAAAAGCTTTTTGGTATCAAGCCGAAGATCGTATAGTACTCAAGACAAAAGAACAGATGTGTGGATAATTTGAATTTTGAAAAATTCTCAAAGAGTAGACTATTAAATGATTGTGTTTACCTACTGCATGAATAGGACAGGAGCAAGCAAGTCATCATGTGAAAGATAAACAATCTCTTATGGGATCAGAGGCTGAAATATACTTTTGGCCTTGTTTCATCCTGAACTTGACTAAGGTGCATGTTTTTCCAATTGTGGGTAATGACTATTTCCAATACAACAAATGAGACCATGCTGTAAACAAGAGTTCTATGAGGACAAACTTTTCACAAATACTTGGGTCACATTTGTTATGGTGGCACCAAGCCAACTGTGCGTAACCAATTAACAGCAAGCATGGGGGTGGAGTGTTTGAAAAAACAACAGTGGCTCCAACAACATTAATATGGGCATACTGTTAAATAGGCCTGCACAGCTACAAATGAACAAAATACAGACTATACTCCTCTATTTTCTAAAACGACAGACATGTGAAAGAGATATCAAACTGCTCTACTGATTATGTAGAATTCTAAGATAGGTTTCACTTCACCAGACAAGTGATTTCCTCTGATACTGTCAAACAGGCCACATGAATTTACTCAAGTTGGATGGCAATATTCAACTCAATAACTAAGGCATATAACATGAGCTTTTAAAGTCAATATCAAATCACCTTCAAGTATGCCTCATTCCCCTTGGGCACAAATGAATGCAATCTCCTCTATGGAAAATATTAATATCAATGCATATATATATATATATATATATATATATATATATATATATATATATATATATATATATATATATATATATATATATATATATATATATATATAGAGAGAGAGAGAGAGAGAGAGAGAGAGAGAGAGAGAGAGAGAGAGAGAGAGAGAGAGAGAGAGCGAGAGAGAGAGAGCGAGAGAGCGTGTGTGTCCTTGGCACATATCTCCCATCTCTCACAAGGTATTTTTGATGGCATCTGAAAACTAAACATTTCAATGGCAGGAGACCAGACTCAGGAATGTCTATAAATACTACAAGAAACAATGGACAACTCACCCGTGCACTCTGGCCAGCAATGAGCTGATCATCCTCTGTCTGCACGCTGGTCCTGCTGCGAACATCAAAGTCTTCGGTCTCAAAGTCAGAGTCGTCCAACTCCTCTGGAGTCTGTAATGGGACAACAGAGAGGGGAAAAAGAGCCAGTGGCCAAATGAACGGGGTGGGGAGAGGAAACAAGAGAAAGGGTAGAAAAAGGAGAAAAGGGTAAGCTGTTAGTTGTAAGTGGAGAACATAAAATAATATTGGCATACTACAGCCTTTTGAGCACTATTAAATAACCAACCTGCTTACTGTCTATGAGAAATGCCTTGGCTCTGCCAGCGAGGGCAGCATCAAATAAATGTCTTCTTCCCCATTGCTTGGTACAAGAAACTGTAAACTCTAAATGAATTTGTAAATCAAGCGTAATGTGCTGCCTGTGCATTTTGAGAGGGAAAATGAAGGAACAAGCTGGTATGAAACATATTGGGAGCAAAACGCTTAAGTCCCATCTGTCACATCTATTTGTAGACAGGCGGGTGAGGCATGAGTTGTGTTCTTCTTGAGTGTTGCTACTTCATCTTTGATCCTTCACCTCTTTCCCAGTTCTGAATGCAAAACAAGCTACAAGTATTCTTCCATAAATATTAATATTCAAAAGAATTTCTATCTCAACAGGTCATGCTTAAGGCAAAATACAATACTGACTGACAGGGAAATGTATTTGGTGGTGATATGGGCACTGGGAAAATGATGTGGACAGATAGAGGTGCATTATCACGCCTGTGCCATACTTGTGCTTATCCAGCTGTCTCAATACCTCCATTCTGTAATGGATTTCGAGCCCTCAGATCTAAAAATAGCTGAAGGTCCCTGAACAACCTTACACTGCTTTATGGGATGTAGAGATGCTCTTGTTCTCAAGGGAAGAGGAGTATGGTTTCGGATACAAAGCTGTAGTGACTCATAGGCATCTCTTTCAACCCAGACAATGTTGTTCAGTGGGGCAGAGATATCACCTGCTGTGGCCTGTGCAACAGATAACCTGTGAATGTGGGAGGCTCAGAAATGATAGCTCATGATGAGCACCCAATGGGATACTACTGTAGAGAAGTGACAACAATAGCCTGCAGTTAAATTAAAAAAGGGTTTTGCCAAGGTGATACTGATGTCACAGAAAACTCATTTTTAATACCATTTTTCATGCTGTGGCAAAAGACGTGGATCAATATTAATTTCTGTAATGTCCTGCATCTCCACTGTGGGTCTGAAAGCTGAAATATGCAGTTCCACCTGTATCGTCTCTATACAGCAAATCTGACCAGATGGGAAGAGGAGACAGTGAGAGACCTGAAATTACAGTATCGTGACAATGCTGGAAAGTAGGCCTTATTCTTATATAGTATTTTTTGTCTGCTGCTGTAGATATGGAAGGGCAGTCCAACAGTAAAATCCCCCATTGTTATTCTTTTTGTGACATTCTGCTTATAGCCTCTGTGAGCACAGCAGATTTTTTTTTTTTTAAGGACAGAGCCAGCAAAATCACCTTGGGCCGTGGAGCACAGCACAAATCATAAGGTAACGACAGCTGCCCCCTGTATCTCGCTGTCAGCAGCTCCCTGACTTCGAGGCAGTTTGATGTCTGGGAGGCATGTTCTCTGATGTCGCTGTAGGTGGGGAGAGGGTCCTGTCCGCCTGTCAAATATCCAAGGGACGTCCAACATAGGCTGCCTCTGTACCACTTACAGAGGTTAAAGACTTGTCTATCTTAAGTAGCCCCGACCACACACTTGTCTGTTCTGATTTAAGAGGAGGCCACTGTGCAGCGCCTGCATGTGAGGGTTTATAGAAAGATGGCTGGAGAGCGATCGTGCAAGTGTAAGTGTAAGTGTGAGTGTGTGAGTGTGTGAGTGTGTGAGTGTGTGTGTGTGTGTGTGTGTGTGTGTGTGTGTGTGTGTGTGTGTGTGTGTGCGCGCGCGCGCGCACGAACATGCCCTCCAGAGAAGTTGTCTCATAGTGCTCAGCTCAGTTGATCTGTGATATTTCATATACTGTGCCACTGAAGGGCAGTTCAGCCAAGCAAAGGGTTCTTTGAGACAGAATGAATGTTTTTGTCTCATCTTTTTACAAACAACCATAATTAAGAGTAGGAAACTGCTGTATAGATGCTGTTGAATATTCCATAACTATCTAAGCAGCTGAGCTATTTCCTGCTGAAAAATCCTGTGATTATTACCCAAAGCACCTCATGAAGAAATCCTGAAAAACCTATGGGGAAATGCACAACTTTCTCCTGTAAGATAACAGATGCAGTTTGAGTTGAGTCTCACCATTATCTCCTGCTCACAGTTAAGAATGCCAGAACAAATCCGACGGATTAAATATAAGCAAGTCAGACTTTTCATAAATCCTGTTATTTTTAACACACATGCATACCTACACACACCCATCCACCAGGTAGTGTTCAGCCCGCCCCACGGGCCCAATATTAACAGCTTAATCAATCTGGATAACAAGAGTGAAGCTGGGGCAGATGGAAATTGAATGGAGCTCTCTGGCTTGCAGTCCAACTAAATAATGCTAATTAAAACCTCCATCTTAAATCAATTGCTTATTATAATGCAAATACTGCATAATGGTCCCCCTCTCATTTGGTTTTTGTCCATGTCTGAGCAGCATTATTCATGGAGCCCAGGCACAGTTCTGGAGCACCACTGTCAACACAAAATGTGCTGTCAAGACTAATGATTCCAATTCAAAAGATTAAAGTGTTGAAAATAATGCAAGATGGCATAATACAACCAACCAGCACATTGTAACTAGATGTAGCAAATACATAATTAGGTAGTGTTACACATGAGAAGGGGTTTAAACAAATCCACTTACCTCTTAATATATAGAAAAATTACATTTGACATTGTTAAGTAGTTAAACTAGTTATACTTAAAAGCAATTAGCAATTTTTCTTTATTGCTGAGGTGGGTTTTGTTGTCGGCACACTGTCAGTCAATTAGGTACCCAACTACCATCTGTCTCAGTTATAGTTCTACTCAAGCAAAAGGCCATTAACACACAGACAACCAAGGCTGCTGTTACACTAGATTGCAAGTCAGGTCAATTAGGTCTGCTCTTGCATGAGACAAGTTAATCATTGGCTTCTAGGGCAGCACGCATGTAACAGTTTCTCACATAATATTAAAAACAGCATCTGGTGCACAGACCAATGGCCATTTATATACAATTACACTACACTACAATAACCAAGGACTCTCACAATGTGTCACAATTAGATGATGTCTGTTGAAATGTTTTAAATTAAAATAAAATTAAAGCTGTCCATTGCAAGTTAATTGTGACCTTCAGAGCGCTTGTGCGGTCTTCAGTAAGTTAGCGCTTCTCAATGTGACCAATAGCAAACCTTTCCATATGAGTGAAAAAATCCAGAAGTGAAACAACATTTATTTACTCCTTACAGTTTCAACTCATGCTCATGCTCTAGGGTGGAAAAGGCAGAAAACTTTAACTCTCCAGACTACAGAGTTGGGAAGAGCGAGCGTTTAAGATTAAATAAAACATTTTTTGTTTTTGCTCATGGCAACGTGAAAATCAAGTCTTATGTTGCAGAGGTAGAAAAAACTTACTCTGATCATGAGGACAGCCTTGCGAATGTCGCGAATGCCATCATACACCAGACGGGATGCATCAATAAACTCATTCTCATCCACGGGTAGTGAGGGGTTTGCACTCAAGGCCTCGACTGCAGACTCCACTTGCTCTGTGAACCGTGGCATGACTGCAGAAGGTGAAAAAGAGGAAAACAACACTGATTCACTCCAAAAAAACACAAAAAGACATGCACATATCTTAAGTGAGGGATGGTATGTGTTGTACTGCATGATTATTAAAAAGCAAATTACAAACAGACCTACGTGTTGCAAAAACCAACTGTCCAGCACCCACTTCCAACACAGAGCCAACACAGAGCCAAAGCGTTTGTGACAGCATTTTACCAGAACAGTGTGCATACTTGACACAAAGCACAACGCAGTCAGTCTAATGAGATAATTATATTTGAGATTATTGTAAATGATCCCCACAAAGACAATAGTAAGGCCTAATTCTCCTCTATGCCAGTGAAGAGTGTCGTCTCTGAATGATTAATTAAAAAGTGTAGTCATTGCATTCAACTTTGGCAGACGGTATTTTGCATCGTTGGTCTACTCATTTACTGCACTCCTCTCTTCCATAGTTGCACGAGAAACAGGGGACAAAATGCTGAAGGGAACAGATCCCAGATTTGACATAACAGAGCTTTCCAATAGAAGGTTTCACAAAGCTGTCCCAGCGGGCATGTATTGTGCCCCACTGACGATAGAATAACAGCTCCAGAGGACTCTCTAGTACATCAGCATTCATAATATTTCAAATTCAGTTTTTACGATTCAGCTCGGCCTTCATCGGAGAGGCATGGACATCAGGTTGCAGATATGGAAGCAAAGAGCAGCAGGAGCAATAAGAAAAGAAAAGAAATGTAGTTGGTTTTGTGCTTACAGACAATTTCTAACCTTCAGGCTTCTGTATGAAAATGCTGTTCAGAGAAGAAAATTGAAAATCTGGTCGTACTGTGACAGCAATCACTTCCTTCAACCAATTACTGATCAGTCTTTCAAATCATTTCACATTAAAACGACAAAAAGCTGCAACAATGTATTGTCATTCAGGTCTAACGTTCAGCTAATGAACTAGAGGGCCACAACCAACCTTCAGTCACATTTGTCTCCTCAGTGGCACAGTCCTTCTACCAAACCCATCACAATATACAGAGAGTATTAGCATGCATAACTTTTTTCAAATAGATGCTATTGCAAAGACCTTGTCATTTTTTTCCCTGCATTCAATATTTTGTGATTACTCAGCCACCTAATTAGGATGAAGATTGCCGTTTTTATTCTTGAAGTGCATTGTGAAATACAGTCATACTCTGGATCTGTCAATGTAATCAGCTTTTTGCAACTAGGATTCTTAATAAATGCTAAGTGCCTATACAGACATTTACATATATAATCTTTAAATTAATGCCAAAAGAAAGGACCTTTCAGGCAGAAAGTATTCAAACCTATGAAATGACATCCTGACTGATGAAATCCAAGTTCACTTAATAATATACAAGTCTCTGAAGCTCGATTACAAGCATACCTACTAAAAACTTCAAATTCATGCCTAGCTTCATGCACTCATACTTGCCTACACAGATGACAGTGCATGTCAGAAGAGAAATTCTACACTGAAAGAGTGGCTCTGTTGAGTTTTAACCTGAAACCCATCATTTTACACTGTGCAGAGGACATGAGAAAATCTCACAAATAAAAATCTCGTGGCAGTCTCGATCTCCAGAGGTCACCGCTTCTCTCAGCCACCACAGAAATCCTGCTTGAACTGCAGCCTGCATTTCTTAACATTTAATGGACGCACCCTCAAGAGGGCCAAGCAGTTTCCAAATCTGACAACTGACAAATCAGTCTGCCATCTTGTTAGCTTGCTAGTTGTGGAAGCTAACACAGCTTGCACTTACTGTATTGCTTCATGATGATTAAGCAGAGCATACAGACAAAAACAGCTTGTAATTATGAAGCTCCAATTTAGTGGAAGATGTAACTCTGATATAACTTTGGTTAAAATATTTTGGGTAAGTATTAACAATTAGCAAAAAAAAAAAAACTTGAGGGTTGGGTGTGTTCACCACATCCACCTTACTGACAGAGACTAAGAAAATAAGGTAAGAAAATGTTGGGATGTTTGACTCTCTTCCTCAGAACACTGGGCCAAAATTTGGTATCACTGGAGGGTCCACTGTCTTCGAGTTTTATGTACGTATTTCGGTGAATATGAAGCATGGCTTCTACGTTTTGGATGTACCCATGAACCCCCTTGTGCATGTGCAGAATTAAAACAATAAAATAACTTTAAGACAAAACATGCAACAATAATTCAAAAGTTAGACAAGTTGCAATCATCTAAAAACTATCCATCATAAGTGTATATAAATGCAGTCTCTTGGCAGAAGGAAACTATTCTGTGGCTCGTTGCATAATTACACTTCTGGGGTACCTGTGTCAGTGAGGAGCTTCGTGGCCTCCAAAACCTTCTCTGTGTAGACTCCAGGTTCATAATTATCCATTTCAGAAGTGACCACATGGACGACTCTGGCAGCACGTCCTCGAATAGCCCCAGCAGTGCGATCCAAACCATCAACATCCTTCTCTTGCAGAGCGATGACACACTTGTTCACATCCTCCAGGATGTGGTTCTCTGGAGACATAAAACAGTGATGCAGTTAGTTGTGTATATTTTGCATTACTCAAACATGACATCAGCCTGCCTGGATGTAAAAGAGGTTAGTGTTGAAGTTTAAATTCTAACAGTATTTTCAGTTTTTCATCCAAGATGAGCATTACTCAAAGATTATATGAGTAATGGGAAAATACATATAGTCAGGGAATTCTCAGCCTTCAGTCTGTGTTTGCATAGACCCAAAATTTTGAGGGCCACTGGGAAGCTTAAGCACAGGATGGGGAGGGCCGAAGACAAATTCTGAGACTGCTTATTAATGGGGAGCCTGTAAAATGTAAATGTCCACTGTGTAAATTACAGCCTGTCCTTGGCTGGAGGTGAGAGAAGTCACTCTGCGTAATGCTTAACGAGAATTCTTAAAGAGTATGCCTGACAAACCATTTGTGTGCTTTAACACACGTGACAGGACGTCAATTTCAGACATAGTGCTGCTGATGCTTCAGTAGATTCCTCTGTTGAGCCCAATCAGCCTTGGTATGTATGGCTTCACCAGAAAAAACTAATACGACAGACCCTTTACTGTTTCACCTCTTCTTAAGAATGGCCTTCAGTGCTTTGTGCAAATATATCTTAATACTCACCCAAATTACTGTCTACCAATCAACGGTGCAATGGCTTTTTCACATTTTTTAAAAATCACAAATCATCAGCGATCACTCCAACATTTCTTTGCTTTTGTATGGCTATGATATGCAAATGAGTAACACTCACCAGACACACAAAGGAAGTCGTCAATGGATGTTATGTCATCAACAGCATCTGTGAGGACACGGACCTGCTTCTCCCACTGCTCCTTGAACAAATCCATATTGTCCTGGGCCACCTTACTGTTGGGCTTGGCAGCAAGGGCTAACGCTGCATTAATCACCTGTAATCACCCAATTACAGCCATTAAAGCTCCATTACAGCATAGCCCTCAGCCACAACATTAGCATAGGCTGATTGTGCAAAGCCCCCCCCCCCCAATCTCCCAACCCAATGTTGGGACTGCAGCATGAAGCCAATTCATTCCTGGGAGTGATTAGAGACACGGAGTGTTTTGAAGGATTGAATGAAATAAAACTAATAGCTGCTTGTTTTGGGGGAAGAAACATCTGTGGATATCAAAGCTCAGGGTGAATGGGAGTCATTAGACAAGATTAAAAGGAGCAGTGGCAGCAAAGTGGAGAGAGCTGGCAAGGCTCAAAGGTACAGATGAGGGACTGGTAGTTAGCATGGAAAGGCTTGAAAAGTTGGGCTCAATGGTGGACAAACCACTTGCAGTTCTGATATGAAATATTGTGCATCAAAACTGTTAAAACTGGAAGTACAGGTTTTTGGACATGGATGGAAGTTTTAGAAATATGGGTGTGGGGTATGCAATTACAGACCCAATGGTGTTCAGAGTTCATAGAGGAGAGGGGGAGGCACATAAAGTGAGTGAATCAATACACTCGCAAGCACACAGAACATTGTTACTACAAAAGACCATTTTTAGACATTTAGTCTTTCTACAGGACTTTTGTTGCATTTCTATTTCTTTCACAGTTTGATACAGTGTGTTGCTCCATGTAAACAGAACACCCTGACCTGTTTCATGCACAATTTGCTGCATATGTTTACATTCGTACTAATAGAGATGGCCTATAGAGAGATATTCACTGCCAGTTTTTCCACTAACTACTTTGCCCACACAGAGCCCTGGAATTCAATTCCAAGGAGCATTACCTTTGGCATGGTTGTATATTCTAACAAACAACAAAAAAGACTGTTTGAAGGTGAGAAACTAGTGGGGGGGTCATGTCTTTGTCACTGCACTGGCAACTCCAACAAGCTATTATTTTGTTTTCCCCCTTATCATTACCCCTAGCAACATTGCTTCTTTTGTGGCATGTTCGTGACTGCTTTCCATCTTTTATTTAATTTCACTGTTGTCAAAATGAACAGACTATGGGAAGAAAGAGAATACCCACACGCAGTATTGTGTCCACTTCACTCCACTACCCTTCTAGCACAAATGCAGATTCACAGCAGCGAAGGAAACGAGACTGCAGTGTATCCATGGTACACTGATTCAAAAGACTTAGTAAGTCATGTAAGCCATGTCTGTTATTTGCATTGTGCTAACTGACTTTGACATTAATTCAATAACCTAGGTGAGGTGTGTACATGGCAAATGCAAAAATGGCATTGTCCTAATCTGCTTATAAAATGACTGCATGTAACTACACATAACAGTCAAAGTCATGAATTGAAAAAAACAAAAACAACATCAGAGCTGCAATTTAAATCATAGTCTGTAAATACTGAACCGCTGTGTGTGTGAACTAATATTTTCTACATTGGCAACACCTAGTGCTCGTAGTAAAAGACAATGTGGCTCCCTCTCAAAGAGCTACATAATCAATGAGCTGGGTGGAAATGTGGGTGAAACAGCCAGGTACCTGGGGGCAAAGACTTTCCAGTTGAGATGCTGCCATGCGGACCAGCTTCACTCCCTCTTCATTGTTGGAAATGGAGCATGCCAGGTTGGCCACCTAAACAGAAAATGCACATATCTCATTTTTAGCAACAGAAAGGGACTGTGACACAGTCTTATTTTGAGAGAAACAAAGAAAGAGCAATACATAGATACATAATTAAACTTGGATAAGTTCATTATGGTATCAGAAATGGAGCAGCACTGCAACACAAGTAATCCCTGTGGAATACAAACCCACTGCTGAGGATTAATTTATAAAGCTGCTAAAATGATACAATATGATGGCCGGGGGGGGGGGGGGGGGGGGAGTAAGAGGGAAAACAAAAGCCAAGCTGTAAATAGATGAAGTAAAAGTTTTGTATTTGTTTCCCAAAAAATAGTAAATGTCTCCAAATGCAAAGTCGTAGGATGTGGCTATTCTCTGTGAACATCTCACAAGGCTGCCAGATTGCCGTTACGCGACTGGACTCAGAGAGGCAAATATTCCTGACACTTTCAAAAACGAGTGAGAAGTGGAACGCTGAGCTAAGCAAGTCTTGCTTGCAGCTGCCAACATTTGTGGTTTGTGAGTATATTTTCTTGTATTGACCAACAAATCAAGCTCTCTCACAATTATTTCTAAATATTTTTGCAGCTTCCAGAGTAACATTATGCATCTACTCATATTCACAAAAATATAGGTCAGAGACTTTGAAGATCCCCATTTGTTAGTTGGGATGCGCTGGCAACAATGCTGAAACAGAATGCCTGGGATGTGAGGAACTGTGCCAAAGTGGGATTATCCAATGGACAGAAAATGTGTTGAAACATTACCAAAAGCAAAAACCAACTCTTGATTGTACTACAGCAGGAACAAGGACTGCAAAGTTATTTTAGCAACCTGGGTATTATTTTCTTACTTTGAGCCATCAGTCTATTCAGTCATATATTAATCATTAATTTCAGTGCTGACATCTGGGTCACACAGCAACATAAGCAGTAAGACCATCACAAAGCATTCACAACCAAAGCCGCAGTTTTACCATATCTAAAATGGAGTGCAGCAGAACTGTCAATTACAATCATGCACCGAGTGTCATGAGTTGGATTTATTGTTTATTACTGATTGATTGCTGCAGATGCTCAGGATCAGAGTGGCTAATTATTTTTATTGCGTGTTGATTTACCACTCATGTGGTCCAAATAATGTCTTTCTAACTGAATCTGCAGAGTTTTTATCTTTTGTGGTTGTTGAACTTGAAAAACTTGCTAGTGATTTAAATATACATGTTTTTTGGTTTTTACTTTGGGCCTGAAAGTTAATGCCCTATGCATTGATGGCTTTTTCGTGTCTACTGGGTTCTCTGCTCAACATTCAAGATGATTAAAGCTATTATAAAATCATAGAAATGTGGAGCACATCTATGAAAATATGACTCACTGGTGGTGGAAGGCATCATCGGCTACATGAGTGGCAAAGTGAATGGGGGTATGAAAGATCCTCTTCACCTCAGTCTCAATTCTACAAGATGACACCCACCCCCACCTTGAAAGTCCTGAGCAATTTTGCTGATGACAAGCACTTACTGCACTGCACTGGTGAAGCACTGAACCACTGATATAAACACATCTACATCACTATGCAAACACAAGCGCGAACCACAGGGAGAGTATTCAGTAACCCAAGAGGAGGGGCAAGAGGGCAGGGACATAGAGAAAAAGCAGCACTTTATGGTGAGAGTTGTGTTTTTACTTTCATGATCTTTCACATAAGTTTTCCCTTCCTCTCAATGTGATACCACTGAGAAAACAGCCATTTCAGCATAAAGGGGCTGTGGCAGTCAAACAAGTAAAAATTCTATCCTCAAGTCAACTAACGCTATTCCACTTGGCATGCTGTACCATACTACTTTAAGTGTCAGGGGAGTCAGAATGTCCTACGTCTGTGCAAACATATACCAATGCACCGGTCTGATTCCTTTCTCTCTCCCTCTCTCTCCAGAAAAACAAAATAATGGAATCATCAAACAAACCAATAATCGTCCAGCAATAGGCATTCCATTACAACACTTGAAATGAGCAAGAACCAGTAATTCAATTATGCTGCCTAGACAGATACTCACAGGAAGGACAGTTCTATAAACTTTATCCTGATTGCCTCAACACAGTGTACCGTTCTACCGCACTCTTTCTCTTCAACTACCATTCACTTCACAGGGGCTTGGCTGAAATACTGTGTGCCTGAGTCCAGAAATAACGTGATGTAACTTTATGCAAGAATAGCATGTTCAATAAATCACACTGTGTCTCAAATATCATGCTAAATAATTTGTATCTGTCTTAATGAACCGAATTTTAAATGCTCAGAAAATGCAGACATGAAAGCTCAAAAATCTAAATAAACAAGGGTAGCTACCAGATCGTAAATACCTCTCCTTCACTGCCAGGAGAGGAGAGAGGACAGGAGGAGAGGAAGAAAAAGAGGAGAATGTGTTTTGGAAACTAAATATGCAATGTCATCACTCTATTAAATAACATTGGAAGGAAAAATCTGTCGCTGTATTTCTTTTTTAGTAGTTCTCTTAATAAACAAAAAGGTTAGAAATTTGATAAAAAGGAAAGTCATTCTAAAAAAACTGACAAGCATTCAAGTTTGCCCTACTGCAGGGAAGGAATTAGATTTTTTGGACATTAATTTTCCAAAATTAAATAAAGATAATTTTTCAATACCTTATTATATTTGGTTATTTTCTTTGGAAAAACAAGTTTTAGCACAGTGTAATAATACTAAAAACAAAATATCACACAATAAATTCTGGCAATTTCCACCACTGACTAACTAACTATCTAATGTCACTACCCTGTCTTCTCCTGGTTGAGAGCCTCAAAGCTCTCTTTTTAAGCTGTTAATCTTTGCATTTCATCTTTTCATTAGGATGAACAGACTCTTGTTTTTGCAATAAGGAGAAGAATTCAAATTGATTTCCAGCATCTGGTGAGGACATTGCAGATGCTGTATCTTTGGCTGTTTTTCTAGCCTACACTCTTTCTCTGCTAACTCAGTGCCATCGTTCTGAGCACCCTGGACCCTTTGAGAACATGGCCTTGAGGCAACATCACTAAGCTCAGTCTGTTTTGCTCCCTGTTCTTAAGATGATGAATTCACTGCTTAAAAATTGGAAAACAGCTAAAACACTGGATGTGACAACAAATATTACATTATCTGTCATGGTTTCCATTAAGATATGGCCACATTTGAACACATGGATGCAAGGTGGAATATTTCAGTCCAACTCCCAAGAGCAAAGGGCTCCAATGGTGGTAATGTCTGCTGTCAGGTCACATAACCTCATTCATTTAGATATGAAGTGAATTTTGTCATCATACAATTACAGTATGCGGTTGACAGCTTGGACAAGGTCTAATTTTGCTTTAACCATATAAATAACAGCTTTCAAAAGAATAATGTCCTGACAAACAAGGGCAGAGGAGCTGCTTAAAGGGGCCGACAAATGAATGTGGGTCAGTCATAATGTTGCTTTCAAACAAATGTATGTGAACTAATGCACCATTTGCCTTAAGGCAGCCTACACTTGCACAACTCATGATCTCATACAAACAGAGCCTGAGATTGGTGGCACTTTGCTGTTCCTATTTCTGAATAGGGGACATAATGTATTTACAACACACTCATTCCTTCTGTGCTAAGCAACAAAACTCTGGGTTATTTCTCACTTTGGACATTGCAACTCCAATCATTCACATCAATTGGCTCTTTTCCAGAGCAACTTACAGTACCATTTAATACCCACTTTGCATGATGCATTTGCTGTGAAATGTCAACTGTTTTCAGTCAGAGGTGGAAGCCAAGAGCACTACTGTGTTTTACCTATTGCTCGGTTGACTGCACTGATGTTGGCTTGTTCTACAGAAAAAAAAGCTAAGAGTTCATCTGAAATGATAATTATATATAATTAATTTAACACAGCCTGCCCCTGAAGTTTGCCACAATGAAGGCACTGCAACTTCTGCATATTTCATTACAAATAAAATATATTGTCTAAATAATGACCACTGCAGTATCAGTTGCTGAAAGTGTGGTGAGCTTGAAATTTGTATCTGAAATCCTACAACAGGATTTTATGAAAAATAAATAAAAACACACGCATGACAGTTTACTGATGACATTATTACTACAATCAACTCATGCAGACACATCTTTGCCTCAATTTACTGCAGCAAGAGTGAACAACCGCCTCATTGCATCTGCTCCTGCCTCTACGCTGCCTTCAGATGCAATCATGCTGCCTCTAGAATTCACTTACCTGAACATACCTTAAGATTAAGTAAGCAGTCAACATTCATGACTTTCATTGTATGTGCATGGTCATCCTCAAATGTCATTAGAATGTGGTCATGAATTTCATATACTGTATAATAGTGGTGCCTGAATGCAAGTGCTAGTTTTAGTGCCAACTTAACTGAACAAGCCAAAAAGTTCTATTGTGACATATTTAGATATCTGAAGTTGGCCAATTCTAATGACACTGAACAGCACTCATGTGCTCTTCAGTGGTGCTCCTCAGACACGTAACTACCATTCCTAATCAATTTGTGAAAAAAGATACTTCTGCTGATGAATATTTTAATAAGAGTCAAACTAAACTAGCAGCTTTGTTCCATTTTACAGACACATGGATTAGCAGGTAGTAAAATTTTGGGCATCTAATAACTTTAAAAAGTATATTTACTTAATGATGCTCATCTGTAATGTGAGAAATTTCTAATCAAACCCATGTTTCTTTGTGTATCCCAAGTGTTATAAGTACACGCACCACCGAAGCATTAGGGGAGTCCACCAATGCCATGCTCTAATGCCACTTCTGACACTTCAGGCCTTCAGGAGCTACTTAAGGGCCTACTCCTCCTCCTCCTCCTCAGCAAATTCTCCAGTGAATGCTTATGCTGCCCTGCTTTCAGTGGACCAACGGATCCAGCTAAAATCATGGTCATCTGCCCTTGGGAAGAAGTCACTTTCAAATGTCAGAATATGATGCGAATATGATGTTCTGACACAGGCATTCAAGAAATGGAAGGAAAGTCCTCTAATAAGGGACAGCTGATGTTTCTGTTAGCTTGTTGCCAATCCATCCACATCACTTGTTCCTCACACCTGCATTCTTGTTGCTGTCTATACACTGGAGATACACAAATCCTTCCCAAAATATGCTCATCTCTTTAAACACAAAACCAGCCACAGACGCACGCACGAACGCACACATGCGCACACGCGCGCACGCACACACACGCACACACACGCACACGCACACACACACACACACACACACACACACACACACACACACACACACACACACACACACACATTCATTTCCTGGAGACTTACCCTAACCAGCAGACACAGAAAATAATTTCAATGTTTACAGCTTTCTTTTCATTAGGGAAAAAAAGATCCCAGATTGCTGTTTTCTGAGGCACTCTAATCCTAAAGCTGCATCACAAGGGAATCTCTGAGAACAGAGCACAGATATTGAACAAAAAAAAACTGGACAGAGCCTGATATTTTCACTATAAATTAAGCTAAAATGTCCATCACTGATGGGACGGAATGGGTACAAATATGAATGCTCTATATTTCGGTCACATCAGGTTTTGACTGTGAAAGCGTTGAAAATCCGGCATTACCTCAATCAGCTTGTTGGCGTGCTCACGGAACACCTGTGCATATTCCTTGACTTCTTTCTCGTTGCCATTCTTGGCAGCTTCAATCAGGACCAGGAGGGGAACATTGGTCTCCAGGAAAGAGTCAGAGACATGGTCCATTACAGCTTTACGCAGCTGTGAAGTAAAACATTTTAAAATTAAAAAAGGGCACTGTTAAAATAATACATCATCCTGATAATATGGACCAACATCTACAGTACACACAAAATTAAAAATGGCAAAAAAAAACAAAAAAAAACAAAACACCAAACCTGTCTGCGAAGGTCTCTGGTCTTCTTGGTCATCCTGTCGATGGCTGTGTTCAGTGCATCACTCCTATCCTTCCTTCCAGCCTGAAACATGAACATGGGAGAGGAATAAGCATAATATGGTGGAGTGACAACTATGTTTCCAACATACATACAAGGATTAGAGTGCAGTCTACATCAGTCTCCAGACATACTGTAGCTCCAGATTTACAGTTAATAGGAATGATCTCAATTTCAAGTCATGTGTATCTCCACTTGCATTTGCTTCATCTTTCTTGCTTTTTCCTTTTCTACTTAATTACATTTTACACTAATAGGACAGTTGCACTAGGCTAAATGTATTTGTATTTGTATTTGTAATTGTTATTTTGCCAGGAATTGCATTATTGTAAGACAGCATAATTTTGTTCCAAGAATTTTCTGAATGAGGTCAGCATTTTATTAAGCTGTTAGACACAGGTGGGTCTACATATCAGAATGTTTGGTTTGTCATTGATGAATGTGACTGAATAATCCCATGAGGAATGCTTCATCTAAATGACTAGACAAAAAAATAAATCATCCATCTATCTTTCCATCTGTATGTAATACTTTACAGTGACAGTAAAAATTATCTTTCAAATTTTAGTGCAGCTGGTGTCCTGCAGATATTCAGCCTGATCCGTTTCTGATCCTTTTATTTATTGTAAACCACTGTGCTCTGGATAGATCAGCTGTCAAAAGTGCCCCACTGCCCTCTGTTAAAACACTGGAATCATTTCCTCACTCATATGATTGGGAGTGAATCACGGAGCACACAAACAAACAGTGGCCAACGGTTTCAATTAATAATATACACACACTGAAAGCATGCATCCATAAAAGGAACAGCTGCTTTGCATTAAAAAACAGCTGATTTGCATCTATATCAGTGCTATGATTCATTGGCACCACACCCTCTTAAGTGCTGTTGTAGACTGAATTCAAATCCAAAATTGTATTTATGCAGAATTCAAGAGAGGCTATCTAAATCCTACCCAAGCCTTCCTGCCACCACATTTCTTTTTGTGGATAGTGTATAGAACACTGTACAAAATACTACAGCAAAACATTAATGGCAACCTGGGACGCAGGCTTTTTGTTTTTTTGTTTTTAATGGGGGGCTTCTGAGCTGTGGAACAAATAGAAATGAGAAAACCGGACATAGTATTGCCAGATTCTAAATCTTTTAAGACTCAGATTACGACAAGGAACAAATACAACCAGATCGTAAATAAGTTGGGATGCAGTATAAAACATAATTAAAAGAGAACGCACTCATTTGAAAATGAACTGTGCTTTTACGATGTGTTCCTGAACCCATGTAGTAACATCCTTTATACAATCATGTGTTTTACAAAGTGGTGAACCAAACTGGATGCCCCTTTCATACTCAATCATGATACTATCACCTGTTACCAATGAACCTGTTTACCTGTGGAATGTTCCAAACAGGTGTTTTTGGAGCATTCCACAACTTTGCCAGTCTTTAGTTGCTCCTGTCCCAACTTGTTTAAAATTTGTTACTGAATCAAATTCAGAATACGAAGCTATTTACCAAAGTCAGTGAAGCGTAAAACAATAAATACATTGTCTTTGTACTGTACAATGGATTGAATGTGAAAAAAGACAAACATATGATCATATTCTGTTTCATTTGTGTTTTACACTGTGTCCCAATTGTTTTGGAATCAGGGTTGTAAAACTTGATTCACGCATCACTAAATTGCAAGTTTGTCTTTGTGTTTTCCATTTCCATTTAATCCACTGTTGCCTAAATCATTCTGTATTGTAAGCAATTTGTATACAACGTTGTTTTGGCTTAATAGGCCAACATGAGCAATGGCTCCCAATTGCAGAAACCCTGGAAACAGGACTGGCTTGTGTGAATGACTTGATTCCTTAACACTGTTACTACGCAAAAGCACTTTGACCATGTCTTGCAGTGGTTGACATGCTGACGATCATGTCAGAATTTTCAAAAAGCTCTACTCTCCCCATCAACACTACACCCTGAGACTGGTATTTTCACAGATGTCCATTTCTGCAGTGGAAGAAGCCAGCTTTGATGTTGTTTGTGGATAGCAATCCACAACTAAGGGGAAAGGTATGTATTTAAATATATTCACATCAGCGTGGGCCTGGTCTATTTTTTATTCATTAAAAAACAGCTGTAGAAAGGTCAGAATCACTATGACAACACAGCACTAATAATGTAAAATAACACTGAAAACATTATTATGATCTTTTCCCCAAAGGTGTTTTTTTTTTTTCATCTTCAATGAGAAATTTGTGTTGATTAAAGGGTTACAATTTACTACACATGACTAACAGCGAAAATGATGTAGAGTAACATTGCAACATCATTCACAGTAGTCACGCAGCTACGCACTACAGAAGAGTCAGAGCCCTAACCACCGGTCCCTACTGAGAGCAGAGAGATGTTCAGTCACATTCTGCAAACTGCTCAAGCAAAAATGTGGAAAATCTAAAACTTTCAGGAAGGATGGAGAGAGAGAAAGAGTGACAGATGCACAGATGGAAGGACAGAGACTGGAGAGGGCAACAGAGGAAATGCAAAGAACCAGTTCTGGGCTGATGATGCTCAAATCAAATGCAACAAAATACCATGGATGGTGGTTGGATTGACCTGCCCCATCCCCCACTGCCCTTTGCCTACCAGGGGGGGTTGTGTACATAGTTAGGGGCCAGGGAGCTCCAAAGGCACTAATCCCCTGTGATTTTGTGCCGGTTGGATGCAGTGCTGTGGTAGGGTTTTAGCCTGCTCTGCCCCTACTCTCTCAATCCTATTTCATTCATGCCTAGCCTATATTTCATTTCCACGCCAGAGGGTTCTAAAGCATTTCTTCAGGTGCTTATTATGGAGGCAGTTTCTCTGCGGCATCTTTTATGATAGTAAAGTGAGTCTCCATCCATCTCCTTTTGGACAGATTTAGGAACATCCCTTTTCTACAAAACCCCTGGTCCACAAGAATATGGAAAAATTCAATGGAAATAAAGTATACTCCAAGTCCCAAATGACCACATGAGTTTTATCATTGTTATTTGGTATTTCAGCAAATTCACCTAATTGGATGTCTGCTGATAATTCTGTTCTCTTTTAAAAATGCTTTTTAAACATCTTGAACTCTAAATGTAAATCTAGCGCACATTAAAATATGGGGCATATCCACCATGGCCCCTGGGATTTAAGTGATTTTTTTCCCCATGTTTTTCACTCTCACGTTCTGCAGAAGAGCCCCAGTGGGAGATGTAGTCTACGACTATAAATTTGCAGAATGACAGCATCATGCTAGTGAAGTGACCTGGAAAGTCTCAGCCAGATGCATGTTTTGTCATAAGACCTGACAATTATGTAATGATATTTATTAAGGAGTATACATGATAATACTAATTTTCAAGCTCTATATAAGAACTCCAATTTGAGTTATAAAAAATAGAAAATTTGTTTTAGTTACTCTTACGCTATCACACTGTCTACTATAAAAGCACACATTCTTTGCTTTCCTTAAATACAATTTCTTGCCTGTAACAAGGTGCACCACGAGTTAAAATCCATATCTAGTAACATTATAGAGGGTCATCAAAGTAATACATCAGTAGAAAGCAGGGGAGGAGTGTAGCAGGCTGCAGCAATCTGAGGCCATGCCTATGTAAAAGAACTATGAGTGAAACAAAAGGTTGGCGGAGTTACAGTGCCAAAGTAAAAGACAACAGTATCTGTGCTTCATACTGTCTCTTGCACCTTGTTTTTGGCTGCCTCAAATCTAGTTCATTGCAATTACCCTCACATCTATCTCCAACATCATTAAATAATTAAAGAAAGAAAAAAAATCAGAATTTTCATGCGCTGAACTCAACATCACATTCTGTTTAGCACTCTAAATGTTCCCAAAATATAACCTTCTTTTCCTTCTTTCAACAAAACCACGAATCAAATCAATTTGCTCAATCTCAAATAAAAAGGGAAAAAAATGTGAACCACATTTTAGTTACTTTGATATCACCTTGTGGTCCACAAATATTTGGTCTTTTCAATTACATGGTAAAAGCTAACTAAATTTAACTTCAGAGCAGCTGGCCATACATCACATGCCAGTGCTCAAAAATTAAAGCACTGCACTCAGGATATGTAAATTATGAATATGAGCCACACACCCTATGTTAGCATTGCTACAGCATAGTTGCTCCTGTACAGAGATATGGCATTGCAGCACACCTTGGCTCACCCTTGCTGTTTATATTGTCCAGAGTCACACGTTACAAACTGGATTTTGCATTATTATGTTATTTTGTTTATGTCTCTGGTATACATTCATACATAGCGCATGCAGAACAGCAGCAAGGCGAGGCTGAGATTTACAGCTGTGGTTAATTTCAACAGCAAGCTGCCGCAACACGTTCAAGATATCAATATTCTGATGGTGACGAGCTAGTGGGAGGGAAAGGGGGATGCAAGAGGGAGGTGGAGGAAGACTGAGGTGCACAAGCAGTGTGTACGAGGCAGAGAGCAAGTGACTGAGCAAGAGAGTGAGAGGGTGTTTGTGAGTGTGGGAGAGAAAAAGAGAGAGAGAAACAGTAGTGATGATCGACGCCAGGCTGCCACCACTCTGTAGCAGTGAGTGGCTGCAACAAAAAGCACAGAATAACATCCCTGACTCCCTGCTCTGCTTTTTTCTCTCTCTCTGCGTCTCAGCTAGCAGACGAGAGCTCCGCTTACAGCTCTGCAGAGGCTATGCTGAGACTGAGCCGGTGTCGGAAGCAGGATCTCTGGCTGCCATCAACAAGTTAGGGTTGGAAGACCACAGCCATGAAAGAGGAACACTTGATCTTCAATTAACCATTTGAACGGACATCATTGCGGTGGAAGGGAAACAAAAGGGTAAAAAAAAGAAAAAGAAAAAAGGAGAGGAGGGGGGGTCTGTTCATCGGAGTCGCTCTGGATGCAACTGATCAACTTAAAAATATATATATATAAATATTTATTTCAAGGATTCGTGGGATGAAGGAAAAGATTCAATCCTTTCTCTGAGCTTGGATTTTAAAGGACTGTAAGCAAAATAACAGGAATAATCATCATCTTGTGACATGGAATTTCTTATTTTGTTTCAATTGGGTGGGCTCAGAATTGCTTTATTTCCAAAGAGGTTGATTCCTTTTGTGCTTACTCAAAAGGGTTTTTTCCCTTTGGATTTTTCTTCAATCTGGTTGCTCCAAGAGTCTGCGGAAAAGGACAGTTGAATGCAGCCTCCGATGTGCACAAAAGAATGGGTAAGTTAGCCCCTTTATATGCAAGGTCTGGACATGAATAGGGAATACAAGTAAGAGCGAGAGAGGCTAAGGACTAAAAGCTCTTCAGCCTGGTCTATTTACTGCAACTGTCCTTAATTTTTCCTTCTTTGCAACTCGGCACACACATAGGGATTATATACATTTTAATTAACCTTTTGTATTGCATAACAGACCTCTTAAGTGACGAAGAACACTTGAGACTCAGTCAAAAAAAAATCCAAAGGATGAAAGCATTTGAGCTGCTCAAAAATGAAAAAAAAAGAGAACAAATATTGATAAATGAATGACATTAATCAGCAGAAATTTGAATTTAAGCCTAATTACAGAGCACAAAATGAGGAAAAAAATGCACTGAATATAAATAGCAAGGGAGTAGAAGTCCAACTCATGTATGTAATTGATCATTGATCATTGATCATTAGATGCCCTAAGTAAATGACATCTCCATTAGACCAAAGCTCAAGGAAATCATGTTGACGTATACTGTGAAAGTTGTCAATGTAAAATATCTAAACTGGTATGTGCATGAGAAAGATCGAGAGCACACAACAAAAAGCACAATCGTCACCATGAATTACTAATAAGAGCTCTGCAGAGATAATCTTTCCCGCCCCACAGTTCATTTTCCTGTCTTTGAACCCACCCAGGTTTCCATTCAAGGTGGCCATTGGTGGGACCTGCACCAGCGGCTCTGTGTCTGTGTGTGATCAGCATGCTCCTAGTGTGCCTGCTGCCTCCTACATCGTGCACAACTTGCCCTCAAAAATGCCGCTGTGAGGACCTGCAGTTCTACTGCGACACCCAGGGGCTTCAGGCACCCCCAGATGGTGTGGACAAGGGTGCCCTGGGGTTATCACTACGACACAATAGCATCACTGAGCTCAGCCCTGATCAATTCTATGGCTTCAGCCAGCTCACCTGGCTACACCTAGACCACAACCAGATTACCACAGTACAAGAGGATGCCTTTCAAGGGCTCTACAAGCTTAAGGACCTCAATCTGAGTTCCAATCGTATCACCAAGTTGCCCAACACAACCTTCATCCACCTCATTAATCTCCAGATACTGGACCTGTCCTTCAATCAGATGACTGCATTGGAACCAGAGCTCTTTCATGGACTGAGGAAACTCCAGATACTCCATCTCCGCTCCAACTTACTTCGTACCACACCTGTTCGGGCATTCTGGGACTGCCGTAGCCTGGAATATCTGGGCCTAAGCAGCAATCGCCTGCGGAGTCTGGCCCGGAATGGATTTGCTGGGCTCATTAAGCTTAAAGAGCTCCACTTGGAGCACAATCAGCTGACCAAGATCAACTTGGCCCATTTCCCTCGCCTTGTTGCCCTCCAGTTTCTATATCTGCAGTGGAATAAGATTAGCAACCTAACATGTGGCATGGAGTGGACCTGGACCACTTTAGAGAAGCTGGACCTCACAGGAAATGAAATTCGTGTACTGACACCTGACGTGTTTCAAACGCTGCCAAATTTAAAGATTTTGCTGCTGGATAACAACAAACTAAGCAGTCTGGATCCCCAAGTCATGGATATGTGGCAGTCTCTGGGTACCATTGGGCTGTCTAGCAACCTTTGGGAATGTACCAAAAGGATTTGCTCTCTGGCCACATGGCTAAGCACCTTTAAGGGAAGGTGGGAACATTCCATTCTCTGCCATAGTCCTGAATATGCCCAAGGTGAGGAGATACTTGATGCTGTTTATGGATTCCAGCTTTGCCAGAATTTTACAGCACCGGTTGTTCAAACCATTAGTGCAACCACAGACGCTACTATAGCTGCAGAGATGACAAGCTCCTTGTTTGGAATTATGCAGCCGACCCCCACGCAGGACTATGCAGAGGATTTTGGGAGCTTTACCACAGTCACTACCACAACAACCACAACACAAACACCAAGCACTGCTCAAGCAACTACCGCTACATTGGAAGAGGCAGCTGTAACGGATGACTTCACTGCAATGGACAACACTGTTATGACTCACAGGGTTATCATTGGAACTATGGCCCTTCTCTTTTCATTCTTTTTCATCATTTTCGTTGTGTATATCTCACGGAAGTGCTGCCCTCCCACCCTGCGCCGGATACGTCACTGTTCGGCTATTCAGAACCGCAGACAGATGAGGACCCAGCAGCGGCAGCCTATGGCAGATCTAGCCACACAGGTACCGTATAATGAGTATGAACCGAGCCATGAAGAAGGGGCACTCGTGATCATCAATGGCTATGGGCAGTGCAAGTGTCAGCAACTGCCTTACAAAGAGTGTGAAGTATGAACTCTTATTTATTCCTAGAGCATATGGTTTGCCATTTGACCATTTCAGATGATACAGGGTTTGCTTTTTGATTTTTTTTCCAGTTTATGTAAAAAGCATAATTTCTACAAGTGAGATTTGAGATTATGTGAGAAATAATGAATGCTACAATGACAGAAGTTGGACATGACCGTTTAGGGATGATGTAGAGATAAGTCACAAATTTATTTTTCTATGAATGCAAGGTTCATATCAGGCAGGGGCAATCATTTTAAACAAGAAAATTGTAAACTGTGAGATTTGTCTCCACATTGTCTCTATATTCTGCAGCACAGAGAAAATACTCAGCCAAAAGGCCCTCTGCTAACGGAATACACTAAGTGGAGATGTGATTTATGTCTCATTTCTTTTAAAAAGTAAATATTTGAAATGATATATCTAACTGCACCACAGGCAATGTAAGCCAATCACTCAATCACTGGGGCAAACTAATTGGATCAGTTATCAGAATGTTTTTGTTTCATTCTTTTGGGAGAACTACGATACATTAAAAGGCCATAGAGACCAAAATCTAACTCTGAATTATAACTGAAAAATAAGTAATATTGTTGAATTAACTATATGGTAATCATCCATTTTTTCCCCAAATCAGACATTAGTCAATTGAGAGATCCCAAAGGCTCTCAGTGTTTCCTGATTACAGAATTTATTTGGGTGGCCCACCCCAAAAAACAGCTGTCCTTAGCTAAAAATGATTCTTTTGTTTGTTTGTTTGTTTGTTTGTTTGTTTGTTTGTTTTTGGAAATCTGGATTTCTTGCCAAATTTCATCCGTGTGGAAATGCAACTATGAGTGTGTACTGACTGGCGAAATGGTGAATTTCTGTTCATTTTTTATACAATGGAGAAATGCCCTCTTTACACAGACCTTAGCTCATAAATGGGAAGCTGTTTTGCAGCTGACTCTCAAGTTGCTGGATGTTGGATCTCCCAGCCACGCGGGCCAACCACCACAAATAAATTCTCAACCTGTGGGAAACACTAAGCATTATTCATCTGTGGTTACTCTCCAATATATTGCACTGCTTAGCAAAAACGCTGATGTCTTCCTCACCTTGGACATCAAGAACAGAATTATTAGACCTTTAAATGTACAATGACCTGTACATGGATTCTCTAGCTCCCAAATGCCATACATACTGTGACCATAATAATTCCAACAGCTTAACCTAGTAAGTACAGTTTGCTGATTTGCTATTATGTACCAGGATCAACATAGAGACAAGGTAGTGTGAGGGCTGCAAGTAAAAAGGTAATGAAAGGCACAAATGCCAGACAGGAGAGCATTTCATTCTGAAAATAAAACCTTTCCCAGTAGTCCAGGCTCTGTACTGCTTACACACTAATCAGGACTGACAGACTCAAGATTGAACCAATTAAGGCAAGGCAAAAAGAATCTAATATTCTGTCACCCACGCCAGTGATCCAGCAACATTTAGCTTGTTCAGCCACTCAAAAATAGTTCTAGTGGAATCATCCTACGCACCACACAAAAACATCATTGAACCTTTTACTTTAAGAAATTGTTCTTGTTAGGGATACAGAGTTGTCATTTACAGTCTTAAAAAAGGGGTAATGTTGAATAATAAACATTATAATAGCTCCTTTGTTAGCAGTCACAAATGTCAAGTTAAACTGTGGTCAATACCCTGAAAGCAAATGGAGATCCAGTGATAAGCAAACAGCAAGCCTGGGTCAGAAGACATTTGTATGCAGCAGGGAGAGGATGTGCATTAGCATCAGACTAAAGCTGCTGCCGCAGCCCCGCACTTCTTTGTGTTCAGTTTGGTAGTGGGGGCAGGGAGAAAGAGAAGAGGGATTGAGAGAAAATTGATGGGACCATGGAGAGGGCAACTATGGGGTAATGTCTTAGTTTATTACAACAAACCCATCTTTCTGGCTGAGTACAAATATGAGAGGATGGACAGACAAATACTGACTAGCAGCACCTTGGGCTTGAAATGCACACTGACCACACAGCAGCAACAACTTGTCAACTGATTTGTCAACATGTCAACTGAGCTATCCAATGTTTGACCAGTGAATAATTCAAGTAAAATTCTTAACACCAAATATCAGAATGTGTCATTTTCTTGAATTCTGAACACTTGAAATCAGAATATGGCATTTTCTTGACAGTTCAACTTTTGGCTATGCTTAACGAAGTCAGCAATTAAGATGGCAAGATGCTTCTGACAGCACAGCACCTGGTTTTGAGCAGTTTCGACAGGGGTCGTTGGCTTGTGCCCCCTAGAGGTAGCCAGAGGGTACTATTTGTGGTTTGTCTCTCTATTGAGCCTGTCAAAATTTGTCTTCAAACTTCTAATTGAATTCTTGTGTCAATGTCTCTCTGCACATGCTCATAGGATGCCTACAACAATGTCTGGGAAAGTGTTTGTGTCAACCAAAAAGTTGTTACACTTCACATCTGATTTCAATGAAAAAGATTATATACACTGATCATACCAATTTCCAAAGCCATGCACCTCCACTTTGTTTCTATTTTTTCTTTTCTTCCAGCTTCGCACTGCTTTTTCTACTGCCCTTCTAATCTGTCTTGCATGTTCAAAAGTCAAAATTGAGTTGAATATTTCTTAATGTCATTGAAGCAAACATTATGGAGAGACCTCTTTGGGGTTGTATGTGGTACTCCTATAAAGTTCAGTCAATCATTTGACATTTCACTGTTGAAGACTACGGTTGTATTAAGTGACTGAAAATCCACAAAATTTGTAGAAATATGCATCCCTTTGCACTCTGGCTCTTTGTAAACTGTTTTTGTTTCCTCTTGTCATCCTCTAGCCCTGGTTCCTACCCTGCCTAAAAATAAAAAAAAGAAAAAAAAAACAAAAGAACCAATCCCCTCTCTCTTACCCAACCTCTTTGTGCAGAAATGAATGCTTTTCTCTTCCCATTTTCCTTTTGTATTGTAATATGTACAATTTCATATCTGTATAGTGGATAAGATGTGCCAAACTGAAAAAAAAAACATTTTCCCCTCAAAACATATATTTTTTAAATAAAATGGTTATAATTTACAGTGTTTGCTAACTGATGGATGATCACAACTTGGTTTGGTCTTTCATTACATTTTGGTTTAATGTGCAAATTCTTAGCTTAGAAAAAAATCCTTCAGCAAACCAAATCAAAGCGAAGCCCATATAAAGTTGATAAGCATCAGTATATTTTGAAAATGATGAAAAATGAGTCGATTGTGTGAATTCCAATTCCTTTCCATCAATGCATGTCAGCATAATGATTAGATCTGGTTTACAAGTAAATGACAAAGATTCTAATTACATCATCAAACCTTGTGTCTCTGGGGTTCACAATGTAAAGAAGCTTGAAAACCCCTCTTTAAGGGAGAGTGATGCAGTGTTATTAGATTTCTGAATGTGGCCATTTAAACAGTCAAATGGGTAAAGCATAAATATCTATACTGTTTACGGTGATGACAACTGTTATCCATTTTGCAGAAAGGGATTTAAGAAGCTTCAACAGAAGGCTGCAACTACTGACCGTTAAATTACCAATCACTTCCTCAAATCTGATTATTTGTTTAGTCTCTGAAGTGTCAGAAAATAGCTACAAATGGCCATCACAAACCAACACTTTCAAACTAAAAAGGTTTTGAATTCACAGCAACATTCAAACAGAGAAAAGTGTTAAACTCACATTTGAGATGATGATAGCAACAAATATTTCAGGCGTTTTTGCAAGGTAAATTATTAGCCTGAATAATCAATTAACTTACTGACATTTCAGTGCTATTTCAACAGTTGAGTTTGCCTTGCAATGAAAAAATAATATTCTAGTAACACTACAGACAAATCCACCATTAGATAACATTCAAGAGAACGATCAGAGCTACTGAGAACTGTCAGTTTATGCTCCACTAAAGTACATTTGTTTCTAGTGTACTGCAGTATAGCCAGTGATATATCAAACATTTTTCAATTGGACTGGCTTCACTAATCATACTGTAAGCTGTTCATGTGTATTATGTAGGAATTAAATCAGATCACGACTTGGTAGAAGCAGATATTTAATACTTTATGACTGATCAGCTTGGGGACCAAAACACAACAGCTCCATCAGGAAATCTTTAATCCAGGCTTTTCCTGTTAGTCAGAAAGTCCACAAAATAAGCTTAAAGTGTTCAAAAGAAATTGCAGCAGGTTCCATTTAAGAATTCAGATAGCCACTTTCAGGATGGTAGTTTTACTGTTATGTATACCTTATCTAAAGGCAACCTACTCTCAAAGCAGGTTGGAGCTTCAAAAGTTGCAAACATCATGAGGAATGTGGGCTGACATGGCTATCCAACTGCAAGAGCCACTTTAATTTTACCTGCTCATTTTTGATGAGGCTTACAAAAAGAAAGCATCAGTAATTAACCTGCAGAGTGTACCCAGGTGGGGGAGGCACTAAACTGATGAGTCTGACTGCATGGCTTCAGTAGTCTGCAGGGTTCAAGGACTCCACGCCCATATTTTCTTCATCAATTCATTATGAGGCCTCCAATAAATCTAGAAAATGATTAATAGGAAGGACATATTGATCTGGACTCCCATCAGGAAATACCCTCCTAATATATTTATTGCTCAACACATTTAAAGCCAGCCCTCCACCATATCACTGGGGGATCCAAGTGAAAACAACAGAGAGATGAGCAAGGCAAAAGTCCCCTCAGACTTAACTTTCCTGTAAATCTTTTGGCGAAGATGGTAACTTATCTTCACAAACAAAAAGAGCATTTGGGTCATCAACATTTTCACTACGTTCCTTAAATTCATCTTCCTTCATATCAAGGACAAGAGCAGTCAGTGACAAACTCAGACACAGAATGATTCTTGAAAACCACACTGCAGAATTCAAAGAACCAATACGGATGTAAACACGACTACAGATTTGCTCAGATTTTCTTTGTCTCGGTAATTTCTCGGTAAGTAGCCTACGTTGTTAAATGGATTCCCTTTATCTTTTTTTAATTCTGTTCATTGTTAATATATCACCAGGAGTTTTTTTTTTTTATTTGAAAATTGACCAGATTCTCTACACTGTTCCTGATCCTGCCTGGCTTGATCTGCTCTGTGCAACTTGACGCAGCTTCTGTCAAAAACAGACTCGGCCTGTATTCTTCACAGAGCAGCGCCGAGACTTCTGGGACGCTTCTGAAATGCGCTGCTGCATTTCTGGTGGAATCACAAGCACTATCTGGGAGGTCGTGATCTGCTCCTACAGCAATGCCACGTGCACAGCAGAATTTGTGGGCTAATGCTACATATTGTAAGAGAGTATATACCATGATATTAAGTTTAAATTAACATCTGACTATAAACATTTGAGAGCAAAAACTAATGAGCCAAATGCAGAACAGCACTAAAAACACCTTTAAAGACTATGTGTCCATGAAGGCACTGGCTGCAGTTAGAAAGCAGCCAAATAAGAACAAACCAGGCACTCCAGATGGCAGCTCTTCCATTGTTACCTCCCAACCAGCAAGCAATTCTCTGAAGTTACAGGAAAATGGTTCAAAATGTGTTACATTATTATTGCTGAAAGCACTTGCTTTTAAGTAACAGCTCTGAAAGCTCCACTTCTAAGTCTTAACAAACTTTATTTTCTTTACACAAGAAATGGATGACAACTAAACCACATGATCACAAGCATTAGCAGTCAACATTGTTTTCTGACAGCGAGAAGTCCCTTTGTTTGGATTCTGTGTGGAGTCTGCCTGTTCTCCCCATGCCTGTTGGGGTTTCCTTCAAGTGCTTCAGTTCAACAGTAGTTCAAAGACATACAGGTAAGGTGAACTGGAAACACCTGCGGCCCACAGGTGTGACGGCGAAACATTTAGTCTGTGTATATGTATGTTAGCCCTGTGAAAAGTGGTGGCATGTCCATGGAACATCTCACTGCATGTGTGCTTGGACAGGCTCCAGTTCCCTGGGCCCTGAGCAGGATATAAGGTGAAGATAATGAATGGATAGATGGATGGATGGATAGACAGATACTACAGTTAAATGTTTTAAAGTTTTTCTGTTGTTTTGTTTAATAATAAGCTATTGTCAGTCTCCTTGGTTGTTTAACAGCAGAGTTAAGAACAGTAATTTCCCATTGCAAAGGTCAGTGGCATGTCTGATGAAAACGACAACAGGAGTTATAAGATGCATCGATGCGGTTTGCCTCCAATCCCAGACAAATTCATCACAGCTCAATTTGCTTCCAAACTAAAAGCTTTTTTTTTCTTTTTCAATTTGCTTTTAGTCTGTGGCTAAACACATGTAATTTGCAGATTCTAGTTCTGATTTTCTTGTCATTTTTCACAATGCTTATCAGACTTTTCAGGTAAGAAACAGGCAAAAGGCAAAGATACAAAATGTGTAACAGTATGAAAATATGAAAGCATAAAAATGCTTTTGTTGATTTTACTTGTGAGTGTGAATGTTGTAGTAAGTGAATGTATTACAATGCTCCAAGGGCGGCTGAACAAAAACCACACTTGATATCTCTTTCTTTAAAGAGACTATAGTTAACATTGAATTCTGAAATTTCCTCATTTATTGTTTAAAAAAAGATGATCAGCTTCAATGGCGATGCTGGTGTTTATGATTCTGTAGTTTCCAAAAACTCAATTCACAATATTAATTTATTGTTAAAAGGTTTCTTCATATAATATTGTAAAATACAGCTAATATATGTACCTGACTTGAAAAGACTAACAGTCATCAAAGTGATTCCTTTTAACCTGAGACGTCGAAACTACTTTTACTCAGTCCTAAGGAGCAAAACAAAATTCCACTGAAAACAAGAACGCAAGATAAATTAGACTGTTCTGCTGCATTGCATCACAACGTGTGCACAAAAAGGGATATTTGGAGGAATTAAGTAATCCCAAGGGCCAAAACAGAGAGCTTTTTATGGTGGAAGGCAAATTGCACACTTAAAATCAGTACAGCAGCTTTCTATGATGACAACACATTGTGCCCCAGTCTGTACAACGAAAGGAGAAAATATCAGACAGGCAAACAATTAAATATTAATCTGAAGAAATACAGAAGCATTAACCTGCAGAAACAAAGGCTGCCAATGAAATCACCCAGTAACAACAGACTCTTTTGAGCTTATAAAAACAGCCAGCATGTTTTCCATGGTTTATTCATCCATGCAACTCTAAGGAAGAGCTACGTTAAACGTCACTCTTAGCATCACAAAATTTCCATTTGTGAGGACATGGCATTCCTTAACTGTTGCGCGTAAAAAAGGGTGCATCTCATCTACCTGCCAGCAAAGCCAATCAAAAAGCCAAGAATTCACCAGCAGAAGATCAAGGGCAAGGTCTCGGAAACGTTGCCTGACAGGCTGTTACTGACAGATCAGTGTTTTATGGGGGCTGTAAATAAACGAAAAGCCTTGGGGACACTAAATCTTTTCCCTGTACATTGTATGGAGTGTAATTTGTTTTAATTGTGCATTTAGATGAGATTACAACTAGATAAACTGCCCTGCTTTCACACTGGTCTTGATTCTTTGAAAACAACTGATTACAAGAACAAATAAAAAACTGTTATACCATACATTATACCTAATGTTTATAAACTTGTCTCAGCACAAACAAAAGGTCACAGAAAATGTTCACTGGTTTCCCCATTAGAGGTAACTTGGTGCACAGCCAATTTCTACTTGAAACCAATCATCATTTTCTCTGTTAGCTTATACATACAGTAGCTGATTATCGGATCAGGTCGGTGGTCAGAGATTCACCTTAAATGTGTTTAAAATGAACAACTAAGGAGGCACAGAGGAATAGGGATAAAGCAAGATTCTGCCACTCACCGTGGATGCCCAAGGCAAAAAGACAGCCAGAGTGAGTTGGGGAAAGAGTGAGCTGTCAAGAGAAAGGGACACAAAGAGGAAGAGCAGCATTGCAAAGATGAAGAAAACGGAAAAGAGGATTCAGCAAGGAGATAGAGGGAGAGAAATGATAAAGAGCACGGAGTGGGAGGACTATATTGAGATACACAGAAGAAAAGTAAGTTAATGGAGAGGCAGGGGCCCCACCGCCATGCCCAGGCATGTCCTTTTCATGCAAGTCCAAATGATAATGTATCACTTCAAGTTGGACGTCTTTAAATGTCAGTAGCTTAATGTCAAATCAACGTATCATCATTCTTTTATATGAAACAATCACCTGACAGATGCTGGGACCTAGAGATGCATTATTTATAAAAAGTGTCAGAAACAGTTACACTCAGCACGTGCCATGCCAAACTGTCATGACAATATGGAATAATTGAGGTCACACGTTGTGGCAGTGCTGGGGCAACATTACCCCCTACCCACCTTTGCCCTTCAATTGCTGAGTCTTGTTAAATGATCATAATAACACTGTGCACAATTTTCACTGCAGGAATGGAAGGGAAAAAACACTTGTCCATAATCCAACATCATGTAGTTTCTATATTAAGAAATTTGCACCATTTCTGCTTCCCAAATCTCAAAGTCAGCCTTCCTGATTTTGCCAACAGTTTAACTACTGCTTTTCCAATCAGTTTGCTGCTCTCCTGCATATGATGAATACATTTTCCAAAAATGTATTTACTGTACTGTTCATCCAGTGATGTTGACTGTAACTTGCATGGACAACAATTGTAAGCACATGCTTTAGTAAGGGGTGCATATAAAAGACACTGTTTTTTTATCTAATTTATCTAATACATTCCACTTCTGCTTCAACAGCTGTGCTGACACAGACTGACTGTGCAGTAAATCTGCTGCTGGGAAATGCATTAACACACAGCTTGGAAAATTAGAGCTCAGAAGAACACATAAAAAATAAAGGACATGTTATGTTAAATAAAAACCACACTACATATTTGCTCTGAAACAAAATGGAACATGGTTCCATCTATTAGATTGAAATTGAGCTTTTTACTCACAGAGTGAGTGAATGTATATTTAATCACAGAGGCATTTATTTTTACTCATTTATTTAATAATGAATGTAAAGCTCTGTTTCAACGCTTGTATTCTAATATAGGGGATGTAGCATTTGTATTAAGAGAAATAAAACAAACCTATGCATTTTACAATTCAATGAAATAATAAAAGTATTTTTGACATCATGGCAAGAGAATGACATCTTTTGCCCTTGACACTGTGTGTTTCATTTCTGTTTTGAACAATTGTCTTATCTGCTCCGATCATGGTTTAAATGTAGCCATAATTTTGCCATGGTAACACATTTCACTTTTTTTTCATAAAAATTAAACTTGCATTAATCCTCATTATCCACACAAAGATGTTGAAAAATGACTCTGACCAAAACCCCAGTTTCAATCCTTGAAATTTCTTAGGTAAGGATGTCTGACAGAATTTTTGTCAAGAGTCTGAAGGAGAGGCAGAAAAATAGAGAAGGGGGATAAAGACAACTTGTAGCTAGAGGGAAGGAAGAAGCAGAAGGGATGGGAGAGAGAAAGAGAACGAGTTAGGAGTCCATCCAACAGCCTCAGCTGTGAGTGTAATCCCATATGCTGTAATGGCAACATACTGTTCAATGACTCGCAGTGCCCCATCTACAATCAGAATAATATGCAGACAAAATCATGGCCATCACACCACATGCAGTATGTTCCCCAGCAAAACCAGTGTTAAGCATTGAACTATAGAGTATGATAAGCTCAAGGAGGGTATTTGTTTTCCTCCATGAATTACATATTTCATCACACCTCTACTTCCTTGCCTTAGAATGACAGTACACATCCATCCTAATAAAGCCAGTGTAGGGTTTGTTTAGTTTGTCAAGCTTAATCACAGTCAGCTACCTGTCATACTGCCATTAGGTTTAAGACACTAGGTCAAGACACTAACTACATGTCAGCCACAGTTCTCAGAGGCTATGCTAGGCCATTAAATGCACAAGAAGCACAATGACATATTACGCTTCTCATTGATTTCCTTCATCTGGCCAAATGAGTAGCCAAATCCCTGTCATGTCTACTCATCATCTCTGTGATGATGAGATGTTTTCCTCCATGAACCTAAGTTCTCAAGTCATACAGGGCTACATGATTGGCACAAATAGTCCAGTGAAGTAGAAAACTTGTTTTGAAGCAAACCAGAAATGCTGCATGAATGGCCTCAACCTTAAAATAAACTGGCAGTGTTCTGGATGAGCAATGAGAGCAAACCATGCCTGTGTACGGAGAGGACAGCATTGAGAGAAAATGACATGAAAACTAGGTTGACATCTCATCACTTATCATTTTGTCTGTCAATGTCCAGTGAAGACACATTTTAACACAAAGACAAAAGCGGTTTGTAAATAATGCACAAATCAAATTTAGCATGTTTGTCAAAAGTGATTTTGTAACAATTTCCAGGTTACCAATGGAATTTCCACCAGCTCTTAAATGGTTTAAAACCTGTATCTATGCGACCTGTAACCTTATGTAATGATTCTCCACATTCCACATGTATTGTATGTATGTATCCAATGAATTCCAATCACTACAAAGCACTACTTTACCATTCTGAAATAAAGCTACATTCTCCAAACTGCAAATTTACCACGCCTGTCTCAAGTATCAAGTACCACCTTGATAAGCAGTTACTATTTCTGCCAAAGAGGTTGTGTTGTCCCCTCAAAAAACTATATGAAACGATTTCTGTGACATTGCATGCAGAGTTAGGCCATGGGTCAAGAACAGAATACTTCCTGTGCAGATAGAACACTCATTTGCTCACTTATTAAGCAGACAGACTTATGTCATTGCCCAATTCTCTGCTCTTGTAAATGCCCGGGCCCAGCAACAAGCCTATTTATAACTTTATAATGTGTTTAGATAATGTTAGGTTACCTCAGCTGAGGCTGGTTATTACTATAGGCAGGAAGGTAGTTAGACAGACATACTAAAATTAGCAGCTTCCTTTTAAGCCAGTAACAAATACTTTGACAAAACTGGAAATCAATTAGCAGCATCTGCATTGTAAAGATATTGGTGCTCTGGTAGAACTACTGCTGAGTGTGTGGCTAAGAGTTAGAATCTGTACCACAATCACACCCTGCCTGACTACTCTTCCATTAAAGCCACAGGACCACTGCAACACTTCACAAATGAAATGGGCAAGCTGTGCAGTTTATGATTTTACCTCTAAAATCCAGCAAGAACAGCAGAAAGCAGATAAAGTTCAATAAACTCATAGATAGTAATAAACAATGCATTACCACAGCAATGAAATTTCTCTGGGTGACTGGCTCACACTGAAATTCAGCTGTTACAGGGAGGATAGTCTGGAGGTGGCTCAACAGAGTTGTTTCCAAACAGAGAATATAAAAATGTGACAGGGAACACAATGTAAAAGAAAATTAGAACAGCTGAAGGACAGAATGGAAAAATGAAAGATCTTTTCAGTTTCATTGCTTCATCCTTAACAGGAGTCCTGACCACAGACAGTGAGATGTGTTCTACTGCTATGATCTGTTGGGAAAGTTCTCGTAACAGACACAGATCAAGAAGTCATTATTTAAATATTCAAATATTCAAAATCATTAAAAATTCATTTATGCTGAACGATCAAATACCATTTTCTACAGCAAAAACTGTGCTAGAGCAAAACAAAAAGCCTAGGACTGAACTACTACAAAAAAATCCACGGCTTTCTGTTGTGACCTGGGGTGGTTACAAGTTTATGCCTCAATATCCACATGACAGAGCTCCCAATTAAACACTGACAACAAAACAGCACATTTTCTGTTACTGAATCTAAATCGTTAAGCAACACTGAATGTATTTTTAAGTGATATGAGAATAATACATCCCCGTAGTTCAGCAATCCTTTGATTAAACAGTGAACACTGACTTTGTAGACCCATCATTTGAAGAAAAAGAGTTCACTGCCTTTACAGCCAGCAACAACTGATAAACAAATCTAGATGGAATCTAAGTGGATTTAACAGTGTATGATCATTTAAGAATTTTGAATCAATTATGGTTCTATCACACAAGTTACACAAGCAAAGCCAACAATCTACTTCCTGCAACAATCAGATAAAATGTCATTCTTTAAGTGTAATATACGTAAAAAGAAGTAAGTCTGTAACCACATTTGCACTGATTGGACATCTGTGTATCCAATCTCAAAAAAGTTGAGTGTAAATGTATCCAAAAAGCATTCAAGATGGACTGACATCTGAGGCAATGCTGATGTTGCAAAGGTGTCCATCCAAGACACCCAAGTCATCTTCTACCCTCCCATAGTATAACTATGTCAGTAAGCAGTCAGTGGAAACACCATTCACTGTCTGATTTTCTGAATACATCCATGGTCTGTCGCCTCTGTCCATGTGATAATGGCTACAATTGCACTGACATTAGCCATTCTTCTCTCTCATTAAAGCAACAAGGAAAAACGGCTCCAGCAATTTTCACACATACAATCAAATACAAGGCGCACCGAGGTGCTGTAATGTTTGTCTGATGCCTACAACTTCTGTTCCCCAGGGGAATTTGTGGCCATGGTTTGAGCCTCCTGGGCAGACCTTCCTCTGCTTTCTTCGGTGTACAAAGTCGATTACTCTTTTTTGGAATTTGGCATTTACAGACCAAACGGCAGCTTGGGCCCTAAACGTATCTAAAGCCTGAAGCATTTGACATGTAGAGCTTGTTGGGAGCAGTACACATAGACAGAATTACAAGCAATGTACAACAATGTCAAAAGTTCAATTTCACCGAGTCAATTTATATGTTAACTACAAAGGCCTGATTAAAAGGAGACAGTGTTGATTGCAGCACAGTCTATTCAATTTATTTCTAGGCACAGCGACGGTGTTAATTTCCATACATTAATCATGTAATAGGTAGGACGACGCTATTATCAAGATAATGGCCTGGAGAGAGGGACTTCCATTTGTTCTCAAACACAACATTAACTTTCTCAATGCAGATTAAGAAAAGGTAAGGTACACAAGTAGCTGTAAGTGTATCTGACCATGATTTTTTCTACAGGGCTTTGTAGAGGCAAATGCTGGGATTCACTGGGATTTCTATTTGCAGAAGTAGGACAGTATCTGTATCACAAGTTAACATCATCCAAATAAGTGTAATTATTCGGTCTGTTATAGAGGTATTAAGCAGAGTTTTCTAAGGCTAGGCTCAGACTAAACAATTTAACCTTGCTTTTAACTAGATTTTGTCATGGCCAATCGTGAGAGACAATCAGTTGGCTGTGCTTGTGTAGTGTGACATCCTGAGCGACCTGTTGTGCAGCGTCTGGGATGCCCCGCAATGCCACGCAAAACCCCGACACAAAGTCTAGCATGTCAGAATTTTTTGTCTTGTAATCTCCCATGATATGTTTCTGAGTGTTGGCCTATCAAGTATCAGCCTCGCAAGTACCTGCTGTGCTGTCAAAACATTATACCCAGTCCTAACTGCAGGAATATCCAGTCCAGATTAAACGTTAAAGTAGCCTATTTGATGCGGTCAACACAGCCAAGCCTGCTCCATGTAGAATAAATAACTGTGGAAATAAAAGTACTATATGTGAAACTCATTGTACCTGTCCTAATTGTTATCCAGATGCTTCCCAGTAGATGTATAAATAATGACCAAGCTGAAGTTTACAGTTTAGTTTGCATTTGCTTTCAATGTTACAGTGCAGCTACAGCCATCTTCTCCTCTTTTCTTTTTCCGGGAAACAAGGCCACCAGCATCATACACAACGCAATGTCAGTTTGATTGACAGTTGCTTCACCCGTTTCCCAGATAACATCTGATGTCGTGCATGATCGAGAAATAAGGATCAGGATCATACGTGTAGTCTGGCCAGTCACCCAACCAACACATGGCGAGAGTTTCTGAAAGTGTGATCATTTGACAGTGACTCTCGTCTAAGACAAAACAATTGTATAGTCTGATCCAGGTCTAAGTTTACCTAAGCTGAAATTAATTCACTTTTTTAGACTTGTGTCTGTTGACCTTATTAATTTTGCTGTCCAACTGTCCAATAAAGGCAAATTGTAAATAAAAAATCAATTGGAAGAGAGAACTGTTGTAGGTAAAGAGAAGTGGGGTGGTGTGGTGGCAATGGGAAGGAAATGGACAGGTAAGACACTTACATTGCCCATATACTCAGAGAGAAGGTCCTGAAGAGCCTGGCGCACAGAATTGCATTCAGCCACAATGCGCTCCCTGCGGTCATCACGCGTGCAAGAAGAGTCAGCCATGAGGGCAGCACCACTGATAATGCTCTCAAGGCGCTCCTCCAGGGAGGGACGGAAGCGTTCCTCACTAAACGCCAGGGGGTCCACAATGATTTGTTTCTGTAAGGAAAGGGTCAGAAGGGAAATTACACATGGAGGAAAAAAATGCTAGAAGTCATCATGTTACACTGATCTCTTCCTCTCCGAGCCCAATGAGAGAAATCTGGCAGGCAACAGGGGGTGTGCAGGGGGGGGGGGGGGGGGGGGGGTGGGGGGATATGGGGGTGAGATTTAACAGACTGACAAGCCGGCTGGAAAACCTTAAGGGAAGAATGGGCTAAGATGTCTTTTATGTTCCTGCATCATAGTAGATACATCTTTAACACAATCAAAGGGAAGTAACTATGAGCAATGTGCCACTTTTTAATTTAATAGTAAGAGTTAAATGTTTGTGATTAAGCAATCAGGAGTTTTCAACACAAAGAAAAACATGTCTTGGAAAAAAGTTAGAGGAACAACAATACCAAAGTATTGTTTTGAGTTTTTTTCTGTAATACAGCACAATGATGGAAAAAGTGAAAAATGTAAATTGTTCTCTAACAATTCAAAACAATTCATAACCAAGGCAACATGTCCTTATTTAACCAGAAGTTCAAACCCAAAGTGAGTAATGCAGTTTTGAGAAGTACTTTAGTTTTCCAAAATTACTGTTTTAAGGCAAAGCCTTGCCTAGTGTACATACTTTGATTTGATTGGTGTTTGTAATAACACATAACTGGCTTTTCTAATTTGGACTCAGAACTGTCCTGCTCTCATCTGTCACACACAGAATAAGGCACAATCCTCCACCTGCTCCTCTGCTCGGATGATGCGCAGCGTGTGACTTACTGAAGATAAAGACAGCTTCAGTTTCTCAGTGGCCCAACTACAGAAAACAAGTCACAAAAAGTAACCAAATCATCTAGAATGGTAAGAACACAGCGACAGAAAAGCTCTTCTGAAGACCAAATGAATGAATCAACAATGAGGATAAAATAAGACAGCAGTTATACCCTGTCTGCAATGTAAACTACAAGATCGCATTTCAGACAACAGATGAGCCTATAAATATATCATTATATTTAAGCAATACATCAATGACAGGGCCGTGATATACGCTCATTATACTACAGCTAAGGGGGCCCCCTTAGCGTGGTATAATGAGCGTATATCACAGACTGGAGTGATGTATTGCTTTATAAAACAGTTACCAATAATGGCAATATGAAAGAGGAATACACAATAATTTTCATGTAGTTTTTAATTTAACAGAAATACATATTATCTAATAAAATAGCCCCGCTGTGAAAAAAATTGTTCCCACCTCTCCGTACGTTAGCTCTGCATGTCATCTATTCCTCGCCTTTTTTTCGGGAGAAAGTCACTACTCAATCAACTCTACCACTGTTAACCCTATCTGGAGGTGAAAGTTAACCTTAAACATGTGAATTCAACTAATTAAGTCTATTTGTTAACATTGTCAAAAACACTGCAGCAACTTTTTGCTACCTACTGTAACTGTTTTTTATCTTGTATTTTATATCACCTGTATATTTTCTGTACAGCGACCTTGGGTGCCCCCCCCCCCACCCCCCCCCCCCCCCCCCCACCCGCAGTTAACTACCCAAAAACCTTAATGAATGAGAGGTTTTTTTTTAATAGTTTTAGCTTTGAGTGATCACTGACTTTATTATGTGACATCGCGGCAGGCATCTGGAGACGGCATCTGAATATCATGACTTTAAAAGCACCAAATGACTTGCCTTAATGAATTTCGTTAGTAATAATGAGAAGAATTGTAAAATATCATTTCCATGAGGCTGTTCAATCAGACAGTGACAGATCACCCTATAGAGCCCTAAGTGTCATAGTCGCTGTCAAGGTGCTGATCCTGTGACTGTCATTATACGGGAGCTGTCCGTGGTACTCCGCTATTTGACTCCTAATTACTCATTGACACACAGTGCAGGATTTTATAATCTAATCTAGCTAATAATAATACGGCCCGTTGTTATGGAAACATTGTTGCTTCCCTGAAGCGGAGTGATATGCTGTGATAAGGCTTTTTAGAATAGTAGCTGTGGTATACGCTCAGTATATCACAGTTAACAGCCAATCAGATTGCCGGATTTCACCTTTCCGTTTTGTAAATATAAATATATAATCCCTTTTGTGAAAGGATTTGATTTTGCTACCTTTCATTTGAGTCACAGAAGTGCTACAGTAACCCACTCTCCTCTCTTATATATCTGCAGGATGAGAGAGAACACTTTAATGTCTGGTTTCACGGGGGCAAGCCTGTTGAGAGAGGCAACTAGTTGACATGCTGGAGAGGCATTTCAGATGGTTAAGGTATCACTATGATGCTTGTGGCTACTCGACAAAGAAAGCCAACTTCCTCAATGACTCAATGATCAATGATCGAACTCTGTGCTTCTGCAGATGCCTTATTGCTCCAAAATATTCAACAATTCAGCTGTTAGAATTGTGCTTTATTAGGCAGCCCGGCCTCTATCACAGCCACCTCCAGCCCCCTCCATTCCGTCTCATCTGACCTCCTCTGCTTGCGTGTCATATCACCATGGCAACAGGCGCACGAGAGACACAGAGGAGGAAACAGAGAGAGAGAGAGAGAGAGAGAGAGAGAGAGAGAGAGAGAGAGATAGATTGTGGGGGTTGAGGGGGTTGACTCATTTACTAATTTTGCTTTGCACTTGAAATTAGGTATCAGAATGAGGTCTTTTTGGGGGGTGACTTCATGCATGGCTACCTGTATGCAACAGATCTGAGAAACTGCATTACAGGAACTTCTTTTAGGCAGATGAATCATTTGGAATGCCATCTGTCATTCGAGATAAATTGTTATTAAGTATGAAAGGATCTATCGTAAATTTCCGTGACTTTAATACACTCACTCTGAGAAGCCAGTCTTCAGTCCATTCCTGAACACTAAAACCTGAAGATCTGTGTTTCAACGCTTGAAACAGGAAATTCTAGTTAGCGAACTAACTGATTTAAAGAATACAAAGTTTATCTCTAGTCTAGTCATCAGGTTGCCACTGACCTCAACACAAATTTGTTGAAAGAAGCAGTAACATGGTTTTAAATACACAGCACTGAAACTACTTTGGAAAGCTATGCTCACTTGATGAAGGATGCTTTAAGAGCAATGCCTAGGTACCACATTTGGTACTTAAAAAGCTCAGCTCCAGTAATTTTTTCATCCATCTTGCTATGAGCTACTGACTCAAATGGTTACACTAAAGGTGAGGCTTAGTATTTTAGCAAGTAGATACTAGGCAAAGCATATTAGCATGTAAGTAAAGCAAGTAACTCTGATATACCATCTCAGTGTTTCCTCTACATTCATTTAGGAGTGCCGGGCTGCCATTCCTAAATCCTAGCCGCACCTCCTTCAAATTTCTTCTTCTTTTTTTTTTTATTGTCTCAAATACACCACCGACGCATGTCTCCGCCTTCACAGCGGAGTCCGACGTTAATTACTTGCAAGAGCGCGGCCTTGAAAGTGACATCAAGTCAAGCACCCAGGCACCAGGTCAGAGAGTCAGAGGGGTGTCGTCTTGGAAAATAGGGCAGCGACTTACCGGAGAAAAGGTAGACTTATTAGCTTAAGATAACTCTTAATAGATTTTACAAGTTAGATAGACATTCGCAAAATATTGATGGCCAGCTAACGTTACGCAACATATCGGTAGCTTAAGTTAATTGGGCCCGGTGCCAACTCAGTATTGCTAACATGAGTAAACTAATTGATAGTATTAAGCTAAGATCTGCACGCCATGATGTAGCTGCTGACTGCATTTCCAGATGAGCTTGTTCAAATATTTCTCTAAGAAGAGAAAGACAGCTGATGAAGATGATGCTAGTCAGTAGTGATGTGTCGGCTGTGACCAAAACGGCTCTTGGAGCCAGCTCTTTGAAGTGAACGATGGGAGCCGGCTCCTGCCTGAGAGCTTGAGTGGGAGCCGCTTTGGGGGTTTTTTTTGGGTTTTTTTTTCTCGACATTTTTTCCGTTCAAGCCACACATGATTGGTCAACTACATGATGTGTGGTGGCTTCAGTGTGTACGCACTGAGCAGGAGGGGGAGGAGCGGGGGTTACAGACACAATACGCACATGTGCGTGCACGCACACACACACACAAATTCAGCCTTTAAAAAGCAATTTTCAACTGGCCATTCAATAAATAGGTTGTAAAAGTGAAATCTGCAGTCAAGTGTCATTTGTTTAAGATGCCACAGCTCCCCGAGAGCCTGCCCCCGCTCAGAGGCTAAAAAACTGAATGGTGGCAAGACCAAGGACCAACCCAGGCAAGAAAAAAACGCTTTTTTAATCTTTGTAAGTAATCTGTACAGGTTTAATTAGTATGTACAGAATAATATAGTAGCACACCAAATACACCCAGCACCTGCAGCAGTAATCCCTGAGTCATGAGTCACTGGCACGGACAAATGACCCAAACAAACCTCCACAGTGTAGTCAGACAAAACAACAAGGAGCTTTTAAGGGCCAAACAGCTCAATGCTCTTGACTGGCCAAGTCAACCTGAGTTCAATCCAAGTGAGCATGTGTTTCCCCCCCAAAAAAACCCAAAACAAGCAAACCTTGAATTTGGCCAGAGTATAGACCTGACAATCAGGAAAAATAGCAAGTATTTGATGTCAGTGGGTCACACATACTTCAGACAGTTAGACAGATTTTAAGCGAACTGTTAAATATTCTAACTTAATAATTCAGCTAATAATACATTCTATTTATATAGCGCTTTTCAGGACACTCAAAGATAAACTTAAAAGACAACTTAGGTTGTCTGATATATTTTCTGACTTCTTACGCGCTCACTTTAGGAGAAGCATTGCCTGAGAAGTGAAACAAATCCGATCGAAGCAGTTATGTGTTGCCAATGTTCACATAGGAATTACACATGTAAATGAACATTACACATGTGAAAGTGGACTTCCTGTAAATTGCTTGAGACTCTATTATTAGGCACTTTATTATAAACATCTATTTGTGGGAAAAAAAAAAAGTTGTTCTTCCAATTCTCTATGTGATCCAAACACTTGCCTCCTATGCTCCACCAAGAGAAAATCCATAACCACTGTTAAGATGCCTGCAAAAGGCCATGAGTAATTAAACAGTGCGTCATATGGCCATGGGCATGTAAAGCATGAGCATGCAGAATGCATCAATCACGTGTCTAAACAATGTCACTGCAGGAGCATCACATCAAGCTACACACTGCTACTTGCTTGATGACTAAATAACAGATCAACACAACATGAGTGAGGTGTCTAGCAAAGGAGAGCACACAATAGAAACCTGTACTTCTATAGAGCTCATTGAACATGATTTAATTTGTCACTTTGGATCTGTTCAGTGCCTTTGGAAGCTCTCTGAATACGAACAATTCTCATGTAAATAAAAAGGGGATTTTGCGTGTCTGATGGAAGTCAGTGGCAGTGAGAGGAAGAAAAACAGTAAATCATCTTTGCATTTATCACTCCAGGCAGCAATAAGATGATTAGCTCAATGTTTTATCCAGCTGTTATATCAATGCTGTTTCAGGTAAATATTATAATGACTACAGGTTTCATAAACCCTTCAGTTTGATATTTCTATTCATATTAAGCATAATTATAAGGTTTCAAAAATTAAGTTTGAGGTAGAATTGTAGTTCAACTCCCGAACAGCTGTATGGATTAGGGGTAGGTGATATGGCCAAAAGCTTTTATCACAGTATATGTCATTTTAGATCACAGTAACGGTACATATCATGGTATAGTAACTGTTTTGTAAATTAAATTAAGACATGGTTTAAAATACCCAAACCGTACCATACTTATCACCTTTAATTATTCTCTATTTTCATGTGGAACTTACCATACAAACAAAAAACAACTGCCTCACATGAGACAACATACGACTTAATACTACATGTATTTGGAACGTATCCACAATGTCAGAGCGGAAAGTAATATAAAGACATGCAGAAAAGAGTACAAATCCAGTTGCTCGCTGTGTAGCATGGTAGCAGTGCACACACTGTGACTGACAGTGCATAAATATGGCTTAAGGGTTAGCTCCCACAGAAGAAACAGTATTGCTAAATCTCTACAGGTGGACTCATTTCTAATGTTGCATGGTATGTCCCGTCATACCTCCAGCCCTAGTATGGACAATTAGATTTTGAGAGCACAAAGAATAGATAAATTCAAAATAGACAGCAACATGCAAGTGTTTTTAGTAGATTTGGGTTCCTCTCTGTGCTAAATGCCAAAATGTATTCTTTTCTTTGCAATATAAGGACCACGTCTAAATGATCTCACCTCTTCCTTAAATGAGGATATCAAGGTGTTATTTCAGCCATGCTTTTCAAATGCATTTTAGCTGTATCCTTCAGAACCAACCAACCTAACCTAACAACAGTAGAGCAAAGCTCAGGGCTACCAGCAGGAAAGGGGTTAATCTTTATTTATATAAAGTCGAGTTATTTACAATATACACTTGTAGGTACAGCCTCATGTATCTCTACTTCTGGAAGCTGCAGTTGTGAAAATCTCCTTCATTTAACATAGAGATGGAGGCAAATCAAGGAATGAAGTAGTAGTGACTCAAGAACATATTCAAATGCACCCCAAAGCCATGTTCCAATTTGTCCACATATCTCGTCCTAATTTCCACCTCGACCCCTAGCCCTTCGAGGGCTTTGGTCATTTTATGATTCAGTCGGTTTAGTTCCATAAACTAAAAATCTGACCTAACTACAACCTTTGTGAACATGGTCTCATCTCTGTCTGTTAACAAATAAGTATTTTTAGTATACCTTTGGAACTGCACTTTACTGTTATAGGGGAAAATATGATGTTAAAGTTCACATTTTGTGTTCATCTGACAGATACCTGGGTGTCTAGCTGGGAAAAGGCAAACAGGCTGTGACTTGTAAACCACTCATTTGACTTACATCAAAATTGTTGAGGGCGTAGGCGAGTTCTCCACCCCCTGCTGGCTGACTGAGTGCTGAGTCTTCAGTGGCAGTGGCCTGGGCGGCATTGGAGATGCCGGAGACTGCATGCTGCAGCTGCTTGTAGATCAGGTCACGGTTAGCCTTGTAGGCTGCCACGTCAGGGTGCTGCAGGCAGGCACGGGACGCTGTGTAGAGCATGGGGATGTTCCTCTGCAGCACCCCACGAGCAGCAGCCATTTGGTCCTTGTGGTGGACGTCCTTTAGCTCCTAGCAGAATGAGATGAAAATGATCAGAGAAAAGAATTTAAAAAATTAAGGGTTAAACTGGTAGACAGAATTCTAACAGGGAGCTGGGTGGTAATGTACTTCAGATTCAAAATGGGCCTGTCATACCCTTATGGAGACATTGTGACAGAGTTTGTTCTGGATGACCCAGATTTATTTCTGTCCCCTGCGGTAACACAACACAGTCATAATCAGGCCATTATAATATGCCTTTGCAATTTAATGCGTTGCTATTCAGGCCTCAGCATTATATTGTAATTACATCTTCATAGGAAGGAGGAGAAAAGATAGTGATCGCTGGCATAGACTTATGGCATAAAAAACCAGCTTCATACACAAAACAAAAGCCTCCCCTCCAAAAGCTCCCAGGGTTTTTTTTCCCCACTATTGCCTGAGACAGACAGAAGAAGCTTTTAAGCCCCATTACTTCCTGCGTTCACTTTGGTTAAACACATTTTGCTATCCATAAAAAAGTGCAATTACAAGTAAAAGTAATTTCTTCACAAAATCATCAGTGATTGTTTTGGCAAGTTTCCCATTTAAAAAGGGGGCAACGTGGAAAACAAGTACTGTCTCATCTTGTGATGGATTTGGAGATGTTATTTAAGTGCTTTTAAGGCATGAAGCTGGTACTCATCACTGGTTCAAATTTTTTGATGCAAATTGATGATGCAATTCCATCAAACATGTTTCATGAAACATGTAAAAATTTATGAAATTCATGACCCAACTTCTCTAAATCAGTTTTACACATTTATTATTTGTTTTGATAGTTTAGAGTGTGTGCACAGCATAAATGCAAAAATCTTATAAATTTTATGTAAACTCATGATTATGTATACCTGATGCTAGCATAGAGGATAGCTTAAAAACATAACTAAAATGTATAAAACTTCCTTTGTCGCTAGTTTGACAACAATCTTAACAAATAACGGGGAAAGAAAAGACATAAGAGCAAAACAAAAACATCATTCGCTAAGATTTCTTTTTTTCTAGTAATTAGTAGACATGTACATCTCCTGGAGCTGCACCAAGAATCTTAGTTTCATTTGTAAAATGGATCATGAAATGCACTTCACTGGTGACTACCACTTAAAGTATACCAGAGGAAAACGATATGCCATTTCTCATCACAAGGAAATAGGTTCTGGTCACATTTAGAGTCAAGCCTTCATGCCCTTTTGTCGTACTCCCAGCCCACTTCACTGCAATTGGTAATAAGAAGATTGTTCATCCTTACTGCATCTAATCGGCCAGCTAAAGCATGAGGCACTCTTCTTCGTGCCTACTCCCTCCCAGTTTTTTACATACAATTTGCTAGGTGGGTTGGAGAGCTTGTTTCAGGTGTAACAAGACCATTACCACCCATTCACGCACTTGATAACCAGACAGGTTCAGTGTTCCCCAAATTTGATCTTGCGCGTCTTTATGCACAACTGCACATTACCTGCTGTCTCTTGGCAGCCATGATGTTCAGCTTGTCCACCTCTGGTTTCAAGGCCTTATATTGGATCCCAAGGTCCTGCTCTGTTCCTGCATTACGCACTTTAACCAGATTGTCCTCCACCTAAGCCAGGTAGATGGAAAAAGTTAAACAACACAAAGTACAAATGTACAACCCTTTCTGCAAGCTAAGAAATTTAAATCCATCCAGATTTATTTCAAAGACTAATTTTCAAAATTGCAATCAAATCAAGCCAGCCAAGATGTGACTTTAATTAGCTGTAGCCTGTCATCTCAAGCTTCAAGGGGTGAAAAGTTCCAGTTGGCTGAAATAATTTTGGAATTAAATAAAAAATTCAATAGACCCATCAAGGAGCCGTTATTCTGCTCTGATAAATTCCTGAGATTTTGCCAGAGATGTTGAAAAAAACGTAACTAAAGTAACTAATACCATTTCTCTGTCAAGTACCTCATTATTTACACTCACATGGCAAAAAGTATGTCTACAACTTAAAAATCATTCGTGCTCCAGAAATACATTACCTCGGATCTAGACAACTCATATAAACTTGCACTACTGGGTGAATTGGATTTCTCCAATCCATGCAAATGCTTTAATCTAATTAAAGCCTTAATGTGGTCATCACCACTATTCAGTTGTAGTACACACAAATTGACTACCATGAAATGTCAGAGCTCGAAATAAGTGATAATTTTAATCATTTAATTTTCTGAAATTCCAATTAAGCTTGTAATATATAATATACACAAGAATGTAACTATCTCACCAGTTTAAGCTGCAGTAGAAGTTTGTATACATCAGACATGTCTGCCAGCACCAACAGATGTGTGACTGCTGACAAGAGGGCTCTGGCAGCACGAACCATATTGCCCCTCTTCACAGATGAGCAGGGGTCTTCTGCAAATTCTCCAGAAGCCTGCCGCATTGACTCACCTGAAAATGTGCGACAAAACAAGAAATGAAAACTGGTTCAAAAACATTGATTGTCTCACCAAGTATGAATTAGCTGTACTTAATCACTGGTTGTCTGTGACCAGGAAACTCATTTCCCATCTTTTGCAATCGTGAAGGAACAAATACCCTATTATCAAGCTATTAGCATTTTGATTACCTTGCCTCAGCAATAGTTTGTGATATGGAAATATCTCTATAACTCTATTTCAATGCATTGCAAAATCGCATAAAATAATTGTTTTTTCAATTCAACAAACTGCCTTCCCCTGTCATCCATTAAATCTGACAAAAAATCTTGAAGTGTGAACTCTTTTTTTTTTTTTTAATCAATAGCAGCTGTAGTAGTATTAGTCTACAGTAATAGCAATAGTACTAGTAGCAGTTGTCTCCATGAGCTGACAGCAGATGTCTGACAGCAGTCAGTCAGTTCCAGGCTATAAGTTAATTGCATCATAGGAAGTCTTCATCTGAGACAAATCGGAGTGTGTCAGAGAGATGAAACAGTCTTACACATTTTTCCCTGCCTGCTCAGGGTCAGCACGTGTCACATGGAGTGACAAAGACACACACACCTCTTAAATGTCCAATAATAATGTCTGCTTGCACCAGGACATGCACACACAGCCCTCTTTTGAAAAAAAGAGGTCACAGCAACGACAAAGGGCTCACTGTCTGGTGTGTCCAGCACCGTGCTTTGTCCTACATTGGATGGGCCTGCACAGTTGACTGGGTACACAAATGGACTTTGTAGGCTCATATTATGAACAAGACAGTAAATCCGCAAATAGTTTACTTCAGTGGAGGCACAGCCAGTTTCAAACTCTAAAAAATGCCTGGTAACAGCTACGTCTGTATTAGAGATCCAAAGCCAGCAAAAAGACAAGCACTTATCTTGTCCACTTTCCTATGATGTGGAACAGCTCTATCGACAGCAGCTAAAACAGATGACAAGCACCAACATGAAAAAATTTCTTCCAGCAATGGCGTGAGCTCTGGAAAAATACAACTCAAAACAAATTTAGCAGCAATTTGCGCTCACCAGTTGTTACCATCTTGCTAAATACTTTTTCTATGACAGTCGCGTAGATAGAGAACAGCTCTATTCCTTTGGCAACACTGCTTATGAAGATGTGCTATGATTAAGGTGCATAACCCAATGTGTGCTGAGACTGACTTCAACCACCACAAAACTAAACAGGGTAAGCACTTAATACAATTATGGATGCTTTCAAGAACAAACAAGTGTTATAAGTACCGACATTACAAAATGTTGTGACACGGCATTTCATGAAACAGACAGACAACACTGAAAAAAAGATTGCACTTTTAACTCTATCACACAAACTGACTATATGAGTGTTGCAGAAAAAGAGCTGAGTGCTGTAGAGTGTTATTTGTTTTGGGGGGTTTCCCCCAAAGTCTAAGAATTAGTGCACTCTCACTAATATAATGAGCAATCCATATTTAGATACAAAGTTAAGTGACTGCTTGACTTTGACCACTGGAATGATTTCTGTCAGTCAAACAGTCAGTGGAGCAGCTCCCTCAGGCCTGGTTCAGACTACACAATTTTTTGGTCACTGTGTCAGATTAACGACCACACTGGCAGAACTTGCCATGTCTTGGTCAGTTGACTGGCCAGACTACATGTATGATCCCTGTGATTGATTACGTCTTATTTCACCATCACGCACGACATCAGATGACATCGGGGAGGTGGGTGAAGCAACTGTCAATCAAACTGACAGACACATTTTGTGTGACGCTGGTGGTCTTGTGTACCAAAAAGAAAAAAGAAGAGAAAGAGAAAACGGCTGTAGTTGCGCTGTAAAATTAAAGGCAAACAGTGCAAATTATTTATACATCTACTAGGAAGCATCCAGATAACAATTAAGACAGGTTCAGCGAGGTTCACTTTTTGTAATTTTATTTCCACAGTCATTGTTCTACAAGATGCAGGTCTGGCTGTGTTGGCCGCATCAAAAGGCTACTTTAGCGTTTTGTCTGGGCTTGATGATGAGCATATTCCTGCAGTTAGGACCGGGGTTAATCTTAAGACAGCACAGCAGCTACTTGCGAGGTTGATGATGTGCTTCCGCTCTTTTTCTCTAACTTTTGTCTCTTTTGACCCCATTTCTCTCCCTCGAGAAAACATCAAATAGGCAGGGGTACTGTTGCCACAGATTAACAAACTTTTCCTCTCTTTTGTTGTCCCACCTGACAGCAGCAACCTCAGCATCCCTCCTCCTCACTGTCGTTACCTGACTGTGGTCTGAGGAGAGCAACTGATTGGTCAACACTCAGGAACTTGTCGTGGGAGATGTCATCCCAGACGAGGCAAGACAAAAAAATTCTGACATGCTCAGGGTCACTCAGCATGTCACACTACACCAGTACAGACAACCAACTGTCGTCCACGATCGGCCACAACTCCAGTAAAGGCCCATTTATACCCTCCGTAAATAGCGGATACGGACGCTTTCGTCCATATCCGGAGGCTGTTTCATCCGTCAGTTTGTCCGTCGGCTCTGAGCTTAGCCATCCGGAGCTCTCCGGACGAAACCACTCGAAACCACCAGAAGTCATGGGGGCAGTGTACAGTCAAAATGAGCAAAATGAGTCAAACTAAAAACCGACGAAGAAGAGAACCGGCTCTACGTCAAAAAAAAGATTTGTCTAATCTTTTTTTCCTATTTCTCAGTACTTTCATTATAATAACCTCCTCTACTGACGCCATTACTGATGCCGGTATATGCTGACAGAAGCGTTGACAAGGCATTGGCTGCCATGACAACGGCTCTGTAATTTATGACTCGACATTGCCCCCTAGAGGACACACTGACAAAACACTGAAAGCGGACGGAGGTATGAAGGCCCCCTACGGAGGCAACGTGTGGGACGGACGGACGGACGGATTTCGTCCGGATCCGGAGGGTATAAATGGGCCTTTATTCGTCGGCCACGACAAAATCAGGCTAAAATCGTGTAGTCTGACAAAGGCATGACTGCTGTTTGCTGCAAGAACAAAAGATGACAGTATGTGTGACAGTTCAGTCACACCGATTTCCAAATTTATCGGGAACTCCTCTCCTCTTATTTTCCTCCAGACCATCTCCTCTCTGTCTATTTACATTGACTGCGTCAGAGTAACTACATATTTTCACTCGAGTTGAAATACATTCCACTAGAGTGGTTCTGTTTGTTTATATTCAAAACTATCCGCTACCTTGCACTGGTGCCACCTTCACAATGCCAGCATGACTTGCATTTATGGCACCTCTAAATAAGAGATCACAAATGCCAGTCAACTGGCTGAGGAGTCAAGATATCAAAAACATGTGCTCTTTGCATCCAAGGACATATCATAAGATCAAAAAAGAGAGAGGGGTTAGACTTGTACTTTGCTTTGTGATCGATAAGTCATAGGCACACTGCTTTGCAAAAATTAAAAAGCCATTAATAAAGGGCCTTTGCACCGACACAGTTCAGCTCACAGTAGACCTGCCCTGATGAATACTGAGCTGAACCGCGTGGGCACTAAGAATTACGGTGATATGATAGATGAACATTAAGCACCAAATACTCCAATTGAGACACTAAGATTCAAATGTTGTTTGGTACTTTTATTGGGAAATTACTGTTGTCAGTTACCTTTTTGTTTCAATATTCCAGTAAAGAAACCATATTTCCAAATAGGCATTCTGCGATTAATTGTCAAATTCAGTAAAACAATGTTTTCAAGGGGAAAAAACAGAGACAAACACAAAATTTGCACTGTCAAACCTGTAACAGAAACCATTTTACCCCGACAGCCAGCTACAACAGTTTGTGCAAATGATCGACAACACAGATCTCAAACACAGTCCACACCTTCAGGCTGTTATTCCCCCCTGTGAACAAAATCAATAAGGCCATTTTCTGGGGGCAGATAGTGATCAGTGCTCCTTTAATAAACTTCCATCCTTCTAACACTCACCTGTGGTCCACAAAGTGCATGATGAAATGATTAAAATGTATATCACACAAGAAGACCCACAAACAACAGGACAACAAAGACACAGACAAGGAGAGACGGGGAAGCCAGAGAGACCAAGGGCAGGAGCTGACAGAAATGGCAAAGTAAGGAAACCCTGTAACTGTGCAGAAATGTCTAATGATTTTAGTGATGCCTATGGTAAATAAAATATGATTTAAAATACTAAGAGAACATGCATTGTATGCACCGTCATCCTTAATCGTCATGTCAAATGTTTTTTTTTCCCATTTTTAACAGCTGGTATATCACAGCTGGGTGGAAAATACTGTCTGAGTCCAATAGCCATATTATCAGTCTAGGCACGCTCCACTGAGCAGCATGGCATAGCTGACAGCCAGGCCTAGACACCAGCTAACAACAGTCACTGAATTCCAGTCCAGTGACAGCTTACCACAACTTCAGTAACATTCCTGGGCACTGAGCACTGCACAGGCTATCTAGCAACATGTCATTTACCTCCCAACCACTCAGAGCAGAGCTCAAGCAGGGGACATCTAACTCGCTTGGCATCTAGGGAGAAAAGACACCAGGACACTGATGTCCCTTCACAAGGTGATAACAGCCACCCTCAAGTCATAGCTACCAGGTCTCAATGGTCTGCTAGTGTGTCAAGAAACAGTCAGATATCCAGAGCAAAAAGGAATAAATGAGACTTGAAAGTGCGGCTGTTGGATGATGGAATCAGCTACCGCAGTACAACTGCAATTTTTACCTGCTGGTGATTTGACGTTAGATTCCTGTCTCTGAATGTAAAAGTTGTTGAATAACATGTGTGTCACTTCTGTTACACAATGAACTGACATGTCACTCAGCAAAGCAGCAATTAACCATTTACACAGAATGCCAGGCAAATCAGCATCACCACCAGCACCCTCCCTCAATGATGGACATATGTGTGCTGATTCACTTTTGATTTTGTCATCACCAATACAGACAATTTTAGGTGCTGTTGCAAACTATACATCTTCCAAGTTGACACAAAGACCCAGCAAGGCCCCATTTTTGCCACTGGTGTGAACAAGACAACACAAGTAAATCAAGCTGATTTTTCTGCTCCTAACGAAGGTCTATCAAAGGTCTGAACTGCTCAAACAAAGGGGTGAAGGCAGGTTTCTACAATAATAGGATGACTATAGTGGAATCATATTGCAGGGCTGAGTGATATAAGGTAGGGCTGGGCAATATAGTTGCAATTGTTATCACAATATTAGTAAGAATGTGTTCCTATTGTAGATGTAAATAACCTTTTGTATGTTAATTGTACTGTACATTACATCAGAAAAACAGAAAAAACTTAAAATTGTAAATCAAAAATCTAAACTATTCTTTCTATTTTTTATTGCTCTGGAATACTTAACAACACAACAGATGACATATAATATAACTGAATTATTAAACAGCCCTAATTTGTGGAATATTTTTCTTTCTGGTCCAACATTGCAATTTAAATTGTTATTTTCTTCTACATACAGTATATTCCAGCCAATCAGTGGCAGATGGCTAAATAAGGCACTTAGATCTGCAAGCCAAGTCCTACTAAACTCTACACAAAAACAAATAGAGCAAACACACAGAAAGGAACACATTATATTCAATATAATAGTCTTTCTCTCTACTGGTCTAAATGACAGTCTTCAATTAACCATCTGTCACTTTATCTCAAAGAAGAAAAGACAAGAAACAAAGAAGAGGGGAAATACTACACAATTGTTAAACCACAGGAGTGAACTGTGTGATGCTCAAGTCCAAAATATATCCTGATCAACCTGACACTGGGATAGAAGAACACACACACTTCTGAGGGGAAACATGGATAAAAGTGTATCCTGGTAGAACGAAAGGCCATGACAGTGTATAGCTTAATAGGAGTGTGAACAGACTGCATACTTAAAGGAAAAGACTCTATTAATGGGCTCCCTGAAAATGCAATTGCAAAAGGAAATCTATCAGGCTCAAAACATTCTTATTTCAAGGTCTTCCACTGGGGCAGATGATATGTACATAGCTTATGATTTATTTATCATGCTTCCTATCTTAAGAAGCACTCTGTACAAGCTAGAAACCACTGTTGCAATATGTATTTTCAATATACCTTGCTTGCGGACATCTTCCACAGCAGCCGTCAGCTCATCCTTAAGGAACTGACTTTCCTTTGCAATCTTTTCTCCTTTTTCCAGAAAGTTCTGGGTAGCAGTCTCCACCGATGCTGCCAAAACATGAGCCTTCTTGGAGCGTCCTTTCTTCTTATTAGATGGGCCTTTGTTGCTGGAGTTTACCAAAGTGGTGACCTATGGCAGGAATATAAAATTGTTCAACAGAGACAGCTGCTTCAAGACATTAGATGTATTTGGCAGACTACGGTTGTGCCAATAGCTCTTTTCACACATGAAACCTATGGCACTGCTGTATTAGCTTTCCAGCAAATGCTAGTAGTATTTCTATTCACAGGATTAGCATCAACCTGTTAAGTGTTCATGTAGGATGAATCAACACAACGAAAATCCTGAAAAGGTGATGCAAGGAAACGTGTTATATTTCATATGACTGACATAATATGCCACTTGCTGCTGCTCTATAAAATATGGCTGGTGAGGAGCTCCTTTTCAGACTGTGAAAAGTAACTCCGCTTTAGCATCACACTGAAATTGTTGTATTTTCAAGCATTTTTGTGCACCCATTCCAGCCATAAGCTATCTTCCCTGTCCCATTATTCCAAATAAAAATGCAAACTGTGTTTACATTACCTGGGTGACAAGGGGCTCCAGTAGCCTTTCCACTGCCAGAGTACGGATCTCTAGACTCTTTGGGTCCCATTTAAAGTTGATGTTAGCTGTGTTGATGCTTGTCATGGTGACTGAAATTCTGGGGTTAAAAAAAAAGACAAAGAAAAAAAGGTGAAGAGAGTCAGTTTCATTCTTCAGATGCAATGATGAAACACCATTTAGATGGCACCAAACATGAACAATCTCCACCCTCCACAATAACGAATATCTGTTGTCATTTGATAGGATTGTGGTTACATATAATAAATGACAGTCTTTTGTGTGGCCAAGAAAAAGATCATTATAAAAGATGTAGTAAATAAAAAAATGTCATGTTTAATATAGTAAGTGAAGCTTCCTTTATGATTATCAGAACAGTTAGTCTCAAGAACTCTGGACAATAGTCACAATATTAAGGTCCCCGTTTGATACAGCAATGCTGCATCACTCACTGAGTGACTACCAAAGGCAGTAACAGTATGGCCCAATTTCGATATCTCTTTTCAAGCAATGACTGCAGCTCAATTGATTAGCTTTCTCAAATGAACGGGCAGGGATAATCAGCAAGCCCTGAGGGCAGAGGGGCTTCAACTGAAAAGTTGGTCAGCTGTGCTAAGAGAACAATGTCATAGACAGCTATTATCCTACACTGTCAACAAAGAGGCTAAAACATTACAAACACCAGAGCATTTGAATGATGACAACCTAATGTTATATTGAACTGATATTTTTTGGTTGCTTTAAAGTGTGCTATCAAACATCCTGACTAATGTTTGCATTTGGATGGCATATAGTTTTTTTATTTTATTTTAAATTAAAAAAAAAAAAAAAGCAAGCCAGTATGGACGGATGCAAGATAGATAATCTTGCAGACAGCTTTGGTTTCATTTGCTCAGGTTTTCAGGTCTCCACTAACATTACTGAAACATCTGGCGGTACCCTGATACAATACATATCAATGAACCTGTTTGTTTGTGGTGCGCAGTACACTGAAAGGCTACATCTGAAGAGGTCAGCAGTGAGGGCTCTTCACAGAAACTCCACACTTACTTGTGGTAATCCTAATGATAACCCATTTCTACGAAGCATAAAAAATACTATACATCTGTGGATTATTCCAAGTACCTAGGGCCGCGGATGCTCCTGTCACCTCTTTTGAATGGGTGTGGCAAAGACAGATATTTCAAATGGCCAAAGAACACCAAACGAAATCTGGAAGGCCAGATACCACTGAGAGTATATGCAAGTGATTTGGGCGAGATAACCCCTGAAAATCCTTTAATGTTAGTCTTAGAGACGCCTGCAAGGCAGTGTAATGTATGGGAAGTTAATTGTCAATGCCTTATCCAAGCAAGGAACATTCAAAATAAAGTAATAACATATGTAACACTAACTACTAGTGGCGGAGCGACAGGGTGGGTCCAATACCTGGTCAACTGACTACAAGTGCTAACGCTAACGTTAAGTAGCTTACATCGCACCTGATGTCTCTAACTTTGACATTACGGACATTAACGTTGGTTTTACCTAGCTCAATAAGTAACGTTAATCGCCACCAAAACATCATACAGGCTTTAAAACCGGCGTTGACAAAGTTAATTGATTTTCAACGGGTCACCGTTTCCATTTGAGCGAACTTAGCTTGACGTACGGTGTTTTACCTGCTAACGCACCCTGTGCCAAACACGACACCTTGCTAACGCTAATGCTAGCGACACAACAAACACGAACGTTAGCTCCGTTAGCCTCCCTTAACGGACTACTGCGAAAAACCGTAACTGTCGTGTTAATAGGCTGTCCAATTAACTATTCCACGTAATACCGACTTAAGTATTTGCTTTGAATTGAATAATAAGTAAATGTTGTAAACTTACCGAAAACAATCCCCTGGAAAAACTGGAGTTTAAAAGTTCAAAATGGAGGAATGAGAATTACGGAGTTCCTTTCTCGAAAAGTTTTCCTCCCTTTTCCTCCCCTCAAGGACTCAGTTCAGCGCTTCTCCGAACTGGCGAGCTTGCAATGTACTTCCTTTCGAAAAAATTTACTGAGGAGTAAATTCGGCTTCAAAAGATCTTCAGCAGTTAGTTACCTGAAAAGTTTCGGTTGAAATTGTTTCGATGCCACAGACTATTGCCCAACAATGGATGAGGCGGGGGGGTGGGGGGGGCGGCTGGGGCGGTGACCGAGTTCCTGAACTTCCTGGCAGCGGGGCAGGGCGACCACAGGCCACAGCAAGCCGCGAACGAGGGGGTGATTTGGGCGTGGCGCTCACTGTATGTGTCCATATATGGATTAATTATTGCTTCCATAAACTCAGTGTACAACCAGGCCAAGTTGTGGAATACCGGTTTCACTTCTTTTTTTGTTTTACAGTTAGTCTAAAGAAGAAAGTAGCTAGCAGGATATACAAATCCTGGAGGGAGAGTCATGTGGGGCTGTGGAGTTTAAATGGTAACAGCTAAATCACGTGATCAGATACATAAATATGAAATAATTATTCCAAAATCTTACACCCACAAACCATTGGTCTCCATAGTGTACATTAAAGATAATAATTAATTTGATCCTGATTCACTTTTCTCTAGTCGTTGGGTGACTGTCATTCACTGTATAAAGCACAGGAAACTGACGAAAAAGCAGGAGTCACTGCAGAGCTAAATGGGCGGTCCAGCTCCACCTCCCTGACCCTCAGGTTAGGGGGTGGGCTGGACCCCACCTGGGTAACAAGGCAGCATACAAATGTAAATCATTCCACGGTTTGGGATTTCAGTTCTCCACTGTTGTAGCAGAATTAAATTTTGCCTTTGTCATTTCACTGTAGTATTCTAATATCAGCCAGCTGCATCACATCAACATCCACAACCAAAATTAATCAAAAAATGATCCCTTGACTTGGTTGCCTACATAATATGCAAATTTCAACTCCCATGACACGGCATATTTTGTTCATCGCAGTAAAATAATCATTTAGGTTAACGCTTTCATTTTCAGGCAATAATGAAACAGTGGACAAAAGTTCAGTAATTACCTTTTGTCTGCTTCTACATTGCTTGGGGAAAAACTTACCTTTTCTATATGACTAACATGTCTGTAATCTTCAAAGTGTTTTTCCCTCACATACACACTTATTTGGTGGAATATGTGTCATATTTTGTAAATGGTAGATAAATCGTTTGTGAAGTTACCTTATTTTTCTCATTTGCCAAACTGAAGCTTTCTGTCAATGTCAGACATTGTCTCAGTAGATTTGAAAGCTTTTTGCCACCATGTGATCCATTCTGTTTCCTCTATTTCATTACTAATAGTTTATTAATAAAATTTAGAGCAGCTTGGTTTCAAATCAGAAATTACATTCAATTGCATCCATCCTATGCCTGTTATATGTTTTGATTGGTTTTGAGGTCACACACACACACACACACACACACACACACACACACACACACACACACACACACACACACAATGAGCAAGTTGTAGCTTCAGTTTCTCATATTTTATTAATGTGTAATAAACATCCTACTGCTGCAGCACTGACATTTCAGATAAGGCTTTTATTTTAGATTGTTAGTCACTACATGCAGATGTCACAAATGCTACAGTTTCAAGGTCAAGAAAAACTACATAAGCAATGATCAGTATGCAGCAGTCACACTTTTATGGTTTGTTGCAGCTGTGACTGATAACACTGAGACATTTGATAAACAAATTCAAGAGCCGAGTATTTTAGTTTGGGCCTAATGATGTGTGAAAGCCATAAATAGATTATCTAAAGAGGCCAGGTGCCACTCCTCCTGCCTCACTTTTCCACCTTACACACACACACACACACACACACACACACACACACACACACACACACACACACACACACACACACACACACACACACACAATGGATACACAGTCTCTTTAAATAGTGGTATCATGCTAATAGCTTTTGCTTCATGGTCACATAAAGTAACTAGAAAGGTTTTGACAGTAGGTAATTATGTTTTTACAGCCTGCACCTTTTTCGCACTTTTTCATTGGTTTGTGCGCTCAATAAACCTCATTGGCTAACGATAAAAATGTAATAGATTAGAAAACACAGCAAACAGACTATAATTCCAATTATACAGTAAATGGAGAGAAATGTGCTAAAAAAAAAAAAGAAAGAAAAAAGAGGAGACGGTCGTCTGTAATTCAAGGAGGTGGCCATAGAGAACATCACAAACAACAATGGTGTTTTGTTCTACAGGCAAGTACAACCACCACACTTCTATTTGTTGGCTGGAGTAGGTGTTAATTAAGAAGCTCCACCAGTGCAGCATGAATTGCAGTCCTGAAGTGAATGAGCTTACAAATGTACTTACAAAGCTCTTAATGACGGCCTCAGAATGTAATTATCATCTGGAAAGACATTCCTGAATATTTCTTGTGCAATTATATATTGCAAAGTATTTGTTTTCTCCAAAGAGTTTTTATCATGCCAAAACTGAGGGGTCATGCATTAAAAAGGCCCAATAAATTCCCACAAACGGAGGTGTATCAGTGGACTATCTTGTATGCAATGTTAATTTCAGTCAAGAACAGGGGGACCTGCTACTTACATAGCAGAGATTTGTTTGTCCAATTAATACTCTGCGGTGAAGAGGGATTGGATGTGGTGCAATTGTGTGCTTGAATGATGAATGTTTGTCCCAAGTAACAGCTTGCTGGGAGGACAAGTTTGGGAGTCCTTGACCTTCAATCTTTTTGTACCTGTTGGGCTCGACAAATGATAAGAGCACAGCATGCTATAAATAATTCCTTCTCATTAAGAGGAAGTGCACATGTTTGTCACACACTGAATGTATAATTGAGCACATGCAAATCTGTAGCGTGTGGCACGATGGTGGCTCAAGAAATAGAAAGGATGGTGAATATGTTATGTATTGCATTTTTAATCTTAATTTACCATGTTATGTTTATGTCATTTAGTGTGCCCTTTTTTCTGAGCTTTCTGCTCAGTCGTACTAGCCTATACATTAGTTTTACATTTCATTCCAGGAAATGCAATATCATATTGAACAGAGTCTTGGCACTGTTCCATGCTGGTAAGAGAAACACTTGTGATTGCAGCCACAGGTGAGCCTTTTTCACTGTCGCGTTATCTATTGTTTTGCAGACATGAAAGTCACTGTACGTTACCGCTTCCTGTCAAAGCAGTTACTCATACTTTGACGTTGACTGAATTGGAAGCTCCCTCATTGCAGGAGGATTTTGTTCCATGACATAAGGAACACAGCGACTTTCAGTCTGCCCACATTCACCTGACTCATCCTGACAGCTGTCCATGGAGCTGCATGATGTCATCTGCAGGCTCTCCCTTCCTGAGTAAGACCTGATACCTACATGATTAGAAATGAGTGTGGTGCAATGTAGGCGTGACCCTTCCACAGCGATACCCGAGGGGTGGAAAGGACAGTCAACAGGCGCGTAACACTAATGATTACCCTCGATAACAGTCGTTCACTGTGACTTTCTTACAGAGGTGAAAGGAAACATACATTATCACAGTGAATTCAAAAAAAATCCCTTGGGAGGACATATCAGACATGTGACATGTTCACAGTTATGTATTCAGATGCTGATGTCATGGCTTCTGATGGCAGACTTGCCATCTGATTGGACCATTGAGAAGGTTGCTGCTCTTAACCGCTGCTAACCCGTTGCTGGCAGTCTGTTGAGCTCCACCTGCTGTTTAGATAATGGTATCAGACTGTTACCTTCTGTTCTGGTGTAGTTAGTCTGGTGCCACCTCCCCTCTACTGGGAAGGAAGTAACTGAGTGATACACTTCTTTGCCGGTTGCTGGACCACTGAGTAACCTTTGGTAGTGAATCATTTCCTTCAGATGGTCTATTTTTACCAAATGTAGTTTACGAAGCTCAGATATGTAAGTACTCATCTCAAGCTTCATGTTTAGTGTGAGAAGGATCTTCAAAGTCAAGCAAGTGTTTGTTGCAAAGCAAGAGTTCCACTTGATGAAGTGATATTGACATTTCTGGAAAACAGTGTTGTTGACAATACATGTTGACAAATGTGTATGATTTCTTTTTTCTGCTCTGCAGTCCTTGTGATTACATTACCTCTTGAATGTCGGATGTTTAGCAGGTGGGGAAACAATGGTATGTTCAAGATCATCTTAACACGATCAGTGATTACTGACTGAAATGCAATTACCAGCAGACTGCCGACTGCAAACATACTCGTCACTCACAGTACACGCACTATTTCAGAAACCTTGTTTTATTCCAACATTCTCCTGGGAGCTACTGCCCTAATTTCCTGCTTTCCAAGTGGGATTCAGGCTAAAAGGAAGGTGAAAGAATGTGGAGGAGGCCACAAAATGAGACATAATGCACGTCAAAGCTGTAATGAGTCATAGGTTCTGACACCCACCAACCCTTTGATCCAATAAAGTCAAGTCAATGAAGTTTATTTCTACAGCACGTTTAAACACAGCTTAAGATGACCAAAGTGTTGAACATTAGATTATAATGTCAGAAACAGAAAGAGAAACATGTCAGCAACAGGACAACATACAGTTTGAGACATGACAACAGATTAAAAGATTAGTGGGCCAGAAAGGCCAGTGAATAAAAATGTGTCTTCAGCCTAGATTTAAAAGCAGAGATGGAGGGGGCACATCTAATATCTAGCAGCATGTGGTTTCACAATCGTGGAGCAGCAAAAGATGCCTGTGTGCTTCAGAATTACAGCATACGGTGTACACTTAAGCACTAAACACACGCAAGGTCACAATATTGCCAGCACTGAAGTGCTGAAGACAGCTTATATAACATCAGACTGTACATTACTGTGTGGCATTCATTTTTTAATATGGAGCTCTGAGGACATCTCTGTGCCACAGGCTTTTTTAAAGCTGGGGCTTTTGGTGGCCAACTACATTTTTTATATTGTACGAAAATGTCAATATACATATAATAATTGAGCTTTTGTAGAATCACATAGCCAGGACATATTTTAAGTTATACTGGTATAGAAATAGAATGAAGTAGAATGCATGGAAGGATTCGAGCTGATAGAAAGGAAGACTTCTTTGAGGTTTCAAAACTAATCATGCCTATAAAAGTACCACTAGCCTAAGGCTCCTAATTAGAACACTACAAAGCAGACTAAAGAAAAAAATTGTAATTTTGAAGTTACTTCTGGATTTGTGAAAAGTTTTCAGAGTATATTGTTGCTTATGACTTCTAATGTGCCAAAAGATGTAGACTGTGTCACCCATTTAAGTTAACAGGAAAGAAACTTGATCTTAAGGCTATAAATCTTTGCTCATGACTCAAATACTATTGAAGCTTTTGCTGTAAATATGGACTTGGTACAGTGCATTTTGTTATTAAATGACACACAAAATCAAAGCAGGATTTTTATATCTAATGTAGCAAATGAGAAAGTGCCTTCCTACTTCTTTTTTATGATACATGTGACATTGTCTGTATTTTGAGCATCAAAATGTCTTTGGTCTGTTAACTTTGATAAAACGGTCTTAAGTCACACCATAGTAGACAAAAGTAGATGGTCTATTACCTTGCCTGCCCAAGTCAAGGACTCCATAGGAAACAATAAAAGAAACAGTCAGCTAATTTTCAGAGAAATTTTATAACACTGTTGGGTAGTCTCAGATAAATAGTAAGAATGACCCAGGCAGTCTTGTGGCAAATTGGAAATTGAACCCAGCATGTGATAGACACCACATCCAAGTAGGGGAAATGACCTTTCAATATTAATGATGCAGAGAGCCATGACATCATGAGGACCTGCTTGGGTCCATGTGATACACAGAAACTGAATAGACATGACTGTATGAGTGCACCAGCTCACCCACAGCCGCATTTACACCATATTTACTTTAATAAAAATGTATCAAACTACCACGCTCCAAGCTTGAGTCACTCTTTATTGAATGCAGTGGCAGAAGTGTAGTAATTCAATGAGCACATCCTCCCACTCTCCACACAGCTGATGATGGCTTGTTGAAATGCATTTTTTTTCCTTTTGTCTAGCTCAAGCAGAACTGATACCCCCCACACATTGGTTTGTTTAGTGGTCTGCTGACAAAGTATCTCATACAATGTGTTGGAAAATCAAGTTTTGTCTGAACATAAATGCAGTCACCTTCGCAGAACCGCGTAGGTCTCCATCAGGCAATGAAGCAACTGGAAAAGAGGGAGGTAACGTAGTTCTTTCTGTGTACTCGGCCATGCCTTGTTTTTGACACAGTGCAAAGCATGGGTCATTGAAAGTGTAAAATTCTCACACATCACAGAAAATGCAGCGAGGGAAAGCAATGATCTGTCGCTCTGACATTGATTCTTTCCGATCTAAGGACTCCTGGTGGGGAGGATGTCACCGGCATCATCGTTTATTTGTGGTTTCCATCTTGAGCTGTTGTCAGTCATTTTCACCTGATGTGCTGCTGTGATTTGAATGGATAATGAGTTGTAGAAGTCAGTGAAAAGTTTTTAGCAACACCTGATAGCAGCAAAGACATCTTCCCCTTTCAGGGCTTTCAAATTCAAGAGGCGTTTTTCCTGCAAAAATAGCTGTGTTTTGAATAATGAATACGAGATTGAAGAAAAGCTGATCCACTGATATGCAAAAATCTTGTACAAAATAAAAAATACACAAACTACAAATGCTACTCAGGAGATTATCCATTTCCCAATACCAACATGGTAAACAGCAATTTTTATTCCTCTACAAGTACTTACAAAGCTGAAGGGAATTCAGCAAAAATGTTTATCATCAAAGTGTGATGGATAATTACCCATAAATTACCCAGAGTGACATCCCTTACTCTCTCTGTAAATGCACGATACCTGCAAGTGCAAACAGTTTGAAGAGGTGTCAGTGCAGGCAAACACAGCAGGGCTGTGCTGCAGTTTAGTAAGAAAACCTCTAATGTTTACTTGCAAGTGTGTGGTTGCTGTGAACCGGCTTGATGATGGCTCTGAGGAGTGAGACACAATGTTGAAATACGGCTGGACCAGACAGCAATAAACGCCCAGTCGTTGCCAGGGTCCACCACAGTAAACAATCGCTGGGTATCTGTCAGCTGGATGTCTAATCAATCATGGGGATGTGTCCACTTTAATGCACTGTCAAGAGAAGTTTATGGATTTCTATTTTGACACATCAATGTTGCCAATAACAGGGAATCCCAAGCGTCTATTATCAAAATTTCATGATATTTCATAGGAGGAGATAAATCTGTTGTAGCATGAAATCAATGGACAGACTTCTTAGACTGGACATTTTTAATTCACTGATTTTGAACAATCCAACCACACAACATAAATAGGAGTTTGTTACTTTAACTGTACACATTATCACTGCTCCAAACAGCAATTATTTTCTTTATTGATTATTATTTTCTTGATGAAATTACTGAAATGAATCAAATATCAAAGTTCAGGTACATTTTTTTGTTGATGAACTAATAGATTCAGCTCCATTGCACACTTTACCCAGTTTACAGGTATGGGGTCAGAATAGGTTCAATAATTTACTGAGAAAGAAGCTATAAACGATATTTTTTAACAATAACAGCATATCAAATGACACTGCAAAAACAATGTGACAATGTGAGAGAGGTCGCTTGTAGTAATGAACCAACGGGAAACTATTACCTGAATATGCTGCTCTGGCTGCAACTTAACTGTTTTGGTTCACTCTCATAGCTCTCATAGCGTTGTAGTCAGCCACAGCAGGGGTTGTTTTCAGCAAAGAAGCACTAAAAACCCACTGCACACTACCTGCTCAGCACCAAACAGCAGACACACAATAAGAGACTTGCTGGTGAACAAGGTGGAACTAACGAGCCAGATATGTCCCCTCGGGAGCTGGTAGAGACCAAAAACAGAGCTAAAACAGAATGAATTTTGGATTATACTTGACAGTTGGTCAGAAACATGAACAAATGATATTTTTGCTCCGTAACTGCTGGATTTTTAAATACTGTTGGCTGCCAAATTCACCATATCAGCTTAAAGGCTGATGATGTATCAGTGTTGTCTTCACAATTTGTAATTTATTATTCACACATTCAGTCAAATAGGCACTTCTCGACAGTTCAAATAAATACATCAACATAAAATCAGTATTTTATTATCTGTAACACCATAAAACAATGTCTCTAATAGTGTTCTGTTTGCAAATTTGAACACAAATCAATTGTCTGGCATAGGTTAAATGCTGAGGTCCTAACACTGATAAACTGAAATAATTTGTCCAGTAATGAGGGGTGTTGCAAAATGACATTTATTTAGTGACCTTTCATTGAAAAGTCAACTGGTTACACTTGGATGTGCACAAACGACCTAAACAGAAAGACAAGGATTTATGTTCAGAAAAACCTGATCACACCCTGCCAGTTCACGTTTTGTGAGGCAGAGCTGACACCCACTCCGTAGCAGCACATCCACAGTGGGATAAAAGTACATGGCAGCGAAAACTAATCCCAGGGTTAAACTCCAGTTGAGTGTAGCGCTGACATGTCTTTGAAGACAGGCAAAGACAAGACAAAGTGATAATAGAAGACAATGTCACATTGCAATTTCATCTGGGATAGAACCATTGTTCCCCCATTTAACATACCAAGGTTATCTCATGACAGGAGACAAGACTGAAAAAATACAACAAGCCCATGACAAATATCATGCAGCTTATCCAAAAATGTGTCTACTCTTAAGTATAATGAAACCATTAAGCATGAAGCATGAAAAGGAGAGAATAACAAGTACAACGAGAAGACTGACCCAGCTGTGTTTTTACAGAATCGGAGAGAGGAAATGGGTTTGGAGGGGCAGAATAAAAGGAAAATGAGAAATGGACCTATTTAAGAGGAGGCAGTGATCAGAGCACAACAAATGTGCAGCCAGCCTGTGTACTGCAGCATCAGGGCTCCCATTGCATATATGTCAAAGAGTTGTGGTTGCCCCTTTTCTCACATGCAGGACCACAGTCTGTACCTTCAATTCATTTCTAGCTGATTGCTCAGCTTCATTTCACTGATTGTGGTAAATGTTTCATACACTGTTGGAGGGGGTATGCCCACAGGGAGGGCTTCTTTATGAAAAATGTATCCCGACAGATGTCTAGGTCTGCCGTCACTGCCACGTAACGCTCATCGAAGCCAGCAGAGAATTGATTAGAAAGCTATCTGACTGTGAGGACAAATCCTTCAAATACTGCCTTGCATCGAGTTGCATTTGAGGAATACAGAAGAAACACTCACATAATTACAAGTTATTAATATCAAATTTATTGAGCCCCTCAGTTGGCATGGAATAATGATGCCATTTGTATTGCAGAATGAGGATATTTTTTCATTTCCTAAACCTGAATAAATCAATCCTTCTGAATATAACATTCAATAAAATAATGTAGAGGTTTTTGCTCATGGTGCCAAAATCATGGACAATTAATGCTCTTTAGTGCCACAGATGTTTTTAGGCTGTTTTAGCACATTGTTTTGGTTTTTATGACTTATGCATTTACTGCAAGGTTGAGCAGGAGCCACTCTCACTAAACATGGTGACGGACTAGCTTCCACCAGAACAATGTCTCCAAATGCTAATGTAGCCATATGTCTGCTTAATGTGTACAGTGAGTTGCCCTTGTTTGCTTACATATTTGACATTCCAACGCTATAATGCTCTAATACGGTAGTGACTTTGTGGCTGTCAGTCCTTGCCAAAATTCAGCATGAACACACCTTAAATGGGTTTGTGCCACCTTAGCATGAGTCCCTTTAATTCAGTTCATGGGTTGAATACTATGACAGTCCATATGGAGTATGTGTACAAAATACTGACATTTCCTCACGTATTGTTTAAAAAAAGATGATCAGCTTCAATGACGATGCTGGTAGTGTGTGAGTGTGTGTGTGGGTGGGTGTCTTATGAGCTGGTAGATTGAGTCAACATATTTTTCATAATAAGTGCCCTTCACCCGTCACTAGATGCCATTCTATATAGAAAAATGAGCCACTTCCTAATCTCTCAATGAAAAAAGTAGAAAGACAGTTAATACTCTTGACAGATTCCAGTGTTATTTCATTATTTATTAGCAATTTTGTCCTTCTGTGCTGTCTAAACTTTCAAACATCACATAAAACACTGTCTTCAAAATCACCCTCATTTGTTGCAAATTCTTGTTGTTAACACCCAATGTACCATTTTACACTTAGTGTTCGTGCTGTAGGTGTACTGCTAGATAATTCAATGAGCACAAGTCCCCAGCACAAAGTCTCCAGCACATGCTAACTCTTGTTTGAGACACTATTTGTAAATGTGTCTTTGGTTTTTTTTATACTGCTATGCTGATGACTCTCAAATTTATTTGCCCTTTAAACAAAATACCTCCTGTGCAACTCCTGAGACGCCTGTGAATGAGCACCTCCTCAGTCATGAGAAAACATTTTTCTCACTGGAACAAGTTTTGACACTAGCTATAGCCTCTCAGTTGGTAGCACTAGCATCTCATGGCAAGACGGTCTCAGGTCGGTTTGCATGTTCTCCCAGGATCTCTGGTGGTTTTCCTCATGACGTTCAGGTCATCTCAACAGGACACTGCTGACTAGTCCAAGGGTTTTATGTCCAGTCCTTGCTGGGAAGTGACATTTAGATACAGCAAGCATATGACATACTATTAGGATTATCATTATCATGTTTATCAGATCTTGTTGATGCTGCTCTGCAAGGTGATCGCTATCAATCAATGCCACCAACTATCTTTAACAATGCCCCTTGCATTAGAATGATCTGTGTTGAGATTGGTGAACTCTGTAGATCTCTTTAAATCCAGGCTGAAAATGTTATTTGTTTTCCCTAATGTGGTGAGCCTCAGCTTTCCACAGTAACTGCAAGTGACTCAGTACCTCATAGTTAGCATTAGGTCAGGTTCCTGCTGATTGGAATTGATTTTGCCTTCCCTGCTCTCCAGTTTCTGTGTGTTTCTGTTGATTAAAATTTATACATGTATTTGAGTATGAATGAGAGTAAATCATAAGGTTCTGTGTATGTGGCTGTCTCCAGACTCACCATCTATTAATTATGTTGCAGTGCTATTAAGTTGGCCAGCATTGTTTGAAACAAGGCATGATTAAAAATATATATTGTAATGATTGAGTAAACTGAGGTAATAAGCATTCAGGCTTACAATACGCCTCAGACCATTATGTGACTGTGTTCGAAGAGTATAAAATGTTAGGCTTGCTATTGTGAGCTGTGCAATGTATTGAAGCGCTGCAATCTGACTGATAAGTTTACACATTTTTGCATTTTACCCTTTGAATTTAACACTGTTGCAAAACCTGGGCCAAATCCATCCTAACTATAAGACAGATGAGCTTAAGGAGCTGTAGAAACATCTTTTGACACTGGTTTGCTCATTGATAGGCTTACAGTATGTTCTTCCTCTGACCTTCCTCCCTATACTGCACTGAAATGCAAAGTTGTCAATGGCAGAGTGGTCAGGAATGTTGAGTAGCAGAGGACCAGAGTTCAGACACAGATACAATAGCCAGAGGTATGAGTGGGAGAAAGCGATACTATTGTCGGTACTTGTTAGTTAATGGTGTTAGAACAACAAGTATTTCTACTAATGGACTGAAATAATCTTCGTTTCAAATATGTAGGAGAAAGTTGGTGACTCTGTACGAGCTGAATGGTAGGTGATATGCACATTTTCTATTTTTCAATAATCCAACATGTTATGCAAGTCTTATATAAATGTGAAAAAACATCACTGGGTTTTCAGTCAACAGTCAGTGATGTGTTGTGAAATCTGTCTGTAGCCTGGTATGAGTGTGCTATATTAAACCTGAGAATGTGGCAAGAAACTGCTGCTGTTCTGATTTGTCTCTGTGTCTTGAAGAAAGAAGGAATTCTGGGCTAACTTCATGCTGTTTTTCTGTCTCCAAATGCTCACCTGTGCACCACTGATGACACTGCAGTTGTCTTATACCAGATCGTATTGCGTCTGCAGTAATGAGTCAATTTCACCATCCAATCGGAAAATTATTACAGGTCATTGAAACTTGTCACAGTTTAAAATAAAATTTCACTTCAGCGTACACAAGATAATGCCCTTGAGGAGCAATGTATCGGTGGCAGATCGAAGACTGCCTGAAACACGAATCTAAACTATGTTAACTGTCACAGTGCAGTACTAATACATACTTTGCATCTGATATTGGCTGCTGCCTCTGCCTCCCAACCCCATCAAACCTGCAGCATAAAAACTATCATCAAAAGAATTTTGATGGCGAATCATTCATCATGTTCAGACGCAAGGCTATTGTGCTGCAATCATGAATGTGTTTACCAGGGTCCATTTACAGTGGTGGTGAGTGAATGTCAATTGTATAGCATGGGCTGTACCTGGAGGTTGTAAATGCATAGGCATTGGACTGTTCATTCTGGGCGTAGCGGAGGACATCATAGCTGGTCTCAGCCATGCCATTTACAGTAATGTGCTGGGTTATTGTAAATAAATGACTGGCCTTAGGTGTGCAAAGCCATTTGGACATAAAGACATAAAGCAAAGGTAGGAAACCACAAAAGCAATCTGATGAACAAGTGTTACATAGAGAGTATTTTTCTCCTTTTTCTTTTCTTGTTCCCTAACAAACACCTCGAGCATTTGATTGTAATGTTCTGGCCTAACAAACTTGAGATTGGGATTTATTTTCTTTTCCATTATCTTCCTCTTGATAACAAGGTAAATTATTTGGTGATTACGGTGGATGGGGAGCCACTGAGTCAATCAGTTTCCAAATGGAAACTGGATGGAACAAATACAAATTGAATATGGAAAATCTGTCTCCAGGGACCCAGCAGATAGATAGACGTCTGGTCAAATCTAATACTAAACAACTTTTGAATGATTCTAATTCTCGCGGCCTGCCCGATGGATGGCATCAGCCTTTTCAACTGACAGTATAAACAGAAAAAGGTTTAAGTTATATCAAGACCCTGCGAACCAAAATAGCTGGGGGAGAATTTTCATTAAAGAGCAAAGAAAATGAACCACTTTGCATGGACCCTGGCTATAGTCATGGTTGAAATTCCCTCACAAAGCTTTCATCACAATGCTTGACTGACTTTGATAAATTTCATTCTACATAGCTTCAACCCAGTGATGCTCCGGCACACTCACCCTATACACAGACACAAACACACACAAGAGTGTAGCATGCACAATCACGTAAACACACACAAGAAGGGAGAAGAGAGAGACGCATGAATTTAGTGCCTTTAGGAAGACAAAGAATGAATCCAGGCTTCCTTACCATTTAATTGTCAGAGAAAACACACTTTCCTCTGTGTTTTTTAACCGTCACCCCCGCGGGGACCAGTGCTTCCTTGTTCATGATATTGTCTGTCATATCTTATAGCTTTTTACCTTTTTCATATGCCGTAAGTCTCCTGGAGAACTGCAGTGAAACGATAAGTTTCCACTATTTGCATGTTCTTGGCTGAAATCCTCTCCTTCACTCATTCTTCTCAGCCCTTCTGAAGAGCTCGCACGCCATAACTCACACAGCCACCCATGCTTTGCAGCCAAGCCCAGGAGCCTTCTCGGAGGAGATTAAAGAGGAAAATTCTGAATGCATGGAGAAGCATTTGCTCCTCTGAACACTCATCTTCACTGTCAAAGGAAAACACATGCGCAATAACATATGAAGGTAGAGGAAACTGTTCACATGTGAATGCTAACAGTGCAGATGTAGTGTTGTTTTCTGCCATAGTGATCACTGAGGCACTGCAGATTGCTGTTTTTCAAAAGGAAAAATAATACAAAACTTTTTCTAGAAAACTCTGCTCCGTCCACTCCTCCATTATGAATACACATCTTCCCATCAGCTATCACTGTGGAGACACAGGCTTGCTAAATTAAATCCTGCCTGTTGAGAATAAAGCTATTTTTACCAGCATCATGAGACTGAGAGTCAATCCAAGCTGGAGCTGCCTATAAAGAGGAGAGGCAATCTTGGTTCTGAATGGGTCTGAACGCTCAATCAGCAATATACTGCACTCCAAAGGAAATAAGGCAACCACTTCAATCCTGACATTGATTTCTTTCTCTGTCCTCTCAAACGCTGTCTTCACGATCACAGACAGTCACATAACTCCACATTACACTCACGGAAATGAGTGTCTGATGAAACATGCGGTGCTATCTGTGCACTTACATTTTTTTTTCTCATGAATTGCAGATTCTGAAGCATAGCTCAGGCTCTGTCTCAGCCTCAGTATGGTTATCAAAAGCTCTAATGACCGGGGACATTGCAACTGCAAACCAATGTAATATTGCATCAAACCACAAGAGGGGGAGGCACCACCTGTTTTATTCCCAGTAGCTGAACATCAGAGCAGGTTTAGATGACGGGCTCAATGCAAAAATGCACCACGAGAATGGTTTTGCATGCTGTCCTGTTTGAGAGGAAATTTGCAGCATGGATCAAAAAGGGGATGCACTGGACAAATTAAAAGCAGGCATACCTGAGAACAGAGACACAAATCAACACAGGCCTGAGCCAGCCTGCTTTGATAACAGCCATAAACCCCAGAGGCTGCCAGTGATATGCTCCACTGGCTGCAATCTATTATATAAATATGCAAAAATTTTACATGCGTGTCTGTTATCTGCCCAAATCTCCATTTTGTACCAGTAATTTAGATTTGTATCATATGCTGGAGAATAAAAGGGAGGAGAGAGATGTGCAGTGTTATCACTTGACCAGTAGGTGGAAATACATGCATATTAAGTGGATGAGTCAGTGCCAAAGAGCTTTTACTGCAGTGCCAGGAAGAAGACCCTTTCAAGCAAATAGATACTTTTTCTTAGAAACAATATTGCTTATTGAAAACAGGTATTGAGTTTAAAATGGCATAATATATATGTGGTATTGAAACACAAAATACAGTATATTCACTTTGCCACTAAAAACACAGCAGTTCTGTTGAACATGACTCAGGGATTTTGCTGCATGTTTTGGGTAATTGTGTCATTATTTTGTGTATGAAAGTCTATAAAACAAATCTGAATGTTTTACGAAAAAAATCTTATTTCAAGGTAAGCGTTGGAGCTTTCGAACACATCACATGGTGCCCCTCCACAACTAGATTGACTTTGTTCAGTTGCCATGGAAATGTAAATGTAAAAAGTTTCCATGATGTAAGCAGCTGTAAAAGCTCTCATCCGTGTTGGCATAAAAAGCGATCTGTATATACATTTATTACAGCACAGAGAACAGAAAAACACAAGAACACTTGAAAGGCACCCCTGAACAGGAGCTCTTCACCTTCAAAATGATAAAACGCCAGGACTAATCTGATGGATTTTTCAACCACAGGATCATGCTATAATTGTTCTAGCCAGTGGACATGATACCAGAGAAGAACTCATTTGTTCCTGTTTGCTCCTATACCTGATATGCCCCAAATAACAAACACTTGGCCTGTGTCACCCTTTGAGGTGGATGAATGCTGAACAGAACAAAGATTGTCACTTGTCAGGTACAAATCAAGTTATATATTCGGACTCTATAGGCTTAGTGCTTGTCTGTCTCTCCATGGTGGAATCATTGAAATACACAGAGGATTATGTTTGAGGTTGGCTGCAGGTCGATTTGCATGTGACCATTTGCACTGATGCTGTTCCTACCTCTGTAAAGTTAGGCGGCAGAGAGATGGTATCTTGTATCACACTGTTTGACATGTTCGTTTTTTGTCCTAAGAGCTGACAGGTAAGTTGGGCAGTTGCAGATGAACAGAATGTTATCCCTCGTCCATAACATTCAAGTGTGTCTGTTAGCATGTGCAGTTAAAAACTAATCAGGGAAACCCGCTTGACCACCAACTCCATCTGCATCAGCACCTATTCAAATTATTCATTAAATTTTATGGCTAGTGGGGCAAAAATCTGCACAGCCGCTAGTTGATAGAATGACTGTGTTGGGGCCTATGTGTTACTCATAAATATCACAATAAAATATAGATCAACAAATGGGGGGGGGGGGGTGCAGACCCGCTGGCATGTGTGCTGCATACTGATAATGCTGAAACCCCACAGACACAGGATGAATCCTCAGATGCTACAGAGAGGTGAGAGCTCTCACTGTGGAGATGGTGAGCACTAATTCATAAAGCCCACTGGGCACAGCAGGATCAATACTGTGTACAGATTTTTTTTTTTTTTTTTTTTTTACATCTTCGAGGTGAAAATAAGCTGTTTGAGCTTTGTTTATTTCAGGCAATTTGACTGATGTGCACTTCTATTCTTTGTACAACCATCAAAAGAGCAGCTAAGGATAAACTGCACGGAGGCATTTTATACGTTCGAATAAAATCACTTTGATGACTGTCAGGAAAAAAACATTTGTTCGCTCCCTGAGGCCTGAGTAATGGAGTAATTATGCCATTAAAAACTCAAAATGACATAAAAAGAATAGCACTAGAAATTTGTCAGCTCCACAATGCTGCGTTTGGCACTCCGTGTGGTGAAACAGCACAGGGCATGGCAGGGAGACGAATTGTGATTTTGTGCTTTGATTGTAGTTGAAATGGAAATCTGTTTTAAAAATCTGTGACCAAATGTTGCACATGCTACTCTGCTGTATAGGCCTACCTGTTTGATTTTCCACATTCAAAACGTTTAGCAAACATATTGACACTGTCACTGTTACTGTGACTGCATGTCTGTCTCTCTGTCTCTGTCTCTCTCTCTCTCTCTCTCTCTCTCTCTGACTGCTTTTCTGTCTGTCTGTCTGTCTGTCTGTCTGTCTGTCTGTCTGTCTGTCTGTCTGTCTCACTCTCTCTCTCTTGCTCTTCCTCTCTCACCCAACCGGTCGAGGCAGATGGCCGCCCACCCAGAGTCTGGTTCTGCTCGAGGTTTCTGCCTGTTAAAAGGAAGTTTTTCCTCGCCACTGTCGCCAAGTGCTTGCTCATGGGGGAATTGTTGGTTTCTTTGTAGATAAAAGAGCTTGGTCTGTACCAGCTCTATATGGAAAGTGTCCTGAGACAACTTCTGTTGTGATTTGGCGCTATACAAATAAAATTGAATTGAATTGAATTGAAAATTGAATATTAATACTTGCAGATTATGAAAATATGGGTGGGTAATCAGCCAGTGCTTTATATATCAGCTGGCCTGCAGGAGCAAGGACATGAATAGGAGCCCAGACAGGAGGAATAAGAATAAAAAGGCCCGTTCAAGAGCTATGATTTAACCAGAAATTTCAGTCCATCAATTTCTCCATCAGTGGGCTTATTGACACAAATGTCATTACAGTGTACTGTCAAAAAAAGAGTCAGGCAAGAGAAGAGCTATATCATTATTACAGTGATTATGTTTCTTGATCACAAGTTAGGCTAATTATCACTGGCTGTGATGTCAGAATGACTCTATGACCTATAGAAGCAGCTAAACAATGTTTACAGAGGCCTTAACTGTGCTGCGGTCAGTCATAATGATCATAAGTTGCTCAATAGGATAAACAAACCATGGGTTCCATGTTTGTGCATGTAGCAAAATGTTAATTTCAATTTCCCCCCTTTTATCTGGTATTTTACTTTTCCAGGTGGTGAAGGGAGGAGAAGGGCAGCACTGGGAGTGTCCTCATAGTCTATTGGATGTGTATTAGGTTGCTGCATTTGTTGTATAGTCTATGAGTTGTAAATTAAGACCACAGACTTAGAAAAAAAACAAAACAAAAAACAGTAGAAAACATGTATTTATCAAATGTATTCCTCTGGTTTTTAATTCAAGAAAATCAAATTACTTCCACTTGACTCCAATCAACCATCTGAGTAAAATGAAATAAACTGAAATAAAATTGGAAAACCAATAATGTACAGTGTATGTAATGTTTCCTCTGTGTGACCTAATTTGTTCAGTTATCAGCTCTTAGTTGTCTTTGTTTTAGAAACTGAACATTCCTTCGGGTTATTAGTTTGAAATCAGGCTGGAATTTATTTGCTTGCAATGTTTAAAGCTGTTAGTCAACCTTGGTTTCTTTCAGAGATCATCTTCAGTTTTGGGCATTTAGGGAACATCTGTAAATTAGAGCTGTAGAAAATAAACTAGGTTGCAGTGTCATCCTGCTGTTAAATCACCTGTGTCATTCTAAGAGGCAGTTACAAACAGTGGATTTTGTCAGCTAATTTGGAGGATTGGCGATAAATTTGTCCTCTGATTTTAAAATGCAACTTTGAAAAACAGAGAATTCTTCAGTTCAACTGCATGAAATCTTCCCAGTTGACTGTTGTTTATATGTAATGTTTGCCACATTTGGCCTGCCAGCTCAATCCAGGTCGACAGTCCCGTGAACACACATATTCTGTGCTATATTTGGCACTTTAGTCAGAAAAACATGTATACAGACCCCTCTCAAATCACTCTATAATTTTACATTTGTTTGTTTGACTTTTACATCATACAGTTGACATACCAGTAAACAGTAAACATACCAAATATTCTTATGTCCATAATGCCAGTAATGCACACTATAGATAAATGTATAATTCAACATATGCTAACAGCTGCTTACACACTGTGAACAGGCCTTCCCTTTCAGCTGATTAGCACTCCATACTATAACATGAAGATGGAGGGTACGTGTTCTAATCTGAGTGACGCACGTTATCAAAGCATGATTATGCATACCAGATTCACTGTGGCTCCTTGGTTGAATCTTAAGCCTGCAGCTTAAGACCACACACATTTTTGTGCTTATCTGCGTATAAGACTGGTTCATTATGACTTTGCATTCTTCCTTGTTTTCTAGTTTATGCAGTGGGTAGTGGAAGAATTTTGTTGATAATGAAGAGGAGCATAATGGAGATGAGTCAGTCCATGCTAATGTGTGAAGGCTGCGGGTTGTTCCTAGGATGTGCCTAATTTATAATGCATCCGGTGTGTTCTCAGACTGCCAAAGGGCCCCCTTCTCGTTAACTGACTGCAAAATATATTGACTGAAGGGCATCAAGGAGGCGTCCCAATCACATCTCAACAGGCACACAAGAGCAGCGGTCCCACTCTGGTCTCCTTATATACTGCGATGCCTCAGCCCCTCAGACGCCCAATGAAAGACATTCCCAACTCAACACGACAGCCAAGTAGACACCCACATCTCTGCAGATACCTCACCAATATACCCGTCAATGTCTCGCTCCATCTTATCCTCGCCTGCGAACAAAACCCAAAACAGCTTGAACTCGTTCACTTGGGGCTGAACCAGGCGAGTAACTGCTCACCGATAACTGGAGCACATCTTCCAGTCTCCATTAATAAAAGAAATGGCTGAAAGTTCACAGGAAAAGTCTGTGTAGTCCGTGAAACTGAAAAGGCAATGTTTTTTGAAGACAACCCAGCAATATCTACAGCTTTCTGTATCTCCCCTTGAATCTAATCCGCAAAGGGCAAATAGTCTTAGCTGCACTGTGTGACTAGCATGCTAGCTACAAAGTGCTTTACAACAGCAAGAAAATATGGCTAAAAGAGAGAGGGATACAAGTTCTAAAATCATCAGAAAGCTAAAGAAAACAAATGTGTTTGAAAATTATTATTTCAGTCTTATATCAGTCTTATTTGGCTTCTTTGAGACTGTGCAAGAAGCCACACAGAGTCAAAGAATGACAGCAGCTGAAGCCATGACCTTAAAGGAGCCAGAGGCATGAATATTTGCGGCTCCTCCCGTTAAGAAACCATTTATTTGTTTGCATCTCAAGAGTACCATTTAAAAATCAATCCAATAAGTGACTGGGAGCCAAAAGGCCCTTTTTAAAGCAGACATTTTGACATCATAAGAGGAAAAGCACAGATGTAAATGATACAATTACTGATGGCTGAATTTCATTTGGCTGCTTCAGTTTCAGGCTCCTGGTATTGTTCATATGGCTCACTGTCATCATGGCTTACAGTAATAGGACAGAGCCTTTGTTAACGTTAATGGTATCACCTGTGCTTTTCCTCTTATGACATGTGAAAAAGGTCTACAGTGTCCGATGCAAAAGTGGTATCAAGCAAAAGCAGTGCAGAACAGGTGACACAGCTGACATTTTGACTTGTCCTCATGTCATCGTAGAAAAAGGCCTATTGTGAGAGCCTCCTGTTGCTCCAGACATGCCATTCCACACCTGCCTACCAGCTGTCACAAATGAGTTTCCTGCCTCAGCTCATCATCCGACCCTGCTGGTCCTTGCCAGTATTCAGTCCTGATATTTAAAGAGAGCAGCTCTCTGCCTGTACGTGCCACACTGTTTTCTTTCTTTCCTCTGTTTATCACACATGCTCAGACTCAAACGTTTTTTAACCATCCTTTTGGGTACCACATTCACCACTGCTATACTAGCAGTATGAACTGAGTTGACCAAAACATGATATGTAGCATGCAGTATGTCAAAAATACCCAAGATGTCTTATGGATTCTGCAAAAATCGCCTACTGTGTCCCACAATGCAAAGCGGTCACAGCAACTAGTTGGGCCAACAACATGAAGATTTTTACAATTTCTGTATGCTGTTTCATCACTAAATGTTCTTCTAATGATTTTCCATGCGAGAAGAAGAAATCAGCTGTGTAGATTTTGAATAATGGCAGTGTTTTTGGAGAAGCTCCACAATTCCTGCGGGGGTTAGCTCGCACACAAACCACTGCAGCAAACATAGCATACTGCAGCAACAATGGCAAGCGAAAGGTGTTATTCTGTCATTATGTTACATTTTTGACAAATTTTATCTATTTAGTTATGCAGCTATTGACGAGGAGGAAACGTTCACACTATGACAATATGGCCATTAAAGTGAACAAAAATTCCATCAATCAACACGTTTAAAAAGGCTCCCAGATGCACTGGAGCAATGATAGCAGGAATAACAAGGATAATGTTACACTGTTACCAAAGCAAGAGAAACACCCAGAGAACTACCTCTAACTCACGTTACATTTGCAGTGAAGCAATGCCATAAAACGCTGGTGAGTCTGGCTCTCTCCAGTTGTCAGAGAGGCGTTACCCATCTCTCACGTAAATGCTCACCTTTGGGAAAATTGTGAAAATCCACACTCTCTGCTTTCAGAGCATAAGGTGACGCTGCACAGTAATGCTGCTTTGTCACTGGACTTGTTATTGCTTACTTCTGCTTTCCAAAACCAGACAGTGGCTGAACTTACCCAACCAGACTACAAAATAAATTGATTTCACAGTCTCATACTGAATGCTTTTATGAAAAACAGAAAGCGTGTAGGCTGTTCTGAATGTCAGCCCTGTGACTGACTGGAATCTGCCCAGGTATTACCCCAGCTTTCGCCCAAAGTCAGCTTCAACACTTAAGGATAAGTAGATACAGCTAACGAATGGGTGGATATATTAAAAACAAACAAAAAAATAATCCAACAAAAACTAACAGTTATTTAGGTGCTGGTGGTCCCCTGTTAGCGGTCCACAGTCACCTCAACAACAGCTTCATTTGTTTACAGTAGTTGTACTCAAAGCATTGCAAATAATTCAATAATGACAAACTGATATTTGAAGATACAACACAAAGCGCAACTCAATGAACCCCAGTTCTCTTCCTTTTGGAGTGAGTGTCAGGTTCAGTTCAGGTCCAGCACAGAAATAGCTGCATGTATACGGGCCCAAGGTTGAAGAACATTGTTTTCCTATCAGTGCTTTGCTAACCTTAATCATGGAAAACATAAAGTCATCTGATAAGACTCTTAAAACGAATCAAGACAAAATATAAAGCATCATATATGTCACTGATAAGAGTCAACAACAGCTCAGGGGGGTTTTCATTACAAACTCATTTGCTCAAGTGTGGATTCTTCCTGTTATATGACGCAGCTCAATCACTGTAATACGACATAGTCGTCAAAGACGACATAATGGTTCGTACAAAGCAACATTATTGAGCCTCTTATCTAACATCATGTGAAATACAAACAAAATTTAGACTGAACTCCATCCATGTTTAGTTGTGTCACATAGACACCTTATTGTCAAGTCAGTTGAATTGCTTAAAATTACTGCTGACAAAAGGAAATATACAACTGGAAGATGATTGTTGTAATTTTACATTTTTCTATTTTTCTTGCAGTATCCTGTAGAATGACATTCATCGCTTCTCTTCAGCTTGACTTCGAGCGTCCTTGTGACAATGAAAACACCTCTATTTGCGCTTTTATTCCCACAAAACAGGTTTTCAGGCTTATACAAGTTATGGTACATATTGCTTGTTATATCATGAAGAATATATGAGGGGCGATTCGCTTTGCGATATATTCCTCCCTCACCACCATTCCATCCTGTCTGTCACCAGTGTTTGCATTGCATCAGAAATGCATCTAATAATGGGAAATATGTTCATGTTTTCTATAAAAGATTCCAAACTGAAGCACTGCATCAATCATATAGTTGATTGTTGTTCCATATCAAATCTATACGCAGCACAGAGAGAACTCTGTTTCCATCTTCCCAAACCAGTGTTTTTAAAAGCATTACACATAAAATGAGATCAACAGCAATCTGTTGTCAAAACTGAGCTCTTTGAGGATAAACAGAGACATCAAATGTCTCCAGTAAATTCTTGATTCTTGACTTTTAGCATGCAAGAACCAGGCTAACAGCTATGTATTTGGTGAGTGGCAGACACCAGTTTGCAGTCTTTCAGCTTTTAATCCACTTCATCCACATCTGCATGTAATGAGAAGGACTTTTTTTTTGGGGGGGGGGGGGGGGGGGGGGGGGTGTTACAGTAAATTGATAACAATATTCTTCTTACCTTCTCAGTACATACTGTACTTTATGGCCTGAATCAACAGGCTATTTATGTTAGAGAAACAGGAGAACTGGAGCATCAGCAAAACCTGACTTTATTGAGAGCCTGAAAAAGAACTTTGTCACGACTGATAGTTCTTCGAGATGAGTCTCTTGTAATGTGAGGTATTTTTAACATTGGAGTAGATGTGTGGCTGCTTTATGAAAGAAAGGTTTTACCACATTCTGTGAATTAGTCTCGCTCAATTCCCCCTGAAGGAGATGCAGAAGGAGATCATATGCTTACCCAAAGATCCTCCAAAAGATCTGGGTCATCCAGCAGAGACTGGAGACCAAACACGCATGACCGGACAAAAGCTGTGTTCGGACTCACGTCAGGAGAGCGCCCGTCCATTTGGCTTTTGATCCAAACAAACACAAAGTACTGCTGCCGGAAAAATGTCTTCGGTTGGGCCACTCGACCTCTCCACAACATAGAATTTCTAATGATTATTAATATAACATACTTAATGTTTCTTCAATCACTTGTTTTATCAAATCTGAGAATGAAGACGATGATGATGAAGAAAGACCAAGAGTCAAGTAGAGTCTGGTGCATTCAGCCTATTTGACTGTATCAGCATGCAAACACAGCCAAACCCAGGCTGGTTCAGGAGCACAGACACTGAAGTACAAACACATTCTGCTGTCCTCCCAAGTGAGTTGCATGTCTTGTCTTGGTTTTTTTTTGTTTGTTTTTTACAATACTTGGGGATTTCCACCAAAATATGGTTGCTTGGGATCTGCTGTTGGCCCCTTGCCAAGTGCTTTAGCCACCTGGTCATTCTGTCACTGTTGGTGTCCCAGCCCAAATAAAATATGAGAATATGAGTATCACAGGGGCAGATCTCAGCTGGCCGCTACTTTCCTGAGTTTAGGCCCGTCTGTCATTCTGATCTGACCGTAAATGTTTTCAGGAAAAATACACCGCAGCACTCTCACTTGAACTATGAGCATGACTTGCATAATTCTGCAATCTGATAATATAAACGATTGGATGAAGAGTTTGTATTGCAAATTAATATTGACAGAAGTGTCCTACTGGAAGAGAGTCATAATCTGACCAACCATCAAATCAGAATAAATACAACCAATTTCTGTGGGCAGGCACATGCAGGGGATGTTACATCTGTATGTTATGACAGATATAAACATCTCAAAGCCATGGTGTTGTGTAGTGCTAATGTTTTGTCAGAGTTGCAGGATTATATTTATTTTTCTTCACATCTTTCTTTCTGTGTGTGAAATTTTCATGAATATTTCATCAGGTTTAATCTGAGAGGAATCTGAACAAATAACTCAAATAACTCATAGTGTTACACAACTCATACAGTGCATGTACCGAATGCGTGAAGAGCTAAACACTCCGGTTATTTATAAGTGGAACAGACCAAAAAAATGGAAAAGAACAACAAAACAAAAAACCTCCATAGGCAGAGGAGATATGTATGAGACTACACACCAATCAGAATCCCTCAAAGCAGTGTGAGAATGAATCATGACATTACACTCTACACATTTCCTCTTGACTTTGCCCTTTGTGTTCGTCACATGTCTTGGGAACACTCTCACTCTGAGCACAATATTCACCGTTGTCTTTGCTAGTGTTAAATATAACCTGAACACTGACCAGGGTATTTGATTAACATTAGCAATGGCCCTGAGGATTTGCTGAGATGTTAATCTTATCTTGACAAAAAAAATCATATGACATCTGAGGCATGTGATATGAATAACTGGGAACCAGACAGGGCGGACCACTGTTTTGTTGATTCGTGTTTTCTATTTGGACTTGTGCTCTGCTTGAACGACACAGCTTTCGGACTGGCTCAGCTGAACCTGCAGCACAGGCAAATTTATATCAATGACCATATCTGCATATGTCTGCTCTGACATCTGCAGGAAATATATATACTGCTTCACATATATGTAAGCGACTTTAATTATATATAAAACTTATTTTCATTAAAGGCGCTTTTAGACCCTGTGACAACAGTGGCATTTCAATGCACATTTTCATAATTTAATTCTAAGCCTTGGGCATACCATCAGCATCTATTCAATTAAACATGGTCTTAGAAAACGTACTTAAGCTCTCTGTTATTCGTTTTACTGCTCCTCTGCAGGCAGCACTAACTGTTTTTTGTCCTGTGTCTATCGAGTATGAGGATATGGAGCGCAAGATGTTCTCAGGTCAGTGTTGGTTGTTGTCATCGATATTAATGTGCATCAGTATTCGTGTCTGTCTGATAATGATAACTGACTGTATGCAGACTTTGTATAATCAAAATGTGGTGTGGCACATTAAATCACAATATGTGTGCATATAATGTGCTGTATCTATATATGTATGTGTATATTTTTGTATATATTCTCATAGTGTAGATGTGCGGTTCTCTAAATGTACACGTTAATGCTTTTTTTCTCTCTGTATGTATGCGGAAAATGTGAAGTGAGGTGTGTTTCACAGTGCTACATTCGATGCACAGCACACTGCAGCTGATTCTACCTGTCAGTCAGATGAAAAACACAACACAGCAAGGCCAAAAACGTTCTGCTATCCCATCACCTTTGAAGTGACACACAAAGCACAAGTCAATGAAAAACACACACTGGTGTTGTTTAAGCTGTCTTGTTTACAAACCCTTTAAACACTTAACTAAATGCTACCACTGCTAGCGCACACATAATGCATGAAACAGCTCTAAGCTACAGTACCCTTTCCTTCTCTACCTGTGCAGAGCAACTGCAGGTTAATTCTCTCACAAAGGAAAGAGTGATGATCCCACTAGAAATCAGTGCAAACTCCTTTAAGCTCCTGTCAAATAAGTTAACATCACAGGCAGTTACACTCTTCACGTTAATGAGTGCAAATCAGGACTGAAGGGAGAAAAGCGAGCAGACACAGTGACATCAGCTCAAGACAAGCATTTTGACCTGTGGTGGAGAGAAATCCTCTTTTTTTCTACATTTTTTGACATTTATGCTTGATTGAATCAACACTGGATTACTTACTGGGCGAAGCAGGCAGTAGCTGCTGTGCAGGTGGGTAATTAATTTGGCATAAATTAAAGGAACAGTTTGAAATTTGGGGAAATAAACCTATTAACCCAGGATGGATGAGAAGATCAATACCACTCTTGCGTATGTACAGTAAACACACAGCTCAGCGGCCAGTTAGCTTAGCTTAGTTTAATCTTAGCTAGCCTGGTTCTGTCCAAATGTGTAAAATCTGCATAACAGCAACTCAAAAATTCACTAGTCAACATATGGCATATACCTTGTTTGTTTAATTCACTCAAAAAACAAACAACAGTTTGTTGTTTTATGTGGTTTGTTTTGTCAAATTATTCCTTATGGGGAGCAGTTGGCACCCAGAGGTGAATCCATAAGTTACTGATCCCCCCTGACTTGGCTCCTGCTACATATTTACCATATGGAGATGAGAGTGGTATTGATCTCATCTGTTACTCTGCAAGAAAGTGAAAAGAGTTTCCAAAATGACAAACTATTCCTTCATACAAATACATTTTCTTATTTGGGGATATAGGTCCCCTTTAAACTCAATGGGAATGAAAGGATCCAAGTGAAGGGACGATTTCAAACCAAGTCTTCAAATTTTACATTCAACAAAAGCCACCAAAATTCACATTATTATCTTTCATGTGCAAATGATTTCTTTCAGTCATAAATCTGTGCATCTCTGCCTACCCCTATACCTGGTGAATGTCGTAATAAATAAAATTAAAGCAGCATTTTAAACCAAATGAATTCTGTCTCTCACACATGGGCTGGAAAAACCTTAGATTGACACTAGCTGACAATAAACTGAACTGATTTTCTTAATGAAAATAAAGACTTAAAGCAAACCTCCAACGAAACAGAATAATTCCTGACTACTTGGTCTATTTTATTGCACAAGCCGTGGAGGTTGTAATTGGCAGGAACTACACACACAGTCATTTTGCTGAAATTATTTTCCACCACGACTCTCACATTCACTGCTGAAGTGCATGCATGCATACAGTACATTGTTACCCTATCACAAAGAATAAACACGTTCCTTCTCGACGTGCTGATCACTTTGAAGGTTTTGTGTTTGTGATCATGTTCTTTTATCTGCTTCTGTTGTTGTGTCTGTCCTCTGATGCCACCATATTGTGGGCTTTATGTGATCTTTTCCATCTCTTATGAACCGCCTCAGGCCACTGCGATGTGCATATTATCTCATTAATGAGGAATAACATACTGTGGGTTGTTACAATTAAGTGGTCCAGGAAGTAAGTAAGTAAGTGGTTACTTCATTGTCAAGAAGTAACCAATCCATATGTAAGGTGTCTTTTACAAAGGCAGGATTTTAAAGCTAGGATTAACTGCTCTCAATTAATTGAATTGTTGGTTTTGTGTAGATAAAAGAGCTTGGTCTGTACCAGCTCTATATGGAAAGTGTCCTGAGACAACTTCTGTTGTGATTTGGAGCTATACAAATAGAATAGAATAGAATAGAATTGAATTGAATTGAATTGAATTGAATTGAATTGAATTGAATTGAATTGAATTGAATTGAATTGAATTGAATTGAATTGAATTGAATTAAGAGCTACTTTGGCTGTGATTCATGCCCTGAAAGTAGTCATAAAGATCTATTGACTTTAACAAGCTGTCATTTATTGTGTTGATCCAGGGTGGAGTTTTATAGAGTGCTCATGCTCTTTTTCAGCACAGGTGCACATCTTCACACTCAGGAGCTGACCAGGGCAATCACCATCCTCCAGTGTCAGCCACTGAGCAGATGGGAAGTATGACCCCACTAACCCTGTTACACTAGTAGTCACAGTGGCAATTGTTGAAGGAAAGAAAAGACTCACTGCTCAGGTTTGGAGATTTGTAGCAGCCACAAGTCCAGTTTTAAGGCATTGTAATCAATACTTATGCCGACAGTACAGTCTTGTGAAGAAAGCTCAATTATTCCTTTGCAGTAACAGGCTACACAAAACCAAACAACAACTTTTATGGCTATTAATGTCCCATAAACTTGCATTGTCCACTCACTGCAGCTTTGAATAAACCGATATGTGAGCGTCCTCTAAGACATAACTAATAACGTGATGCACGGACAGATCCGGAGCACTTTATTCCTTCTTCTTCATAATTTTTGAAAGCAGAAAGAAATTCATTTCTATAGTAGAAAATGTATCAACCGTCTCACAATCTACTGTCGATGGAATTCAACATTTCATGACTTTGGCAACTGTCTGAGTTGCTTTAGACTTTGGCATCATAATTGGTTCCCCATCGTTGCTTTACTTCACTGAGAGATCAACACCAGCCTTTCCCAGACATGACTGGATGAGCACACCACTCACTGGGCTGTCATTGGTCTTGACCATCAAACTGACAAAGCATGGCTGCTACTTTGGAAGTTTCTCTTTGATCTATTCATCCAAACCAGTTTATCCTTTCACAGCAGCATCACCTAAACTGGGCTCACAATAGCTTTAATGATGGTATGAGCTTCAAGCTGCAGCTGACAAATAATAGATTAATGTTGTCTGAGGGCTGCACGGTGGCGCAGCAGGTCGTGCGCGTGCCTCACTGCAAAAAGGTTGCAGGTTCGATTCCCGGGTCGGGCCTTTCTGTGTGAAGTTTGCATGTTCTTCCCCTGCATGCGTGGGTTCTCTCCGGGTACTCCGGCTTCCTCCCACAGACCAAAAACATGCTCATTAGGTTGATTGGTGACTCTAAATTGCCCCTAGGTGTGAGTGTGAGTGTGAATGGTGTGTGTATGTGCCCTGCGATCAGCTGGCGACCGGTCCAGGGTGTACCCTGCCTCTCGCCCGTTGACAGCCGAGATAGGCTCCGGCCCCCCCGCGACCCCGAAAGGGATAAGCGGCATAGAAAATGGATGGATGGATGGATGTTGTCTGAAAAATATCACTAGAAATGATGTCATAGCATTTTTGTCACAAATCAGTTTGAACAGTTATACTGTGAGGCTGTACTTAGGGGATTGCAGCCCCTCAGGTGGTGGCTTTACTCCTCTCTTGTTTTCAGTCTCACTACACCTGCGAATACAGTCAAAACCAAATAGACTTGGCTGGATGTTCTGCCAGTAAACATGTTTTTGACTTGTAGATACAATCCTCATACAACACCGTATGACTCTTCTTTCTATCTCTGTAAACCGTGGTTATGCACGTGGATCTAAATCCAAGAGATCAGTGTGATGAAATATGAATTAATAATGTGAATTCAGTTCAGGGGGGATTATTTGCTGTCAGAAGCAGACAGAGTTTAAAGTGTTCATTGAAGCAGGTCTTCTATGTGTTCTGGACCAGTGAGACCGAAAGTCCCAAAGTGTCCCAGCCTGAGCGAGAATAATTATTTTGTGGTGTATTTTGGACAGTAGTTGAAACACAAAGGGAATGAACCATAGGTACTTAAAGCCAGCGTGAGATAAGCTCACATATATTCCCACAGACCTGTGGTCAGATCCCTGCAGAGCCCTCTCTGCTGAGCCGCTTCAAGCTCCGGATCAGATACTGTCCTTTACAGCTGATCCACGATGATGTCTGAACAGAGCTCAGGAGAAAATCACATCTTTAGTGTGAGAGTTATGCAGCAGCCTTTGGGGCATATTCACCATAAAAGAAACTTAATTGCTTATGATAGCATGAATCAGTTCAACTCCCTAAAGCTGAAACAAATGATAATTTGGAGAAAAACAAAAGTGGGGATGTTTAAAAGCCCTTTGGAAATGTGGATTAATTGAAAGGTAAAAAGTAACACAAATCTCTTTTTATATAAAAGTAACTGAAGCATGTTGTTTAATTGTACGTTTATATTCTGTTAGAAAAAAAAAATCTGTTTTTCTCACAATTTCATCCTCCCACTGCCTTAAGCCTTTTAAAGTAACTATAAAGCAGTTATTGTTGTCTTCAGTCTCACTGATTCTTCCATTTTGCTATTTTTAAGTTTTAAATGGAATTCTTTGTTATCTTTGTAAGTATCACACTTCAGAATGGATCATTTTACACTAATATGAAAGAACACAATAAACATGTTGTTTACTCTCCTCCTTAATTGAAATGTATAATCAGGGTGTACCACTGTCTAGATTTGCGGCGTTTAGGTTCAGTTTCGGTCTTTACACATTACAGAACAGAGCGAGTGATCTATGGAGGGAGGGGACTCCCGCACCCTGAGGCGCACGCTGCGGTTGGCGCCGCGGATGCGCACGGCAAATGGTCAGATCATAGATTGCTTCCATAGATAAGCATGTTCTAAGGACGACACTTGATTAGATTTTACGTTTCCCTCGTTCAACCAGTCTTGGTTGGGGGAACTAACGCCGGGAGGAACTCAAGCAGAAGCGACGCGCTCCTGGAGAGTTTACTACCCAAGTTTGGAGACCAAACGCCGTCTGAAGGGCGTTAATTACAGCCACACTGAGGCGATTTTTTACCGGATCTGAAGATGAATGACACGGGCGTATTTTGCAAAAACCATACAGAGAACTTGACCGACAAGTCATGCCTGAAATCAACCTCCCCATCATACAGCCACATCGACATCGCCACTTTCATGCACATATTCCCTTCAATTTATGGCATCCTGTGCTCAGTAGGAGTTATAGCCAACGCACTGGTCATCTACGCGGTGAAAGCATGCAAGAAGAAAATGGTATCGGACATCTACGTGTTGAACTTGGCAATAGCCGACATGCTGTTCTTGCTTGTGATGCCCTTCAACATTCACCAGCTGGTCAGAGACAGACAGTGGGTGTTCGGAAACTTTATGTGTAAAGCGGTTGTGGTGGTGGATGTCAGCAACCAGTTCACCACGGTGGGCATTGTTACTGTGCTGTGCATTGATCGGTGAGTTACAGATCATCTATATCACAGATCTGATGCTAATTCTTGTCAATTAATTATTTTCTCTTTCAGAAAAAAAGAGCTGTACTAATAACAGTACTAATACTTAAAGTTCTACTAATACTACTTGCAATAATAATACTAATAATAATGAGAATAAACATAAAGGTACTTTACCCAGTGTACAGGTGCCATCACTCTAAAAAAGGTAATCACTAAACAATGTAGAAATAAAAATATACAGCACCAGTACAGTGGGGTAGTCAGTTGTGCAATCATTTACGGTCTGAAGACACTGAGGACAATTGATTTAATCATTTAGTTCATGTCAAATGTTAGACCATAAATGCCTACATTTGAAGGTAATCACTTGAGCAGGAGTTGTTCTCAGAACCATAATGTCACACACCTTCAGTATGATATACATATGCATTTTTGTAGGGCCACTAGGCCAGCTAATTGTGTGCTGTTGAGCAGCAATTAAAAATAGCCTTTAACCAGCTTCATATCTTTGACATTTTATCAGCACTGTTTGGACTATCTTGCTTTGATATCGCACCCATTCAACTCTGTCCTTTCCAATTACTTTCATCATTTCTGTGAAAAGTGAAAAGGGTTGGCTGCAGCAAACACTGAAAAAAAGATCAGCAGCGCCTTCAAAACAAGTAAATAACGGCTGTAATCTCATGTTAAAAAGAAATAAAACTTAAAATAGCAATAATCAAACAAACGCGCACAAAAAAGTCGAGCCTGTCTGACACCTCGATGGGAAAAATACAAAGAGAGACATAATTACAGTGTTTAAAATGTTTCACTGGGATGATTAAACATCTTATTTGTCATCCTAATTCAATGAAACTTGTGATTAGAGTTTTTCCTCCAACAGCTCCAATGATACCCCTAAGGCCTCCGTCCAACACCATCAAAATCACATTTCTTTCTTTATCAGAGTGTAGAGTGATGCACAGTTTAGCCACAGTGACAAAGTTAACTTCTAATAGCAATTATCACCAAGTTCTATTAACATCACGCAGTCACTGAGGACTCAAATTGCTCTCTATATTTTTCCTTATCAGCAATAAGACACCTCATAAACTGACATTCTGATTTTGTTTGTATTCCCATAGTGATGCTAACAAAGACAGGTTTGGTTTCATCAATACTGGACAAGTTATTTCTGCTCGTTCCGCTTCATCTCATGTCAGGGCAATTTTGGTGGATAACAATATGACTCTTTTTCTAAGCACAGCAGACTTAGATGTAAGTATTGAACCTTTGCTGAAAAACAACAGTATTTGCGGTTATAAGAAACACTTAAGAGATACTTGCAGTGTGCAGGCTGTCAAAAGAAACCTTTTTTGACCTGAATCTCTTTGCTCTGATGCTGTTTTTCCTTCCAGTACAGCAGGATCAATAATCTCCACACATGGTTGGTACAGTTTATGCCCTTTATTGCAGCTGAGTCTTCCTCTATAGAAACCTAAACTGCTGCAGTCACATCTACAACGACAGAGCATAAAACGTTCAGTGTGCTGGAGTGTACTTGTGTAAGTGTAAGCCTTTGAACATATCCGTATGTAACTTGTAGAGGTGGAGCAGTGATTTTAAATGGGTTGCGGTTCTGATGGTGGGATGTGTGCACCTGTAGCCCCCGCCGTCACCCCCCCCCCCGCTCCAGTCTCTACAGCATGCTAAATCAAAATGAATCTCTTCACCACTCTATGCAAATACTATTAGATTCAAAATGTGCATTATCACACCATCGCCTTTCACCCAAGATACTATGTACACCAGCATTCAACACACCATAGTATTAAGACATGATTTTGACAAAAATAGAAAGAATAGGATTTCATCTGTTTTCTTGTTTCACCAACCTTTGACAACCTTTATAACAGTAGCTCAGAAAATTTCACTGATCGCAACACACGACATTGAAAATCATTACTGACCACATAGTTCTGCTCATTTTTATTGTATTTTATATGTTTCTATTTGATCTATTGCTGGATTGTCCTCTAGTTTATAGTGAGATTCATTGTTATTTTCTTGATCTGTTTGTTAGACTTGTTCTGGAGCGAGGCACCTAAGAGTTTCATTGTGGGTTGTGCTGTGTATGTTAGGATTTTATACAGTAACTGAGGTCACAGTTATATCGCCCTGTGCAATGAAAATGTCACTGAGCTATGCTGTCCAACTTGGCATGACATGACAAAGTTACAAAAGGAAATTCCACATGACTAACTAATTAAAAAGCTTTTTCACACCTCTGATTTGTTCTTATTCTGTCATCACAGCCGCCGACAGATTGTCATGTACTGGGAGCTCATTATCTGAAGTACTGTTTATGCAGATCATCAATGACTATCTTGGGAAAAAGTGCCGGGTGGAATTATGCTCCTGTGACAGGGCAGGTGTCAGCTGCAGGCAGCATGCGCCTGCGCCATATATGCTGGAGACTGGGTATTGATCTGGACTTATTGATTGAGCCGTCACACTAAAAGTATATTTATGCAACTTCAACAGACGACACTAGCTTCTGTTGATGACCTGAACCATTGATTTATGGTTGAACATCATTACAAGGAAGGATGTACTGGAGAAAATTGCAAGAAAGTCAGCATCTTAATAATTCACACACCTGTTAAATCTCATGAGGCAGAGTAGCAACTGGAAATATGTAATTTGCTCCACTTAAATGACACTTGGTGTAATGACAAAGTAGTCATTTATTTCTTGCAGATGTCCTAAAGACGGAGGTCAATTTTGAATAAAATAGCCGAGCAGCTTCTTAAATTGAAACACAATCAAATGCAAGATCTAAATGGAAATGTGTTCATTTTCTACCCTGTCTAACTTAGACTAATCTGTCACCGCATTCATCACGTAACTGAGCACGTAATATATTGAGAGTGTATCTCTGACATGCCACTTGGTTTCATCATTCCCCCTCGAATGACTTGATCCTCTGAGCTCGTCAAACATGAAAATGACCTCTTCAAGCAAAACTAATGTTCTTTATATGCACTTCAGCGAAGTTGCTTGAATCAGTTGTGTCTCAGGCCGCAGCCCGGCTCTAAACCTGTGACCTCTTCCTCCCAGGTACATAGCTATCGTCCACCCCACCTCAGAGAAGAGGACCATCCAGTGGACCATCGTCATCAACTTGTTGGTGTGGCTGGGCAGCTTCCTCCTCACCGTCCCCGTCATGCTTTACGCCAAGGTTGTGCGCAAACAGCATTTGGAGGTGTGCATGATGAACCTGGATGGGCCTGAGGACATGTACTGGTACACTCTCTACCAGTCCATCCTGGGCTTCATCGTCCCTCTCATCATCATCAGTACCTTCTACTCGCTAACCCTCTACCACGTCTTCAGCTCCATCCGCCGCGTCAAGCGTAAGCAGTCTGTTTGGGCTAAAAGAGCCACCAAGATGGTCCTCATGGTCATCGCCCTGTTCCTGATCTGCTGGTCGCCCTACCACGTCATTCAGGTGATCAACCTGACCAACAACACCCCCACTATTGGCTTTGTGTACGCCTACAACATCAGCATCTGCCTCAGCTATTCTCACAGCTGCATCAACCCGCTGATGTTGCTCATCTTCGCCCAGACTTACCGCGAGCGTCTTTGCCACAGAAATGCGCTGTACAGCTCCCAGCAATCATCCAAGACCACTGTGGTTAAAACAGACGGTTCCAGCACAGCCAATGATCCCAACTATCGCTGTACCGGCATCTAGTCAGACAGACGTCTTTTCAGTACACACACATGTAAAGGTTTTGCTGCTGGTCCTGACAGGAAGTGGCTTGGTGAATGGCGTTGTCTGTGAAGTAACGCTCTGCAGCTCTTTCAGATAAATAAGTCACATGTTGATGCTCTTAAAAAGACTGGGCTGTGAAGCTTTAGCAGCACTATGACTGAAATTAAGCAAAATGAGGTAATGTCTAAGGCTTTCAACATGAACAGTGCAATACTCACCCACTCACGAACCCACAGTCACATATAATAATGTCCAAAAATAACAACCTTTGCTGATGAAGCCAATATCTCTGTCCACACACTAACTGCAGATCGAGCTCTCTGCTGCAGGACGAGCTGCCTTTCCCCTGAAATGTCACTCTGAACAGAACAGTTTATCTCTTGCGACTTATCCTCCGTTTCACACACATCTACCTTTGTCTGATGATCTCACTCATGATAATGATGTGTTAAGCACTTTCCTGTTTTTGTCATTGTCATTATTAATAATTCCAATGATTATTATTTCATTTCAATTTATCTTTTTTTTTATCTCTCCTCCTACAACTCGGCCAATACGTCTAAGTTTTTGGTACCACGCACACACTGAAGATCAACCCTCTTGTTCACTCTTTCATCTGCTCATTCATTTCCTTACATAATTTTCTCGTCTACGCTTACTTATTTAATTATTGACCCATCCTGATTTCTCCCCTGCTTATTTAAAGACAAAATTGCCTGCTGTTGTCTGATCGTTTCATCCTTTTATTGAATCATTTATTGTCCCCTGTACTCAATCTCAGTTATGGTTATGAAGTTTCAGGAAATCATGGAAACAGTGCCGGTGATGAAACAGCACCTCTGGCTCGGCCGTGGATTCCAAGGGGGGGCTGTCGGATTGGGGGGGGGTGCCAATAATTACTATCTATTCTTTTATTTCTAATGTTTTTGGGGGGTTGTTTTGTTTTTTCTTTTTTTCTACCATGTTCCCTCCGTTTGAATGTACACATTATGTGTTGCTTGTGAACCTTTTTTCTATATCTATGTTTTTTATGTGTCTACCTCTGTCTGTGCTCATGCACGGTCCTGTTGCACCAAAAACAAAACAAAGGCTTTCAACAGAAAATCGAAGGATAACGACACAGATCTACTGCTCAGAAAGGAGACGAGCATGCTAAAAAGGAAAGAAAGTGGCTCTGGGTCAAAACTAGAGGAAATACGGGCACTGAGTTCAAAGATGCACAGATGAGAAGGGACACTGAGGGGCGACTCAGACGTGGCTCTTTTTTCTTTTGGCCTCGATGTTTTCATTAACCTTTGTCAACCGCCAGCTACATTCAATGTCATGCTGGTCTCTGACAACACTGAGATGTGCCACTGGCCAGCATTAGTATGTTCAAGTGTGAAATGTTTAGATACTAGCTGTCTTTTTAGAAGCCAGCTTCCTGCAGGCTAATGATGAAATTTAATTCCACTGCACAGCTTCTTAGCTTCACACAATGTGACGTTTTATGTCAAATGCTTTCCTGTAAGTATCCCTTTGTAGACTTGTGACCAATGGATTTATTAATGGTTAATAAATAATGAACTAATGCTCCATGGATTATCCATGAGCCATAGCAAATTTTGGAATTTTACTGGATGAAGTTTGAAGTTTGTCTTTTCTATTTTGTAATAATGCAGTTACAAATGTTGATAATTCATTAATAAATGCCCTTAAGTTTCTCACTTTGTAATTAGCCTAAAAATTAATGATGGGTTTTAATAATCAAGTCTGAGTCGGTAAATGTCAAACCAGTCTGATAAAACATTAGGAAATGTTTACTGACCATTAATAAAGCCATTCGTTCCAAGTTTTTAATCATCATAATTTTATCATCCATTTTAACTATCCAATAAGTCATTTTTGAGAGATGAAAGAAACAAAAGCACTCTTGACATAATGTGGTGATTTTAAGGTAGTCAAACATTTCACCGCTGATCCAAACAAAAGCAAAATTGTCAGTTTCACTTGTTTTTTAAAGTCTCATGACAGCTCAGTCTGCATGTTGAAAGTCTGATCCTAACATAATTACACACTGCTGACTGTTGGCGATGTAAGTGCGATATCTCATGAATACTTTTAATGGATGCAGGATACAGTATTCAAACAGACAGCTTTTTTTTTTTTTTTGCTACTTTTAGACTGCAGAGAAGCCCGTTGTTGGCTGAGACTTTAATCACTGGAAAAGCACCAAGCCAAAACACCAGCAACTAAACTAATTTGCACCCAGCGTCTCACCAAAGTAACAACAAGCATGCCTCTATCAGATGGTCGAGGTGGGCCTATGGAGAGGAGGGAGATTTGGTGAAATTGGTATAGTTATTAAAGTCAATAGTGTATATTGATGTTGAATATTGATTTACTGTAGATGGTGTTGGTTGCCTCAATTTGCAGAATACTGTGGTGGTGTATCCTGTGGTTGTGCTTCATGTGCAGTGTCCTTAAGATTGTGATTGTTTCTTATTTTTAACGTAAGACCAATCTGTACTCACTCAAACTGTTCAGGAGCTGCTTTTAAGTCCAGCCTTTGAAATGTATCTTTTGTGACAAGGAGCTTTTTCCATAATGGGCCGAAAGATGAAGAAATATCGCTGAGACAACAAAGACAGCATGAAGGACAGGTGATGCTCTCACTTCGATATCTTCCATGTCATTTGCCTGATTGTACATTTGCGTAATGAAAGGCGAGAAGCAATCTATGAGAAAACGATATTTGCAATATCTTTTGTCATCAGAGTGATTAAGTATACTTACAATGGCACTGGAGCACTAGCGGTGATGTAGTGTGTGCCAAGCACACAGATCACTTCCAGTGATTCACCAGACTAACATCAGTGGTCAAAACTGACGGAGCAGCAGTGGAGATATCCCGACTTTTAATGCTTAGTATTGGTCAAGTTCAAAAACAGACAGATGTTGTCAGATGTCAGATGTTTTTGTGAGACGCTTCGTGTCAGATCACCACAGACTGACCTGGAGATGGGGGGTGGCCCGCAGCTTCTGTTCACCTTGGTGGGTTGATGTTAATTAATGTGGGTTTCACTGTTTGGTATTGTACTGAAGTGATGGTTAGTGTATCTGCTGACCAGTGGAAGCCTTTAAGCTCTATGTGGTTGTTGTGGTCTACAGTAAAACATACATGTACATTATAATTAATCAATAAGTGAGTTACAGCTGACTGTAAACAATGTTTGTAAAGATTCAGACAGAGCTCATGTGGCAGACTTGTATACTTCGAGCTGTTTCATAATGTTGTCAATGGAGAAACTGTAGCCTGTACTTTGACAGTAGTTTAATCAGTTGTCCATTGTCTGCTTCCATCTTTATTTGGTTCATCAGTGCTCTGATTTCTTATTTTAACAAGCTTATAAGAAGACTTGGATGAAATTCAGACTTTTAATCATTGATTGGTGTAGTGGTAATATTCAAGATTTATCTTTGATTGCCTTCACGACATCAAACAAAATACACTTGACTTTGCTCTACGGTGTTTTTCATAAGCTCTTAAGTTATTTATGACTGTGGCAGGTTGCTACGGGATGGAAGTGAAGCAGTAGAAAAGACTGCATGAAAAGTACTGTCATGGATGCTGTTGAAGAAGTCAGCTTGTTTGAAGTTCATCTGATGTTTGTAATGAATGTGACCTCACGGAAGCAAAAGTCAGAGAGCTGACAGCAGAGACAGGTCCAGAGGTGCAACAAGCAAACACTCATCCTCTTTAGTACCTCTGGATGAGACATCAACCTTGACCACAGATCTTCTTTGATTCTCTTGTTACCAACCGCAGATTCAGACTTCAGAGGAACTGCATTTCCTCTGAAGTATCAGGGTGTTGTATGAATGATGTTTTTAAGCATAAGTGCTTTGGGATCCTCTTTGTAATTAGATTTGAAGTTGTGGACATAATTGAGCAAAATTATTTTGACATCATGACAGCTACGGTTGCAATTTTTCTGAATAACTCAATTTCTCAATGGCCTTGAGTAACAATTTAATTTGACAATCCTTACTTGTGTGATGCTAATGTGCAATCTTTGCTTTGGGAAGAAATAAAACATATGTGCATATTACATCCCTGAATTTCCCGGCGTGCAATTTCTATTTTGACTTGCCTAAAATATCAAACTCTTGCTTTAAGTCCTGCCCCAACATAAATTGCGATATAATTGGCAAACTGAGGACAATCACTTGTCACAAATGCTCATCCTATGGGTCTAATTAAAATAAATGGTCAAGTCTGAGATTGATTTTTTTAAACTTACTTGAATCTCCACATTAAATCATAACAAACACATCCACAAACATAAGAATGAGAGCAGCTGGGAAAGAAGCCTGGTAGTAGCTGTATGTAATAATTAAATGTGCACATTGCTGAGGAAAATGTGTATTTTCATTTTGGAAGGAAACTGCTTTCTTCTTCTGTGTGTGGGAATTTGCTTCTATCAGCCTTTTTAAATGTGCTTTACAGCTCACTGTTCAAGGTGAGATGGTGTATCTTGTGTGTTGACAGTTCATTATTAAATGTTAAACATGTTGTATCTTCCTCCACATTCACTGGGACAAGCAGCACCTGTTCTGCCACAAAGACACATTCCAGTCCTGATTCAACGAGGTTCGGACAGCAGTCCTTTTACAGTATAATCTAGGCACACACATAAATCATATGATTTTTCTGCTCACCTCCTCTACGTACAGACTCCTCTTTCCTATCTCATTGAAGCAGATCCCTTGTAGTCCCAGTGGAGACAACATAAATCAAATTATGTATTCTTTACACGCATGTCTCAGACCTGGGAAAGAGAACAAACTCCACCCCCCCACACCCCACCCACTCCCACCCCCGCATTAAAGGAAGAGCTATCGTCATGAGATTATAAAAGATGCACATTTGACAAATTCTCCGCTCTGCTGCTGAAACATTAAAGAATCACTGTGTGTGGAGTAAGTGGACTGATTTTACAGCACTTCTCAGGTGCTCAGGTGGAGAGTTATGGCTGGTGAACCAACGCTGACTGTAAAAACTTCACTTGTTAACACTAAAATGCTGCGGTAGCTCAGTGTTGTGGCAATGACATTGACTTCACACTTAAAAATACTGCCCTGTGGATGTAGGGTGGCCTCTACTAAATTATGAAGAGCTGCTCATCCGCCATCCTCACTCGAACTTCATCCATATTCCACACCCTGTTCCTCACAACAATGCTGTCTGTGCTGTCAAACTGTGTTGCCAACGATGACTCACTGGCTACAATAACCATTATAGGGCGATTTTTTTTTAATATTGAACCAAATAAAAAGATGACGGTTACATTCTACACTCACACACACTACAAAACTAATAACCTGATCCTATAACAAGCATTTCAGCTAAAATCTGTAGCTTACGTTTCCACTGCTCCACAAAAAACTATTAAAAATACACAAATGAGCCACATTAGTGTACAGGCTGATATGTCCCATCATTACTCTGAACACCAATCCCACATACACCTTCCTGCTGCTGGAAGTAGTCAATACAGCACTGAAAACATGTTAATCTGCATCCTAAATTAGTCCCTCATAATACACAATTCACCCCAGTAATATTTGCTAAACACCACAGCATCCAGCTGTTTTAGGAGATATTGAACTTGTAAAAATCAAGCTATATATTTGTGACCCATTGTTAAAGATTTACGCCTGCAGTAGCAGCCAATGGGCTGAGAGCTGATTGTCGCAGACAGGGTCAGAAAATCTGAAAGTGAGCTGGGCCAACACAAAGCTGGTTTTAGTCTTTTCAGTCAGACCCCCTCGCTGTGATGTCACAGTGGACGTGAGCTCTTTCCTGCTTCGGCCCTGTTGGGAATGTACACTCAGCATACAGGTGGATGCTGGGGTGGAGGCATGGTTAATCCTTTATGAGCTGCAGTGTGGCAGCAGGCCTGGTAGCACAAGAACTTGAATATAAACCTCGTTTTCTGTAGGTGCCAAGGACGACTGTCTGGTGTGACTTGATGCTGACTGTTTCCACTCAACGTGAGCGGAAACTTATGGGCACTCAGAGGCCTTCAGAGCATGGACGTATGGTAATAAAAGCAAGCGGTGACTGAGGTACCACGGAAAAAAATGTAATTGCTGCTGTTGTCTGCTGTTGCCTAGATTGGCGACTATGTGTATTTACATGTGCACAAGAAGCCACATTATTGCCTGAAATTAGGCTTAGAGTATTTACATGCACCCCAAATGTCTGATTACTCTGCCATGTCAATACTAGTGTCTCATCCCCGCGTGTTCACATTCATTGTTTAGTTTGCTTTCCATTTATTAAAAAAGAACACGGAAATAATTACACGTCTCCTGCTTCCTCGTCTTTCAGTCAGCAGACATCTGAATTGCATCGCAGCGGTCACCTGGGAAGCAGTGGGGGTCAAATCAATAGACAATTCTGACAAACAAGTCTGTCTTGCAGACACTTTCTGCGTGTTCTCAGCAGGTTAAATGTGTTTTCTGTCGGCTGCAGCTCTCTCTGATCCCTTGTTTTTTGGTTCAGTAGAACTGCACAAAAGGCAGCCGCTGCCCTTAAACTCATATTTATGGTTGCATTGTCAGATGACTGCAGAAATACAAAATAGTGATGCTGTCAGGGTTTATAAGGCTTACAAAGGTAATGTGTGAGCGGCTACATTGAGATCCTCATCCTCATCCACTACTTTATACTCAAGTCGTCATGCCGTCATAAGGACACGGTGTGTTAACATGTCTGTTTGATCAGCTTTAGAGGAATAAAAGTGAGCACAAAGACAGCTGGAGACATCATCATGGTGCTGCCACACAGAAGTAGCCATCATGTCTGTGAGGGTTGACAGATATCAATCCCTGTTTCAAAAAGCTCCTTTTTTCCCGCACAATAATGAGACGCAGCGTGTTGCCGGATTGGCTGTGCTGAAAGTTTTAAAAAGCTGTTTTCAAGCATATAAAACAGCTGTTTGGTGCAGGAAGAATGCCAATAAGGACTGAAAGAGATGGACACAACCTAAAACCCATCACATTACAGAAGAAGTTAAGTGTATTGAGTATCACAAAAGGCTTCACAGACATTTGGTCATTAATCAGATTTCCCCTCATGCCTCCGTGACAGTGTCTTTAAAAGCTTCCCGAAATCTGTATCAGAGCTCACACTCACACATTTCCCCTATCATTTCTTCTGGGTTTAAAAGCCCACATCACAGAGACTCGTGATGTTTCAGTGTTTTTCCATCACAAACCATCTTGTGACTACTGATGGAAAACTTCTCTTTGCAGTGTAAATAGGGCCAGGAGAGCGCTCTGATGCTTGTTTAGGCGTTTGCTTTGCTGGGAAACAAATCCTCTGCAACACTTTGCTGCGTGCTTCTGCAGGACAGAGCAGCACTTCTCTTTGCTGGGTGTGAAGCTGATACTTTGCAAGTCACCAACTCTGGATGCTGAACATCCTCCTCCCACGTGTGTGACTGCAGGTCGTAAACGGTGATGCACGAGTCATTAAATAAGGCTCAAACTTGTTTTCTTCTTTGAAAAAGTTTCACAATCTTTCCAGCAGTTAAGTTTCTGTGGTTTTTTTTTTTTTTTTTGGACCACTGGGCCTGTTGGCTTTGTTTTCATTGCTTTGTCACTCAATCCATCTGTTGGCTGCACTGAAAGGAGCAGGAACTTCTTTAGTCAGCTGGCTTTCTATCACTTTGTATCTTGGATGCAGATACTGTTCCGGCTCATAAAGGTCTGACAAAAATCACTGGAGTGTGTCATGGAAAGCCCTCTTAAAAATGCAGAATGTGGCAGAGGGATGATTTTCTGGCACTCGGGAGAACAACTTGGCTCAAATGTCCGACTCCTATTCCAAATAAGTTTGGACGCTGTGTAAAACATAAATAAAACACAATATGATAATTTGCTAATCCTTGTTGACATGTACTCAATTGAAAACAGCACAAAGACAACATATTTAATGTTTTAGCTCATCAGCTTCATTGATTTTTGTAAATATCTGCTTATTCTGAATTTGATGCAGCAGCACGTTTCAAACAAGTCGGGACAGGAGCAGCTGAAGACTGGGAAAGTGGTGGAACATAGAATCTCCAATTTTCTCCCTCTGCTTTTCCTCTGAGGTGAAACTAGTTTGGTTGCTTGTTATGAAAGTCAAACAGGTCCCAGCAGACAACATGAAAGGCATACTGACACATATTCCAAAAGGACGTGAGCGAAATAGAAATTTCACAGCTGTGAAAGCTAATCATAGAAGCGTCCATTTCAACAAGCTGAATCAATCAATAATAATCAATCACCAAACAGGTCTGCGATGATTCGTAGAATAAAACAAACTCAGACTCAGACACAGCTCCACGTGCGCGGCAGTCACTCGTGTACATTCTTTGCTCTGCAGAGGTGACATGAACCTCTTTCTTGTACAATAACAGGCAAAGTGTGACCATTAAAGTAATAACGGTCTTTCATAGCATCCTGAATTAAAAATTAGCCCGGAGAATTAGAATGTGTGATTCTGCCATTGATAGAAAACATTTTATGGGCATTAGAAAAGGAAACTGTCAAAGCGGTTGGTCTGTCACTAGTGTCATGAATCACGCTGGAAGCGGTTTGTGCATTACGCTTCGCTCACAAGCTTGAAAGCATTTCACTATGACCTTTATTAATTTAGACACAGTGATCAACCTTGTGCTGATAAATACCTTCCTCTAGGCTGAGCCCAAAATGAATCTGCAGCTATGAAGCAAAGCCTTTATATCAACCTCCATGCACTCTTAAACAATATATAAAGAATGAAATGCAGTCTGTGTCAATAGAACGCTTTGTGTAATTCCTGCATGACTTAAGGATGGATTGAGTGTGCTGTGGTCTCACACAGTCAGGGGTCAGACAAAATCAGCGGCAAGCTGCTTCCTGGAAAGGTTAAGTTAACAAGGTTATTCAATACATCACGGCCCCACATGGTCGCATTGTGTTTGTCTCTATGGAGACTGTATGTGAACTACACTAATCTCTTCATAAAGCATTTTTCTGTCTTGATTCTGGACTGTATCATGGTCCTGCATACTTACAGTATCTGTGCTGATCAGCTGATGTGTTTCTCTTTGATATCTCTCTCTCTCTCTCTCTCTCTCTCTCAGTCGGTCTGAATAGTGTAAACTCAAAGATGCTTCTGAAGGAGCAAACTACAAACTCTTTACAGACATCTTTCAAACATGCATAAGGTGAGTGTTTGATTCCTGAGAAACAATTGTAATAGAAACCACTTTCATGTGTTAATAAACCAGATGGACTGAAGTCTAATGAATGCCAAGGGGGTCGAATAACAGTGTTCCTTCCTCAGCAGATGGAGTTTGCTCATTTGACACGGATGGCTGAGCTGTCATCACGTGGCTGTAAGTTGCTGAACAATTTCCATGAGACCTCAGCAGACTCCACCCACTGATGAAGGCCATGAGATGAGACTGAGAGCTACACTGTGCTCTGCAAGTGGACGCTGAGATGAGAATTTATGGTCAAACAATCTTTTTTTTTTAATTTCTTTTCTTTTTTCATTGCCCCCATCCCAAGAATGAAGCTCCAATCAAAAGACTTTTGCTACATAACACATTACATTAAGGCACAGTTATGTGTCATTATAGAGCACTTATTGATGCCTTATTCCGCATGACCATATTCTACAACTACTAGACCATCAAGTAAGAGTTTTCCTCAATGACCTCATAATCATTTCTTGTAGACAGTAAATAAGGAAGTTGTTGTCTGTGAATTATGATCATAATAACCTCACCCTGAACAACCCAAACCACCAGAAAAAAAGCATTAATAAGTATTTTTTCATGACTAATCAAGAGTCAATATGGTACTAATACACATAATGGTGAATATGTTTATCTTAATATGAAGTGTGACAAACTGTCCTCACCACTAAAGTTCTCCAAATAAAAAGCGTGTTGCCATTGAATGTGCACACTAGCTTGAGAATGGACACTTTTCATGTACAACTTTATGTTCATGTAGAAGTTTCTGTCTGTTATCCATCCATCCATCCATCCATCCATCCATCCATCCATCCATCCATCCATCCATCCATAACCCTAACCCTCCATCCAAGTCATCAACAAACACACATCAACAGCTAATAGCTGACTAATATATCAAACATCTACCCCCGTAAACACACACTGGCACAACTACTGAAAGTGACTTGTCTCATGTCCTGGAGGTGTTGGAAGAATCCTTCTCAATTTGTCATACTGCATCAAAGGCTCACCAGAATATCTCCACCTGCTTTCAATTGAATCTAGTTACTCTCTCTGATTAAGTGATTCTCAGTCTCAATGAGCAGCGTCGGGCCTTGCAGTCATCGAGCAGCCCTGTGTGGGATGGTAATGTGGGGTGAAATAACTGAGATTGAATATTGATCAGGTGCCTGTGTACAGCCCTGTAGCACCTGAGTATAATTACTTCCACACTTGTTCTGTCTCCTTCTGAGCAGAGCTGATGGAGTGATGACAAAGGATGCAACCACACGCTGTGAGGTGTGATTTGTCATCATTCAGTGCATACTCACTCTGAAACCACAAACCAGTTATGAGAGTGAGATTGGGTTACTCTCAAGCACCAATCGAGATGCATCATAATTTAATTGTTTTGATCATCTATTTTAAGGAAAGTGTGAGATTACATAGCGGGGGAAATGCTTGAGTGGACTGAAATTGAAATGAGTTAGACCCACTTACATTCACTGAATCCAGTCTTTTTTATTGAAGCGGAAGTTTAATTGAACTGTGTCAGCAGTGTTAAAAAAAAAGAAAAAAAAAGTGGTGCTGGAGCTGAAAAAGACAGTGTCTGAGAGGCATATTGATTGGCTTCTCCTGGAGGAAAGGATCCTCCTCATCACACTTTTTTGCAACACCTCCCTCAGGGAATCCATCTTAATGTGATATGACAACCCTAAGACATATCAAAACTAAATCTGGACATCGGGTTCGACATTCAATTTCAGCACTGAAAAACACTTTTATGCCATCATACGCACAGCCAGACGCTGGGCTGTTTGTCTTGCTGAGGGGGAACTCCTGCTGAGGCCTTACTCGGCGCCCACTGGATGCCAATAAAAACATGCTTCTCAAAGTTTATTTTTGTTGTTTGTACGCTGTTTGCTATTAAACTCCAAACCACCTGACTGCCACACAAGTCACAAATAGATTCAAAAAACAGAGAAAAGGTCAACTTCTGCTCAGTGAGCATGTGTGATCAGCTGTTCTCATGTCTAATCTCAATAATGTTGACTTTAGACAGTGAGTTAATCTCCATGAAAAATCCTCAAGTAGTTATGCAGGCCAGAGAACATACTGTCCGCATCCTGATGGTTAAAGGGGAGAATATGGTTTAAGCTGTTGGCTCAGAGCTGGGGAGGCAATAAAAAGTCAGAAGACGAGAGTTTTGGCAGCAAAAACCTGTAGACCAGTTTAATAGGTGCAGATGCACAAATCTGCTCTGAGGTTTAAAGAATAAAAACGGTAATGACACGGCCAAGGCTGGTGCGCTCATATGGATTACAGTACAGTCCATCACTCAGTACACCGGCTGTTAACCTCACATCATTCCAACAGACCTGGCAAGGTGGAGGTGTGTGTAGGCTCAGCTGTGTTGAATGTATGCTGCTGTTCATTTAGGTGTATGTCAGGGCATTACTCTTATGATGTGTTTATGGTTTCTGTATATTTGTCAAAAATCGACTTTTCATAAAATGACTAAAAGATTTAGTTGTTTCCATTCGAGGGATTTTTGATGGTTTGGACTGGATTTTAAGCAGCAGGTCATCCTTTTGAGTAAATATGAAAAATACACAAAACAGCAGACGTACGGAAAAGCCTCAGGATGATCGGAGAACAGTGTTTTTTCCTCTATTAGTTTCCTATCTTGCTTTGCCTTTGGTGCGGTTTGTGCTGTCTGCCCTGGATAGTTACTATGCACAGTAAGTAGACTTTAAGGATTCTCAGATTCAAAGGTTTTCTGTCACATGTACAAACAATGTGTGCAGGAAACCCATATCTGTGTCACAAGTGTGCATAATTACTGTGATAAGTGTGATAATTGGGGTGATATAAGTGTTAAAAAGCATGTGTTTTGGTCTGATATGTATGTGGGCTGAAAAAGTTTTTAGTTATTAAAAATGTCCAATATACATATATTACACCTCTAAGGCAAATTGTAGTTTACTGCATTAAACAAACAACGATAAGTTGAGATTCATTCTTGATGCTGCAGCAGTTTCTCTTTTCTTTTTTTTTTTTCTTCAAGTTTTGTTTTTGGCTTGTCTGCTTTATTTTGACACTGACAGCTGGAGAGAGGATGAGAAAAGGGCCCTGACAGGAAGTAGGACCAAGGCCGCTGCAGTAAGGACACAGCCTTAATACATGTATGCAATCTACCAGGTGAGGTACTGGGGCACAGTGGAGGAAACAAAAAAGAAAAAAAAAGCGTCATGTACTTCCCTTTCAACAAGGTTGACACGCCAATTGGCCATCGTTCCCACTCACAAAAGAGTGTGACTATCGGTCCCTGACTTAACTGAAACCAAACTCAAAAGGAGTGTGACTACATTGCCTTGTAGTAACATATATTAAGGCGGGAGATAAACAGATCTGCAGCACTGAAGAGGGCGAGGAAGAAGTCGGAGGTATTGAAGAACCTGTTTCTTACTAATATGATTAAGTAGGACTTGTTGGCAGATGCATATGTTATGTAAGCTTGCCTTGATATATAGAAGAATGATGTGATTATGAGCATACGGCTGTGTAGATAGGATTCCATATTTCATGCTCAATAAAGCTTAAACTCTTTGGTACATGAAGTGTGTAAAGAACTCTTATTGCACTTCACTTTTAGCCGTTTTCAGGGTGCCATTAGCTGATGCCTTCACGGTGGAGTTTGACATGATTAATATCCTGGAAAGGCGGCCGTTAACTCATTAATTAACACGATTCAAGCCCTTTAAAAAGCTTCATTTCTGCCCTTTCATTCTTCAGTATTTCTGAAGAGAAACATGATTTTTTTGGGGGGGGGGCACTCAGCGGGAACATCTTTAATTTGTAAGCACACAATCCTCAGAGAGATCTGTCAACGGTCTAAAATCACATGCATACTGTCAGGCACTCTCACATGCAAACACACACACTGGACTGTTACAGAGGCACCAATCTGACCTTTTCCCTCCTGACAGCAATTATGACAGCTTGCATATTGTAATAAATACAATAATATTATTTATCAGGGACTGTTTACATTTTTATCTCATTTGTTTCATTCATACAAAAACGAAGCTTAAAAAGGACAAGCTGTGGTTTTCTGACCGAGTGCAGTGCCAGACAAGCGGCAGACTCTCAACAAGAAAGCGAATAAGCACATCTCGTTCTCTGGAGGCTAACTAACCGTAATGACCACATGTCCAACCACATTTCTAATGAAACAGAAACCAGTTAACAGTGGAATAAATGCAACTGCAATGAAACCACTTTGGGCACATCGCTTTGTCCCAAGTTTGACACACACACACATGCACTGACGCACACACGGCCTGCTCTTCCTGTTGAGCACCTTGAAAGCACTAAAGACATATATAGCACAGATAAATATTCCAGCTAAAAATGGGTGACATGCAATTAGCGCTTGTGTGCTTCTGCCTTTAAAGCAGAGCCACATGGATGAATTATGGTTGGCCTGAAGCCCTCTCCTTCAGCTTAACCCCATGGTTCGCTCCTGTAACTGAGGCGCCAGCAGATTAAGAGCGGCGCCGTGAGTTTGGTGCTTTGGTCATAATCAGTTTTCCCATTAATTCGACTGGGCTCCGAGCGAATTGCTGTTTTTCAGGTAATTACAGAAACTCATTCGATTACACCATCAACCAATCAGATCTGTTCGAGCACAACAAGCAGCACAGCTGAAGCATCATGACATCATTTGATGTCCACGAGGAGGCCACTGCTAACAGGAGTTGTGGATTGGGTGCAAATTCATGGATTAGAGTAAATAATCATCTGATTTTCTTTTTAAAACTAGATGAGAAAACCAGTAAGGAACATTTCCTTTCATTCAATAACAGGCAGGAATGAGCACACTTCAAAGATCAAGTACATTCATGTTCTTGTGTATGTGTCAATAACCCCTCGTACTCCTCCATCTCTGACCTAGTTGCTCTGAAAGAATGCCTTTAACACACCACATGAAAAGAAGAGGAACTGAGTACAGTCATGTGATGTCCAAGTTATCCCAGTTAGCTGACGCAGATGTGACGCCACCCGCTACTGAAAGGGCGCCTTTGACAGTTTGGCAGGGGTAGTTCTCTATGTTGAATGCATCAGTGAATCAATTGCAGGCCACAAAAGCTGGACTAAAAGCTGTATTTGGAGGCTGACAAGGTCCTTCACCTCGCCACAGGAACCTTTCCCACTTAATGAGCTGGGGTTCCTTGATGACTGATGCTTGTGACACCCCTTCAGGAACAAGAGGCCTTCCTTCCCAGAGTGCCAAAAGGAGGCCAGTCAGCTCCTCCAATGTATGCTTTAAGCGGCTAATTGCAAACAGTATGGATCCAACTCAGCTGCTCAGACAAAGATCAAAACAACTGGGTGAATTCCTGAACATCCTGCATGTATGCTTGCAGAGCTCTGGACGGAGTCAGACACTGCAGGGCTGCAAGGACATACATAACTGGGGCCTGAGCCCTGCTGTCGCTGTCGCTCATGATCATAGAGCTATGAAGCTTGGGGAATCTCATTAATTATTCTGCAGAGTGAAAAACCCAACAGACTTTATGAATGTTGAAAGGCTTAAGTCCTCCTTGGCAGAGCAACATTAGGTCTGCAGGTTAGTGAAAGCCCAGACTCACAAGATAATTCCACTGGACAGCAAACTGAAGTCAGTTTCTACTTTGCTTATCAATATATAACATTAATAGAGAAACTGTTCAGGTAAAAGTGAGTTAATTCATTTCTGATATTGACCTAAGCGCCTCGTAGGTGGTAAGTCACTTACTCTTCACATTCAGCAGGTTGAGGATTGTCCACTAGGGGGAGCTGTTAATCACACCATTTACACACGATGCCATCCTGTGACATCTGCCGAAATAGAGTAAAAACAGCATTTTTATACCTGCAGGGTTAGAGGAATCAGCGTTGCCACATGCTGAGAAGACCAAGAAAGTCAAAGCTACAGCATTCATGAGCTTTGCGCCACCTACAGGCGACGTGTGTTACAGCTACAGTTGTAGTTTTAAATAGCAGCTGCTGTTTTTCTACAGCTAAAATGAAGCAACTCACAAAATGAGGAATTCTTCTTAAGTAACTACTGTAAAGTGTTAAATTTCAAGGCAAAACATATAATTTATTCCCCCTTGAACTAGGCTTTACACTAAGATGGTATTAGCTGTTAGCTGTCTGGAGCCATAGTTAAAAGTTAATAGATATGTGCATTTCACCAAACACAAGTTTAAACTTAAAGATATTTAGTACCAAAACCAGCAGAGGAGACACAAACACAGTATTGAGCAGACGTGTGCCTGTTCACAAAAAATATTTGGGTGGTTTAGGGTGAACAGTTCACACAAACACCTACTGCTTCCATTGCTTTCCTTGCATGTAGATGGTCCGGGTTGGACTATACAGAGGTTCCATTGCTGCAGCTACGACTGGTGCTTTGTACTGCATAAATAAATGTGTGTGTGCTCTATTTCTAACATAGAAATTAATAAAAATCATTCAATACCACCCAGCCTGCAGTGAGAAGTAGCTAAGATGAGCAAATCTTAATATATACAATTCTCCCATCGAGGGACACAAAACAAAGAAGTGATTTACAATCCCTCCGTTACATGGAGAGAAGTCTTGGACATCGCCTGAGGAGATCAGCCAGATATGGCGTCACGTGGTTTGGACACTGTTAAACACCATCGTACGGCTTCCTGCCTTTATTTCATTCACATTTTAAGTCCTCAGAGAAGACAGAAAGCATTGTCTAGCAGCCTCCCACGGGAATGGAGGAGATCAGACAGCGAAGACATCTGAGTAGTATTTATCTGTGAAGAGGTGACAACAAAGGAACAGAGGTCAGATCTGGGATAAAACAACTGAAATGAATCTGAAGATCACACAGTGTGTATTTACTGCACGTGTCACGCAGTTTATGAATGGTGTAGTGTTTGTATTGCACATCCAGCATTTTTCCATTACATGTCTTTGAAGCTAGCGCTATGTGTTTTATTATATAGCATGCAAGTTCTACATATAGGCCTACATATGAGTGTTATGTTCAGGACTATGTTGATATGATGTTTGTTTATGTTGTTTCATATAATTAAATGCATTTTTCTGATTCTTATCATTATTAGTTCTTTTTCTTTTGTTCTTTTTGTTTCTACCACAGCAGCATTTTTTCTGCCTCATCTTTTATAAAATCTGTTGTATTTGAGCAGCAGGGTTGGGGTCAGGGTTTGATGTGTGGATAAGAGGTATGTTTCATGTATTATCTATCTTTTGTTCTGCTGAATTGTGTTGAGAGAAAAATAATAGTTTAAAAAAAGAAAAAGCACATTTGTGAACTAGTTGATATTTTTTATGCCGATGTGTTTGTATTTGTATTTGTAAAGCGAAATAGTTCATGCAAAATGCTGTTGACACTGGGCTCATGCATCTATGTGCTCAGTCAACCACACAATAGATTATCAAGTGATGACATTAAACGACGCTTTAGCTAAGATTACACCCTCAAGGGAGAAGGCACTTCTCTCACACAAATTTGTCTCCAGCTCTACCACAAACCACCAGCTCATGCATTCAAGCTTCAATTACCACTCTGCTGAAGCCTCCTTCAAGTGAAGCAGATGCAAACGACAAGGTACCAGTGGAAAACGTGGAACACCGACTACTGTTAAAGGTCAGGAGGTCAGATGCATGAGCAGAAAAAGAGTAGCACCGCGCAGCTCAAAGGAAAGAGGCAGCAGAGTCTGACGTGGCCTCACACATCTTTGATACAATGTGGTGAATAAATTAAAGATTTTCCCTCAAAAAGGGAATGCGGTGTGCATCGAGCAGTGATATCACAGCTTGGTTTGAATGATTAAACAGGCTGCTGTGCAGATGAGTGGGAGCTGATTGCCGCCGCGTACTGTACATGATGTTTCCCATGCAGATAAAAAAACGCAGCGCCAGTCGTACTTATTGGACAGCTCGTGCTCATTGCAGCAGCATGTTTTAAATGGAATCAAAAAGGAAGAACCTCAGAGGCAGGAGCCGTCCTCGCGGCCATGAAGCCTCATGCCAGAGGAGCACTGAAGCTCGAGTCCATCAAGTCATTTGTTCATTGTCAAGGCTCCACTTTGTGCATCCTGCCTGAGTGTTTCATCTTTGAGATACATGGGGAAGGAAAATGTCAAGTCTCTGAAGTTGATTAATTGTGTTGAAGAGTCACTCTTTGGTCTCAACATCTTAAGGCAGAGCTGTAATTGCAGGTAACTGAATTGATTTGTACAATGTTTCGCTGTCTTTCAAAAGCCACTAATGGACGGAATATAATACACACTCTGTTGTCTGCCTGCAGTTTCTTTAGCTTCTTTCTCTTTTTTTTCAGCATTGCATCTTTGCTTTCGTATAGGATTGAATGAGGGAATCACAGTAGAAGTCTATCTGCCTGAACAGTCACTATTTGTCTCCATCTACTGGCTGATTTCCCATCGTTTGATTAATCGAAGCATTTTCTAATAAAAAACCTTTAACACGACGTTCCAGTGCAGATGGTGCTTCACCGCTTTCCTCAGAGCTCAGCGGTGAAACAAGTATGTTGATCCTTAAAGTAACTAAAATAATGTAAAAATACACTCAATCAAGTAAAATCCCATCCATCCATCCATTTTCTATGCCGCTTGTCCCTTTCGGGGTCACGGGGGGGCCAGGGCCTATCTCGGCTGTCAACGGGCGAGAGGCAGGGTACACCCTGGACCGGTCGCAGGTCACATACACACAACCATTCACACTCACACTCACACCTAGGAGTCGCCAATCAACCTAATGAGCATGTTTTTGGTCTGTGGGAGGAAGCCGGAGTGCCTGGAGAGAACCCACGCATGCACGTGAAGAACATGCAAACTTCACACAGAAAGGCCCGACCTGGGAATCGAACCTGCGACCTTCTTGCTGTGAGGCACGCGCACTACCTGCTGCGCCACCGTGCAGCCCCCAAGTATATAATGTATGTATGTATTAATAGAAAACTATGACCAGCAAAAGGTACTTGAAGTATAAAAAGCAGAGTACTCATGATTTACCATTACATACATCATTATAGGATTCTTATTACCGATGCAAGCAGCATTTTAATGCAGAAGCTGGTCAGGATGCCGCTGATTTGAACTACTTTATAAATTCTTTATATATTGTTTCGTCATGTTCTAGGAGCTGGTCCTATTTGTTAAATCTTAATCTCAAAAATGAGTAACCTCAGTTAATCGAATACAGTGAATGTGCAATATCGCCTCTGTAGTGTTGTAGGATCGAGGGTTAGTGGAAAATATACAAATTAAAACTGTGAATCCAGCCCTTGAGCAAATCTACACGCTGTTCATGTTTGCTTGAGTTAAAACGGAAAACACTCCTCTGTTATCATAAATCCTTTAATATATGAAAGAGGCATATTTCAACACAATATACAGTGTAACAGACCATGTCCCACAGTTTTCATATACATTTCTTTACAAGGCTACTCATCCGTGTAGACAGGTCTAAACTGAAAGAACGGATAGATAATGGTTTGTTGTTTTCTGCTGCAATTGACACACAAGGAAAAACGGCCAAACTGTTAAGTAAAACTGGGGGGGGGGAATGTTTTTGCTGCCCAGCTGAACAAAGGGATATTCATAGTGGTTTGTGTGGCTGAAAGATCATTAACTACCGTATCCACATTCTTCAACTGCAGCAAATCTGTAAAAATCTGTTAATATGCTCACAAACGAGTTAATGATGCTGCTTCCTGGCGCTCTGATGTGACCAGCGCCTGCACGCAATGAGGTAAGACAATGAGGCGCCGCTCACTTTTGTTGGAAATATCAAGAGAAATGCTCCAAGACATTAGCAGGCTTCAAGGCAGGAAAGGGATCACAGGATAAATCATCAGTCCTGATGACTGTCACTTTGCATTATGTACATAAAGGAAAAAAGTTCAGTCAAAGCATTCATATATGCATATGTAGCAAAAGAAGTCTTATATCAATAAAAGATTATGAAAACCTGGACAGAAGTGATGATTTCAATGATTAATGACACTGTTGAACTGGTTGTTTCTGCTGATTAAGATGCTTTGTGGTTTCCATGTAAGTCTGCTCACACGCACCCGCAAACAGACAGAAATGGAATGCTCCTGTTCACTAAAACAGATGTAAGAACCAGAAAAACATGGAAAAAAAAACATCACCATAGATAACTCTTAATTTCACATTTCTCAACTTCACTTGCATTGTGCGCTGCGCTGCATAGGGCTAATAAGAACGTCTAACGGAGCGTGGAGCTGCAGGTCCACGCTGATACTGACTTACACATTCATGGTATGCATAAGGCTCCTCCTCTGGAATGATTTCACTTCCCACAGGGAAAGCTGAGAAATGAAGAGGGTGTTTCAAGATGAAAGGCCATTATGATAAAGGACAAAGCATAATTAGCGTGGTTTCTCCCTGCCCCTTTCCCTTACATTAAAGGAATTCACAAGCAGAATCACCCAAAGCTGTTAAAACATAGTCCAGTAGGTCACCTTTGTAGAGTCTGCATATTAAAGCCCTGCCATGCTGCTATTACCCATTATTACGGCATTATTGTCCATAATACCAAGGTGACTGTCTGATTATTGGCATATCCATCCAGACACGGAGGTGGCTGCAGAGAGAGAGAGAGAGCGGGAGTGTTTTTTTGTGTAAGAGCTGCAGCTCTGCAGCACAGAGCTGACACCCATGGCCTCCATCTGCCTTCAGCCAGATCCATCACTCAAAAGGCAGCAGCCCTCCATTTTATCACACAAAACCTCCAATCTCCTTCTTCTTCATGCATAGGCAGATGTTGTTTCTTTCCACGAGGGGTGGGGGGGTGGGGGAGGGGGGTGTTTCAGACCTTGAGCAAACACTTTCAATTAGGGGTGATTTGAGAAAAAAAATGAAACCACTTCAAAGATTTGTTGAACTAATTAAGCACACATTATCTGTTTCAACCCACTTTTCAAAAGATTAAACTAGAAAGGTGTGGAGGAGGGCAAAAAAAAAACAAAAAAAAAACTCGCTGGTTTCATCCTGATCTTCTAGGCTCGAGTGGGACCGATTGATTTACAACAGTTCGTGAAATCAAAGAGGCCCACACACATTGAGAATAACAGGATGATAAAAATAAAGATGAAATCATGCAGCATCATGGCAACTATGGCTGGCAATTTGCAAGAACTGGCTTTTATCCTGTAAATGTTTCTACATGCGAGCTCAAGGAAAAACGCCTCAGACGGCTCGAGGCTCTTACTCACTGATTACACCTAAAGCCCTGAAATGAATGAACCCCTCTCTCGTGCAAACTCATCCCTTTCAGCTGAGAGAAGTCATTAAGACGCCGTCACTCCAGTGCAGATGTGTTGTGCTCCGCTGGATCGACTCTATTCATGACACCTAAATCAAATGGCTGTTGTTTTGTCTTGCCTTTCGCTTTTTTTTTCTTTTCCAAACGGGCCCAGTGTTTAAAAATACATCAAAATGACAGGCTCTGAAACAGGTGCAGTCAGATCAGGCAGCGTTTTGAGGAGGGAGCGTGTGGGTGAAAGCAACATGTGACATGAACGCGCAGCAGGAGATCATAAGGTGCAGTTACTGAATGAGCTCCTGTATATATATATATATTTTAATATATTCTCCAAGCAGACTCTGTGAGGCAGGAAAAGTTTTGCTGTACTGTTCACAGAATATTAATGCTACCCATCTTTCAACTTGTGTGCACTGCAATTCAAAACATGATTCCTTTTTTTTTTTGGGCTGTGTGTGTGTGTGTGTGTGTGTGTGTGTGTGTGTGTGTGTGTGTGTGTGTGTGTGTGTGTGTGGGGTCGAGTCAATCCCACCCAAATCCTGCCTGTGCTCCGTATCTGAATGATCCTGCTCCAACCAGAAACGAGCGTAGTGGTTCCATGCAGACAGAAACAAACACTATTATCAAGTGAATCCAGTCATGTCACAAACTGCATTCTGTGAGGATCATGGGTAAGATGAACAGCTGCGAGGGCAACCTATAATGGGATTCTTTTATATAATGAACAACAAAGGGCAACATGAACGGAGCACAAAGTGTAAACTTGAGCGAGGACAAATCACGTGGAATATTTCCTCAGCCTGGAAACTGTAACGACATGTTGAACAAACGCTTCCATCATGTGAGACTTGTTAGCTTGGTTACTGAACTACACATCGATAATCTAGTCAAAGCAGCATTCATGTTATATTATGGCTGTTGCTAATATCAAAGGTAACAGCATGTATTTACTATTCTATTTAAAAACCGGTCCAAACAAAAGACACATGGATTAAAGATAAAAGCGATACTGTAACATACATTTTTAATTTTTGTTTGATTTCTCTTTTCAACTGGCACTTCCCACAGAAAAAGGGACAATAAATTCACATTTTGGCTATCTAGAAACGCTATTTGTTATTCTTGGCATTCCTAACAAAATCTGAATTGCAGCCAGACAAAACCTTGGCAATTAGCTAGTGGGCAGCTGATATTATTTGGTCTCCATTAGGACTGCTAACAACATCGACGATAAGAGGCTATTACGCAGTTGACTGATGGGTCAGAGGTAAAACAGGTGCCTGGTGAAGTCAAACAATGAGTCCAGACTAGAAATCTGTCTATGAGAAGACAGGGATGAATAACGGACATCTTTAAACAGACAAATATTCGTATTTCACTTTGCAGAGGACGAAATATAAGACAAATGGTAACATATGTCAAGTAAAAAGGCCCCAAACCAGCAATCCCATGTGCCTGAGGGATGCTCAGAGATAAACACAATCTCAGCTATCATTAAAACCTTTTCCCTGTAAAGCATAGACCTACAATCCTCACCACACCAGGCTGTTTCATATAATACAATATCCTTCAGTAAATCAACAGATAATACAATCACTGCAGGGCAAACAGAGCAACTTTCGAGGGACTGTCAGTGTTTTTCTGCGTTAAAATAGTCTAAATTCAACAGACATGGATGGAAAAAAAAACAGATATGCTTTTAACCGGTGGCAGAAAGCATGTTTTCAGCCAGGCCCTGAGGTATTGTGGGGTGGGGGGAGCAGAAATTCAGAGCAAATGACAGAAAGGAAACAAATATATAAATGGGAATTAATGGCACTTTTTACAATTTGAGTCAGAATTCAAATCTCCTGAAATGATTTGAAGTTGCAGACTTGACCAGCCAGTGTTCAGAGTCTTTCAGTGGTCATAAAAAAAGGTCACTATGGAGAAAAATGACAGGCAGAAGAATCCGTACGTTTGTTGGCCGACCGGTCGGTCAGTCGCCCACAATCCCCTGCAGCGTGAAGTGGGGATAAACACGTTAAAAACCGGCTGTTTGTAGGATCAGATGTTCAAGCCCCCACTGAGCGGTAAGAGGCTCTGTGACACGTTTGACCTAAAAAAGGGACTCATCATCTCTTTTCCTTTGTTGTTGTTTTGTTTGTCTCTTTTCATCCATGGCTTCTAATCTCCCAGGTGACAGAAGTCTTTGTGCAACAGCGCCCATAAATACACGTGTCCGAAGAACAAAACCAGAGGAAACAGGAAAAAAGTAAAAAGAAGTAGGCAGGGACATCCTCTGTATATTTGTGTTAAAATCCCAGCTGAGTGGTAAACAACGTGTTGACTGTTTGGTTTGTGCGGGATATTCCTCTCTCCCTTCAAGTGTCGCTGATAAACAGGGAAGTAAACTCTTGGTATCTGCACGTATAAGTGTGAGAGTGTGTATGTGCTGCTTAGCTCGGTGGCAAAGTAGACAGAGTTGAATGCTCTCGACTCTCCACTCCCAGCTGGACGGGACTGTTTTTGACCTGGCTGGGCCCGATGGGTGGGGGCTCCTCGCTTCACCTCTCCTGTCACCAGTTGGCTTTGACAGCTTTGACGTCACTCACCAGGTTTTGAGCAAGGCAGATACCAAAAATCTGAAGAGGAGACAACACAGGACACAAGGTCAAGAGACGCTTACTGAAAAAGAGATCAGAATAGAGCACGTTACAGTAAAAAAAAAAAAAGAAGAAGAAGAAAAAGAGCAGACTGCAGTACTGCAGGGGTTTGCTTGACGTTACCTGGACCATCACTAGATGGCAGTAATGACACAAAACCAGCACCCAGACATGTTGTTAGGTTGAGGTAAACACCTGGTGTCACATACAATGCTTCCTCATTTAAATGTCTGCCAGGAAAAAACAAAGACTTACCTGTAAAAGTGCAATACCAACAAAGATTCCAGCTACAATGATCAGGTTGTCCTGAAGCCACTTCTCAAACTGTCCCACACAGCCCTTGGTATAGATATATTTCTGCCGGTCCAGGTCCTTTTGAAAAACAAAAACATGTTAGAGGTGAATTCAAATGAAGAGTGATTTTTATTTTTTACTTAAATCACATTTAAATGATTCACAGAGAGGACACTGGCCTTTTGCAGGGTTTACACAAACATCTGAACTCTGGCCTGTGACTAACGCCAGACAAAACAAACAACACAGATAGCATTTTGCCCACTGACTCTTTCACCACTGAGGAGGGCACGAGGGGTGAGTGATAACTGAGTCACTGTGAGATTACAACATGTCAGTGTTTGGACATCATGGAGAATATCAAGGCAGTGGATTCAGAGGACCATGTTGGGCAGAGGCTGTTTCCTGTGACCGGACAGATGGCTGTTTGTGTTAGCGTCAGATTCAGCCAATGAAGTACACGGTCTCTTCAGAGATGGACATTAAAAGGTGTAATTCAGAGCTGTGCAGACACTGGAATGGGGGTAAAAGCGGGTGTGAACAGGACTCTTTACAATGCTCTCTTTGTTACTCTTCAAGACAAGTCAACCAGGCAAATCCTTTGTTCTCTTGCAAAACCTGAAAGCTAGCTTTCAACCAATGGGATGTGAAGGGAGTCTTGGCAGCCAATAGAAAAGCAGGAAACACTATGTTGTTCTGGCTGTGAACTTCCTCTGAAGCTATTTCAGCCCTGTGCCTTTGTTGTGCCGCTGTCCTCCTCATGTCTCCTGCTCGTCCTCTTTCCCAGCCTGCCCTCCATAAACAAGCTGCACAGGAAACTTACTGCACATCACTGACAGTTTCAGCAAAATATCAGCGGCCAGGGCGTGAGCAGAGGAGCACACAGAGAAAATGAATTCATACCAACTCAGTGGCAGGTGGTTCACTGTATTGCAGCGCGCCTAGCAACAGCAATCTTTCTGACTGCAGTGCAGTGAGTTGTAACCACCACACCCACACACAGAGGAAAAGGGAACGGACTGGCATAACCCACTGAGTCGCCAATTACAGAGTGTAGTAAGGCTGCTCTCTAGGCTATAACTGGAGCCTAATTATCCCCGTTGAAGAACAATCTGTTATTAAGGCAAGAAGCATGCTGAGGAGCCTGTGCACTGCTTAACCCTATACGTTCTCTGTGTCTGCTGTGTTGGCCAACTGTTATATATGTATATGCTCTGGTTTCATTTAAAGTTATTTTCTTACAACCACTAATATATTATACTGTCCGTTTGAGACCAGCAATCAGGTCCAGTACAAATGAAGCAGACTGCCACTTCACCTTAAAACAACTGCTTACATCGCTTCAATCAAACAGATTTGCAGCTTGTCAATCAACTCGCCCTCAGGAATAATTCTGCTCAGCAGCTTTGCGTCGTTCTAACCAGAAAGGATGACACTGGCTGCCAATCATGCTCCACTGCTGCATGTACCTGTGCTGTGAATGAGAATTTAACTGCTATAATTGTATTAGACCATCTGCATGAGAAAATATCAGTAAGCACTAGCAATTTTCAGAGAGCTGCATCCTGAAAAGAGAAATAACTGCAGAGTCATGTTACACAAACAGAAGGTTAAGTATAGAGAAATGCTGGAGATACAAACCCCTTGAAGCCGAACATCATAACCGCACTGCGTGTTGATGACATCCTCCTGCAAGAACAACACAAAAATGTGAAATACTCTTCATGTCAGCGACTGGTCAGTGTTTCAAGTGTTGAATGACTCCTTTTAACTGCCAAAGGGGGAGAAATAAATTAGGAGGTGACTACTTTGGAGAGTAACTTTTCAAGCAAAATTCCTCAAGCATTCAGAATGAGTTGAAATGCTGCAATTTCAAAGCTAAATTATGGCTGCAGCTAATAATTACTTTCATTATCAGTTAATATGCAATATCAGTAATTATGTTAATGTTTTTTTTCTCTATTAATTGTTCTGTCTGCAAAAAGTCAGCAAACAGTGAAAAATTGACGTTATTCAGTTTCAGACAAGCCTCACATATGAGAGGTTGATACCAGCAAACTGACATTTTCACTCATAATTATTCAATTCTGAAAGTAGTTGATTATTTTTCTGTTGATCATTAGTTACAATTCAGTACAATACAGTAAAACCCAGATTCCCCCCAAAGTTGGGATGATGTGTAAAATTTAAATAAAACAGAATGTAATCATTTGCAAACCAACAGTGTTCACCAACAATGGTTTTACAAAGTTGAGCTCATGCAGTAACATCCTTTATACAATCATGTGTTCACAAAGTGGTGAGAGTTTGAAACATGTTGCTGCATCAAATTCAGAATAAGCATATATTTACAAAAATCAATGAAGCCGATGAGATAAAACATTAAACATACTGTCTTTGTAGTGTTTTCAATTGAGTATATCTCAAAAGGATTTCTTAAATGAATGTCTTGAAGTCTGATTTATGTCTTACACAGCATCCCAACATTTTTGGAGTCTGGGTTGAAAATAAAACAGCACATTTCTGCAAGATTAATCATGTGTTATTATTGATGAATGACTCACTGCGGGGTCTTTGACACAGCAGGAGAAGGGGACTCCACAGCGCTCCCTACTGGGGTTCAGGTCAGTGCAGTTGAAGTAGATGTTCAGGTTCCAGTCGTCGGGCCCGTGAGCTCCACAGCAGGACCACTGAGACAGCAGCAACAACAGGCAGAGATTAAACAGCCAACTCCAGTTAACAGACTGATTTATTTTCTCTGATCTGGTCTTGAAACAGCTCTTTAGAGCCCGGATCAGGTCAGCTTGGGTGGGTAGCCAGCTTACTGTGGCAAGTAGTGACAACAGATAGTGTGATACAAATGGTGAGACAGCAGCAGATCTAATCGCCTTTACAGTATGCCATGACAGAGCCCAGGGTTTATACTGTACACAGGGGACAACAAACCGTTTCACTTCACATAATTGGATAATCATTTGAGGGAAATATCATATTTACTCCACAGTTGCACTGGCTAACTCATTATCCTGTCTGCCCAGAACTGTGCTGACTCAAGATCAGTGTTGAAACTCATATAAACAACAACACCTCTAGAGAAGGGAGTGACTCCCTCCAGCCAAGGAACGTGAACCTTTATAAGGAGACTGTAACTGAACACAAAGGTTTCAGAGTGCAGGCGTGGACTCACATATTCCTGCGCAAAGTCAATGAGATTCTGCAAGTCGATGTCATCGCGGTAGGCCTTGACGTTATTGTTGATGAAAAAGTTGAGCTGGTCTTTGATCCAGTCCTTAAAGACGAAGGCAAGGATCCCAGCAGTCAGCTCCAAGAAGAAGATCAAACCCAGGAACACGGAGAACTGGAAAGCACACGACGCGCACAAGTGTAAACACGCATAAACACACACAAGTGTAAACATGCACAAACACACACAAGTGTAAACACGCAAAAACGCAAAAACAGAAAACAGAAAACAATAAATCTGGCAGTTTAATCAGGCAATCTGGGTGCGCTCAGGAAAATCTTGTTTTAAAAAAAGGACCAGAAGACCAAAAACATTTTTTTTCTCATCGCATCTTTTGTAAAAGAATGAAAGGACAAACGCTCTGATGTAATGTCGCCGTACAGGTCTGTCCTGATTTGCTGAGTGAGTGTGGCAACAAAAACGGCAGTCCCAGGGGCACCGTTACATCAGCCCTTTACAGTAAATGTAGGCGGAGAGGAGACGGGGCTCATAATAAATGCACAAAAGCCACATTAGCTCCTCACTCTGACGCCTGACTCACTGCTGCTAATGGACATCGGCTGGAACTAATAGCTACTCAGAATTGCAGCCAGCAACAAGGCGAGTGTGTCTCCATCATTCATGTGTTGTTATCGATATAGATCAACCCAAATAAACCTCCTAAACTGGCTTTGGGCTTTAGAGGTCATCTTAGTTTTTTTTTTTTACACATCAAAAGACAAAAAATACATCACGGAGTTAATTGATATTAAAGAGAGAAAATGTTTCGGTGGCTTATGAGGCGTGGATCAATGCTTCTGATCATTGCTTCCTGATGAAACAGGCCTTAGCTTGGTGACGAGATTTGTGCCACGCAACCGCCCCAAGCATCTGGCCTGGGTGAGTCATCCACCTGCTGCTCTGACAGCCTCGGCTCTGGTGTGAACTGCAGATCTAAGGGGGCGTGATGTGGTTAAAATGGCGACTGTGCTCGGACAGCTGGGAGCTGACTTACAAATTTAAGCAGGAAGGTGTTCTCTCTGAGCGCTCCGATGCAGCCAGCGAAGCCCAGGACGAACATGACCCCTCCTACGACGATAAAGAGCCACACGGGGTCAAAGCCCCCGAGGTCTGTGATGGATGACAGATTGGACAGCACGCCCTGAGGGAGAGGAAGAAAGACAAAAGAAAGCGGTTAAAATTCCGACTGTAACACTTCCAAAATCAATCCTTACTATCTCTATTACAAGGTCCCAGCTCATTTCTGCACTCTACAGAAACACAGTTAACCTTGAAAAGAGGCAAAAATAGTGAAAATTTAACTTATGACAGCTGAGAGGTTAATGTGGGTTGCCCTGTTCAGAAATGCAGCAGAAGAAAAGCTGTAAAAAGCCGATACTGTTAGCATGTGGGCGGCTTCCCCAATAGAATACCAACCCCCCAGATGTTTTTTCTTTTAATCAATTTATCTACAGCACATTTTCCTTCTAACAGATCTCTGCCCTGCCTATAAAACAAGTGACTCTTCCCAGAAGAGGCAGAGTTCAGCAAACATTCACAAACAGACATCCCTCCTTCCTCTCTGCACATCCTGTCCTCGCAACCCCGAGGCTGTAAGGCCAACATTTTTTCCTGTCAGTCTCCAGCCTGCATCGTGCCTTGCACTGACAAATTTCTCAAACAGAAATTACACCGTAACGCCAAACAGTAGGCTCATGGAAGGTACCACAGGGCAGCACATTAGACAGAGGTACAGTCATGCATCATGCAAGATCTCTGTCTTTTTCACACCATAATGAAAGCGACCCCACCAGCCTTACCGTCTGTTAATGTGGGTAACTGCTCTCAATTCTGACATCCTGTTTGCTTGCACATGTCAAACACTTGCAGCTAAAGCCCACAAAGCTGAAGTCTCCTACTGCTTAAGCTCAGCTCCCACTGCACTTGTTAAGGGACAACTACAGCGTGGAGGTATGACTGCGTTCTTGTGCTTTCATAGCACTTGTGCAGAATAAAGTGCCTTCATTTGGATCTAAGCATGAGGCCCTGAAACACTAAACTAGTCTGGCTGAATGCAGCAGGCTAGAAACTAATCATCTTAGCCACTGAGACCCAAACTCACCATTATGCCTTTCCAGTACCTGCTATTCATCATACGGCCTAATCCTTTAAATTATTCACACTGTTCCACTGAGGGACTCTGGTGCAGGCCTGTTTGCACAGAGTTCACGACCAGACGTTACTAATCAGTACACGCTTCCATGCTGGTGCAGCATTTACTGAAGTGAACAGTACAACTTCGAGATAATTAATGAACAAATTGACTGTTAGCTCAATTGGAAGGAGTTTTAAACATGGCCATGACCCACTGCACATGGGAGGTTAATGGCACCATTTGACCTTTGTAGTTAGTATACTGTGGAAAATAAACTGTAAGCAGTTTCCACGCAAGTTTGCAGCGTTCACTTTGTGACGGGTAACGACATTGAACTCCTGCTGGATATGACTGAAATGAGTTTGTAATTTCCTTTATGGCTCTTTTTGTGTTGCTGTGCACTATTCTACTTCCTGTTCAACTACTGGAAAAACATAGTTGCTCAACAAAACTTTAACACTCAAAAATCTCACTTAAACTGCAGGAATATTTTTCACTTCCTGAGACGGCTAAGACATGTTTACTATTATCAGGTAATATGCTTTTAAGTGGTACAAAGTGTTACAGGAAAGGTGCCTTTATTTCCCACAGCACTTCTCTCAATTCTCAGTTTTCATCTAAATTCTCTCCTGCAAATTGGACTTTCAGCTTATTCCTGCCGGAATACAGGGAAGGAATTTAGCTATGCTGCTGAGGCAGTCGTGTTGCGCTTCAACACTGTGTGTTTGTGTGCATGTGTTTATACTTACCTTCTCCGCCCATGCCCACAGGCCTATGCCCAAGAATGCGGCTCCTAGTAACTGTAAAACAAAGGCAGAGAAGAGGCGTCACTGTCAGGCTGAAAGCAACTGAAAAAATGAAGAAATAAAACATCTGAGACTTAATGAGAATCAATCAAAGGTAGAGAAAACATCTTTTATCAGGACTGCGTTGGATCACATTTGACTTATGATGGTGCCTCCCTGGCAACATATGCAAACAACCCCACAACTGTCTTCAGGTTCAGATTTTTGTAACATTAAACTCCACAGTAATCCACGACATCACCTTCTCCCAACACAGCCTCCCCCACATCAGATGTGTGAGAAGAGCAACAGTCAAAACACAAATACAGAAATATCCAATAATCTTCTAAAACTGACAGATAATCGTGTGTTCATGTAAAATCTCCATCACTTATAAAGAGAATCTCAGTGAGACATTTGGCTTTTGGAGGCTTGACACAAAAGCCAGTTCTGAGAAGATGTCTTTTAATTGGCTGTGGACGGAGTGAATCACTACAAATGCAGGTTACTGCAGGTTCGACTCATTGCACTGGGCCACTTAAGAGGCTGGAGGATCTGATATCCTGAGAGTTAAAGAAAATCCATGTGGTATTAGCCTCCCATTCCATGAATGATGAATACAGGGCTCACAGTTCAAAACATGCCAAAAAAAAAACTTTGAAAAGCACAGGGTGACTGTCAGAGCCAAGATAAAAAATTTAACAGAATAACAAGGCTTCAGGACTCAGAAAAAGGACCTATTTCTATGTAGTGTGGGTTTAGTCCTGCAATGTTATTGTCTAATCAGCATTTTAGCTGCCACAAGACCCCATTCTAAAGAGATTTGGGATGGTAATGAACTTAACTGAGGCACACTATAGTGGCAGAGCCTGAAATATAATAGCGTCATTGATATTGGGATAAATTGCATTGTTGGGAAGCTGATTAAATCTGGAGAAGCAGGTAAACTGATGGCAATCAGCACCAACAATGTGGCAGAAATGTCACATGCTGCATGTTGGTCTGGCAGTTACATAAGAGGCTGTAGTGAAGGGTGTGATGGCTTCAGCTGGAAAGTGACCGGCAGGAAGAGTCAAGGTAAGCAGGCGGAGATCAGGTAGAAGAGATTAGACTGACAGAGTGGGGGTATTAAACCATTAAGCCTCTGACTCGAAATAATCCACATGGAGCACAAAAAAACGTGACAGAGTTCTCGCCAAACAGCATTGAAGCTATTATTACACAACTTAATCTGAAGTGTAACGTCACAGAATGGTTGTCTAAATATTTTGAAGAATTACCAATTGTGAACACCTACATTCAATAAGTTTTGTCATTTGATAGCAAAGAAAATCTTTAAATGCTGTCAGCATCGTTTGATTCCTAATTATGAAATTATGAGAATTGGGATGTTTTTAAGCAGCTCTATGAAAATAACTTCAGACAATTCGTTCTATATTATATCAAAATGTAAATAAAAAACTTCGATTTGGCAATGGCGGGGACTTGTCCAAGTATTATGCTACAAACGTTAGTATGACAAAGATTTTTCTATATCTGGATTTGAAAAAGACACTTCTGCATGCTAACCCTTGTGAGACTGTTGTTTTTGTGTGTTTGTCACTGCTCAGTGAACACACTGCCATGTTTTCCAAGAGCTAAACTCAGAGTGAGTTATTTCACTGCTACATTATTGATCAGGAAACATTTCCTTGCACAAAACTCTCATAATACTTTTCTGATATATATTTTTGATGATATCTCATGAGAGTTCAACATGGATTACTGCTCGACAAATAACTGCTCGACTACAATTAAATCCCAACATTCATATTGACTGTACAAAGATCTGTAATCACGGTGTACTTGGTTAGCGTTCAGCTGTCAGTAATAGGCAGCACATGCAATAGTTTTGCTTTTTATTCAAGTGAAAAAATAACTGTCTGGATATCGTTGCATCAAGCAGTACGAATCCTTCTGGAACAACACAACACCGACATGTGTTATAGAACAGAGTGCAACTTTCTGGCTGCAATTTCTGACTCTTCCTTTTTCTTCCTTTCCTTTTCAATTCAGGTCCAGGAGCTTTCTGAGGACACAGCCCATGAAGGAGCGTCCTTAAGAGAACCTGAAGGATAAACTGAACCTGTGCCTTCTTTCCAAATGAGACAATCCAGCTGCACAGACTCCAAACTGAATGTTGCATTAAGGCAACGCTTAGAGTTTAAAACCCCCAGAGGTCATCACCAGGAAGTTGGCCTCAAACAGGCAACAAATTGGCTTGAATTTTTAACACTCTGCGCCAAGTAATCACTCATCATGACTGTTATATGAACTGCATGATAATTACCATTCCCAACGTTAGACAGTAAATGGTAGAATGGACGTCACACTAATGTTGCTAACTGCAGCCTAAAAGGGAAATAAACTAAGAGAAATGACATTTAACCAATATACTGTTTTGTATTGTCTGAGGGAAGACATTTTCTAGTAAACGCGTGGCACCGACACATCAGATATGCTTCCTGTTTCATTCTCATTGTTCTGTCCTCAACAGGAAACCAGGAGGAGTTGATGACACTTTGATGGATAATATCCTGCACACATGAAAGCTTTTATTTACTTTACTAGAGTCAATACATATATATCACTGCTACAACTGAAGATCATTTACAATTGTCATGATTAGCCAGAGATGATTAGGAATAGCTTGGATTTAGAGAGCGAGCGCTGCTAGAATCTCATGCTGCCTTCAATGAATCCATATAATGTAAGGAAAGCAGACATTTCTGGTACAGAATCTATAGTGACTGACTGGTATCATGTGTTATACTTATCACGCAGCGCTCCACGTAAATTATAGGCACTTAAAATGTACTACTACTTCTGGCGAATTGTTCACAAATCATCAATTACAGGAAGCCCTTGTGGTTCAGTGTGAACACATCCTATTCCCAGCCCCTCTCGTCCCATCTCTCCTGTGTACTCTCTGCTGTGAACTATGCAATAAAGCAGACGGAAAAATGGTCTTTTCACTCTGGTGCTTCTAAAATAAAACACCAGACAGACACCAGAACAGTACTGCTGTTATATGGCCAATTTTGTTGTTATTTCCGGTCAAAAGTACTTCAGTGCACGTCAAGTTGCATTTCCCCCTGCCACAGCTTGAGGCGACTGCGAAAGCAGCATTAAGTGAGACAGCGAGGTGTTATCCATGCCGGGTACCCTGTCATTTTGCCTTACTATTTCTGAATCTCTTTCTCAGTCAGTGAATACTTCCATTAACTTTATTCATAAAATACACAGTAATTTGAAATCGAGTACTGATCAAAACCTAAGTTAAAATCACAGTTAAAATTTTGCTAGTTCCACAGAATTCCATTCCTTTATCATCACATTATTTCAGAAATCTGACCTACCGTCACCACAAACTATCAGTATTTTGTGTCTGTTACAGTGTAAGACTAACACACTCGAGCCGTATTATGTGCCTTTTCATCAAAGCCCTACTTGCAAACCAAACTTCCCTCATGGGACAATAAGATCTGGGTTGAAGTGAGTCTGACTCAGTGAGTACATTGAGACTGAACTGAACCCGCCTTTGTACAGTGCTTACGTTATTTCTTTTTATCTAACTTTTCCCACAGTTTGGGCAGCCAGAGTCGAATTCAGGTCAGCTGAAGTCTGAAACATGCCACCTGTGTTAAGATCTGTCAATGTCAACCTGAGACATGTTCACAGACAGTAAGTTCTTTTTAGAAGATAAAAACTAAGTGAACCAAGTAATTTCATGATAATAAACCCAGAAGAGCACAATACTGTGGCCTTGGTCTTGCTTATTCATAATGCTTCTGTTTGCTTGGTGGCGAGATGTTTTAATAAAAATCCCTTCCGGATTTACTTCTTTCAATCTCACCTGCTCTTGTGAGTAATAAGTTTCCCTTTCTTCTGTAGAATTCTACACTAATCCCTGTGCTTTTATCTCTGGACTTCTATGTTTTATCACTGTGTAAATAAACAAAGTCTGGAACTACATGTCCTTGTATCCGCCTGGTTATTCAAATCATGATAATCAGGTTATTTCTCTGTCAAGTGCAGCCACAAGATGTGTGTCCCAGAGCCAGGGGTTCCTCTCCACGAGGACAGAGAGATTATCAACACTTGAGAAGATGCCTCCCTAAGCCAACTGATCCCATTAACCTCAACTAACTAGCAGACAAACCAAGCTCCACGCTGCCTGGACACACATACATACACAAATGCACAGGGTATAGACTTACTCAAGCGTGACTGACCTTTCAATCACTCCCTCAAAAGCTGAATCCCTAATGTCAGGCCGTGTGAACGCAGCCATTCTTGATATGATGTCAGCGGAAGCACCAACAGCTCATCTGATAACGCAGCAAGGAAACATTTCCACATATTTTGCATTCACCTTTCTCTACACTCGATACTGCAAAATCAGTGGATCTATTTAGCTGTTGAAGTGCAACAGCATGTAACTAAAACAAGCGCCAGGGCCGCAGTGTGTCTGCCTGGAATGGACAATGAACACTCGAGGCAGAGGCCACAATTGAGACAAGTTTAGGTCCTGTTCAAAGCTATTATCTTGCACCCAGACACATCCAGATATTGTGTAGACCCAACTGAGAAGGACTGCAGTTGACAGAGTATCAGAGCAGAAATCAGAACTAATAAGAAAAGAAAAATCCCCCTGTGAGTGGTCCTTGCCTCCCTGTTCACATTTGATTTTATCTGTGGGGACCAGCAAACACTAAACCAAAAAACGCACACTATTGTCCTCAGACAAGACTACACAAGGCTAGAAAGCAGGAAAATAGCTGGTATTTGACATCAACTGTGTTTAGGATGTCCACGATGCTATACACTAGGATGGTGCAACTAACAATTATTTTTATTATCGATTCATCTACCTATTACTTTCTTATTTAATCACTTTGTTAACAAATTGCCTGAAAACTGGGAAAATGCCCCTTTTGATTCCTCACAGCCCAAGTTGACATATTCAAAGTTATATGAAATGGTCCCAAAACCAGACATATTCAGATAATCATCCCACTTGACAGACAAAATCATCAAATGGAATCAGCAGACGTTTGGCATTTTTAGGTGAAAACCGACTTAAGCCGTGACTCTGACGATTGATCAATGATGAACTTATTAGTTCAGCTCTTTGGGCTTTATGAAACCCATTTTTTTCTGCGAATTTGTTTCTTCCCCCCAAGTTTCGTGTTTTCTGTTTACATTTTTCTAAATTCTGAGTGTTACAATTTTAGAAATAAATTATTAAAAATAAATATCAGCGCCGTCGAATATCAGACAGCGTTCCTGTGCGTGACCAGAAACGGATGTTGTTCTTCGGCGCAGCCATGAAGTCTTCAACCAAATCCTGTCTTGCATCTGCTGATGTGGCTGCACTTCTGAGAGTCTGCTGAAGTGATGTGCTCTTGCGAGTGTGCTGTGTCTCTCTCTCCTTCTCTCAGGATGTCTTCAACATGGAAATCAAGGGGCCTAAGGTCTGCTATACATACAGGCTAAAGTCGACTGTGCTTTCTTCAAATGCAGTGACGTTCATACTGCATAGGTACAGTGTGTGGAGCCATGAATCGCATCTAAATGCAGCTTCAGAGATTCAGTCACACCTGGTTCTTTGCAGTTGTCCACTTGCAATGTGATCAACTAGCAGGCATTTTAGTGCCAAATGTGAACAGACACTTAGAGCTGTAGCTGGCTAATAACGCACAGCCTGCCACAAACAGCTCAGCAACTTGGTTACAGCTTAACAAGCTCTTAATTACAGCATGCAGCTTCCAAACATTTCAGCAGCTCAGGCAGAAAATATGATTAATTAAGTGGATGCGAGGAATGTGTCTATTGTTAGGAGGAGAGAACTTGTGTTGTTCTTGGGCGAGAAAGTCTGGCTGTCAACAGCAAGCTCAGGCGCGCTGGAAGAATTCACACAGAAACCAACACACTGGGTTTTATTGCTCCATTTTGTTCACAATATTTAGGGCCTTACAGGCATTCTGTCTCAATTTAGGCAGCATTTTCAAGCCTGACAAGATCACTACAGGAAAGACAAATGGGTTGATTTGTGGAAAATAAATCCCATCTCTCTCTATTTCGGCAATGCACTGGCTTGTCTGTCAAAGCCAGTTTTGCAGCACACAGACGAGAGGAGAACATCTTCTAGTGATTATTAACGGAAACAGCCAGCGAGCTGGAACTTGTTCCACAGTTTCACAAAAAGCCCAGACATGGGACTATTAGCCGGGCCTGAGTGTCAAACAGTCTGAAAGAACGCAATATGAATCAGACACAACACTATAACCCTGTGACTCAATATTTCCTGGTTGATTGCTCACTCAAAATGAATTACAGAGCATTTTTCATTTGTGAGGCCAACTGTAAAATGTATTTGTTCATTGTACTTTAAAATAACCCCAAAAAATGTGGCTTGCGGCATCTTTGGCAGTTCATATCACCTCAGTTCCCCAAAAAATAAAAACAAGCCAGAGACTCAGCGTAATACTCCTACGTTTGGAAGAGGAGTGATGAGGAATGAAGAGGTGGCAATGAAAGGAGGCGGGACAGGAACTGATCCAGTTGCGTGTGGATCCCATGTGCCTGATAAGTCCGTCAGAAAGGCCCCCCCCTCCATTCTTTGTTATCAGCATCACTCTTTGTGCGTTCGTGGGTGTGTGAGTGAAAGAAACAATGCTGTCCCGCAGAGCCCGAGCACTATAATGGTGGTGGGGGTGAAAAGGGTGCTTGAAAGGAGGAGGGCTGGGTTTTATTCAAGCCCGTGTGGCCTTTTCCTTCCAACAGTGTGTGGGAAGACCCTCTGGGGCACATAGACACGCCATTCCTTCACCCACAGACATTATATTACACCAGCCGACAGAGGCAATGCAGACGGGTGAGGAGGGAGGGGTGAAGCTGACTGAACAGAGCAACTTTTCAGACTGAGGAGGGATAAAGATGGAGGGGGTGGGGGGCGTTGTAAGGGAGATGTGGGCTCACTTGCCACTGGACTAACAATACAGATGAGACTGCCATTTCTCAAACTCAAACACAATGGTACCTCACTGCCAAGGCAGAAGGAGAGAGGCTCACAGCAGCCAGGCTTTTTCTCCATGTTCGTTTGTGTGTCTCCACCATCAGACAATCAAACCATCATCAGAGGCCCCTATGCTCTCCTACAAACTTCCCTGAAGGATGAAGGATTTGAAGTGACTGCTAATACTTGCTTATGACTCCCCACTATTAACCAACACTTCATTTCTCGACTTTCATGAAAGAAAAGTTGCAGCTGCCCACAGGCCAATACAGGAAAAAGACGCGAGAAGTACAGACAAGAAGTGGATTTTAATATTTCAAAGTCATGACATGAATACGAAGATTTTTTTTTTTTTTTTTTTGCTTAATTATGAGCACACCCAACTCTGTCCCACGCCAAAAATGACTCAACTTCTAGTTTTCTAGGACAAACAAGTAAACAAGCTAATCTGTTATACAAGTTGCCACACAAGACGCCTCACACCAGAACAACAGCTGCACATGGCAGGAGAAAAACTAATTTAATACTTTTCCAGTTAGCTAAACTAACTCAAATGATCATTTTCACGAGACCTCGAGAATCTTTTAAGTCAAAATTTGCCAACAGCAACGGTGCTAACGTTAAGCTAACTTTGATAGAATATTGGAGACTTTTCGCTTAGCAACACTTAACGTTCATTTTCCGATAGGGACAGGTGAAGGCTAAAAACACTGTGTTTACTTACCCAGAATAAAATGTTGAATCCAAATAAGAAGTACTTCACGCAGCAGCTGACTTCTGCTCCTTTAAAATGTTGGTGTTTCCTACTCATTCTTCCAGGGATAGTGGTGGCTAAGTGGCAAGCTAGGTAACTACTACGGCTGGTCCCTGAAAAGCTTAGCCAAAGCTACAGTTCCTGAAAGACTGAAGCCGAGCTTAGCTGGCTCCATCAGCTGCACAACGCCGAGTTTACTCGCCGGACAGCTTTAAGCAAATCAAACATATGCGTCTTACGGTTTTTACCTCGATTTAACCATTAGCATGCTAGGCCAGCTAGCTCGCAACTTCTATGGTTAGCATAAGCAGCTAACAACAACAAATCCAGGGACACTTAAGGCACAGACATTCATCTGCAGTTCAGTCGATACTCAAGTTGCCCGGCGGTGATTTGGTGCCGCACACCGGGAGATAGAGATAAAGCTGATGGCCTTTCAGCTACCTAAACGTCCCCTCGATTATCTCTGCTGCCGCATCGTCGCTTGAAATCTTCATCCTTGTTGTTTTGGCTGTAAAACAAGCCCCTGCTGTCAAACGTAGAAACCACCGCGCTGGCTTTCGCCCTTTTCACCTCAAGAGCGGCCTCTTGTGTTTCAAGGCAGGGTTTCACTTCACTGGGTGGGCCATAGCGAGAAAAAGCTGAAACATCCTCCCATTACTGACCTAAACTGAGCGCGGGGAAGGTCAGTGCGACAATTCAGGTTTCTAATTTAAAACTAAAATAATTCAGGTTTCTAATTTAAAACTAAAATAAAAAGAAGAGTATTTTACATACTTGCATTGTTCTTCATCTTTCAATCCATAGCAAATGGGTTATATTTAACAATAAATAATAAAGCATATTCTTTATCTTATGGTGTAATTTATATTTGGCAACTCAAATCTAAATGAAAAAATAAAAGTGGAAGGGAAACTGCTCAGCTTATGAAAACAGGCTCCCAAACCTACGACACTGCTGACTACGTGCCACCTTATATGCAGTTATCCTTTCACATTTTCCACTGGAATTATACATGTGATATGAATTATACGTGTGATATCTAACACAGAGATATCACATTTTTTTCTCAAGTAAGCGGCTGTGCCAGAATCACATGGGTTGTAATTATAGGATGTAGCAAGTGAGCATCCAGGTTAGTAGGAGTCTGCGCGCTGTTCAGCATGCTGTGTCTGAAAATGAAAGATTACTGTGGAATTTATGCCTCGACACTGACACTTGGGGAGCATTGGCCTGTTTCACTGCACACACTTTGACTTGTCATAGCAGGAAAAGCAGGTTAAGTAATAACATTAAGGTCTGTTCTATTACAATGACAGTGAGAGAGCATGCACAGTAGCAGGGAATCACTAAATGCATTCATCATTCATTTTATTAATTACACTTGTGCCTTTCCTTCCATGACATGTTAGAATGTCAGCAGTGAAAAATGTCTGAGGAACGACATTCATTCTTACTTTCATGGGATAACAAACTGAAATTCTTTCTCATTTCTACAGTTTTTTGTTTCCCCTTAGCATTTTCAGTCGGGAATAATTGCCTAATTTCAATACTGTGATACATTATTGAAAAGAAAATAGAGACCGCCAGAGAATACATGAACTGTTTATTTTGAGAAACAGTTGCGCGCACATAATCAGTTCAAAAAGTGCTGCTTCATTTGAACTTCTGTCCGCAGTCCTACAGATGGCAGTCTATGAGCCTGTGATGAATGTGGCTTTGGTTTTCTTTTCACCCTGAGGGGTTGCTGTTGGGGACATTTCAGTCCCCTAACTATCACCACAAGTATGTAATATGTTGCACTGACACAGTGAGGCATAATGCGAGACCAAATGTGGTGGCTGTTCATGCACATATGTCACTACTTTGGGTGATAAACAAGTTGCGAGCATATCAAATGTAAGCAGCATTAGAAACAGGGGTAGGGGCAGAGATACATTTGCAGGGGCTGCATCTACATAATGTATTAATACTAATGAATTAGTATGTTTTAATTACACAAATCTGAGCTGTTTTAGCTTTTCGTTAATGTGACTTAAAATTGGCAATTCATACCATTCGATTCCAATCATCACAATATACTAATTACCACTACATTTTTAATGGAGATGCTGTTGAATTGCCTCAAAGGGTTATATTAGGACCAATAGAAATATGGTATGAAATACAGTATGAATTCTTGTTTAGGTGGCACTGTGCAGGATTGTTCTCCACACAGTTAATTTCTTTAATGAACAACACTCAAATTTTTGGAAAAATGTCGATCTGGTTTTGGCACACCATGCAGCACTGAGACTGTACTCTGTTTTAATTCTCCATGATTGCAGCTCAGCCTTTGAATGAACTTCAGCTGTCTGAAAAACTATGTTAGCATCAGTCATGTGCCCTGGATTGGTTCACCTCTTATCTGTCTCTATTCGGCTTAGAGATGCCTCCTCCTCTTGTGTTCTTCTCTTTTGTGGAGTCTCCCAGGGGTCTATTCTGGGTCTTATGCTACCCCTGGGGCAAATCATATGGTGACATACTATTGATATTCATTGCTATGTGAATGATGGGCAACTGTATGCCCCTAAAAAGCCTGGTACCCCTGCTATTTCCTATATTATGTCTCACATCGCTGAAATTAAGAGGTGGATGTCCAAAAATGTGCTACAGTTGAATCACTCAGTCAGAAAAGGTTATAATTATACTTTCTGGCCCCAGGACTAGCAGTATTAACAAGCACCTGTTAATCTCTGGTCTGAGTTCCTTATCTTATCGTGTTAAAAAGGAACCCCAGTGTACTTTTGATACTCAGGTATCTAAAGTAGTGCAGTCCCACTTTGCCCAACTGAGACATTTAACCAAGATCGGGTCATTCCCTTCCTCTGCAGATTTAGAAAAGGTTATCCATGCTTTTATCTCCTCCAGACTTGACTATTGCATTGCACTTTATTCTGGTCTCAGTGGAGGAAACATCCAAAGACTTCCACATATGAAAAAACCACCCTGTCAGGCTTTTAACACGTTCTAAATGACGCGACCACATCACACAATCCTTGCTGCCCTTCACTGGTTACCTGTCGGTTTTAGAATTGATTTTAAGAGTTCACTGCTCCTTTTTAAAGCCTTAAATGGTCTGACTACTGCCTCTATCTGTGATCCGCTAACTCCCTATAAGCCTGATTGCTGCTTATGATCCTCAGGCAGGAGGCCCCAAATGGTTCCAAAATCTCAACCTGTCACTAAAGGTGATTTTTGCCATCCAGCTATACCTTTAAATCTCTTCTTAAAACTCACTTTTATCTTTTGGATTTGATCTTTTCATTCAATTTTTAATATGTATTTTTATTATAAAGCACTCTGGTAACTTTGTTTTGAAAGGTTGTGTGTATAAATTAAGTAATTGATGACTACTCCAGCTTACATTACTTTCTTTTACACCACATTCTCAGTTCAGGCTGTTATGAAGTATAATAATAAAACAAATGACAGACTATACATTATATAAATTGCTGTGTCATCACTTTTTATTTTGCATTCATTTTCAGACATCATACAGTTATGAAATGAGAGGAAAGCTATATTGAAAAAAATGCAATCTCACAATGACAGAACCCCGCAAGCCCAGAATTGCAAAGACTGCGTTCTGCATTTGAGGATGTCAGCAGTGTTTAGTTTGTCCAGAGGTGACCCAGGTTGAAACCAATCCATGACAGTGATAGGCTTAATCCTGCTGAAGGGGCCAGGGCACCATGTAGCAGGTGTCCCTGTCACTCAAAAGACACACAGAAATTAATATTTAGAAATGTGCTGATGCTTTTGGCCTGCATGTCAGGTAGTGAAGGAACAATCTGTTGTTTGTGCTGGTACAGGACTGGGAAAGATGGGAAAGGTGTAAAATTGCTTTCAGGGACCCAACACTTGAACCAGGAAGCCAGTTGTGTTTGAAGGCAGCAGTTAGATTTACAGCTAAATGCAGCCATCATGTCAATGCGTTAAACTGTGCAGGAATGTTTTTACTCATTTTTACAGTAGGGCAAATCAAGTTTCAAACAAGGCCAACTCAGCTGTTGAAATGGAATGAACGGAAGTGCAAATCAAGTACAAAAAGGAACTTAAGAAGGAACTTAAGAAGAAGTTCTCTTAAGAAGAGAATCTACATTAGAGTTATGTATGTATTTAAAATACAATCCATTCCTCTGATCCTTTTCTCACAGACACTTTCACAATATACAACATTCATCTCACCTTTTTTTCCCCCATGAAAGTTGGACAACGTTTCGTTGTACCTTCTCTGCTTCGCATTTTCTTCTAAACCTCATCCAAACAGGCACTTTGTACAACAAGTACAGGTACAAAATATGTTAGTCTGTTCCTCATGAAAGACATTACTGATATAAACAGAAAGACTGTTTGTGGTCAGTAAAGACGACAACACGTACATATATCAATTTGAACATGAACAGTACAATCAATGTGCCATTAAATTTGCGCTGCTAATATTTGTCCATCAAATTGTTCATCATCAATCATTAAATGTTTTGAAATCTTTGAAACTTTTTTTTCCTGAAACATGGACAGTGATTGAACAGGTGCATCAATGCCCCAGCAAACCTCCACATAACTCTTCACACTCAACACTCCCTTTTTTGCTCTTCTCCGTCAATCTGTCTGTAAAGGTTACATTCATTTTAGCAAATGCAGTACATAAAGCAACATATATACACTGTGATTATTGCACCGCGATAATTACGCATATGATTTATTCTCCTTTGATTAAAATGCACAATAAACTGTGGTGAATACTTTGACCATGTATGATACTGTGAATAGCATGTATCCCAACTACCACTGTGTTTTTGTCATGGAAAAATGAGGGAAACTCACTTTACCCAGTATTATCTAAATCATTTTTCACTGCATAGTTAAATTTGAGGCTTTACTAATACAGTACAGTGAGAATTCCTTACCCACAGTACTGTACAGTCCAATGAGCTATATATTTACACGTTACTCATTCCATGTATCCCTTCTATGCCTTAAGTTGTTTAAGTCTCTTCCCATTTTGACTTGCATCAGACCAGAAAACATAATAACAATTCATTAATAACGAACCTGATACTTTTTCACTTAAATGCTACTTAAACTCGAGAAGTGGCTGCAAAGGTAGTATGTTTGGTGTGAGGGTGTAAAAAGTATAACATAACATTGAAGTGAAGTCAAATATCTTTGGTTATTTTGAGTTTTTTGCACTTTTGGTATGTAAGAAGCGTACATGCCACAGCAACTGTGTTATCTTAAAAAGCTTGTTGTCAGTTCATACTATGCATGTGAGTCATATAAAATACTAATACTACCATGATACAACAGGATCGGTATTCAAAGTTACAGAAAGGTAACTTATCTAATATTGATCTGATGAAATGCCATCAGACACTCTTTTACTGGTTGATCCAATGCCACAAAAGTCTGTAAAAACTGAAGTAATGCTCTGATTGCCATCCAGTAACACCCTTACAGGTCAGTGGAGATGGTGCTTCTTTTTACTCTCAGGCTACCGCCCCAGCCGCGGGGACAAGTGTTGTAGGAGTGCAGGCCAGGCGATCGGAGGCCTGAGTCTTCAGACTCAACAGAGGCATCAGAGTCGGTGAGGGAGCGAGTGTTGTAGAGCCTCACAGGGGAGCAGATCCTCTGTGTTGGAGTGGGAGGAGGGCTGGTGAAGGTAGGAGACTGTGTCCCCAATGCCCGCGACTGGAAAGGGCTGATGGGTGGTTTGTGGCAGTCGTAGCCATGGTGGGAATTCCCCAGAGGTGAGATGGGGAGGTTGTGACCACTCAATGCTCCAGGGGAGGGACTGTTTTTACGTTTGGCTGCGTTGATGATGTTCTTGGCCAGTAGGCGATGGTTGGCTTTAGAGTCTACGTTATTAACGACGGGGGACATGCAGCAACTGTCTTTGGGTAGGGGAACAGGAGAGGTGGCAGAGGATGTGTACAGAGGCTTTGTGGTGGAAAAGGATAAACTGGTCGGAGAGAGTGCAGGAGACTGGGAACGTGAACCCCAAGGAGGGGAGACTGGAGATGTGACTGTAGATGTTTGGGTTGGTCTGGGTGTAGTGATGACAGTGGAAGAATGCTGGCTTACCATTGGAGACTGGCATCTTGATCCCCAAGAAGGAGAGCGTGGGGATGTGGCTGTGGAGGTTTGGGAAGGTCTGGATGTGTAGACAGAGGTGACAGTGGAAGACTGGGTATGCTGGTTTACTAATGGAGACTGGCATCTTGAGCCCCAAGGAGGGGAAAGAGGAGAAGTAGTCGTAGAAGTTTGGGGAGGTCTGAAACCAGGAATGGAGGCAATGCTGGAAGACTGGGTATTCTGGCTTATCATTGGGGACTGACATCTTGAACCCCAAGGAGAGCGTGGAGAGGTGGCTGTAGATGTTTGAGAGGGTCTGGATGTTGTTTTGGAGAAAGGAGTGGAGGAAAACTGGATATTCTGACTAGCCACAGGGGATTGGCATCTTGTTCCCCTGGGAGAGGACACAGGAGAAGTAACTGAGCGGCTAGAGACGGTGGTGGACGGGCGATTAGTTTGGAGGCCAGGAGTCCAAGTCCCAGTGGTGGGGCCCTCTGGGCTGCTGAAACGTCTGATGAGGCTTGGTGTCCTGTTTGGTGGGGGCGTCTCACTGGAGGTTTCAACTGGGGAGGAGTCCTTAGGTGTCTGTTGGACCATGACAAATAATATTTTTTAGTTTTAGTTTTTTTACTCTTGGAAACATACACACACAAAAAAAACAAACTTGAAAAGTAACGTCTTGTAAATGCTTGTGCAACTTTGGAATGAATTAATGTCTTTATTATTTAAATTATAAGTTTGATTTGACCATGACACAGAAGGCCAATATTTTACTGTGAAACTTGACCAAAACCCTGTTCAGTTAAACAAAATCCAATTATGTTGACTGAATTTGTTTTGATAAAATAGCATTCATGTGTTCAGTCTGTCCCAAAGTAGCATTTATTCAGGTCATCTGTGTGTATTCCCTTCTCTGTGTGTTTCCTCAATAAGCCTGGCCACAAGCACACATAGGCCCGGTCTTTAGTGTCTCTCTCAGGTTACTGTCATCTGGCCTTCCTGAGGTAGTTAACCTTTACAGGGATATGAAGTTACTCAACTACAGCAAGAGTAACATACCATCTTATGCACATACTAATTAATTTCCACTCATGATAATAATATGAAGAGTGTCTTTAGTGTTATACTGTTGATTGAACTGCTAGGACCAGTATCCTGAGAAGTTCTGGTCTTTTAAGGTTAATGTTACTGGTCACGTTTCCAAAGTTCAGGGCATCTGTGAAAGACACAAGTCCCAGGTCAAGGGTCATTCCATTTGTCTGAATGTCTGAACCTGTCAAGACCAACAACCAAGGGACAGGTCTTAGCACGAACACACATAACTCAAAGTGTCTTATGTCTAAAGTATAAAATATCTTGCAATGGAAAGCTATTATAATTACATCTGGACTTTCATACTATGTTCCAAAATAGATCTGTCTCCTGTGGCAAATTATCTGTGTACTTAACAGAGGCATGCCTTTGCAAGATAGGCAGGAAAGTGAAATAACAAACACTTAGCAGTGAAATTAATGGTTGAAAAGAGCCAGGAAATGAGAAAAAGGAAAAAGAGGTCACAGCAGAGTGTTAGCATAAAGGTTTAATTAGAGAAGGAAAGCTTCACTTTAACAGAAAAAACCACAATCACAACAGACAGGATAACAGCAGAAGACAGCAGTGAATCAAGGTTTATGACATAAAGCATGCACAAACCCTGCAGTCTAAAACAACAGTGATTGATGATGTTCTGTGAAAAAAGTCTTCTGGATTACTGCTTTAAGCCATAAAAACAATATATATGTAGGTCCATGATCCAAATTAGTATGCAGCCTGCAGATTTGAAACATCAAAGAATCTAAGAACATGCCGTATATTTAGGTAGAAAATGCTAGAAAGCAGAGTAAATTACCCTGAAGACATAAAGACATAAAAGGAGTTCTCTTGCTCTCGTCAGTGAGTGGCATTAAATTGCAAATCATAGATCATAAAGCAGATGCCAGACCATCTGTTAAAGTGCTCTGTGAAGCAGCAACACCCCGGTGCCCACAGAATTGGGAGACAAAGTGGAAAAAGAGTGAGGCTGTTTCTCATCATATTTTAAAACGCCCTGAAAATTGAAGTTTTTTAGTGCTGACGTGCTTCACGACTTTTGGTATGGAACTTATCTGATTACGCTGAGCCATATTTTTATTTTAATTGATGCTAATTACAGCTATTTGAGTGTTTATTACCATGCAAAAAAATACAATTATATATTCACTGAACAATTAAGATGTATTCACTTAGAGAAAGACAAGGCCTTGCTGTTACTGCAGTTATTATAGTGTTTCTTCAATTGTTTTCTTGTGAAGATTAAAGCATTTCACTCATAAAAAGTTTCCACTCTCTTATATACCTACAAAGCAAGAGAAAGTATTAGAAAAAGGCACAAGGTAAACAGAAGAAGTGCAGTAAAGTGTAAATATTAGCCCTACTAAAATCAGTTTTGCCAGTTTTGTGTCTCTATGAAAGACCCCCCGATGTAAAAAGATTTTCTAAAAATGGTACAGAGAGGGTCTCCACACCTGTGCTGTAATCCCTGCCTTCTTGGCAGAAAACGTTGGCCTCGGTGTCTGGACCCCTGACCGAGGAGAGGACACTCGCTCTGGAGAAAAGGCAGACATAGGAGAACTGATTCTAGGCTGCCAAGACGCTGGATTTGATGGATATTCTGCTCCTCTTGTGGGGCTGAGTGGCAGTTGTGGAGACATGCGCTGGGTACTGAAGTGAGAGGGAGGGTTATTAGGTAAGGAAGTCTGTCTAGAGAAAGGCTGGGTAGACATCGGGTTCTTGGACTGTGGTGCTCCTCTAGGTAGAGTACTAAGTGGGTCTTTGGCAGGGTTAAGGATGAAGAGGGATGAGTTAAGTTGGTAAGGCCGATGCCTGGACAGGTCCATCTCTATCTTGGAGCAACCATTTTCTAATGGAGGCGGCTCAGGAACTGGCTCTGGTGCTGGAGCTTTTTGCTTTGGTTTTTGCTTGACTGCTTGTTGGGCCTTTAGGTTTTGTGAAAGCTGAGCACTCATGTCAGAGCTTTTAGCAATGGCCTTGACCCTGCCAGGCATATTTGATGGGTACACCCAAGATGGAGGCAGAGACATTGTGGGAGAAGGAGACCTAATTTGCCCTGCATTTTGTTTCTCAACAACATATTTCTCCATCCTTGACTGACGCTTGGCAAACAGCTCAGCCCCCTTTCCTGATACATTGGTGAGGGTCTGCTCTGGCCTGTGCTCTGCCCTCGGTCGGGTCCTTGAGCTCTTGAGGCAGGAAGCCCACTCTGGAGCTCTTGTATCCTCATCCCTGTCCTCTTCCTTGGCAAGGAAGTTGGAGGCCTCTGCACCCAGCACCAGCAACTCTTCCTCGGATGCTGGCTCAGGCACAGATCTATGTCCATGTTTCTTCCTCTCATCCACCCCCTGCACCAGAGAGAGCAGCTCAGGGTTCGGCGCTACCACTGGCTTCTCTTTGAACGTGAACATTGACTTCTTATTTGCCCTTCTAGCTGCACCCTCCTCAAGTATTCCTGTTTTGATCTGTGTCATCTGCTTCCTCTCTCCAGCAGGCTGAGGAATGAAAGTGGATGGTTTGGGGGCTGTGGGAGGGCCATAATGGGGCATGAGTGGGTATTGGGATACTGAGGAAACAGGGAACTGGGATGGTGGAGGAGAGGTAGGGGACGTGACAGGAGACATCGGAGGTGGACTGGAGTAGTAGGCCTGAGGGGGTTGGTTTGTAAAAGCTGGTAGAGGAGGTGTGGGATATGATGGAGGCGGAGGCGGGGGTGAGAAAGCCACAGGTTGTGGAGCAGTGAAAGCAGGGAGAGGAGGAGTGGCGTACGAAGGAGGAGGGGGAATGTCCATGATAGGGCTGGCTGCCTCTGGAGACTGCACTGTCAACGGTGAGAAAAAAGGCCTGGCAGTTCGATTAATGATGGTGTTTGTCTGCTTGGCTGTGGGCACAGACACCCTCTCAGGTCCAGAGGTACTGTGGCAGCCATTCAGAAGCTTTCCAGGGGGATCTGGCACTGTGTGACCCCCATTTACCTCTGCGTCCCCTTGAGCATGTGCAATCAGAACTGGATCAGTATCATTATGTCCAGGGGGAATCTCATCCTTGACTTTGTCCTCAAGCTCCTCGTGGATTTTATCTCTTGATTCTTCCTCTTCCTCCTGCTCTTCCTTGACAGGGAGGAAATGTCTCTCTTGGATTACACAGTCCTCCATGTCCTCGTCCTTGTGAAAATCCTTACCTGGGTCCTCCGTGATATCGCCTACTGAATGCACCCTCCCAGGTTGTGACAAGAGTGGCTTGGTAGTGCTATTTTTAAAGTTCAGGTCTCTATCCTTTTCCTCACTGCTCCTCTCTGCCCATGTTAGTTTGTTAAATGAGGGGTCGGTTTTCACATTCCCAGCTCTGTCCTCCTCTGACCCCTCTCCACAGCTTGCAAGTGTGAAGGCGTTGACCCTCTGTTTGCGCCGGTTGAAGAGCTGCACGCCTCTGGAGCTGGAGTTAGAGGGGATGGTGAGCTGAGCGGCAATGATCTGACTCCTGACACGAGCCTCCTTTAGCTCCTTCTCTGATAAACTGGCACTTCGGGTGAGATCTGGAATGAAAGACACAGGGAGAGAAAATGGATAGCCTGATTAATAAAAGGAACAGGACTTTGGCTTTTTTCAGATGTTTGATTAATGATAAAAGGGACCCAAATTTTGGGAAACTTCGCAATGCGCTACATCTACTGTTCAAACAAAGACAACTCCCTCAACATCTAATTAAAGCTCACCACACTGCTTTCATGTACAAATAAAGGGAACCAGCAAGGACAAATTTTTAACAATATTCTCTTTAAAACCCACATAATTGTTTCTGCACCATATGCTTTTCATTGTTCTTTGCACTGCTTTTTATTTCAACCAATCTAGCGAGAAAAATATGGCTTTGTGGACACTTGACTCAGCATGTCGGAGCTGCAGACAAAGAACTAACAGACATAGGCGGAGAAACATTTCAAATAAACATTTTAATAAGAAAGACATAAAAGCTGGTGACTAAAGGTAATAAAAAGGTCTAGGTCAATGTCGTCTACAGAGAGGAAAGACATGGCTGCCGATCAGGCCTGTTGCAGTTTCGTTGATGACCTTTAAATCATGAGATAAGACATGTCTATGTTAAAATTACAGCGTGTTTTCTGAGCTTAAGAGCTCCATTCCAGGCAGTGGAGCTATTTCCTCTGCCATCTGCAGTCGTCCCTCCCTGAGCATTCCTCCACCGCTGAGAAAACTCCCTGCCTGAGCTTCCAACATGCCTTTGGTTTCTCTCTGTACTTAATTTGTGCAATACTGCAGCCTGAACCCTTAATAGACCATTTTTACAATCTATGGCTTACAAAAATGGCATCTTTCGACTGCAGTCTAATCAAGTGTTCCCATCTTAAATATAGTGACTACATCATGATTCAAAGTTCATGAGAGGAAAATCAAAGCTGCATCTTTTCTTTTTTCAGTCATGGATTCTACGATTGACATTTTAGAGCAGAATAACTGGTTGTGGTGACACATCTGGTAGATTATTCATCTATTTCATGTAACTCTGACTGGCAGAAGATATTTAACATCCCTCCAGGACGTTTCTCAGACAGCTGGCGCAGCTCTGACTCTTTCTTCGTTTAATAAGGTGATGGATACAGGCAGCTACATTATTTGATGTAATCATGTGCCAATCATAATAATTATGCATAAATCAATCACTTCTAAAGCTTTCCTGTACGGCTCATTCTGCATGCAGTTTTTCCTGGCACAGACTATAAAGCTAACATGATCATTCCCCCAGTAAAAGGAATAATATCCATCTGCCATTGATTTTACAGACTTAAAGTCTACCCTCACAGTAATTGAATTAACTCTTTGTAGGGTACCCTTGAGTTCTCTTAACATAAACCCATTTAAAGTTCAAGAGCATACGTTTATTATCTAATTTGTATCTTATTATTCTAATATATAAAAGTGGACAACAGGCCCCATTTGGATTCTAAAGGATGGTAGCGCATTTACATGCACAAAATTATATCCTGTGATGGTGGCGGTGGTTGTGTCTGCAAGGAAATACATCAACGTCGGCATAAACTATGGGAAATAAATCAACCTGACACTGACAGAGAAAAGACGAGACATGACACTATAAGAAGTGGATATTACCCCACCTTACATATTTGTGACAACAAAATAACAAGGATAAAGGCATTGTCACACACCACTTTAAACAAGCAATCCTCTCAGCACTATTGGCACGAGCATAAATCACCTTCCTTTATAGACTGCTGCAGAGAAATGAGCCAACCTATCACACAGGTACTTACTGTATATTCAGTGGCTTTTATCGAGGTTGTCAATATCAGTGGGAATACCAACACAGGTCCCAATGACATTTTCATTAGCTATTTAATTTTTAGAATAGAAGCGAGCTGAGTCTACCAGAGCCAGAGCAGTGAGGCTTGAAGTGAAGTGTCCTCAGTGTAAACAAGTGGGAGCAGCTTATCAAGTAACACGCAGGTGCAAATCCCAGCAGTGATTAATATCCTGACCAAAAGAGTGAGCATCTCTGTGGAAACAAGTGATCCTCACTGAAATGTGAACACCTCTTTTAGATTTTTCCCATTTCTCTCTGGTGGATTTGATAGCAAAGTGCAGATAAGTTTAGTTATTATCTGATTAAATGACTCCTACCACTTGGACATGGCATTCCCATAATAAACAGGTTAATCAACAACCAATACACGGAAATAAATACGACTCAAAGAAAGTTACAGATCTCATAAAGAACTGATAACAAGGCTCAAAGGACTTTCTGAGGATATAATTGACAGTTTCTGGACGGTAGTCCATGTCGTCAGTTACAAAAACATCACACTGCCACTAACAAGTCGTATTTCTTCACAAAACATTCAAGCTCAAGTTCTTCCTCAGTTTTCATTCACGGCAGTAAAATATCCTCATGATTCACGAGTTAACTCAAAGTTTCTTCTGTCTCGCTGGATCCCTTACCTTTGTCACGTCAAAACCAGAGCTCCGCCGTTTTGTAGCACTTCCACAAGAGTTTTCAATTTAACTGCGTCTTTCAGCTTCACACCCCCTTTCTGTAGCGAGACAGGGGATCGGATTTCTTCCTCTCCGCAGTCCAGCGCGCAGACCGGCAGACAGGGAGGGAAGGTGGGAGGGGGTCTGGAGCTAGAGGCTGAATGACAGACAGCAAAGCCTCCAGCCCGGTTTCACTTTTTCAAATCTGCTCCTCAGGGTTTCCACTAATTATAAAAGCGGAGTCATGCGTCTGAGAGGAGAGCTCAGGGCTTCTCTTGTGAAAGTATTGATGTTTGAGCAGTTGCACGGGCAGCACTTTGTTTTGACAGTTCTAGAGAGGTGTCCAATCAATGGCAAGTATCGAGCGGCTTATCTCTGTCTAATGTCCTGTGATGGTAGGGAAGTGTCTGAACCTTGTTGCAGTCTTTGAAGTGGAAAGGGAGACAAGAGATAGTCCAGATTATGTGTGCGTGGTTGAGACCACTAAGACTCCAGAGATCCAGCACCTGACCTCAGCTGCCCTCCACGTCTGTCTGGATATCACTGTAAGTGTGAGCGTTTATTGTGCTCGCTCCCCAACCAAGTGTCTGCCCTCTCTGAACCCTTTGGGCCCTAAACCCCAACCTGCAAGGGCAGGAAAGGAATTTCCTGTCCTGCGGCAGAGACAAAACTCAGCCCTCAGCAATGATGCAAGAGCCTCCACATCCCATTGCCCCCTCCTCTTCCTAGCTCTAACTTTCTCTACCTCATCCCCTCATCCCTGCGTGGGTGAGAGCAGACAGCAAACTCCCCCACAGCGGGAGGATTTAAGTCAGGGGGGCCTACGCTGCATTTGTGTATCAAAGGTCAGATTACCCTGTCGGATGTTATCTTTCTCCGGGCGATGGCTGTGGGGTGAGCGGGATGACAGCACCGGCCTCGTGGGTGATGTGTGAAGCGGTATGGAAAGACAAGGATTAACAGAGGTCCTGGGATCGTACCGGGCTCAATGTGACCTAAACTCTCAGTGGATCCCATGGGGGAAATAAAAGACCAGCTCAGAGGTGGAAACCAAGCCCTGCTGTTCATATTGTTATGTTTGTGTATTATGAAAGGTCTGCAGAGGTGTAGTCAGCTATTAACAGTGCTTTTGTGCTGTTTTTGGTGATCTTTGCTCCGTTTGAGGAAACCAATCAGTGAGTAATGGGTGATGGGAGCAGTGTTTGAGCTACAGAGGCTATAGATTTATATCTGGGACAGTTATCTGATGGCCATGACCTCTCTGTTATGCTTCCTCGCAGCACAATGTCTTTTCACTCTCTTTGAATACTGCATCTCACAGGCTTGTCACCAGCCAGAGGTAATTATCTTTCCAGTTGAATATTTTTTCAGTGTTTTTCCATATTGCCATTTAGCAACCTAATGTTTTGCTGGGACAGAGTGTGAACTCATCTTTTTCATATGTTGACGGCTGTTAAAGTGTAAAGAAAGGTCTAAAGTTTCCAAACAGCTTTAGCCATTAGTAATTATTGTTAGTGGTTGTGTCGTATTTTAAGGCTGCCGTTAGCAGTGATCCATGATTGCATTTCCATTGCAGCTGGGGCAGCCTGTATTTTTATGGCATGGAAACAGATGTTTCATGGAGAACCTCACTGTGTCAAGTTGCGCTGAAGAGGCAGGGCTGCCTGTTTTCTCTATTTGCTGTCGACTCCTCTCAGTTATAGGTTTTCTGATATGATAATATACTGCAGTTCAAGCCATCCTGTAGCATTAAGGCAGCAATGCAAACAAACCACTGGAAATGTACGGCTACATGTCTGTGTTATGAAGTATAATTGTACACTTTCTTGCTGCAGCTTTGGCTTCCAAAAAAGGGCAGAAAACACCAGATAAACAAACACTTACTTGTTTTCGGACTCATCTGTTCTTTGTTGAATCCTGCCTTCTCCCATGATGCATGGCACTCTGTCCCAGGAGTGTGCATGTTCTGCGTTGCCTGGAGAGGTTTTCTCAATCCTCCTGGACTCCAGCTCACCCCTCTCCTGATAGACATATGTCCCTTCTCCATCTCCATCGCTACCCACGGGTAAGTGCCTCTGCTGCAGCAGAAACAAAAGCCCTCGGCAGGGGGATACGTGAGTGCTTCGTTCCAGTCAGCTCAATCTTCTCTCCTGATAAGATGAAACTGTCGGTCCAGTTGGAAGATGGAAAGTTTAGTCCTTACTGGCAGGCGGTGAATACTTTTAGAAATACAAGAAAACACACAAAAAGGGAAAAGGAAAGGAGTAGCTCAGCTTTCCAGGTTGCTGCTTCCGGTCATGGCTCCCCTTCCAGCAATAATCCTTCCAAATGTTGTCCTTTAGTCAGAGGAAATTTGACAGAAGAAGTGCATTCTTACTTTGGTCTTCATGAAGTATTATTCTCTATCTATCAGGACCTCCCAGGAGGGTCAGTTCCAATGTGCCTTGGATACGTTCCCGTGGACAAATGCCACGAAAATTGCACAAGTTTGTTGTGCTCTCTTAAAAATCTGGCAACGAGGGATGAGAAACAGTCCAGTCGTCTCTATTTGCATGTCTCTAATACTCCTTTTTTTTCTTTCCCAGACGTTGGTCTTCCTCCTCTGCTATTTTGGTCACCAAAACATGCTTTTCGTCTGCATCCCAATCTCCAGCTCGCAGATTATTTTTCTTTGGGAGAAAAGGATCTGCCCTTTATCTTGGAGATCATAACTCTACAGTGACGTGAAAGGGAACTGTGTATATGGCAGCTTCCTGCTGTTAGGTGCATGTGAGGAATAACATTTCACTCTGGAAAGGTCATTCCAGAAGCTGGTTTGTATTCAGAGCTCCAATGTATTCAGTTAAAGTTGCTTTATTCTGGTGTCCTGTCTTATTTCTCATACATTAAAGCCAGATATACCCTCTGAAGTTTCTTTATTTTGTTTATTCACAAAGCCATAACTGAAAAAGAAAGGTCTTATTTCTTCTGGTGGTAGTTTTGATTAATACTTAAACGCATCAAAAATTGGTCATGAATGCAGTAATTCTGCAGTCAGAACCTCTAGCATCCAGATTTTCAGCTTGTTTGTTTTGCTCCTTGCAGAAAACATTTGATGTTTGTGTTCTGATTGTTCAGCCAGTCTGTAACTGTTTTAGTTTGGTGGACCAAGCTTAAGCTGTAGATAAGGATTGCTTGGGGGATGAAAGGTCACTGTGCTGTATCTACTTCCTCTTTGTGTCCATTTTCTGTCCAGAACCACCTGCAAAAAAGAGAAATATGCAGGTTAGAAATAAGTTATGCAAAAACCATATCGTTCAAACTTTTACTCAAATATGTTATTTAAATGTGATATTTGCAAAGACAAAAGCTGGATGTTACATCTACCCACAACTTTGGCAAACCACAGCTTTGGCAAACAGCTGGTACAAGAATCCTACTCAATTTTCCATCATCGCCCTTTGTGTAATGGCACGAGTTTCAACCCACTGCTATGTGCAGGATTTAAAGTACTACGCGTGATGGTTTTCAAGAAAGCAGTCCAAAAGACCTGACCTCTGTGCAGACAGGGAGTCTGCAGATTTTACAAATTGGAATGGGTTTTTTAGAAAGTGGCTTGAGGAACATTTTAATATAGTCTGCTTGGCTCCTCCAATACTTTTAATTAACATTGGTTTACTTCCAAAAAAAATAAATCTCAACCTTCATTTTTGAGACAATGAAAGTCCAATTCTCAATCTCCAAAGATGAAGATCTGGCTTCACCCTTTGAACTCGGTCAGGATAAAAGGGTGGAAAAGGAAACAAGGAGACGCCTTTATAAGTCTGAACGTGATAAACTGTTGTCTCAAAAGACGAAGGGAAGGTCACATTTCATTAAGGCTTTAAGGTGGGAAATCCCTATTTAAAACCTGCCAAAAAATTAGCTTTATCTCTGCCTCAGGGTCTGTGCTATGATGCAGAACACTGAAAAAGTGAATGTGGATTTAAGACTTCCATGCAGCATGAAGTAAAGACACAAACAAAGATTTGAATGTCCTACAGTGACATCTATCGCACCCCTCCTTCATATCCGATAAAGCATTTCATTAGATCAGCAGTGTCATGTTCCCCCTTCAAAGCTAATAATACCCACTGGCAAAGTTTGTAATAATAAACCAGTGTTTTCATGTCCTTGTCCTTGATCAGACTTGCCTCTCCTTGAAGCCGATCACGGTTGCATTTGTTTTTGCTTGGTGGTCACCACTGTAACACTCAGGAGTGGGAGGGCTGGGCAGGCAACTACATGGCCCTTATTTTGGAAATGCCTTTTTCAGTGATTCCTCGGCAACCACGGTCATATTCATCTTTCCTGAAGGTGTGGAAGCACCGTAAACTTGTTTGCATCCCTTGAAGACTGGGTTTTATGGAGACGCTCTCCGACATGACAGCTGAGTCATGACGGTCTGTAGGAGGAGTGCTGATTGGCCCCTGAGCACAATCAACCCAAACAAAACACTGCCCCGCCTGCCTGCAGAAAAGCAACACAAATCCTCCACAATTTAGCTTACTGGCGTGATCGTGTCAAGTGAGAAGAGATGAAGGCCGGTATTGTTTAGCCGCTCTGACAGCAGCTCTTTGATTTCCCCAGATGTGTTTGCATCAATCTGGATCTCATTTGGAGACTGACATTGTCTTTTTAGATTAGTACCTCTGCTCGCAACATTTTCTTTATTCACAGTTATCTTGGTTGCTCCAAGATTTCGTGTTTACTGAACACATGTTGAGGGCGTGTCCCAACACAGCCGTATCCGATTGATTAAAATATGGTGTCATTACTGTCTTTGATCCAGTCTGCAAATATTTATTAACTGCCAGACAAAAAACAGATGTAGGACACTCAAGAGTGACATGAGCAGAGATGCAGACTTAACTCAACAAAACACACACATATGGACTCTTGAACTCCTCATCTGCCACAATCTGTTTTTTTCTTTCCCTTTTCATTGGTCTCAGCTTGTTAATATACTGAGTGTTGTATTTCTTCCAAAGTAACTTGTAATATCAACCCCATTCCAACTGATCCTATCTACTTTCCATACCTAAGATCTGATGTCATCTCTCCTCCTCAACCCCCTCCACCCTCCAATTACACTGAAGTTCAAAAGGTGTTTTACGGTGCCCACCTGTCCAGCACAGCTCCCACCCCCGCACTGTTTTCCTGTGCCACCCATTGACCTCCATGATTAGAGCCAAGCATATCATTTACAGTCTGGCCCGTAGGCCACTTCAGTGTGTAATCACAGAGTTCCTGTACATTGTCAACACATGATGGATTCGTATGCGGACAGCAAATCTATCCCACAGCTCTCCGCAGCATGTCTCACATAGTGATGACGCACAAAAGAAATGTTTTTGGCAGCTAAACAAACCATAATCATTCATTTGTCCCTCATGGCTGTTATCTTGTACATTTATTAGACACCTGCATCAATAACTTGTAGAAAGCATGTCAGTCACCTAATAACTCATACACTGCATGCCTTTTTGCCTCAAGTATGGCATCTGTACATCATCAGTTGCTTTGGGTGCACATGTGTTGAGGTATGTGAGATGTCAGGTGAGTGTGCATTCCACCCACTGTAAGACTTAAAAGCGTATCAGTTACCAGGCTTATAATGAGGCATCTAGTCACGACACTGACTGGCAAGCCTTTCTGATTGAATGCCTCATGGGCAGAGCTGCCATGCTGCCTGCTATCTCTTGCCTTTTGCCTGGATCCTTCACATTTTGGCAAGCAAAAATCATGCAGCTGTAAATGCAAAAGGCTTTAGCAGGGCCTTTTGCTCTCTTGCTCCCTCAGTCAGACAAAGAACCATTGAAAAGCTCTCGCAGCACTACGAAATAATTTTGGGTAGTGCTCCAAAAGTGGCATTCCTGGCTCATAATTCCCCAGAGGGCTGTGATAGTCAACATGCCTCGGCTTGTGCAGGCTGATGACTGACATCTAAAACACTACAAGGCACAGACTCCAATAAAAGAAAGATGTCTCCTTCTCTCCTTCCTCTATTTCTCTTTCCCTTTTAGAAATCGTGCAACTGCAATCATTAATCATGCAGAGAGGAAAACCTCATAATGAGGAGTCTGCTTCGTGCGCAGCCCATCCTACTCTCATAGTCACAGGTGGAGAACTTCAAGAGGCAAAGATAAATACTTGAAGTAGGTGTGTATGATCCGCTGCCAAGAGGGAGGAACCTTCTAAAACAATCAGAGTCATAATCTGAAAACTGTTAGACATCAAAGGGAGAAAGTATGAGCACTTTTAAAAATGCAAAATGTGTGCAGAAAATATCAGTAGTGCAGGAATGGTTTGTGGAATGGTATTGACTTTTAGCATTGTTGAGCTCAACACATTAAGACGTTTGACAAAACTTTCTGTCACAGCAAAACAGAGTCATTCGTTACCGCATGGTAACATACGCTGAACAAAAGCTACATTTGCCCCCCTCTAAAGCAGTTAATGGGCCTCACCTGTTGTGTTAACAGGAAGCAATTACTTATACAGTATATGAAAGTCAATACAACTCCGGTCAGGTCTTTAATTGGATACACCTTCTAATGTTACACAGTGCAGTTCAAGTCTATAACCTGGCTACACAGCAGGCTCTACACAGTCAGGACAATAGGCTCGGATATCAGTCACTACAGTGCTAATGTAGCCAGCCACCCCCCCTCTGCACGCCTGCAGCCCGCACTGAGGGAAAAACAGCGGCCACAGATGTTTGTCATCTACTCAAACAAAGACTTTCAAAGTTTCCCTCCTCTTCCACTCAAGTTCCCTGCATTCCCCCTGCTCCCTCTCTCTCTCTTGCTCTCCAAACAAAGATAGTGCCTTACCCCGTAAAGATAAATATAATGGGCTGCAAGTGACAAAGTCTGCAGCAACCACAGTTTCACAGCAACAGATAAAATTCCAGGATTCAGTTCTCCTTCCTGTTTGGTGTGTTGGTTTAGTCATGCTGCTCACCTGTACTCCGGTGGGTCTGGCTGTGTGAGGCAGCGAGTGTGTGTACTGCCCCTTTTCAGTTCCTGCGACGGCACACACACCTCCCCCTTTTTACCTCTCCTCTCTCTCTCCCTCTCTCTCTCTCTCCCTCAATTGAAGCAGACGAAGGATGGGGGTGGGGGGGGGGGTCAGTTGGAACACAGAGGGCTCTTTGTCTGGGATCTTTTCATATGGTTTCCTTCAAGCTTGCATACTGAACACATTATGCTATAATATATTTTCATATTCAACACAGGGATGTTGAGGGACCAATGGGCCCCACTCTGCTCTCTCCCAGCTCCCTTTTCCTGTCTTGACCCATTTTCCCGCCATGAACACCGGGCAGAGAAATCCAAATAAAGAGCGAAAGCTATGCACAAAAAATGTAGACTAAGTTCCTGCTGGACCCACAAAATTTGCTGATGCAGTCTCTGGCTGTTTTTGAATAATAAAATGTAAACACAGAAAATAGTTTCCTCTCTAGACTCTAAATATTAAACCTAAAAACGCTGCAGAGCTTTTCACCATGTGTGCGGATTGCTGAGGACGGTAGAACATGGACAGTTCATATTTGTTGTACAGTGCACAGTTATTGGGCTCTCGTCAGGGATGTTCATCCTTAGATCCTCACCAGTATCACTTCATATCTCCAAACACTGATTTATTTTTAAGATCCCATGTAATGTTAGTAACATCTGCTTTACTGTACAGTATCTGAGGCTTAGAAATCATTAGATCTTTGATTTATAGATCTGCAGTCTTCTGCGGAGAAACATTTGGATTTATGTCACTAATCTTTTAAGTCCTGAGGGCCCTCAGTGAGATGAGGGCTGGCTGTGGGCACTGGGTTGTTGGATCTTCAGTTGAGACGGCATGGCTGAGTCATATGGTGGAAAACATGGATTTTGAATGGCTGCCAAGCTTTAGGAGTAACATCTTAATCTCCCTTCTGTCATAGGATAAACTAACTTTACTTGATGGTGCACTTATTCTGCTTGCGGTTCACCGCTCTTTCAAAGAGCAGGTCACACAAAGTTCACCAAATGGCAAAGCTCTGCTTTTTCAAAGAGCATGAAATACTTTCAGCATCCTTTGTAATTTGGTCGGCGGTGATTTGGGTGTCACGTGTTTATCTCAACTTTTCTTTTCATGTCCTTCGCTCACCTGATGGATGGTCCTGCCAAACTGCTCAGACAGTCATCACCTCAAGGCTGCTTTAAGTAACGTCTGGGCTCTGCCTCTTCTCCTCCTCCAACACCCCTTTCCTCCTGCTCCCACTTTTCCTCCCTGTACCTCTATCATTTTCTCCTCTTTCCTCAACATCTGTCTGCTCAGATCGATTTTCCTTCTCCTTATCGCAGTATTTCCTTTCTTTATAGTCCCACCTCGGGCTACTTATTTCTATTCTCCACTTTGATCTCGGTCTCTTCATCACCATTCCTGTGAGCTCTCTCCTTTGACCCAGCCTCTCCTGACATGTTTAAATGTGTAAGACCCCATTCAGCTGGGAGAGCAGCCATCAGGCACTATGTCTTTCTTTCTTTCTTTCTTTCTTTCTTTCTTTCTTTCTTTCTTTCTTTCTTTCTTTCTTTCTTTCTTTCTTTCCCCTGCCTGCCTCTCCAGCAGCCAGCTCGGCTGTGCTCTTCTGGCGTGACTCTCTGAAGGGCAGCTGTGTGTGTGGGAGACCAGGGAGCTGAGGGGAAATGTTAGCGCACATTCCTTCAGAAGAGGGGCTTTTGCTGCAAAAGAGCATTGTGGAATTTCCTAAGTGATCTGGTTTGCATTCCCTCTCGAGTCAAATCCATCTACAGAAGTTATTGGAGAGCATTTAGTATGGCCAAGACCTGAGAATCATAGACAGGCCCCTCTCTGCTCTATTGCTCACCATACCAATCCTGAGCTCATCCCTCTGAATGTAATGGGATACAGCCATGGGGCTGTTCAAAGGCACAGCTTTAGTATAAACAGAGGCAGAGAGAGAATATTCACCCTTCTTGTGGATGTTTTGATGAGTATATGTTCCTCAGTCATCATGAGGCGCAATTCAGTTGAGCTCGTGTCTCATTGTGTGCATGAAAGTACAACTCCATTCTGCGAGGACTGATTACCAATCTTCTGGGACACGGTACGTATGTAGGACTAATTCGTTTAAGGCACACTCATGTTTCAACGCTGCCTCTGTTTATTTTCACTCTACCAGACATCTGTATTTCTCATAAACTACCTCAGAGGGTGTTGCGGTCTGAAGCAGAGATGAATAACGCCTGGTAGAATCAGGGCGTATCCTGGTGTTTTGATGGCATACGCTACTGTAGGGCCACATTTGACAGTCCAATAGTCTAATTTGTTTACAATATCAGTCCACAGTGTTTCCTAATAGACGACACTGATTTCACATTTTAAGTGCATGCAGGCTTGGATGCCTGCGTGGCGCTTGCTAATATATTAAAACTCACACAAAGTTTCCAAATTCAGTATATATACTAAATATACTCCATGGCACAAGTCCCACTACGACATAGTTTTGTGGTCTAGATTGCTTCCACAGACTGGGCAGGGCATCTGAGCTGCTAGTGGACCCCTTTTTTTTGTTTCTGTGTGCCTCTACATATGTGTGTGTGTGTGCACATTTATGAACTGTATGTGTGTGCCAGACATAGACTCACAGCACCATAAGCATATGGAGGGAGTCCCAGTGCACTAATACACAGACTGAGACTGAGCCCAAACCACAATCAGCTTGCTCAGTCTGTCTGGGTAGTGTTGAAACAGACACAGAGGCAACAGTGTTATTTACACATAACAAAAAAAGAAAAAACTAATCAGCTATATGGCAACATTACCTCCTTGCTAATATGTTCTTGGCAGCATTGCGGCTCAGACATGAGGGAATCAGAAATAATTGCAAATGAATCTCAGGGGCTCGCCCTCGACACAATCACTGTTTCCTTCACTGGCAACGCGTCTGGGTTTGATTTGCAATGCTTTAATACAATAAATTTCTGATGTTACTCAGTTTAAAATCACACTCATCAGTGTTCACATGGCTCTGGCAGCCAAAGCAAACAAACACCGGATGTTGCAAAGAAGTAGTTTGGTCAGTTTGATTTAGTTTATTAGTGGGAGACCAAACAGGCCTTTGGATTCCTCGTTTCCATGTATGGAAATTGTGACACCAAATAGACCATGTATGTCCCATTTTATAAGCTAAACGGGTATCTACTCAGTGGAACTGAATTGATATTCAAGGTCTGCGTCACCAAGCATTGATGTGAGCAGCATGACACAACAAGAGGCCTTTCACATGCAGTCCAGGTTGTAATCTGTACAGGACATTACTTAATTCAATGGAATGTCATGCAACACTTTCTTTATTCACTCTATTGCAATGTTAAGTGTGAAAGAATAACAGGAAGTGGGTGAGAGCTTGAGCACCAATACTGTAACTCATTGCATTGCATTTTTCTAGCCAGTCGGGTTTAAGCACCAGAATAATTAACACTGCACTTTTCATAGCAGCCTTTTATCCATCAAATCGGCATATGCACAAATTTATGGATCAATTGATGCGACAGTGCCACGGTTCAGCCCATTTCCATCTAAATGCCTCTCTGCTTAGTAGCTGGGCCTCTCTGCAGATGGGATAGGAACAAGGCAGGAATTATTCTCCCAACAAGAGGCTCACTCTTTGTTTGGATCAACGCTCTGCAGAATGTAATCAAAATTTACCAGGAGACAAAAACAAAATGCCAAACACTGATCTGGTTCACTGCCATGCAAACTGAGGACTTAATCTGCGTCACACAATGCAAGGTCCTGACAAAATATTTATTCCTCTTCCCTCCTGCAAATTACATTAGTGCATGAGCCCAAAATATCTGCCGCGGTCATTGTGAATGTGTAATGTAGTGAAATGCCAGGAAATCAGAGGCCACAGTGTGTGTGTGTGTGTGTGTGTGTGTGTGTGTGTGTGTGTGTGTGTGTGTGTGTGAGAGAGAGAGAGAGAGAGAGAGAGAGAGAGAGAGAGAGAGAGAGAGAAGGAAAAGTCAAAGAAAGAGAAAAAGTGAAAGGGAAGGAGAAAAAGAAAGTAGGAGAAATTCACACATTCTTCCAGTGACTTATTTCCAGCTCCAGCCCTTCGTAAACTCAAACTTTGCCTGGTTCTAAAGTGCTTTTTCAGTGGAAATGTACTCATAACTGAACTAAAACGGGCTGCATCACACAGGCCAGACAGAAACTGTTCCATAGCTAGCTTATGACAAAGTCAACGTTAGCCTGCTTATTTGAAGAGTGAAAGAGGAACTGTGAAATGTGGTTGACATTGATGATCTGACGCTTGATAAAATGTTTGATAATGATGTAAACCAGGAAGACTTTAATTCGCATTTCCCAAGAATAACACACCCAAGCTAAATGACTGTGAGGTGAGCATAACTGGAGATTTTCCACTCATACTTAACAGCATGAATACCACTAACTCTGAACAAACACATCTCATTTATGCACATGTTTTGAAGCAATGCATTTACAAAAGAGTAGCAGTTTGATTGATCATTTGGCTGAAACTGTTATTTTTGGAAATAATGCACCAGCTATAAGGATGCTCCAATGACTTCCCATTGACATAATCAATTGTTTTTGATTGGATGGTCGTCCAGATGCTTCCTAGCACTTTCAGTAAATCGTTGGTTTCGAACTTGCTAGTAGTGAATAAAAACTTGGGAATAAGACACAAACTCAGTAATGGATCTCTGAATAGCAAGTGAAACCCAATCCTGGAGCTGTCATTTATGGTGACATCAGTAGGCCCCAGGCTGTCATCACAGTGGCACAATGTTTCATGTTGCTGCAGATCTGACTAAAAATCCGTCATCGAGCAACTTTCAGGTTTCTCTTCTGTCTTCACCTGACCTGATTTTGAACAACTTCAACAGAGATCATGGATCCGTGTTCAGTGTGCTGCTCATATACCGTTGCCACAGTTAATTTCAGTCTCTCCAGATACAGTGGCTTCCAATAATATTCATCCCCATCAGAAGTCTCTCAAGGTGTATTTGTGTAGTTACTGTACCTTGTACCCCCCTCTGTTTGCATCATGTGTGGAAGCAATTAAATCCATACCTTCATACCTCCTGCCATCTGGGCTCTGCACGGCCTTCTCACTCTTTTACTCTCTGAATTAAGAGACTAGGTTGAATCTTTTTTTCCATTCTGTGGACTCATATTGGTTCTCAAGACACTAGAGGCTTTGTATGGTCAGTGTTTTTTTCTATGCCTTGTTTTATTTCTCAGTGAAAATAAGTGATGAGAGGTGGGAACAACTTACTGTAACAAGATTTGCTGACTTAATGTACAAATAACACAGCTGCGAAAACGGTCACATGAAATGATGTTGTTAGGTGGTTCTTAGTGAGCCACAGTCTTTTGAATGATTTCATTCATAATGCAAAATCAGTTCACAGGGCTCATTCAGACAGAAATGTGATCAAAGAGCAACAGCTGAAGCTCAGTGTCATTTCAGTTGCCAGGTAGCGCCTCAAGGATTGGCAAACCGGTCAGGCTGTAATAGGTGTTCCTGCTGTTCACATTTAAGCAGAGTCTCCACAGCGTGCTCGGCTCATCACTGTCACTCCACGGGTTTAATAGTCCTTCACTGGCCTCCAGTGGATCCCATTACTTTGGGCAAGGACATGACTTTTCCATTAAGGAGAACGTGCTAAAAGAGCCCATGGAGGCCAAAGGAAGGGTCATGGTGAAGCTGCTTCACCAGAGGTTGGAGATGGTTATTTATCCTCTTTGGCCAGGCTCGAGAGACCACAGGAGACATGCAGTTTCTGAAAAGGACCCCTCTGAGCTGTCCAGCAGCCACCTGACAGATGGGGCTAACAGCAACAGAGAGACAACCTCCCCTACATCCTGGAAAAATCATACTCAGGGTCTGATAATGAGAGGCAACATTTCCCACCTCACTCTCACCAGCTTCGCACTTCCTTTCCAACCAGTGACGGATAAAAAAAGGTTTTCTCTTTTTAGCTCTGCCCCACAGGAAGGTGTGAATTGCACAAACCTTGACAAGAAGAGTTGCAGGAATCTATTCACGTGTTAAGCCTATTTAATAAGATTTTACAGGACGCTTGAAATGCATGAAAATGTGTACATCCAGACATTAATGTAGGATGAACAGGCTTGAAGTGTCATGGAACTTACCCACAGGGAGTGGGGGCCTGGTAACTGTTTATATGGCTCTCTGAGATTGGTCTGTTCACCACAATGACTTATTCAATAGCGGTTTGTGCCAGTAAAAGAGATTCAGAAATCCCCGAGTCAAACCCCAGAAAGTCTTAGGAAAGAATTTTCTCTGTAAAAGCTACAAGCAACTTGATCACAGTTGCACGTAAGGGAAAGTTTTGACACATTCATGAGAGTTCACATGCAAAGCAAATCTGTGTGAACATCAATTTTAAAAAGAAAGTCAGATCCCCAGCTTTTATGGGACTCATACAAAATAAAGGAATACTGGAGCTCAGTGTGGAAGTTGTGGGCAGCCACACTGTCAAAAATTTGGCCGTTACTTTGGGGTTTAGAGTGTGTGTGTGACAGAAGGTATGTGTGTTTGGATGAATTGAAGATAGGCGGTCACCATATTTCATTTCTTTTAGGAAATGAAAAAAAGCTCAGGATGAGAATATTGTTCTTTGTGGAGGTGTCCAGCCCAAACTCTGAGAAGTGGTTTGGTTGGACAGATTTTAGTCTTTAGTCACTGAGGGCAGCCAATCATGACCGAGCACAGCTGTGATGAATAAACTGAAGGCATGGCAAGTTTATGTGTATAGCACCTTTCGACAACAAGGCAAATGAAAGTGTTTTACATAAGAGAGAAAGACAGAAAAGAAACACAAGGCAATGTAAGATTTTTAAAACAATGAATGAAAATAAAACGGAAAATAAGAACAAGATAAAATAGAACAGGACAAATGAAACAGTAGAATAAAATTCACATGCGGCTACAGTGCTGTGCGGGAAATGAATTCATAATAAGTTAAGCCCTGATTTAAATAACTGAAAGTTGGAGATCTCATTTTTTCTGTGAATTTGTTCCAGATATGCAATGCATGAAAACTCAATGCTGCTTCTGTGTTTAGTTATGACTCTGGGGACAGCAAGCAGGCCTGTCCCAGGTGATCTGGGAGGTCTGGACGGTTCATACTGGAGCAGTTTTTCTAAATCTGGCTGACACAGTAGTCATTTAATTCTTGATATATTGTTAAGGTGGTAGGATGCTAATTTTGTGATTGTCTTCATGTGCAGATTCAAATTTAGGTTCAAGACTACACCAAGATTTGTGGCTTAGTTTGTGATCTTAAACCTTAGCGGGTGAAGCTGACCACTGACACTGACACAATCATTTCAGTTTTATCTTGATTTAACTGGAGAGAAATGTGACATCTCCTTTAATTATCTTGTTTCATGCACTTACTGATGCACCTGCTGATATAGTTAGTGTGTCGTCTGCATAATTATGGTAAGACATGTTGTTGAATAGCAGAGGCTGGCAAATCATTCAAATAGACTTCAAACCAGTTCAGCACTGTGCCAGAAAGTCCAACCCAGTTTTCCAGTCTGTCTACTAAAATCTTGAGGCCGACCATGTCAAATGCAGCACTGAGATCAAATAATACTAAAACTGTCTGTCTGAGTTCATTCAAGAACTTAACAAGAGCAGTCTCTGTGCTGTCATGTGGTTTACAGCTCATGATCAAAGATGCAGATCAAATTGTGCCATGCTAATTGAATTGGTTTGGAGTTAACGCAAAGACAACACAGACGTGATTTTCATGATGTTGTTAGTGAAGAATGAGTCATTAATTTAGTGCATAAAATGTTCAGGGGCTTCCGATGCAGGAGGGTTTGTCAGCCCATCAGCAGCAGCCTAACTTGCATGCCTGTGTTCAGCTTTTCTACACTCACTTTTTTAAATTATTACCAGTGTAGCCTTCCTCTTTGGTGCTTGTGCTTTTTCCTCACCAGACATTACCTTTACCTCAATCACATGTGGAATTTTAGAACTGAAATTATCTACAAGATCATTGACTAAAGTTGGGGGGGTTGACTGAATAAGGCAGGGTGACAGGGAATTGATATTTAATTTAATTGAGTATATTTTATCCACTCAATCAAAACAGCAGTAAATTTAATGAAACATTAACCCGTGCTTCCATTTTCCAAGAAACTGCTACAAATTAGCACAAACATCAAGAAAACACGGACTAAAATAAGATAACCCGATATCAGTGAGTGTATCATGAGCTGTGTGTGAAAGTGAAGAGCTGGGTCCACAGAGTGTGACGTGCTGAGAGGGAGAATCAGAGCAGCCATCTTAAACACAGGTGAGTCAGGTGGTACAGGTGTGCCACATCTCCTCAGATGACCTTGGCCTTCACTCGACCCATCGGCAGTCTGGAACATGACCCGACAGCAGGAGTCATTACATCAGTGAATCCTAAAGGGAACGAGAAGCTGAGAGGAATTAGAAACTTATCCATGAGCATGTTGCCAGCACGCTGACATTGAGGCTGTGATGTTTTGTCTTCATGGCGCCGAGGCTGCTGTGTGTCAGAGAACATCGTCTTCGGCCTGGCCTTCGACTGTCGCAGGCTGAACCATAAAAGATTCATTAGAGCTGCTTGAAGCAGCTGAACCTGTTGATCCCTCTCTTAAACCTGATCCACTCACAAAAACTGCGCTCTCTTTAGATGCTTTTTTTTTGTTTTTACCTTTTCCTCCACATGAGACCTGTTGCCTCTTTCTGTCAGCTGGCACTCTTACTCCCATCTGCAAACTTGTCAGTCGTCATCTCCACTTCTGCCTCACTGAGATTTATTAATGGATCAAACCTGTTTTCCAGTATTAATGTCAGGGTTGGCTCTGGTCTGTGTTTATGCCCACCTTTGGCTGGCCTCCAGATATTCGGGGGCCACAGTTGGCTGAGCTGAAACCATAAATTTTGTGCTCTGCGGGACTATAGTCTTGCACTTATCTGTAGGTTTAGCTCCCAGATTACCCCAGCAGGTAGAAATCCCATTCGCAGCACATGATGTCACTGCTTTCATTTCAGTAAAAAGAAATATCTGTGCATTTAAATCATTTCAAGATGAATTCAAATATCCTTTTCTTGAGTGTGACAATCTTCTGCAACAATCTATGGCGCTCTGTGCACTTCATCTACACCGATGAGTTGAGATGCATTCAAGGGCACAATTCTCTCTGTAGTCTATAAATTTACTGTTTGGGTGGTGTTAACATTGTGGGTAGCAGGAGGCACTTCAAAGTAGATAATCACAACCCAGAGTTGTCATAAATTTTCCTCCCAATGATTTAGCTGTTACAGGAAATTCCCTTGAATGTGTTGTAGTTTGAGATAAGTTGCAAAAAGCGGGAAAAAGTAAAAAAAACTAAACAAAAACAAAACAAAACAGCCATGCTAGAAGAGCATATGCACTGCAGCAAAGCGGGGACTCCTGAAGTCACTACAACCATTACATTTAACAAACCAAACATAATCAGATTTTAATAGCTTTTCAGATTATGTGTGTGTCTGATTTGAAAATAGAAGCTGCTGCGCAATGAATGAGAGTGTACTGGTTCCACTGGGCTTGTTAGCCTAAAAAGCTGGACAGACTTATATGTCCCCTGCACAGAGAGGGATATACTGAAATGATGGTGATTATCCGTGTTTGTATCTGTTGGCTCATGGTCTATTATTTCATCCCAGATTCTCTATCTGGTTAGTCTGAGTTATTAGCTGGCTAATCAGCTTTATATGCCTTAGCGTTTTGGGAGACGATATTACGGCTCATGCTGAGAGGCTTCTGTGGTGTTCAGTGTCCTCTCTGAACTCCTGTTGATGCCAGTCACAGCTCAGTAGTTATGTACTGATGGCAGTGTAATTGTTTCTTAAAGATACAGTTCAGGATATATTTCTGTCTGCACGAGAAAATTGCAGAGGAGGTTTATTTTTGTAATGTTTCCAATTGACTTTTTGGAAATTTTTCAGTCAAAAGACAATTCTGTTTGAGACTCATGAGTAGGCGCATGGTTCTAGTCTGAGTTTTTAATTATTGCTGGACTTTGATTTGGGACTTTGTTGAATTGAAATTGGGGACAAATTGTGTGCCCAGTTTCTTGTAATGATACTAACTGTATGCTTTCAGGTGTTCACGGGCTAAACATTACATAACAATGTTAAGAATAGCATGTCAGCATGGCACCCTGGCTTAGGCATTTAGCTAAAAACACAGCTCAGCCGGTATGGTGGAGGTGTACAAAGCATGGCAAAGTAAGTCATTGTAGAGTTGTCTGACAAGCTGAGTCTGAGAGTACTAAAGTGACCACTGTACACAGGAAAACACGGTTAAAACTATTACAACTTCAGTTTTATATCAGTTGGTCCAGCTATTGTTTTATTGCACTGTAACCACCAAAATAATGTCTGAGATCTCAGAACCTGGAAGCATTTCTGAAAAATAGATCCAACGGGGCAACAAACATAAGCAGTGAGACTGTCAGAGGCGTACACAGCCAAAAGTTTTACCACTTATTCAGAAACCAAAAGCATAGCCGTAATGTTGCTAATAATCCCTCATTGCACAAAAACACTGTGAATGCACACAACAATGGTAAGTACAGATCAAGGTTTATCCCACGAGTCCGTCTACAGTATAAACTGTGCTATGAAATGTTTACAGTGGACAATTGGAGTAGAAATGTTACCACTGCTTTCTCCTCCAAAAGTTTGACTGACCTGGGGGTTTGTTTAGAATCTGTGTGATTGGCTGGCCGCTCATACTTGTTGCCCTGTTGGATATACTTTAGTCTGAAGATCTCAGCAATTACTTTGGTCTGTACAGTGTTATCATAACTGATAGAGACCATGGCAGGAGCTCCGAAAAGAAAACACAAGTTGTAATAAAGAGCAGTTTTCCTTTAATTTAGGAAAGACTTTGGTTTATCGTCTGAATACCTGACAAGCTGTTTTTTTGCCCCACTAGTGGGAAAGATGGAAGAACAGCAAAGTCTCTGTATTTCACTCTTCCAACTGTTCATTTTTCTGGTGAGTAATGAGAGTTACAGCCTCACAGGGTCTCTTGAATGGTGATAGATTTTTAGTTTTATACGCCACTGAAGCTCTTCCTCGATTTTTCTCCATCAACTGCGACTGTTAATGACACATAACTCCAAAAATTGCTCGCAAGGGAAACTAAATACCAGACAGGACTGAAAACATTCTTTAATACCACAGGTGGCTGATTCAGTCTGTGAAAGAACAATGTGGAGGAACATTAACTCTTTGAGCTTTGTACACCGCTGCGCCTGTGAGCTATGTTAGACCCGAGCCAGGTGATGGAGCTTCACTCTACACTCTCTCTGTCTCTCTCTCTCTTACATACACACACACACACACACACACACACACACACACACACACACACACACACACACACACACCTTTACCAGAACTGTTAAATCAGCCTCAGGTGTATTCAGCCTGCTGCACCTTACTGACAGCAGACATGGCCTCAACCGGATGTCTGGAGGAGAAGCTGCAGCTCTGACATCATCGTCTCTTCCCATAAAGACCAGATCCTCTATCATGTCTGCTCCTGTACCTGACCCCTGACAGGTACTTCACAAGGCAGGGCAATGTGGAATCAATCCCCAAACTATTCACACAGCATGCAGAGGAAGGGTCCTTTTCAATTTAGAGTGAACTCATTTGTTATTGTAAAGAGGAGGTAACACCTCAGGCCATCCGAGTTGTTTATCTGCCTGTGATTGTCGGTTAGGTTTAATCACATCTGCTCAGCACATGAGCTTGAGAGGAAAATGCTCTCCGCTCTTTATAATGACCAATTAAGAAAACATGTTTTTTCACCTGATACAATTTGTAATGGAAAACCTACCCATGCCTCAAGAAAACCCCTCATCCACTACCGTTAGCAGCCACCCACCTTGATGATATACCACTGTGGCCTTTCCACGCTCAGAAAAGCAGCGCACTAAATAAAAACAGACACCAGAGGCTCTTTTTTTAGGCATCCCACACAAGCTGTGTCTCTAAGCTTTTGCCCCACTGGCACGACTATGGCAGAAATATAGTTCATGCAAACTGCTGAATACCCATAACCTCTCCTGTGCGGATGCCATTGCCTGCAGCTCTCTTGATTATTACTCTTCCAGTCAAATGCAGGCATTCCAGACAGCAGTGTTGTAAATAGACAGAACATGTTTCGACAGGCTTCCTACATGATCCTCTATTTTTGTGACAGTTTCTTTCTTTTAGTTCTGTCTCTTGTTTGACTTCGTTCTTGGTTTTTCCAACTCCACCCGCTTTATTAGTACTCTTAGGACCACAGATATTCCCTGTGAACCCAGCCAGTTTGGTTCAGAAAATGGAGTGCAATGAAATGTCCTTTTATAATCGAGCCAAGGCCTGAGTTGGGGGGGGGGGGTGGCTGAAGACTAAGTGCCGAGTTCCCATGAGCTCTTTGTGCATGACCTATGGGTTTTTATGGGAGTTAAAGTCACAGCCATCACAGCTCTGTGGTTTGTCTGTCTGTGAGAGTCAGATAGATGCAAACAAAGCTTCAGAAAGAGTAAAAGTCACCACAGAAGAGAGGGACCCCCTGAACTGGCATATGAGCCACAAATTGGAAATGTAGTACTTTGAAGTGGATGTTTGGCATGTTGCATAGTTTGTGCATGTCTGTCATTCTGTTGGTATATATGTGTAAATCTTATAGTGTGTCTTTGTATGTGGAGGCATTTGATTGTGCACACTCACAACCATGCGTGCATACAATGCTTGCCTGTCTGTGTGCGAGTGTGTTTAGTCTACAGACGGAGGAAAGGAGCTTGTGGCTTGACAAAGACGAATAGCCGAGTTTGTTCCCCTCCTGTGAACGTGTATCAGCACATGACATCATCACTTCCACTTTCATGCTGTCGGCTTGCTGGTGGTCAGAATGCTCTTTGCATGCAAGCACTGAAATATATAATAAGCAGGATGCATGATTGGAAAACAGAGGGGTTGTGAAAAAGACAGCATGCTCGTGTGCAGTGGCTGATTAAATAGCCGGTATGCCATTGTCACAGCAAGCCACTGTGGTATTACCAGAGTGTTAACTACATGTGCAACATCAGCGCAAAAATACGCTGAGCCACAGGAACAGTGTGAAAAGACTGTGAAAAAATTATTATATTGAAAATATAATGCACACTTATGGGGGGACAAAGAATGCCAAACAAACAAACAACACTCAAATGAATTCAACTCAGTGTCAGTAATATTTATTGCAGATTTGCTTTATTGCTAACTCGAGTACAGATTTGCAGTACAGAATTTTTGCCAAACAATGATTTAAGTAGATTTTATCTCCTAGACGAGCAGAAGAATTTGTTGATGTTATGTTTTTTAGCGGAGCGTACAGGACGAAAAACACCCAGCTCAGACAGATGAGGCAGGAGGTGGATGAAAGTTTCAACAATTTAATGAACATAATGCAAGGAATGAGTTCAAATGAGTTCTTCAATGAAAGCAGGGCAGGGCCAATAGCAGGTGAGGATGAGACACCTGAGCACAGACAGGAAAACACAAGTGAGGAATGCAGGCAGCGGACAAGACAAGAGAATACTGACAAGGCATTGGTCATTACCACGCAGCAAGGCAGATGATACGACAAATACTGGTTGAAACCCTGGTGCATATATACTGTGCAGGCAGGTGAGGCTTGATTGCTTGATTGAGTGCATCTGCGCTCAGCAGGAGAGGAGGCTGGGCCCAACCTGTTGGGCCTGCAGTAACACAGGAGAAACAAAAAGTAAACACAACACTAACATATTATTGCGTTTAAAGTCGAAATGGCGAACCGAAGCAGTTGCTTATTTATATATCCAGCATTCATTTGGAATCATGTTTTTGGCCAGATTTATACTCCTTGTAGCTCTTTTTTGGTATCCATCCACTCTGGCGGGAAATATTTGTCTCTTTAACATCTAAATGCTCCAGTATGTTCATCAGTTTGTCGCTAACTTTGTCTCTCTGTGTCTGTCAGCTGTGGCAAAAAAAACAATGCTGACAGCAGAGTGAACAAGAACAGTGAAGTCGTGGCCAAGTAAAACCAAAACAACGAGCTGAAAGACACTAAAATGCTCTGTAGAGCTGAGGGGAACTGCAGAGTTGGGTGATAATTCTCTGTGGGTTTGTCAGTAGGAGCGACCCCCTTAGATTGTGCATAGACTTTTGATCCATTGTTATAAAGATATAGACAATAGCTGCTTCAAAAGCCAAGTTGCATTTGGAAAATTAATTTGCATTGCTAATATGTGAGAGTGTTAATACTGAAACCACTAAAACAGATGTACAGCCTGTACATCCTGTCCCTGGTTTACAGTTTTGTCTTTACTCCCATTATGTCCGGCACCTCATAAATGGCATTTAACACCATCCTGTGACCGTGTTCCCAGCAGAGGTAAAATCAACACTAGGCCTACAGTGAATGTGTTGTTGGCTCTGAAGAGGTGTAATTTGTTGCTGTCGTTTGAGTCTTATCACAGTTCCTGCAGTCCCATTTCTCCTTGCTTGGGCTCACTAACATTTCCCGCCATATTCCTTTGATTAGGAGCACATCTGATTTCCATTAAAACTTCCACATGTAGATCCAGCGGCTGCTTTGGAGCTGGATGGAAAATCTTTTTTTTTTTTTTTTTCCCCCCCCCTTATTTCCTTTTTTTCTCATCCAACCAGAGACCGGCTCGAGCCTGTAGGAAAGAGAGCAGTATCTGCCTCACAGTGAAGATTTAGATTTGGAGGATAAAGTGTCAAAGCAACTGTTTTCTCATTAACACTTTCCAATTTTAGTGATGCATTCCAGGCTTTTATTACTCAAAGTTACCAACTCACCATCAAATGAGCAACTGAATGTTTCCCTAATGGTTTAACCAACACCATATACGAGTATGGTTTTGAAAGATTGTTGGATAAGCCTTTGGCCACATAGTAAAGTCCCCCGCCAAATGCCATTCAAAGCCTGGGAATTATGTAGAAATGGATTACAGTTCCATTGCAATCAAAATTCACAACTTAATTTTCCAGCAGTTAAACGATAAAGGAAAAAGAAATGCAAAAAACAAAAGTTTCTGACAGTAGTGGACATTTGCTGACTGTGGCACAGCCATACGGCCATAAATGCAGCCATGGACAAAGAAGTGCTGCAGCCAAGTGGGCCACTGCCTGGCAAGGACAATAGGAAGTGATATGACTAATCCACAGATTCCAGGGAGGAAATGACACACTGTGGAAAGCCTCAGAGGCCTTGAATCCCACAGAACATCAGGCGATGTGGAGTCCACCCCTGAAGGAGAGGAAGTTATTTCACAAACTGGGCACATACTCTGATTCCTGTGCAAATGTCCCTGTGGCCAGCTCACTGCTCTGGCTGCAGTACAGTGTCTTATACAGGAGGTGATATCTGATGGACTACAGGACATGAAGAGGACACATCATGCCCCCTCAGATGACAGAGCTCTGCACCTCTCTGCTCTACGTGTTTCATCAGGACAGGATGAGTGTCCCTGCCTCTATCAGGGCTTGAGGAATACTAATGTTGGCCCTCCACTTTGGTTTCAAACTGAAATATCTCAGCACCTACTGGATGTTTGCCTTGAAATTTGACTTTCCCTCTTGCACCACGATGAAGGTTTTAATTTAATCAGATGCCTTTATTGGTCCCCCAGAGGGGAAATTGCCTATCATAATAATATATAATTTATGGTTGTAAGTAAAATATGTCCACAAATATTGTATACATTTGTCATTTTCCCTACAAGATAAATTAGTGATTGCTTAATTTTTCCATCATCAGGTTAAAATTTTGAATGTAGTAAATACTTCACCTGCAAAACGACACCATGTTAGCACTGTCATTGTTAGCATGTTAGCACCATGCTTTTAACAAGTACAACTTCAAATAACCATTAGCATGGCTGTAAAAGTGATTCCATTTCATTCATTTTAGGAATTTATTGTCATTGTTTTCACAACTTGGAAAAAGTTGACGGTCTAGACAGGCAGTCCAGTATTTTTTTGGGCTGAGACTAACAAATGGCTGCTAAAAAATAAATGATTCAATATTTTCTCTCCTGAATTGTGTTCCTAGCAATGTGGAAAGGGTTGTGAAACAACATGTAGGAAAACAAAATTTGCAGAAAAGAATATAACATGAAATATTGGTTTTGGCAGGTTTTCTACAGGCTGCAACAAGGGACTTGGACTCACAACCACAATATGTCTAAATATACTGTATGTACACATGTGCATGCATCACACAAACCAGAGATAAATCTGTGTTTGTTCTTCATACGAACAGCTCATTTGATAAATTCAGACAGAAGTCTTGAGACATTCTGACTTCACTCTGGATTGATCAAAGAGTGGGACACCATATGGGATGTATTACCTTTCACGCCCTGTTTCATATTGGCTACCAACCTCTTTATATCATTGCAGATTCATGGTACTGACAGACTAGTTATTTCAAGTCATGCACTCTTGCCACAACAACCCAGTTGAGCCAGTTGCCAGGAATTAATTGCCTATTTTGGCTTTTTTTTTTTTTTTTCCTTTTTTTTTGCCATAGTACATAAATCAATTGTCTGCATCCTTTCAGTGTCAGCCCCCTTCTGTACAGCATGAGGCAGCTCGGCCTGTGCACGACAACACTGGGGTGGACCATAACCAACTATGACATCAGCCATGAGGGATTCTCAGACAACATTTACTAGGGAGGTGAAGGTGAAGTTCAAAACCACGGGAAATAGGAAGAAAAATGACTAAACATTTGTTATTATCTTCCCCTCGTTATCAATCCTTTTTGTTGATTACATTTCATGTCAGTGTACTCAAAATGAAAACAAGACATCTGATAACATCGACGCATAATCAATAGTAACATGTTTCTAATGAATGACTTCGACATAATAATAATGCCGGACTGGTTGCTTGTTTTCATAAGTCCCTATTTCCTGCATGTCTGGCTCTTTTCTAGGATTAGTTAAGTGTTCGCGAGGTCCAACTAAAACAAAGATGACGTTGGTAGCTTGAGCACTGCCCTAAACCACCATCCAATCTATCTGCTGATCTCAGCCTAGATCCTGTCCAGACAATACCCGGCTTCCCCGTGCTGCACCAATCAAAACACATGCCATTATATGGCAGCCGGGCGAGAGGCCTGGAGACGAAAAACAAGGAGAAAGGAGAGAGAAGGTGACCGAAGGAGAAGGAGAAAAGGAGGAGGAAGCATAAAGACAGAAATACCAGGGTTAGCTGTTAATATTGTTGCTGGAAAGCAAGTCATCAAATGAAGAGGGGCATTTGTGTAGTCTATTTCGACCACCCTCTCCGCCTTTGTTTAGTCTTTTGTGTTGTTCTTGTACCCATGACTCTGCTAACTGTACTGCCTCTACTCTCCAGTGCTCTCAAAGAAAACCCCTTCAGTGGGATGGAGAGCAGTCCCCAGTCTCTGGTACTGTACAGAACAGAGCTCTGATGAACTAAAGGGACCAGAGCTGCTGGTCGGGGCCAGTGAACCCGGTCCTCCCCTGGTGCTCTGTGACAGAGTCTCTAATCCATTTAGGTTGAGTCCTGGCAGAGAATCTGAGGTCTGACAAAGCCCAGCTCTGTCTGTGTGATCCAGCCCACTGAATTTTAAGCTTTTACAGATGTGTGGAGAAAGTGGGCATGGAGCAGGCCCAGGCTGGGATGGCTGACTAACTGGACTCAGGGTGCTAAATCCGCCTTTCAACAACAACCTGATGAATCCTTCGGGTCCGCTTCCTGTCTCTTTGCAGAGTGAGCTCCAAGCTAACAAACACGCAATGATCTCTGACGGCCAGGGCCTGGTGGGTATTTCCAAAACTGATACAGCAGAGTGTGAGGATATCTGAGCCTTATGCGTTTTTTTGTTGTGTACAGGGCAGGCAGCCAAGCGTCTTATCAGCCCTGATGTTGTCTTTCTTGGTTTCTGTCCCAATGCTTTCCAGAAGGAGAGGAGGGTCTGATGATGAATGTAATTTCTGTTGACTCGCATTTCCCTTAAGATCACTCATGAGTGATTGTCACACTGTTGCCATTAAGAAAAGCACAGAAAAATCTGGAAAAAGGTAACGTCTCTCGATCAGACAAGTTATAGCAGGCACTATACCAAAAAAGATATGCGGGACCTCAAAGCCAACAGGCCAAGTTGACTTTGATGATGGGTAGTAGATCTTGATTATGTCATGGCCGCTGAAAACAAAAAGATTTACACAACATGATGCTGAAACAGATGTCAGTGTGCCTTGCCATGTGAATGCCCCTTTGTTTCCTTTTCCAGTCAAGAAAATGAGTTACAGGGCCGTCATGGTGAAATCCACATCCAGCTTCTCGTCCACCCCCCAAAACTACTCTTTGAATCAATTTTCTTTTGTTCAAATCAGGCCAAGACACAAACTTGGAAAGACAGGGCACATCATGAATCCATTAAAAGGTGAATGAATGAAAACAGCATCCTCTAGTGCACTACTGTACAATCAGAGGTACATGAAGCAATCATTTTAAGAAAAGCTGCACCCATGAACCAAGACGTGCACCTACTACATTTGACGGTTAGTGATATGTGACAGCATGCAGGGGTAAGTTGAGGTGAAGGATGAATGTATGACACAATCATTTGATTTGGACAGGATAGGCAGAGGGTGTGTAGGTTAAAACAGGATGAAATGTGGGTGCGTGTGTGGAGAGATGGAGTACAAGAGGATGTGGTGGTTGGCTGGAATAAAATAGGTGTGTTAGGTGTGATAGCAGCACTTTCCCTGTGCCATTTCCTGGCCACCTCTTTGCCAGTGAGCATGAATAGGAAAGTACTGTGCTTCTCGACCGAAGCATCCCTTGCAACACCCTTTCCTCCTCTTCCTCCTCCTGCTCCTCCTCCTCCTCACACAGAGCAGGCTTGCACAGACTAGGTCAAACTCCATTTGAGAAAAACAGTAACCCACTAGACATTCCGCCAAACATTTCCTGAGAAACGGTGAAAGGTTTGAGTGATGTGTGGGCTGTATTTTCAGACTTTCGGCGGAGTCCAGTGAGCCTTATAACCCTAATATTTCATGCAGACCATAAATAGTTGGGGATAAATTGTTGAGGAAGTCACTCAGAGAGGAGTGGAAGTTTATTAGAAGTTCAGGAGCAAATAAAAAAATCCCAGCTGGATATTTAAAAGGAAAAACAAATTCAAACTATCCCTGCTGTTTCAGTATGACATTTTGATAAATATGCTTTTTCTCCTTTTGCCAAGAGTTAGATGAAAAGAATGATACCATTTTTATATGCGTCCCTTCAGTTTGAAGCCACAGCCAGCAGCCGGTTATCTTAGCTTAGCATACAGACTGAGAGCAGCCAGCCTGTCTACATCAACAATAACAAAATCCATTTAAAACCAAATTTATAAACGACAGTTTGTAGTTTTACATGCTGTTGCGTACACTTTTGTTTCTTGGCTGGGTGCAGTTACTTGCTGGTTGGTTGATTTGATTTTGTTACCTTCAGCCAAGCTGGCTGTTCTTTCCCATTTCCACTGTTTATGCTATGCTATGCTAAGCTAAGCTAACTGGCTGCTGGCTGTAGCTTCATATCTAGCATAAAGACATGAGGTATTAGCATCAAGACACTTAACCAAAACTAAAGGTAATCATTTTGTAGAATGGCCCATTTCAAAATAATTATTTTATTGTATTGACGCATTAATTGTAATCACTTTATATACTTCTGGATAGCTTGTAAATTTCCTCCAGGGATTAGAAAAAGTCTTATCTTGTCATATCAAGCTTTAATAATAGATCACAGTTGATTACATGTCATATTATTAATCAGTGGAGTTAAAAGCACATTATTTCCATCTGAAATGTATTGGAGTAGAAGTATAAAGTAGCAGAAAATGGAAATGCTCAATTACTCTACAAATACAAATACTGTTTGTGCTTAAACAGTACTTGAGTAAATATACTTTGTTACATTCCTTCAAAAGACTTTGGATATTTCTTTGTGCGAGCAGCTTTTGAACATCACACAACAAAAACCTGACTGCACTAAATGCAGGCAATGTGAGCAATCAAGTCAATACCAGACTGAGAGCCCACACCAGAGCAACACAACAATGTTATTATTGTCTGTAGAATCAAAGAAAGGATATGACCATTTCTTCTGGGATCAAATCCAAACCAGCATTCTGCTTCCTAAATCTGAGTCAGTAACCATCGTGTGTGCTTTCCAATGGCAAGTCTAATTACTGGCTGCAGCCAGGGTTAACTGACAGTTTGGGTTCTACCATATTTCCCCTCATAAACCTTTAGTAATGTAAGGCAACACCACACAACCCATTAAAACAAGTATGTGACAAATACCTCTTTTTGCAGAAACTGCACACCCATACGAGGTTGCTTGGAGTGAAGAACACATTCCACGAAGAAATGGGTTCAGCTCAGGTTATTCGACTGCAAAAGAAAAATCATATAGTCACAGTGCAGAGTGTTGTAGCAGAATATAATACTGTGTTTTCTTCGCCACTATTGAGGGACTGAGGATAACAGAGCATCCAGTGTAAAAAAAAAAACTTTTGAGAACAGAGAAAATCAAGTTTTCCTGTGCAGAATAAACAAATATGCAATTATAAAAATGAATGAAAAGACATATTTTGCAATGCAGAGTTGCTCGTAAACTCATAAGTCAGTGATATAACAACCATGTAAGTTATGAGAGTATCCCTGGAGATACACCCAAATATAAACAGCCTGAAATGCACGCCTGCCAATCTCACCAGCAGCAGCCATCTGGGCCTATCCAGTTACAGTGCTGAATAAGAAAATGAGAAAATAAATAGCTAGCAGTACCAAGTTCCTGTTGGGGCTGACTCCAGAAAACCGCCTTCTCCTGTTCCAGCCCACAGGTGATCAAGCCAGTGTAAAAGCTTGCTAATAAATTCAGCACCAAAGTCCCTGAGGTGTCTGGGATTTGGGGGTCTTGATTGAGGGGATGTTTGACCTTCTGGTTGGAGCTGTCTGCCTCCAGAGGGCCGTTTAAAGCACTAAAAAGCTGTGCCTGGGTTTCAGTTTCGTGACCCACTTAAAGGCTATGTGCTGGCAAATGTGCCCGAAAGGTTTCTCATCTGGCAGCAAACCTGGTTTGCTCGACTCCAAGCTCACAAGCTTAGCAACAGCGGGCTTATTTTTACTTCCCTCTAATTAGGGGCTGGGTGGACCAGGAGGAGAGAAAGAAGGAGGGATGGACAAATGGAGAGATGGCCACAGAAACAAAGAAAAGGAGAAGAACGCAAAGATGTCAATAAAAGCTGTGAATAGGGATGAAATGAAAGTGCATGCAGGGAGATGTAGATGTAGGTTTTTACTCGGCGCAGAAGGAGAAGGAATGCTTTGTTTAGCTTAGCTTGAGGTCATGTTATGATAACCCCCAGCATGAAAATATTTATGAACTCAGTGAAGTGAGGAAAAAAAAGGCTCTTAATAACAGATCATGTTGGACGTTTGCCGGCTAGTTCCTGCTAACAATGTTGTGCAAGCTACCCCAGAAACATGAAGTCATTGCAGTCCTAAGGCTTCCACCCACATGTTGTTTTACTCATACTCATTTAAAGGAATAACTCAACAGCAACACACAGTTCTCCATGTGACTCTAATCTGTGTGAAACTGCACCTCAGAGGTGGTCCCTCTTTCAACGTTCAGCAAATGGAAAGTTTTTTTTACACTGAACAGGGTGATGTTGATCCAGCGGGGAATGTGTTGCTCTTGCTTCAGGGTGAACAAGGTCAAGTACTCAGGGGTCAAGCTCATCCATCCTCTGGTGAAATGGAAAGTTGTCATGGTTGTATCACTACTGCAGCTCACCCACGGTTATCTGTAGCTGCTTGTGAGCTGCTGAGCGCAGGTAGCACAGACTTTCCATTTTGCAGCCATGCCAATGCTGATATTGTTGCAGCATCATCTTGTTTATTCACAGATGATAGTTTACAGCTGCAGCCACACATGGAAAGATGATGCGTGTCAGTTCAAATGTGCGGCTGAAGGACTGAGTGAGATCCTGTGAGGAGCCCCTGTTGCAAAGTCTTAGCCATTATCAGAGGATGTTACACAGGAAAGGAGTGACAGATGCTTCAGATTGGTCCCAGACCAAAATATTCCCCTCCTTTGAAGAAATATTTTCTTCCCTCAGGACCCCGCTCTCCTCGATCTTCATTATTCTTCCTCCATTTCTTTGACCTTCCTCCATTCTGCCATCAGGCTGAGCCACTTCCACCGCACTGCACAATCGCTCTGCTGCACATCGTCAGACTCACTGTATAAAACGAGATTTTATGAAGTTGCTTTCGCTGGTAGTTGTAAAAACTGGATTATGCTATTAGCTCAGTTAAGTGATTGTAAAATGTATTATATACTACCACCTTCACTCACTCTTTTTCTTGTATTGTCTCTCTTTTATACACTCTCTCCCACCAAGTCTTATCAAAATGAAATGATGAAATTACACACAACAGATGTGAAAATCCAGTGAGTCCTATCTTCCATCAGTGAGGGCAGTCGTGTGAGGCTTCGGGGGTCTTAGATAAAGTCGTCGCAACTCACTGAAGTGAAATTCTCCCCCACCAAAGTCAGCGGATTGGCAACAAGATTATCTTTCCCGCATAGGCAGGAAATCAGATCTGTGAGCCCCATCAACAGGAAATTAAAGAGAACAACATGGTTTAGACAGACTCCGGTCCACCTAGACCCTCCCAGCAGCGACTGCAAACAGTGACCAGACCTGGCAACGCTTGAGGACGTCCTGACAGCGAAACACTTCTCAGTCCAGGCTGTAGATAAGCAGCAGCCAGAGTCCTCAGACAGCAAACATCCTCGTGTAAATAATAAATGTTTGGAAAACTTCTGCTTCAAACACCAGTAAACGTAGATCTCTTCCTCCTGTCTGCCTCATTTCTATCTCCATCTCTACAGTATCTCTGTTTCTGCTTTTCAAACGGCTCAGTTAACACAGCCTCTTTTATACAAGCTCAAAATGGAAGGAGTTTACCCAACTAGGCAGCAATCTGTCCCCCATTGAAACATCAATTCAGCTCAGGGCAGCTGGAGAGTACACCCGCAGGTTTACACACAAAATGTGATTTTACAGATGGCCGCTGTAGTCGAGAGGAGCATCTACGCAGTTAAACAATCAGTGTAAAGTTAAGATGCAGCGAGATCAGATTCGAATGACGCCTGAAGAAAAGTGGTTGGATTTCAACTTCACAAACATTCTCTGTAACTATTAGCCATCTTGTATCCCACAAACTGTATGTCTTAATGATCTCATTATGTGTTCTCTGTTTTATTGTTTTAGCAGGGATGGCAAAGCATAATCCGTCTTAAATTCTTTGGGCATGACTGAAATGTGTAACTTAGCCCTCTGTTCTCTGCCGACCCTCCCTGCGGGTTCTTGAGTCTGACTCTGTTTCCACAGCTGAGCTTGAGGATCTATAAAACTCTTTTACAGATGATGTTCTCATTAATTCACCCAGTACAGGTTTAGACTTTAGCAGTGTGCAGTGTGTGCAGTACAAACACTACACCTGTGGCTGCATCAGCTGCGAGCTGTTTAATGAAACCTCACACTCCAATTGAGCACGGCAAACAAAATCTCTGAGAATCAGTGGATGTGATAAAATGTGAAGTGTAGGTTTTGTCTTGCATGATTATGACCACTTCACAGCAATGTCCTCTGCCCTCATTATGTGTTTATCTGCACGCAGTCAGCTAAACACACTGCAGAGTTGACCTTTTAAGCCTTTACTGGAAGCAATTTTGAAACTGAAACAGTTTTGGACAACAAATTCAGTGATTATGAACTCTTGAGATCCCTTGGGATGTCTCAGTCTGCAGGTTTGGAGCTTTTGCCTTACTTTTGAGCTTTTGACTTACATAAATACATTTCATGTATCTCTCATGAGCAAAACAGAGTCATGAATGATCATGCAAGTAAAAACACGCAAAGCTTTAAAATCTGCAGCTGTTTTCTGTCACTACAGGTGACTCAAAGATCTGCAGGGGATTTTTATTGTCCTCTAGCCTTTTAAGAGCCTCTTCAGCCTGTGAAATATGCTGCTGATAGAGTCTACAGCAAATCCCCATCTACAGTTTGACATTTCATATACCTGCCCTGTAAATCCAATGAAGCTCTCATTGATTTCCTACATTGATTTAGCTCAGCCTCTCCTGGCTGAAATACAGCACTGCTCAGTGATGGGAACTTGTGTGTATATACTGGATGTGGATATATAGTATTTGTGGTGTGGGTCATGTTGGGCTGGGCTTCTGTGGGTTTGGCCGCATGCCCTGGGACGGCTGCACAGCAGAAACCAGCCACCTCTGTCTTCAGCATCTATCCACACATTCTCAGCTGCCAGCACACTATCAGCAAGACCTAATGGGGCTTAGCTGCACAAGAAGCCTCTGGCTATACCGTCCACAGTGAGACAACAATAGTGCTTCTATTACAAGTGTTGACCTAATTGAAATCCTTTTTTTTATCGAACATGCATTATTGCTGGCGTGTGGCTGAATTTCTTTGGGGCATGCAATTCATTTTGCCAATTAATGAATCTTGTTTGGGCGGATACTTGCAGACCTCAGAGGATTATCTTGTGCTAGGCATCATTGAATTAAGATCTTAGTGTGGCAGGTGCAGAGATGCATGACTCTTTTCCTGTAAATGTCAGGGCACTCAAGCTCTGCTCTGTTTGCTGATATAAGCAACTCATTTATGAGTGTCATTCATGTTCCAGGACAAAATGTCCTGTGACTTGAATTATATGTGCAAAGAGAACCAAAGTCCTCTGGAAAATTCGGGCTTAGCTGTGACTATGGCAGCATGCTAGAGCACAATTCAGCACACACTAGTGAAAATTATATGTGGGAAACACTTGGAATTTGAGTTATGTGAGAAGATCATATCTATACGCTAAATATGAAGCTATAGCCAAACAGCTATAGGGGGAAACAGCTGTCCTAAAGTGAAAAAAATATCTAACTACTAGCACGTCTAAAACTCACTAATTAACACCTCATATCTACTTTGTTAAATCCATAAATTAAGCTATTTTGCTGTTTCAAGTCTTTATGCCAGGCTAAGATAATCTGATGGAAGCCAATTATCGTAATTCCCGAAGTGTAGCCCCATTTGTGACCCCAGCCATCCATATTTCCTGCACAGGATTAAGTTAAAAAAATAATTTCTAATCTATTAATCTAGCTATAATCTAGCAGCAGATTGTATCTTCCCGAGCGTTTTTCTGATCTCACAGACAAGTACTTTTGGATTAAAAATGATCAAAATGATGTCCAGAGCAAAACCAACCTTTCCACAACCGCTACACTCTCACTTTTCACTGGGATGTGTGTTAGGTGTGCTGCTCAGGCCAGGCAGTGGCAGTCTATCGAAAATATTGTATTTAAACATTAGCTGCACAGTGGGCAAACATTTTAGCTCTACAGGCAGACAGAAGATATCTGTGGGATCACAAAAATACCTTTGAAGATATGAAAATAGGGTTTCAGCATCTCTCCTAAGGTTTGCAAAGGGAACACTGCTTGACCAAATCACAGAGTAACAACAGCACAGCATCCTTCACTGAACTAAATAAATCCTGATCTGATTTAATCGTTGCTCTGATCTTTCCATTTAGCGAAATGATGCCAAACAAACAGCAGAGTTTCTGCCCTCTGGGGGGGCCCCAGTCCATGGCACTGGCCTTCACTCGCACACTTGTGCCCTTACACACATCATGCACCCGGTGAGCAATTGAGCAAATAATAAATGAAAGCACAGAGCACAGGCCTGCAGTCTGAGTCTCTAACAGGGGGCTCCGAGGGGGTGTCGAGGGTCAGCTGCTTTCTCAGAGCGATCTTTTTCAACCAGGCGTCCAAAGTCAACATTCCAACTAACCTACAGCCATCAGAATGCAGACTGAGAATGAAGGCGAGAGGAAATGGAGGGTGATGGAGAGAAAATGACAGAAAGAGGAGAGAAAGGCTTTTTTTTCCTCCTGAAAAGCTAAGGTTTCACCGGCTTGGCTCTCCCAGCATTGGAAGCCCACATGCCTACAGTTATTCATCTGGGTAGACATCATCAATTACCTCTAATTAACCAGATGATGGTCTGGTGAGCAGAAAATGAAGGAGGCAATTTATCACTCAGAGCACCTCCAGGCCTTTTGCTCAATCTAAAAGAGAAGGAGGTAGAGCTCTGGGGTCTTTTATGCTTCTCCTCCTTGTGTCCCCCCAAAAACAGGACATGTCCAAACTATTCTGGTCCACAAAATCTATCTACCTGGCAGATCTAATGAAGAAAGCACAGCTCATGTACAGTTGATGCATGAGAGTAACACATCGAGGAATGGTAGTCGTGCAGACTTCTAGAAGCCATCTTTTTATTTGATGGAGGGAATTTACTGCCTCTCTTGAGGTGTAGCTTTCCTCCTCTTTTACTTGCTTGTGTCATGCTTCTGCTGTGGGTGAGTTACTGGCGGTTTGGGCGATGACGTAATTGTGGAAAGGTCCTGGGTGCAGTCAGACTTGTAATTCAGTGAGGAATTTTTCATCTGGTCAAGGCTGGCCGGGTCTGTCTTTAAAAATAAAGATGTTAGTCTTCAAAAGAGGAAAAACAGAGGAAGAAGAAAGCAGAGACATGAAAGTCCTTCACAAAGCCAGTTACTTACTCAACACTGCTGGAACACCCTGATATTAATTTCTAATCCCCATAACGTGGTCACAGGTCAAATTTCTGTGCTGTTTACAGAATGGGGGTCTTCAAATAAGAACACACTGACGCTGAGCGTGAGTCTTGATCCAGGAAAATATTATCCTGACCAGAAGAATCCAGACTTCATCTTCCAGACGGTGTTTTTGGGCATCATTCAAGGTCTGCTCATGAGTCAGTTATTAGGTTTCTGCATAAATCTCCTCTGCTGTATCCGATTCAGTCATTTTTCAATCACTGTTTTTATTTAGATTAAGCAAGTGTTCATCTTTTTGCTAAAATAATATATTCCCAGCAGTAAAGTAGCCTCCAAGTAAGTGCAGGTACAGTATACCACTGCCGTGCACTCAAGTGAGCTACTGCTATCATCAGCTGTGCTTGAAGTGGGAGTCTGGGCCGTTTCAGTGGCACGGACTCGCTCCATGTGTGCTTTATTACCTCATCTTCAGGGGTGATTTATGGCTCTCACATAGGCCACTCTTCTGAGCTGTTTATATCTGCTGAAGATAAAAGAAAATCATGGCTTTATTACCCAGAGGGAGTGGGTCTGTTTACACAGCAGACGGGTCTCATTGGACAGCTGCAACAGGCCTGCATCACCCATATCTGATCTGCCTTTTCAGAGGCAATAAACAGTCCTATGTGAGCAGAGCATCGCTGACCAGGACTGATATGTGTTAAATGCAAAACGCTGTCTGTTGGCACACAAATTCAATTTGTCTACTGCAATCGTCAAGAAGACATTTTATCCTCATGACTCATATCCTGGAGAAAAAAAGCATCCAGCTTTGCTTGGCTTATTATCAAAATGTTTCTGTCTGGATCTCAGTGCAGCGTCTCAGTCAGACATTACTATAATCACGCACTGTTTCAGCTTGTAAGGTCATTCACAGTCATGCTACAGAACACATGTCCCTGTATGCTCTCTCATGTTTTCACAAAGCTCCCACCTTTTTAACAGCTATCCATAAACTGTTTGCCTGCAGTGCCACCCTGTGGTGAGAATGAATACACCACGATGCACAGAGGAGTTTGACAGTATTCATATGCTTTTAAAGTCATCCATCCATCGTCTATACCACAGGTCTCAAACTCATTCCACAAAGGGCCGAGTGGCTGAAGGTTTCCTTTCCAACCAAGCAGCAGCACACCAGACTTGACTCATTTCATTAGCTGATCTCAGTCTTCAGACAGCTGATTGGTCAGACTGCATGCTCTTGATTGGTTGGAGGAAAAACCTGCAGCCACACGGCCCTTTGTGGAATGAGTTTGAGACGCGTGGTCTATACCCAACTATCCCTTTTCGGGGTTGCGGGGGGCTGGAGCCTATCCCTGCTGTCAACGAGCAAGAGGCGGGGTACACCCTGAACCGGTCGCCAGCCGATCGCAGGGCAACATATACATACAAAACATTCATGCTCACACTCACACCTAAGGACAATTCTAGAGTCACCAATTAACCTAATGAGCATGTTTTTGGTCTATGGGAGGAAGCCGGAGTACCCAGAGAGAACCCACGCATGCACGGGACGAACATGCAAAGGCCCAACCCGGGGATCGAACCAGCAACCTTCTTGCTGTGAGGCACGCGCACTACCTGCTGCCCCCTCGTGCCACCCCTTTTAAAGTCATGCCAGCCCTAAAAACCACCACCAACAACAACAAAAAAAAATAGTCAAGAGGTCCAGAGACAGTATCACATTAGTTTATTAGCCGGTACAGAGGATTAACTGTGTTTGTTTGTAGGCTCTGTTTTTACTAACACACGAGACCAAACATGACAGCAGCTTACGATATACACCGAGAGGTCAGTGAATTCTACAAACCAAAACATTTTTAGATCAGAAAAAAATGATAGTGTCTCAGTACATCTGAATGATGTGTTTACAGAGCTGCTCATACATCCTCTCCAAAGTGCCAATGAAGGTGTGACTTCAGTCAATAGTAAAATCATTGGCAGGTATCGCCTTCAACCCAAGAGCCTCTCTAATAAGAAAACAGTACAGGATCAGTAGCTGTGATGGCATTGTCAGCGATATTTAGTAGAATTGAAGCATGCGAGTTAATATGATACTATTGTCTGCAGAAAAGGATGTGGACAAGGATACGTAAGCTAAAAGCGGAGAGGCGTGTGCTGCACGGGAGGGAATTACTCAGATTGTTCTCAGTTATGATTTCTGATTCTGCTCATCGACTTGATTTTCTCCAATCTGGATCTGGATGTTGTCGCTTTATTAATGTGTAACCACTCACTCTCATCTTTGAACATAAACTGCTGTTTTATCTGTACATTCAAATATTTCACCAAAAAAACTGCAGCTAATAGATGTAATAACACAAAACACTGTAGGTGTTAAAGGTTAAAGTTGCTTTTCCTATTTAAGAAAATACTGTATGTACAATCATGACAAATATATCACATTCCACCAACAGCAAATACATGGAACCAAACAAAACTGAACATCTTAAAGAAGCAGTCACATGTTCGTGTAGAGTTCTGTTTGCTCTCAGTAACCTCACACTAAAAGTGCTTTTAACTGATGGATGGTAGTGCTGAAGCTGAGGAGGATGATGTGGTGAAATACTGTACACTGTCATGTTTTTGGTGCTGCATTTAGCAATATTAAAATCAAAAAAAAAAAAAAATTAACTGAGGTTAAACTTGATGAACTTATCAGTTAAGTCTGCAGTCCGCCATGGATTTTTACAGTTCGATAAACTGGGCTATCATGCAATCGGCAACATATCTGATAATTAAGCAACAAAAAAACAAAAAACAACTGCATGACAAGCAGATTTCACACAGTTCTTACATAAGCAGAATCAGAAATCATTTGTAAATTAAGTCATTCCCACAGTATACAGACATTATTTCAGAGAACCCAACACTGGGACTGTCTGACAGAGTATTCATGTTCAGGGAGCGAGCGGTCCCAGCCTCAGCTCGACATGGTGCGTGAGCCAAATGGCCTCGGTGGCGTTCTCGGCTCCCTCCTCGCTCGGCCTGATGGGAGCTGCGAGGTTGCGGAAGTCGTGACGGATCTTGAACGAAACCATGACGTCCGCATCCTCTTCTTTCTGAGGGATCACTTTGATGAAGAAACCAATCTTGTTGGATTTCCTGAAGGCAATAACACTGTGGAAAAGACAGAAGGATCAGGGTAAGAGTAAGTGTGTGTGCATGTGTGTGCGCTTGTGTGTGCGGGTGTGTGTGTTCACTTACTCTGGGTCATCCTGGAAGTCCTGAGGTTCAGCCAGCTCATCGTACTCAGCAGCAGCATCTTTTCCTGCCAAGACCAGCTCCTTGGTGGGTACTACAACCTTTAAAAGAAAAGAAAAACACTTCCATCATTCAATGACTTTCAAACTACTGGATGAGTCAACTACATTTTAAATGTCACATTACTTTGCTTTTGAAGCACACTAATGCCACCAACATCTAATTCTATTTGTAAGGCTGCCACTGCGCTCTGACCAGCTGGTGCGTTATCCTTAATATCTGGGTCCACGCAGAAAGAGAGCGTCACACTCAGCAGTGCATTGTTTAATAAGTTCACTCAGTCATCTGTCTGCCAACACACAAACTGTTTTCAGCCACCTGGTCTTCATCGGCGTGTGCAAATGCTGGGATACAATCTCTACCTCGGGGTGCCAGGGAAGGAAACAGGTGCAGGGAATCACTGTGAATTTACCCAGAATGGAATGACAGAGCCGACGGGTGAGCCCAACCATCAATCACTGAGAGTCCACCCAAAATGGAAATGCATGAACCCAAAGTGAATCACTGCTATGCATTTAAAGTCAGAACAATCTCATCTGAAACCTCAATCAAATAAGAAATTTTATGATATCCATGGTAATCACAGTGGACCTCAGCTTTCTCACTGTTCATAAAACATCATCAAACCAGTCGCTGGGAGACACATCGTTTGTAATCCAAGTCCCATTTAATGTACGACTTAACAAAGCACATGATTTTCAACTTGATGTATTTTATGAACGGTGAGGCCCACAGAGCGCGACCCTCTCTTCTTTATACAGGGAAAACAAAACCTAAAGACGTCTTCCTCGTTACTTCATTTGGCTGTTTGCCCTTCGCTGTGCAGACTGATGTGTGTGCAGAGTCTGACACTAGAAGGTCGTTTGCTCATTCATCTGCTGAAGGGGAAAGTTTCTCTGAGCTCACCTTAAATCTCAGTTTGACATGTAAGTACGAGCAGGATTTTGTGACTTCACAAATGAGGTGGGACGCAAATCACGAACTCGTACAAGAGCTGTGCGGGAAAGTGAAGCCTGTGTACAAATACACAGAGAACAGACTGTTTAATGAAGGAAGAGACATCCCGTGTCTGACTTCTGGATGTCGGCATATCCATAGATACTGGATTTATTCAATGAGTAGATGTAATTTAAGAAGTAAAAAGGAAGGAAAAAAACAGCGTAGATGAACTTTTTGTGGGGAAAAAAGCAGAGAAGGAAGGAAAATAACAGTTACTATTTGCTTGGCTTCATTTTACACAACACAATAATTCGATTATAATGGTGGAGTCAGATTACTACAATTTCAAAAGAATTATCAGCAAATTGAGATGAAGAAAGGATACAATAAACAAGTTATGTCAATATGCACAAATATGAAATAAAGAATTGGGTTACAGTCATGATACAGACCCAAATAATCACTTTATCATTTGGGCTCTGCTCTGATCTTCTGAGTCAAGAGCGAGGAGCTCTTTGGATGAGCACTTTGTCCTTTCAGGAGGCCTTTCTCAAGTTTCTAAAAGCACTCTCTGAAGTGAAGCTGCTCTCTGCAGACTTCATGTGAAGGTGGCCCATAATAACACTTAAATACAACTGATTCACGTTTGCACTGCTCAATCATTTGTGGGACACAAGAAATCTGGATCATATTTACATGTAAAATCAATGTACTAAGAAACACATAATAAACATTAGTGGTGCTCTTCTATCACAGTTTATGTTACTATTTTTGCAGTGATATAAATACTACATGTACTTGGACGTATGCACAACGTCAACAAAACAGTGGAAAATGATATATACAGACAAGCAGGATAGAGCACGAGGCAGCTACACTCTGTGATGTCAACACATCCGGTCATGTGTGTCATGCACATGCTGTGAATGACAGTGTGGAAATACAGCTTCAGGGTCTGCTCCCACAGTAGAAATGATAATACCAAATCTCTAGCAGTGGACTCATTCCCACCGTTGTGTGGTATATACCGTCATACCGCCCAGCCCTAATATGAGTAAGAGGTAAGGGAAGGCATCCTTGGAAAGAGCAGGTTGATGAAATCAACAAGCATGGCTCGCTGGGGTTCGCACTGCCCTCCAGGTGTTTGAATATCAGATCAAGCAGAATGAGAGGACTGCACACTCTTTTAGCCTTGCTGTGAATGGAAATGGGTCATGAAGACGCTCTGTTTTGGCCAGGAGCTCTTCCTTACCCAGTCTGGCCCGTGACTTCATCACTAAAGAGGCCAAGACAAACAGCCTGAAGTCACTGAGAGCCCCACAGCGACTGCTGGCAACAGGCAGCTCAGTGGACCATTTACCACAGGAACATGGTACCCTTAGCTGCGCATGTGACAGCTGACAGATGGAGGTAAAAATGGGACACAACTGCTCTCCATATGAGATGACAACAAGGCTACCTATTCCATAAGGAACAGGCAGCCTGAAGGAGCTGAACTCTCTGAAGCTGGCTGGGACGATTGTAGGAATAACAAACAGAATATTTAAGGCAGGGGGTAAACAACTGCCACAATCTGTGACCTTTTCATATGGTCTTCATTTAAGCCATGATGCTCTTTCCAGCAGTTAAAGTGTGGAGGATTTGGTGGCATCTAGTGGTGAGGTTTCAGAATGCAAGCAACTGAAAACCCCTCACCTCACCCTCTCCTTTTCCAGGATGTTGGAGAAACTACGGTGGCTGAAAACCTCAAAAGTGTCAACCTCAAAGCCTCAGTGTTTGTTTGTCCCTTCTGGGCTGCTGCAGAAACTTTTCAGGTGATTGTACACTAATGAAAACATAATGACAGGCACGCTGCCTAAAAGTCAACTAAAGGCAGGATTTACAGGATTACTGTTTAAATCATACTGTCAGTGTTTGGACAGTGACGAGTAAAGAATACATGAGCAATGCCCACTACTTGACACTGTTTGATATAATACAGGGGACAATCATTGGTTCTGTACCTTGGCAGTGCTGTTGATGTCATCAGGATCTTCCTCCTCACAGGCAGCCAGTGTGACGTGGGTGATGTTCTCCACTGGGTTGGTCAGAGTCAGCAGCACTTGACTCTCCTGAGGAAAAAAAAACCCAAACATTTGACCAAGATTAGCTTTCAAAGCTGACTGAGTTCACTTGTAAGGCACCACTGAGCAGCTCTGGCCTTCGTTTGACCACCAAGGTAAACTATTTATCTCAGTCAGTAGCTTAGCACCACTGGTTCTTGCTGACGACAAGGTTTTACTGAGAAAGCTGAACCCTTGTTTTTCACAGCGTTACACGCTCCAGCTATCCAGGTGATTATGAACCGAATGAAAAAAACATGTGATAATATTCAAGGTGCCCAAGCACACACTGACCTTCAAGTAGCGCAGATTTGGAATGGACATAATTCTCACTTCAGGGATGTAACTCCTGTGGGAGGAACAGGCAGAAGGACGATCAATACACCGCCAGTCAAACACGCTGAGAGTATTCAATGCAGCATTCAACCACATTCACTAAAAGCTGCGAGTTGATCATTCACAAAGCATGAACTGTTGACATCAGCGCTCTATTTGTGCAACATGGATTACCCTAAAACAGTCGATACAGGCAATTTGGTTTATTTTTGATTATTTTCCATTCAAAAACCTGTTTAAGATTAAGCTACTTCTGCATGAATAATTTCCTGAACATGTGCTAGTAATTGCACTTGGCTAAATTTAAACTTCAGGATCTTAATCTAATTAAACTACAGCAGGCTTCAGGCCAATGTCTGTTTTTCATTAATTAGAATAAGCTCGACATCATGGTGAAAACACATGTTTAGGACAGAATCTGATGACCGATACTCACACTGCCACCAGCTGAATTTTAAACTTGATTGAAGTGGGATTAAACTCTGGCTTGCTCAAGTTGTGCTCACATTTCTGGAGGAGGAGAATTAAGAAAAAAAAAAAACCTTATCTAAATGTGATCTGCATAAAAACAACAGCCTCCCACTGATGCCGGGGAATAAAATCCTGAAGAGGTACTGACCCTGCAGCGCAGTGAGCGCTTCATCAGGAGGTGTTTGTGTCTGGGATGGAGCTGAGACGCCCCCGCAGGCTGGAAGTCAGGCTGCAGAAGCCGCTGGCGCAGTGTGGTCACTGGGAGGACACAACAAAACACTGATTAAATCTACCTCAACTATTAGAGGGACAAAAATGACAAGTATTGTTCAGTGAGGAAACTCTTACCCTCCGGTAAGCTGATGGGCCTGGTGTAACAATCCTCAGGCAGGGGTTCCACTTCATCTAGAGCCTGGGCAGGTTCGATGGTGATCTCCTTCTGGTCCTCACCCTCTTTAAGGCTAGTGAAGTTACATAAATACTGCTATCAACATCTATGTCTACTGGATTTGGTGGACGTCTGTCTAGTTTTCATTGGCTATGGACAGACTGCAGGCCAGGGTGGCCCAAATTTGATGGAATGAACAGGACAAATCACATTCAATCTATCTTATGTGGCACACTTGATTTTTTGCAATGCAACCACAATCTGAACAGTCACATTGGAATTATTGCAACTTTAACATCATTGTAGATCAACATTCACCACAATTCTGTGCCGGCAGGAGTCACTCAGCGAACACAAACATGTTTCTGTAAAACCATTCACGAAATGATCCCACCACTCCTGCATCCTCACACACCTCTGTACAGAAGAAGCAGCTACTGCATCACCAAAAGCCATGATTGCAAATGGCTCTCTTTCTCCTCATCCACATCTTTGTTACCATCTGCTCCCTGGCTTCCAGTGCATGCCAACTTAGAAATGAAATCATAAACACTGACTCCATTTTTAATTCCATATGGCAGGTGCGGGTCAGATCAGGACAGTGACAAGTTCACGCTGGAATCTGATTCTGGTCACATTTTAAAAAATAATCTGAACAGCAACACAAAAATAAATCAAAACTGAGCACTAAGGCTTCCAGTGTGAACATAGCCACTTTGTCCCAGCCTGCTTAACATTTGTCTCCTGCATCTGACAGCACATTTGTCAATTCAATACCTTCTGTCAGCCAATTATTAATTTTCTGTTGTTAAGTAGGGTCCTTGAATGCATCCCATGGCTGAAATTTAAAAATGGTCTTCATGCAAAACTGTATTACTACAAGGTGATGATGTAGCTTAGAGAAAAACTGTTCACTGTGATGGACTACGACATGTTCTCAAGCCAAGTTTCAAGGCTCTGCAAATTGATTTTCATGGCACACTGGAATTAATGACACAATGGCTGCTGGAAGGTTACAAATCAATTTATCAAATTCACCAATAATATGTCTGTACACAACGTAATTACTGGGTGCAAACACGGAAAAGCAGGGGAGCTGTCCTTCAGAAAAAAAAAGTCGCATAATGGGACACAAAAGCAGGAGTGACTTAAATATATGACAAAAGACCACTCACGAAAGGCCAGCCAGGCTTGATATGGGAGCTCCAGACCTCTGCCTCTGCAGTCTGGTTCCAAGGCCATATTTTTCCTGAGTGAATTTAGGGATGAAAGAAAACACAAGATCAGGCATTCTGCTCACTGAAAACCCTGGAGGACTCAAGACAATTTATGAAATCATCTAACCTAGGAGCCATTTTTCTACAGGTCTACTTTTATCGCTACATCTCGACAGCTATGACATCTTTTAAAAACAAAAACGAAAAGAAATGGTACTTGACATTTAAATAAACAATAAATAAGCCAAAAACAATTTAATCGGTCATCTGGTAAGAAACACAAACAGGAGTCTTTCTGCCCAGGATGGTGGGAGAGAATCAGCTGAGAGTTCAGGACTAATTAGTAAGAAAAATATTTTGATCTGGTCTCCCAGACTTCTACAAAGTCTTCCATTTCATCTCTCCCTGCCATCAACATAAAGGCTCCCATTGTGTGGATCTCCGTCTCATTTACCCAAGGAGACATTCATGTGATCTGTGAGGTCACAAATTAGACAGGAACAGAGATAAAGAGGAGACAGCACTACAGTAACGATGAGACTACCCAAGTTGTGAAAAATACAACTCACCACCACATGAATAGTGTGTTGCTGGGGGGTAAAAACCAAAATATCAGAGTGCATAAGCAAAGAAAAAAGGAGAGAACAAAGAACCAGGTGAAACCCAAGCGATTTGGCAAACATTAGTGGCATTTGGTGACATGCAACAGCAACAGAAATGCATCAGTGATGGAAAACAACTGCAGGACATCAGAGTGCTTCAGACTTTAAAAACGCTTCCAATACACAACGGGAAAGACTGCTTTGCATTACTGGATGTTCATTTTTGTAAAAGCACAATGCAGGAGGTGTAAACAATGTGCCAACAAGCTCAGGAAGCATGAAGACCATGTCTGCACCAGGGCGACTAAATCTGAACATGGACAGTTAAGCTGACATTGTTTTTCCCGTTCTTTTCAAACGTCAATGTGGACGGGAAACTTTCAAGACAACTTGAGAATGTTCACGTAAACAGCATTTTCACATTTATCCGCCCTAGCATAGACATGGTGTCAATCTTGCACTGCAACCAAACGCTAGAGCAGCTGATACAGTTAATCATTCCCTGCTGCTTTGGTTAAAGGTGTGCTAATCACATAACATCCCCAATGGCAAATACTTTAAGATTACTACTGTTGGGATTTAGGTAGAAACTCTGAAATCAACCAAATCTCTAAAATTCATGTAATTGTTCGTCTAAGTTCATTTTTAACAGTACCCGTTCATGTTGAAACAAATGACAGTGACACAACAGCTGTTTGACATTTAAAGAGGTCAAAGAAGAAGGTATCAAATATTCAAAAAGGATGAAATGGGCTCAGAGGGAGCAGAGTACCGAGAACGCCAGAGGCATGCACTGTCGTCTCCTGGCAAGCTTCTTCCGGTCTCTGTCCTGCTTCTCTCTGTGCGCAAGCTGCTGGTAATATTCAATCAGCTTGCTGATCTGTAGGTAAACAATTAGTAAAGTAAACAATTCATCCAGAGACTGGTCATCATTCCTTCATTTCTTTTTACACAATGATCCAGGAAGGCATTACAGTTACACACCGTGATATTTTCTCTCAAAACAACTGGTTAACAGTCTATGCATTAACTAGTGAAATGAAAAATGTTATTTAGTATAAGTACTGAAGGTGTAAATGTAAAAACTGCACAAACATAAAAGATCGTTTGCTTTCAAATGTACTTAAATAGTGAAAAAATAAAAAGGGAATATCTGTGGACTCCGCAGCTAAGCACTCAGTTTGCTTTTGCCTCTGGTCGGCCATGTGTGGGTGTCACTTATTCAGAAAAACATTTAGTCCAAGACAAGTAATGCATGATCAGGAATCATGTGAGCAACTCGAGAGAATATTAATGACCAAGGGGGAAAACTTACCCGCTGACTGTGAGGGTTCTCTGGCTCTTGCCATCCACCGCTGGCTGCAGTGAACAAAATTCACCAACACATGAGATGTATACAGCCACAAGAAACAAACAGACCAAACAACAGCAACCGTAGACCAACAGCAAGACACATTATGGTGTTTTGATACTGTTGATGCTTCTTACTCCTCATTTAAAGGAAAAGTTTTCAAAATACTGTAAATATGACCCCATTATTGCGTCTTATATCAGCACCCACCAACTGATTTGTCAGCCATTCCCACGTCCCTGGAGGTCCAGCGACAGAAGCCGCAGGCCAGGTAGTAGGCTTTCTTCATGGTTGTCTTGGTAGGGTCATCGGGTAGAGGAGCTGGGATGTTGGTGGCCCGAGTAGACAGCGTGTGCATGCAGCATGGGCAGTCGAAACAATTTGCACACCTACAGCAGAGCACAGATAATCAGGAATGGATTTGAGGACATTAATGGTGTAAATATGATGAAATTAGATGGATACAAGGTCAGTAGTGATCTGCAGGAGTACTGTGCACCTCAGTCTCACCTGTTCTTTTTAAGCTTAGCCTCTGCAGATGGCATGTTCTCTAGACAGCTTGGACAATAGTGGGAGTCCACCTGATCATCAAAAACAGGGGTACAAAGGAGGAGTCAGGGAAACTGTGCATCTACATCTTGAAGCTGCTACAGCTGCTACATAAATACATGCAATTATCATAGAATATCGTTAGCATTTACTTGGGCAGAGTGGTACAGTGACGGTAGGTTTTTAATAAGCCGAGGTTGATGGGTTTTTCGTATGAACTGTCAGTAATTTCGTGTTTACAAAGAAAAAATCACTGTCGAGTGATCTGAATGTGCAATAGATGAAAAATCTAAGTCAGTCTGGGTGTGGTGTCCATAACCGTGAGACACATTGACAAGCTGGATTTTGACAGTGAGGACGATAGCTGGGGGACACTAACGTTGTGACAAAGAGTTTTTACTTGTCGGACATGCCGCTCATATTCTTTATAGGTGGGTTAGCCGAGTACTTTCACGTTAAGATCAAAGAATTGCTAGCTTGTCGCCCATTTATGCTGCGCTCGACCTAACAGTAACTCAAACGGAAGTTGAACGTCGCTTGCAACCAATGAAATTAAGAGACGGTTGGAAAGGCCCTTGACTGACAAGCGATTTAGCCATACAGTGCACGAGGAGACTGCACTAATCCCACCTACGTGTCAATGCTACTAGCAAGCCGGCTAACAACAAAGTAGCTGCTGACTAAAGAAAGCTAACAGCTAGCTTGTCAAAACCAGGGTATCGGAAAGGAAAGCGTTTACGTACCTCGTGAGACACACATTCTAGAGATCGTAGCTCACTACAGTAGCGACAGAAATACAGCTGAGATAAGGGGGCTCTGATCTTTTTCTCTCCACGAACCAGATAGACGACTCTATCTGGCTGCAAAAGGGACGCCATCTCTAACCGGAGCAGCCAGATCCGTGGACTCACTCACTGCACTGCTAATATTGATGTCACCGCTAGTCGTCTGGCCTTTGAAGGAATACAGTGTGCTCAATGTCGACCTCGTGTGGTCAATAGTGAAGCTGCCAGGCCCTCGCCAATGGAAAGAGTGATAGGGATGGGCGGGCTAAAGCCCCTCAAGGGCTTTGAGAAAATATATCCTGCATCACAACCAGGAAAGTAGATTAACACATGCTGTATAGGACGGGGGCTTGTATGTCTGTGCCCAGGGGCCCATTGTATGATAATGCATCAACACCCACATTAGAGTAGTTTTGTATGGAAAAACCTGCAAAATCTTTTAAATTTTGATCCTAATTTCGGCCAATCGAGTAAATAAAACTTTAACTGTAAAAGATAGTTATGTTTGGATATAGGTCTGACACATAAAATTCTCCGGTATTTCATTAAAAAAAAAGTCACAATCAATGCTGTAATAGTGTGTACCTAAGGAGTTTGTTCAAATAGCCCCTGACAACTGAACAAATCCACAACTTTCAACTAAAAAGTAAAATAATACAGAAATAACACAGTACGGTACGGTGATGCATGTGAGCCAGACCCTGTAATCCAGAGGTCAGTAAAAGGGAGAACATTCAATTAGCTTAGCGGGATAAATTCATATAAAACAAGATTTTCACACTTGGCATATCCATAGACAGTGTGTATTGCAGAGGAACAGAAATAGACGAGTAGCTGACCAAATTCAGACACTTAATTTGAAAACTATACATCTTTTACTTGATGATAAAGCTTCTCTTTATTTTTTCCCCTTGATTCCAATCTTTTTTTTTGTCTTTGATTGTGTTGCATAATCATGTGGCCTTGCTACAACAAGACTGACCTGAACTGAACACTGTGTAAAACACAGCCAGTCTAACAGCACTGGAAAGAGGCCTGTCAGCCACCCACGGGGCATATGGCCAAGTACCAGCTCACCATGGCAACAGCTGATTCCAGAGAGAGGTAATGAGCCATGAATAAAAATTAAACCAACAGTGTCCCCCCTGTTTTTGGGAAAGCTGATGCTGCGCTTTGTGGTCAGTAAGATTTAGCCAAATTCAACTTGTCAGGGCAATAATTAATCATTCTTTAATTTCTTACATAAGTTTCCCTCCTGTCTCATTGGATGCTGTTTATGGATGTTCACAGAAGGTTAAGCAGCAGGCTGCTCAGAGTGACACACACACAGACCTAATCAACTGTTTGCTTTATTTTTTGCAGGCTGTCTCAATTAGGCAAAGTAAAGGGGGGCATTATCTACTTAATTCTACCTGAATCATCATATAAAAATAATGCCATTGCTAAACTCCTGAGGAAAAGCTATGACAAACTTTCCATCTGATCAGCGTATTCAATCATCCATTCTTTATGTACGCGGTTACGTCAGCAGAGGGCGTCGTCTCAGCCAGCTGTGCGCCCCTCCGCCCCCTGCCACAGCAGTTAAGTCATCCTAAGGGAGAAGCGGAGAGACATCCACAGTGAACGGTCACCATGTCGGGGACGGACGGCATGATGTGGCCCCTCTTCCCGCTGCTGCTGCTCGGTCTGCTGCGCCCCTGCTCCGGAGCCTTATTCACTCAGGTACCTGTTGACACCCACACAAAGCACAGTGATAGTCTGAGCGCAGATCGATAAATGAGACAGATCGACCGACCTCACAGCTTGTTTATAGATGTGATGTAACCTACAGAGTAGGTGTTTGTAACCTGTACGCAGGCCTCACTTTTTTTGTATTTGATTTGACTTAAATGTCCAAAACAGATGCTAGATAATCATGTAAAAACACTAAATCATAATCGTACTTCTCCACAGGGAGCAGGGCGATAGTAATTGCAGCACGTGATCTCTCATTAGTCAGTTTTAACTTGTGCCAGCTTTTTATTTTTTTTCCCCCCCTCAGTGTACTAGAATGTTCCAGCTGACAGTTTCTCTGCACCTGAAAACTTTCACCACCTGTCCTCTGCCCATGTTCTTTCATTAGGAGTGCTCATCACCAGGCCTCTCTGATCATATAGGTGCTCACACATAAGGATTAGGGGAGGCTCCTACAGATGAACAGGCACCTGTTATTAGCACATTTTATGGCAGTTACAAACACTTAGAGCTGCAGTCTTAGCAACGCATGAAACAATCTGGTTTTTAAGATTTAAATCTGCAACACATAATGGTCATTATTTCTCACTGAGTAAAAATTAACTGAGGCTGCACCTCAGGCTGCGAGTTTAAATTAAACCTAAGTGCCTCTGAATGAATGAGAGCAACGTTCTGCAGCTCTGTTGACACTGGGCTTGTGCTTTGTGGTGCACGCTTACAGTAGTCAGTAGTGTTCCTCGTGTATCAACAATGAACGTATAGGAGGAAGAGTGGTGAAAGTGTTGCAGCTGTCCCTTTTATGGTTAAAACTTTGGGATCCATTTGGTAGATAAGCTCCTGATGTTTGTTTTGGAAACAGCCTGCAGAGACATTAAATTTCAATATTTGGTTAATCTGCAGAGTATTTTCAACACCTCTCAGTCCAGTAAAATGAAAAATGTTTCTGAAAACTCTGGATAATTAACTCTCAGTCAGCAAGGATATGATCTCAAGTAGCATATTTCCTCATATTAAATATGTCTGAGGCTCATGGAGGGCTGCATCTGCAATTACTTACAACTGTTTTCATCATTGATTTAACCCAAACACACAGTCACAAATGTCCAGAATCAAAAATGAGACTTTCAGATGTCTCATTAAGTCTAGTTACTGCTTCAAAACCCAAAGATATTCAGTTCACTGGTATGTAAGACAAAGAAAAGCAGCACAGCTTCACATGGGAAAATGTTTTTACCAGGAAAAATGACTCGGAGCAGCAATGTCCAAGCAACAAAGTAGTTTGGGACTAATGTTTAGTTGTTTTTTAACTTCCAAGAAAATGACGGATGGAACAAATCATTAAAAGGAGTAGGCACACCACCCGAAATCAAATATTTGCATATAAGTGAGAAAGGTCAAAGCTTACAGCTGGCTACAGAATGGGTGTTGTAGAAAATGCAAATATTAAGCAAACAACGGATGTGCCATATCATGTCCTGCAGGACAAGGGTGTGTATGTATATATATATATATTGTTGTTTTGCCTTCCTTAAGGTAAAAAATACTACACTAAAGAAATACTGTTGATTGTGCTGGCTAGTTTAAACAAATAACCTGCTTTGACCTGTGTCTGTGTCCCAGCAATGTGACTCATCCACAGACGGCACCATTTACAAATACAAGGCAAAGACTCTGAATGGCAGTCACACTGTGAACTTCAGTGACTACGCAGGCAAGAGTGTCCTCTTCATCAATGTAGCCACATACTGAGGATACACCTTACAGTATTTGGGTAAGAAACTGCACCCAGGCATCTCTATTTTTAAACAAGCTCCTTCACCTGAAGTCATTAAACTTCTTCTTTTCTATCATCAGACCTGAATGCACTACATGAGGAGATGAAACCTCTTGGACTCACCATTCTCGGCTTTCCCTGCAACCAGTTTGGGAAACAGGAACCAGGGCAAGCGCATGAAATTCTTCCAGGGTTGAAGTGAGAAATGTTTCTCTTTCAGTGCAAGTCAATATCAGGTCAGCAGCCATAGCTCGCTGAATGAAAGCCAAAGAGTTCAGTCAAAGTCGGTTTGGTAAAAACCTTCTTCCTCCTGTGTTATAGTAGAAGCACAAGAGCTTGGATTTTTTTCCAGCCTGTAGAGGATTTGGAAATTACCTAAACTTGAGTCACAAGCTTCCCACAAGACCGCGTATATTGTAATGTTCTGTAACATAAGAACCTTCAAAGCTAGATGTGGAGAGGAATTTGCATTATTGGTAAATCCTGTCGATCAACAAAGCTTCATTTAATCAAGGAAAGCATCCTTTGGCAGTAAGATGAGTTTCTGTCCGAGGCCTCTCTCACACGCATAGAAATAATGTCTCAGGTTCTGTCTTATATTCACAGCAAAGTCACTGCAGTAGACTGCATGGTCTTACTCAGCTTGTTGTGAATCTCGGGCGGCTGCCAAGTCACAGAGTGCTCAGAGGCACGTCCAATGATAAGCTGCCCTCTTTCTGGATTCCAGGCATGTCAGACCAGGCAATGGATTCGTTCCAAACTTCCCGCTGTTTGAGAAAGGTGATGTGAATGGAAAAGACGAACAAGAGGTTTTCACTTTCCTCAAGGTGCGTTAAATGTGTGATTTCATTTGTACTGTACGTTAATCGGGGTAGCCTGTTTTTTGTAGTGCAAACCTGATTACGAAACATTTGGATTGCTGTGTGAAATGTAAATAAAAACAGAATGCAATCACTTGCAAACAAACTGTTTACTGACAACGGCTTTACAAAGTGTTCCTGAGCCCATGTATCCTTTATACAATCATGTGTTCACAAAGTGGTGAACCTCGCTCCATCCTTCTTGTGAACGACTGAGCCTTTCCAGGATGCCCCTTTCATACCCAACCATGACACTATCACCTGTTACCAATGAACCGGTTTACCTGTGGAATGTTCCAAACAGGTGTTTTTGGAGCATTCCACATCTTTCCCAGTCTTTAGTTGCTCCTGGCCCAACTCATCTGAAACAAGCTGCTGCATCAAATTCAGAATAAGCATATTTTTACCATGAAGATGACGAGCTCAAACATTAAATATATTGTCTTTGTACTGTTTTCAATGGTCAGTTGTCCTTTCTGTCATGCAGAACTCCTGCCCTCCAGTAGGAGACAACTTCGGCAACCCCTCAAATAGACTGTTCTGGGAGCCTCTGAAGATCAGCGACATCAAGTGGAACTTTGAAAAGTTTCTGGTGGGACCAGACGGGAAGCCGGTGATGAGGTGGCACCCCAGTATCAACATTTCTGAGGTCCGGGCTAACATTCGCAGATACCTGCTCAACCTGTACACACAGGATATTTTTAATTAGATCTCATTCGTCATTGTCCATCTAGTGAAGTAACTATACTACAAGATGCTATGGTAGAATGTAAAATAGAAAGTAATGTTAACAGTTTCTGATCGATGAAGATGGCATGCTGAATGAAGAGGAGGCTTGAAAACAGGAACTCTGTGGTGCCTCTTCGGAGTATGCGGTTCAGGCCAGCTCTTCAGTGCATTCAGGCTGCCCTGCAATCTCACAGCATCATGTCATCTTCTCATCCCAGGACCTGTTAGTCATTACAGCCTAAATGTTAATTACTTCGAATAAATCATGGAGAACACACTGGTGTGCAGACCTTTCTTTATGAGAAGTGACTGTCAGCACTGTGGATGTCAAGCAATGTCATGGAAAGGTGAACTTGGCGTGGCACATTTCTGGCCCCCTTACATTTCTAACCTGCAATAAAAATGGACAAAATATGAATAAGCAGGGTGGGATGCTAATAGACATTTAGAATAGATTTATTAAGCCAGTCAGATACAAAAAGTCTCACATGTGCTTTTGCCTACTGCAAAAAAAAAAAAAAAGGCTACAAACCAAGAAAATACAACTGCCAGTAATTATAGCGTACCTTTCAAAGTGCAATTCCACCAATTCAGTTCTCACCCAACAGGATTTTGTTCCCATTGTTTGATTAAATGGAGCCTTGTCAAATTCATCTGCACACATTTTGAAGCCCTTCATCTGACAACCTGATATACACTCTGCACTAAGGAAATTTGCATGGGTTTTAGGCTGAAACAGTGGCTTGATTTTTGAGACCGGACCTGCCTTTAAAATGGTAATGCACATGATCTGGAGGTGTGGATCCTGTGTCTGTTCCCGGGGCACTGACTGTGTGTTACAGCAGTTCACAGGTCAGTCGGCACGGCGTGGATTGGTTGTTGAAGTGGGACAGAGAGCAAAGCCAGACGTCCTGGCAGAGGTTTATCCTCTGAAAAGTGGCTGTGACACTGGGCCTAAACATACTGATAAAAATCTTCCTCTCTCTGTTGCTTTAGCAGAATTTGAATGTTTCAGTTCACAGTACTTTGTGTAAACAGTTGCACTGATTACAACTCAAGAAGTTGACATGAAATAACAGGATGAAGAGGAAGACTGTTATCACTTTTGCCTGAAGGTTTAGTTGTTGTAACTGTATGTTGGGGCTAAACTGGGGGCAAAAGTACAGGATGCAGTAAGATGACTATGAATATCGGAATGAGTGGTCAAATCAGTTGTGGTCAAGTAGAAGTGTTGTGTTTAATGAGATTAGGTCCATCATCATGGGGAAAAAAAAGGTTGTGTATGTACTGTGCATTGTGTATGATACAAACATACAATGTCAATAGCTACAATATATTGGGATTACACTAACAACATAGAAAGAACAGCATTACTAAAGACAATGATTTACACTTAGTCAATGCAACTATCAAAACAGCAGGTTATAAATAAATTATCAATAATCACAATCATGTTTTTGGTATGATACCATCAAAATTCATTTTCCAAAATTTTTGTATTTCAACAACCACTTTTGAACAGTTACACATATGGGACAGGTCTATAACATCGATGGTACTGAAGAAATCTTCATAAATCAGTTAACATTCACATTGTAAATTCTATGATTCAATGTATGTATATTATCATTCATTGTTGGAATGAGTATATGTAGTCTTAGTCTTATTGGGGAATGGCTTCCTGTAACCCTACAAGTAACAAAGTGTCACGTTGTTACATATTTGCAGGGAGACAATCACGTGGGTATATTTTCCAGAAAAAAAAAAAAATAACAGTGTTAATTATTCCAACCTAATTAACAAATGACTTCAGTTCCTGATAAAAAAATCTAAATAATATTTCATGTATATATTCAGAATAGCGAAGTGTTTCACAAATAGCCTTATAAAACGCAAGTATAAACAACATTACAATAGGATATCTACAGTTCAGTAGGAAAATTATAGATCAAATCACACCTTGTCAACTCAAAAACAAACTGATTTCATGCTACTACCCAGACTCCGTTAGGTGGGTACGGTGATGCTTTAGTGCTTTCCAGGGTCAATGTTCTGTCGCTCCCTTTTCCCAAACCCTGCTCCTGCTGCGGCAGCTGCTGCGGATTGATCTACAGGCACACAAAGGACCATGAATGCATTATTTTCACAGTCACAAACTTTGCTGCAGCAGATTATTCATCCAAACTGAATACAGCAAACATTCAGCCATTGTGTGGGACCTGTGATGCTCCTCATGAAAGGTTGATGCCGGCAATGTTCTGTATTTTTCCCGGTCAACAAATCTCATGAAAAGACAAAAAACATGAAACTATGAATGATTCCTACTAAAAAATGTATGTGTAGCCAGAGCCTGATGTATCTTATTCCTCTGTGTCATAGAGCTCCATTGTTGTTCAGGAACTATTAAAGTCACATAATGGAGCCACACCATACTGGGTGACGCTCCTTCTTAACCATGAACATTGTGTGGGGAAATCAAAAAGTGTTGCTCTTTTGATGATATTTTGTTGACAATAAGGAAAAATACAGATCCTAATCCTTTCTTCAATAAAACAAGTATACAAAAAATGTGATTCATAACAAACTAGAAGAATAAAATATTGTACCACACCTGCATTCTCTGGTGGTGGTCTTGAACTCTCTCCTACTGCTCTGGCCCCTCTGGGCTGCGGGAATGACGACTGCCAAGGAAAACCCTGACCAAAGAGATGGCACCATCTTAGTTCAAATCACTAATTACACTCACTCATCACAGCCAGCAGCCCACAAGTCTTTGCCTGAACCTAACAATCATTATTGAATGTAAGCGGGGATAGGTTGAGCTACATTTAGAGCTAATTAAATCAGCTTGTTCCTCCCAGAAGAGAAGGGGAGTAGAGATAAGAGAAAGAAGAGCCTTGTTTCCTCAGTGACCCAGAGCCACTCCAGAGACAGAGACAGAGGGGCCTTAGAGGACCCTTACCGGGGTAACAGGCTGGAAGTCTCGTACAGGGGGCGGTGCTGCGGCGGCTGCGGCTGTGGCGCCTGCTGCATTGGGCATCCGGGGAGGGAAGTGTATGGGCCAGCCCTCAAGGCCCTGCGGTCCCACCTGCACAAAGGGACCACAGTAGGGAGGGCTCAGCGGGCCGTTCACTGAGCCTGACGTGGGGTCTGAGGTACGTCTTTCCTGCTGCTGCCCCTACGAGGGATCACAAGTACACACGTGATCCCCAATCAGTGCACGGCTGCTACTCTCAGCGAGCGCAGCGGCCCTGTCATGGCATGGGCCGCTGCTGACCTTCAACCCCCTGCAGCTGCCTGCCACTGAGGAGTGTAAACGGTCCATCTGTTGATCCCGAATGCACTGACAAACAACCTAGCCGGAGTGAGGCTCTTGTCCTGGAGTATCGATTTGTCCAGTGTGAACTTATTACAGTAAACATCGACATGAGGCTGCACTCAGTCACCAGGGGGCGCTAGTCTGCAAGGTTTACCACAACTCCTATCCTATTGCATGATGCATCCCAAAGGCTTGGAGAGCAATTTTTAGCACGTCTTGGCCCTGATTAAATGTACACGGGAAAATGACCAAACATCCAGGCTGACGGCACTGTTTCATTTCAAATTTTCAACATGTCTGCAGCACTACGGGGCTCAGACCTCGGCTGCAGCCAGTACCTGTTTGTGATGCTGCATCTGCAGTCTTTCCAGCTTACATCTCTCTGTACGCTCCCTCTGACACTCGTTCTGTGCCTGATGAAGCTGAACCACAAACACACACACAAATTAGAGAGAAGTTCAGTTATGGCTGTTATTCAATAAAACTGAAACTTTCCTAACCATGCCTCTCATATGCTGGAAAACATAGATCTTACCTGATTTGTCAAATTGGTAATCTGACCCTGGAGTCTCTCAACTTGCCGCCTCAAGTCCTCTTTTTCCTCATTCATTCGCTCCCTGTCACTCCTCTCTTTCCTGAAGTCTTCTTCAAAGATCTTCACCTGAATTGCAACACAGTTGAGGAAAAGCATGTATAACTGCCACAGAACTCTGTGTGTGTGTGTGTGTGTGTGTGTGTGTGTGTGTGTGTGTTTATATTTTGCTGCATTTCTGACCTGCTCCTTTAGTACGGCGATTTGAGTGAGCAGTTCCTGCTTCTTCAGGTTATTGGCTGCATCGGCAAAGTTACCCTGGCCAGGTGGCGGTTGTTGGGAGGATGACGGGGAATGCAGGTTTAAGGCTTCCTCCAAAGCCTGAAGTAAGACAAAGTCTAAGTCTCACATAGAAGGAAATGTTTCCACTCTTCCTCTCCCTCTTTCTGCATCTGTTCCACACTCACCCTGTTGAGGCGTTGGATCTCCTTCTCCTGGTACTCCCTCTGTTTGCTGAGGGGCAGCAGCTGATCCTGCAGGTAGCGAATCTTCTGCTTTAACTCAGTGGTCTCAGAGTTGAGGCACTCCTTCTCCCCCTGAAACATACACACCCAAAATACTGAAAACACCATTCTTAATGTATCCTGAAACATCTTTTTCTTTTTTTTGCTTTGTTCTGGTTTTGTTAGACAGACATCACCAGAGCTTGCTGTCTCTGTATTCTCACCTGTACATTTTCAATCTTGGACTTGGCCAGCAGAAGCTTCTTGTCGTAGTCGCGCTGCCTCTGCTCTCGTTCTGCCTCCAGCTCAAGCACAGTTTTCTGGGACTCAGCCAGCCGTTGTCTGAGGTCTGTGATCTGAGGAACAATGTGAACCATTTAGCTGAGTCTAATAACAGCTGTGAGGTACAATTCTCATAAACAAACCAAAATAAAAAAAAAAAAAAAAAAAATCTGTGATTCGGTGGTAACAGCTCTGGTAAAGACGAACATCAGCTGCTGCATGTGTTGGGGTGCAGCCTTAGAGACGTGGTAGAAATTTGTGTAATCAAATTAGAAACAGAGGCGCAGCAACAATGACACATTTGCAAACACACGTAGATCTGTTTTTGTGTAAAATATGAACGAACCTAGTGACGCAAATGGATATATCTAGGGTTCTGCGGTCTAAACCCAAGGTTGCATGGTGTCCCTGTCTCAACAAAGTGTGAATCTAGGTTTGTTCATGACTGTGGGTGTACCGAAGCGTAGGTGTGTGTGTATGAGTGTGAGAGTGTGTACATATGTGTGTTTCTGCTGCCCTCTGACTGCACCACAGCAGGAAGTCAGCGGGTACCAGAGAGGTGAGGGGAATTCTTTGTGAGGTGTGACAAGCCTTGTGGTAAGTGTGCGCTCAGATAGCGAGCTATTGCAAGATTGCACCTTTTCCACTGGACAAGCATATCGAAAACACACGCACGCACACACACACACAGCTGCTTCACTGCCAACTGATGCACACAAACGTCACAGTCCTGCGTTCCTTAAAGATATTTCTAAATTACAAAATCCTTGTTACCTGTTTGTGATTACTCTACTGGCATAATGCAACATACTTTCTTTCTTTCTTTTTTCTTTTTTTTGTTGCCATTTTCTATGTGTATAGTGTTCAGCAATGTTCACCTAGTTTAAGGTCTGGTTTATCACTGTTCAGCAAATTTGAAACTACATTCATCTATCATTTTGAAAATGTATTACTCTTGGTAACAGTAACAGCAGTACTTTGTGAAATAAATGAGGCTGAATTGAGAACAGTGGAGGACACAGCTGAACAGAGTTCATTTTGAACCTGGGGCAACACATAAAGAACTGTCTATTCTAAGCACAGACATTATTTATAAAGAAAAAGGAGTTTTGTGGATATTGCAGCATAAATAAGCCATATACTTTTTGTACTGTACATGCAGATGCATTCCTGTACAATCTAGAAGTGCTTTGCTATGAATCTAAAAGAACCTCAGCGTGTGGAAGAAGACAGGCCAAAGTGAAAATAAAACAAATAAAAAGGAGACACGAATATAACTGCATTAAACTGATGCGATCTCATCGAGCTAAACAGATGTGTTCAACCTTTGACGAGTGAGCTCTGAAATGGCAAAAAAGAAAACATTTTTCAAAGGAATTCGGAGAGAATTGGGTATTGGTTCTCCTACATCAGTCGAGGATGCGGCGATGTCTTCCCACACCCTCCATAACAGCTGTAAAGTCATTACTGTACCTTCTGTTCAAACTGTGACTTCATGGAGTTCCACTGAATGTCCCACTGCTTGTTCACCTCCAGTACCTGTAAGCAGTGCCAGAAAGTGAAACAAATGACACTGAACATATAGGAAACAAAATACACAGAGACTTTCCCCTATGGCAAAAGAGGATGAGCAGTAAGAGCAAAAAAGACTCACATCCTTTCTCTGCTTCTCCAAAAGCTTGATCTTCTTTTCATACACCTCTACATCACACGGTTTAGTTGGGGTTTTCTCTGAAGCTTTTCCACTCTGGGGGCACACAAAACACTCCTAAATCCACTACATTCCTCCATCACTCGAACCTTTTAAGTGACACATTCATTGAGAAAACGCTTTTATTCAATGTAAACCTGAAAGGAAAAAATAAAGTTTCGCATAAAAAAACACTGAGTATGTAAATGGGACAGATTTATTTACATCAAGCAAAGTGTGTCTGCACAGAAGGAAAAAAGAATTTGCTGTGTCATTTCATTGTAACTACCTTCTGCGGTGTGGTGGCCTCCATCTTCGGCCTAACAGCGGCTGATTCCTCCTTCGCGGGCTCCTCTTTGGCCTCCGCGGCTTCGGTGTCAGATGGCGCTGCCGGTGATCCCATTGCTGCTGCTCCTCCTGTGACCAGCTCCTTAAGTTTCTGATTCTCCTGCCTGAAAATCAGCAACAAAATGAAAATGATAGCGTTTGTGAGCACGGTCCCCTCCAGAGTTTGTTGAAGTTTGGTACAGCTTCAGGATGTCCTTTGGGAAGGCCCTACAATAACCCGCTGGTAGCAGTGACGCCAACAGAAAGCAGAGGAATAATCCCCCCCATCAAAAGCGAAAGCATGGTCAACTGTCAGCATCCTTGGCAAAGCAAAAACTGTGTGGGGTCATCAAAACAGTAATGGGAGACTGACTCACTCTACATTCAAAGGTCATGAGAAAAAAAATTGTCCCACAGTTTTAAAAAGAAAGTTTAGGAATATAATATCATGTTTCTGCTACAGCAAAGCGACACAAAGCCCAGAAAAAAAAAACATTACCTCAGCTGTTCCAAGTCTCGATTCCTGATGTGATGATCCTCTTCCATTTTCTTTCGAAGCTCATTGTTCTCCTGCCTGAGCTGCTCACAGAGAGTCTGGAAAACACAATTATCACAACATTTTTGCATCATTCTGCGTAATGACAGTAACTTTTTTTTTCTTTTTTTTTTGGTTACATCTGTATGCCCACACAGAGCCAGAAGCAACTGCCTTTAACAAGATGGTGAAAATTATTTCGGAGCGCTGTACATGTGTATGACTGTGTATAGACTCGTGTGGAAATACTTCCCACCTCTATGGCACAAAATGACTGTTGATGTTTGATGTTTTTCTGACAAATGCTCCTATATTTCACATTTTCAGTCCATAAACTAACAACCGTGACTTTTTTGAAAAGAAAAAATATAAGAAAGAGCCTTAAAAAATGAAAACATGAAGAATGAAAGTCGCTGCAAATACTGCTTTACTTATGTGGATTAAAAATGAGGCTGTAATGTGTTTCAGAAGTACCACTGGTTCCACCTACAGACAGACAACCTCCTCTATGTAAAATTTATTGTAACGTAATTTGTAACATTACTTAGAAATGTGCTGACAATGAAGCGATAAAGTAATTACAGTTAAAATTACAATGTGTTAGCTGGTGCTGTGTGCCTGCAGCAGTAGTTGTTGTTGTTGTTTATGTGCCCAGCTCATATGGACAGCTGCGTGAGACACCACAACTACTGTTGCAGTGGTGAGACAACATTTGTCAGAAAAGAATAGAACTTCTTACAGATAGCGTCACATTACAAACAATGAACTCTGGACATTTTACTATAAAATTATCCCTTCAATTATCTGCAGCATTTGATATAAGACTGCCTGAGACTGGTCAACAGTTAATTCATGACATTTAAAAATCACATTAAATGAATCTTTCCCTGAACACATTTGTTTCCACTGCATAATGCTAATTAAATTAAACTCTTAGGTGCCTGTAAAGCCACCTTGGAGAAACAGGTTAAATCTAGTGGAGCTTTAACATTTCTTCTTTTTACTTTTGTCATTAAATTGTGTCACATACCTGTAGGAGGGAGGTCCTCTGTTCATTCTTTTGGACCTTGGAGGAAAGATGGTGAAACTCCACAGCCATTCGGCCGAGGTGAGCTAACAGCTGGTTCGGGTTGGACTCCTCAGCGAATATGCTGAAGGAGCTCTCCAGTCTCTTCAGCTGGCTCGCTAGCTCGATGTTCTCCTGAGGCAGGAGGGGGATTACTCCCGTCACAGACCCCGTCTGGAGATACCCACACAGGTGAAGAGTCAGTCAGTCCTTCCTCTCAAGCTGACTCAGCATGCAATCTAACAATTACAGATGTATGTCAACCAGCACAAGACTGAAAGTTCAACATGCTGGACGAGTCATCGTGCGCTATTTCTGTGAAAAGCAGCAGCTGACTTGTCTGAGGAGTTGAACCAGTTTGGCCTGTTGGATTTAAATTTAGGTCACACAGACCACAATAGCTGTGTTAATACTTTTACCTTAACTATTCTGATCAGGTGAGGAAATTGTGCCAACACTGGTTACAGAATTTTACAATATGTGACTGGCTAGTCAATACCATTAGTTTTGACATGTGTGACTGAAATATTCCGGCACAGTGTCCTATTATCACATCCCCAAGGATGTAGTGTGCGAATGAATCAGCTGTGCATTTCTAGCCAGTAATAATCCTGGACTTTCCCCTCACTGACTCACACTGGAGCTACCAGTATTGAGTTTGGTGGTGAATCACCACACCAAGGATAAGTTCCTAATATTGAGGAAATAGCTGTAAAGAGGAAAGGTTGAATTGAGCCTAAATTAATTATACAAAATACTTTCTTTTGGGAGTCAGCATCAGAGCAGTAAAGATTCTTTGAAATGACCAAATTTTGAGTGCCTGTGTCACTTTCCTTGGAAAATTATTCATCTCTGTATCTCAAAAAGTGTTGTACGTACAGTCAAGGCATCTGTAGTCTTCCCATCGATATTCACGACCTGAAACTCTGATGAGGTCTCCTGTAAAGACCAAAAAGTAAGTAGCAGCATCGTACATGCAGTGTCCGTACTGCAATTACGTCAATAAACTCAAACATGAATGAAGTAAACATCCTCCTGTTGAGAGCTGCCAAATGTCAGTCCAGGACCTCATAATATCCGGACCTGATGTTAATTACAAGTTGTTTCTGCCATGACAGATTACTTACGTTAGGCTTCTCAGGCTGTAGGGTTTTCCCTACACAGCTTGTTTGCTCCTCCTTCTGCTCTGCAGTGGGGTGTAAACAGGGTTTACCTGAAATAAGCCGTACCAATATCAAGGTTACTAAAAGTTTCAGTAAAGTGGAATAACATGCCATATGGTTACCATAACGTCCGGAGTAATAATCAACAAATAAAAATATGTCTACAAAGTTAAATTCATGATCAAGTCTGTGAGACCTACTTTGCGTCTCCGTCTGAATGGGCCCTCCCATACACAGACTGGCTGCGAAGCTGGAGGACTTGAGGGCCTCGTTGTCTCTCACAAGCTCCTCCACTCGCTGCCGAAGCCTCGACGCCTCTGACTGAGACTCTTCCAGCAAATCACCTGCGTGTTTCGGAGAGATCTTGTCTCTGTCTGACACTGCTAAGGCTACATCTATCATCATGAGCAGTCAAACAGAATGTGATGGAAGCTCAGTGAGATATTTTGTGCAAGCAGTACTCGTTTGGTGAGTCACAAAAGGAGCAATCAGGTCATTTACATCACTTGCTTGCAAGCCTCTCATCAAACTAGCAATGAAGATGATCAGGTTTTACTACATCCCACCTCATTTGCTGCACAATAATTTTCCTCCTGCATTTCTATATGTGGACTGAACTTTTCTTCTAGAAATTTCTACAAACTACACTAAAGAAATTAATGTTCTTACATATATATGCTAAACTTGAAAAATAAATTACTCAGGTGTTCTGGCTCACAACAGACACATAATGCCAAAGAGCAGCTGGCATTAGCCCTCCATCCATTGCCTGGAGGTAACCACTCTGTCTTCAGGACCTACCTAAACTCTTAAGTCCTTTCATCCGCTCCCTCAGTATGCTGTTTTCCTCCAGTAGCTGTCGATAGCTGCTTCCCCCTCCAGCCTCCTCCCTGGCCTTGACCTCACTCCCACCTGGATCATAGATGCGGTATGGGCCTTTCCCTTCCATCGCCGTGGCTCACTTACTAGACATGGTCTTCTGTACTGTGGAAGGAAGACACAAACTGTTATTTTCAACTCATCTGTAAACACATAAAGTACCGGAAACTACTCAGTGGAGTAACTGACCTTTACAGACAACAAAAAGTGCTGATAGTAAAGCCTTTAATCATACAGGACTGAGAACTTGTGCTTATAATGGTCCTCCACCCTTTGCAATAAGAAAAGCAACTAGAGAAACAATTACAGAAAATAGTCACGTTGAAAGTCAAAAGTATATTGTTCATAGCTTTGAAACTATAAGGAAGAGTATAAGAACAAGGACCATCAGATGTCCACACCCAAGCATTCATGCAACAGATGAACAGAAACGCTGGCTGGATATACAACTTCAACATCATCTAGAAATCTCTTTGAACCACAACTTACATTATAGCAAAATTACAACCACTCAAAAATAAAAAGGTTTTCCTGTTATTTCTTGATTGCTGATGAAATAAATACCACCCACTCAGACATGCTACTGTGGGTTACCCAACTAGAAGAGCCTTTTCCATCCCTCTCTCCCTTTATGGTTTAAAACAGGACGAGTGTACACTATCGGTGAAGCCCTGTGAAGAAAATAAAGATCCACGGACAGCTCTGAAAGGACGAAAGCAGCAACGGTTCCACCATAATGCCACCCTGCCAGAGTGAAACATATGGCAAGAATGTGCTAACATTTGTGATGGCAAAATATGACAACTACAAGGTTCATATCCGAGGGAAAAAAAAGGACAAAAGCAGAGGAAAAAAATACTAAATGAGACGTGAATCCTGCTAACACATATTAACCCAATAGACGAGAGTCAAATACAGTACAATCTAGCTAATGATAACTACCTTGATTGGCTGAAGAAGGCTAATATTAGTTTTCGCTGTTGTCATGCAAATTGCTAGCAACATCCTCGTTAGCTGTCGGCTAGCTAACACTAGATGACAGTGCGGGACAGGAAACCGCTAGCTCCTGTTTTTTAGCCACTACAGATAGTTTTATCGATGCAGTAAACCAGTCGGAAAGCGGAGTTAAACGACAAATCAAAGAACAAAGAGGTGTCTTTTGTCTGGATACCTTTCAGCTCGCAGTGGCCTCTCGTCTCTCAGCCCAGACATCTATTGCGGAAGTGGTCTACTGGTCTGTGCTGTAACCTGGGAAATTCCACCTCGCAACGTTTTATGTAAACAGGATGATTGACAGGCCGGCGGACCAATCAGGCCAGAGCGCTCTGTCAATGGGGCACCAACAGGAGCCGCTGACCGTAATGTAAACACTGGCGCTAAATGCTTTGCGTATGATTTATTATTATTCGTGGGAAAGATTTTACCGAAATGATCAAGCCTCTTCACATGATTCACGATTAAACGTTTATTTGAATATCCATATTCAGGGAAAAAAAAAAAAAAAAAAAAGGCTCATATGACACTGGGGTGAGTAAAACGGATTATCAAAAGCAGCCTGATTTTCTTTTGAACCGTAGGCCTAATTATTTTAATTAAAAAACGTCTTGATCTCATTTTTTACCTGTTGAAACCCATCCCTCACAGTGCAGGGACAAACCCGACCATTTTCACTGAATGACTTTTTCTTCATTGATAATTTGAGAGAAGGGGTTAATGGGGGTTTCTGTGATTGCATCACATATTTCCTCAGAACTAGGAGGGCAAGAAGACCTAGATCAAGTTACACTGAGCTTTTTAAGTCCACACTATTAGTTAAAAAGAAATATTTTATCTGAGAGCTAATATATAATATCAAGTTCATGTTGTGATTAAGACTATATAGCAAATGGTTGTTTTTATTTCTGATTAATCTGACATTTTTCGGTCTATAGAATGTAGATACACAGAATGGTTTAAAAAAGCTGAAGTCCAACAAGTATTCCACGATACAGATCAATAGTCTACACTTAATATTCATATTTGTGATTCCTTGAGATTTTTTCTTTAAAAATGACTTAAACAATAAACCAATTTGACTAACTGATTAATCAACTAATCATTTCAGCTCCATTTGTGATTATGTTAATATCACCTGGAATTTGGGCTATTTTAACAACATGTTAGAAATGTTATGTTACTCAGACTAAGAGGTGTGTGCCGAGGAGCACTCCAAGGCATACAGTAATTTTAATGTTTGAAAAAATTGTCTTGTCTGAACTTGATTGCAGGCTGTCTGACCAAACATGAATAATTTGGAGCAATAGTGACATCTTGTGGGAATTAAAATCAGGTAATCTGTGGTCATATTTCTTCCTCAGGGAGTTACAAAGACCATTCCTTGGTTTACTAGTGGCATAAAGTACTTCTGATGCAGTCTAACTTCAACTGCATGCAATTAGGCTGTACCACACACAGGTGCTTGGTCAGCCCAACAGAGTATAACACGTTTCTAAGACTCTATAATGGCTAAAAAGTCTTAAGTGAACCATCAAAAAGTCTCATATGAGTCACAAGTAAAAACATACATCTGTTTATCCACAAAGATGATTGAGATAAATAAACTGAATAATGATTTCAGATTTCAGAGCATCATCCTTGGAGGTCATAACATTAATCTTGCTGTGTTAACACAGGAAATACCCGGTTTGCAAATGATTTTACACAAAACATGACGTGATTTATGAGAACGATCTATTAATCAGTCATACCTTTGTTTTTCTATATTTAAACCACCCTAATTACTTCCTGTAATGTATAAAAAGTGCACACTGATGGTAGTGGTGGTGGTGGTTCACCAGTAATACTGAGGTAGCACTATATTAAAACTACTGCAACAGAGAAAAGAGGTTAGTTATAGCTGTATGAAAACTGTGATCTTCCTTAAATAGCACCCTCCACAGTTAAAAAGTTACAGTAAAACAGAAATTTACGACATACTACTACCACAGTTCAATTAAAACCATGTACAACAGCAAAACGACAAAACATTTTAAACCATATAGTATGCGGACCAGCAGTGCCTCAGTGGCCAGAAAACACCGGGAGAATACATGAATGTGTTCCCCAAAGAATCCTCAGCTGCCTACAGGAAACAGCAAACATGCGGTTCACACGCAGATGTTTTTTCCTCAGCCCTGTGCCTGCCACCAAACACTTTGTCCTTGATTATAGGTGCACAATGTTTCCATCTCAAGCTGCAGTGATGTGCTGAAATAATAAACAGGCTGCTGACTCTGAGCCTGCCAGCACAAAAACAAAAGCCTGAGGATACAGGAAATGTCGCCCATCATTTAGTCCTCCTGGGTAACAAATTGTTTGTTTTCTCCATCCACCCACTATTTTAAATTATTCTAAAACATTTTGCTCATTGCACAAAGACAGAGGAGTGAGTGGGGTAAATATCAAATTGAAGCTCACAATGTCACAAGTACAGCGTATGCATTCTGTACCCTCATCCTGCTGAGACACAAGGACGGTCCAGTCTCCAATCTCCTTCAAGCAGAAATCAGCAGCTGATAGTCATTAGCTCCGTGCTGCTTAATACAAAATGTCCTTTTGTTAACTGACTAGTGACTCCAGCTGTCTTCTCTGGGCCTTAAACCAGCGGCATCCTTGTCATCGCTATGCAAAAAACTTGGCTGAGATGTGCCCTGCCAGATATGTTTCAGTTTTAACTTTAAACAGGCTCTTCATATCAGTTTTAATTGAAAATCACAAATTTAGACTTTAACTATGACCAAGAAACCGGTGTGACAGATTATCAAGTCCATTTTTCTCAGGCTTATGTATCACTAGTCAGTGAGAATGAGTAAATCTTATTTTCAGACTACATTTTCTGTTTTGTTGTCACCACTTTTGTCTCCATAGTCTCGTTATTTTGTCCTTGACATGGATTTAGCAGGTTGTACTGATTAAAAAATCACAATGAAATGAAGAACTGGTTTAAAATAAACATAACATATTCAAATGCTGTTCAACATTCACCAGTATTTGCTTAAGATTAAAAAGCATTTTCCTGCTAAGACAGAAAACATACTATAAAATTACAGAGCCTGTGGCATCTTTTCTGACATATAAGGCAGAAATCTTGTCATTAAGTTACATGTTGGCTCAATTGTAATGTTCCAAACAGAGGACAACAACACTCATTTCAGTGATATCATAAAATGAGTCGACTCTGAACAAAAAATAAAAGGAATGCTACAAATCTAAACACAAATCTAATATGTTCTGTTACTACACCTCAAATGTTAAAACAAATAAACAACAACTCACCCACACATTCAGCTTGTGTCGGAGAGGCACTTTTTAAGGAAACTGGTGAATAGGGGGGAAGCAATTTCACTGTGAGACTTGGGGAATTCCCATAACCCAGTAAAATGGCCTGACACTGTACACTCAGCCTAAACAGAACCTAGTGTGTGTCCAACTGTGCGGCCTGCCTTTACAGAACATCACAACACATGAAAGAAACACTGAATGCATTTAACTAATCTCTGTATAGAAGCAACATGCACACAGCCCTGCACACAAATGACTGCACCAAAACCGAAATATGACACATGACACTGTAAGAGCCGCATTCAAGACCAATGACCTCTAATGTATACTACTACTTGTATACACAGCCCTGTACATATAGCACAATATGTGGCTTGTTTGCATGATGCCACCATGAACCTAGAGATTGCAGATAAAAAAAAAAGTCAAAGGCTGAAGCAACACCCATAACTCTTTGAGGATGTGACAGCTTTGAAATATGTAAACTACAATCGACTTAATTTATGCTGTACAAGATGTTCTGAACAACACCGCAGTTCAAACTTCCCCAGCTGTCAAAAGGGAAATTCAAGAACAGTGTATATTTTGACATTGGCTTCATATTAACAATGTTCTATTGAAGTAATCTCTTAATCTCTCATAATTATCATCAAATGGAGCAATTTCAGGTTGGGTGTGCCATTAAAACCGGAGTGTGACTGACTGCTGTCGACTCTATTTGTTGCCTAGGATTTTGGCGTGCTGCAGGGGATTTCCTTGCCACATGCGTCTTTTTTCATCTTTCCTCTTTTAACACAAAGATGGCCTGACAACAGCTGCACTCAAACATACGCACTGAACTGAGACACCGACAAGAACAGAGGCAGCTGTCTTATACATTTGTCCAACACGTGAAATGAAGTTTAAAGTGACATGCTAATAGTTTAAGAGTCAATGATGTTCTATTTTTTCAAATTTTTAAATGTGTAGGGGTATAAATAACTGTTGAGACAAGGTATGTAGTCAGCTAGCTGAGGAAGTCACACAATACCTCCACAGTGTGTTTGAATGTTAAGAAGCAGAGTGGTTGAAAGAGTTAACAAGAGCCTAATTTGTTTAGATTTATTCCTAACATGAGCCGCTAGCTGTTATCCATTTGTTAAAATACTATTTTAGTTATTATTCTATTAATATCAGCCTTTATTTACATATAGTTCACTTTTGTGAACAACAATAATGTATGTGTATTGTTGAGTTTGTTCACCAGAGCAGGCATTGACTTGGAGCGGGAGTTTCCTGGTGTTAAATATTGTAGTTCCCATTCTGCTCGGCCCGGTGGTACTGCCAGTATCAACACAGTTAATCATTGAACTGCCCTGCCAAATACGAACCAGGGCACCCCACCCACAACACTATAACAGAAAATGTGAGCTCGCATCATTTCCATTTGACATAATCTGCATTTATACATCAAAGCGTAGAAAAATGTGTTGCAACAATGCAAGAAGAAAGAGAGACAATGTTGACTTTAATCATTTTATTCAGGTATTTATGACACCTTAAAATCACAGTCATCAACGGACAGTTTGCGATCTGAAGGCACTATTCCTCTTAATCCAATCTGCAGTACATGTGAAGCACCTTTCCACACTAACGTGAACTTCTTCGTGTCACACATGACTCTGTAAAAAAAAAAAAAAAAAAAAAAAAAGGACAGGACGGTCAGACATGAGAGCGACTGGCTTGGAGGGCTGGGAAGTCATAGGTCACTTGGTTTGGCTGAGCAGTGGCAGCAGTTTAGGGTACAGTGACAACAGATACTGAAGTTAACCACCACAGTTTCACTCTGTGATCAGGCTTGCGACATGGTTTCCCACTGAAGGCTGTGACACATTTAATCTTCCCCTCCGCAGAGCATCAGCAGGGTTTTACGGTAGTCTCCTGAGGTATCACCCTGTACAATGATGGGAAACACACACAGAAGGAGCTTGGATTAATGGAAAATACTGTTTTCCGCATGTTTATGTCTGCTGACATTTGGTCATCGTGCAGCTGAAGCCGGAAAGCGGGGTTTACTTCTCTCTCTTCTCCCTCACACAACAGCAAAACTGTGTTTATCTTTCACAAATGCTGAATGAATGACTGCCACGGGGACAAAAGTCACAAAATCAACTTAAGTCAATAAGAGAGTCAAAAGTGGAATTACCCTTAATATCAGCTGACACTCATGCAGATTTCTATCTTTATAATCGTCATCATAATTATACAAGACTACATCTTTTTAAAGGGATAGTTCCTCATTTTGGGAATTACGCTCATTTGCTTTTTTGTCAAGCAGTAAATGAGAAGATTGACACCGCTTTCACGGCTGTACAGTAAATATGAAACTACACAGCTGGTAAGACTGGAGACACTATGAAACAGCTAGCCTGACTGTCCGAAGGCAACAGAGTCAAAACAAAAACAAAAGCAAAAGGTGCTGGCAGGTGGATTTACTGCAGAGACATGGGATTTGTACGGATTTTCTCATCTCACACTCAGCAAGAAAGAGGATTTCCCAAAATTGTAAATGCTCTGCATGTCAGTGACATTAGCTTTTCTGTAAAATGGCTAAACTTGCTTATCAAAGAATTTAGCATTTAATGAAATACTTGAATCAAAATCTCTTTTTCAATTGAAAGTGATGACGAAAACATACGTTCATTTTACTGAATGCACACTTCAGAATAAACAACAGATAGCAATCCTTCCTGTTGCATAATCTGATAATATAATATGGAGAAGCCAATCCAGGGCACTCTACTTGTTCATCTGTATTGGTGTCATGGTGATTTCATCTGTAAGTTATTATAGAACTGCTTCTGGGAGACTTCCTGTCTCTGCGGCTGTCAGCCAATCACACAGCGGATATAGAGAGGAAGTTCAGCATGCAAGGGAAATTCCTAAACAGCTGTGCAGTACCCACAGACCCATAGTCCACCACAGGAAGCTATAGATTACCATACCCCACCACCCCACCACAGCAGCAGAAGAAGGATGTGCAACACGCACACAGATCAAGACAAAGGCCACGAGACAAAAAACTCCACAAAGACACACAGATGAGATGGGAACACCACACACCAACCAGGAGTGTTAGTAGACAAAGACTGCGACTTACGATCATGGTTTCTACCTGGATGAACTCATGGAGGGAGTCATCATGTGTTTCCTTGAACTCTTTACGAATGTTGAAAAGGTCGATCTCGCAACGGGACACCATGATGCGGATCAGCGCTCTGTCGTCTGTACCGAGGCCCTGCAGAGGGGATCAATAGACACTTTGTGTATTCTGATTCAGTTACAGTAGCTGCTGGCTGCTACTGTCTGAGAGCACTCAGCTGCAGTGACACCGAGAAATAAAATATATGCACCAACAAATTTGACCTTATCACTTGCTTTATGTGGGATCCAAGGTCCGAGCGGCCTGCTGCAGGCCTGCAGCTAGAATTCTACAACGGCATACAAATATTTAAAGCACTATGAATAAATACCTTCATGGCTTTGTATAAGCGGTCTGCAAAATAAGACGGCTGGTTCTTTACGCTGCGAACTGCAAAGCAAAGAGAGAGCAAGAAAGGGCTGAGGAGGAGTCACAGAATGATTGCTGTCAGCTGTTTGCACTGTGACAAAGTGCAATATTATAATTCCTGAGGTCAAACAGTCATTACCTATAGCATAAAAGGCGTTTTTCACATCTCCTGACATCTCCTTCTTGATAATCTGTTCAATGTCCTTATTGGTGCATCTGACAAACTCCTGGAATACTGTGAACAACAAGAAGTATGATCAGCTTTCCCGAGGTGGATCCTCTTCATTTTGCTATTGAAATGTAGATAAACATGCATTTACATTTGTGACTAGCTAATCACTGTGATCTATCTGTCTTGACCTTTACCTCTTCTGAGATGGGGGAAGCTTCTGGTGCACAGAATACTCATGAACTTCATCTCCATGTCATCAGAGTCTGCATTGCATGCATCTGCAAGTTCCTGAGAAGTTCAGGAGGAACAAAAATTTCAACACATTCCTCCATTTCATATTCCAACACAGTGAAACATCACAGGATACATTAAGTCATACACTAAATCACCTGAGCATCTGCATTAGCTCTTTCCACATCTGCAGGGCCCTCCTCTCTTGCACCCTGAACAGAGTAAAGATGGTTAAATATAAATTCTCAAAGATGAAATATCAGTGGCTCACCAAGAGTGTTTATTTTTTCTTTGATATGTAAAGTAAGACACTGCAGAAGAAAACGGTGCATGTGATTAAATGGACGTCTTTAGTTCTCTGCTACAGTCAGCAGACAGACTGCAACCAGTGAGTGGGCGTGGAAATCAAACACAGTCTAAGTTCTCATGATGATGAACATTACCTGCACCAGAGAAACAAGGATGCGGCAGAAGTGGCCTGATGTGTCTGACTGAATAGCTTCCTCCAGAGTCTTCTTATAGGCTGTGGGTACGTGATATATTGCATGTTAAAGGAAAAGGAAAGTGACTTACAGCCTTTTTTTCACCCAGTATCAAACTCACCATTCTGATAGGCTGCGTTCATGGCATGTATTTCCTCATTGCTCCTGGTGACCAGGATCTCAATCAGAGCATGTTCATCTGTCCCAGCACCCTGTTAAGATGAAGGGTTTTAAGCACAAAAAGACAGAGGAGCAAAAAAAACACAAACCAGGTGAACAAGATCGAGTTGTTAGGAAGAGTATGTGTGAACTCTGCTGTCTCATAGGTTTTGAAAAAATACATTTAGCTATTTAAATCAGCAAAGTCAACAATGAACCCGCGGGCAGGCTGTCACTAGATCAACTGTACCTCCATCGCCTTCCTCATCATTTTGGCATCGAACTCTGCAGGAGTCAACATGAGCCCAATAATCAGCCTCTCTAAGTTCTTTGACAGTTCAGACTTCAGGTCTTTCATCAGATCCTGAGGGCAGATTAAACACATTGAGTTGTTACACACTTGCTGCAGCAAACATCTCCAAGCAATTAACCAATAAGATGTTGAGTTTAACATATAATATATATCCAGTATATGTGCATCAAAGCATGAAGAGGGAAGAAAAATGGTGAAAATTAAGTCCTTATTTATTTCTGATTTCCAACTATGGTTCTCTCTCACCCTTCCCAGGAGGGATTTGAAGGTCTGCCTGATCTCTTGCCTCTGAGCGTTGCTCCTCTGTGCAACAATGTCAATGATCGCATCTTCATCTGTTCCTGTAGACAGCAACAGGCAGCAGCATTTGTAGAACTTGTTTTGTAAAATTATGGCCGTGCAAATGTACCTTAGCTTTCAGGGTCGCGTACCGAATCCCTTCATAGCTTTCCTCAGCGCTTGTGCATCGGCAGCAGGGTCAAAGTTGGGTGCAGGGCGGACTGTTGGCCTCAGCTAAGGCAGTGGAATGACACATTTAGAAGTGTGAGACTCAATAATTAACATAGAAAACCACACATGATGTGGATTGGCAAAGTGAGACAGTTTCACTTGATTAAATGCCTGTTAAATTAGATGCAATATTACATAATGCACCAGCTGTGTAAACCTAAAGCACCAAACATGCAGAAATCTACAATATATGCAAAAGAGTTGGTAGATTACTCTGCTGATATCACAATTCTGGAAAAAGCACGATAAGATTTCTGATAATAATCTGACATTTGAGAGGGAGTGTGCCCTCTTGAGGTTAGAGGCCATGACACCGCCAACAATGAAAAGGTGGGTAGGCTGAAAAACATCTCTGTTTTATAGAGAGTTAGTGAGTCGAGCTATTGTTGACCAAAATGCTGAGACCTTTCTGACATTCACTGCTTGGACAGGCAAAGGAGAGCATTATAACAAAAACTATTTGTATTTGAATGAACCACATTCTGATCATATCCGCAGTTACACAAAGACTTCTCTGTGCAGACACTGCAACGTTATCAGTGCAAGTTCATGGCCCTGCAAGCGGGGCCAGCATGTAATTAGGACACATGCGACTGCCAAGCCAAACATGCAGACACATCTAAAGTGGGAGCAGATGGGGCCCAAACCTGGATTTTGGTCATGGCACTTAATTCCCACATCTTGTAGGCTATCTGAGCAGCTTCAGGGAAGAACTCTCCAGCTAAGCTGTAATGATCAGTTTGACACAAAACAACACACTCAGCAAATCTGGAACCTCAAGCAGTACAGAGTGGGTACTTTTCTGGGAACATGGATCAATGATTACATGGACTAAACACTGCTGCTTTACTTTCAGACAGTGTTGGGATATTAATTTAAGCAGTTTTCACATGTCTCTTCACTACGACAATGACAACATGCTTCTTCCATTAAATCAATATGCACTTTTTTGAGTTATAGCACCATTAGAAAACAGTAAGTCCTGAAAAGAGGAGCTCTATCACCCCCAACTGGTTGCTGCTGTTGCTTGCAGCCATACTGTAACTTACTCATCATCTCCTCCGCACAGATTAAGCAGAGTCCTCTTATAATCCCCCGATGTGTCATCCTGACAGATTTAAACACACATAGAGTCAGGTTATAGGTGCACAATCTTCAAATGCTATTCAGCACATTTTTTAAGTGTTGAACCAACCTTAATCATGTTATAAAGTGACTTCTCATATCTTAAACGGAAACACTCTCGAATGTCCAACATGTCTATTTCAGAGCGAGAGATCATGATCCTGATCAGGGTGTTGTCAGCTGTACCGAGACCCTGGAAATGACGGAGAGGACAAGCATTTAAGGACAGGACACAGGATAAGAAGGAAAATGTGTCATAATGGCTGTGTTGTTCACGCATATCTGTCTGCAGATTGAGACCAGACTGATTAGCTATTTTACTTGGAGCAAACTTACCTTCATTGACTTGTAAAGCCGCTTGGCAAAGAACATGGGAACACTCCTTATACACTGGACTGTGTGAAAAACCAGAAAGAGAGCTTTGTGTTAAATTAACATGGCCCATGTCATCACAAAGCGGTACTTTCAATGAATTTCTTACCAACAGCCAGCATCAGCCTCTCAAAGTCCCCAGACAGCTCATTCTTTATGCTGTCCTCTATGGTCAGCTCTGTCATCTTCTCGTATGCATCGAAAACTGAAGACAGCAGAAGACAACGTTCAGTAATGTTACTCATCTCAAGTTTATTGAGCTATGTTAATGTCCGGTGAGCAGTAAATGTAAGTTCAGTCATGTTAAAGTTACAACTTCACTCCTTGACATGAAATTTGCTATTTGAACCTATTACATATAACACATTTACCCCCTGTTAGTTCTGAGCAGCAGGCTTCAGACAGTTTTCTTGGCATGACAGAGAAGGGAAGGTGGCACAGGAGTGTATGCAACTCATCATTGTACAATTACTACTCCGACAACAACTTTTCATGTGTGACTAACTCCTGAGAAAGTCGAGGTCACAGTGGGAATGCCTGGATGCCTCACTGTTGTAACAATTTCCCAGAGAGCTGATCTCACCCATGTGGAGGTGGGTCACACTACGGCTTCCCAGGATCATGATGAATGTGGCCTCGTCTGTCCCCCACCGCTCCTCTCCAGCTGCATACAGCTCCTACACAGAGGTAAGAAAGCAGGGCAATAGATCATGGAGTAAATGAATCAACAAAATGACAAACTCTACTCCAATAAGTAACTGAATCACACATTGCAAATGAATGCACTGTGAGCATGCCATCATGCTGTTGTTAGCATTTAGTTCAAAGCACCACTATGTCTAAGTCCAGCCACTAGCATGGCTGTAGACTCTTTGTCTTGTTGGTATATGCTTTGACTGTTTCCACAATGTCTTGAATAAGATCAGCACAACAGTTTGGTACAAAGTGACAATATATTAGTAAGTAAAGTAAGGCCATTCAAGTGTCCATGTTACTGTTAAAGAAACTCATACATGCAGAGTAAAACAAAAAGTTACACTTGTAAAGATTTGATTACTTTTTAAATGAAGGCCATATAAAGTCCAAACATGTTGCTCTTCTCTACTCATCATAGCATGTTCAAATTCTCACTTGTGCATCCTGCTCCACCAGGTCTGCGTTCACCACTCCTGACTCATCTCTGGTCCCCTGGAACCATCAAAGCAAAACAACATGCTGCTGATCAGTCAGCGGCTGAAGCTACTGTGGCTACGACAGCCACTGTATGCTTGACTGGACACTTCACTGGTGATAATATCAACTCCTCTGTGAACTGACCTGAAGTAAAGCAACCAGCATCTTCTTGAAGTGACCTGAAGTGTCCGCAGTTATATCATCCTCTATGTCACTGCCATAGGCTGCAGACACAGACGTCAATGCAAAAAGCTAAGATGTACTTAACACAAAATGTACTATTTAAAACAAATGACATCTTATTCTTACCATCCTTGTATGCTGCAACCATCTCATGTATCTGCTTATTGTTTCTGGATGCCATGATTTCAATAAGGCATCTCTCATTTGTCCCAACTCCCTTGAAACAGAATATTGAGTTTAATATGTAATAAGTACTTTCAGCTTCATTAGATGAGACAGATTCTGATAAAAATCTCACTATGAGGTACATGTCTTACTTTGACTGCATCATGGATTTCTTTGGCATCATGGTAGGCTGGGGTTCTCATCAGACTGACAATGAGACGTTCAAATTTTCCCGTCAGCTCATACTTCAGATCATCAATCAGGTCCTGTTGAAACAACAAAAAACATATTGGATTTAAAGCTGCTGTGTAAATGTGTTGAAGGCTACTGTATGCTATGATATTTAAACCATTTCTGAAAAATAAGAGATGAGATGAGATGTATTATTTTACCTTTCCAAAGCTGCTTTTGTATGCTGCAATGATTTCCTGCCTCTGCGCATTGCTTCTTGAGGTGACCAGGTCCAATATAGCCTCTTTATCACTTCCTGAGGAACACAAAGATCTTTCAACATCCATCATCTCAGCAACGCAAACCGATCACTGACTGCATCACTGTCACAAATGCTGTGTGAAACTCTTTGTGCCCTGTGGCCCAAAGTCGTGGAGGGGTGATGCACTCACCGATGCCTTTCATAGCATTGTAAAGAGTCTCGGCATCGGCGCTGGGATCAAAGTCTGGAGCATCTGTAATTGTGCCGCGGAACACCTGTAAGAAAGATTGTTAAGATGAATTTCAGAGGTGAGTCATTTTTTTTATTGTGAATGTATTATTTTCATTTTGTGCCACACGAGCAGCATGGCTCCAGAGGTGTTTCCATAACTGATCCATAACAGATTGCCATTAAATTTGGTACATTCAAACGCTCACAGTCCCCAGAGGATAAAGCCTTCAGACTTTGATGATTCTGTGACTGTTCCTCGAGCACCAGCATGAGTGTGACATTTTTGTTTTTTTAGCAGGATGTCTCGATGACTATTGCATGGACTGCCATGAAATTTGGTACCTTAAGGTTGAATTTCAGTGACCGTGTTGATTCTGTAACTTTTCATCTTGTGCAATTAGGTCAAAATTTTCATTTCTCCAACATTGTCTTCTGAACAAAAACAGTGGTAATCCCATAACGCTCATCCGTACTTTGTGTTTAGTACCAATGTTAGCAAATGTTAGCATGTTAACACCCTATACTAAGTTTGCGAACATTATTGCTGCTAAACATCAGCATGTTAGCATTGCTGGTGTGAACACATTAGCATGATGACGATAGCATTTAACTCAAATCATTGTGTGCTTAAGTGCAGCCTCATGGAGGCAATAGCATGGCTTGTTCTACTACAGAACAGCTGTTTTTCAACATTTTCTCCGCTAACATTTGCTATGACTTTGTAGATGCTGCTTGCCTTAAACCAGGCAGCTTATAAAGCTGAGAAAGAGGTCAGATGTGAGCTTTCCTAACTAAGGATCAAGAGGTTAGGGCCCACAGTACAATCTGCTTTTTCAAAAGTGCATTTTGATGACCCACACTTCCTTGCAGGGTGTGAGTAGTGGACTGTGTACAAGTGGCAATGACGGGACTCTGGGATAGGAGGTGAAGCCAAGTCTGCCATTTCAGCAGCTGACAGCGTGCACCTGTCTCACCCCCAGCAGTTCAGAGGAAAACCCGCCATGTGTGTGTGCGTGTGTGCATGAGTGTGTGTGAGATGAGTGCATGTGTGTAGGGGTAAGGACAGTGGGTGCGTGTGGGCAGTAGGGGGTCAGGTTGCGCACAAAGTATCTCCCTTTGCAAGGTCTGTCTTTCCACTGCTCATACACAAACAAACTCCTTTGGGCACGCAGAGAAAAAACAAAGCTCTGCATTAGTTTTTGTTGTTAAAAAAAACAAACAAACAAAAAGCTACTGCTGACCCCTCTATCATCTTTTGGCCCTCTGATGCTGTTGGTGGTGATGGTGATGTTAGACGCTCATTCATTGTGGGAAATAAGAAAACTTGGCCTGCACAATGAAGGCTCAAACTGCAGCTGCTGCTGTAGAGATTATTGCTGCATTGAGGCAAGCAGCCAAAATGTGCTCTCCGCCCTGCTGAGGGGCCACTGCACATGCTCTGATCCTCTGCTTCACTACAACGACCATCACTTTTCATGACAGCTGGAGAGGTTCACCCCCACAGCAACAGGGCCACAAATACAAGCCCCTAGCAACAGGCCTCCAACTAAACTAAGCACATTTCTTATGATGGGCCTTATATGGAAAAAGAACTAATGTGGCTTTACTGATAAAAGCTAAGTTTACTGCCCTTCCTTCCTCCCTGGGTGACCATTATTTCTTCTGTTTCTTCTGAGGATGATTAAGAGCAAGAGTGTATTTCACTTCAAATAAAAGCAGAATGATGGGGAACTGACTGACAGTGCGGACAATAAAGTAAAAATGTCTGCCACAAGCCTTAAATAATTCTACGAAGCCACTGCCTTTAGAAAGAAGCTGTCAGGTGTGTCTATCAGATGTGCAGGTGCCACAGGTAGCAATGACACCCTATACTTCTGCCTTTATGATGGGGAGGAGTCACATGGTGGCAGATGGCAGAAAAATGACCTCACTCTGTCCACACCTCATTCAGTGATACACAAAGCCATCCATGTTTCAAAGGCAATATAGTATATACAGTAATTAATCTGCATCATACTGCAAGATGAGAAGGGCCCTGTCTACTTACCATTTCTATATTTGGTCTTCTGTGTCAACCCTGTGCAGGAATCAATAGTTTCAGGCCTAGAGGAGAGAGAGAAATGATGATAACGCTGAATAGAAAGCCCCACTGTCCTCCTGAAGGTGTCATTCCACTCCAGTGTGCAGGAAAGAGAGAGTGTGCATGATGATGATCCCAGCTGGGTAAATCTATTGAGGTGGACCGTTCAGTGTGCTGTGTTTGAAACAGATCACCACATATAGTAACGCTGAGTGAGAGCACACAAGAGCAGCACAAGAAACAGAACAAGGAGTTTCTATTTGACTTGACTTCTCATTCACCTAAGATGGCATGTCAGTGGGTGGAATTTGCATTAAGCCAATTGGCAGGAAAACTGTTCCATCGCATTTTCCAAGCGGCCATACTCTAACCTATAATGCAGCCATTCAGACAAGTCAAGCATACGAAGACTCAGGTACTATAGAGAAAGTAGTCATGCTAACTTTCCCTGGCTTTATTTCTGAATGCAGAGTAAGTGCAAAAATCTAAATATATTTCCACAGATAAGATTAAAAAGGAGAAATGTAGACTCACACAAATTCAGCTTTTAAACAGAGGGAAGGAGAGAAATCTCCCATTAAGGTTTTAAATGCAGTACTGTTTGTTTAAGACAGAAGCTCTCCCGAAATAGCATGCATATGTTTCACTTAATGTCAGAATGAGTGTCTGGTGGGACTTGGCCTCTGTATATACAGAGCCGCACCCTTCTCTGTACCCCCAAACTGGAACTTAGAATAAACTTCGGATCTATAGATTTTCTTTCTCTGTAACAAAACGTTGTAGTTGAGAACTGTGTCGTTTTCACATGCACTCATGCTCAGAAGTAAAGAGTCATGCAGTGATCTCTCTCCAGCAAATCACTGGTGTGTATCAGTGACGCATCAGCAAACTTCTCCACTGTATTTCTACCGTATGGGACATCTGAAGAAGCAGCTTTCTCGGTTGAAGATGTCTGCAGACGACACATACTGGCTTACCTTTTCGGTGCAGGAAGTATCGGTGTCCGGTGAGGATGGTCCTGCTGTCTCAGCTCTGTCCCTGCACACCCAGCCGGTCTGTCTCCTCCGGTCAGACTCGGCCGTCCCGTTACGTGTCCTCTGTGACGCAACGACTGCGGCGCTCTGTCGCGCAGTCTCTCCTGAGCGTGTGTGTGTGTGTGTGTGTGTGTGTGTGTGTGTGTGTGCCTGCCTGAATATCTTTCAGTATAGAGAACGCTATTTAAAACGTGTGTGACCGGGTATTAAGCAGTCCATATCGAACTCACGGATCACGCGTAATTTTACGCACAACTTCACGCACAGCTTCCGTTCTTGCATTTATTTTGCTGCAACATCTATCTTTCTTTAATTACCACTTCATGATCATTTAAATGGCGTAAAGACTCATTCACAGGCAAACTTTAATGCTGTGCTCGGGAGTCCACCGTTTTCACTTTAATCTCCTTTGGATTTGTGAACTTTGTCACATGACCAAGAGTTCAAATGGGGGGGGGGGGGGGGGGGCTTGCGTGCTCTATTTCTGTCCGGTCAGGTGTCTGTTCCAATAAGAGGGGGGGAGAGACATACCAGCATAGTTGGGGGGTCAGGGAAGAGTGAAGGGGCCTTGTCAGCTTTGTGAACTTATGGAAAAATCTTAAAATATGAAACAACCTAAACAGAGGCTGGAAGTCGCACAAACTGTCAGTGGTGCTGTGGTAAGAGGCACAAACACTGATAAGACTTCATGAATGACATCAGAAATTATTTTCAGCTCGGATTCAGTTTTAGGCCACTGTCTTAAGCTGCAGACATTCATTCTTGGTGTAGTGTAATGTACAGAGTTTAGATGAGGAGAGAGGTGATTTCCAGGAAGCAGAGGCTACAATCCAGTGCACGCACAGCAGAAGCATGACTCAGTATGTTTCAGTGTCAATGGCCTGGTTTTGGTCTATGGTTGCTATCATTCTGTGCCTGACACTACTATATAAACTGAAGCAGACTTTTAATCTGTGAAGAGTTGACAATGCACCCAGTCTATCAAGGAAATGTGGTGGTTTAACTTGTTTTCTCTTACTCTTATGCATTATTCAGTGTATAATATAAGATGCTTTGTATCTGTTGACTTTTTATTTGTCTAATAATAAGAAACTATATTAAAAAAGTTTTCCCATTTTTCAAAATTATGCTCACGTTATTTTAGGGACTTTATACCTACTGAGGGCTCAGTGTAAGATTTGAGTTGTAACTTGTGTCTACACTGGAACTATATCAGCTGTTGTTTCAGTTTTGCTATGTGAAATTCTTTGGGCTGCATGTTTGTATGAAAGGAGCTATTTATATAGTTGTGAGTGGACCCTTTGAGGTGGGAGGCACCAGTAATGAAACATTATTGTTGTACACTGACCTCTTCTGCATTGAAAAGGCATTGCAGACTGATCCTGAGGAACGACCCTCATTTCTGAACTCAGTAACATCCTGAAGAGCACAAAATGCGGCTAACACGTTCATTCTTATTTACAGTTTATCCTGCATTTAAACTGATTCATGAAAGTTTATATTCCCTAAGATCTATTGATCTATCCTACAAATTCAAACATGGAAAAATGAACTGAAAACTTGTGAAAAAAGACAAGCAAACAAATGAAATGAGCACAAAAGCATTTTTGACATTCTGAATGGGATTTGCTGTTCTCACCCTGGGCCTTCCACGCAATAATGAGCACATTATGATCCAAACTGGTCGGGAGTGAGAAAGGCTACTTTGTAAGTAATTCCATTGAGTGGGAGGGTCACACAGGCCAGTCTTGTATATATCGCAGCAGAAATCATGTTTCCTTCATCCAAGTCAACAGTGCACGGATATTTTTTGCTTCATTACGCTGTTTTCAGCACATAGTCACCAGTCACTCCTCGTGGGACTGAAGACAAGGTAAATAACTTGTGTATCTACTGAATAAAATTACCATGAGCAAGTCAGATTCAAATCCCTGACCTCTGCTGTAACTTGCATCTGTGGATTTTAGTGGTGAACAGCAGTATTTATGTAACACTGCATCTGAGGTGTTTCTCTAAATGTACAATAGACAGCCATAGATAACACATTAATGAACCTGAACAGAGCTTTACTGTGATCGGGTCAAACATCTGATCATAAAACAGCACATCACGTGTGTAGTAGCTGTTATTTGGTTAAGCATTAATACACCCTCTGGAAATGGTATCTCAACTAGTGAGATCTGCAGATAGGAAGCCCAAGCTTCAAGTTTGGTCAAAGGTACTTTGAGCATCCACACAGGCTGCCTTCCCACTCGCCTCCTGCCTGCTGAAGTAGATGCCAGGAGGGATTAGGTGAGCTAAAATCCCCTGAAGGGAGATGAGAAGGCGAAAGCTACCTCTCAACGAGTAAGTGCACTGCCTGCTGCATGCATAAGCCATGAAAGCTGCTTTGTCCTCCTGTTTCATTAACTCACAGGGCCATTTAAGCTGGCAAGCTCACACCTCCAGATAGAGATGGGGACGCGACTCCTATAAAACAAGCAGGAAAACTCAGTCTTGTTGAAAAGCAACACATGCATGTAAACACACTATGAGGACATACAGTGCACAGTGTGTGGCTTTGGAGGGTATATGTATCGTCTTAAATGCAATACAAAACCATGTTTTATCAATGGTGCCACAGGGAATTTTAAAAATGTATGGTTTCTTTTTTTATTTTTTCCATTTCAGGCATTTCTTTCTAATGATCCCTTTTAGGAAAGATAACATTCAAAAGTCATAGATAAATGTGTACCTTCAAGTCTTGGATTATCTTGAAGGCATACAATTATTACAGACACAGATCTCATTTAGATTACAAGTATGAGTCACTCACAACAGTCACATTTGTTTCCACTGTGTTCACACAGAAAACATCCCAAAATGAAGAAAAGAAAGCATACAAACGTAGAACTGCCCCTGTTTAATTTACTTAGTGGTTAATATATTTGCTTCATTTCATTAATCGAATAACCAATAGGCTGCAACAGGTGTAGTCCTTTACAGTAGTCAAATAAGTAACAGTTATGTCAACACAGGTTATGTTGACATGCTTTTCAAGTATGTCTAGTACCAGCACAGACTATACAGTGTTTTTTCATTCGATTTTAACAGTGACTGATCACAAGTAGCCCTGCATCAAGCTCAGAGGACAAAGTACCTCTGACATGATACTGCTCTGGTGAGGCGAGAACACACTCTGCCAACTGGAAAATTAATTATTTTATAGCCAGGGGAAGTGCAAATTGTAAACAAATCTCCTGCATTCCTTAGAAATGTTCAAGGCAGATATTATGTAAGTAAATGGAGGTTGAGTAAAGTGCAGTCCTCGAGCAGGGTGTTGTCTTTGTGCTGTGGGCAGCAATGAAAATTCCATGCATCAGCAATATCATATCAGGAGGGTGATAAAGAAGGGCACGTATAAAACAATAATGTGATTTAGGTGGAATGACAGATTGCTAATTGTCTCTTCTCAGCACACGTGTGAGACAGGAGATTGCACAGAAGAGGTGAGTGTCTTCTTTTATCTTTAATATAAATTCAGAGGAATGTTAGCAGAACATGTCATTTCAGTTACGTTGGTACTATTAACGCTAAACTATGATGTACAGGTCTTCTTTGATTTCTTCCTTTAGTGTTTTTCATACCAAATAGTTCCCTTTTGCCAACGTAAAGTTACTGGTGCGCTAAAAAGAGATTAAAAAATGCATCATTGAAGACTGAGGGCTATGTTCTACTGTAGGCTTGACCTGACAATTATTCACAGGTTCACTGATCCACCCATTCTTCCCCACTCCTCACCCGTCGCCTAACTCCTTCCTCCTCTTACTCCCTGTTTTTCATTAATATCACACTGCGCTCCTACCTGTCCCACCTTCCCACATCTTTCCATCCAGATCAAACCCTTTCAGAAGCATGCCGTACGGTGGGGTGAAGTCCTTTCTGGCGAGCCTGTCTCGGAGGAAGCCCCTGGAGCCAGAGGGGGAGCAGTCCACGTTTAACCGATGCCTGACCACTCTGGACCTGGTTGCCCTCGGTGTGGGTAGCACTTTGGGGGCTGGGGTCTACGTTCTGTCTGGAGAGGTGGCGAGAGACGATGCAGGACCCAGCATTATCATCTCATTCTTCATCGCTGCCCTGGCATCCATATTTGCTGGGCTGTGCTATGCAGAGTTTGGGTCCCGTGTTCCCAAAACAGGCTCAGCGTACCTTTACAGCTATGTGACTGTTGGAGAGCTGCTGGCTTTCATCACTGGGTGGAATCTGTTACTCTCCTATATCATAGGCAAGTGCAATAGACAGGATGACAATGATTATTATCTCTCTTATTGAATGACATAGCTTTTTGAGAGCAACTCATCTGATAATGCTCATTTTGCTGGAAAAAAGTGAAAGTTTTAAATTTTACCTGTATATGCAAAGGATCAGTTATTTCAATTTAATATCTGTCCTAATATCAATCTCTGGCTCAAACTTGTGATGTCTTCTATGAGAAACATATCATTATCATATTTTCCACTTACGTAACATGTTTGGCTCACTGAGGACACTGAAATCCATAAATGATCAACCATCAACGCTCCGTGACCTTTTAACTGCTGTAGTTGAATGTTCAACTTATGGTCAAATTCTTGGCTCATTTAACAATGAAAGTTTGGAAGTTTGGGAAGTTAACAACATGTCTATGTCTTTTTTTACACCACTTCATGTTGATGACCCCATAAACCAGAAGTCGGAAAGACTAGTTATTTTCTGTTTATGACTACAGTGACTGATTAGTTTATTGCACTTCTCTGTTCAGGGACATCCAGTGTTTCACTGGCATGGAGTGGGACATTTGATGACCTCATAGGTGGCCACATATCAGGATATTTACTAAAAAATGCACCCATGAATCTCCCTGGCCTGGCACCTTACCCAGATCTCTTTGCCGCTGCTATCATCTTGCTGCTTTCAGGTAAAATGAATTCAATTCAATATGCCTTAGACACTGGTGTCATTATCGTGGTGACACACACATACTGTACAAAAACATAAACATTTACCATGTTTTCCATGAAGGTGTGCTGGCATTTGGAGTGGAAGAGTCAACAACAGTCAACAAGATCTTCACAGCAATCAACATCCTGGTGTTGCTGTTTGTGTCCATCTCTGGATTCATCATGGGTGACATCTCCAACTGGCAGATCAGTAAAGAGGAATTGATCAACGCCACAGTAGAACTCGAGTAATGTCAAAGAGCAATACAATCTTGACTGTGTTTGTGTGTGTGTGTGTGTGTGTGTGTGTGCAGGATCCCGTCATACATAAATACAGTAAGAGTGCTCTCCTGGTTATCTCACTGTAAATAACCATGAATGATGTTCTTCTCCCAATGCAGTAACTTGACCTCTACTGAAAACGTGACTAGTAAGTTTGGAGTGGGTGGATTTTTCCCCTATGGCTTCAGTGGAACGATAGCTGGAGCTGCAACATGTTTCTACGCTTTTGTTGGATTTGACTGCATTGCTACAACAGGTAAGAAAACAGCTTCTCCCTTTATCAATATCCATGTGATTATATATAGTTAGTTTCGGTTAGATTTTTGCCAGTAGAGGAGACAAAATCTACTTCATCCAAACCACCTCCTTGACAACTGAGTTAACTCCATCTGATGAAGAGTGTGAGATGTGGCTGAAAGCTCTGTAAAATATCCAATAGGTGGACTTTACTTGGGTTTGTCAAACTATTTCCAGGGTCAGTAATGACCTCTCAAGCTTCACTGTCAAGATGGTGCAATAACCCTCTGATATTTAACACTTCCAATCCTGTTTCTTAAAGATTGGGGACACTGTGTAAAATGTAAATAAAAACAGAATGCAATCATTTGCAAACAAACTGTGTTTACAGACAATGGTTTTATGAAGTGTTCCTGAGCCCATGCAGTAATATCCTTCATACATTCATGTGTTCACAAAGTGGTGAACCTCGCTCCATCCTTGCTTGTGAATGACTGAGCCTTTCCAGGATGCCCCTTTCATACACAATCACGATACTATCACCTGTTACCAATGAACCCGTGGAATGATCCAAACGGGTGTTTTTGGAGCATCCCACCACTTTCCCTGTTTTTAGTTGCTCCAGTCCCAACTTGTTTGAAACATGTTGCTGGCAGTAAATTTAGAATAAACATCATAAATCAATGAAGTTGATGAGGTAAAACATGAAATATATTGTCTTTGTACAGTTTTTAACTGAGCATATATCAAAAATGATTAGCAAGTGATCGCAGTTTGTTTCATTTATGTATTGTATTACATATTAATTTATTACTCTACTTCATAATGATGTCCCTCCTCCTGTATTAAGTAATAAAGCTAAATAAGTGACGTAAGAAATCTGAGTGAATTCATAACTTTCTTTGTTTCTCTTTTCTTAGGTGAGGAGGTGAAGAACCCGCAGAGGTCTATCCCTGTGGGCATTGTAGCCTCACTACTTATCTGTTTCCTGGCCTACTTTGCTGTGTCTGCTGCTCTCACCCTGATGATGCCCTACTACATGCTCAATGAAAAAAGCCCCCTGCCGGTGGCCTTTGATCACATTGGCTGGGGTCCTGCCAAATATGTAGTGGCTGTGGGATCGTTGTGTGCCCTGTCCACCAGGTATGAAACTGCTGGTAGTACACTCACCCTGTTGTGACTGCCACTGGAGAAAATAATTCATGGTTTAAAAATGTTAACGTTAAAGATTGCAGTCAGTTTAGTCACTCCACCACTTTCGTACAGGTTGAAATATCTCAATAACAATGGGATGGATCGCCATAAAAATTGGTACAGGCATTCATGGTTCCCAGAGGATGAATCCTAATGACTTTGGTGATCCTGTGACTTTTCCTGTTGTACCACCACAGATTTTTGTTTTTGAGTGAAATCTCTCCACAGCTAGTGGTTACGTTGATATGAAATCTGATTCATGCATTCATGTCCATCTCAGAATGAACTGCAATCACTTCGGTGATCCCCTGACTTTATATTTAGTGGTAACATAAGTCAAAATGTCAACTTGTCCAGTACTTTGTGATTTATGTCTAAATACAATAATGGCATTCGCATCAGCCTTTACTGCACTTTGTTTAGTGCTAGTTAGCCAATGCTAGCTTAACCAAGACTGTGTGCATGATAAACATTGCCCTGTACCTGCTTAACATCAGCATGTTAACACTGCCAGCATGTTACCATGCTGCTGTTGGCATTAAGTAACAGCGCTGTTAACATGGATGCATACTCCTCGACTTAATGTTAAAGTTGTGTTATCCACAGATTCATTATCTTTGAATGGCAGAGGCTTCTGTCAGCCAGAAGCCTGTGTTAAATCTTTGATGCTTACCAGCTCAGTGAGTTTGTGCAAATGATTTTCACTAGCATGAAAGAATCAGGAAAAAAAACTGCCACTGATTCAGCTTTATGAAACAAATATAAAATCAGTGCTGTTTATTTGTAAGAAAATGCATTTTCCTCTCATCCCATAAGAACTTTGTACATTTCCTTAACTTGTGAGGATATAGTTTACTGATTTCTCACTAATTTAATGCTTCATTAATTAATAGCAAACTCTTCTTACTAAGACAAGCCATAGCTATTTTTAATACCACTTAGACACAGATAGACATAGATGACCTTGGAAAGAAAGAAATATGATGTTAGAGGCAGATAATCAAAACACAGCCACATCTGAACACATGTGGTCTCAGAAACATTAAATAAAGACAGACAGGAAAGGAGGAGTCTAAATCAAATGAAACAAGACAGGACATAAATGATTAAAAAAAAAAAAAAAAGCAACACATATTTTTTCCTTCCTAAATGAAATAATCATATCAGTTTGAGACAGAAAACCAGAAAAGAATTTTTGGGGAAGGACTGACAAGGCAGCCTTCCAGGCCAGGTGCTCCAAGCATTTAGGTGGTCGTTGATTGACCCTGCTTTCACTGGTCTCTCCAGTCTGTTAGGTTCGATGTTCCCCATGCCCCGGGTGCTGTTTGCCATGGCAAGAGACGGACTGCTTTTCAAACCCCTGACCAAAGTCACCTCCAAGGGCAGTCCTGCTATAGCTACCGTATCATCTGGAATTGTGGCAGGTACAGATGTTCCAGCTGTTCATCAGCTTCAATGTACATGTGGTGAGGTCTGTGGACTTCAAGTAACTCTGTGTTGACTGTTTGTCATCTTCAGCCATCATGGCTGTGGTGTTTGACCTGGAAGCGTTGGTGGATATGATGTCCATTGGCACTCTGTTTGCTTACACACTGGTGGCGCTATGCATCTTAATATTGAGGTATGTTTATTGCTACCACAATGCTTTTCCCAGAATGCTGATTAAAACTCAATTCATGTTACACATTTATTTATTTTTCAATCAAGGTACCAGGAGGGTCTATCTGAAGACAAAAGCCAAAAGATCAGTGAATCAAATGGCAGATTTAGCTTTCTGAAGCCTCCATCATCTCCTAATTCATCCACATCCAGAACAGTCACAATCTTGATTGTAATCACTGGTACGCAAGACAAAATGCTCTTTTACCGTTTCTCATGCACTCCAGTACCTTTTCTTTGATCTCTGCTCTCTCTCACTCATCTTTTTTTTCTTCTGCAGTTGCAGTTGCGATTGCACTGTGTGTAACTGTGCACCAGGCCATGGACGCTCTTACCCATATGGAAGCATGGAGCCTAGCAATTGTTTGCATCCTCGCCTTCATCCTGTTGCTCAACACCTTCCTCATCTGGAGGTACCCACAAAATAGCACCAAGGCATCTTTCATGGTGAGAGAATTTCAGCTGTGTATCAGAGGAAATACACCAATATTTTGTGCATGAGATGTAATAAGCATCAACTTGAAAATCCTCTCACATCCCCTATTTTCTCCATACACAGGTGCCCTTAGTCCCAGCATTGCCTTTACTTAGCACAGTCGTCAACATCTACCTGATGGTCCAGTTAGGCGGAGACACATGGTTACGATATGCTGTTTGGATGCTCGTGGGTAAGACCATATTTCTGCTTTAGAGATTTAGAGTTAGCTAAAGTTAGCTGCTGAACTGTAATGATTGCCATCTTCTCTTCCAGGGTTACTCATCTATTTCGCCTACGGCATGTGGAACAGTGTTCAGAGGAAGCGCTCCATGGCCAGCCACACAAGGATTGAAACTGTCAGTGGCAAAACAGACATGAGCAGCATGAAAGAAGAAAAATTCTGAGCTTGGCTTGAGTGGAGAGAAATAGATTGGGATGTTATAGTGTGTCAGAGCTTTAAGTGTGTAACTTCTGTTTTACATGCACCTGTGCTGATTCTGCAGTGTTCAATACCTGACAGGTGGACAGTGTGGAAATGCAGACAAATGGACAAATGAGCCATCACATTAACGTTTATTCCACATTTACTGTACACTTTACTACATGTTGATGGTGTTTGTAATGTGTCTAAATATTGTCATTGCCAACAGTGAAATAATGCCTGACATATTTTTGGACCTGTGTATGCTCTATGTCCTGGAGCCTTTAAATCTACTATCACAGTAGTTAACACCTTAAAAAGAAAAAGGGCTCAAACTGTTTTCTGTTGATAATCACCACTTTACTACACTTTCTTTATTTTACACGTCCCCTGTGAAATGTAGAAATTTATTCAAATTTTACACAATTCTAATTATGACTGTGAATAACAGGAGAATTTACACATCGAGACATAGAGCTGGCCTGTACAAAATATATACAATGTACTGTAAATACAGAAAATCTTGTGAAATGTCCTATTTTTTGCTCTAAACATGTTTTAATATTCACTTTCTTCATTGTCTGTTTTTCCAAAGAGTAAATACGGAAACTTTATGTACATGTTTTCTAATGATGTATTGTAACTGTATTCCTTAATTAAAAAAGAAAGAATCCAGTTTTCTACAATCTGGAGTTTGTTTTCTGTTGAGAAACTAAAATAGTCCAGTTCCACTCTTAATCTTGGATAAAGAGCCAGAGACTGGCTCACTACCCGGGGTTCATGAGAACAGAAGGACCTTTCACTGCAGCTTACCTGTGTCAGGCTCAAAATCACGGTTTAACCAGTCACTCAAAAGGAAAGCTTTACATTGTTCTCACTGTGAACAGCACGCTATGGATATGATCAAACATGACGAACTCTCATTTCTTTTCCTGTGTAGAAATATGTAATTTCACCAATTTATACCAATGATTACAGAGATACTGTTAAGTCCAATTAGGTTTATTTATATAGTCGAAATTCTCAAGTTCTTCTCAGAGGGGTTTCCAGTCTGTACAACAGAATATTGTGTATAAAATTTTGGGATCCATTTGATGCATTAGACGAAACACCAAAAAATTTAAAAGCTGCTTTCCTTTAACAACAGATAAATAGATCTTACTCTTACAAGATTAGCTGATCATTATTTTTCATGTATGATTTTGTGCGTGTGTTAGTTGAAGGCTGGTCAAGCCTGTTGATTTGTTTGACCAGTCAGCATATGTTGGACACAAGGTTTATTGGGCACCAAATGCTTTTAACGACTTTGCCACAGTCTTCATCTGGGCTGTGTGGTGTGTTTTGGAGGGCCAGACTCATGCTGCTAGCACACTTCCAGTCCAGCAGCTAAGCAAACAGACGCATGGAGGGGCCTCTGTCTCTGGCCCCTCATTGGTCAGGACAGGCTTGAAAGCCTCCATTGAGCCAGTGAGGAGGAATTTGAGGTACTAATGCCACTCTCAGGAGGAGGAATTTGTGTGATTCTGGTAAACAGCTGACCACTCACTTTGCAAGCCCTGCCCTCCTCTTCTCTCTCCCCTTCCCTCCTCTCAGTTTCTGCAGTATGGTCTCTGTGTTGAACTGCATGAATTAACAATCTACAGGACACTTTGATGCCCCACTGATTAATCATGCTTTTGGTGAATTTGTTTGGGTCAAAGCGGAGACTGCTGCTGAGCGCGCTCCTTATTTGTGTCTTAATCTTCGAGTTAGGTAAGTGACTTTATTCACTTGCTGAGCAGTTCTTTGAACATGTGTTTCTGGAATTACAGAGGAGTGCAGATTCTCTTCGGCCTACTCTGGAAGTTGGCGTCTGATAAAAATGATACCATTACCACACACAGCAATCTTACTGTATTCTTTTTCATTAAGATGGGAATTACTTATTGCTCAATTCATATCTTTAAACATTCAACACTGATGCACTATGTGTTCTCACACTGTGCAGCTTATTGTCAAAAAGACGCCCAAGAACAGAGAACCACTCCAGGGAGGAAGGCCAAGCCAAGCAAATCCAAACTTGGGAAATCAACAAATAAAGGGCCCAGAGCTGTGCCAGGCAAAACCAAGATCAAAGCCACACCTGCAGCCCCAACACAAGCCTTCCTCTCACAGGTATTTCACCTAGTACACATTAACTATTGATATGTTAATTGAACATCAAACAGTGAAATGACTGATGTATTTTGTTTATAACTGCATGACCCTGTATTTGGCATATAAAGGTGCTAAACAGAAGGACTTTCAAGAAAGTGGGGGAGACCATAAGTGTGCAGACAGGAGATAGTCTGGAGCTGAGGTGCAGGGGAAAACCTGTGCAGTGGAGCGTCCCCTCTTACCTGGAGGAGGATGATGATGGAAGGCTCAGGTAAATTATCGATAACCCTTTAGTGGGTATGATGTAGAATTTATTCCTCTGATGATAGGGATAAGATCTGTTATCAGTCTGTTTGTTCTTTGACCTTTTACTGTTTTTGCTCTGCAGCATCGTCCAACATGAGCGATATGGTGTTCTGACATTAGTCAACACTACCGGTGCAGACACAGGGGAGTACACCTGCTATCCTATGTACTGTGAGGACACAGACTGCAGGAAGGAGTATGACAAAGCTGTCAAAGTCTTTGTCTTCTTTCCTGGTATAATGACTAAACTTTATTGATGCTTACACAAGCACTTCTCAGAACTACCTCTGCTGAACAGGAAGCCTGTCTATACTCACAAATTATCTTATCCATATCCGCCATATTTTCTCACTATATCAATCAGACCCACAGGAACTATTTGTACCGACGTCTGACTACTACGAGGTGATTCAGCTAAGAACCAATTGGCCGACGGTCCTCCCCTGCCAGGTCACGTCACCAGAGGCGAAAGTGACTCTGCACCGCGAGTTTCCACCGGTGGAGGTGGCAGTGGATGGGACGGAGATTTCCTTTAATGTCAAGAAGGGCTTCACCATACATCGACCCCGGCCTTATCATGCTGGAGCTTTGTACTGTGTAGCCAGTCTGGGCAACTTGAGGCAGAGCTCCACCAAGTACATGCTCATCTATGTGAACTGTGAGTGCTGCACTAACTTCCATTAATTATGAATTAATTTGTTACAAATTGCAGAAAATACCATGTACAAGCAGACAAACCAGTACAGGGCTGACAAATGTGTGTATACAGAGGATCAGATTCAAATAAGTTAGAGTCTCTGCAGAGGTGGAAAGTAGGATGTACAGAAGTGGACAGATCTACAACACATGCATTTTTAAGATTACTGAAGAAAACCAGACAAAACAAACACAACATGCAAACTCCATGTAGAACATTTCCAGTTATAGACAGTTTGTCCTTATGCTGGCTAATGCAAGTCACTGCTAAAATATTGTTTGGTGTGATTTACACTGACACGACTCACTTTTATTCCACATTTGCCATTAGACCCCATGGCTCCTCCTGCTCCGGTGATCAAGGCCTCGTCAAGCTCGGTGGCTGTGGGAGAGAATCTGCGCGTCGACTGCTCTGTGGTGGGAGAACAGAACGTGGCTGTAGAGTTCACCTGGGAGTACCCAGGACAGCAGGTAGGACAGTCAGGAAGAGGGAGCTAAATACAACTTTTTGCTTGAATTCTTTAGACTACACCACTTGTTGTTAATGTTAATAAAGCATGTGTTAATATAGACCAGTAATGAGCCATTTTGATGCATAAAAAATGTGTGAACTTCAGGTTGGTCGAGACAAATTAGGAGAAGTTTCCATGTTATTATTGTACATCCTCTGTCATTACAGCTTTTCTTGCCTTTCTTGCTAGTTAGGTATTAATTACAAGGCCTCCAACCTATGGACTGAAGAGCATCCAGGACGATTATCAATGACTCATTAACATCTAAGCTGCTGACATAATGGCTTATTGTAAAGAGGCAACTTCTCATGATGTACAGTACAATAAACCTTCAAACTCACTGCCTGCTTGCAGATTGGGAGGCCTCTGTACACACAAGAGAGCATCAGTCCAGTGGCTGGAGGAACAGCTCGGCAGCAGTCTCGGTCTGTCCTCTTGGTGGACGAGGTGAGGGACGTGGACCAGGGAACATACACCTGCACTGCCCAGAACCTGCAAGGAGCCACTTCAGTGTCCACCACTGTTAAAGTGGTCCCCAAAGCCAGAGCAAAGAAACCATGAACCATCAACACTGGATGATATCACTAAGACCTGAGAGAGAGAGAGAGAGAGAGAGAGAGAGAGAGAGAGAGAGAGAGAGAGAGAGAGAGAGAGAGAGAGAGGGTGGAGATCAGCTGCTCTGTCACAGTATTAAATAGTATTCTAGCAGCAATACTAAGTTCTACACACACTGTTACAATGACAACAGAGGTTTTGTCATTTTATGTCCTTGTAGATGAATGTTTGTGTATGTAAATTGTTCTTCATCAAGCTTGTCTATTGAAAGTTTTATATACACGCTTTGTTGCTTTGTCTTTTTCTACTTATGTCTTATTGTGTATGTCCCACCAAAGATAAAATAAAAATAAAATAAGCTGTCATGATATAATTCTTCTTCTTCTTCTTCTTCTTCTTCTTCTTCTTCTTCTTATTATTATTATTATTATTATTATTATTACTAGGCAGAGAGTTTAATCATCTTTAAGTGAGATATTGGTGACATCAATATTTGCAGTATCATCGTGTTTTACATTTAATTCCTCAATATTGTGATATAGAGCAGCACGGTGACGCAGCAGGTAGTGCGCCTGCCTCACAGCAAGAAGATCACCGGGTCAGGCAGGGCCTGTGGCATTGGAGTTTGCATGGTCTTCCCGTGCATGCGTGGGTTCTGTCAGGGCACTCTGGCTTCCTCCCACAGACCAAAAACATGCTCATTAGGTTAATTAGTGACTCTAAATTGTCCTTAGGTGTGAGTGTGAGCGTGAATGGTTGTATGTCTGTATATGTTGCCCTGCAATCGACTGGCGATCTCGTCCGTTGACAGCTGGGATAGGCTCCAGCCCCCACAACCCCGAAAAGGGATAGTCGGTATAAACAATGGATGGATGGATATTGTGATATATCAAGTAGTGATGATGCTGATAATCATCAACATTAAGTTGTAATGTCTTTAGTTATTTTGCATAAATACCATCATCTCATAATTACGACATTTTGTATCTCATAATTCTGCCAGTTACATTAATAGAGAAATGCTGAAAGAAACAAAACCAAAAATCTGAGCGAAAAATGTTGATTTGAAACAATTAGCCAATTAATGAATGGGCAGAAAATTAATCTGCCACAATTCTAAAGATCAAATAATCATTCGTAGCCTAATTCTTAAAGCAAAAATGTCAAATGTGACTTCTTCAGTTTTCTCATCTTTGTAATTTGAGTATTGTTGGGTCCCTGTAAGACTGAACTCTGAACTCTGGGAAATTGTAGTGCACAATATCACTATTTCTTGACTAAACAATAAAAAAAGATAACAATTTCAGCCTCATAAATACGATAATGGTGTTGAACCCGGGACTCTTGGCGATCCTGGTGTTTGGGGCCCTTGGAGCAGCTGTTGGTAATCAGACCTGGTGTTCAGTCTGCTAAAGCCTCTGAATTATTTATACAGCGCACCTGCTTGCCTGCTCGCTAGATGGCGCTGTCCCCCTTCACGTCTTGGGACTGTGTGAGTCCAGCCACCGGGGGACAGGCACATGTCTCCCTGCCTCTCATGTTTCCTTTCACTCTGCTCTCCGCTGTTCAAACCTCGGAGAGGGAAAAGAGACAGCAGTGCGCGCTCCTCTCTCTCTCTCCACACGCCGCCAGCAGGCTGATCGCTGTCTGCTGCTCCGCACCAAGTCCTGGAAAATATCCTGCGGAGCCACGTAAACGCAGCTTGATTCATTATATAACCAGCGAGGGACAAAAACTGCAGCAGGGTACCAGAGCTGGTCCAAGAGATGTCCTGCATGCACAATATGGTGAGCGCCAATGTTTTCTAATCTTTTCGTGATCCGCTCCCCCCTGCACATGCAGCCGGAATGTGTGGCAGCATTAGTGCGTAGTTTGTTGTGGTGGATGATGGTGACATGTTTAAAACTTTCTGCAGACCTGAATGAATAAGCTTGGAAACGTGCTGGACTGTGAAGATTGAACCAATGGCACGGTGCTGCTGCCAGCTGGATCACAGTTTTAGTCCCTTAATCAGGGTTAATGCTTACAATGTGTTTTCACTGTTGTCCTGGCATTTGCGAGATCTTTCACTCTGAGAGAGGGAAGAAGGAGGAGGCCAGAGGATGAGCAGAGATTTTTTGGTCTTTTTTTTTTTTTTTTTTTTTTGCTGTCACTTTGCAGCTCTGGTGGTCTCCTGCACTTCCACTGCAGCGCATTGAGCAGCGTCTGGCCTGCACGGCTGTAAATGTTTGGGTTGAAGCTCACACTCCAGGGTCTCTTTTGATACACAGGAGTTTGGGGACAAAAGCTGTGTCTGTGTGTGAGAGGGTCCGTGTGGGTGGAGAGTCTTGGGGACTGCCAGGCTGTTGTCGTGGAGACCAGAGGCCACAGGTGACCTCTGACCTGAGGACTCATGGAGCGTTGCAGGAAGAATCCTTTAGTGTGGAGGTTATGGGTGCGTGCTGACGCAAGTGAAGGAGCGCGTCTGACAATGGAGAGACAATAGATGTGTGAGCTGTTGTTAGAGACTGCGTTGGCAACCGTTGCTGTAATTTAGGAATGGATTATAGGAGAATTCAAAGAGGTGACAGTGGGGTGATTTAGTGCTGTCATGTGAGTTTGTATGACTGATCACTGCATGGCAGTCACTCTGACAGCGTAAGTATTGTTTGGGGTTAAAGTCACCACACAAGAATGCATCTCTCCATCTCATCCAGCAGCCCACTTCTTTATGACAAAGAGGTGACTGAGAGTCGGGGGTGAGATGTGAAGCTTTGCCATCAGCCCTCCGTTATCACCAACTGCAAAAACACCAAAACAAGGCAAACAGTGCAGTGTTAGCTCGAGCTGTGTGAGGTCAGGACTGATTGTAGATGAAAAGTTTAAAGGGTCAGTTCACTTAAATTGTATCATGTTTTGTCATTGACCCCAGTTTCCATGCACTTGAGGTTTTTTGTGCAGATGTTATGAGTTACCAGAGTCTGGAACTTCTCTACGGCACAAACTACCGGCATGGCAACATACCGCTGCTGTTATCTGACAGATTCTGTGATTTAGGTTTACTGGCCCTTTAAGGCTGCGTTAGAATAAAATGAGTTGCCTGTTTTACTTTCTTTAAATGATTATGATCAGTTGATCTGTGGAGCCACAGAAAACTAATTGTGGATCATTCTGATGACCAGTTGATTTTTTTAGGTAATTTATGTGTCAAATACAACAATGTGTGCTGATTACAGCTTCTCGAATCACCGTAGAAAGAATATGGTTGGACTTTTTGGCTGTCTGTCACTCTAAATGCTCAATCTTAAGACACTGCTTTTACCTCTGCCGGCTTGTGATGGCCATATGTCATCATTTTGAGCATTTTAGAGAATTTCAGAGATTAGTCATCATTAAAATATTTGCTGTTTACTTGCCAATTACATTGATTTTGTCAGTGTCTCAAAGCCCACCTGTTATAGCTGGAATCTTATTGGGAGATTTTTGATGACAACCTATTAGCACAGTCTGTCTCTTTGCTGCTCTTCTCTCTGCAGAATCAGCCAGACAGCTGATGTGATGTCTTCGTTCAGCTGTTTGAGCTCCCAGGGGGTTGACACTCCCCTGTGTGTGTGTGTGTGTGTGTGTGTGTGTGTGTGTGTGTGTGTGTGTGTGTGTGTGTGTACATGCTTCTCCTCAAGGCACTGGCAGCTGATGAAACGCTAATTCTGCTGAACGGTCAGATGTCTGCTGACCATTTGCTTAGTGGTGCGAGAGAGGAGCTACACACTCCTTTCCATCACACAGTCATTTTAACTAAACTCCACACCTCTGTATTCCCACAGTCTAATGTTAGTCCTGATGTAAAGCTTAAATAACGGTGCGACTAAATGCTGAGCCCGGTAAACCCAACATCCTGATCACCACTGCGAACTATTACTATGCTCTTCTGCTTTTTCACGTTGCATGTAAATGCTTAGCAGGTCAGTCATGCATGCTACAGTCTAGCAGATGGTGCAGCGGGGAGAGTGCAGTCATCATGGCACTGTGTTGGTAGATGGAGATTTCCCCTCAGGCCAGTCAGCTAATCAAACACTAATCAGCCCTTCTTGCACTCACTGACTTCAGTCTGTCTCCCCTCCTCAACTCTGTTTCTGTCCCTCCTCAGCTTTTCTCATTGTTTGCACTTTATCTTGGGCTCATTCTTTTACTCTCTCTCTCTCCTGTCCTCACTCATCTCATAGACTCTTTATAGACAAGGCCAAGCCTGATCTCTCTGAGGAGAAAGTGTCGCGCTCTTACACTTATAGCTTTCACCCCTCGGTTATCCCTCGACCTGTGGCTGGTTTGATACGCTCTCTGGGCTGTCTGTCGCTGCGATTAAAGCCTGGCCGGGTTAAGAAAATCACTGTGGGACTTGGCCAGGTGTGCAGGGCTGCCTGCCTGCATTCTGCCACTGTTGGATTTAAGGCTCAAATCTGTCACTGTTAAGGGTAATAGTTTGCATGACTTTATTGTCAATAGAATAAAAGAAGTGGTCGTCTGTGTGTAACTGCCGGGAAATATACAGGATGTCCCATGTCATTCTGCACTAGGTGATCAGTTGTTCAATCCCATTAACTAACCAGCTCACACAGTCTCACAGTCTTGTGTGAGTTTGACAGCAGTTCAGATGTAATTAGCCTCATTGATTTCTTACACAAATTCAGCTGGGTCAAGTTGCGGATCGTAGAGGCCTGAACTGAGTTCCTTTCAAAGTGCCAAGCCAGAGAACACACCCAAGTTAATCATTATCCCCAAGTGGCAGGTGTTAACGGCTGAAGATTGATTTTGAAAGTATTGTGCCATTCCTGGCGCATTCAGACAGATTTAAAACTGGAATATAATAAAACTACAACCTCATTAATTGAAAAGAAACTGCATGAGCTGCTCTCATCAATATTTTCATCTTATCAATGCTCAGCTGACTAACATGAACAGAGATGCTTGTAGCTCTGCAGTTGTCTTCAGTTCTGTGGAGCTTTTCGAGCACATTTTAGCTCATTGTTTTGGTATTAAAATCAGCAAATTTCCCAGCTTTGGTTTTGGCAGGCGGTGTTTTCAACAGAAAAGCCCTAAAAGCTCCCAGCTGCCCAGGTGTCCCAGTTAGCAGTTGGTTAGTTAGTGAACGTAATGGAGCACTAAGCAGAAAAAGGTCCAGATATTTTCCTCGGGCATTGGAGGAGACCAAACCAGAGCAATGAGGAATGTGGCAACAAAACCCACTAATATTGCTTTAAAGAATAATCCACCCATAAACATTGTGCATTTTTAATACCTGCAGGTGAAATGCAGATTTTGCCAAGTTCTGTATCACTGCCTTCAGAGGAAGTAGATCAGGCAGGTTAAGGCAGGAAAACCAGGTCTGCTAAGGTACTATGATCACAAAGCAGCACTTGGAATGCGAACATCACAGATTGATGATATATGACGGCATGCAGGCATCAAAGCACAGGTGGAAGCTTTTCTGTGGCAACAAAATAGGATGTCTGATGCTGACACAAGTACATTTTCTCTGTCTTCCTCATCTACAAAGAGGTCAGAGCTCTTTCCTCATTTTTAGATTAATCTTAAACATAGCCACATCATCTGCCAGAGAACAGAATCAGCTTTCGGAAACTTAATAAAATAACTCACGGAAAGCGACAGTATATAAGTGTAAGTGTGAATATGCATGGGTGGATTTGGCATAATGCAGAGCTAGCTTTGTAGCCCACATGCTTATTCCTGTCAATCAAAATCTCTTCTGCTGCCAGATGAACCAGACTCATCATATAGTCAATATTTAATCACAGTTAAGTCTACTGTGCCCAGCGTTTCCTGGGTTATTGCTGTGTGGTTGCTTGACCTGCTACCTGAACAATAGTTTTGTCCTCATGGGACAAGTGGGACCCCTTGACCTTCAGAGGGGAAAGGTCTGGGAGTGTGGGAGTGAGGGTGGATAGACCCCATACTGTGACCATTGTCTCTAAATGTCACCAACTCTGAAGGGCAGAAGGAAATAGCCGCTAACTCTCATCCTGGGACTATTGTCTTGTTAACGAATGTTTTTTTTCTCTCGTGAGTCAGCCGTGGTGTGTTCACCTCAGCTCAGCCTTATCATTTCCTCATGTTTTTATTGATCAGGCTTATCTTCCCGTGAGGAGCCCCCGCACACACCTGCCTTCTACAGATATCAGCAGCAACGGTTACCCTGTGTGTGTGCTGGGATGAAATGTGTGCAGAGCACTTGGCCCATGTCTCTTTTATTTAGTCTGAAGAGTTGTAGCGTTGCAGAACAAAAGGCCACGAGTCGAAGCTCTCCTCTGCAAGTGGGCATTGTTGTTTATTTATATCTGCGTGTGGAAGTAGCAGTCGTCGAGGCAGCCGTGGCTCTTTTCTCTCCAGCAGCTTTTCAGTACGCTGTCACATCCTGTTCTTCTACATAAAATCAATACGCTGGATTTAAAGGTTACGTTCGATCATTGTTAGCTGCGACAGCAGTGAAGGCTCACTGTGATTCTCATCTATTGGGCTTGTTTGTTGTTTGTTCGAAAATGAACGCATTCACTTTCTTGCTGAGATTTAGATGAGTAGATTGATACCACTCTTTTATTTCTTTGTGAAGTATGAATGCACTAGCCAGCAACCATTTAGCTTAGTTTAACACAAAGACTGGAAGCAGGGGAAAACAGCTCACCTAGCTGTGTCCAAACGTAGCAGAAAAAGAACGGAAAAAGAATTTGTTTGTTTGTTTTTAACACTTGGATTTTGATGCTAGCATTATATTTACCATACAGACAGAGTCTTCTTCCAACTTTCGACAAGATGAATAAATAAAAATGTCAAACTGTTCCTTTAAGACTGGAACTGCTCTCTAATTACTAATTTTTGTTTCTTTTTTGTGAAATCCACCTCTGTGAAATAAAATGTCAGCTTGCTGACAGGAATTCAAAATGCCATATTTCTCTAAAAGAGCAAATTCCACACTGACAGACGCAAGGAGCTCATGTGATTTAACAAGAGCCAGACATTCATCATGCTTCCCATACCAACTTCCTGTATTGTTATTGTCCAGAGGAGCTTAGGCAGAGGAAATGAGTCTAGCCCAGGTTGTCGTCTCGTCTAGTTGACTGGTCAAACAGGTACAGTATCTGATAGCAGGCCCCGACTCGTTCCTCTCTGTTGTTTCTGCCTTGTGTTTCCATCTATGGATCTCCACATTCCTCTGCTCTCTCTACCCTGTCCTCCCTCCTCTTTCTGCCATTTTTATATCCATTCACGCGCGCATCACCTTCACCACTCCTCCAGGTTCCCAGAGCTCTCTTGTTGGAGCTGCTCTGTCGGCCAGCTGGGAGACTTACAACTGAGAATCTGTGGAATCTGAGACTGGATATGCCTGTGGGGCCCAGACGTAATGACAGGGGTACGGCGGCACCTGCCGAAGTGTAAGACTGGGCTGCCTTGCTTTGATGGAGTTATCCCCTCCTTTCATTTTTTGACTGATTTTTCTTCAAATTGCACCGGGCAGGCCAAAGGCCACCACGAACCCTCACATTCTCTCTCTGGAATGCCTTTAATAGCTTGCCAATCTCTACATCTCTGGTTGGCAAGGTGCTTTATTAGCTGGGATTCCTGCATGCCCACCTATTGGTGCCAGCTTTAAGAAGTCCAGGTACCTCCTTCACTCCCCTCAGCTCTGCAGCCCACAGCACACGGCGAGGAGAGAAGAGGAGTCGCTCTCTTCTGGTGAAGGAGCAGAGAACAATGTCCTCTCTTTGCTCCCTCCTCAAATGCAAGTGTCTCCAGTTTGAGTTATGTAACTTGATCTGGTGTAGAACCCATCCAGTTACCCAGCCTCAGGAAAGAAGACTTACACTCAGACTATTGTCCAGACGGTCCACACTGAGACAGCCCCCACATGTTCTCATTTTCCACTTGTTCCTCATCTGTGCTCTCTTTTCTTTCCTACCCTCATCCTTCTTTCTTTGCGTTACTGCTGTCTGTCCTTTAACTCAAGTCTGATCCCTCATTATTGTCTCATCATCCATGAGCAAACAAGACACACTGCATAGTTGTTTTTTGTTTGGTGAAGCTGGCTCTCATATGTCAGTGCAGGGTCTGGATTGACCGTCTCAATGCTGGTTCATGCGGGGCTTTTGTTTCTGGAACTGGGAGAACAAGTCTAACCATACTGGCCCCCGAGAGGGCTCAAAGCTCACAAAGAGAGGAGCAGGTGAGGCGGGGAAGAGGAGGAAAAAGGTGAGTGGTGTAGGGTTAGCAGGAAAGTACCAGGCTCTTTCAGGGGAGTCGAGACTGACTTATAACTGCAGCAGAGGTCAACTTTTCTCCCAGTTTCCTCTGCAAAGCACAAGGGTAAACCTCCAGTGATGCTGCTGTCTGTATTGAAACCACACTCACGCATGGCTTAAGGTCAGCTTAGTCATCTATTTAGATCAGTGCAAAGTGATCCTGTCGTGGCCTGCAGGTCAGTGATTGGGACCAGGCAGCTCCCTCCCATCCACACCTCCCAACTGCCATCACAGACTGAGAAACAGGAAGTCATGTGGCGTGATAATCAGTAGCGCGAGCATGAGCCAGAGGGAGAGAAATAGGGTGAGCATGGGATCAGGAGCGGAGAAGTGAAGTTTCAGGTGGACAAACAGGTAAACAAACCACTTCTTTTTCCCCTTTTTCTATCTTTTTATCTCTGTCAGCCTCATGTCATAAAATAATCCTTTTCTTTATTTGATTGGAAAGTCAGTGTTAGGATACTACAAATACCTGAACACCACAATCTACTGTGTGATACTGGGCTTCAGATCAAAGCAAGAACTCACCTAACCTGTACATGTATCTTTAATACATTCCTGAGCCTGTTTATATGCCGGCAAGCTCAGCGTGCTCTGAACTCGCTGTGATTTAAGGCTGCATTGTCAACAGAACAGCTTAAGCTGCAGAGAGAAGAGGGAGGCGGGCTGATAGTTAATTACTCAGGCGTGCTTGTTTGCAGTGAAGCTGAATTGGAATTAGCTAACTTTTCAAGTAAATCTTTTCTCCTGGGCAAATGACGTCACACTGAGCAGCAGCCTCCACATTCACTCCCAGCACCGAACAAATATGCTAATTAATTATTGAATGTCCCAAAATGGAGCCACATGCTGCTTAAAGAACAATGCGTACACGGTAGGATTATCTGCTCCGCTGAGCTGTGGATCTTGATTTCTTCGATAAACCCTCTTTCCATTATGTGCATTCTTCTTCTTCTTTTTTTTTTGGATGATCTATTTGTGTTGCTGGAATTCCCCTTGAGGACTATTCATGGCTTAGTGTTGTACCCAAGCTAAGTAACAAGATTTCATTGGACTGACTTTGTTGTTCCAATTGTAGAGCTTGAGGCCAAATGTCACAAATTCCCCTGTTTCACTGTTCTTCCTTGTTGTCATTGTTAACTGTGGACGGTAAAGTTGTGATCCGAGTTGGCTGAACAAGCTGAGTTTTAGCAGTTCCCACTGTGCTGCTTGTCAGCACCAACAAACAACAAACACTCGCTTTATTTACAGAGAAACACCGCAGGAGGAAAAAGTGCTGATCCTCTGAGTGGACATCAGCATACATCAGCATCTGTGTTTACTACTGGACACGCAGCCTGCACGGCTGGTGTTACGGTGCAGAAGAGATCAAAGAAAAAGTTGCTGGGATGTGATCAGGAAAGCTTTTTATCTCCGCATAATTTGGAAAGTATTAACATCTAAAGCAGTCGTACTGTGGGTCAGCCCATGTCGGCTTGTTCCTGTGAATCCCAATCAATTTTCAGCCGCAGTCCACGCATTGTTTTTGTGCTGAGTGTGTGGTCTAACAATGACGGTGTGCGGATGGATGCCCGCACATTCGCTGCAGCGTTTGAGTGGAAGTGGTTCAGGTGTGGGTCGATGCAGGAACCACTCGATTTCTATCGCTGTAATCACAGAGCGGTGACTCCTACATGAACCGCTCCAGGAAACAATGAAGCCACAGAGAGGAAAGAGAGGGAGAGTCTCCACTAATGTCCCCTCTATCCTCACCGTAATGAATTTAATAAGAAGCTAGCTCACATGCTTTTGTCTGTATCAGCTCAATTTAGCACTAAATTGGCTCCCTAGCTCTGATTATGTGGTCTAATTATCATTCATTAAATGTCTAATATTACCAACAAAGCTCTCATGGGAACTAAGGTGCTGTGGATAATAGAAGCTGTTGTTTAGGTTGTTTTATATATATATATAAAATCTACAACACTACAGCAGAGACACAGAGGCCCTCTACATCACCCATATCAATGCTGTATGGTCCATGTGAAGGCACATTAATTATTTGCTCATGAGAAATGTAAGGAATGTGAGTTTCTTTCCTCACGCCGCTCTCTCCCTTTGCATTCTTCACTCTGAACTTCTGCTCACAAGCTGATAGCAGCAGTTGGCAAACACTGCGCAGGCTTTGCTGGTGACCAAGGTGAACAGAAACTAAACAGAGAACTTGAACTGGATTCAAGATTAGGTGAAATAAATAGCATGTCATTCTGTTATTTGCTTTCTCACAAATTCCAATGATGTTAGGTGAGGAAGTATGCCTGCACAGCGCTGTATTTACAGTTGTGGACTTCCTTGATCACATCAGGGGGAGACCAGGAATCTGGAGGAATCATCTCATCACTGTACCATCCTCGAACATGTTGGTTTTTAATTACAGCAGTCTCATCATGCCAGGCCAAAATGATCATCCAGACGTACGAAAATAAGACGCATAACGTGGTGCCATAATGTGTCATTCTACCAAGATTGGTCAGAACGGCACCATCAGTGTGAAGATGCACCATCCCTACTTGGTCTCCATCACCTTAAATATGGTGAATGTCCCATATAGGGTGTTACTCTTTTTCATGTCTTTGTGTATTGTTTGTGTCAAGACCCAGAGAAATACAGTAATTCTCTTTTTCCGAAGGATTCAATTGTTCAGAGTCCATTAGGAGCTCTGTCAGCAGCTCTGTAACGTTAGCTGTGACAGCACCAGATGCCTGTTCTGTTGATGCATTAAAAGTGAAACATGCTGTTTGAACATAGGAAAAAGTGAGGCAGGCAGGCAGACGGGGTTGTGTTAGAAGTGCAGCACAAGAACAATGTCCATGTCTTCCACATGGATCATTAGCTGGTGAGGGTGCTGACTTTTATCTGGAACATGCAGCTTAAGCCTCAGTGTTTTAGCAGAATATCATGCATGTAGCCATAAAGTACATATTTAAGACCCCTTTTACAGAGTTCTTTAAAAAATTAGCCAGATTACTAATGCAGGAGTCAGTCGTGATGGTGGGATAAATGGAGAGTTGTAAGACATGCAGTTGTTGCTTGGTACATATGAAATTAGAAAGTCTATTTTTAGTGAAGGCACACAGTGTTTTAAATGATTTTTGCCTTTTTGAGTTTTAGCTCTAGTATTAGATCATTAGCATGTTGTTTTCACCACTCAGGGTGATTGATAGATTAGAGGCTGGACTTCTAACCCAACAGAGGCATCAACACATTCATCTCAACAACATTAGGGATTATGTAATCACACCCCAAATTGAAGACTCTTTGATATTTTAACAATACAGACTCTTTGTACAATTGGAAGAGAACCAGAACAGGGTTGTTGTTGAATAAGTTTCTGCATAAATAACACTAAAAATACATTTGGAGGGAAGAGGTTGCCCTGTGAACACACTCCCTGGGTTGCCATCTTCTCACAATGAGGCAGCCTTATGTAACATCAGTCAGATCCAGATCAATAAGGTTCCATGAAACACCAGTGCAACCAGTCACCCTAGATAACCCCAACATTGCTACTGTAGTCAGAGCCAGTAATTGAATTCTGTGCAGAAATACAATACTGTAAAGTCAGCAGAGGCAGTAAAGGCCAAGGCACGCTGTGCAGACCTCCATCAGTAGGCTAACAGATGCAAAGAGAAGAATCTGGCCTCAGCTGGTCCACCTCAGAGGAGGTCTTGACAGCTGATTTAGCAGAGTGAGTCCAGGTCAGAGTCAGGCAGTCAGGATCAGGACTTTGAGACTTCTAAACAGAGTTGTATGGCTCATGAAACCTAAACCTGCTGTAACCACAGACCCTCTAAGGTAGCCATTTTTTCCCAAATTGTCCTAAGTGTCAAGGTTTTCTGTACTGGATGGCTAATTGTGGAAGCTGCTGTGGAAATCATTCGCAGCCCACCGCTCCTGGTCTGCCGCGGAGGAAGGACTGACCAAGGATGGGTCAAAAGCGGAGAAGAATTTCGCCAAGCATGGCGTGTGTGTGTGTGTGTGTGTGTGTGTGTGTGTGTGTGTGTGTGTGTGTGTGTGTGTGTGTGTGTGTGTGTGTGTGTGTGTGTGTGTGTGTGTGTGTGTGTGTGTGTGTGTGTGTGTGCATGTACTGCGTGGCGTGACTAATAAAGGATGTCTTTCTTTTCTTAAAAGGTTTGATAATATTTACTGATCAGATTTTGAAGTCTCATCCATCTACTCTGCATGGAGAGCCAATTGGAGACAGCCAGCTTAAAAAGTGTAATTTATAGATGTTGACGAGATGGATGGCAGGCATGGCAGCATTTGGTGAAGAAGGATTTATCTTCCAATATATACCTCAGCCTTTCAAATGCCAAAACCATCAAAGATTTGTTGTCTAGCATTTAATTGATTCAAAACACATAATAGTGCACCACACAGTGCCAGCAAAACATCCGGACTAATATTCTATTCATCGTAACGAGTTCAGTATTATGTATAATACAGTATACAAGCTGTTCCAGTGTCCCTAAACGTGGGTTTTCTCCCCTGTCAGAAGTGGTAGAATAAAATGTCTGTGTGTTCAATAGCATTCTGTATCTACCGCCATGACCAAATATGACCTATTGACCTCTGTCAAGACTCAAGTGTTCGTCATCAATGAAGACAGTGTGCGACTGAACACCGGGTCACATCCGAGCCCGTGAGTTATGTCCCACTTTTCAGAGAGGCTGCTGCTTGTCTCGAGTGTGATGAAATGAAAGTCGACCTTTCATGCGAAATTCTGTCTGTGCTCTCATTCACAAAACGGAGGACAAGAATCACCTCAAGGCAGTTTAGCTTGAGACATCTGACCAAATTTCCATGTCTGTGCGAAGCTTCTGTGTTGTCAGATTTTTCCAGATTTATAATACAACATGAGAAGCAAACTGCCTTCAGACGCACAGAAGGAACATTTCATGACCCTAACCCCGTCTCTTCTTTTCAGTGCCTTGGCTCTGAATGGCCTCAGGGTCTCTGGAGAAAAACGAGGTCTGTCCTCCGGATTTGTCTGCCATCCATAATGAATAACCTGCTAACAATTAGAGGCTGCTGCTGAGCACTCTTCTGCTGTCGAGCCCAACAGCCAGAGACACTTTCACACCCACCCATTACACACTAGCATGTAAGAGTCAGCCAGAGAGTGGAGTTGCTTCCCATGTTGGGTGGCTCCTTCCTCGTGGGCCTCCGACACAGCTCGCCTTGCTGCTGCTGACAGATTTAGACAGTCAAAACACAATAATATCAGATGAAAGTCACATTTGATTTTACATGAATTCAATGTTGGGCACTCTGTGATAGAAACAAACAGAATATCCATTGTTACTTGAGATAAATGATGAGATCCTTGTTGTTGTTGTTGTTGTTGTTGTTGTTTTGTCCCAGATGTTGAAGAGGTTTGGTTGTTGTTTTGAAGCTTTTCTGTTCTTAATGGTCCTACAGACCATAAGAAGTCACTCCTGGGGTTTCTTGTGCCACAGGTGTCAGGGATCATTGGGCAGGTGGATGGCATGTACAGTAATAGCTTTTTCTTCTTTTATATTTTCCCCCAGTACATTTATTTAACAGACAGAATGCAAAATGCACAAGAGCGTTTGCCAGAACACTAATGTCCGACTTCCTACTGCAAACATAAGACATGAATCACTGTTTCTGGATATGTAAAACTATATAAAAATTTGACAACACTAGCAACACTAGCATTAGGTATGGCAGTGCATTTTGTGCAGTTCTTTGGTTTATGAATAGATTTCTGCAAAATGAATGACATCCTCATCATTCACAGCTGACCATATGTGCTAATTAACAAACATGGCAAACATTACCTGACAAACATCAGCATTTTAGCATTAGCTTTGTGAGCATGTTTGCATGCTGACATTAGCGTTTAGCTCAAATGTTTGTCAAAGTACAGGACAACGGATGCACTAGCCTGGCTTTCTTTTTTGTCATACTATTCTTCTGCATAATTAACCTGTTTTTGGCTGTTCAGTGTGGAAGAGCCGTTTGTCCTCGCACGATAAGTCAAACATCTGACACTGCAATAAAGCACCATAACATCCTGTGTTGGCTTTGCTTGTTGACAGATGGTGTCCCATAAGGAAGGCTATCAGGCTGTCAGAGTAGGAGTTAAATATAACACTGCAGTTCTCTCTAAAATAGATAAAATAAGGCGGGTGGCTGATTTGGTAATCGCTCTATAGTGTTTTACACAACTAACAGCTGTGAAAACTAGCGATAGGGCTTGATAGCTTTGATGGAGCTTATATAATGCAATAGAGTGTGTGCTGTGTGGGTGTCTTAGATGTAACCTGCAAAGTTACCCCACAAACGTAAACAAACTTTGATCATGGAGCAGGGGAGAGAGAGCGCCGAGGGAAGAGGGCAGAGGATCTGGAGCTTGCGTATGCTTTTTTGGGGGGACTGTGTTGAGTGACCCGCGAGCACACAAGTGTGAGTGAGCGTCGTGGGAGTGAGCGCTTTGTGCATCAAAAACTGACGAGCCTGAGCTTGTGTTCTGCAAAGCATCTTTGGAATTTGGCTTCCCCGTCCCTCTCTCCTCTGTCTCAGTCCCAGCGCTGACCTGGGTCTCTTGAGGGTTTGAAATGTCCCCTCTTCACGCTCAAACATTCCTTTGAGAGCTTTGCTTTCCCCACAGGACACCTGATTACAATATTTTAGGAGACAGTGCCCTTGAAACCCTCCTCCTGAAGGCGCCATGCTTTTGTTTTCTTTGTGATTGTAGTGAAGTGGCAGTTGTATGGTTTTCCAGATGAGTTAGGATATCATCCTTAGAAAACTCAAGCCAGGACCTTCACTGTAAAGCCTCACTGCAAGCCTTTAGAGATCCACACGTCTCAGCAGCATGCTCCCTCACATCTTTCCTCTTTAGTATGCGCGGCTCCAGATCAGCAGCACTGTACCATACTGACAAAAATCATGTGATTTTATATCCTGACCTGTGATGCATACTGGATGGAGACATGCAGATTCCCAGGTTTAATGTACCTAAAGCAATTGTATACCACAATATTTAAGACTGATACCTTCAGTTTTGGAATTGTAGTTTTCAGTATCACCCTTCACCTATTTCAACATCGACTATTCAGTCCCACAAGGTAATTATACTGATGCTCAGCTACATTCAGCAGGCTGACAAGGTGTGCTGACCAGATATAATCAGTACATCTGTGGGAGGTTTTCATTGTTCATTCATGTACTATTTTTACTTTTTCTAGTTTACTGCGTTACACTGTTGCAAGGAAGCCACCAGAAACATGGGCAGCAGATGGAGGTATGCAGGCACAGTATCACGAGGATGGAGAGGCACTTTGATACACTGGTGTTAAACATTTTTATGTTTGATCAGAATGAGCAGCTTTCGAAAGAGCTCATCATTGAAAGAAGCATAAACCAAGAACAGAGCGCTTTTCAATTAGACCATAACTGTTCAAGGCTGGTGGGAAGCACTGCTTTGATCCCTGTGTGTGTGTGTGCGTGCATGTGTGTGTGATTTAAGGAGGTGTGTTGCATCTCAGGGCCCCTTGGTTTGTCAAGGCTGGGCTGTAAATCTTGCTGTGTCTCCTGGTTTACTTGGGACTATAAACTAGAAGGCAATTATGGAAAACAACTGGATGCAAGATTTCATCAGTCCTGCAAGATTTGTGGTTGCAGCCTAAAAGGAATTCTACCCTCCTATCTGCCCAAAAGGAATTGCTTTGCCTCACCCGCCCTCACCTCAGTCCCAGCTTCCCGGCAAGCATCGATTGGCCTCTCATGTCTTTGGCAGATACAAGAGACAAACTGAGTAAAATGGCGTACCTAAAAATACTGTGTCAGACCTTACCCAGTGGCCATTAGGATTGGCGCACTCATGATTTATTCATATGGTGTTAGACTCATACACACTCAGTGTGACCTGCATTAACTCATATCCATCATGTCTTCCTCTGACCCGGAACACAGTAAGACTTCCTGGTCAGACGGCACCAGAGAAGTACCAAGTTCACAGTGTCACATTTTATTTGATTATATTAATCATCGCTGATTATCTGGTTTCCTTCCTCAGCCTCAGTTCGGACTGTATTATGTTGGCTTATTAAGAGCCGGATGCTTTAGTGGAAAGTTTTACACCGGGAGAAATAGTACCTCATGAATATAAACATGAGCAGCTTGGGCTGCTTTGATCTCAGCCTGGCGGAGAGCCCTGAGTGGAGTGGGCTGGAGCTGCCTGTGCACAGCTCTCTCTGCCTATTTTAACCATTTGCATAATTGTTATAACTGTCGAGGCCAGCAGTGCAAAGCACTTGATAAATGTGGATTGTATTAGGAGCAAGAGGAGATGCCAGAGTGTCACTGCTGGTGTCTCTGCTCATACATCGGTGTGACGGCAAGTGAGAGAAATGGCTTTAAGGTAGCGTGTGTCATGAGTGTGTGTTGACAGAGAAGTGACCATCAGGCGGCTGGACAGCATAGACATTAATTGGGAGGAGCCCAGGTTCGCTCCCCCATGCAGCCATGCACCTGCCAAAGCCTTCTAGAGCAACCACCATACTGGGTTTTTTGCACGTTGCATATTGAAAAGCAGCTTGGTTTCCTACCTTCCAGGCACTCACTTCATTCAGTTCATTCACTGTTGTTTACAAAAACAACCTTCAGAGACATGAAACTTGCTTGAGATTGGCGATCGATCCCTCCTAGCGGCCATTTTTTTTAAATTTTTCCATAAAGTTATGTTGTTCTTTCATAGTAGTGCAGGAATGGGTTTGAAAGCTCACCTTCTTGGTGCGTTTAAGGACACTCCAATTTTAGAGTCACTTGCCAACAGCAAGTGCAAGAAATGTAATGCTTTCATGTTTACTTATCTGGTGATCTTTGTGGGTGGATCTTGTGACAACATGCCTTTACAGTCATGATTTTTGCCAGCCCTGTGTCAAATGTTAGTTGTCTGTGAATGCATGTAGGAGGAGAATGCATTACCACAGGACGATATCAGATGTTTGACATGGATCTTTGTGATGGATTATCTATCTGAAGCAACTTTTAAGCCTCTCTGTGGGTTTTTTTCCTAATGAAATAAATCCAAACCAGTTGTTGCCTACAAGTTAGGAAAATTAAGGTTTGCTGTATGGTTTGAAAAATAGTATACAAGACTGGTAGTGTGTGGGCTAAAACAAGCAAAAATGGCCCTTTAAACTCTGTGTTCTATAAGTGCCACATATGCAGGCTGAGCCCAAAAGGAGAATTTGCCCCCTGTTAACAGTCAGACAGACTGCGGTGTGTTTGTGTGTTTTATGATCTCAAGAAGGTTTTATGGCTGTAGGGGGTGTTTATGCACGGGAAGTGAGGGGGTCAGAGGGGTGAAATCAATAGTGAGCCTTAATGAGGTTGTCTGAATAGCAGCAGGGGAGGGGATATGTGGGTTATTTGACAAGCGATGGTGGTGGAGGGGTTGTAGAGAGATTAGCTGTGCAGAGCTGAAGAGGCTCAAACTCACTTTGACAAAACAATAGTGCCTCTTAGGTTGTGTTGGGGTTGGGGTAACTTGGCAACTGGTTTGGTTTTGTCAAAGTCAAGAGAAAATGTTCATCATATTGTTTCTTTTCTGTAGAAAATGCCTGCCTGCTGTGACTGACAGGGAACCTAATCTCAGGCAGACAGCCATCATATCGATTGAAAATGTATTCAGGCCATGTTAGACTTATGAAGGCACATTTGGATACACGATTTTCGTGGGAGACAGGAAATTTGCAAACAAAATAAGCTTTGCTGCACACGATTCAATTGTCCATAATGTGTATTATTACCAAAGCACTTCTGTCCGATTTTTTCACTCTATTTAAGGAAATGAGCCCGGCTGTACAAACATAGTTGGATCAGAGTTATGTAACAGGATTGTGATGCGACATATGCTGCCCTACCTCATGAAAAAGTACCTCTCACATGATCCCATAGCCTTTTGATTTGCTGTCGGGACAGGATAACATGAGCGTCTCTTACTGGCGTTATGAGAACAGCATCACGAAATAAAGATTTTCAGATTAGTTTGGGATTTGTTCTCTTTGCAAAGACATAATTTTACATTCATTGATCTCTATAAAAGCTTTTCATGGAGGTCAGTCTGTGCGTGTCTGTTCTGTGGTGGAGTGGTGTGCTGTGATGTGGGAAGCTGTCTGCATGGAGAAACACAGCTGATGAAACGTCTGTTAGCCCGAGCTCGTCCTCCAGAGACCAACATCCACCCTGGGTAGTGAAGGGGCAAGAGGTCGAGTTTATTTCAGTGAAGGAAGAAAGACACAGATGTTGATTTTTTTTAGCTTTATTAATAATTTATTGATTTGTTGGTGCAGACAAAAATATCTGATCAACTATCAGATGGATTTCCATGATATTTTGTACAAAGCATTCTTGGTCCCCAGAGGGTGAAACACACTGACTTTGGTGATCCCCTCACTTTTTGTAGCATAGATTTTTTTGCGCACCACCATGAGGTTGACACTTTGTGTTTTTAGTGAAATGTCATTTCACCATTGACTGCATCGATAAGGATATTCATGGTTTCCAGAATATGATGATTTCATCTGGTGCCAACAACAGGGCAAACTTTTCCACTTCAAGATGTCGACATATAAATCGATTGTAACATGTAACATCTAGTGACATAACATGTAAATAGATTCAAACATTGCAGAAGATAAATCCAACTGACTTTGACGAGCCCCTCACTCTTACCTGTGCTTTAGCTAGTGTTTAGTTCTAATTAGCAAATGCTGCCATGTCAACAGATCAACCTGCTTCACCGTCCTTTGGGCACCCAGCTTATTTTCTACTTTTCCTTTTCACAGAGCACCTCACCCCCCCACAGAGCCCTGTAACCAATGGCAGCCTCAGTCCAGACTCTTCCTCTGACCCGTGGCCCTAACAAAACCTTCCGTAACCCTTTCCCAGCCCCGCCCCTCTCCTCCCGTTGCGGCATGGGAAGTGTAGGCAGTCTGGTGGAGAGGCCAGATGTGTCGCCGACAAAAGGCAGCCGTGCGGTGCCCCAGGTGAGACCCAAACAGACCAACGGCCTCCTGAAGAAAGGCTTCACCCAAAGGGAGCTACTCAACTACCTCAACATCACCAGGTGAGTGCTGCTATAAGGAAGCTTTCGTAGAACATTTCACATGTTGCACTTTTGAAGGCCAGGCAGTCTGCAGGGTACTATAAAGCGAGACAGGACTTGACCTTAGTTGACACGCTTTGCTTCCAAACAGAAAAGAGCCTAAAGCGAACCCAAGCAGTGACGGCAAGAAAGACATTATCTCTGGCCTCGGCTCTGCAGGCTCCCGAGAGGAGGACAACTTATACGCCAAGGTCTACCATAAAGACGGCACCGAAGTAGATTTGACAAAGAACTCACTGCCAAGTGGGGGCAAGTATGAAAAGGTGAATATTGGTGTTTAATATGCTGCAAAAAGGTCAATTCAAGAAAATTCTTTCTCCTGTTTGGATGATTAAATCCTACGTTTTATCAAAGAACCTTTTTTTGAGCATCATTTGCATTAGATTGTTAAAATTGTTTCAGCATAATAGGTCTTCATTTGTTATAGGAAGCTATTCAGTCTCATTTTCAAGTCTGGGTATTACATGGCAGCCAAACAGAGAGGCAATCTCACAAGCATTCAGACTTAAAGGTAACCAAAGTAAAAGTACTTTAAAGCATCCTTTATAGCAGTAGGTATGAGAGGACTGGGTCTCAGTCACTGATTCAGGCACAGATGTATGACGACAGCACTGAGTTGTTTTTATACATGATGTGCAGCCAGTGACTGGTCGCTGGGGCTGTGTTAAATTGATCAGCGTGATGCAACACCCCCATGGCCTGTTACCAGCATAAATCAGCTGTAAATCTCTTCCAGATCACCTGCACAGATTGTGAATCTGCCACTCGCTGTGTCCTGAATTTATTGCAGCAATCAAATCCCACCTTTTTTTCCTTGAATTGATCAATGTTAAGAAAACAGACGATGGAGCAGTATTGATTTAATAGAAACATTGTGATTTATTGGCACATAACCCAGCCCCCTTTGCAGCGAGTAGGGTCTCTCTCTCTCTCTCTCCCATTTAGCCATCACTCAGCCACTTTCTACTATGTTTGCATCCTCTAAAAGCGTCCTGAACTTTACCAACCCTTGGTTCTTTTCTTCCAGGCTCGTTTTAGGTCTTCTGCCTTCAAGCCAGTCACTCCCAAAAATTTCAGCTCCATGCAAAACCTCTACCCATCTTCCAAGTCAGAGGATGTGGACCATGGCCTTTCCAACGGACTGCACAGAGCCTATGCCCATGTCCCTAAAGCTGTCTCCACCTCGTCCTCCTCTTCCTCGCCATCCCGTCATGGAGGACTGACACCCAGTGGTAACAAGGTATCTTAACACATGATCACAGTGTTAAGCCCTGATCAGAATGCCTTGGAAGCATTTTCTTAGTCTTAAACTTGATGGGAAGTTGAGCTATGGGCCAGGCAACAGCTGAATTGGGGTTTGGATGCATCATCTAGTCTTTACAGAAGCACAACAATTATCTGTCATTGTTATTTGTGACTAAAACTAAAATCTTTTCTCAGCCTATTAATGTTACAGTGATGAATAACTATGTAATTATGACTGTAGGCCCCCTCCTCGGTGCGTGGGATGAGCCAGGAGGATGATAACTTGTCAGACTCGGGCCATAACTCCATGAGCAGCCTGCCGCCATACCGACCTCCCTTCCGCCCACATCTCGCTCACATCAGGTCTGCTGCAGCATTACTGTCTCTGCTCTGTTTTATATTCAAAAGAAATGTTGCTATAATTGATATTTAAGACTTAATGACTGTGTGGGAAGTGATGATGGAAGAGAATTTAATGACCTTTGTGCTTTCTTTTTGTACCTTAGTGCATCTATGGGCCACATCAACACCATCGGCTCCCTGGACCGCACCTCTCTGGGCCCGAAGGCTGCAGGGTCAGGGGGCGGTGCCATAGGGGAGATGGCATGTCGGAGCATGGCAACTCTAAGCCGTCTGGCTCCTTATGGAGGGGAGGCTCCACCTCCTTATGAATGGACACTCTCCCTGTCTGTTGAAGAGGTGGTGAGTGTTGGGTGGAGGAAGGATGGATTGAAGGATGGATGGCTGGGTGGATGGGAGTATGAGCAGGTCGCTATGATTTACAGACATGTTGTCTTTTCCAGGTCCGGGATTTGGAGGAGCGCCTGGTGGAGAAAGAACATGAGCTGAAACAGATGAAAAGAAACCTGGATGAGAGTGAGGGCGCCATCGCTCAGGTGACTCTCATTGTATTTGTCTGTTCTGCACCATCAGTCTCTACATCCATCTGCCTCTCTTTTGAAGATTTGATTGACCCCCATCTGCTCTCCGCATGCAGGTGTTTGAAGGGAAACAGCGTCTGTGGGAGAAGGAGGTGGAAGAGCTCAAACGCCTGTATGCCGCCAAGCTGCGTCAGGTTTCCCAGCATGCCCAAAGGTCCCAGCGCAGCCTGCAGTTGCAGCTGTTCAAGGCCCAGCAGGAGAAGAGCCGACTGCAAGAGGAGCTCGACAGCCTGAAGCAGGAAAGGAGCCAAGAGCCTGGAGCCATGGCAAAACGAACCAGTCCAACTCTGGAGGAGACGCAGTGGGAGGTAAGGCCTTGGGAGGACAGGGGAGGGACACTTTATGACAAGGAGACGCTCTTAAAAAGCAGTAATTACAGGGCACAGTGGAGATAACTGAAGAGATAACTCCTCATTTGTTTGTCCTGTTAAAGCAATCACAACAAGGCCCTTATTGTCCCTTTTTACTGTCTCTCAGGTTTGCCAGAAGTCAGGGGAGATCTCCTTGTTGAAACAGCAGCTGAGGGACTCCCAGGCAGAGGTGACCCAGAAGCTGAGTGAGCTCTTCCAGCTGAAGACGCAGCTCAGGGAGACTCGCACAGAGCTGCGCCACAGGGAGAGCCAGATAGATGCACTGAAGCTGGTCCTGCAGGGGACCCAGCGTCGCAGATGCCCCTCTCAGACCACACATGAGGATGGAAAAGGAGTTGAAGAGAGTCCTTCAGCCGGGGCAACAGGTAGTTTCATGTATCTGTCTCTCACTTGTGTGTACATGCTTTGATGGTTGAAAGGAAAACACCTTACTGAGGCGCCACAAGCACAGATAAGAGAACCCCATTTGTTGACACAGCACTTAACCAAAAGTCTGAAAGCACTTTACATAAAACGGAGTAGCTCGACATTCAGACACAGGAAAAAATAAAATTCTTGTTGTCAAAAGCAAGTGTTTCAAATCTGTGCAATCTGTGTAAAGCAAGCGTGCGCATGCCAAGCTGACGTGCATGGAAAATTGAGGGGGAAAAAGTCAAAGAAACAGGATGATTATATGGCACAGATGTCTGTTTGACATCACAGCAAGTGAGGCATCGAGAGTGGGTTTCTTATCAACACAGCTGAAATGTGTCTGGGTTATTTTAAGTTATGATGTTTACATGCTTGGACCTAAAATCAGGTCATTTGACTAACCAGGTCAGAGCAGAGTTCTCTGCATGTTTAAAAGCAGCCAACGTCTTTCATTATATTTCCCCTACGGCTCTGCTGGACTGTATTTGAAGCCATGTGAACCTCTTCATTCCAGGAGGGTGCGGGGGCTCCACAGAGGAGCGTCTGCGTGCAGAGCTCCTGCTGGAGCGACGCCAGAGCGAGGCCCAGGCCATGGCTTTCGAGGAAGAGAGGCAGACATGGCAGACAGAAAAGGACAAGGTCATCCGCTACCAGAAGGAGCTGCAGGCCAGCTACTTAGAGATGTACCACCGCAATGAAGCACTGGAGAGGGAGCTGCACCAGCTGAGGGCAGGCAGAGAGCGAGGAGGAGGAGCAGGAGGAGGAGGAGGAGGAAGCAGAAATGGGACATTGGAAAGAGAGGTGTCAGAGCTGAGGAGTGAGAGAGCGGGTGAAAAACAAGAGGACAGACCTTCCTCTGGTTTGCCGTGGATAGAAAGGATTGAATCATCTGAAATTTGAATGTGACTTCTTTGCAATGCAAACTGTTTTCTCCCTGTGGAAATGTTTCTACGGAAACCCACGCCGGCCACAAAATGGAAAGAAAATAGACTTACTAATTTCAAATTATGAGTTAAGCAAAAATTTGGACTTAGACAAAAGACACTAGAGAAACATTTTGACCCAAGTCACCAAGCAATTAATTATAAGTAATAAATACATTTTGACTTGAATAATCTGAAATATGTCCAAATGTTGACTTCCCTAAAATGATTTCATACTAAGTCCAACTTTTGATTTCCCAACATGATCAGATCAACATGATCAGATGATCAGATCAGTACACTAAGTCATATTAAGTAAAAACAGAGACAGTAAGTCCAAATCTTGACTCACTATCTCAAACATTCAACTAATTATCTCTGAGAAGAATTTTGTTTTGTTTTTTTCATGCAGCTTTTCATTTATTGTTCTTTTCGTGGTGAAACTGGGCTTCCACATGTTCCTGCTCGTTCCCCCTCTCTGCTCATGCACCCCCGTTAGCACACTGAGGGTAACAGCACAGAAATACTGTCTGTCTGTGCCTCATCTCTCCTTGGAGGAAGAGTAGCGTCAGTTCTGTGAAAGTACAGCCAAGCACCTGGACTGTCCTGCTTAAGACTTTTTCCATTTACAAACCTGTAATTTAGGTAATTGATACGCTGACTATTTTGTGTTCATTTGGTAGTTACCTTTTGGTTTGGACTGCTTTATAGTCATGACTTAAACCAAAGGATTCAAAGGGATTTAGTGTGGCCCAGGAACATCTGAGCACCTGTGCAGAGGGTTCTGGGGATTCAGGGCCCACCAGGGCTCTGGGAGGAAAGCTGCATCTCTGGGTTAAGCATCGAGGATTAAAGCTATCTGGTGCCAAGGAACTAATGCTAATTCTTCGCCATCAAGGAAACTGTGTACGCTACTTAAGAAACTGGAAATGTTGGACTTTCTTCTCATTTAGTTTCCAGCTCCTGTCAGGTGAGATCTATATATTTTGTACATAATGTAATTTTGACTTGACTGGCCTTTTTGTCCATGTATTCCAAGCACACTGTTGTCTTAAATGGGCGTATTTCCACTCCTTTTGATTGCAATGAAAGCGATCAATAGATCAAGATGTTGAACATGACTGCCCTGCTTATTGGTGCGATTTGTCGCACACACCCAGCCAATAACATCAAATGCATGACGTAGGTGAAGTTGTCCTCCTGTATTGTTTATGATTAATATATGAACATTCAAAAGCCAGCTCTCAATCGACCCTTCAGCATACTGTGACTCTTGTCTATTTACTGGAATTATAACTGTACAGTATAAATATGTGTTTGTTTTGGATTATTCATAATAAACATTTATGAAGTGGTGTAAAGCTGGTCAGTTGGTGTTTGCCCCAATGGCATCATCTGGTGTCAAGGCTGCAGAATGCTTTGTAATAGGCTTTTCTCTACTGTCATCTGAATTAAACTCACCAGAAATCACTTGGCAAAACGTTCGAGGTGTAACTGATGGCATTCACCCGACAGCTCAGACGCCTGCCTGCTCTGAGTTGGCTTAAAATCTCTGCAGAGCGTGCCAATAAAACCCAAGGACAGGAGCTTTATGACAGAATGAACAGAGTGGTGGAGGCTTTGGGGACTAATGTGGCTTTTAGAGGTTTAGCCTTCAATCCTTATCTCAACCTCTCCCTAAGGCCCTCCCTGCTCTACCCCAGCCAGTCCTCACATACCGTCTCCTGCAGCACAGACGGCAGAGAGGTGGGAGGTCAGCTGAGATGGAAACATGGGAGAATCCCTGTTTGCTCAGGACAATAATACTTCTAATGGAAACCATCAAATGTACAAACCAGAGCAGAGTGCCAAGGATATCTTGGCAGGGATGAAGACTTGTTTTTTTTTTTAATCCATGTGTTATGATTATGGGTATGCGCAAGTGAAATATATATATAAAATAGTGTTGAAGGTGAGAGACAGCACATGGAAGTCCATATTTTTCAGGCAGGGTCGCAATCTAGTCATGAGCTGTGGCTGACTCACAGGGCCCTTACCTTGGCATTTAAAACATTATATAAACTGCGGCTTAATATAACTGCACAGCTCAGGAGTGGTTCACTGAAGTGGGATGAGAAAATGTCTTACCTCACACGTTATCACACTGCAGGAGGATTGCAGCACTGAATGCCATCTGTTGTTTATCTGGTGATTTAATGTGACCATTTAACATCAGTGTATCATTTATGTGGGGAAGAAATGGTTCCTCATTGTGAAACTCAAACTAAAACCTATAGCTTGAGATCTAAGGGCTTCAAGGCTATTTAGTCAGAATATAGAAAATACAGCAATAGCACCACCAAGTGGTGATGAAAGGAAGGCTGAGCAGCTGCAGCAACATGAAGGACAACGGTCAGTGAGTTAAGGTAGGAGCAGTCCACCACCAAATGCCAGCACACGCCTCGAAAGCTGACTTGGAGTATAAATTTTTATTTGAATTTCAGATGCAAGTATATGAAACATGTTAGAGGATAAATATTTACATTAAAAGTTGCACACACAAAAGCAGGAAATGCAAAAACATTCAACAAAATGAAAACGACATAAGTACGGAGCGCTAGCAGTCCATCTGAGGGAACACTCAAAGAAGCAATGAATGATTGTCAACCGAGGAAAGAAACAACAGAGGAAACTCAGTGAAAGTCCACACAAAACATGTGCTTCAACCCATCCCAAATGAAACCGAGATAAAATGTTCATCGTATCCTCTGACTTCAAACTGAGTGTAATGCTGCGTTGCCAGTGTGAGCTATGCTGGTGCAGTGCTTGCTGAACAAATTAGCCTCACTAGTGTGTGAGGTGACATCACCGTTTTCAAGAGGACACCAGGATCTTCCACTGTTAGTATTGATCACCAAAATGTGTCATATTATACATCCAAATTCCTTGGACCTTGTGTCACCCTTGCCCCAAGTGTATGCTCACACATCACCATTTGAATTATATACAGAAACTCCAACAGCACCCAAACGATCAGCCTCAATAGTGAAATCTGTGTAATCTTTGTTCAAGACTCCTTATATAAATGTACACCTTTCATTCTAACTGCAAAGTGTGGTATGAATCATTACAATGAGCCCTGAGGAAATGTATGAATTTTAATGTTTCTACTCTGACTCAAATAAAAGCGAAACCTATGCAGCAGAAGCATTTTTCTGAGTATATATTAAACAACAGCCACAACGATCAGAGGACTTCCCCACCCACGACGAGTAAAGCTGAATCACAAGCCTACAGCCACTGCAAGTCAGACCACACGGCTACCATCACACCACTTTACATCTCCAAATCACATGGTGTGCAAGCTTAGGATACACAATGCGGGGCAGAGTGAGGCGATGGCACAGCCGCGACGTGAACTGTCCAGTCGTTAGTTCTGAAAGTGATGCAGTAGTGTCGATTATGCGTTTTGCTGTTCAGTTTAATTTACTATCTTACATGAGCCGTGGTGGCAGTCGCAATGAAAAATAGAAACAAAGCACATTTCACAGCAGTATATATTTTTTTCCGTTTTGTCATTGTTTGTTAAATACATACATAGAACAAGACAAATGGCTTCTACAATGAGGAAAACCTTGCTGGTGCACTCAGTCACAAAAAAAAGCTGTTCCACCATCGATGAGTTAGTTGCTCTACTGATCAAACGGATACATCAGCCAACAGTGACTTTCAAGCTAAGTCAGGCCATTATTACTTTTTAGAGGAGCAATGGGGTCACAATCAATAGTTCAATTCAAGACAGACCTCCACGGTTCCCCTCACCAGCAAATAATAAACCTTCAACACAGTCCATTAATCTGATTTTTCTCATGTATAATAGAAGTTTATTACCATCCTGAAATTAGAAACTATCTATACCATTTACCCACACTCACTCATTCATAACCATTCACCTGCTTCTGCCACAAAAAAGGAAAAGAAAAAAAAAAGAAGCAGTCGTCCAACTCAAACAGTCAATAAAGCCGAGAAAACAAAACACTATAAAGTATTACATACTTTAAAAAGATAAGCCTATTACTCTGCAGGCATTTGCGAATGAGTTTGAATGGATGATCCTTTTTCAGAGGTGCTTCTTCGTGAAGATGTTCTCATTACAGACAGACTCCTCACTCTACTGCAGGTTGTACTTGGACCATCCCCGCTGGACTCTGTATACTATGCAAGTTGGAGGGTCCGAGGTGGGTTACGGGATGGCCAAGGCTGTCCAGAGGAGCACTGGGATAAAACCTTAATGCTTACAATAACAGGCCAAGAGGCCAGGGACAGAGGAAAAAGGGCCAGAGCAAATGGTCCTGGAAATGCAAAGAGCTCCAGGGAACTTCATCCTTACTCGTGAGGAAGAGTGTGCAGTATCAAAAGTAGATCTGCTTGGCATGTGACGGATTCTGCTCCATGGGGCAGTACGGACATTTCAACCTGAGGACGAGACAGGGGAGAGCAGGAAGTTTAGTTTTATCAAGTATCATTGCTTGTTTTTGCTGACAATGGTTGAAAACTATAAATCTTGTACACATTATATAGCTAGTCACTTTCTAAAGTGTTTATCGATGCACAAACCCATCAACCCATCACAATGTCCATGTTTGTTCCTAGGTAACACAGCTTTTAATCACAATCCACTTCTGACAGCTGACTTCACAGCAGTGCTTGGGAAATTTATATCTGGTTAATTACTTAAAAATAATTTAGTCCAAACAAGCAAATAAATGCTCTGATCGAAGACAACACAACACCACTGCTGCTCACACAGCTTTATCCCACCATGCACATAGCAACCATTCGACTGTACTGCAGACTTACTTCCCAGCATTAGTCAGTTTGTTGAGGGCATCTCTGGAGATGACATGGCCACAGATGAGCTTCATGGGTGGATTGCTCTCAGAGGTCTGCTGTCTGAGGATCGGGCAGGCGAACACAGAGTGGTACCAGCACTTCTTCCCCAGGTCGATTTCAATCTACAAGGACAGACATGATGTGAGCCAACTGAATGTTGGAAAAGAAAGAAAAGCAGCAACAGATGAAAATTCAGAGGGACTTACAGGCAGCTCATCTTTGTGTGTCCAGACTCCGCTGCACTGTCTCTGCTCTATCACCTGCTTGATGTTCATCAGTACTGGCAAGGCCATACAGCCTGATGCAAAACTGCAGAGAAACAGACATGGAAGCATTGTCACATTTCTCACTTTAACTTTAGTCTCAACGATTTTATAAAGCAAATCAGAGGTGAGGTCAGGTGTGCTGCACATGGTTTTCCAACCTAACACTGAGGGGCGACTCTACAGAGAGGCCCAGCAAAGCGCAGGCATCCCTGGTGAAGATGTTGCAGATCTCAGCCCACTGATTTGTCTCCAGCAGACTGCGGTACGGAGAGTTCTCAATGCCATGACGCAGGTACACCAGACTGCCCATCAGGATCTGAATATCTGCAGGGACAAAGGAGGTGCAGGTGTGGAACAAAAGTGCATGAGTACTGTGAGGTAGGCCTCCTCCAATCGTGTATTTGCCTTAAGAGCACTTTCATTTCTTCTTGGTTGCAATTATAAAACTATTAATTGTTGTAGGAACTCTTCAGAGCCTCAAATTCTTCAAAGTTAAGTCAAGCTAGGCATGTCTGTGTGTTTGAATCTGGGATGTCACAATGATGCCACTGTATACTATCTACCTCTCTGGTGCTGAGAGGCGAACGGCTGGAAGTGCCTGGCATACTGCAGGGCCTCCATTTGGTTGCTGATTCCCCCACTGAGCAGGCTGATGAAGTACAAGCGGTGCAATTTGAATTCTAGACTGCTGTTCAGGTCCAAAAGGCGCTGCCGATTCGTTACAGCCCACCTAAGAAGGCAGAGACATAAATAAGTACAGTCAACTATGTCGACACTTAGAATACAGCCATCAATACCTTAAAGGGAGTTTTTTTTTAATCATTTCATGTTCAAAAGTGATCTTAACAGAAATTCTTCTAGCATATTTGGGCTCTATACATTGGCAACTTCTACTAAGTGGCCAAAGAGTTTCCCAAAGTTTGAGGAGTCAGCCAGAGGGGAAAGGAAGTTTCAGCATTTTTGCAACCATGAAACAACTTTTCCCTGTATTGCAGTTTTTTTGTTATGTTTCTTTTCCCATGCTACACTTTTATTGATAAAGGCTGCTGTACCTCTTGTAGTGCATTTTGATTTAAGGCAGCTAAAATGTCCATCCCTCTCTCTCAGCCAATGTGTGAAAATAGTTCAGACATTTTATTCTCTACACAAAGATGATGACTTGTCTAGTAAAAAGAAAAGAAAACATACTCTAGTGCTGGCCTGAGGTCCTGCATCCTCAGAGCTTCAAGGATTCTGTTTAGTTCCAGGAAAGGCTGCTTCATACTCATATCTATAACTACACCAGACTCCTAGAAAACAGACAAGGACATGTTTGAATTATTAGATTAGATGAATCAGATAGATTTGAAGCCCATAATGTTGCTTCACTTGATTTGCATTAATACACTTCTGAAAGGAATCATCTTAAAGACATTCAGGCTAAGTTGACCCCGTAAACATTAGTGTGAAGGCTTCACAGTTACTTACCTGACAAAGATCCTCTGCTACACTGAGCATCCCTTGTCTGTACAGGTGCTCCACAATTGTCTCACTCAAGTATTTCTGTCTCTCTGGGGTGTCCCACACTGTCTCTGCCACCACAGCACTGATCTCTGCATCAAAATTCTGCAGAGAGGCATATCAGAGGTTAAGTATGTGTATGTCACATGTTAAATGTTAAAGAACGTGGCTGCCTTTCCTTACCCTGTCAATGGCTTTGCCCACTTTTGACACACTGCCATGGATGTCCTTATGTCGGGAGGCGAGCATCTGCACTGTTTCTTTGATATTCTTACAACACTGTGCCATAGTCTGAGATAGGACCGATAAGTCTGCATCTTGTACTCCTGAAAGAGAGAAAAAGGAAAAGTCTTCATTGCCTAGGTTTAATAAGTGCCTGAAGAGTTATGTTACAGCACTGAAGAAACATTAATAATTCTGATGGGACAAAGAAATTTAAACGACTCTTAAAATTTATTTGCAAATATTCCATCTTCATAGGGTTCAGTCACCTTATGTGCATTCTTACCAAAGGCAACTAGCTGTCCTCGTATCTCACAGACGCTGCGCAGCAGCTCGTCTAGCCTCTCCTCAGACTGGTGGCCGTACATTACAAAGCGATGGAGCACTTTCTCCAGCTCCCTCTCAACACATGCACACTGTTCCATGATCGGGACTGGAACACACACACACAACAACAACACCTAGATAAAGAGCAAAAACAGAACAAGAGACAGATACAGGTCAAAGCCAGAGAGCTATTCATACAGGCAGACAAATACTAGACTAATGAGGCCAAAACCGCTATTTGAAAGTTTTATAACAATATAACGGCTGACATTATTTGGATATTTTAGGGCTGCATTTAACATTTATTTTCTCTGTAGATGAAAACATTTCAGAAAGGTGAAAAATGTTTTTTCCTAAAGCCCAAGGAGATAGCTTCCAGTTGCTTGTTTTACCAAAATCCAAAATTCAGTTTAGGATTACATCAGACACAGAAAAGTAGTAAATCTGAGAAACTAGAACTAATTAATGTGACGACAGTTTGCTTTACAGTGACATTAACGATTATTTTTTACAGTTCAGGATCAATTTCCAATTGACTGATCCTTTCAGCTCTGCTTGTCGATTTGTTATTTACTGAAATACAAAGCATAACAAATCATTTTCATAGAAATCCCATGAAATAAATTCTTAAGAAATTCAATTAAAGAAAGCTGAGATATATTCTAGGCCAACAGACAGTGATACATTAGTTCATCTGATGCATTGATCAGGCTCAGATAGTTCATGCTTATTTTCTCTCTCTGTGAACTCTCTAGTTCCCAGCTCTTTGTAGTTTGCTTCAGTGGATTCAACACAAAAGAAAATCCAACAAATCTGCATTGTGGACCTATTAAAAAGATGTAGGATCCTCTTCCATTGTTTAATGTCACAAAAACAATGCCTGCAGTATTGGACTAAACTGCTACCATATAAACAGCCCATGGTTGTCAGACAGCTGCCTCTCTAAGTACAATGACAGCTGGTATAATTCGTTTTGTATCTAGAGAAGAAAAAACAAACCTTTAGAGGACTGCCCTAATTAAAAGTTTTGCCTGGTTTAACACTGCTAACAACTAATACAGCCTGAACAATATTGAACGCAGGCACACAGTGTACTCTGCGGCCTGCTGTTTACTAACGTCAGCCGCCATACACCATACAAAGTGTAATTTAATTATCCGGTGGCGAATGGAAATGTTGGTCGGTGATTTCGGTCGAACAGCTGCTCTGCCTTGGGATACCATTACTTTCGTAATAGAGAAACATTAAATCATAGTTACGTAGCTGTTTTAGCTTGCTGTAAACGACTGCTTACAAGCTGAATACCGAAGATGTCCACCTAGCAGTGACCGTAATGTAACGTTAGCTAACCAACATAAACGCAAGCTACATTTCTATTTTAACACCGCAATGGCACACTTCGTGTTTATGCCAACAGTAGGTTACATGAAGTGCCACAAAATATTAACCATCTATTTTGATTCGATGCTGCAATTACAAAAATAAGCTGCCGCACAGCTAACATAAACAAACGGTTATTACAGCGGCTGGCTAGCTACAAAAGCTCGCCATTGCTAGCAGCTACTTAGCTATTTGGTGTTAGCCAGCTGCTGACTGTCAAGGCCCAAATAATTTCGGGAGCGAATGACAACAGCCTTGCCTTCATCATTTTGTATTACCGCAACACTTAAAACGTCTGTCGCCGTTTTACTGAAATTTAAGATATGTTTAAATAAACACCACTCACCTCTCCTGCTAATTAGTTAGCACACATTAGCGTTAGCCACTTGCCTGTTATTGCAACACTTCACCAGCAGTCGTAATGCGGATCTTCCTGTGTCGCATTCTGCGTCCACTGAATATTTCACAGTAAAAGTCGTTTTCTCTGCTGGAAAGCTCGCTTCAGTCGTGTTTGTCTCCTGCACAAGCGCGCTTTGAAGTCGTCACAGCTCATCCTTTAATGGCTGGCACAGCGATTATACTGATGCATCAGAATTAAACAACATTTTCATGTTCGCCTATAGCAGGTAAAGGTAGAGCTGTTTTTAACTACTTTGTGTCAGTGCTTTAAAAACAACGGCAAAAAAAACAACACAAAAGAGCTTTTAAAATCATTCTGTAAATGGTTTTGGAGTTAATAAGGATCCACTGAGCTCACCAACAAATCTAATAACAGTGGAAGTGATGAGTTTCATATTTACAAGAGAAAAAAAACAAGAAGTAGGTGTGCACCAAAATAAACCACACCAAAACAAATGTGTGATTCATAGCATGGGAGAGCATGATTAGAATCAGCAACATGGCAAAATGACAAAGACTATTGAATCATCTGTGTTCTGAATAGGTCTTTTTATTCTTCTTATTATTATTATTAGATATTACTTTGCAGAACAAGACACATACTCATGTGAAAACTACATGTTCAACTGAGACTATTACTGGTGAATGACAAAGATACTTTTCCTGTTGTCACTTTTTCTCACGTTGTTCAAAAATTATAAAAATATTTATTTTATTGATGACATTTTATTAATGGCAGTAACAGACCAAGTTAAAGTAATAATTAAAAACAACTCTGATGAAAGTCTTCTGCAACTCTTGTCACTGATGGAGTAATTGTTCATCTCACCCACTCTGTTGTGCTTTCCTGTTTTTTTTCCCCACTGGTGTGGAGTTGGCTTTGTGACAGGTGTAGCTGTGGAAGCTGGAGCTCTTAGTCTTTTCGAGGTGAGCATGAAACTGTGATGATGCCTGGCATGTCTTACTTGGGGGCCTGCTCTTGGTGGGTAGACATGATTGCAGTTCTTACCTTTCGGCACTGAGGCACCACTGCAGTCAGCACTTAAAAAGTTACTTTTAGCTTATTTTCACAAGCCTTTGAGTCACACTCTTAAATAAGATGAAGTTCAGGGATGTCCATAAGATGGATTGTTTACCTCATTTCCCAAAAAACACAGCTAAAGTGCTGAATTGGATGCTCATTTGGTAGACAAAACATGATTAAGTGCCCTCTAGGGTGCCCTGTCAGTGCAGACAATGTGATGCAGTGATACACTGGCTGCCCTGCATGCCATGCCTTTAAATGGTTAAATAGTTCATAGCTCCTTCTGTTTCAGAGGTGTAGAAGTTATTCTATAAATGGGAGCACATGATAAAACTTAACCAGGGTTTTCATTTTTTCACCCGTGCCCCTAGATATCCTGCTTTTGCCACTGACTCTACTGAGTTAGCAATGAATCATATTTCAAGCCAATTGTATGTTTTTCATGTAAAGTTGTAATGCACAAAATACAGCAGTCAAATCAATGTAATGGAGTGAAAAGTTCAACATTTCTTTTTGAAATGTAGTGAAGTAAATGCAGAAAGTGGTAGAGGATGAAGAGGTAGAGGTAGAATAACCAAAAAAGTCATATATACTGGAGCTATTAAATTGTGGCTTGTATAGAACTTGACCATGCAGAGTTATTTGAGTCCTAAAAGAGGAAGTAGGTCAGTTCAAGAAAGACAGATTTGAAACGTGATCTTGTGTTTATATTCTCACTGTTTACTTGCACCTGAATAACTCATCATGAGACTGGACCCTTGTTTAGCATCAACTCCCACAGATAGAATGCAGGCAGAAAATGCAGCCGTAATTAATTTTAAAATGCATGTTGAGTTTAGTTATTGTGGCGCATGAGACAGTGCTGTGCCAGACAGCATTAGACATGTGCTCAACACGTGAACACTGAACATCAGCCTCTCTGCCAAGCCCTGTGATTCAGAAAGTTTTACATTTGTCCGCTTATAGATGCCCACGTAGCTAATTGATCATGCATGGCTTATCACTTCGTTGCATTGCTGAGGGTGAGGGTGGGTGAGGTCTTTAGACTTAAGCAGGCTGGTGTGACTAATCTATCAGTGATGTAGACTAAAGCTCCCCATTGCTGAGGTGCTCGGCATTCTTTCCCCCTGAGTCCTCTCCCAGTCTACTGTCCTAACCGCAAGGGTTCAAATTTATCAGCACTTCTGTACACTAGTTCACAGTATCTCATACCCAGCACACACTTGCACACACATGCACGCATGTTGTCCTGTTGTACTTTATTGTTGTGACAGACCATGTTTTACATTCTCATCCTGTGTTTTCATGGTAATATGTTTATTTATGTCACATAATGAAATAGAGTATGCTAGTGGACTGTATGAGCTTTAATCATATCATCCATCCTCTACTGAGTACATGTTTGCTTATAGGATATCTTTGAAAGGGGATCTGGAGTCCATAAACACAAGTCTACAAACAATAATTAGTTTATACAGAATTAATGGACTAAAAGAAAGATAGAGTATATAGCTGTTGTATAGCTCTGTGGTATAGCCGTGCACCAACTCCACTGAGGTCAAGGACTCAGTTCCCACTTTGGATTGCCACACTAAAAATGTGTGACACTTCAGACAGAAACGAGGGCCAAACTACATACTGTATGTATGATGCTATACATATAAGAGATAGTTGACTTTCCAGTGTTGAAAGCAATCTCTCTATCCTTTGATATGACAGATACAGTATACCCTCAGTCACAGCCTTATGCAACATTCAGTCGGGGCTGCAATCAAAGTTTTTCCATTGGCTTGCCCTGGATGGCTTTAATGACTGAGAATGGATGGTAATCTCATGAGGTATTAGGTTAGGGACAGAGGGCTTAGCCAAACTCACTACAATCAAACATGCCCAGACAGTCTTAATGTGGCTCTGAGGGTGCTGCTGTTGTAGCAACAATACAGTAAAATGACATGACTCTTTTGTTTTGACAGGTTTGATCAAACGTGTTGTGGTATGTGTTGTGGTATTATCGGTAAGCTTAAACATCAATTTCAAACTGAAATTTTCCATGAGCTGTAGTGGTCCTGCAACATGAAATGTCCAGACATTAACATGAAAAACGTGACTTTAAAAACGTGTGAGAGCACCTCACCGATGTTATGCAAGTGTTGCTAGCTGCCATGCAGCACACAGGAGATCTGCACGTGACCTGTCAAAGTTGGGTGGTCTGTGTTAACCTTTGACCTGTTCTACCCCAGTTACACCTGAGCATTCATGCACGCACAAGCACATATAGGCACACAAGCATACATTAACTACACCCTCAATATTAAGTACTCAGATCTAGTTGTTCAGCGAACAATATGTGGGCTGTGCTTCAAGCTCTGTATTTCCCTTTTCTTCCCCACTAGCATGTCCAGGCAAACAGCTAATGCTAAGGCTATCTGGCCCTGATAGTATGGGTCTATATATAGAGGAGCCCTGTGACTGAGCAGGCTGTAAGTGTCAGATTCCAGGCGCACTCATCTGTCCTGGCCGGATCAGCACCTGCTGCTAACTATAAACCCACCCACCCTCAGTGCTGCACCCTCGCCCAGCTCACACAGGAAAGCCAATGTCGAACCAAACCCCAGCCTGGAGAAGAAAAAAGGTTAGACTCAGTAAGCAATTTCCCAGAGGCAAGCTCTGGAGGGAGGGGCAGAAATAGAGATGGGAACATTGGGAGATGTAATGGGTCTGAGCGAGATGCCCCTCTTTGCTTTTTCTATTCAGGTCTGATACATGGCCGTGCCTTTTTCATTCTGAAGTTGTCCAGCTGGTGCGGCGGTGCCAGACTGAGCAGTACGGAGCTGCTCAGTCCTGGATTCAGCTGTGGATTTTGAGAGACAGTTCGTTGGATGAGGGGCTGATATTGCAACACAGAGGAACTCGATGCTCTTGGGAAAGCCTCATCATTGGCCAAAGGTACAGTACCAATTCATTCTGTCTTTCTCTCAGGGAGCAGGCTCTCTTTTTCACATCAGTCCTACACCAAGGTAAAGTAGAAAGTTTAAATAAAGGTTATGTATTGGGTTAATCAAAATATTGTCACTTTCCATATGTATAAATAAATAAGTTGCATCTCATATATCATGTGTTGATGAATTCTTGTGAGCTTTTAAGCACATGTGGGGGCACACTGATTTGCTGCTATCAGCTAAACATTTTTAGTCAGTTTAAAGTGAATATTTATATACTGCCTTGTGTTGATTTCAAGATGCTTGCTGCTGCTGCTTTTTAAGGCACAGTTATTTTTATGTTCTGAACCCTTTTTGGAGGTTTACAATATATCCATGTACAGTATTCTCAGAACATTTGAGGGTTGAAAGATAAATTTGTTGCTGGCAAGCTAGCAAAACAGAAACAATACACAATGCTTTAGCCTCTATATTTGCTATTGCTATTTTGCCTCTCAGTGATATTCATCAGTGTTACTGGTGATATAAATGAATGAGCTACACACCCTCCAGGTGACTGTATCTCATTTCCAGTCCAGGAACGGAGCCCAGAGCAGACTAAAGGAGCAGACTGGACTGGCCACAGTGAGAATTTGGAGCTTGTGGATGAGCGATGGACAGCTGGACTCTCCAGGGGGACAGCTACTCCTTCCTGCGCAGTGCGCCCCGCACCTTTTCCCTGTGCCATCGTGACGGCACCCCCAACCACGTTGAAATCTTCGACATCATAAACGTCCCTAGTCAGAGCAGTGCAATTTCCGAGACTACCTGCCTGTGTGACATTTTTGGAGACGACTGTGAGACACCCTCCCTCTCAAGCAGCCCTGCTGTAGGGGCTTTTGTCCCTTCCCAGAGGGAGGTGGGCGGGACAGCTGCTGCATCTCCTCTGGTGGATGACCTGAACGACTCCTCAGGCTCTTATCACACTGCACAGGGCTCTAGTGAAGGAGAGGAGGGCTTTGAAGATTCAAGAGAGAGGCTTCCCAGTCCCCAGTTGCAGAGTGAGTCTTCAGAGAGGAGTCAGCCAGGGGGTGAGAGACTAAACTCAGGGCATACAGAAGTTTCTGAGGGCAGTAGCCCAAATTTAGAACCAGAAAACAAATCACTGGTACCTCAGCTTAATTTTGGTAGTCCATCATCTGAAGTCCTCAACACTGGTGAGAGGACCCCCACTCCTGGGCACAACAGCCCCGATACCTTGAGTCCAGAGGAAACAGCATCATTCTTATCTTCTTCCTCAGTTGAAAAAAGATGTTCGCCATCACCACCTAATTCTAGACAAGTGCATTCAGAAGACAAATCAAGGAGAATCACTCCTTCTTTCATAGATAGACACAACAGCCCCTCACATCAGTCTTTAACTCCAAGTCCCTCCCCTGAGTTCCAGATTGGTGTCAGTTCATCCTCTTCTGAATCAGTGAACATCGAGTCTTTACCTGAGCCAAGAAGCAGCTACTTCAATCAACACAGCAGTCCCTCACCTGAGCACACACTCAAAGATTTTTCTCTAGATTTTACAGAATCAGCCTTTAAATCTGGAGACATTCTTTCATCTCCTTTCCCTTCATCCAGTAGTACAGAGTTCTCATCCCGGTCAAGAGAAACACAGGTCTCTCTTGAGCTGAATAATAGGCCCTACTCCCCCGATATTCAAGCATCATCTCCTTTCCCTGAGCTGAGAGGAAGGGTCTCCCTGCCTGATCTCTTCAGCAGAAGCTCCACACCTGATATTGAAGATTCTACCCACACCCCTGAGCTGGTTTCAGATCTTTCCACTGCAGGGAGAGACGCCACAAGTACTCCTGAGAGCCAAGTTACGAGGTTGTCATCTGAACCTGTCAGTGCTGTGTCTACACCTGCTCCACGATACACACCTCCCTCACCCCTCATTTCAATAGCAACATCTCTTGAGCTTGTGGAGTGTAGTGTCTCACTTGAATCAAGTCACACTGCTCCATCACCTAGCCTGGTCAGCGCTGCTTCTCCAGCTAAAACTCCCTCTCCTGTCCCCTCACATAATACAAGACAGATTTCAACACCTTCTGAAAGCAGGGCCCAGGTGTCTTCACCTGCTGTAAGCTATAGTTTATCTCCATCACCTGAAGTTAAGAGCAACAGCTCTCCCATAGACCACAGATATACTGCTCCTTCACCTGAAATCAGGATTACAGCATCCTCACCTGAGGTAAATCGGAAAGAGGGGTCTTCTGAAGTGGAGACGTCAGCCTTTCCTCTCTTAGACCCTCACTTTGACTCTGCCTCATCAAGAAGCCTCACTTCGTCCCCCCATATCACAGGGATTTCTTACTCTATTGTTCAGCCTGAGGACAGGGACACTCCTCCATTTCCTGAGCTCTCTCGTGTCTCCACCCCTGAGCCTGACAGGACACTTGTGTCTCCTGATGCAAGAAGCCCTACCCCAAGCAAAGACAGTATACAGAGCAGTATAGCAGAGTCTATTGGTACACCACGAGACTCTCCTCATATATTAGGCTTCACAAGCTCTGTCCTGCAGCCTGAAATAACTCATCAATCCAGGTACCAAACGCCTTCACCTCAGCTAAAATATCGGACTCCCTCACCTGAGCCAAGATATCAAACTCCTTCGTCTGACAAGTACCAAAGTCCCTCACCTCAACACAGAAGTAAAGAGCCATCACCTGTTGCCTCATCTCCTGAGCAGAGATATCATCATCATTCACCAGGAAACCTCTCCACAGAGTACAACCCTCCATATACACAGCCTACTCCCCCTCTAAGAAATACACCTGAGGTTGAGAGGGATTCCTCTTCAGCTGATCTTACAGAGACACAGCACCCCATACACTTGGCAGAAGAGAGTGTATCACCCTCATTTGATTTAGACAGAGGAGACAAATCAGTTGTAGCTGAAATCAAAGGTATATCACCAGTTGTGCCGCTTCATTCATCTGTATCTACCTCACCTTTCTTAGCTGAGGCAAAGGTGGACAGTTCACTGAAACAACAAAGCACGGAGAGAGAAACATCACCAAAGGAAGCAAACCTTCAGGATAACTCAAGCATAGCCTCCTCTGAGGAAAAACAAGCCACTGGCCCCACCTTGTTTCAGAAAGAGGACACTTATAATAATCCTCCCACTGAAAGCAAGTCTAAGGACGGGACTCCAAGTGTTTCCCTTGTCTGCAGGGCTCCATCCAAATCACCTGTGCAGACACTGCAAAACCCACAGCCTCATTTCACTACTTCTCTAAGTCCTGAAAGCAACAGCTCATTAAAATCAGCCTATACACAAGAGCATACAAGAAGACAGCTGTCAACCAGCATTGGACGTGAAAGCAGAGAGAGGCTCACAGAGGACATGGCCCACCATGTGAACAGAAGGCGGACTCCCTCTCCGCCACTCACCAGGTTTACACCTGTCCACATCATAGCCCCTGAGAAACCATACAGACACTGGCAGAACAGAAGTTGTAGCCCCTCTCAGGTTGTAGCATCCTCACCAAGTGGTAATTTAAAGAAAGCAGTGACAAATAGGGAAAACCCCAATGTTGCCCCTGTTGACAATAATAGCCAGGCCCACTGGGTCAGGCTAGGAACGCAATTGGAGATGGAGAGGGAAATGCAGCTGGAGGAGGATAGAGAGGTGGATAGGGAGAGGCAAATGGATAGGGAGATAGAGAGAGAGAGAAAGTGGGAGGAGCGGCTTCCTGAAAAGGGGAAGGGGTGGCAGGGGGATGTCAGTTACAGAGGGGAACAGGCTGAGCTGTCATTCAATGCCAGGAATAGAAAAGGGCCTGCCAGTCGCAGAACAGCTCCCACAAGCAGAGAGACCCGTCAGGGACTGCCAACAGTGCATTCCTATTCAGAGAGTTTGCTTGCCACCAGACAGCTACAGCAACAACAGAGTCAGCTTAGACTGGCTTCCCAGCAGGACAGGGGTGGTGCTTCTAGCAGACGGCTTCAACCTCCTGCACACCAGAACAAGAACAGTGCTCTTGGGCGCGTGGCCGTAAACAGGCCCTGTCAGAGTTCCAGCTCCAGCATGGGAAGTGAGCTTGATGAAGCAGACATTGAGGTGAAGTGGTTCACAGACTTGGCATTCCGGAGTCTGTCAAGCCCTGAGATAGATTACCTTGATATGTACAACTCCAGCCACCGTTCATCTACCAACATTTCTCAACCATCCACCCAGGAGAGCCCAGCCGGGGTCAACGCCACCTGGCCGGCCTATGCTGACTTCAGGGGTTCTGCTCCAAAGCTGGACACTGACGAACTCTCTTTCCAGCAACCATCTGCATACTACTCGAATGGCCTAGATCCATCGCGACGCTATGATATGGGTAGCTTTGAGTGCGTAGATGTGGCCGTGGAAAGAGAGGACTCCAGAAAGGTGAGAAGAGGAGTGCCAAAAAGACAAATCCAGCTGAAGAGAAAGAATAATGCCGAAGGGAGGCAGGATGAGAGCAGTGAAAATAGCAGCCCTGGGGTACCAGTGATGGTGGAAAGCCCCTCTCTAGAGAGTCACTCCAGAGAGACATTCGTGAGACAACACAGTACACCAGCAACAATGCAAGAATGCTACACCTCTGAGCGCAGTCCTGAACCCAATCAACAAAATGAAAGAAAATCCAAACTCCACAAATCTGCCTCTCTGGATGAAACATCTACTAAAACCAAGATGGCCACTTATCTCATCAAGAGTGTGCTGTCCAAGAAGATGCAAAGTGTTGATAAACAACCCGATGAGCTGGCACGAGAGGAAGTGAGCCCCACTTTTGAGGAAAACAGCCCACCAAGAGAGAGTGCAGTGGCACTACGTAAAGAGTCCCCAAAAGCTGATGCACATAATCTGAGTTCCAGTCTTCAGTCAGATTACAGTCTTTCATCTGAGGGTCTTTCTTTTGTGAGAGGAGAATCAAGCACAAAAGATGATGCCAAACCACCAAAAAGCTTTGGAGTGAGGTCCAGTAACAGGCCAAGTTCATCCAGCAGCAGCAGAAGTGTCAACTTTTCACAGACCGAAAGTGAAGAGGCTGATTCTCAAAGCAGGAATGCAACAACATTAAGATCCGAAACACGATCAGAACTGAAATTGCCATTTGATAGTAACCAGTCAAAAGCTGGAGAACAACGAGCAGAGGAGAGTAAAATGTGGGACAGAAGGGAGGATGGTGACTCAGCAAATGCCACTGCCGGGAACACGGGAGCTCCTTCTGCCATTGGAGCCAGCAGCACGCAGGCCAGGGCGACAAATAGAGACCAGGAATGTGAAAACACAGAGGACCATAAACAAGAACAGCAGGGTGACAAGGGCGCCTACACATCAAAAACACAGGAGATTACACTGAAAGCTGTGGAGAAAAAGAAAGCCTCCCTAAACGTCTGTCTCACACCTGAGACAGAAAGCAAACCGGAGGCCTCTTCACCAGACATGTCTTACAGAGAGAGGGAGGAAAGAGCAGAGACCAGTGTAGATGAGAAATCAGAGGAGGAAGAAGGAAATGGGAATCAAGTTAAGGTTCCAATTCACAAAGTCAGAGATGTGAGGCGACTTGTAAAAAATACATACAACCTGTCCTTCAAGGCACAGAGTGCAGTAATGACATCAAATCTGAATGAAGAAAGGATGGGAAATTTTGATGAGGAAAGGAGGGAAAAAATAAAAGAAGGAAGGAGGGAAGAGGTCATAACAGAGGAGGAGGTAAGGCAAGAGACAAGGAGGGAGAAGGGGGAAGAGTTCACGGTCAAGGGGAAAGAGGAAAAGAAAGAGGAGGTAAAAGACTCAAAGCTGCTAACCTTATCTCCACCTCTTCAGAGCAAAGCAAATCCTCTGTCTCGTCCACAGCCGATGCAGATAGAATACAAGGCTGTTTGCTGGAAAGAAGACAAAAATAAAATGTTGTGCAGCATGAGAGACTCAGAGAACCCAGGTGACAAACCCCAGACTTCTCCAAAGCATTTCACAGATTTAGGCAGAGAATCACAGAAGTCCTCCAATGCAAACACACAGAAACACACAGCAGGAGACATGGCAATTGCCAAGTCATGTCAGCACAATTTGAATATGGCAGCAGAAACACAAGAGACAGAAGTGCATAAAGTTCCAGACAATGAGGACAAACCTGTGGTGGTCAGAACAGACAGGAAACCTCCCATGCTTGGAAACCTACCCAAGTTGCCCAGTAAAGAAAGAGAAGTGTCCACTGCTGTAGTGTTAATAAGGGATGGATCCAGCAGGACCAAGACATCTGTATCCCCAGCCCAGGAAGAGATCACCACTCCACTTCAAGCTCCAGCTGCTTCACCTTCACCTGGGCCCACTGCCCCAGGTAATACCCAAGGGAGCAGCGGCCACTCAGTTTGCATGTTATTAAAGGAGAAAGGCTTCCAAGCTGACATTGGAGCTGTGGTGGGTGACAACCAGAATGCAGCTGGAGGTAAAGGGGTTCCCCGTAAGCATGTCAACTGCCTGGAGATCCCCCTTCAGACCACCACAACATCAGATGGAGGTCGGACCGAGTCTCATAGAGAGAGGACAGTCTCCTCCTCATCAACCACGTCTGGTCCCTCAGCAGCGTCTGACAACACAGACATCATTTCAAAGACTAGAGAAGAAGATGGTGTTAGCATCAAGCCCACCGCAAAAGACATGCCAAAGCAAAAAAGTGCTTCTTTGCTAAGGAATACGCTGGAGCAAACACCACCTCCCACCAAACAGAAGGAAGTAGGAGATTTTGAAGCAGTGAAAAGATTAGATCCAACTTTCCCCCCAAGGTCCCCTGTAATAAGGAAGTTCAGACCACAGCCAATTGAGGTTAAGTCACTGTCTAAAGAAGCTCAGAAACAGGAGATGCCCACAAACTGTACAGGAAACAACAGGCCTCAAACCATTGAAGTTAAATCTATAGCTAAAAATTCTCAAAAGCCAGTTGTGCCTCCAAAACCAAGCTGCAAATTCAAACCTGCAGATCTGGGAGCAATGCCAAATGAAGCACAGAGACCAGCCGCAACAATATCCACAGTAAAACCACAAGGTGAGGAGAGGCCTCAAACAATTGTAGTGTCCTCGCCGACAATCTATAGAAAGATCTCCAATGAGTCAGCATCAGCATCAAACTATACAAGAAAAGTGGCTGTATCTGCAGTGTCCAGCCTCAAACCTCCACCTTGCAAAACAGCAGCAACCATCTCCAATCTCTCAAACCAGTCAACAGCACCATCAGAGACAGAGACATCTAATGACAGAGGTCAGCAGCAAAAGCCAGGGGCCTCACCTCAGAGCTGTAGTTATACACAAAGGCCCACAACCTTAACTACAGCCCCAACATCAGCAACTGACCCAGGTTTAACCTCAGCTCCAGGTCCAATTTCTGACCCAAAATCAAACCAAGTCCCTGGACCTGCCTCAGCTGGAGCCAACCAACCAAGCCAGCCACCTGTTATGGATCCAGACAGCCAACCACAGTATCCCACGACAGCATACCCTCATGAACAAGCTATGCCGGTAACTTCACACAACACAAAACAACCCCCTGCTATTTCCACAACACAAGTGCCAGGTAACACACACCAGCCATACCGAAGATCATTCTCCAGCGAGCGCTCCCAAAGGACAGATGAACTGCACTTTTATGCCTCAGATGACCCTCCAAGCTACGATGAAAGAGAGAGCTTCAGTCCCCTCATGCTCTCAGATCTGACTCCCAGGAGGTCAAATCGCTATCAGCCCTCTTCCCGCCCTCCTCCCTGCTCCTGCACAGCTGGCTGCCCTTCCCACCCTGGTCTCACCCCTCCTCACCATCACCGCAGCCCCCATAACCTCACGCCCCCTGCTCCTTCACACTCTCCAGGCCAGACGTTGCCTTACCCAGTGGCTCAGCCCCCTCTCCGTCCCCACCAGTGCAGATCTGATCCTCAGCAGATGAGCTACCAGCCTGGTTCTCCCAAATCATGTCCTCTTGGTCCAAGCCAGCCACCGGCCATGTACCAGCCTCTCCATCAGCCTCCTCCCTGCCCTCCCCACCCCTCATTCATGCAGGCCTGCCCTGCTGACCGCCCGTTGCAGCAACCCCAGCATATTGACTCTCGACGACCCCCTATCCACAGATCCCCTCAGCAACAGCCACCAGGCATGGCTGGGCCTCCTTACAGCGATCCAGGACACAGCCAGTCTCCGGGCCTTCCTCCTATAGATCCCCAGTACCTGTGTGGCCCTCAAAGTCTGGGGCCTTCTTATGGATCTGAATATGGTGGTGACAGCTCTAGTTTGTACTCAGAAAGCAACTATGGACAGACCCCTCGCAGAGTACTCCTGGATCCTGAGACAGGGAAATATTTTTATATTGAGGTGCCTGTACAGCCACTGAGGAAAATGCTGTTTGACCCAGAGACTGGCCAATATGTGGAAGTGCTCATCCCACAGCAAGCAATGTCACAATCGGGCCTGTATCCCCCTTCAGCAGCCCCCTACTCATCTCTCCACAACCCCAACATGTATGCCCCTGCTCCGCAGTATATGCCTTATGCAGCTCCTCCTCCTCCGGGTCACCCCCCTGCTCAGCCCCAGCCACCCCGATATCCTGAGGCCTCTGCTGCAGCAACAATGCAACCAAGTGGGCCTGGGGTTAGCTACAGGAATCACTCTGGTCAGGCATCCAAGCCAGAGCCCCAGAACCATCCACCATTGGACCAGAGCTACCTGGAGAGTATGTATTATGTCCCTACAGGGATGAATGCGAGCCCCAATCCCACCCCACCGGACTATTACCACAAACATCCCCCCAGCCTACCCCCAACAGGGGGGAAAAGGTCCTGAAATAGAGGATAGAGGCCGCCTTCCTGGAGCCTGTTGAGTTTTAAATACACAGTGTATAAAGGGGGGTGTCTAATGTTAGCCTGTAATGTTATTTGAGTTTTCACATTGCAACTGAAGACAGCAATTCTTTGGTTGTTTATTTGCTGCTGCTTGTTCTGTGCTAGGCTGCTTTAATAGAACACGGTACATGATTCTTGAGTTAACAGTTTTGAAAACACAAGATCAAAAACCTTTTTTATGTGTGTTCTTAAGTTTATGACCTAAATCTAAAATGATCTGTTAAAATGTTTGTCATTTTTGCTGCAGGGTAGGAACATCTTACAGTAAGTCCACCAGAAATACATACAGAGGCACTATAAATCAAAAGGTTTACTGATCCTGATGTGTGTACAAATATCTACAAAAAACTTGAAAATACTGTCTCAAAAGAACCTCATATTTATTTTATTATTGTGTTTCTCCAATACTGGATGAGTGTTTGTGCATCTGACGTCTGCAACAACAATGCCAATAAAATGTGTCACTAATGTGTTGCTCTTTCTTTATGTCTGCATCTATTTTTCTACAGATTTTTTTCTATAGTCCACCATCTTAGCATTTATTCACCAGCCAGATAATCTGAGCAAAGTTTTAAATACTGGATGTTTGCATCAAATATGTATATATCATATCATTTTCACCTAATATAGTGCTGCAAGACCCTCACATGTAATGTTATTATGATCAATAACTTCATTATAGATTGTGCTGTTTTCAGGAAAAACAATGCAATACATGTGCACAGTCTGTGCACCCACTTCTTGGGCTGGTACACTACATCCATGCACCAAATTTATACATACACGATATAAAACAGGCTACAGTGTGGGGTATATGAAACAAAACATTTGCTCTCACAATCCATTAAACAATCTGATTTCCAGTTACAACAAAAGACACTGAGGCTTTGGTGATAAGGTGTGTAAGCTATTGCTAAATATTTCCACTATAATGTATCAAATGTGGGCCAGCTGCTGCTTTTAAACTAGTTTTGCAAAGAAGCACTTGATTTAACTCTCTTTGTCTGTCCCTTTAGGGGGCACTGTAGCTATTGAGAGGGGGCAACTGCAAAAATGAGTCTTAATTTATTATACTGATTTGTCAACCAGTCATTTTTATATTAATTCTAGTCACTGAGTCACATGATATACATGATGTGGAGTTTATTGACAAAAGTTATTCACTCATCTCGATTTTTCTAAGACAGACAACGCACTGATATTCAGCATAAAGCGGAAATTTGAAGAAGTGTATTATAGTACTGTGGCCACTGGAGGGTGCCACAGACCACTAGAGGGGCACAGGAAGTCCAATCTGCTAACCTGTCGTGAGAAGACCCAGTCATAGTAAAACAGTTAAATGATTTCCTAATCAAACCCTGAGCCTGTTAAGTGAAACCAGACCCTAATTTGTTTGGCCAAAGGAACCAAATTGCTATCCCCTTTCTTTGATGTGGATGGCAGTAAAACTAATGAGAGGTCTGACCAGTAGCTGTGAGGGGCTTTAGTGTGTATGTGTGTGGTTGTGTGGCTGAGTGAGTGCATGTGGCTGTTTGAACAAAACTCTGTTTCATGTGAGAGAAGCAACTCAAAACCTCATTGTGACACAAGAGTGTGTTCACTCACATCTGGAGGCGATATCATACTGACAGCACCTGGCAAAATGTGTAGTCCCGTATGTGGGTCATTTCAGCACTGGAAATCTACTTCACCAACACTGTTAAAACAAACGCCTACATCCACAACTGTTTATCATTTGGAATGCCTACTGAACCAGAAGAGAGAGGTCATGATGTCCCACAGCCAGGGTGTTGCTGAGGACTGCACTGAACATGTGTAAGTATGGTAAGTCATATGGAGTATGAAGTGGCCATCAACAGCATGTAAGAAGAGAACACAATCAGCAGCACAGCGGCTGAAAAATACTCTCCATGTTTATTAATAGTTCACAGACAATCAGTTTGGATTCTTTAGATTAATTGGATCAATTCTCCCTACAACCACTTCCTCTGAATTGTCAGTAGAGTGCAACGATTAGCTGAAGCTTATTGCCACGCTCCTGTGTTATCACAGTCGACACACCTTAAGAGCACACGCTAATCTAAACTTCCTGACACGCCTAATACAAAATCACTTTCAGACAAACACAGACACTTCCACATGGCCCATTCCAAGATGCAGCTTTACAGAGTTATATAACTTTTATGACTTAAACCCAGAACCTGCACAAATCTGATCTAAGAGACCTGCTCTGCAACGTTGTTTTGTTTGTTTGTTTGTTTGTTTGTTTGTTTGTTTGTTTGTTTGTTTGTTTGTTTGTTTGTTTGTTTTTTGAGATAACCCAGCAAACTAGCTCCTTGAACTGATCCCAGCACAGTGTGGCTTTATTGTTCAGTATGCTAAATGTCATTTAAATTCAGAAGTGAGACCACAAAGAGTCAAATTCTGAAAGCAGACTTCTGGGACCCCCATGACAGTGATGATAGCATTGATTTAAGTTTCTTGTGCAAGTGTTTTTGTTTTAAACAAATGATTAAATTGCTATGGTAATGTAGCCTCTTCCTAATAATAACATTAATCAACATTTTCCACACATATCCCGCTCATCATGTATGACTACTTTGAATTCCAATCGCACACACACACACACAAAACAGACTCCATGACATCATTATGAGGGCTCAGGGTTCTTTCCAGTGCGTCTGTTATTGTTAGGATGCTGTGACCACTTTTCTACCCCACATTGTGAGGACACACACAGTGAACACACACACACACACACACACACACACACACACACACACACACACACACAGTGAACACACACCCTGTAGGAGTCCCATCATCCATACCGCACCCAGGAGTGAGTGGGTGAGCAACGTTTGATGTGGACCCACAGGGGGGCTGATTGGTCAGTGGAAAAGTCCTCTTCTCATTGTCTCTCTGATATCAGGAATGTAGAAAAGAGTGGGTGGCATGGGCCAGGCAGCAAGATAAGTTTTAAGTGATGATAAGTCGTTTGGAATAAAATCTCTAATGTGCTTCCTGACATTTTCCAGTGAGTGTCCTCTGCCTGTGTGGCCAGAATTAGATGTCAATAGTTTAGAAAAGTGAAATTCTAACTGCTGATGACTCTAAGGCCGACTCAGAGAGAAATCAAGGAGCACTTTGTGTGTCAGTCTGTCTGTCCATGACTGTCTCTCTGTGTGTGATGTATCAATCAAAGGGAGGAAACCAGATCATGAGGTGGATGTCTGGTCCGTGTCAGACATTTATATTAGTAACCTCTGTCTGGCTGGGAACCTTTATTGTTAATGTACCACCACATTTTTTAGAACCACCTGATTTGGTGCATTTGTCCTGTGCAGTCCTCTTGCTTTGTAACCCATCAAAATGAAGCAGTGTGTTACAGGTTGTGTGCATCCCTGAGCTGCAAGCAGAATGTTTCCCTCTCAGCAAGAATTGAACACAACCAGAAAAAGTAAAATCAGCCACTATTTCATGAGAAAAAAATCAAGTATTAAAGAAAAGTCTGAAAGAATTATACATTATACACATATCTAAATTATGTGAGAGAATAACTTCTTTCTCTTCTGTCCCTAACCCATTAAGCATCTTGCAACCAATCAGTTTTATCTTCTGACCCCTGAGGGTCTCAAGGTTGGGAACCATCGCTATACATTATATATCTTGCATGCAACCAAATTATCAATAACCTTAATCCTGAGTTGTGCCAAATGTTGAAATAAAATATTGCATTGGAGATATGAGTGTACAGCTTTCCTCTCCTTCTTTGATGTCCGTGAGTAAACAGCAGTTTTTCTTTCACTGCCTGACGCTGCCATTTGTCACCCATGACAAAGGCTTTATTGATTCTGATAGATTGACCATAAAAAAGGAGAAATCACTTTGAGAAAAGTTGATTTACCCATTTTACTACTTTATCTCAAGGGTTGCCTCACCTGTACGCTCAGGTTCATGCCCATAAAAGGCTTTCTTCCAGGAAGAAGTGGGCGGGGTTATGGTCCATGGAGCGTGCGGACGTGTGTGAGTGTGTGCCGACAGCTGGTGAGTGAGACAGGAGGAGCAAGATAAGAGAAAAAAGCGTATACCTGATACCTTGTTGCCTAGCAACCCCAGAGCATAATAATGACTCTGTGTTGCAAGTCTTCCGCTTACGTGTGCGCCCCTGTGTGTCATCCAGACCTCCCGCTCTCCACCAGGTGGTGTGTCTACCTGTCCGACGGTGCAGATTTCGCGTCATCTCCGGTGATTGCTTCAGCCCAATCTCCTGCAATAAAAACCATCACTCAGATATGATCAAGCTTGATGTGACTCACCTGTGCAGTAGCCGCAGCATTATTTTGTAATGATTTATTTTGACCTCACTGTTAAATGAGCAACAATAGCTACAGTATGATGGACTGAAAAGAGCTCTGAGAGGAGATGTTTTCACTTATAGTGGAAATCGTTAGTCTAGACTAGTCTAGTTCCTTCAGTGTCCCAGGACCCCTCATGTCTAGGAAGGAAATTGTTACTTATAGTATGAGTCTTGTCTCTAAAACTGGGACACACACACACGCCATACACATAAACACACTTGTATTATCCAGTGTTGAGGATGAGGTAGCCAAAAAATGATGTCATAGCCTGATCACTTTACCCGTCCTCCTCCTCTTCCTCCCAGGACCTGGATGTCAGATCAATGAGGAATGGAGGGAATGAGAGAAGAGGGAGACTGAGTGCTTGCTTGGGTGAGTGGCTGCTCAGAGAAAGAAAAAGAGAAAGCTGAGTTATTGACAGGAAGAAGCTGAATGATGCTGAATCACTCAGAGCTAATGTCTGAACTCTTACTGATACCATGCCATGTCAGCTATTCCCTACACTGTTTGGCAGGGCTCTACATATGGAGTTGGACAGCGATGTTAGCCTGCTGCAGAGAGGCCTGGCACAAATTAACGTGAGGGAATCTCCTGGGAATCAGCCTTTGGTCTCTCTCAGTGGTCAGGGCTGTTATGAGGAGGTGTGTATGGGTCACTGGATTCCTCGAGCATGAGGTAAAGTCATGAGTCATATGAGGGTGGCCCCGGGCTCACAGGCCATAGACTTCAGCCATATAATAATAAAACTTTTAGACATTAGAGCAGAAACCAATAACAATAATGTATCAGTCTCCCAGTTTTCTGAGGAAAGTAATATTTATGTGCACCTCCTCTCACTTAAGAATCTCTATCACTGGCTTTAGCATCAAGAGTGTGTGGAATTTCAAACATGGTTAGGATGATGTACGGTATGCTTGAGAGGACAGCACATTATTGTACAAGTAACTATGCAACGTCACCACAGGTCGATACCATGACAAGACCTAACCACTGACAGAGAAATGGGTGGAAGCAGCAGTACTTTGTACTGTTCATTGAAGTTAATATTCATTGATTAAGTGGGTCAAAGTTAACAGGTAGCAGCGCTCCATGAATCCCCTTTTGTGAAACCTCTCAGTTCCAATTATAACTGGGCAAACACAACCAGCACAAACATGAAGTCAGGGACTCATTTCTAATCATGATTCCACAGTTCCACAGAAGAATGGAAAATACATTAGTGGAGCCTCTTCAGACATATTTTGGGATGAATGAGCTAAATTCTGAAGCAACTATCAAATTTAGACAAAATCTGTCCCAATGAAGATGGTACCCAGGTAAAGGTACATTCAGTAACCAAGCCAGTTTATGATCTGAGAGCACTGTCATGCTCCTTTAGGTGGTTTCCTTCCCAATGAATTATGTTTTTTTGCTGGGTTTTAAGTTGAACCAGCACAAAAACATCTAGCAAACACAAAGTGACATTAGCATTCATTTGGAGTTGTGATTGCGTCCACCTGACCAATCCAAGTCCAATATTCACTCTTCTCTTAGCACTGGTTTTGTCTCCACAAACTCCTGAGAAAAATAAATCTGGCTTTTTAGCTAATAAATGATCAACCGTTCACTGTTTGTCTGTCATTAGTGCTGAGCAAGTAGTGCACAATGGGTCCATCAGATCTTTCTGCTGCAGCTGAAATGATAAGAGCAGTTATGAAAGCAGTGAGACTGAACCAAAACAGGAAAGCTGAAGGCCCTAAAACTCAACACAAAGAGCTAAAAGAAAGCTGTCTGTACAGCTGAGGGGAACTCCAGAGGTGGGTGATGATTCTCATCCTCTTAAGCAAATCCCCTCATAGTCATTTAATTCACTGTTAAAATAAACATAATGATTATAGCATATTAAAGGAGGAAGACTTTAGTTTCTTAAAATATTTTAAAATCTGTAATCTCCCAATAATTCAGTAGGTTACATCAATTTGTGTTAGTGATGCAGCGCTATACCACATCAATAACTGCTCCTACTGACATACTGATTTTTAAGCGACTCCTGCACATTAATTATTTGAGTGATCCCTTTAGATTGGATCTAATAACTAGTCTGAACCCAGTGATCAGAGTAACCATGGCATCAGCAAGACAAGACGAGCAACTCAGCAGATGGAAACTCAGTTTAATAGTTTTGTTGACTGTATAATTTGTCGGGCAGGTCTTTCCCCTCTGATTGTTTGTAGTGGGTGTCACCTTGGTGTTATGTGTTCAGTTTTTCCACGCCTCTCTGAGCCAAGATCATGTTTTTTTCAGACAGCATGCAACACATTAGCAGTGCTTCATAAATAAAAAGCACCATTTGTTAATGTTTTGATTCAAAAGAAGTCACACATAATCTCACATTTGAGATTAAAAGGAATTTCCACAGAAACTGTACAAAGTAGATAGTAAAGTAGTAGTAGTAAACATCTCATATCAGTGTTTGCAGAGAAGTCAAGTTTGTTATTGTGTTGATAGGTGTAGGTACAGTGTGATAACACTGTGATAACAGATTAATGAGCTCTCTGTCATACCTTCCCTTCAGCACTGAGCAGCACTGTTATGGCTTAGCATTCTTCTGCTATGACAGATGCAGGACATCCAGTACCAACAAAGAAAAAATAAAAAACATCAGAAGTCAAAAGATATGTTTTGGAAAGTGTCATGCAGGTTGGTCTGTACTCACTATAGGACAAAATACATGATTATGATGGCTGGGTTGTAAACAATAGGCCCTTCATTGCGCATACTGCCGCTCTGTCACATTGTCATTGTCAACAGAGCCCTCATTAATGTTATTAGTAACACCTGCGCTTATCCTGCTATAACAAGTCATAGTGTGAGAAAGGCCAGAGTTCGTTCCCAACACAGTCTTTGTGGAGTTTGTATTTTCCTCAACAAGTTCATCCTACATTCCAGACATGTGCATAGTGAATGAATGGCTCTATGCAAAAAGGAGATACTATGCCCTAATCTTCAATGCCCTATTGTGACGATCGGTATACTGTATATGAATCTCTATTTTGAACTTGTGGGAACTGTGCAAAGCCTGCACTAATGGACCAGATTTGTTACACTGCAGCCGCCATGAAACTTAAGTGTTTAGTTATTTTCAAGATGTGAAGAGTTCCTCAGCAGCACATCAAAAAGTTTGGTGACAGTAGTCTGCCTATGGAATTTTTTACAAATACTTAAAGATGCCCTGTGGGTTTTTTGACCACTAGTAGTGCTGTGGAGCAATAGTGTATGAGTGGGTCCTTGTGTTGTTTGTATCATGCACGCGTACAATGATACATGCACAGGAGCCTGTTTCATGCTATTCAATAGGTGGCAGCAGTAACACACACAAGTAGAAATATAGCAGTGTGCCAAGGAAGGACGTGAAGAAGAAGATTACTGGCTAGTGGACATGCATGTAAACAATGTTGGATTTTTAAAAATGAGCTTTGTAAATATTTTATAGCAGGGATGCATACAGTGCTTTTTGGTTAATAACACAGACTGTAAACATAACTTCTGTTTGTTTTAAAGAAAACCCGCAGGGCCCCTTTAACATGTCAGTTTTCCAGTGTGTCATAACATAAACAGAATTAGTACATAGTAATGAGAGTAATAACATAGGACATGATTGCAGCCAGGTGAGATGAGGTGTGCAATACAATGTTTAGGAGACCTGAGTTTTGCAAAACGTTGCTATGCCTGTACGTTGTCATGCATTTGTCCTCATAGGTGATGATGTGGGAGAGAGCAGCGGAGGGGAAAACCGAAGACATGTTTGGGTGATTGGAGCATTGCGAGTCAGCAGGGTGAGAGCAGGCAAAGAAGGCCGTCTATTGTTGTAGAGAGAATAGAAACTCTCACACAGCCAAATTCCATCCTACCAGTGCGGTCATGGTGGCAGCACTCTGATAAGCTTCTTCTGAACCATTCTCAAAGAGTCTGTTGTCATGTTCCACCAGATCAAAATTTTCTTCCCCCTTTTGAATACCCCTGTGGCCTATTTTAAAACAACAGCTCACATATTTGGTGGTTCACAGTGTCCCATGCTTGTGAATGTGTACATTGATGCCTATTTGATCTGAGAAATCTGTGTTGACAGGTCACCTGTGGGAAGTGCCATTGTTCATCTGTGTGTATCCACTTTATGGATTAGGTGTGGTGCTCCAGTCACTGTTCAGTGCAATTACACCTGAATGAACTCTGGAGTGCCACACTAACATCATAGCCTCTCTACTTGCGTCACTTACTGTGGTTGACGCTGCCTGGATCTCTCCGTTTCTCCACCCACAGCATCCATTCCACAGTATCAGTGCATTTGAACACAGAATCAGACTTTGGATGGAAACCATGGCAATGACTTGTTACCACAGCAGTGACTCGCCACCACAGTCACCACAGCACTGGGCAAAGCTTCTGTAGACGGTTGCAGAACCACAGTGTTTTCCTCCACTGGTCTCTAAAAAAAATCTATCACCCTATGGTTTCTAAGCCTTTTCATTCTGTAATGTTTAAACCATGGTCTCTGCTTCATTAAAAAAATGGTTTTCTAACTCTTTTCTGTGTGAGATATATGCTGCAGCCCGTCTAAACAACAGTTGAGAATTGAATCTGGAAGTATTTATTTTGGATATATATTTAGCTTATGACCACCGGCTTGGATCACGCCAACCATGCTAACTAGCTGGGGTAGGGCTATATTTACAGAGGGCTGGGCATCCATCATCGCAGTGCAAAAGCACAGACAGGCAGAGAGCGAGGAAGGGAAAGTGTGGCCCATCAGTCACCACAGTCCAATCCCAGGGCTTGCCTATTTAAAACACCTCACAATTTGACCACAACAGTGCCACAGGTCATGCTGCACTACTGGATCTACAGCGCAGCATTAAATATCTGCATCCTTTCACCATGCCATCTAAAGTGCACAAGTGCATACCTGTACTCATGCTCATATTGCATGTTTTTTTGTTTTTTTTTTGCATGCACACGTGCATGCATCCCAAGAAAACCCAGAATGGAAAGTGTCCGATGACAGAAGAAAGGGCAGGAAGGGGAAAAAAGCTGATGGTGACACCTGGGCTGTCTGCCTTGGCACGCTGCACCTGAATGACATCAGACATACAGACAAAATAACACATCAACTGTCAAATACAAATGGGATAGACTGTCTGATGCTCCAAATAGATGGCTAGACAGATAGTCAGGCACACAGCCTGCAATGACAGATAATGTTAAAGCAGACAGACAGACGGACAGGCGCAAGGTCAGAGAGTGACTGGCAGACATACAGACATGCTGTGTCACTGCTTAAGACAGAGCGATACTGAGACTGGGATTCCTGCATTATGTGTTTGACCTCAGCATGAGTGTCACGATGCGGAGAAATCCCATGGCTCCATAATGAATCCTTTATATGAATGTGTTTTTGTATACATATTGCCATACTTTTTTTTTTTTTTTTTTAGATTATCATCTGAATATATTTTGCACAAAGTACAGAGCAAATGGTAACAGCTGAATAAGAAATATACCAATAAATGCCTGGAAATAGTGATTAATAACCAAAAAAAAAAAAAAAAGTGCAAAACAGATATTCAAATATATCAGTGCTCAATTTAACTGCAGTATTTGTGTTTTCATTGCTAATATGGTTGTTTTGCCTTTCATCACCCAAAGGTTGCTGAAGTTAATTTCTGGGAGCTGCCCAGGACAACCACAGTTTTCTGCTGCTGACCACTGAACAGTTGGGACTTAAGTACCTTGTTTACCACAATAATCATTGTTGAGGTAGATGACAGGGGTTGTCATCCATCCCTCACAGATTTTGCCAGGCCCTTAGGGGAATTGAATCATATTCAAAGAAATCCTGTGATCCTCCAGTCACAAGTTTGCTTCGTATCCAGCGCCCAGTTTGCTTCCAACTTCTGATGTGTGGATATGTGTGCGTTGCTGGCTCAGGCAGCAGATCGTATAGGTTGCACCGATGCCCTGCAGCATGAGGTCTGATGGCTTGGCATTTTCATCATGGGGCCAAGTCGTTAGCACATTGCAGTGGAGAATAAACCCGCCATGTAGGGACATTTGTCTGTGAGCTCAGAAACACTGAAACCCAAGAAGCCTCTCGAATCCCCCCAACTGACTGCTTCTGGAGTATTAATAACACACACCCATATACACACTCCCATCCTACTGCTGATTAACAATGACCCCAAAGATTTTTTTCTGATGAGTGTTGAAAAAAGGTGTCACTGCATGCCTAATCCTTGGATCGTCAAAGTCAGAAAAGCACCTTTTCACCCTTTCCCCGCTGCATGCACACTGTGCTTCTAGGAAAAAAAACTGACTTTAAACACAGTGCATGGGGTTCATGGTAATGTTGGGGTCACGTCTGGGCTGTGATAAGGGTGTGTGTATGTGTCAAGTTTAATGACATCATGTAAATGAACACCCCTGCTACCCGCTGTCCCCTGACCATGTGAATGCACAAGCCTCCTGGATGGTGAGGTCATGATGGTCTGTAGATCCTTGTCATGGAGGGGGGGCCGGTTGCTAAATACAGAGTAAGGGTGAGGGGAATGCTGGCTATGCACACCAAGTATACTATATACTATGTTTGGTTCCCCCACTATCACCTTTTTACTCAGTGTACCCGCTTACAACACCTACTGTGTGTGTATTATCCTCAAGCTGCTGGTTGCTTAACTGCTCTGCATAAAGGGTATTTTTGAGATGCACTGGGGTAGTTGTGGATGCAACATAAAAAGCCAAGATTGACTTGGCTATAAACCTGAGCCACAGCTGCTCCAGTCGGTGAGCACTGTGTTTTACGACCTGTGGGCTATGAACAGAGACACATACAGTGGCTCAGATACACAGGTGCTATAAATCATGCATGTGTTGATAGCTCTTAAGTGTGACGTGTGTGTTTGTGTGGTATTGGTGGTGGGGTTGCAGGCTCAAGAACCAAAACAGTGGGGAAAAGGAAGCACAGGAGGCAAAGAGTAAAAAATGTGTGTAGTTTTCACGAAGCAAACTGTTGAAGACAATGTTTGCTGTTGTTGTTAAATCTGTTATTGTGCCTCTTGCTTGCAAAAACTAGTCCAGCGGTGCTTTGGAAAAGTACCAGCAACACAGACTCAGAAGACGGGGGAAGCCTGTGCTGCATTCCTGAGTCTTGAGAGGGGTAATCACTCAGTGTGATGTCATGACAGGTTCGTAGGTTGTGTTCACATACATGTCCAGGCAGAGCACCGATGTCAACACCTCACCGCACACCTTTCCCAGACAGGAACAATTCATTCCCTCTACTCTCCATCAGTAGTCTGAAGACAGTGTTTCTCAAGATATGTTACAACAATGACTATGATTCATGAAGATAAATGAAAACAGCAGCATAACTGTACATCAGTGACACTTTGTGACTTTCCAATGATTTTACATGATTGGACCTTATTACTTATGTAGACACATTAGCTCTGCAGATGAATGGCAATGTCAGCTCACCTCTTTGTGCCAGATTGAAAGATCTGAACAGACATTCGTGGCCTTTTCCTGTTTTGCAATCATTTTGTGAAAACTTCAAATTTTTCAAATGTTATTGATCAGTACCAAATACCTGAAAAATGAACGAGAATCTCATCCTCAGTGGTACCGGTCTGTTAGCACGCTAACATGCTAAACTCAGATGGTGACGATGGTAAACAATATACATGTTAAACATCAGCATGTTAGCATTGTTGTTGTGAGCAGGTTAGCATTGAGCTCAAAGCACTGTCGCAGCCTCACAGAGCTGCTAGCATGACTATAAAGTCAAAGCTGGTCTGGATGAAGAGCTGCTGGTCTATATAGAGAATTGCTGCAGGTGTTCAAAATCATCAAATGTATAAAAGTGGCTCTGATGGGTGTGGACTTGTAATAACACTGGCATACTGACATCAGTGTACAGTGTCATATTAGGGTTTAAACCAAAATGTTGTCCCAGTATCTTAAATGTCAAACCCATCAAATCTACACTCGTGTCTGGAGTGACAAATACAAGCCCTGATATTATCTGTGGTGTGAGTGAACTCGTCTTCCTTGCTTCATCATAGTGGTCGACTCCAGTGTGTCAGCAAAGTCATCAGACTGTCTGTCTGCTTGCATTGTTTTTATTTCCAGTATCATTCACGTCAAACAGAATATGTCTGTCTCCCACACATCCTCTGCATATTTCACATAATCCATGAGGCGCAGCTGAGACCGCCGGCATATTCCATCCCTGCAGGATGTGAGTGTGGTCCGTGATAGAAAAATAAACCAGGCTTTTCATCATGGGAGGCAATATTCAGTCAAGGAATCCCAGGCAGACAGACTTGTCTTACTCAAGAGACAAATGGTTTTTCTCTCCCCTTTTTTCTCCAAATCAACACACTCCTGTTCCACATATCCATTTTATGCTGGCTTGTGAAAGGGCAAAAGAAACCACATCGTCCAAAAAAAGAGTCTGCATAGCCGAGAGAGCGCGCTTATGTTGGCAAAATGCACAATTTAATTGCTGGGCTAGTAAAAAACACGATTTGTCTCAGGGATTCCCCCTCTGATACTGCACACACACACACACACACACACACACACACACACACACACACACACACACACACACACACACACACACACACACACACACACACACACACACACAGTAACTGCCTGGTTTGTGTGCAGAGACATTTAGACTTTCAAAAGCAGCATTGTGTGAAGGTCAGGAGAGTCTGTGGAATGGAGATCTATCGTTGTGACATTCTCCATTCTGTGAGAAAGGCTGGACAGCCGGCTCCTGTTTCATAGGCACCAGAGGAGCGCTGGATAAAAGGCAAGGAGTGTATTAGTGTTGCTGCATGCGTATGTGCATTTGTGTGAGGCCTGAGAGCATTAGAGAGACAATGACTACTGAGATTCTGATCTTATTATGACTGTCTGCCTTTCAGGCAGATCAGACATGAGTGACTAAGACACAGGGGTATCAGTGATTTTGTCCTACAAAGGATGTCATCACAAAAAAGACTCCATAATCACAAAGTTTTTATGCTGATACCATAACTATTGCACATTAACCAGGGGTGGAGCATTTAATGGCCGCTCCAGCCTGTAACTGAAGTTTCAGGTGCAGAAACTGCAGTGTGAGCTAATCCTGATGATGCCATCAGTTCTGTGAATTCATACGACACATCAGAATGGTGTAAAGTCACAAGTCCAGCATGTCCCCGAGACAGCTGCCACAGGACAACATGGGCCATTGTTTGAGATATGTTTGTGGTTGCTGGGGTTATTTCATAATGAGTGGACTTTGAGCCTCTTCAAAGACAGAAAGTTTAACAAAGGGTAATATTTCAACATCTTTGCCAAGAAATGAAACACAGGGAGGGCAGTGCTTTACAAATATGTTACAAAGCAAGACAAAATCAACCACAGCCTTCTCTTTTCACTTTTATTTCCTCTGTATCTTCTATCTTCCTCTGTATTTTTTGTCCATTTGCTCTTGTACTCCTTTCCACTCTGTCAGGTCAGTCATTACATCGTGCTCTCTTGTAAATGGCCCTCTGTACATTTCCAGGTTGGCAGCAGGTCAGCTGTAAATATTTGCCCAGGACTGCCTCAGAAATAAGTTACAGGAATGGCATGAGAAACAGAAAGCTGACAAGCTTACAGTATCGATCTTTCACAGAGCTGCTGTCAGTCTCTTCTCACTGAGGTCAAGATTAGTGCACTGCTGTATATCTTTACTTGGCATGAAAAAGGCTGTTATTTGTCATCCCACAGCCATAACTGGTTTTCAGTCTGATTTTTCAATAGCCCTGAAAACACGTGCAAACAGCAGCTGAGTTTTGCAAGTCAGGAATAGTGTTGGTGACACAGGCATGGCCAGCGGTGCTTCCTGTAGGTGTGTCTGATTCCATTCAAACTACCTGAATCACTGGGTCATCCTGTCAGGTTAACCCAACCCTAAACTGTAAACTGACATGAAGTGAAGATGGTTTATCTATTAGCTGCCAACCGTTAGAGCCCAGACCAGTTTTATAGTAGCCCATTTAAATATTCATCATTCACAACTTTGACTTTAAGTTATGATGTAGCCACACATGTACTAGATTAGGTTATTTGCTTTCATTTGGCCTCCACTCACTCATAAAAATGCCAGGAATTTACAGTGTCTTGACATTCAGCAGGGTTTCACTGTTAAAGTCTGGCTCATTTTCTGCATAGACAATGTTTGATGGCTGGTAGTTGGAGCGTTTCCAAAACCTGGATGGGCATGAAATACCAGCTGAATCATCATTAAAAAGATGAGGAACTGAAAGAGGAACAAAATGTCTCTTTGGTACAAAGCCCGATTCCAGAAAAGTTGAGACGCTGTGTAAAATGTGTATGCGAGTGTAATAATTTGCAACAGTTTTCTGAAGTGTTCCTGAGCTCATGTAGTAATATCCTCTATACAGTCATGTGTTCACAGTGTGGTGAACCTCGCTCCATCCTTGCTTGTGAACGACTGAGCCTGTCCAGGATGCCCCTTTCATACCCAATCATGATACTATCACCTGCTACCATTGAGCGGGTTTACTTGTGGAACTGGTAGAACTGCAATTCCAGTGAAAACAATGAAGTATTCTCATTTTGCTTCAGCTCTGATTTGTATTCTTCTATATATGTACATGTACTAATCTATTCATTTATTCATTTTAATCAATTTACCATGGCTAAAATACTACCAAAACCAGTAGCCTTTACTGGTTCTCTATCTCTATCCACACGAGAAGAAAGCCTTACAAACCACAGTCCAGCGTTTATTGGTGCTGTCCTCGTTGTGCCACGTAGAAGTGGGTGAAAGGCAAAAACAATGGAGGGCAGTGAAAATATGACTATCCAGGATGTTTGCTCTGCTAATGACTTATGACAATAATAAGCATCCTTCTCTGTTTTCCTCTGCCCTGCTCCTTAGCCCTTCCTCTGTGTCTCAACAATGTAATATCTCCCTGAATTGTGACATGTCACTTTCTCGGTTGTCAATGCGTTGCATCACATCTCTCTCCTGATGTGATGCAATGAGAGTGAGTCACAAGCTGAACCAATAACCCTGGTTCAAGTTTATCAGATACCCCGTGGTAGTTTCAGTGATGTTTTTTGTGCAAATGACAAACATACCAAACATACATTCACAAGGCCTGAGGCGAACACATCTAATGGAAACAATTTAAATAATCCTTGGAAGTATTCAGAGGAATGCTGCAAGCTTCAAAAATATCTCATCATCTTAAAAGCACCCGGGAGTGCTCTGCTCTTTGTCATAAGAAATGCATGCGCATGTCTTGATCATTCAGCATTGTTCTTCCTCTGCATTCACCAGGCGCTTCAGTGGGAGCTCAGACTTCAGTAAAGGCCAACATGACCGCCACAGGTTCTTCTCCTCAGGTCTTCACCTCCCTGGAGGGTCAGAGCACACAGAGGTGTGTTCACAGTGATCAAAGGACTCACCGCTGATTCTCTTTCATGCCAAACAAAAGCGATAAAACACAGCCTCTGACTGAAAGCTGTGGCAGTGGAACATTCCAGCAGAGAAACATGATATGTTTGCTGGAAAAAGAGCTTTGAAGTTACCTGAGCACTGCTGCCTCATCACAGGTTTACTCAGGTTACTACAGCCGGCTCTGAAGGCCTACACATACTGGGAGTAAGAGGACAAGAAAACATCTGTGTAAAGCGCTATCAACTCTGTGAGTCAGTCCTCCTTGTGTAAATTATGTTTCCTTCAGATCGTACCCATACAGAGGAAGAAGAAAGTGGCCCCGGGCTACACTTACCACACATACCCTGCTGTCCCTCCTTCCATTGACTCCACGCCTCGTTTATCACATTCCGGTATTTTCCTGTCACAACCTGCACCTGAACTGTAACACTGTGTTTCAGAGTGCATGTGTGTGTTGTATGTTTGTCATAGAGGTGAGCTATCACTCCACCAAAGGGATAAGTCATTGCCACCTATAAATCCTACCAGTGCTAGTGTCTGAGATCGGAAACACTTTGTCACAGTGGTTCATTGTTGGCTTCAACAGAGGTAAAACTTAAAGGAAAGCTACTGTTTATTACAACTTGGGTTTTATTTTGTTGCTCCAGCTATTAGCTAAATCATTTATGACTAAGCTGTGCTCACCAAGTTAACTGCTGAGATCACAGAACATGGAAACATTAATGAAAAGTCACACAGGGCAAGAAACACAGGAAAACAGGTTGTTAAGAAACTTATTTGGAAGAGAAAACTGAGGCAAACAGTAAACCAAAGTCTGTTGTAAACATACGGATAGATGCCCTGCTTTAGCTTTGACCTACCACAGCTGCCCTAGTTCTCAGCTCTGCTGTGCAATGAGGGATTAGTGAAATTGCCAGCACCATTACCTAACTTTATCCTTGAAATTAACCTTAACCTTCCCTCTGCGTTTTGTAGCTCAAACAACAGTCTAATCTTATTAATCGTGGCAAGTGAACTTGATATTATTCTTGCAGTAGATGAGGTGAATTACTGAAAGTTTGGTCAGCAAAATATGGCTCATATCTCCGCTGTTAAATGTCTAATTAAAGCCACTTGCCAAAGTCATGAAACAGATAGTGATATCAGTTCTACACTGACAGTGCTTAATAGCTTCCATTAAGCTTTTTCTTTCCATTGGTCAGTCTTTGAGATGATCTTATCTCAGAGTGTAAATGCTAAACACTTTCACCATTACTGCATAATACATCCAGGTTTAAAAGCCTTGGTGCCCGGCCGTCTCCGACCATAACAATGTTTCATAGTGATGTTGTTCAGTAATGCTTGGCATGCAAGCAGCGCCTGAGGTGGGAGCGTACTTCAGAATATAGCAAGGCCCTCGTGGGATTTTTACGCACATTCCATAGGAACAAAGCAAAAGCTCATAAAGCGACCTCTCCTTAACGGGAAGCTCAGCTCTTAAACCTTCAGAAATGAGACGCCTTTCGCTTTGGACACTGTGAACACCAGGAACAACCAGGAAGTGTTTTGACTCCTACTGTATGTGTATAAATACTGACGTAAAACTGAAATAGCAGCTTCCCACCGGTTGTGCCCATACCCAAGGGGATTATGGGAAAGTGCTACCACCATGCCAATGGCTCCCCAGTGTGGCATTGTGTGTATGTGTGTGTCTATTGTGCCTGCCTTCAAATGCCCAGGCTGTGCTTATTTCTTTCCATTTATTCATCGGGAGTTCAAGAGTTCTGCAGTAAAACACGCAAAGATTTCTTGGATGAGGCCGACAGACAAGAAGCTGGTTGAAACCCCCCTCCCTCTCCCCTTTTATCCTCGCAACAATCACACTTCCTCACTTCAAACACTTTGTTATTTCAGCTTCTTTGTGTTTGTGGAGGGTAGACTGAGGATCCACTGGTGTATGGGGAGCTTGTGAGGCCATATCCTCTTAAATTGTACTCTACTATTAGCTCAAGCAATCTATAAACAGCAGCCATGTTATGTTTATACGTTTTTAGCCCAAATTATCATGCAGCGGCTGCGTCGAGGCCACCAGCATTTCCATGGCATCAGAGCAGCAGTGATCTCACACGGGCCACCCTCTCTTGACGTCTCTCTGTTTGTCATTGCTAGTTTCAGCTCTCCGCTCTGTTCTTCTTTCTTTCCTTCTACCATGTCAGTACTGTTTTGAGTCAGGAACTGGTCAGGGAGGAATGTGGTGGCACAGCAGCATGACACAGATGGTGCACCCACACGGACACAACAGAATTCAGAGAGAAGGAGGGGGAAAGAGTGGGAAAAAGGTGTTGTGGTGGGACTTGTTGGTGAGGTGTTGGGACTTTCTGACATCCAGTGTATTAAAGAGAAAACCACATTTGCAGCGGGTGCCGTCATTGTATGGAGGAAGTAAGGACACTAATGTAACCACAAGGGTTCAAATAAAGCAAGGAAGTGGTTCGCGTGTTGCCTCCTACATTCCTGGCTGTCATTTTTCTTTAAAAGAAAAAGGCTCTGACACATTCAATCAGTGAGCTATGAAGACTTTTCATGACGTGTGTGTGCTTTTACAGAGTGCATGCAGGTATGTGAGCGTGTGTGTTTGAGCTGTTGTTTTCTATGTGTACAGTGACTCAGGATCCCACTTATGGTTTGAGGACTGATGAAGGACCCAGCTGAGAAGTCATTTTTGTGGGATTAGCTTGTGAAGTGAGTCTCCTGGTTGTCTCCAGGAGATTCAAGCTTGCGCTGCAGAATGTGCTCAGGGGTGATGATGTCCCATGTATGAGTGATACAGTAACTGGTGTGTCATGTGGTGAGAATGTACTGACCACCACGTGGCTTTCAGTTTATCAGCTCATCACACCAGGATGCATAATCGGTGCGTGTCTGAATATTTACAAAATAGATTTTGGTCACATTGTGCTCTCATGACCCTGAAGGGAAAAACAAAAGTAGTACATGTAGAGGACGCTGGACTTTTTGCACTTTCTGTGACCCAGTAAAGTTCACAAAATGCAGCAAACAAAGGGCTTCAGGGCCGATACAAGCAACTAATTAACCAGCAACTTTTTCCCTGTATCCATTTTGAGGTGTGGAAACCTACAACAACAGCAACCATTGGACCACCAACCATTTTTCTCTCCCTCTCATTTTCTCCAACCACACTATCAGCCCTGGCTGATATTATGTAAAGCCTTTCCATGGCAGCTGGTCCATGTTTCCTGAGTGAAGCATGAGCATCCATTGTGGAATAGGATCAAAACGAAAGAAGCAGAATCTGCACTTAAAGCTCTCAGCACACTCCCTGTGAAACCTGCCATCTCCTCTGCAGTTATGTGCACACTGCAATAAATATTGTGTGCAAGTGAGTCATTGAGATTGATCTGACAGTGGGCTTTTACAGCCGCAGGCCACTCGCCTGAATAAATACAGAGGTTATCTGACTGCTGCTGTGATCTGGAAGGAGGTGGAAAAGGAAGTGAGTGGTTCAGGGGTTAATCATTGGACAACAAACCCAGCATAATTATCAGGTAGCCGCACAGTTTCCATGGCCACACGCCACAATGTTTCAGATTTTGAAAGGAGTGCACCAACCCTCAGTTACATAATTGGTGACGTTTGAACATGAATTCAACAGGCCTTACTCAGGTTGTTTTCAGTGTGTAGGAGAGATCATTCATGTTTGGAACTTTGGGAGAAACTAACTACTTTACTGAAACAACACCAAAAGTTTTCAAAAGGGAGGCCAAAAATGATCAATGTTAGAGTGGGAATCAATTAAAGCCCCCATTTAGAATCTTGGAATTTCCTACTTTGGCATCCCAAACAGTAGTATTGATCAAGACACTGCAGCAGACACCAATGCAGAAATGAATCTATGAATGCAACAAACTCTCACCAGAGAAGCTCATTCTTCCACTAACAAAAACCAGTAACATCAGAATGATTTGATATATACTATAGATCCACAGTTTCCCCTTCTTTCCCTTTTTGTCGTGTGTTTCCCTTCTCCCCCTGTTTCCTGTCTGTCCCCCATGTCTTTACTGGTGTGTGTCTCCCTGCAGGGGTGTGGCTAACAGGTTGGGCTTTGTCTCCTCTGCCTGAGTGCAGCTGAACTCAATCATTCAATCAAGACTCACCTGTCACCACAATACATAAGCCTTTCCTCGCCTGCTTGCCAGCCTTCCTGACTTCTGTGCTCAGGTGCCTTGCCCTCCTCCTCATCAAGACCTCCCCACAGCAGTTTAAAAAATATGCATTTCTTGACACTGAACTATGGTGACAAAAACAATGCCTTGCTATACTTGAAGAGAGGAAAGCTTTAGAGCAACATCTGTGTGTGTGTGTGTGTGTGTGTGTGTGTGTGTGTGTGTGTGTGTGTGTGTGTGTGTGTGTGTGTGTGTGTGTGTGTGTGTGTGTGTGTGCAAATGACAGCTGTGACGCTGAGCATAAACACAAACTAAATGTTCAGACATTAGTTTCTATCCATCCACATCCTCTTCTTCCCCGGTTCCCTCTTTTGTTTATTTTTAGGCCATTTATAATTTATATTTTTAGTGTGTTTGCAGTTACTTTAGGGTACTAACACCCACCTCTAAAGAAAGCCTCCTGAAATAGCACCACTGACAGACAGATGGAATAAAATGCAGCTATGTTGGTGAGGAACAGGGTACTGGAAAAAAAAAAAAAAAAAAAAGGAAAACAAAGAACAATCTTTGTGTTTATGCAAGACGGGCTTTTTCTTGGGTGTGTAAGGTCAGCAGTGTGTCGTCAGTGTGTGTGTGTCTGTGTATGTGAGTGTTTGGTGGACGTATGCCTGTCTGTGTTTCCGTTTGTGGTGCTTATGACTGTGCAGTAATCAGCCAGGAGGAAGAGCTTGTCTAAGTGCAGACAGCGTATCTCCCCTAGCCTGAGGATCCACCCGTTTTCTCATACAATAAGCACACTCATTCATGCACAGCTCCATTTGACAGACTATAGACAACAATGTGTGGGATTTAGATTACAAAAGCATTGACACGAATACCAGGAAGAAGCGAATGAAAAGTTTCACCAAATGGAATGGGCAAGTGAGACAACAGTGCAGCACTGTTTACAACAGCATACTGTAAATAGACACAATGGTCTTGACAGAAGGGCTATTTTTACCAACTGTGAAGCAAACTTGATATTGAGATAAGAGAATGGAAAACTGTGTCAGAGAGGACAAAATGGAGAAATGTGCAGGGCAAGTGTAAGGGAGGAGTGAGATAAATGTCAGTGAAACAAAAACAACAATAAAATTCCTGCTTAGGCTTTAATGCCAAGTGGTACCAAGGGTTGTGAGTGGCAGATCATTGGCTTGTTGGGTGTTTTTCCATCAAATCAAATCAATCCACTTTTTTACCTCATATATTTGAGGTCTAAAATTATACATGCAGAATTAGAATTATGTATATTTTTCAATACAGTTTTGCTGTTGTGATTTATAAACATTACTGGTTTTGACAAACCTTAGACAGCATCAACATGTTTTTTCATTGCTGTCTAATTCTAATCTCGTGTTAGACCTGTTAAGTTTGAAGAGAAAGCCTTGTGTTTTGATTTTTGGGAGCTACCCCTCTGTTTACTTTTGGATCATGAGCATTGCTTTCAAGGTAATTTTTCTTTCTTATCTTTTCTTTCATTCATTTTCTTGGATGCCAGAACTTTACAAGATACAGGTCATGTAAATAATGTGTAACACTTGCCATGGCTAACATGATAGCGAACATTTGCTTGTTTACACATCCAGCACACATGGAGCAGCATAAGCATTCAGCTCGCAAATATTCACTATCCTTGTTGCTCTGCTTTCACCACCACCATCTCTTGAGGGAAGTTTCTGGGTCTTTACCCTCTAAATGCTCCATTGTATTTGCCAGCTTGCAGCGTAATTTGTCTGCTGCTTGGTGCTGAGCAGGGAGGGCACAGCTGGTTTATCAGCACATTTATTGACAGCAATGAGACTAAACTAGCAAAGTTGCATGCTGTGGTACTAAATCAATCAGCTGAAAAATGCTCCATAGAGCTGACGGGAGCTGCAGAGTTTGGCAACGCCACCGTCCATATTACATAGTCATTTTAGCCATTGTTCGTGCAAAAATGCTGATTGGTGCAGCTTTAAATACATTTAAATGGTCATATAAGAAAATATTCTTCAATGAGGTGACACCTTGAGTATCTAGTCCCTAAAAGCACAAAGCACATCTTAGAAATGCATATGTCTTGGGAAAGTTGGCCATTCAGGAAATTTTAGACTCTGACATTGACTCACACATTGATAATGACAAAGGAAAGTGACGAAGGCAGAAAAGCAGAACAAGTAAAATAAAATCTCCTAGTTTTCAAAATAGGAAACGATAAGAGACAGACAACATTAGAAATTGGGCGTGGGCGCTTCTGAAGACGACTGACTAACCTTGACATGGAAAACTCTAACCTCATCCTAACTGTCTGCATAAGCCTACTGTGACACAACAGCACACAAAACATTTCTTTCAGTCTCACAAAGACAGAAACATCTGCGATCAATTACTCCCACCCACCCAGCTATAGAATCCAATAATGACTGTAAAAGCAATTTTCTTTTATGATGTTGTTTTCCCTGCCTGCCATCGCTTTCAGTAACTATAGAGATGGATGGCAAAGGCTGGCATTGACTCCAAAGAGTGCTGCTCGATTCAGTGGTCATATTAGGCTGAAAAAAAACCCTCCACCACTACTACGTTCACTGGATGCACTACCGGTGGTTTACCCTCCCTGTTTTCTCTATATAAGGTGCTATAATGAGATCTTACGCACACACTCACACACAGGAGTGACAGGAATTTCAGTCCTGGACAGTAGCCAGTACCTACTCACTCCACAACAACCACTCTTTGGACCTGGGGCCCAGCAGGGAATGAAGTGAGTCCACTGTGAACCAAGCCTCTCAAACAAAGACTTGTGGTGTGGTGACGTCACTTCCTGGCAGGCTGTAATTCTGTTTGATGTGGGGTGTCTGCTGGTGGACGAGGGGGCGAGGCGATACCCCACAGGGACGGACGTAGGTCGGAAGAGGCCAAGAGAGGAAAGAGGGCTGTTAATGAGCACAGAAGCAGGAGGATGTTGTGGTCGGTTACAGTGCGGCTGCTTGGTTTACTGAACTCATTTCCTTCTCAGGCTTCTGCAGCACTGAGACGTAATCACTCAGCAGCTTCTGACCTGAATGTTAGGTCAAAGAGAAAAAAAGTACAGTGAGGGAGTGTTTGAGGAGGAGCGGGAATTTGGTGACAATAAAGATGTCAGTGAGGAGCCTGTAATTAGTATGGAGGAACTCCCAGAGTCACAAACACACCTGCAGTCTCAAACAATCACACCACTGTCACAGAGACAGAGATGAAGAGAAAATGAAAACCGATGGGGAGGGCTGTGATTGAATTCCAGACTGGACAGTTCTGAAAGTTAGATACAAAATTAGAATGAAAAACAAACACAACCTGTGATTCCAAGAGAAACCTGAAAGTCCCGCTCTGTTTCAGTGATCTCAAACAGTCCTGTGGACATCATTTAGTTTCACAGCCTTTGTAAAAGAACTAAAAGAAGTATCCAGTGCAATTCAAAGACCCCAGACCTTGCTAATCCAGTGACATGTTACCCTCATCCTAGCTTACGATGAGGTTTCAAGGGATAAATTTCACTTAGAGCCCTGTCACACAAGCCAACCTCAAAGAACCAATGCAACAAAGGTCGATCTGTCAAGCGCTTTAACTGGTGACGAGTGAAAAAGCAGCAGAAAGACAAACTAAATAAACGACCCAACCATTATCATGCCACTGTGAATCTGTGAAGTACCACATTATTGTAAAACTGGGCAGGAATCTGCCTGATGAAAAGGAAAATGAATGTGTACATTTATAGTGCACTTTTAACCACAGCAAGCATTTACAAGTCACACACTCACACACACACACACACACACACACACACACACACACACACACACACACACACACACACACACACACACACACACACACCAAAGGCAGCAAACTAGTTTACTATGCAGGGTGCTGGCCTGAGCATCTGGAGCAGTTTGGGGTTCAGTGTCTCGTCCAAGGACACTTGGACATGTAGACAAGAGAAGGAGGTGGGGATCGACCCGCCAACCCTGTGATCAGTGGACGACCAGCTCGACCTCCTGCTCGCACAAAAATGTTGCTTTGCTTTACTCTGCTGTTGTATCAGCCAGCTGTTTTCAGAAGAGGCGGTTGTGGTCGAGCAAAAGAATTTTACAAAACTGTCTCCGTCACTTTTGCTTGTTGCTGTGAGTCAACACAAGTTATGTGTTAGCGAGCTCTGTGTAAATGCGCAACCTGCGCAAATACTTTGTGTTAAGTGCTAACAAAAAAATGTTAATGTGCTCATATGAAAAACCAAGATGGTAAACATGGCAAGCATTGTCATTGTGAGTCTGTTAGCATGTTGGATCCACAGAGCAGCAGGTGTGGCTGTAGACCAGGGCATCACTCACTCATTAGTTGAACTTTTGTTTTGAACACTGACTGCCTAATTGGTGGAGGTCTGACAGCACTTTTTAGTTCAGTATCTTGTTATCATTAATGCCAGTTTGATGTTCTCAGTCAGCCAAGCAGCAGATGATAGACAAGGCAACAGTGCCAGACTCAGTGCAAAAACTATGGCAATGGTCAGCCACAAACACTCAACAACAGCCCAGCATCGCCTCACAGTCCACTGTTAGCTTGATGTGACAGGGCTCATAGATTTTTGACACTGGTGTCAAAGGTAGTGCCCGACGACACAGTCAGCTCTCTAAGTTCTTTTACACTCAGGCTGTGACAGTTTGGGTTGGGTTGTAAGAGTGACTCCAACTAATCCAGCTCACAGGCAGAGGATCAGAGGACGTATAAAAACAACTGCTCCCACAGGGATGTGTCACATTCAGATGGGGGCCCTATTGTCCCCCGACAAAGCCTTGGTGCTATGTCACATTCCCGAAATCCACGCCGGGGAAGGGGGCTCAGGGAAGGAGTGATATTTTTCACACCGAGGCACAAAGCCACAGAGCGTCGGTCTCCATGAGTCACACATGGGGAGGAAAAGAGGCTGAGTAATCACAATAATAACCACCATCATCCTGTCGTCTCGACAGTCGCTACTAACCGGGACTCCTCACCCAATCAGTACAGTAATCCAGATTCAGATCACTCCTCAAGTTGAGAAAATATTGCTGTTGAATCAGCTGTGACGGTGGTTATGTGTGTGCTGAGCACGATAATTGTAGTGCGTTACTAATCACTTCCATCTCTCAGCTAGTAATGGGGCAGATTTTAGCAGGGCTTTTCACATGGCTGAGTCCACTAAAGTGGCCCACTGGGGCCTGACTGTACTGCCTTGTGCAAAGCTTACTGTCGTGTGTGGTGTGCTGATAAAGACATAGCAATATGGACTGGGAGATTAGTTGTGGTGTAATGGGCAGAGATGAAAACTAGATGTCAAGTCACTGCCAACTAAGTGCTTCTATGGGTTCAGCCCTTTCTCTTGCATGTGTGTGTGTGTGTGTGTGTGTGTGTGTGTGTGTGTGTGTGTGTGTGTGTGTGTGTGTGTGTGTGTGTGTGTGTGTGTGTGCTGGCACAGGGAGGTCAGGGGCGCGTCTGCCACGAGCTCAGCTCTCGCTCTGAGAGAAGCCATCATCCATGACCTCATCCAAGGAAAAAATCCCCCTCTCCTGCCTTCTTCTCCTCCCTCCTCTCTCCTCCAGCAGCTGAGCTCTGAGCGCTCCTTCTGCATTCCTGCTCTGTGAACAGCTCCCACACTGTCTCGAGGCTGCGGCAGGAGAGAGGGAACACACAGAGTAGCAGTGGGTGGAAGGACAGACGGAGAGCAGCAGAGGGGAAAATCTCGCTGAGGTCACGGACCCCACTAATAGCCTGTGGGCTGCTTAGGCGGCCTCATGGGGGGGATTTAAATTTGTTGGGCAGTCACAGAGATGAAGGCAGATGAATGAAGAAATTCAAAGGAGGGAAAGTCATTCCTTCATTTGCTTTAAATTTTCCGGTCCTTGGTTATGGGTGTTCCCATCATACATTGAGCTGAAGGCAGGGTAACACCCTGGACACCTTGCCAGTCTATCAAAGGGCTATACATAAAGACAGTGTAAGACATTCAAATGAAAGCAGCATGGCTCCACTGGTCCACCACTTTGGGCTAGACTGAAATATCTCAACAACTACAGAGTGGATTGACATAAATTCTGGTTGACGATGCATCCTAATGACTTTTTTTCCCATGCCAAAAGCAACTTGACATATTTTTAGTGAAAGGTCCCAGCAACTATTGGATGGATTACCATGAAATCTGATACAGACGTTCATGTCCTCAGGATGATGTGTAACTATTTTGATGCTCACCGACTTTTCATCATGAGCCAACAGCAGTTCAAATTTCCAAAATCTATGACCCAAAATCTGCAAAACCCATGACATTCCCATGAGCCTCATGTGTAATGCATTAATTAGCCAATGTTAAACTGAGCTAACTAAAGGATTAGAGTGAACGTGGTAAACATTACATCTGCTGAACATCAACATGTTTGCATGCAGAGCAGCTGTACTGCGTGTGTGATTGTATCTGACACGCTGCATGAGAGATAGAAAGGGCCTTTGTCGTTTCAGTGATTGTTTGGAGTGACAGGAGCATTCCCGCTCTGCCCCTATATCAAATATTCATATCTTATGCCCATAGTATTTCTCCACAGAGGAAATCCCTCTTTCCTAACAACCCTTTCAGGATCAAACTGGAACAATTAAGATTGCTTAAAGTGTTTGCCTTGGGGGTGAGGGGTGGTGGTGGTGGGGGGGTGAGGTGTTTCAACAGCAGCTGACCACAAAGGAAACACAGTGAAGAGGAATGCCTGGAGCCCACTCCTTGCGGTAACCAGAGCCTGCTGCCGTCTGCTCTGACATCCGTCCGCCTCTCCTTTGTCATAAGCTGTGGTGTCAGCCAGCTCAACTGGCCAGCACGCGTTGGGCTGATCCTCTAAAACCACCATTAGGTGCCTGCGTCTACACATACACACGCACACACACAGGCGGATATGGGAGGAGTTTTTTTTATTTCAGAGAACTGCAGAGCGTACTGTCAGGGGTAGAGAAAACAGATGAGTCAAGCATGCAGTCATCAGTCTTCCTGTCTGTTTGCCGACATGCTGTTGTTTGCTTGACTTATTTTTTTGGCTTATGTGTGTGTGCGGCAGTGGTGATGGTGATTAGGGGAACGGTCAACTTCATCGAGTTTCTTGCCTTGCTTTCTTATCACTCCCCTCTTAACCCAACCCCAGTCGCTCTCTGTCTCTAACTCTCTCTTCTCCTCTTACCCAGTAAGTAATGCGATGCCACCATCAGCCTCCTTGGGGCCTAAATAGACCTCAGTGAGAATTTAATAGTGTGGCCATGATACATAACAAGTGTCTGTCCAGCAGGGTGACATCAGCAGAGGGGAATCTGCTGGTATCCCTGCCCAACTCCTGCTGGCACCAGGAGCAAGTGGACTGAGCTGAGCTGCTTTTTCAACACTACTAACATAGAGAGCAGCAATGTGGAGCAGGGGCAGACTTTACTTCATTTGGGGGTCCTATAAACAAACAGCGAACATGACCATTTGCAATCGAATCGGACTGTTACGTTATAACCCTTTTTATAATTGCAGTATATGAGACAGCATTTGTGATATGGCTGGCATTTTCTCTGCAACAGCTTTTCATGTATTTACATTTCGTGTTACTGGCAGAGCCTCTTTCACCGCACAGGATTCAAACCGCTCACCCACACAGACAAGATGTGACACAGTGGACAACATTAAATCTGAGTGTTGACTTGACTTCTTTTTTTTTTCTCCATTTGTTTCCTTTCAATTGTCATTTTGAAAGGAATTCTGTGACCTGTATTATTAAAAGTGTGTTACCACAGGTGTCGTCGATGTAACCATGACTGAAGGATGTTACTGTGTTTTTTAAGTATTAGTTTGTTATTCTGGGAAATAGCTTTATTGCTGGGAGTTATCGTAGCCTAAAGACTGGAACTATGAAGAAACAGCGAGAGCATCTCATGGTGGGATTACAGTTGCCGTAATGCCAAATCAAAGTCTATGGTGCAATGGAACTCATGAGAGGACATGAGAGAGTGAGTTTGGCGAAACAGGTGAACTCTGCCAGCTGTATTCAATTTGCCTAATAATCCTTGCATGCTCCACTTCTAACCTGTATTAATACTGACATATATGAGTGTTTTGCTGAAATATTCCCTCGTTTGATACAGCATGAAACACAGTTCACCTGTTTTGCCAAACTCACTCCTCTCCTGTCATGTGATCCAATGCAGTGGATGCTTCTGTATGGCTTGCCAGGTGGCAGCAGCAGTAGGGTGAACAGGCTGTTGCTGGGGTATTGTCTTTTAATATCCTCTGGGCTCCGTGCAGGCACCTCACCTCACCAACATCACTGATGCAATGTACTTGAATGCCAGTAATGTTCTGGGTGGTTTTAACGGCTAAAGAAGCGTGGCTCTAGCTCCATAATTCATGCATAGACAAGAGAGAGGTATTGATCTTCTCATCTAACTCTCAGCATGAAACGGAATAAGAATATTTCCCAAACTGTTGTTTTAATGGTGTGACTGAGCAGTCATGGTATAGGTAAAAGGTGGACTGATAAGAACTGCTGACTGAGTGAAGTATGCTACTCATACAGCATGGTGTTCCCGCCAGCCTTCTGAGGAAGTGACAGTTTTCTTAGCAGCAACATTTTATTATTTCCCTTGTAACTTTTGGTGCAGTGTTAAAAAATGTTTGCGGTTAAAAGAAGTAGCTGAGCTTGATGAAGTCGTGGAGGGAGTGGGGATGACTCAAGAATGACCAGTCTAACTTTAATCTAACTAATGAGGGGTGTTGGTCAGTCAGTAAATACCCTCTAAATTAATGAAAAATGAGCTTTCATTACTTAATATTTTGCCTTTTGTAGGCTGCAGGGACATATGTGACTGCCTTTGCCACAATGGTAAGCCTGTCTCTGAGCACATTTGTCATTTTAATGGGTAAAAGGAAGAGGAAGAAAAGGGAGACAGGAAAAGGATGAGGATATTGAAGAGGGGATACATATGAAAGGACAGGAATGAAGAATAAAGAGTTCACAGGATCCGAAGGGTACATTAAAGTAAAGGACCAGAGAAGGAGTGAGAGCTATGAAAGGCAGTCTTCTTAAACTCCTTCATCTTTGTTAACCACATGCAGTCGAAGACAGGCCGGCACCCTCCTCAGCAGAAGCTCTCACCTTGACCCATTCTCTATCCTCTCTTCATCTCTCGCTCCCCCTCTCATGTTACTATGTCGACCTTATCTCTCACTCCTTCTCTTCATTCCTGTCATCCTCCCCGTCCTCCTCCTCTTTGGCTGTCCTCACCATGTGAACGAGGCGATACAGACTGTGTACAACATACTGATCCCCTGAAACCTCTTTTTGTCATGCGACAAAGGCTGTGTCGCTGTCACCACCTCATCAGTCAGGCCTGAGTGGCACACTGAGGCAGCGCTGGCACTTCAGTTTGACTTTACAGCAGCACTTGGGGATCTTGCGAGCATCATGCAAAGCACATTTTATTTTGCCGGAACAGCCAATTGTATACAGTAACATCTGAAGCAGATTGGGGCACACACACTCATTAATATCAGGTAATAATGTGTTCCTGTTGATGATATCCGGTCAGAGAATAATTATATTTCCAACTGTTGGTGTGCGCACTTCCATAAGAGTGGAAACTACCCATTGTTGCTCCTCAGTAGGGCAGGAAGCACCTTTCACAACAAAGTCACCCTCCTCACGCTGATTCAATCCAGTGCAACCACTATAGCATCTGATTACACAAGTCTATTTGGCAATGTGTCAAGACGGCAGAGTGGTTCACCTTTTTGTAAAAGAGAGAAATATTAGGTGACTACAAATATGCAACATTATCAGTACACCTTTACACTGCAATAATTATCTGTAATAAGCACAGTAGGTGATTCTGGCCTTTAAGGCAAACGACCTCCAATACACAAAATGTACCTAAAAAATATCTTTTTTTCTAAAACATCATCATCATGAAATTAAAAAAAAAAAATAGTTGGAAACATTATTGTTAGCCTCAAAGTCTCTAATTGAAAGGCACGATAAAACAAAGGCGCCTGAAATGACTACTGCTGCCAAAAATGTACCGAAAACAATAGCAATCTTTGAACATTGGCATTTCCCACCCAATGAATTCTGCCACTTCCAATGAATTTTGGCTAACCTGAAAGGAAAAGCCTTCTGAGCTGTGGAAATATCCTCTTTGAGTCTCTCTAGGAACATTCAAGAACACTCAGAAGGCAAGGACGAGCGACAGATTCTGCGGAGCCTTCGCAGTGACCCTACAAGGAAAATTCAAAAGCGGTGCAGCGCTGATGCCTGATGATGGGCCACCATACCGGACAATATTTCCTGGCTGTGGTCCACCAGTTCACTGAAAAACAGAACCCAGCGAACTCTCCTCTCTCTCAGCATTCTGGCTCTTTGGTGGCCATCAGCCCCGGGAATAGCAGCTATGTGAGCATGACTGCACAGCACTATTTCTGTGTGCTCTGCTACTTGACATTGAGAGGCCAGGATTAGGTGGCTCCACTACTGTAAATGACTAGCCCGTCACACATACAAACACACATACACATGTGTGTGCTTTTGCAAAGACACACACATTCATACACACAGCATATGAGATCCTGTGACACAGAATGGAAAATTAGCTGAATTTATTCGTAACTGAGAAACCACAGTCGTCAGCATATTGTCGCTGTCCCCTGAAAACTTTTCATAATAAAAGCAGGTCTGGTTGCAGCTTTGTGACAAACACTGTTTTTTCAAAGGAACCAAAAGTTTCTTTCAAATGTTTCTCTTTTAGACTGAAGGTCATTTATGCCTAAAGGTCTTGTGGCGCACAGCTGCATATGGGGGGAAAAAAAGGCATAAAGCCTGTTGTGACTCCACTTGAGAAAAACTGCCTCAAGTGATGTCATATGAGTTAGCATCAGTTGGGGCTGAAGACTGAAGAAGTCTGAAAATGAAAAAAAGAAATGGAAAAAATCTGGGGGTGTGGAATTAGCAAGAAGTGAGTTTACCAGACCTCTGCAGCTTGAGGCTAGAGAATCGAGGCTACACAAGCTGCTACTGGCATAACACACCCAAATCTCTGACTGAACTGCCAGCGGCTGAGTTGTATTGTGGGTAATGTAAGACAATGAAAGATTTGCAGAATGAAAAAGACAATACGTCTGGTTCTGCTGCACCGATTTTGGTCATTCTTTTGTTCACCATGAGTGTGTTAAAGAAGTATTATGCAACTCTTTTAAGTAGAATGACCGTCAAACAAGCAAAGATATAGGCTACTATATTTTGCATTTTTGTTTGTTTTAATGCATGTGAATACATTTTGTGTGGTTTTTTGATTTGCAAACTGCTTACCTCAAATTGCCCCTTTATAGGCAAATAAAGAAGTCTGAATATTACGGAACATGTCTACCATGCAGTGAGTTCATCGGCCAAACTTGCAAACTGAGCAGTGCTCATGTACATGGGTTGCTTTTTCCTGACAAAGCTAAACGCTCAACTGCTGTTTCTCTGTTGCTCAACAAATGGTATGAGGAGTTCCTGAATCAGGTACCACACCCTTATGGTTCAGCTGAACATCTGTCTTTAACTACCAGCGTGAATATTTGAGTATTTTGTTTATTCAGTATATATAGAAAGTATGGGAATCAAACCCACAAACTTTGTTGAAAAGGATCCCATAGCAAACATGTAAACACTCATGTTTTGCTGTGGATTCTTGCTTGTAATGGTTTGGTTAACCCCTGTAACCCACACACAGACACAGCACCAAGGCATTACACTACCACATTCACACACACACACACACACACACACACGCACACACAGAGTCAGTGTAACAACATCCGTGTAGGAGGTGACTTCAAGGGGTGACTAACATTTGGCTGAGTCTCAGCCTGCCTTTGAGTCCAGCTGGGTCTTTTGACTTTCCTTACCCCCCATTAAACCTGCGTGTGGCATATATGACAGCATTGTTGCATCCTGCTAGTATTTGCCGCATGTGGTCTCTCTGTACTCTGCGGCATTCAGGGCTGGTTGAGGTCTCAGATGTTATACTTGGTGGTGTGTCTTTGAACATGACATCTGTTGGCTGTGTGAGTAATGGTGTGCGGTGCCGTGGCGTGATGTGTTGTGGCTGAACATCAGGTGTTCTCTGGCCTGTACATCGCACATCTGTTCCCCGCGGCTCAGTACATGCACACGGCGGTAAGTGAGTCCTGACTGCATTCATCATGACTGATCTGTCAGAGAGACTGATGATGCTGTCGTCAACACATGGAACTGATAACATCTTCATTTGGTCCAAAGAGAAAGGCCTCTGAGAAACATGTTCATTTCAATGACAATCAATCATTTGTTTGAGTGGTATCTACCCTACCCACTAATCTATGGTATCTACCCCTAACCAGATTTAATCATAATAAAGGCTTTCTGACTCAATATCTGCACAACAATGACTAAAAATATTTGCCTTTTAAGCACTGAACATAATAGCACTAATGGCCAGGATACAGGTGCTCTGGTTAAAAGCGGTCCTCACACGTCAGACACAGGGGAAATAAAAATATTATGTTTACTATAATTACAGCTGCTGAATGGGCCAAAAGAACACACTGCTGTTATCATTACCCAGACCAGCCGTTTTAAAATATCACATTAATGTGTCGTCCAACTCAGGAAGTGAACCAAAGAGCGAAAATAAACTTGACCTTACTTAACTGATCCGTCAGTACGACATCTGAGACTCCTATTAATTCTAAGAACAGAGTTTGATGTAATGAAGAGAAAAGAGTCAAATATTATGATAATCCTTTTTTTTATTTTGCTCTGAAAAAAATCACAGAAATAACAATCACTTCAAAACTGCAGGACAGGATTTGAAAGGGTGGAACACTTTAATTCACATTTTCTTTTTTCTTTTTTTTTTTGCTTGACAGCTGAACATGGATCTGAGGGAGTTTCTTAGATAATGTTGGTGAGACAACATGACGTGACAACATTTTCATACCAAATTCTTGCTACAGTGCATTTGATATTTGACTCCCTTTTAAAGGTTTCAGAACAATACAGACGCTGAGTGCACAGTTTCTATGTTGCCTTTAATCAATGCATAGACAGTGCAATGAATCATAATGACGGACATTGATGTGTCATTGAAACACTGAGGCAGAACTCTAAACCTAACGTAGCCCTAAAGATCCCCAAACCTACACGATAAATCTGGATGCAGGGAGTCAAAGAGAGCTGCTTGCCCCTGCCTCATTACCACAGCTGATGTGCCTTTGAGCAAGGCCGCTGAAGCCCCAAACCTCTACAGTGGAGCTGCTTAATGGCTGACAGATCTGACTGGTTGTACTGGGCAGCCTCCAGGAGTGAATGTGTCAGTGTGTAACTGTGTGAGTGTGCGCAGGGCGTTCCTGAAAAGCCCTAAATGAAACTCCCCAGAAGAATTAAAAAGTAATCATGTCTGTTCGGCGATCAATTCATTAATCACAGTGCTATTGATCATCTACTGAGCGCCAAAAACTAAAGCCAGAAATCAGATGTTTATGCGTCATATCTCGTTTCAGGAAATATTTGCTATCTCAAGGAGCTTCTGCATTGTTTTTTTCTGTTTCATAAATAAATATATATCGTCCAATAAGGAATATAAAAACAACTGTAACATCATTACTTTAAAAAGTGTTGAAGGTGGTTAAAATCTCTATAAATACAGTTAGCTTAAATAAATAAATTAAAATTATAAATATTCCGTTTACTGTACACAAAAAAAGAAGATGGACTTGTGCAGGAAAATATAAAATGCTGTCTGTTGAGAGAAAAAAATCCAGGTTGAGCTCTCGGTGTTAAAAATCTTATCTTGTTCAGTTCAGTCTGGAGCCTCTTTTCACACAGTCCAGAAGCAGCACAGAGTCTTGACATGTCCCTTCTCCTTCTCGTCCCTTCGCGCTCCTCACGTCACCAGTCCATCCTCGGGGCGTTAGTATTCCAGTTTCAGGCGGGCCATCTTTTTCTGAGGCCTTCAGGAATATGTTCAGCTGCCCGTTCATTTTTTTCATCTGAACGTCAGGCAGAGGATCAGGCAGACAACAACCTCTGTTCCCTTCTTCATGTAGGATCCTTTTTTTCCTCCAGAACCTCCTTTGGCGGTTCACTTCTCCTTTTCTATTTTGAGGTAGAATTTCCGCATCTTTGCCTAACGAGAAAAAAAAAGAGGCAATGAGCAAAACCTGATTTCATCCAGACAACAAAGAAGAAAGAAACATGAAGAGGTTTGTCAGTGTATGTGTTTGTAGGCCTGCTCCTCTCCACTCACCTCTCTTTGTCTCTTCAGTGGTTGGACGCTAACCCTAGTTTGACCTTCTCTTCATTCTCTACATCATACGCTCCCCGCTTGTGAAACCTGCAATAAACAAAACAAAAGGAGCTTGTTCAGACTATTTGCTGTGTCTTGTCTTTGACAGGTATCGGCTAAGCCTCAAGTAAAACCCTTTATCTGTGTGTATGGTGGTTTGTGTGTGTTTGTGTGGTGAATCTGCAAGCCTTTTTCCTCACCTGAGCAACAGCAGGAGGCCTATGATGATGAGGCAGACGGACGACAGCACCACCGCCACCACAGCCAGGGCTGTAGTCCGGTTGTAGCCCTCCTGGGGTTTCTCTAAGGGCAGCGTGAAAAACTGACACCTTTCACCAGAGTAACTCGGGTTGCACCTGCAGACAGGACAGAGATGGAGTCTGTGAATACGAGCTTAATAATTCAGTGGCTCCGGATTGGTGGAGGATAGATGTAGAGCTCATACTTACACACAGGATGGGGAACGGACGTCCCTCACGTACTTGCAGGTGCCGTGAATGCAGAAATCCTTAAACTTCCTCAGGCATGGATTCCTCTTCTTCCCCTTGCCTTTCCCCTTCTTTCTCCCCTTTCCTCTCCTTCTCTTTCCTTCAGTGCTTTCCGCCTCCAGGATGGCAGACGGGTCTTTCGGTTTGCTTGACATAGCGACTAAATAAAAAAGGGAACAAAAAAGAGGAAAAAGAACGTCGATTAAATTGTCTTTCTTAAGGAAGCCAGTAAAAACTGAATCAGGAATATGAGAAAAACAACAAACTTGACTGCCTTACCTTGCGGCAGTTCCAGTTCATAGTCTCCAGACATGCCATCTTCGTACTCGTCTTCATAATACTCATCATCGTAGTCCTCCTCCTCCTCCTGACCATACTCCACTGTTGTTGCACCCACGCTTACGCTCTCCTCCTCTGCCCCCCTGTCTTTGGTTGTGTCCAAAAGCTTGAAAACAGCTCTGTGCCGCTGCCTGTCGCTCTCATACCTGTCGACTGCAGCACCACTGGCCATTCTGGACACCACTGGAGGAGACAATAAGAGCGTTTGACATGTTAGGAATGCATGCTAAGTGTTTGATACACTCTTGAACAGAACAGACCTCCAAAAAAAAGTCCTCCTCTAGGGGACAATTAATGCAAACAGGTTAGTGTGCCAGGGTGGGCTGGACCTCTGAGGGCAAGTTGAAACATGTTGTGCACAAGGAGGCTCCAGGCAGGATTTTTGGCTTTCAGTGCAATCCCACTGATCCCTTCAAGGAAGTGCGCAAGCTCAAATACAGAGCATGGTCCTTGGCGCTTGGTAGGTATCCACTGCCGTGCTCAGGAGCACTTCAGCAGAATGGAACCTGGGCCAAAACCATGATTGAACTAGCCTCCCTCAGAGGGACAGTTTGTGGGCTTTGGATGGGAAATACGGTGGGTGACTGGGGGGTGGGGAGCCAAATAGAAGTTGGCACATGCTCTCTCTGTCTCATGCACACACACAAAATGCATGGACAGACCGTTAGCTAATGTCAGGCAAGAATATGAGTTAAAAATAAATGTATCCAGTTACATAAAGCATGCTCTAAAATAGAGAGATGACCCCATTAGCTCCTGAATAGACCTGGCATCATGAAAACCGTTGCCTTAAAGGTTATGAAGTTTACAAGACATGTTATTAGCTCGGCCATGCATGAATGGTTGACGCCAATAGCCGAGATGAGACGGCGTGGCACAGGTCGAAATGTCAAACACAATAATCAAAGTCCACAGGGAAACAACTTATTTTACATGAGCGCACATGGAACTCACCCAAGGCGTGAACCAGCAGGAGCACAACACCGAAAATCCTCATGATGCGCCTACTTCCAGTGATCTTCAGGGGAAAAAGTAGTCAAAAATATGTGTGAGGTTCAAGTATTCCTTCCACTTGTTCCGGATCTAAATATTCCTTCGCTTCTGTCTTTCTTTTCTGTTTTACTTTCTTTCTTTTTGTTCTTTTCTCTCTGTGTGTTTCTGTGGATTAATTCCGCTTGTTTGCGACCTCTTCGTGCGCCTCCGGGGGGCTGGTGCGTTACGGTCAGAGGGGAGCGCAGAGAAAGCATCCGCACAGAGGCACGGCTGTATTTATGGGCCCCTGCGCTTCACCACGCCTACAGCGGCCGAGCAGTGAGCTGCGCTCTGAGGGGGCTGCAGCGCCACAGCGGATGACAAGATGCGCACTGACGCTGTGCGAAGTGTGCGCTGATGTTGCAGATACTAGCACATGAAGCACATTAATGAACGGATTATTGATCACTCTGGTGGAGATTAAGAGCAAAGTGCCGTTCTGACTTTAAATGAATGTTACTCTGACGGTCACAGTGGCAGGCATTACTAAAGGTATTAGTATTCTAGTAGATGGGATTTTACCCACTCTAAATTGTACTAGAGCGCATCCTATGGAGGTTTCTGTGGAAGCTATTAGGAATTCATTATATGGTTATTTTCTAGCAATGAATTAATTTTGTCAATCCCACCTTCTTCTTAAAGCTAGACCTACCTTTAAAGGCACTTTCATTTCTGTAATTGTATTTCATTTTTGCGTTTTTGTTTGTTTGTTTGTTTTTGGTCAAACACACAAGAAACAGAAAAAACATGGTATGTGAGAAACAAAATACCACAAAGGAAGGAAAATGGAATGTATAAAGAAATAAATATTTCCACAAAATAGTGAAATCTATACCTTTTTACTCTAACTTTGATGATTGACATATATGTTTTTTGACCCATTCACTCACTCACGCATGCACGCTGGCTCAAGAGATTCAGTGTTGCTTAATCCAGATGAGTCCAGTGAAACACACATATGAGCGCAAAGTAGGCTCAGGTACTCTGAAGTAGAGTCATTACAGTGATATTGAAAAACGGCAGACAAACTCAAGCAACAATAGAGAAAACAACGATGACAGCACGTTTTAAACTTACCTGGTGAATTCCTGTATGCTTATAAATAAAACATACATCTTGTAAGAGCGTTCACGGGCAAATATTGCACAGCTTGTTTACGCCACCCCGTGGTCAGAGTGGAAACTACATCATAGCAACCCTGCAGTCGGAGCTCTGCAGCTGGACTCATGACCTCATGACAAAGCTCATGGCAGATTCCTCACCTCGTACACCAAACGAACTGACCGTGACCATATTATTCAGATGAAATAACCAGACGATTTATACAAATCAGACTAATATGAAGCTTTATTTAAGCGTTGGTTCAAATCCCACCAAGATAGTATCTGTACAATAATGACATGAACCTGCATGCATAATATCATATATTGATATACCATATAATTTATATGGTACCTAGAGATCTGCTACATACACATAAAACCATATAAAAAGCTTTTGATACAATTGTACTTGTTTGGTTTGGCTTGGTTAACCTATTTTCAAGTAAGAAAATCCAGCAGAGGGCAGGAAAGACGCGACAGTTGAATGCAAGAGCCCCAACAGTGAGAGGATCCTCTCACACACACACACACACACACACACACACACACACACACACACACACACACACACACACACAGGTAATCCAGTCAAATCTGGTGAGGTCTGATGATGTTATCGTGATAAAAAGTGTAATCTACATATTATAATGTAATCATTAAAACAAAGTGTTTCTGTTTCCAACATAATTTGAAACACTCACATTATATATATATGTGTGTGTGTGTGTGTGTGTGTGTGTGTGTGTGTGTAGGCTATACATATCTAATTATACATATTATACTTTGCACATTTCATTTGGAATATCTGTTTACATAATTATGATCTGAGTGTGTAGAATTGAGGGGGTTACAAGTGCATTTCAGTGTGTAATTCTCTTCCATAACTGAAAAGTACATGAAGTACTTGATGAAAGAATAACTTTCCATGTTTGAAAGAATTTTCTAAAAGCAGAATGATGCAGCATGTTCACAGATTAAGTGAAAGTAATTAAATAATTAGAAATTAAAATAAAGATATGCTTTGAGTTAAAAACGTAAACAACAGGCTGGCATTGAGAAATCACAAATGGGCTTTGGAGTATTTGTAGTGAGTGAACTGTTTCTCAGTAGCTTTTTAAGTCCATAAGATCAAGTTCTTGAGCCAAGAGTGTTTGACTTTTAACTTTCCTTATTTGTTTTGGAGGAAACATACAAAAATTAGAAAATCTTCAAGTTTTGAAATGTTGGCAAATTAAGAGAAGTTAGAGGACTTAGGGGTTAACTTAACTGAAACACAATACTGAATACTGAAAGATTGCATATTTTTGTGCTGACATCAGACTCCGACTGTTCAGACCCACTGAACCATTCAGACACATTGCACTGATGCAAATAGAGATTATTATTCATCTGATGCAAAATTTTCCAAAGACAGTGTCATAAAAATAATATTCTACTTCACCTTACTGCTATCATGTAACTTTAAAAAAGATGTGTCATGAACCTTTTTTACTTGTCATAAGCAGTCACTGTGGATATCCTGATGACTGGTTTTACATAACACATCATATTATTATTACTGCACATGTTGATGAGGTTATTTTAATTAGGAGGTAATGCAGCTGCTAACAGTGGTGAAATAAGTTTCAAGTCTCAAGGGATCAAAAGCTGCAGCAGATCAAACGACAATTGCAGTCTGTAACATTCCTTTGGGGGAGACTGGCTGCTGCTGTCTTCCTCTGCATCCCTCCTCTTCCCCTGCCCTGGAGTCACTGCATAACTTGCCAACTGTCTCACAAACTGACAGAGGACTGACATGAGAGGGTGACCGTCTGTACTGTAGTCGGCCACTCTCCAGCGGTTGGTCAGCTCTGTGCTTTCAGTGCGGTACACAGTGGAGAGGACTCTGGTGAAGTTAGTGCCTTCAAACTCTATCTTGAAGACCCTGTTTCTGGGGTCGGATTGTCTTCTCAGGGAGAACTGGGGAAAACATGTCTGGAGACAAAAGGAAATCCTTGGAGCCCTCAACTAGGCTGTGGTGCAGGGCAAGGATGGACTTTTTCATGGAGATCACATTTATACTGTTCAGACGATGGATCCTCAAGTTTGTGACAACCGTCTCAAGGATTGGTCCTGGCCTCAGGAGTTCATCTAAATGGAAAGAATCACATGATTGGACTAATTAAAGCCTGGATTAAAATGTCAAGTTAGCTGTGCATTTATGTCTTTAAAACACAGTTCACTCCACAGCAGGACTTACTGTGAAAAACTGTCTTGACATGTTTGATTATCAGTGTGATTAACAGTACAAGCATAAAACAAAACACGACATTAAACAGCTTTCAATCCAATCCAAGTTTGTTAATTAGCGCTCACTAAACAAGTTCTGCTGTTAGCCTGACTCTTGGTAAAAATGAAATTATATTTCAATGACCTCCAGACTAGCTGTTTATGTCTTTTCCAATAAAATTTTATTATTATTATTATGTCATCATCATGACCACCAATGACACGATAATGACTTGGCGTCAAGTCCAACTTTTTATGTGTGTTTGTTTTTTTAGAACATCTCACTAAATCTACTTGTACAGGAATAAAGACACAAAAAACTGAACAATAATAATATCTGCGATGACATTTACAAAGTGCGTTGACAGTGACAGCAAGTGGTGAATGCACATGTTAAAAACTGTGCATTAATGGACTACAAGTGGGCAGTCAGTGGATGTTTTGGGTCAGTAGGTTAGTGAGTCAGAGTTTAAATAGCTTGTCATCAGCTGCTAAACGGGAAAATACTCTGAGAAGTGATTCATCATTTTAGTCATTATTAAAGGGAAAAGGTCAAATATTTGCTCAACCTCACAAATGTGCCAATCTGCTGCCTTTCTTCGTCACACTGTACATGTACCCTGAATACATTTGGGCTTTTTGTCGGAAAAAACACAATGGCAGGCACTTTCTCTGCTTTTACTGAGCAGAGAGACTTTCAATAATTGACTGATAAGGAAGAAAACGGCAGATTAATTCATGATGAAATAATATCTACTTGAAGCCCGAGACTTCGTGTGCTCATACGCAGAGGAGGATTAAGGTAGTCATGGGCCCCCTTATGCTTCATGCTCTCCCACAAACATACACTCCAGGTACACTAGCATTACTGGAACAGCCTTCAATTGCAACAAAAATACTACAGAAAGGTATTCAACCAGATTTTAGCTAAACCAAGACACAACATCTGCAGCAGCAGCACAGGCCACCCTGTTTTTCTAAAGCATAACACCTTCTTACAAAACAATCAGCTGGGCAAAAACAAACTCAACAAAACACAGTAACACATCAGCCGCAGCAGCAGCAAATGTAAGGATAATAATGGCAGCAATGCAACAACACTGCAGCCCAATAAACACATTTTACCTTTAAAGGGCTCTCTTCCTTGTTTTCCTGGCTGAGAAGTATTTGATGAGAGCGTAGGTAACGTTAGCAGGATTGCCGTTATTTTGTGCCCTCTCTGCAGCAACAGGTGAAGCAGTGGTGGAGTTGGCGGAGGCTAGCACATCATGGCTAACTCCCGGTACACTGGAGGCACAACATGCCGGTGTGTCGGGTGGCTCAGTTGTCGATCCCTCAAACTCCACTTCTGAGAGACAAGGTGAGGCGCGGCGGTCGCGATCAGCCTCACCAGTAACTTTAGTTGGGCTGGAGCTAACTGCGGCTACACCGACGTTAGTTTGCTCGTTGTCCGCATCCGCCTGCTGTGGATGGTCATCTTGTCCGTGACAACCAGGTGAAGATGCCTTAAAAAATCCCGTCAGTTTCGGAATCTTCTTCAGTAATTGTTCCTCTCTTTTTTCTTTCTCCCGCTGCGCTTTCCTCATTTGGGCTCCACTGTATTTTTTGTCTGACATTTTGCCGCTGTAGGACTGTGAGTGACAGCATCAACGGCCGCAGGTGACGCAAGTAAACAAATCGTTGAGCGCGAGCACCTGTTGATTGGATAAAAATGACCCATGTCTGCCCAATCAGGTGCTTAATTTTTGTGTCTCACCTTACGGACCAATAGAGGCCAATCCAATTTTCCATTGAAGTATATTTAAATTTCCGAAAATGGTCTGACCAATCAGAGGGCCCCTTTCACACACGAGGCCCCTAGGCTGCAGCCTAGAGTAGCCTGTGCATTAATCCGCGCCTGCTCATACGTTATTTGGAAAATTATTGCCTATGTGTAATTTATTTGTTTATTTATTTATTTACTTTTTTTTTACAAAGAAACGTTAGCAATTAAAAGTTCCCGTAAAGTATTTTATAGTAGGCTATAGTGTTTTTTCTTCCTACAATTATTATTAAAAGGGATGTTTTCGTTGGCAATTAATATGAAGATTGTTTGTTGATTAATAGATCATTTGTGTGCTTTATAAAATGCCAGAAAATAGCCAAAAACAAACAAACAAAGAAACAAACAAAAAACACTTCTTCAAATGCTTCTTTACTTGACGAAATTTTTTTCTCCGTTTCTTTTGTTGGAAGCTGAATATCTTTGTTTTGTGGTGATCGGACGAAAGAAAACGTTTGAAGAAGCCATGGCAGTGAGAAAATACAATCAGCATTTCTTGCTGTTTTCTTGTATTTTATAAATGAAAGAAAAAATATATCGATGAATGAAGAAATAAACGGCAGATTAAGCAGGAATGAAAATAGCTCTATTATTATTATTATTATTATTATTATTATTATTATTATTATTAATAATAATAATAATAATAATAATAATAATAGGCTCATAAGTGGAAACGGTTCATTGTGGAAAAAATACTTTAGAAAAAATACTTTATATTTTCCCAAAGTGACAAAACAAACCGTTGATGGTCAAGGGCTTCAAGTAGCTATTATTTCATCATCAATTAAGATGCCCTTATTACATAAGAGATATTTGACCTTTTTGTTTTAATAATGACAAAAATGATAAATCACTTAATGAATCACAGTATTTCCCGTTTATCAACTGATGACAAATTGTTTAAACTCTAATCGGACTTTGAATGAAAATCTTGAACGAAATCTGAAATGATAATTGTTCGCATTAAATCAAGAAATGACAAACTGAACGTAAATTTTCATATTTAGTGTGTTGTAGACTTGAGGCCATGTTACGCACGTCTCGCTCGAAGTCATGGTGATGGCATGACGTGTGGAGGTGCTCTTAAAGGCCGAAGCCACAATTCGAATTCCATTGTGAAGCTAACTGTTGGCAGAGGCTGAGCGATAGAAAAGTGAGACATCACAACTGTGACAGCAAGTACTGAATTGTTAACGAGAGAAAAGTGAATTAATACAACAACAAAGTCGAGCAGTGGATATCTGCAGGAACCAGCGACTGAAGTCAAAGAAATGGCCTCCGCTGTTTTCCGCCGAGAGAAATACCTGATGAAGTTGACCCTCCACCGTCTGCAGGGTGACCGGCAGGGTAAATAAATAAATAATAGTCTTCTATCTATTTTTTTTTCACGGCATTAGTTAAAGTATAATATATAATCTAATCGAAATATGAGTTATTTAATGTTTTTCGTGAACATATGTTCATGTAATCAAAGTATATTACACTTTGCCCAGGCCACAATCAAACCGTTAAATCTGAGTTCCACCTTTTATTATGATAATGATAATGATAATGTTTTATCAGTATGTACGTGAGAGGTGAAACGTGTGAATTTTAATGTTGTGATTGAGAAACACATCAATTTTAAGAGGGTTCACATGTTTGTCGAATTAACATTGAAAGTATAGGACAAAGATGGCGACCGGGCCATTTTGTTTAAAAAATGCTAAAAGTTGTGTATTTTGCACGCGCCATGGAGATGACGTCAAATTGGAACTTTCAGGAGGCAGACATCTGACGTCAGTGTGGTCAGCAGTTGGGAGCTGTGTCTGAGTGTGAATGCATAAAAATGAGACTAACTTCAATAAATGTGACCAAACGCGACCTCGTTGGTCACTGCAGCTCCTCATACTGTCATTCGTTAGTGTCATAAGTCACAGAAAGATATACAATATACATAATAATTTGAAATAATGGGCCACCATGTGGCATATCCTGCAGTTACAGCCTGCTTGACCCATGGAGCTTAGACATGAATCACTCCTCATGCCTATTATGCTTTATTATTATTATTATTATTATTATTATTATTATTATTATTATTGGTAGAAGTAGTAGTAGTAGTAGTAGTAGTAGTATTACTCTAAGGTCTCTACAACAGTGAGCATGCAGAAATATATTGCTTCAAGCTACTTATGTTTTTAATTCAAATGCTGCTACATTTTATTGGAAAAGATGCAAACAGCCAGTCTGGAGGTCATTGAAACAGTATTTCATTTTTACCAAGAGTCAGGCTTTAACAGCAGAACTTGTTTAGTGTCTACAAAGCGCTAATTAACAAACTTGGATTGGATTGAAAGCTGTTTAATGTTGTGTTTTGTTTTATGCTTGCACCTTGAGTTCGCATTATTGTTTGAAACACATGAATAATCTAACATGTCAAGACAGTTTTTCCAGTAAGTCCTGCTGTGGAGTGAGCTGTGTTTCCAAAAAAAAAAAAAAAAAAAAAATCACAGCGAACTTGACATTTTAATCCAGGCTTTAATTAGTCCAATCATGTGATTCTTTCCATGTAGATGAGCTGCACCTGCCAGGACCAACCCTTGTGATGCTAGTTACAAACCTGAGGAACCGTCCTCTGGACATGACGAATGCGTTCTCCATGTCCCAGTCCATCGTCAGCCTGTACCACAACCTTGTCACAGGCTCCAAGGACTTCCCTGGTTTTGAGTTCAGAGGGCCCTTCACCATATCGCACCTTGTTGCACCTTTTGGCATACTCTTTGAGCTTGAGAGGGAGAACACCTCGCCCTCTACTTTAGAGTATTCACCGCCAGGTGTGATGGTTCCTCCTGCAGGCTCCAGCTCCTCTTCTGCAAGCATGCTGACCCCAGTTCTTCCTGAGAGGGCAGACCTGGCAGCCCTGAAGGTTGACCCCAGAAACAGGGTCTTTGAGATGGAGTTTGATGACTTGTCCTTCACCAGAGTCATCTCCACTGTGTACCGCTCTGACCACACAGAACTGACCAACCGCTGGAGAGTGACCGACTACAGTACAGACGGTCAACTTCTCATGTCAGTCCTCTGTCAGTTTGACAGACAGTCTACAAGGTATGCAGTGACTCCAGTGCAGAGGAGGAGGAGGGATGCAGAGGAAGACAGCAGCAGCCAGTCTCCACCGAAGAAACGTTTGAGACTGTGATCATCATTGGCTTTGCTGCAGCCTGGTAGCGTCTTGCACCAGGACCCATGGACATATACTGCCCCATAAGAAAAATGTGGGTGGCTTAGAGGTTAATACAGTACAACTGTGACTCCTGAGAGCTGGTCTTTGCGTCTGGCAAGACTAGTGACTGCCTCTGGTAGCGTCTTGCACCGGGGCCCATGGACAGAAACTGCCCCATAAGAAAAATATGGTTGGCTTAGAGGTTAATACAGTATAACTGTGACCCCTGAGAGCTGGTCTTTGCGTCTGGCAAGACTAGTGACTGCCTCTGGTAGCGTCTTGCACCGGGGCCCATGGACATATATTGCCCCATGAGAAAAATATGGTTGGCTGAGGGGTCAATACTGTTCATTTGTATATAGTTCGTTTGGGTCCACAGGTCAGTGGTTTTGGTGCATCTTGCACCGGTGCATCACGCACCTTTCTTTATTTCTTGCTGCTGGCCTGTGTGTCCGACATAGTGGCAATTTCAAGGGAGCTCCGAAGAACTCTGATTTAAGAGCTCTCTTGAAAGAGGAAGATTTAATTTTCCCCAAACAAGATGAACTGGGATCTGTGAACTATCTGTGCCCTGTCCAGGGTTTACCACACCGACTGCCCCGTGTGTGAAGGGACAGGCACCTCAAACAGCATCAACAGTCAAGATGGATTTCTTTAAATAACGTTGAATGTATTTCCTTGAGCCAGAAATACATGCAACTTGATTTCAAGAATGGGACTCAGCACCAGCATCAAAAACATCAGAAGTCAGTGTACACCAGAAATGAGGAGCTGCAGGAACAACATGAAGAGCAAACAAGACAAAGACCAGAGGAGACAAACAGCAAAGAGAGAACAAAGCATGCACTGTGAACCCTCTGCTCAAAAATGGTGAATATATATTGCCAGAATTTCTGTACTGATCAATAGTTCTTCTTTTGACACAAATTTTGATGAAATTAGTAAATGTTATTCACTCTTATCTGCAATTTGTCTTCGTCACTGCTGATCCACCAAAGACAGACAGGTCATTGAGGCAGAACAGGCTGATAGAAGAAGCAGGAAAAGACAAGAACAGCAAGACAGAGAGCAGTGAAGATCTGAAGCCCTCCTGAGCTTCTCTCCCAGCTAACCAGATCAGCCAGAGGTGGGCAGAGAAGAGAAGACATGGCTGTCCAAACATTTGACTTTTAAATGAAGGTGGACTTGGAAACATCACCATGAGTGAACAAAGTGGTAAGTGATCCTTTACACTCAATCTGAAAGTGTTTCTGGTGGAGTAGCCCCTTCTAAATACCACAGTTTGTGGTAATAAAGCCATGATGCCAAGTTAGAGTGGATGTTATTAATAATGTCATCAGCCAATGGAAAAATGTGACAGCAGCTGTAATGAATCCAGTAACCAAGCAACATCAAAGATAAAAACAAAGCTAACAAATGTATTGACTGTTATCCTCCCTTATCTGCTATTTGTCCTGAAGAGAAAGGAGACAAGATGAGAAGAGACGAAAGCAGAGGAGACACCACTCACAGCCAACTCTGTTATTAAAAATGGTAACTATAAATTTATTTGATCTTATTATTAGAATTCCCAGAATAATCAATATTTCTTCTGTTCATTGCAAAATAGTAACTGTCACTTGTTTGCAATTTGTCTTTTCAAAAAAGCAGAGGAGTCTTGAGGAGACCAGGAGAGGAGACAGCATTGTGAGGGAAGAGAGAAAATGAAACAACATAAAGAGCAAAGAGACGACAAAGCATGCACTGTGAACCCGCTTCTCAAAAATGGTAAATATATATTGCCAGAATTTCTGTACTGATCAATAGTTCTTCTTTTGACACAGTTTGGATGAAATTAGTAACTGTTAGTCACTCTTATCTGTCATTTGTCTTTCAGAGAAGAGGAGTCCAGCCAAGTGGAGACAGAAGGATCCAGCATGCACTGCGAAACCGCTCATTAAAAAGGTAAATATACATTTATGTCATGCTTTTATCAGAGTTTGTGACTGATTCAGTCGTATCTGTGACCAAATCACAAACATATTGAGTTTACAAAAATAGAAAAAGGGAAAACCTGCCATTTTTCCTGAGATACCTATGAAACCAAATATTGAGCTATAATTCTGACTATTTTTCTCTCAATTGATTAATAGATTTATTGTTATCAGCATCATCATTTTTAGTATTAAGGATTATATAATTGACATAAATGATCTAACACGTAAATACAGTTTTCCACAATAAGTCCTGCTGTGGAGTGAACTGTGTTTTACATAAATGCAGTGTTTTACATAAATGCACAGCTAACTTGACATTTTAATCCAGGCTTTTAATTAGTTTGAAAACCTGATCCTTTCCATGTAGCTGAACTCCTGAGGCCGGAACCAATCCTTGAGATGGTTGTTACAAACCTGAAGAACGGTCCACAGCATAATCTTGATCTCCATGGAGAAGTCCATCCTTGCCCTGTACCACAGCCTCGTCACAGACTCTCAAGGACTTCCCTTTGTCTTCATTTAAAAGTTTCTTCAGCTCAGTCCAGACAGCCACATCCTTTGAGAGCAGGAGGGAGAACACCTCACCCTCTGCTTTAATGGATGCACTGACAGGTGTGATGGTTCCTCCTGCAGCCTCCAGCTCTTCTTCTCCAGACATGTTGACCCCAGTTCTTCCTGAGAAGACAGAACTAACTGAAATCCGACCCCAGAAACAGGGTCTTCAAGATGGAGTTTGAAGGCACTAACTTCACCAGAGTCATCTCCATTGTGTACCGCACTGAAAGCACAGAGCTGACCAACTGCTGGAGAGTGGCCGACTACAGTACAGACGGTCACCTTCTCATGTCAGTCCTCTGTCAGTTTGACAGACAGGCGGCAAGTTATGCAGTGACTCCAGGGCAGGGGAAGAGGAGGGATGCAGAGGAAGACAGCAGCAGCCAGTCTCCACCAAAGAAACGTTTGAGACTGTGATCATCATTTGCTTTGCTGCAGCTTTTGGTCCCTTGAGGAATTCATCATCTGACATGTTAACCTGCTGTATTTTTGTGACCCCTGAGAGCTGGTCTTTGCGTCTGGCAAGACTAGTGACTGCCTCTGGTAGCGTCTTGCACCGGGGCCCATGGACATATATTGCCCCATGAGAAAAAATGTTTGGCTGAGGGGTCAATACTGTACATTTGTATATAGTTCGTTTGGGTCCACAGGTCAGTGGTTTTGGTGCATCTTGCACCGGTGCATCACGCACCTTCCTTTATTTCTTGCGGCTGGCCTGTGTGTCCGACATAGTGGCAATTTCAAGGCTCCGAAGAACTCTGATTTAAGACCCTTGAAAGAGGAAGATTTAATTTTCCCCAAACAAGATGAACTGGGATCTTTGAACTATCTGTGCCCTGTCCAGGGTTTACCACACCGACTGCCCCGTGTGTGTTGGGACAGGCACCTCAAACAGCATCAACAGTCAAGATGGATTTCTTTAAATAATGTTGAATGTATTTCCTTGAGCCAGAAATACATGCAACTTGATTTCAAGAATGGGACTCAGCACCAGCATCAAAAACATCAGAAGTCAGTGTACACCAGAAATGAGGAGCTGCAGGAACAACATGAAGAGCAAACAAGACAAAGACCAGAGGAGACGAACAGCAAAGAGAGAACAAAGCATGCACTGTGAGCCCTCTTCTCAAAAATGGTAAATATATATTGCCAGAATTTTTATACTGATCAATAGTTCTTCTTTTGACACAAATTTTGATGAAATTAGTAAATGTTATTCACTCTTATCTGCAATTTGTCTTTTAGAAAAGGAGTCCCAATGAGACGAGGAAAGGAGACATCTTTTCAAGAGGAGAGAGGAAACAACATGAAGCGGAAAGGAGACAAAGACCAGAGGAGACGAGCAGCAAAGAGACGACAAAGCATGCACTGTGAACCCTCTTCTCAAAAATGGTAAATATATATTGCCAAAATTTCTGTACTGATCAATAGTTCTTCTTTTGACACAGTTTGGATGAAATTAGTAACTGTTAGTCACTCTTATCTGTCATTTGTCTTTCAGAGAAGAGGAGTCCAGCCAAGTGGAGACAGAAGGATCCAGCATGCACTGCGAAACCGCTCATTTAAAAAGGTAAATATACATTTATGTCATGCTGTTATCAGAGTTTGTGACTGTGATTCAGTCGTATCTGCACTTTATGTTTTAGACAGGAGTCCTAATGACCAAATCACAAACATATTGAGATTACAAAAATAGAAACAGTGAAAAACCTGACGTTTTTCCTTGAAAATCTACTAAACCAAATATTGAGCTATAATTCTGACCATTTTTCTGTCAATTGACTAATGGATTTACTGTTATCAGCATCATCATTTTTAGCATTATGGACTTAGTTTGATTATGTGATCCTTTCCATTTAGATGAACTCCTGAGGCCAGGACCAATCCTTGAGACGGTTGTTACAAACCTGAGGATCCATCCTCTGACAGCATAAACATGATCTCCACGAAAAAAGTCCATCCTTGCCCTGTACCACAGCCTCGTCACGGACTCTCAAGGACTTCCCTTTGTCTCCATTCAAAAGTTTCTTCAGCTCAGTCCAGACAGCCACACCCTTTGAGAGCAGGAGGGAGAACACCTCACCCTCTGCTTTAATGGATGCACCGACAGGTGTGATGGTTCCTCCTGCAGCCTCCAGTTCTTCTTCTCCAGACATGTTGACCCCAGTTCTTCCTGAGAAGACAGAACTAACTGAAATCCGACCCCAGAAACAGGGTCTTCAAGATGGAGTTTGAAGGCACTAACTTCACCAGAGTCATCTCCATTGTGTACCGCACTGAAAGCACAGAGCTGACCAACCGCTGGAGAGTGGCCGACTACAGTACAGACGGTCACCTTCTCATGTCAGTCCTCTGTCAGTTTGACAGACAGGCGGCAAGTTATGCAGTGACTCCAGGGCAGGGGAAGAGGAGGGATGCAGAGGAAGACAGCAGCAGCCAGTCTCCACCAAAGAAACGTTTGAGCATGCACTGTGAACCCTCTTCTCAGAAATGGTAAATATATATTGCCAGAATTTCTGTACTGATCAATAGTTCTTCTTTTGAAACAGTTTTGATGAAATTAGTAACTGTTATTCACTCTTATCTGCAATTTGTCTTTTAGAAAAAGGAGTCCCAATGAGACGAGGAAAGGAGACATCTTTTCAAGAGGAGAGAGGAAGCAACATGAAGGGGGAACGAGACAAAGACCAGAGGAGACGAGCAGCAAAGAGACGACAAAGCATGCACTGTGAACCCTCTTCTCAAAAATGGTAAATATATATTGCCAAAATTTCTGTACTGATCAATAATTCTTCTTTTGACACAGTTTGGATGAAATTAGTAACTGTTTTTCACTCTTATCTGTCATTTGTCTTTCAGAGAAGAGGAGTCCAGCCAAGTGGAGACAGAAGGATCCAGCATGCACTGCGAAACCGCTCATTTAAAAAGGTAAATATACATTTATGTCATGCTGTTATCAGAGTTTGTGACTGTGATTCAGTCGTATCTGCACTTTATGTTTTAGACAGGAATCCCAATGACCAAATCACAAACATATTGAGATTACAAAAATAGAAACAGTGAAAAACCTGACGTTTTTCCTTGAAAATCTACTAAACCAAATATTGAGCTATAATTCTGACCATTTTTCTGTCAATTGACTAATGGATTTACTGTTATCAGCATCACCATTTTTAGCATTATGGACTTAGTTTGATCATGTGATCCTTTCCATTTAGATGAACTCCTGAGGCCAGGACCAATCCTTGAGACGGTTGTTACAAACCTGAGGATCCATCCTCTGACAGCATAAACATGATCTCCACGAAAAAAGTCCATCCTTGCCCTGTACCACAGCCTCTTCACGGACTCTCAAGGACTTCCCTTTGTCTCCATTCAAAAGTTTCTTCAGCTCAGTCCAGACAGCCACACCCTTTGAGAGCAGGAGGGAGAACACCTCACCCTCTGCTTTAATGGATGCACTGACAGGTGTGATGGTTCCTCCTGCAGCCTCCAGTTCTTCTTCTCCAGACATGTTGACCCCAGTTCTTCCCGAGAAGACAGAACTAACTGAAATCTGACCCCAGAAACAGGGTCTTTAAGATGGAGTTTGAAGGCACTAACTTCACCAGAGTCATCTCCACTGTGTTCTGCACTGAAAGCACAGAGCTGACCAACCGCTGGAGAGTGGCCGACTACAGTACAGACGGTCACCTTCTCAAGTCAGTCCTCTGTCAGTTTGTCAGACAGTTGGCCAGTTATGCAGTGACTCCAGGGCAGGGGAAGAGGAGGGATGCAGAGGAAGACAGCAGCAGCCAGTCTCCACCAAAGAAACGTTTGAGCATGCACTGTGAACCCTCTTCTCAGAAATGGTAAATATATATTGCCAGAATTTCTGTACTGATCAATAGTTCTTCTTTTGAAACAGTTTTGATGAAATTAGTAACTGTTATTCACTCTTATCTGCAATTTGTCTTTTAGAAAAAGGAGTCCCAATGAGACGAGGAAAGGAGACATCTTTTCAAGAGGAGAGAGGAAGCAACATGAAGGGGGAACGAGACAAAGACCAGAGGAGACGAGCAGCAAAGAGACGACAAAGCATGCACTGTGAACCCTCTTCTCAAAAATGGTAAATATATATTGCCAAAATTTCTGTACTGATCAATAGTTCTTCTTTTGACACAGTTTGGATGAAATTAGTAACTCTTAGTCACTCTTATCTGTCATTTGTCTTTCAGAGAAGAGGAGTCCAGCCAAGTGGAGACAGAAGGATCCAGCATGCACTGCGAAACCGCTCATTTAAAAAGGTAAATATACATTTATGTCATGCTGTTATCAGAGTTTGTGACTGTGATTCAGTCGTATCTGTACTTTATCTTTTAGACAGGAGTCCTAATGACCAAATCACAAACATATTGAGATTACAAAAATAGAAACAGTGAAAAACCTGACGTTTTTCCTTGAAAATCTACTAAACCAAATATTGAGCTATAATTCTGACCATTTTTCTGTCAATTGACTAATGGATTTACTGTTATCAGCATCACCATTTTTAGCATTATGGACTTAGTTTGATTATGTGATCCTTTCCATTTAGATGAACTCCTGAGGCCAGGACCAATCCTTGAGACGGTTGTTACAAACCTGAGGATCCATCCTCTGACAGCATAAACATGATCTCCACGAAAAAAGTCCATCCTTGCCCTGTACCACAGCCTCGTCACGTACTCTCAAGGACTTCCCTTTGTCTCCATTCAAAAGTTTCTTCAGCTCAGTCCAGACAGCCACACCCTTTGAGAGCAGGAGGGAGAACACCTCACCCTCTGCTTTAATGGATGCTCCGACAGGTGTGATGGTTCCTCCTGCAGCCTCCAGTTCTTCTTCTCCAGACATGTTGACCCCAGTTCTTCCCGAGAAGACAGCTAACTGAAATCTGACCCCAGAAACAGGGTCTTCAAGATGGAGTTTGAAGGCACTAACTTCACCAGTCATCTCCACTGTGTACCGCACTGAAAGCACAGAGCTGACCAACCGCTGGAGAGTGGCCGACTACAGTACAGACGGTCACCCTCTCATTCAGTCCTCTGTCAGTTTGACAGACAGTTTGCAAGTTATGCAGTGACTCCAGGGCAGGGGAAGAGGAGGGATGCAGAGGAAGACAGCAACAGCCAGTCTCCACCAAAGAAACGTTTGAGCATGCACTGTGAACCCTCTTCTCAGAAATGGTAAATATATATTGCCAGAATTTCTGTACTGATCAATAGTTCTTCTTTTGAAACAGTTTTGATGAAATTAGTAACTGTTATTCACTCTTATCTGCAATTTGTCTTTTAGTAAAAGGAGTCCCAATGAGACGAGGAAAGGAGACATCTTTTCAAGAGGAGAGAGGAAACAACATGAAGGGGGAACGAGACAAAGACCAGAGGAGACGAGCAGCAAAGAGAGAACAAAGCATGCACTGTGAACCCTCTTCTCAAAAATGGTAAATATATATTGCCAAAATTTCTGTACTGATCAATAATTCTTCTTTTGACACAGTTTGGATGAAATTAGTAACTGTTTTTCACTCTTATCTGTCATTTGTCTTTCAGAGAAGAGGAGTCCAGCCAAGTGGAGACAGAAGGATCCAGCATGCACTGCGAAACCGCTCATTTAAAAAGGTAAATATACATTTATGTCATGCTGTTATCAGAGTTTGTGACTGTGATTCAGTCGTATCTGCACTTTATGTTTTAGACAGGAATCCCAATGACCAAATCACAAACATATTGAGATTACAAAAATAGAAACAGTGAAAAACCTGACGTTTTTCCTTGAAAATCTACTAAACCAAATATTGAGCTATAATTCTGACCATTTTTCTGTCAATTGACTAATGGATTTACTGTTATCAGCATCATCATTTTTAGCATTATGGACTTAGTTTGATCATGTGATCCTTTCCATTTAGATGAACTCCTGAGGCCAGGACCAATCCTTGAGACGGTTGTTACAAACCTGAGGATCCATCCTCTGACAGCATAAACATGATCTCCACGAAAAAAGTCCATCCTTGCCCTGTACCACAGCCTCTTCACGGACTCTCAAGGACTTCCCTTTGTCTCCATTCAAAAGTTTCTTCAGCTCAGTCCAGACAGCCACACCCTTTGAGAGCAGGAGGGAGAACACCTCACCCTCTGCTTTAATGGATGCACTGACAGGTGTGATGGTTCCTCCTGCAGCCTCCAGTTCTTCTTCTCCAGACATGTTGACCCCAGTTCTTCCCGAGAAGACAGAACTAACTGAAATCTGACCCCAGAAACAGGGTCTTTAAGATGGAGTTTGAAGGCACTAACTTCACCAGAGTCATCTCCACTGTGTTCTGCACTGAAAGCACAGAGCTGACCAACCGCTGGAGAATGGCCGACTACAGTACAGACGGTCACCTTCTCAAGTCAGTCCTCTGTCAGTTTGTCAGACAGTTGGCCAGTTATGCAGTGACTCCAGGGCAGGGGAAGAGGAGGGATGCAGAGGAAGACAGCAGCAGCCAGTCTCCACCAAAGAAACGTTTGAGCATGCACTGTGAACCCTCTTCTCAAAAATGGTAAATATATATTGCCAAAATTTCTGTACTGATCAATAACTCTTCTTTGGACACAGTTTGGATGAAATTAGTAACTGTTAGTCACTCTTATCTGTCATTTGTCTTTCAGAGAAGAGGAGTCCAGCCAAGTGGAGACAGAAGGATCCAGCATGCACTGCAAAACCGCTCATTAAAAAGGTAAATATACATTTATGTCATGCTGTTATCAGAGTTTGTGACTGTGATTCAGTCGTATCTGCACTTTATCTTTTAGACAGGAGTCCTAATGACCAAATCACAAACATATTGAGATTACAAAAATAGAAACAGTGAAAAACCTGACGTTTTTCCTTGAAAATCTACTAAACCAAATATTGAGCAATAATTCTGACCATTTTTCTGTCAATTGACTAATGAATTTACTGTTATCAGCATCCTCATTTTTAGCATTATGGACTTAGTTTGATTATGTGATCCTTTCCATTTAGATGAACTCCTGAGGCCAGGACCAATCCTTGAGACGGTTGTCACAAACCTGAGGATCCATCCTCTGACAGCATAAACATGATCTCCACGAAAAAGTCCATCCTTGCCCTGTACCACAGCCTCGTCACGGACTCTCAAGGACTTCCCTTTGTCTCCATTCAAAAGTTTCTTCAGCTCAGTCCAGACAGCCACACCCTTTGAGAGCAGGAGGGAGAACACCTCACCCTCTGCTTTAATGGATGCACTGACAGGTGTGATGGTTTCTCCTGCAGCCTCCAGTTCTTCTTCTCCAGACATGTTGACCCCAGTTCTTCCCGAGAAGACAGAACTAACTGAAATCTGACCCCAGAAACAGGGTCTTTAAGATGGAGTTTGAAGGCACTAACTTCACTAGTCATCTCCACTGTGTTCCGCACTGAAAGCACAGAGCTGACCAACCGCTGGAGAATGGCCGACTACAGTACAGACGGTCACCTTCTCAAGTCAGTCCTCTGTCAGTTTGTCAGACAGTTTGCAAGTTATGCAGTGACTCCAGGGCAGGGGAAGAGGAGGGATGCAGAGGAAGACAGCAGCAGCCAGTCTCCACCAAAGAAACGTTTGAGCATGCACTGTGAACCCTCTTCTCAGAAATGGTAAATATATATTGCCAGAATTTCTGTACTGATCAATAGTTCTTCTTTTGAAACAGTTTTGATGAAATTAGTAACTGTTATTCACTCTTATCTGCAATTTGTCTTTTAGTAAAAGGAGTCCCAATGAGACGAGGAAAGGAGACATCTTTTCAAGAGGAGAGAGGAAACAACATGAAGGGGGAACAAGACAAAGACCAGAGGAGACGAGCAGCAATGAGACGACAAAGCATGCACTGTGAACCCTCTTCTCAAAAATGGTAAATATATATTGCCAAAATTTCTGTACTGATCAATAATTCTTCTTTTGACACAGTTTGGATGAAATTAGTAACTGTTATTCACTCTTATCTGTCATTTGTCTTTCAGAGAAGAGGAGTCCAGCCAAGTGGAGACAGAAGGATCCAGCATGCACTGCAAAACTGCTCATTTAAAAAGGTAAATGTACATTTATGTCATGCTGTTATCAGAGTTTGTGACTGTGATTCAGTCGTATCTGCACTTTATCTTTTAGACAGGAGTCCCAATGACCAAATCACAAACATATTGAGATTACAAAAATAGAAACAGTGAAAAACCTGACGTTTTTCCTTGAAAATCTACTAAACCAAATATTGAGCTATAATTCTGACTATTTTTCTGTCAAATGATTAATAGATTTATTGTTATCGTCATTTTTAGTATTAAGGACTATTTGATTGACATGAATAATCTAACATGTAAACACAGTTTTCCATAATAAGTCCTGCTGTGAAGTGAACTGTGTTTAAAGACATAAATGCGCAGCGGACTTGACATTTTAATCAAGGATTTAGTAAGTCCAATCATGTGATCCTTTTTATTTAGATGAACTCCTGAGGCCAGGACCAATCCTTGAGACGGTGGTTACAAACCTGAGGATCCATCCTCTGACAGCATAAACATGATCTCCACGAAAAAAGTCCATCCTTGCCCTGTACCACAGCCTCGTCACGGACTCTCAAGGACTTCCCTTTGTCTCCATTCAAAAGTTTCTTCAGCTCAGTCCAGACAGCCACACCCTTTGAGAGCAGGAGGGAGAACACCTCACTCTCTGCTTTAATGGATGCACTGACAGGTGTGATGGTTCCTCCTGCAGCCTCCAGTTCTTCTTCTCCAGACATGTTGACCCCAGTTCTTCCCGAGAAGACAGAACTAACTGAAATCTGACCCCAGAAACAGGGTTTTCAAGATGGAGTTTGAAGGCACTAACTTCACCAGAGTCATCTCCACTGTGTACCAAACTGAAAGCACAGAGCTGACCAACCGCTGGAGAGTGGCCGACTACAGTACAGACGGTCACCTTCTCAAGTCAGTCCTCTGTCAGTTTGACAGACAGTTTGCAAGTTATGCTGTGACTCCAGGGCAGGGGAAGAGGAGGGATGCAGAGGAAGACAGCAGCAGCCAGTCTCCACCAAAGAAACGTTTGAGCATGCACTGTGAACCCTCTTCTCAAAAATGGTAAATATATATTGCCAAAATTTCTGTACTGATCAATAATTCTTCTTTGGACACAGTTTGGATGAAATTAGTAACTGTTATTCACTCTTATCTGCAATTTGTCTTTTAGTAAAAGGAGTCCCAATGAGACGAGGAAAGGAGACATCTTTTCAAGAGGAGAGAGGAAACAACATGAAGGGGGAACGAGACAAAGACCAGAGGAGACGAGCAGCAATGAGACGACAAAGCATGCACTGTGAACCCTCTTCTCAAAAATGGTAAATATATATTGCCAAAATTTCTGTACTGATCAATAATTCTTCTTTGGACACAGTTTGGATGAAATTAGTAACTGTTAGTCACTCTTATCTGTCATTTGTCTTTCAGAGAAGAGGAGTCCAGCCAAGTGGAGACAGAAGGATCCAGCATGCACTGCGAAACCGCTCATTTAAAAAGGTAAATATACATTTATGTCATGCTGTTATCAGAGTTTGTGACTGTGATTCAGTCGTATCTGTACTTTATCTTTTAGACAGGAGTCCTAATGACCAAATCACAAACATATTGAGATTACAAAAATAGAAACAGTGAAAAACCTGACGTTTTTCCTTGAAAATCTACTAAACCAAATATTGAGCTATAATTCTGACCATTTTTCTGTCAATTGACTAATGGATTTACTGTTATCAGCATCACCATTTTTAGCATTATGGACTTAGTTTGATTATGTGATCCTTTCCATTTAGATGAACTCCTGAGGCCAGGACCAATCCTTGAGACGGTTGTTACAAACCTGAGGATCCATCCTCTGACAGCATAAACATGATCTCCACGAAAAAAGTCCATCCTTGCCCTGTACCACAGCCTCGTCACGTACTCTCAAGGACTTCCCTTTGTCTCCATTCAAAAGTTTCTTCAGCTCAGTCCAGACAGCCACACCCTTTGAGAGCAGGAGGGAGAACACCTCACCCTCTGCTTTAATGGATGCACCGACAGGTGTGATGGTTCCTCCTGCAGCCTCCAGCTCTTCTTCTCCAGACATGTTGACCGCAGTTCTTCCTGAGAAGACAGAGCTAACTGAAATCTGACCCCAGAAAAAGGGTCTTTAAGATGGAGTTTGAAGGCACTAACTTCACTAGTCATCTCCACTGTGTTCCGCACTGAAAGCACAGAGCTGACCAACCGCTGGAGAATGGCCGACTACAGTACAGACGGTCACCTTCTCAAGTCAGTCCTCTGTCAGTTTGACAGACAGTTTGCAAGTTATGCAGTGACTCCAGGGCAGGGGAAGAGGAGGGATGCAGAGGAAGACAGCAGCAGCCAGTCTCCACCAAAGAAACGTTTGAGCATGCACTGTGAACCCTCTTCTCAGAAATGGTAAATATATATTGCCAGAATTTCTGTACTGATGAATAGTTCTTCTTTTGAAACAGTTTTGATGAAATTAGTAACTGTTATTCACTCTTATCTGCAATTTGTCTTTTAGAAAAAGGAGTCCCAATGAGACGAGGAAAGGAGACATCTTTTCAAGAGGAGAGAGGAAGCAACATGAAGGGGGAACGAGACAAAGACCAGAGGAGACGAGCAGCAAAGAGACGACAAAGCATGCACTGTGAACCCTCTTCTTAAAAATAGTAAATATATATTGCCAAAATTTCTGTACTGATCAATAACTCTTCTTTTGACACAGTTTGGATGAAATTAGTAACTGTTATTCACTCTTATCTGTCATTTGTCTTTCAGAGAAAAGGAGTCCAGCCAAGTGGAGACAGAAGGATCCAGCATGCACTGCGAAACCGCTCATTTAAAAAGGTAAATATACATTTATGTCATGCTGTTATCAGAGTTTGTGACTGTGATCCAGTCGTATCTGCACTTTATGTTTTAGACAGGAGTCCTAATGACCAAATCACAAACATATTGAGATTACAAAAATAGAAACAGTGAAAAACCTGACGTTTTTCCTTGAAAATCTACTAAATCAAATATTGAGCTATAATTCTGACCATTTTTCTGTCAATTGACTAATGGATTTACTGTTATCAGCATCACCATTTTTAGCATTATGGACTTAGTTTGATTATGTGATCCTTTCCATTTAGATGAACTCCTGAGGCCAGGACCAATCCTTGAGACGGTTGTTACAAACCTGAGGATCCATCCTCTGACAGCATAAACATGATCTCCACGAAAAAAGTCCATCCTTGCCCTGTACCACAGCCTCGTCACGTACTCTCAAGGACTTCCCTTTGTCTCCATTCAAAAGTTTCTTCAGCTCAGTCCAGACAGCCACACCCTTTGAGAGCAGGAGGGAGAACACCTCACCCTCTGCTTTAATGGATGCACCGACAGGTGTGATGGTTCCTCCTGCAGCCTCCAGCTCTTCTTCTCCAGACATGTTGACCGCAGTTCTTCCTGAGAAGACAGAGCTAACTGAAATTTGGCCCCAGAAAAAGGGTCTTCAAGATGGAGTTTGAAGGCACTAACTTCACCAGAGTCATCTCCACTGTGTACCGCACTGAAAGCACAGAGCTGACCAACCACTGGAGAATGGCTGACTACAGTACAGACGGTCACCTTCTCAAGTCAGTCCTCTGTCAGTTTGACAGACAGTTGGCAAGTTATGCAGTGACTCCAGGGCAGGGGAAGAGGAGGGATGCAGAGGAAGACAGCAGCAGCCAGTCTCCACCAAAGAAACGTTTGAGCATGCACTGTGAACCCTCTTCTCAGAAATGGTAAATATATATTGCCAGAATTTCTGTACTGATGAATAGTTCTTCTTTTGAAACAGTTTGGATGAAATTAGTAACTGTTAGTCACTCTTATCTGTCATTTGTCTTTCAGAGAAGAGGAGTCCAGCCAAGTGGAGACAGAAGGATCCAGCATGCACTGCGAAACCGCTCATTTAAAAAGGTAAATATACATTTATGTCATGCTGTTATCAGAGTTTGTGACTGTGATTCAGTCGTATCTGCACTTTATCTTTTAGACAGGAGTCCTAATGACCAAATCACAAACATATTGAGATTACAAAAATCGAAACAGTGAAAAGCCTGTTGTTTTTCCTTGAAAATCTACTAAATCAAATATTGAGCTATAATTCTGACTACTTCTCTGTCAATTGACTAATGGATTTACTGTTATCAGCATCATCATTTTTAGCATTATGGACTTAGTTTGATTATGTGATCCTTTCCATTTAGATGAACTCCTGAGGCCAGGACCAATCCTTGAGACGGTTGTTACAAACCTGAGGATCCATCCTCTGACAGCATAAACATGATCTCCACGAAAAAAGTCCATCCTTGCCCTGTACCACAGCCTCGTCACGGACTCTCAAGGACTTCCCTTTGTCTCTATTCAAAAGTTTCTTCAGCTCAGTCCAGAGAGCCACACCCTTTGAGAGCAGGAGGGAGAACACCTCACCCTCTGCTTTAATGGATGCACTGACAGGTGTGATGGTTCCTCCTGCAGCCTCCAGCTCTTCTTCTCCAGACATGTTGACCCCAGTTCTTCCTGAGAAGACAGAGCTAACTGAAATCTGACCCCAGAAACAGGGTCTTCAAGATGGAGTTTGAAGGCACTAACTTCACCAGAGTCATCTCCACTGTGGTCTGCACTGAAAGCACAGAGCTGACCAACCGCTGGAGAGTGGCCGACTACAGTACAGACGGTCACCTTCTCATGTCAGTCCTCTGTCAGTTTGACAGACAGTTTGCAAGTTATGCAGTGACTCCAGGGCAGGGGAAGAGGAGGGATGCAGAGGAAGACAGCAGCAGCCAGTCTCCACCAAAGAAACGTTTGAGCATGCAATAGTTCTTCTTTTGAAACAGTTTTGATGAAATTAGTAACTGTTATTCACTCTTATCTGCAATTTGTCTTTTAGTAAAAGGAGTCCCAATGAGACGAGGAAAGGAGACATCTTTTCAAGAGGAGAGAGGAAATAACATGAAGGGGGAACGAGACAAAGACCAGAGGAGACGAGCAGCAAAGAGAGAACAAAGCATGCACTGTGAACCCTCTTCTCAAAAATGGTAAATATATATTGCCAAAATTTCTGTACTGTTAGTAACTGTTATTGCACCTTGTCTGTCTCCATCCATTTTCAGTGAGGATGAGCGGCTCCAGATGTCAGTTTACTGTCCTGAAAATGATCAGTATTGCCGCTACATTTGTCATGTTTCCTAGTTACATTGTTGCATTGTGTGTCATTGTAAAGTACTGCTTTTTGTCTCGTAAACTAAGTTGAACAGCACAAGTTACAGTGTGTGTTTGCAATGTAGTCATATGAAAAATAAACTTGTTATGATGTGTTATATAAAACCAGTCCTCAGGACATCCACACTCATTGTATATAAGTAAAAAAGGTTCATGACACATCTTATTTAAAGTTACATGATAGCAGTAAGGTGAAGTAGAATAGTATTTTTTTGACACTGTCTTTGGGAAATTTAGCATCAGATGAAGATATTTAAGATTTTTTCTTGCACAATGAAATGCAACTGTAGCCCCCCTCCATGCCACACACTCAGAAAATGTAACTAGTTCCATTTACCTTTTTCATAAAATAAGTGAGTATATCACTGGTTGTGTACTAACTCTGTTATATGGTCTGTATAACATGCATGGCGAGATCATCATATTTAATATAGTTGTGTAGCAGTTCCATTGTGTAATGGTTCACACTCTGGACTTTGAATCCAGTAATTTGTGTTCAAATCTCAATGTAACTTCCCTTAAAGCAGGTGATGCATAATAGAGTTCAGATAAACAAAACTCAATGAAATGTCACTGTATTTAAATATATATAAATGTATTTAAATGCTTATTAGACGCCAGAAAGACTGCACAGGACAGCAGTAGGTATTTATGTTTCACAACTACAAGGAAACGAATGGTGTTAACATTACATAGTTATTACCAGGAGTTAGCACTTGCACGTACGGCCAGTGCAGCGCTTTACTGGACGTTGCATTGCAGTTGAGCCATAATATATCATGGCAAAATGTCCTATAATGTGTTATCTCTATGAAAAATATCATGACATAGTACATGTGAAAACAACACATAGATAACAAACTGTACATTAACTATGTTTGCTTGTGTGTTTGCCTCAGGTAATGAAATAAATGGGTTAAAGCTGCATTCATTGATTTCTGGTCACTAGGGGGCAGAAGAACTCCTGTTTGTCGTCTTGCAGGGTCCCATGGACAGTGGCTGAATCTGGATTGTGGATTTCAGCTGCATCTCCTGCCTTGGCCCTGCCTGACATCCACTGAAACTGCTACTGCTGTTATTACATCCACTGTCACTGTTACTGTGACTGCATGTCTGTCTCTCTGTCTCTGTCTCTCTCTGTCTCTCTCTCTCTCTCTCTGACTGCTTTTCTTTCTTTCTGTCTGTCTGTCTGTCTGTCTGTCTGTCTGTCTGTCTGTCTGTCTGTCTGTCTGTCTGTCTGTCTGTCTGTCTGTCTCACTCTCCCTCTCTTGCTCTTCCTCTCTCACCCAACCGGTCGAGGCAGATGGCCGCCCACCCAGAGTCTGGTTCTGCTCGAGGTTTCTGCCTGTTAAAAGGAAGTTTTTCCTCGCCACTGTCGCCAAGTGCTTGCTCATGGGGGAATTTTTGGTTTCTTTGTAGATAAAAGAGCTTGGTCTGTACCAGCTCTATATGGAAAGTGTCCTGAGACAACTTCTGTTGTGATTTGGCGCTATACAAATAAAATTGAATTGAATTGAATTGAATTGAATTGAATTGAATTGAATTGAATTGTTTGCAGATGACATCACGTCACTCTTTTGTTGTGGCATGAACTGCAGATGAAGGGCCGAAAGTGAATTTCTGCATGGGAAACACTAACACTCACGGAAAATGCCTGTGTGTTGCGTCGTTTATGGTCGCTCAGATCGATCAAACCAGGAAACCACAAAGAGCTTTTATTATTATTTAATTATAGCTTATTTTATTTTAGCTTATTAGTAAATCTTTTAGTAAATAATTTGTGCAATTAGCAAAAGGTGTCCCACAAGGCTCCATCCTGGGGCCTTCTTTGTTCTCGCTTTATATCAATGATATTACCTCAGTTGTCACTGGGAGTAATATTCATTTATATGCAGATGACACCATATTGTACTGCATTGCAAACGATGCACACTCCGCCTTAAATTCCCTCCAAAAATGTTTTTCTGATGTTCAAGTTGCACTCAGTAATCATAAACTGGTTCTCAATGCAGACAAAACAAAATTTATGTTGTTCTCCAGATCACAAAATATAACTCCTGACAGCTTCATCATCTCTAACAGGAATGGTACAAATATTGAAAGGTTGACAGAGTATAAGTACCTTGGTATTTGGACTGATGAAAAGTTAAACTTTAAGTGTCACGTTTCCAAGCTTGTGTCTTCGATGAGAATGAAATTGGCTTCTTTTATAGAAACAGAGCCTCCTTTCCGCTGCATTGTAGAAACATGCTTGTTGAGGCAACTTTTTTATCGGTTTTAGATTATGGTGATATTTTATACATGCATGCCTCTGCTGCTGTCGTGGAATTTGAAGGCCAAATGAACGATCCACAACAGGCCAGAAATAATCAAATTCAGCTGTCTGAGAAAAGTGCTCAAAAAGGATCTGCAGGAGTCAGGGTCCGAGATGCAAACACTTTATTGCCGCAACAACAAAGGGAGAGATATCCAGAAACACACAAGGTGTAACTCTGAAGAAGTCTCTCCTTACAATGGTCAGTGCTCTGTCTTTTATACAGTTCTGCTGAAGGTATTCCCCGCCCTTGGGGCATCTTTTCTTTTTTTCTAGGCTCTTCTATTTTTTACACCATTAGGTACTTTTTGGCTGCTGTCTCCTCTCTTCTCCTCTCTATTCCTTTAATTTTCCACCATTAGTTTTGACTTTTCATGGGCTCTGTTTTTTAAAAATAACATCAAATTACAGTTTATTATCATGATTGCATGTAAGCATAAGGACATGTCACATAGAGAATGTATTAAAAATATAGCAAAGTATATTAAATCATCCCAAACCATTATTTGTTAAAGCACAGTAAATCATAGTTATGGTTATAAGACCATTTAGTTCTTTCATGATTATAACAAATGTCAAACATGGATTAAATACAGTAAGGTTATGTAAGGACACATAAGGTTATATCAGGTCACAATCATCCTGGTCAGAACCGACTAGAACCAGCTAGAACACCTGCGAGGCCATGGAAAGCCCCAAAGATTTATGATCCAGGTGCCCTGCCCTCACAATGTTAGCTGCACGGTACTTGATTCTTCACATATCTGTTAGAAAAAAATTATACTACACTGCCACTCTGAAGCCCTTGGACTCTGTTTATCACTCAGCCTTGAGATTCATCACTGGAGATACTTATGACACCCATCACTGTGACCTGTATACTAAGGTTGGGTGGCCCTCTCTCACTGTAAGACGGGAAAGACACCGGGTTTTATTTATTTATAAAGCTCTTATGGGTCTTTTAACTTCTTACATTAGTTCTATGCTCTCTTTTAATGTGGGTTCTTATCATACTTGGTCCAGTGATTGGATCATGCTGCAGGTGCCAGCTGTTTTTACTGAACTTGGAAAATCCAGTTTTTCATATTGCGCACCTGCAACATGGAACAACATGTAGAGCCATTTAGAGCTTTCCTCATTTTTATCCATAGGGCAATTTAAACCCTTAATTGATTCATACTATGCTTCTAGGTGCTCCTGTTTTACTTGATTAATGGTTTGCATTTTTACTGTTTTTACTCTTCTATGGCTCTTATTGCTCTTTCCTCTTACTCATTTTCGTGTAAGTTTTATGTCATTGGCTTTTTCCATGTCTAAGTGCTTTTGTTTTTATTGTTTTACTCGGCTACATTGTAAATGAGGTCTCTACCTCGATGTATTTTCCGAGTTAAAAAATAAAGGTTGAATGAATATTCAGTACCAAATGTTGTTCATGAGGGTGGAAAATGCAAGAAATTGAGCGAAAAACACAGGAAAAAATGTCTTGTCTGCTGTAGAGAGGAGGCGAGTCGGCTAATCGCGGAAATGGTGTGACATTAGCTATTGTTTTAAATCTATGGTGATAAATTGAAAGTAATAGCTACAAGTAACACAACACTCAGCACTGCGGTGCTGAAAGTTTGCCGCTTGGTGAAAAAACCAAAAGCTGTGCACCCAACCGCTAACAAGAATGTTGTTTCTAGAGTGGAACATCTGAATGAGCAGGTAGCAAATCTTTCAGTCCATTTGAAAAATCGCTCCTCTTTATAACGTAAGGGTCACATCCAACATGTGATCTGATTTTCTGTTTGTACTTTTCTCTCATAATATCATCTAAACTAGCCCAGTAAGAACTTTCCTTCATCTCATCCATGCAGTTTCAGGGCTCTCAAGTTTTCTACTAAGTTCAGATTGACATTTTGAGGGGGGTCTGCGCCCGCGTGCGCTGTCTGTAACCCCCGCCCCTCCCCCTCCTGCCCAGGACCTACACACAGACGCCACCATACGTCATATAATTGACCAATAACTGCAGCTTGAACAGAAAAAAAGTCGAGAAACCTCCCAAAGCTGCTCGTTCACTCCAAACAGCCGGCTCTAAGAGCCGTTTCTTTCGCGACCGACACATCACTAATTCCTCTACCTGTTCCACTGTTATAAAAAAAAATAGCGAAGCAACTTGGTGGGCGTTATCCTGCTAATTTCTCTGTGTGAGAAATACAAGATGTGGCGTGTGAGCGTGTGAACGGGTTCAAATGCGTGGGTCTCTCACGCCCAATACGTGAGACTTGAGAGCCCTGCAACCGTTGCGTTATCTTACCCAGATACAATAGTGCTTCTGATTGACTGTTGTGTAGCCCGCCCCTTTTCTTTCTTTCTTTTTTTTTTTTGTTTGATTGACAGGTAAGTGGCAGGCTTGACTCAGAACTGCATAGGAGACGTGCGCCAGAGAAATTGATATTATATATTTTTTTCAGCGTGAGAAATACAATATGTGGCGGGAGTGCATGAGAAAAGACCGAAAAGCGTGACTGTCACGCTCAATGCTTAGACTTGAGAGCCCTGCAGTTTTCACTTCTGGCTATCTGAATCTAATGTCACGTGACTGCAAACAACCTATTCAGCTTCTGCTTGAAACAGGGTTAATACACCGATTAGATAAAACAGTTATAAAACTGACCTCAGACAGAAAAAGACAAGGCAGCGGCAGCATTTTAACACAGGGCTGCTCAGAGTTTGAACGCCAGTTAACTTTTTTATGTGTTAGGGTTAGGTGTTGGCAGATGGTTGTGATGCAGTTTCCTTAATGAAATCATGATAAACTCACTGCTTTGTCCATTGGTGATTTTACACTCTTTTTAGGGGTGCTCAAGCTAAGCTAAATTTCATCTCGGCACCCCTGAAAATAATAATAGTAATTATTCTAATTTCTTTATTATTTTCCTGGCCCGCTGGATTTTTACCTAATTTATTATTAATATTTGAGGTTTAGCAGAGATATTGTGCTCGCGTCTCTCTACTGCGCCCTACGCTCCAGTCCGGTACATAAGGTTAATGGCAATTTCCTAACGTCTATTAAATCCAACGAAGAAGAATAAAGTTCTCACAGCGAGCGATTGCTCTGGTCTGGTCACGTGACTACTCGGGGCATGGGGAGCGCGCGGGGGGGGGGGACAAAAATGGCCGACGAGACAGGGGAAGTAAACACAGCTGCTGAAGATGGCAAAGCACAACAGCAACCAGACGAGCCCGAAGTTTTGGAAGCCGCGACCGACGGCGAGACCTCCGGCAGCGACGGGCCGGACCGGACAGAGAAGTCGCCTCCGGCCGTGGCAGAGAACAGTTGGTCGGCGCCTCTCTTGTCTCTGGCTCGGAAGGCCACGGAGACGATTAGCAGCGGAGTGAGCTACGCTGCTGCCCAGAGAAATCCCTCCCAGGGATCCGCTGCGAGTTCCCCGACGGACAGGGAGCCCGAAAATGATCTCAATAACACTGGACAAAAGCTCCCAGGTAGGCTGTGACTGTTAGTAACATTTGGTCCTCAAACTAACCATTTTTATATGGTCCAAACTATAAAATATTACAGCCCTCACACTACTTCCTCTTGGACTGAGGTGAGGTAATGGTCAGCTGGCAGAACACATGACTGGAAGCGCAAAACCTTGATTTTACTGGTTGATGACTTTGCACAAGGTCACGCTGTTCTGTCTGGGTGTTTATACGAAGTGTTCAAAATGCATTTAAGCACATCATCTCCTGCCTGCATCTATTTCACTGATCTTATGTCAGTGGTTTTTCCTTGCATTGCCTTCTTTCCAGTTCTCCCCCCCAAAGACCCCATGTCAATAGAGAGATCCAACCTCCTCAGCATGATGAAGCTGAGCATCAGAGTGTTAATTCAGTCCTCGCTGAGTCTGGGCAGGACGCTCGACTCGGAGTACCCTCCCCTGCAGCAGTTCTTTGTCGTCCTGGAGCATTGCCTCAAACACGGGCTGAAAGGTGAAGTTTTTATCAAAAGTGATCCAATCCCGTGTCAGCAGCAGAGCATGCAGAAATTATTTTAGCGTTTTCTTTTTCTTCAGCTAAGAAATCCTTCATTGGTCAGAACAAATCCATATGGGGACCCCTGGAACTGGTTGAGAAGTTGTGTCCAGAGTCTGTTAACATCGCCACAAGTGCCAGAGACCTGCCGGGCATTAAGTAGGTTTTCAGTCTTTATTGTCCCAATGTAAAGCATGCTTAACGTCCATTTGATTATCGTGTTTTTAATTTTTTTTTTCTGCTATTCTCTTTTCAGGACTGGTTTGGGGAGAGCGAGGGCTTGGCTGCATTTAGCGCTCATGCAGAAGAAAGTCGCTGACTACATGAAAGCTTTGCTGGACCGCAAAGATCTCCTGAGGTGAGTAACCAGGATCAGCCACGTGGACTTCGTGTAGCAGGTATTTTCTTCCAGAGTGTTAACATGTCAGGTAACAATTCATCTTCCTCACTTCCTGTTTATTCTTTTTTGTATTGTCCGTCTCCTCTTTAGTGAGTTTTATGACTCTGGAGCATTGATGGTGGAGGAAGAGGGCGCGGTGATGGGGGGGCTGCTGGTGGGCCTCAACGTAATTGACGCCAACCTCTGTATTAAAGGGGAGGATCTTGATTCTCAGGTGAGCGCTGATGGGTTTTGTGGGTCTGCACATCCCTCATTTTGCCTAATGAGAAACAGTCAGTCAGGGTCTGCACTGATCAGTTTCTCTCCCTCATTTAGGTGGGAGTCATTGACTTCTCCCTTTATCTGAAAGACCCTGCTAACAGTGAGACTCCGAAAGAGTGAGTGCACGCTTTCAGACGGATCAAGCATTTCACCTACACAAACTTTTTCGTTTGGATCCACTCCATGTTCTTACTGTAGCTTGACTGCTTTATTCTTTCTCATCTAGTGATTCCAAGATGACGGCCATATTAGATCAGAAGCACTACATTGAGGAGTTGAATCGTCACCTGAGTGGCACCGTCACTGACCTTCAGGCTAAGATGGACTCTCTGGAGAAGACCAACAGCAAACTTGTAGAGGAGGTCAGATGCACTGCGTGTGAACTGTTGTTTGATTGTGCTTGTGTTTGCGGGTGTGTGACAAACTCATGGATTGCTCCAGTCCACTTTTTATATATATATTTATATAAGATGTCAATGTGATGTCAACATCTGTGCACATTGGCCACGTTTAACCTGACTGATGAGCTTCTCTTGTCTTCAGCTGACCGCAGCAACAGACAGAATCAACTCTCTGCGGGAGGAACAGGAGCAGCTAAAACAGGAGAATGAGTCCATCCTGCAGTCCAGCCAGAAAAAGGAAGAGGTCAGAAAGCATCTACATGTAGCTGCAACTAAGCCTGCCCTAATCTGAAAAGAAAAGAAGAAAAAAACCAAACTGCATGACGCCTTTCTTTTTCCAGGCAGCCCTTCAGGACAGTCAGGTGGAGCTGGAGACATACAAACGGAGTCGGCAGGGCCTGGATGAGATGTATAACGTGGTTTGGAAGCAGTACAAAGAGGAAAAGCACATTCGCCAGGTCAGGTATCAACAGGCTCTAGCACAAGAATCTACATGCATGTGGCAATAAAAGGTGACTCTGTGTTGCTTTATGGTGGCATGAGGTAGAGGCTGAAGATTGTCAGTGCATGGTGAGACAGAAGGCAGCAGTGTGAGTTCTGTGTGAGGTTTTTTATTTTGTGCTGATCAGTCTCTAGAACTGAATTTGACTCATGCCTTGTGTACGTTTGCGGTGCCTGGTGTCAGGAGCTGGAGCGCGAGTTGGAACTCCAGGTGGGCCTGAAGCAGGAGATGGAGGTGGCCATGAAGCTGCTGGAGAAGGACACGCATGAGAAACAGGACACACTGGCAGCCCTGCGGCTTCAGCTCGACCAAGTCAAGACTCTAAACCTGCAGATGTTCCACAAAGCTCAGGTAGGCACACGGGAATGCACCTTATCGTCGCCCACTCATATAGTACGCACATTAACACAGTCTGTGCGGCTCTCAAGGACTCGCAACGAGAAGCGGAGAAAAAGCAGGAGGAGGCCGTGCAGCTGGAGCAGAAGATGGATCAAATGGAGAAAGTCATGCAGGAGCTCGAGCAGAGGTATGTCCTGTGTGTGCTTCTGTGTGTTAAAATGGCATTCCTTTGAATTAATATGCTTCTTCTTGGTCGTTTGTGCGTCACAGACTGCAGAACTCGGAGCGAGAGCGCAAACAAAGCGACCAGTCGGACAAAGATATGAGGCTGGAGCTGGAAGGAAAAGTGGACGCTTTACATAAACAGCTGACTGACCTGGATACACTCAGGTTAAGACGCACGCACTCACACACACACACACACACACACACACACACACACACACACACAGGTGGAAGAAATACAATGAGGAAACTTGCAAGCTGGTATAGAAAGACAGCTCTGCAGATATTAAGTGCGAAATCTTTTCAAGTTGTCACAGTAGTGTAAGTGTATTCATTTTGAGTCCCACATCTGTCAGTCACAGTTCTTGTTTTAGTCAGTATCAACCATCATCCAGGCTTACATTCACCGTATGAACACGTCTCTTCTCTGGTCTCAGGCTGGGTTTGGAGAACGAGCTGCGCACTGAGAGGGAGCAGAGACAAAGCCTGCAGAAGTCTCTCCAGCGGGAGCAGGACAACAGCATCGAGCTCCGCACACAGCTGCAACAGCTGGAGGGCCTGCACACGGTCAGTGTCACGCACACGCACACACACCAGGGGCCACTGTCAGTCAACTCTGGAAGTGGATCCTTCTTTGAATTGATGAAACACTATAGTTGCTGGGGGGTTCATATGTACTGTGGCTGTGCGTAGCTACCAGATGCAGGCATAAAATAAGCAGTTTAAAGGTGCTTCCTCGTGATCACTGCCAGCTTTATTTTAATTCTGGGGTTCATTCCCAAACCTGTTCCAGGATTAACCAATGCATTGTAAGAGTGGTTCCTCTTTGAATATTTCCATAAGGAATACTTCAATGTTTGAATCGATTCGCAGCGGTGGTGTGGTGGTGGTAGCGGACGCTTAACGACCCTGCGCACAGCTGTGGTGTCATGGTGCTTGTTCCCTGTGAATTTGGGTTCCAGGAGCTGCAGGATTTGAAGCAGGAGAAGCAGCAGCTGCAGCAGAAATGTGAGCAGCAGGAACAGGCTCTGCAGGAGATGGGACTTCATCTCAGCCAGTCAGTACTGCTGATTTTACCTTTCTTTGTCAATAATGAGCTGCATTTCATGTCTTAAAGTTTTTGTGTTGCCTGCGTCTTTATCAAAGGTCTAAACTTAAGATGGAGGACTTCAAGGAGGTCAACAAAGCTCTGAAGGTAAATGTGAAGAATGTTGTACAATCGACACTGTAAAATTTGAGTGGGGGAAAAAAATAGAACAAAAACTGAGTCAGCCTGATCTTGTATGCTCATTGATGCTGTCAGGGCCACGCCTGGTTGAAAGATGATGAGGCCACTCAATGCAAGCAGTGTCAGAAGGAGTTCTCCATCGCACGCAGAAAGGTAGGCGCCTCTTTCATGGCTCTTCATTTGTATAACGTTCATCTTCCCGGCACTGACAGTGAGCTGTCCATACTTGTGTGTTGCAGCACCACTGTAGAAACTGTGGAGACATCTACTGCAACAGCTGTTCCAGTAACGAGCTGGCCTTGCCCTCCTACCCTCGGCCGGTGCGGGTGTGCGACATGTGCCACTCCCTCCTGCTGCAGAGAAGCTCCTCCACAGCGTCCTGACAAAACACTGACAAGCTTCAGAGTTTCTGCGAGAGCTTTCTAACACTGCGCGTACTCATCCACCATGATTTTAACTACTGTTACCACTTATGTGAAAAGGAAAATGTCGTCGAATCTTTTGGAAATGTGATTTGGTGTTCCATTTCCAGTGTTACCTGAAATTCAGGAACATTAGTCGGTCTGTATTAAACAAGGGGCCACCTTTTAACACTGATGGGATAATCTGAGATAGTTGATGCAGACTGTATGTTGAGGAGACTTCTCTTAGAGGCTGGAATAATTTGGGACATTTCATGAGGATGATGTTTCTTTGAGCAGCAGTTTGACAGTTCAGCACTAGACAAACTGACCATTTCGAGTAGTTTTTTCCCTAATTCAAACCATGGATGTGGATCGTTTGTGCAGGTGGTTCATAGCGAAAACATACGCTTCACTTTGAGATTACTTGTCATGCATCTACTCCGTACCAATATTTGGAGCAATGGCCCCACTGCTGGATACATGCAAACCCTTTGTGTAAATGACTGTAGAATGTTAACAGAAAACTATTTTAGAATGTACAATAACAACAGGGTTTTGTGGATTGTGTCAACCGCTAACAAAGCCATTTTCTTAATTTGGGAATGGTGACCAAAAGTTTTTTTATCTAGACATTTGATAAATGAATAAAGCCTCCTCTTTTGCAATGCTTGTTTCAATTAGATATTCCAGACTTGTTTATTCACTTTGTGCACAGGGAATACAAACAGCGTTTAAAGCAGTAGAAACCTTCATGTCAGTAGATTTGAAATTCACTTGCTGTTGATACAGCGCTTGTCCAGAGAAACGTCCCTATCAACAATCACACCTTAAGGAAACAAAACATGCTCTGACCATGTGGACTCTTAAATTCAGGTTAACATTTTAACTGGAAATAAAAAAGGCTAAACACTATGTAGAAGATGAAACAAGGTCTTAACATCAGAAGAAAAAGACGATCTGATTTTTCGCTGTGGTTCATGCATTCCAGACATTAAAATCAATGTTAACAGCACCAGCGCGGGATGAGTTAACTTTGAGGGACAGCCAGGTGCTTGGAGAATGATAACACAAAAAGGACACATTTCCTGGTAACGAAAATTTAAAGCATGGTTTCTGTGATGTGTCAAATCTGTGAGGAATGGGGAAGACAAACGGCACTTCTCTGACACCTCTTGTGACACCAGAGGTTCTCACTTTTCTCTGAAGATCATCCACTTTAAAAAAAAAAAAAAAATACAAACCCTACCCCTCTGTATTTTCATAACAACCTCACCTGACCCTACCCTATGTTGACTCGGTGAGACTTCCAGTCCTTCCAGCAAAATGCTGTGATTAAAAAAAAAAATTAAGGGGGAAAAAGTTCTACATTCCCCATCCCCCACCCAGTCCATTCATAGAGCCTCTGCTTCCTCCTCCTCCACCGCCGCCATAGTAACTGCTTCCCATTCCGCCCTGGTTACCTAACAAGAGAGAGAGAATACACACTATAGGACCGTGGAGTTCATCAAGGAGTGGTACACAGAAAGACACTGCTGTGGTGCATATCAATACTTAAGTGTATTAATTCTGTGTGTTCAGAGCAGAGAAGGTTGGAGTTTAGGGTGGATGAATGTAGGAGAAACCTGTAACAGAGCTGACACTCACTATAGTCACTGTAGCCGCCCATATTGCCCTGGCTGCTGTACCCTCCAGAGTACCCTGAGCTCAGCTGCCCACCGCTGTAAGACGACTGGTTTCCTGTGGAGAAGACAGAGGACGTCAAGTTCAGAACATTAAAGCATCATAAACACTATAGATGTGTTAGTCGTTGTGTACTGCTTGTTCTGTGAAGCCTTGCTTGTCTGAGAAAATGGCCAGGCAACAACGCCACAAGGATTTTGTTCTTGTATGCAAGCATTTCTTTTCAAAGTCTGACACTCACCCATGCCACCCATCATCTGGCTGCCATAGGCTCCGTTACTGCCACCTGCTGTCGAGTTCAAAAACAGCTCCACATAGCGGTGCTCTGAGGGGCAGAGACAGAGAAGGCATGAACGTCATTGTGAACATCTATATGCAGGCTGGAAGTGGTAAAGTTACTCATTTGAAACTCACGCATGTTGGCTTTGTCTTTAGACATGGCTGCCACAGCGTCCTCGTGTGTAGCGAACTCTACATCTGCCTCCCCCGTTACCCTGCCATCTGGACCGATCTCAATATGGACCCGCACTGGATTCAATGGCGAGAAGAACTAAGAAATACAAACAAGGACAAATTCACATATTTGTGCAAGATGCAACCTTAACATATATGCACAGGGTAAAGAGGACTCCAGCGGTCCACTTGTTGTCGCAGCCATTTCTCTGACTTACGTTGTAAATGTCTGTCTCTGTGGCTCTGTATGGCAGGCCCCTCATGTGGACACAGTGGCCTGTTGTGCTCTGGAAGGAGGAGCCGCCATCACCATACCGTCCATCTGATACGCCTGAGCACACACAATCAAGATTAACACAAGGTCTTTTATCCTACTCTTGTTCTATTGTGCTGTGTTAGCCTGACGGGACATAGAGCAAGCCATCACTGACTCTGATTTCAGCTGAACTTCAGTCCATTTGACACCTACCTCCTCCATAGCCTCCGCGACGCATTCTGTCATAGGATCCCCCTCGGCCCATCATGTTGTAGCCGCGACCACCAGAGGGCCGGTCGTAGGGGCCAGGTCTCTGCATGCCCATGGGCTTCCGCTGGGGTTCGTAATGGGTCCGCACCTCAGCGCGGCTACTCTTGAAGATCTCAATGTACCTAAGAGCATAGAGATACCACAGTGAGGGCATGGGGAATGGGTCAGGCAAAGCTGCATTTGCTCAATACTGGAGAAACTGGGCTATGCAGATGCTGTCATGGTGTAGTCCATAGGTAGGAATATCTTTCGAGTACTTTATGCTAGTTGTTAAGAGAGTAAATAAAAGTTATTTAACTGAGTTGCAAAATTAAGTTGTCCAAATTGATAAGGGCCTTATTGACGCTTACACTTTTCTTATGGTTACCTGAAGTGAGTTATATCTGATTCAAGAGAGCGTCCTGTGTCCTTGCCATGACAGCCATTGTCCTGGTTTTAGAGGGACAGAGAGGGCTCCAGCCCTTCTGCAACCCACTCTAAGCATTACCTGTGACAGTGGGCTCCAGATCCGTGTGTACAGTGGCCCTCTGATTTTACCACCAGGGAGACTCCTTACCATTTATCAACCTGGACTGATGTTTAGTGCTCAGACACCATTGCTCTCAAAAATCAAGCATGTACTGTAATTCAGAATTCGTCTCATATTTGCAAATGGTGCCCAAGCACTAATCTTCCCAGTGAACATTGTGACTGCGTGGCATATTTGGATCTAACATGACAATTTGTGTATGTGTCTGTGGTAAATATTACAAATAAGCTTAAATTAGCCAAGATTAATGAAGTGTCCGTTCTGTATTTGGATCAGATGTTGAGGGTGCACACCATAAGAAAAGCAACTTATCCAGCCAACCAACCAACCATCCCCACCTGTGCCCTATTCTTTCCTTGTGTTTCTTTAGAGCCTTTTCAGCTATATCCTGTGAAGCAAACTGCACGAAGGCCTCCCCCGTACTCCTCCCCTGGATGTCCACCGGCAATGTTATCCCATTTGGCACGATTTCCAACCCTTCAACCCAAGGACAGATAACCCCAGCAGGGGACATATTAAATCACATGCCCAATCACAATGAGAACTTTCTCTAAAGAGAGAGATAGAAAACTTATGGAAAACTCTATACATCATCACACATACCAGGTCAGTTTTTAACCAGTGACTGGCCATTTAAACGACTTACATTTACTGTATTTTGGGGATAAAATAGAAATGAGAGGATAGAGGAAGAATATGGAAAAGGGCACTGTTTGGGACATCAGGCTAGTATTGGTGTGTTGATGAAGAGAGAACCAGATCCTGGTGGGTGACATGAGTTAAATTACTTTTCGCCCATTTAAGAACTAATCTAACACTTGGCATACAGTGTATATAAGAAAAATGTATGTGAAAGACAAGGGTGTGAGGAAATGGCGAAAAGAAACAATGATACTGGGGTAAGAGACCTGTCCAATCAGTGATGAGTCAGACCCATTCCATCGTTAGTAAATTAAGAGTAGGCACAGACAACTTAAAAACGTAACCAAGCCGTTTTACAACATCAGATCCAATAAAGAAAAAAAAGTGATGACAATGGGCTCAAGATGGATATGATGGGCAAAGATGAGAAAGGGTGTTTTCATAACAGAGTCCTTCCCCTCGAACTACACACAAAGTCTTCAAACAACTGCGCAAATTAAAAATATAATTAGCTTCCTTTTCTGGCGTCATTTCCTCACTGAATGACGAAAAACATAATCTTGTAATGTAACATGTAATAATATTCAGTATGTAAGGATAATCTTCCAGTGGCACATTGACTTCTTTATAAAATCAGATGCAAGAACTGTTACGTGTCCATAGGAGAAAGGAAACAAGAAAAGGAAGATGAACCAAAAAAAAAAAAAAACTTTTATTATCAACATTACATTACTGAAGTTCTACAAGTAACCACCAAGCAAGGGTTGTTCTTACCTGAGAAAAACTGTACTATCTCCTCCTTGCTGCAGCCAAAAGGAAGGCCTCGAAGCCGGACGAGCCCATCTCCTGCTGTTTCTGGACAGTTTGGACCAGTGTGCTTCATAACCCAGTCCATCTCGACATTGTTGGATTTAAAAACTGTATGACGGGACAGATAACACTCAGTTATCACAGCTCAAAGTTTAGACAATTCAAATGAGTCATTGTGTGCAGGCAGTTGTACACACCTTCTACGTATCGGTGACCCATAGTTTCTCTGTCTTTCTTTACTGCAATCTTCAGGTCTTCCTCTGTCTCCAACTCAACAAATGCCTCTCCGCTGGGACGCCCTTCTCTCGTGTAGGTGAAGTGGATACCGCCGCCATTGTTGACAATTTTGCAATCTGGATGTGAAATGTATTGTCAAATACATAAGTGCTTGAATTGCTAAAGTATTTTCCTAAAAACTATGATCAGAATCAGAAACAGAATCAGAATTCCTTTATTGACCCCTAGGGGGGAATTGTTTGAATGTGTAAATGTTCACCTGAGAAAAACCTCTGTACTTCGTCCACTGAGCAGGACCACGGGAGACCCCGGATGCGTACTACATATCCCTCATCAGCCATGACTGGTCAAGATCCCTGGAAAGAAAGAACGAAAATCTTGTATGAGAGATTAGCACATAAAACTACATAGATAATGCATTCAAACCAATGGCAATGGGGATGAGTGGTATGGACACAATCTTGTGTCATAGTATTTTTATCTAGATCAAACGCTAGTTTCTGCACCGAGTTAAATTAAAATGTTCATATCCTGAATTTCAGTCCATCTATTTCACTGCGTCCATGTGCCGGTAAACCTTCTCATCCCAAAGGGAAAGTATGAATCTAGATTTGTGGAATTTGCTGACAATTAAGTTGTTTCCTACACATCACTTATGCTAAACATAAAGATCTCCCATACATCGTTTTAATCGTTATCTACTTTAATATTTCCCAAGGTTCTGGATGATCCCAGTCGTTTTTAGAGTCAGATGCATGGACTTAGCTAAACGTGAATTAGTGGGAAGCGCCATCTTGAGGCCGTCTGATAGTGCTAACCGGTAACACACCAAATATAAAATCTCGCATGCCGTGGCTTTTCCCTGCTACGAATAATGTTGTCTGGAATATTCAATCATAAGCAAATTTCACACTTAGCTAACTCCCAACTCCTGCCGACGAAAAGTCCAAGGCGACTTCTTCATAAAAAGCGCGAACCCCGAGTTGTTGCCAGCTAGCTAACGATAGCAATACAACAATGTGCAGCATTGCACTGACTTCGAATAGACAATATTTCTGATGCTGAAACGCTTCGGTAAATGTTTAAGAGTTCACAGAAGTCAAGTTATGAATTAGTAATTATGGACCTATTTTATCTTCAGCAGGGTGCGAGGCAATTAGACCGCTTAGTACCGCACCCAAACACAAGAACAAAAGCGGCCCTTTCTACCGGCGCCATGTTATTAGCGTTAACAGTTAGCTAGCTCTCGCGCTATCACTCGCTCACTAACGATATTTTAACAGAATCTGATAAACAAACCGTTGGCTGTATTATGCTGTTAAAGTATGCAAACCTGACCACATGTCTTGGTAAGGCAAATGACCGATGGCTGCATTTATCAATTTACCTGATTCAAGTCTAGACTGAACACGCCGGAGTATGTATGACCAGACCTGCGTAATGCAGCTAAAACCTTGCACTGGGTTGCCAGAGCCCCGCACACCATCCCCCTTTCAGGAACTTAAAAACACCGCCTTAGTCTCTGTTCCAAACTGAAACACAATTAGGTTATTCCACACTACCAAACATTTAAAACACATTTGTAAGAAATATCTGTATCTTTGTGTGTTCTGAATTTTATCGAAATCCAACAATCTCTTGTTTACTAAATCTCATGTGACGAGTTAAATTTGACGGAAAGGGATTTTGTACACACCTGGCAATCCCGGCGGAATAACCAATCGCCTCTGACTGGCCTGCGTCCACGCCCAAATATGATGACGTTACCGCCCTAAGTCCTCGCTGTCCAGGCGGTATCTCCCGGCCTATAAATCCAAGTCACCCTGTTTACTACGGTCAATGCTTTTCAGCTTCGAGAATCAAGGTAGAAATTACTATAGGTGGACAGAATATATGTACCTCAAAGGTCACGTTTCACATTTCGGCCAAACGGAGTTCATGCTTTCCAAAACCAACTCAAGACATCGTGACAATTATGACACTATTTGACACTAAAGCCCATTTAATAAGACATGTCAACCAACTGCAAACCACAATAGATTTTTGAGTTTTTGAGATAATGATGATGTCATTGACACAATGACACACACACACACACACACACACACACACACACACACACACACACACACACACACACACACACACACACACACTGAACAACCAGCTAAAGCTAGATGTTAGTGTGGTGGTAGCCTAAAAGTACAAAAGTAAGCTACATATAGGTCATATTTAGGCAGCAGAAGTTTGCCATCCTTAAACAACTCCAGTGTCCATGTCCAGTGGCAGGACACTGTAATAATGGTCAGATCCATTAATCTGTGTATCTGTCAGATGTATTAAGTAAGAAATTACATGAACTCAAGTAATGCAATGAGTATAATTATTTGTACTGTATTTGTATAGCTATCAAAATATTCAAGTACTGGCACATGACTGTTTGTATTTTGTGCTTTGTATTCATACTCTGAATACACATGATTTTAGTTGGAAATGTACTTTTTGTAGTGTAACACCTTTTTCTGATGGCTAACTAGTTTGCATCAAGTCATAAAATATGACGCATTCATCTATATTAAACTACACAAGAGTATATTGTTCGAATTGGCACTTCTACAACATTAAAATGCTGCTTGGTCATTATTAATTAATGATTAATTTCACATTCTACAGTATATTTACTTTGGATTCTTAGGTACCTTTTAGATAATACATGTGTACCTTTACAGTAGCGAACTTTCAAGTGCAGGACTTCTTATAGAGTATTTTCATACTGATTGTAACTTAAGTTAAGGATCCAAACAAATCCTCAAATACTATTACATGTATGAATATGAAACACATGATGCTGAAAAAAAGAACATGGATGGCTACATGTAATAGTTACAGAGTACAGAGAGAATAGTTAGATAATCAAACTATGTGTCACTTTACTATATTTTACTGCAAAAACAAGAGCCATATTTTTTGCTATCTTGTTCTCTCATACAGTTAAGCTGCATATTGATTTTTAAATTGCATCACACATTATCAAGGAGGAAACCAGACACATGAACAATGAGACCTGACACTGTTTGAATACACATTCGCAGGAGTTCAACCAACAAAAGTGTGCCATCAATCAAATACTCCACCTTTATCACATACAGTATTTCCTTATCTGACAAACAAATATAAGTACTAGTAAATATAAAGCATAAGTGCATTCAATGAACTTTGTTTGGTAAGACAGTTTTTAATTAAGACCAATTAGTTGTCTTGATTCATAACGGATGGGTCCCTGAAATCAGTGGAAATTCTTCTGCATTCAAACCAAACATTCACGGTCAAAGTAAGGACTTTTAATTTGCGAATATATTACGTTTTTAAGTATATATGCCTCAGCGGTTTGAAAATGAAGTTCTTGATTTTTGTTGGTGAAGTCACTGGTGAAACCAGTGTGTGCTTTTGTCTCTATTACCCAAGTCACCTAAGCATGCACAATAGGCCGAATTCTGTCATGTGACTGGGTGTTGCTTATTAGCAACAAACCACCTATGTACATATGTGAGAAGTTCATTTCAAAATAAGAAGTGTATTATGATAAAGTGGTCACCTTTATTTTATTTATTTTTTCTTATTTTTATGTGTGTGCGTTTGTCTCATATCATTGAACCTAAAATATCTCCTTTCATTTCTTATAATTCTAATCTTATTTGTGCTCACTAACACATTAAAGTAATAAACTGCAGCACATGTAATTTGTGAGGTTCAGTTATATACTGATATTCACTGTCATTTAAAGTCGCATTAAATGAGTGATGAAAATTTACAACAGGTAGCAACACACTCTTAGGGCGGTCCTTCTATTTAAGTGATTTCCCAATAAGAGTTTACATGAACTAGTAAGGCTAGCTACCAGTTAAGTTGGCCTACCATGTCATGTCTTGACGTTCGTTCTACAGCCTCGTGATATTGGTAAACCTAACATGACGTTGCGGTCTCGTATTTGACAAGCACTTACTTTGACCAATTGAAAGCAAAGCTTTTTCCAGCTAAGCCAATAGATTTACCAGGATTTCCAACAGAGGCGGTCTTTCTGAGAAACAGTGCGTATCGGGTTAGGTTGTTAGAAAGTTAATGGCTGGGGGAAAGAGATCCTCCTCAACCCTCGCTTCGGGAGAGTTTCTGGATTCCCTGAAGTAAAACACGCAATTATCTTAAAAGAAAGAGCCTGGACGGACGTTTAAGTCAACAACTAGCTCGTTAACACACGTATTGTGAACACAAGTATGCAGGATGCAGTAGCCGGGACGGCAATGCTGACGGACGGCTTCGAGGACGAGATTGACTCGGTGACTCCTCGCTCCCCAGTGGCAGGGATGGGGGTAGGAGCGACACCAGGAGGAGTCGGACTAGGGGGCATTGGGATTGGTGTAGGTGGAAAGAAAGTACGTTTATACGGTGAACCAGGCGGGCCTGCTGCGGAAAGACTGGATTTCAAACTAGCGGCCGCGGCCGTCCTCTCCTCGGGTCCAGGATCCGGCAGCGACGAAGACGAGGTTTCAGAGGTAGCTACGCTAAGCTAAGCTAGTTAGCTAAGCCTAACTAGAGAGCTAGGCAACATTCCTCTCTTAGCGCGAGCTGGCTGCTAGCTTGCGAGTTAGCTCGCAGTTGGCAACCACCCCCTCCCAGGCCGCTGAAATTACGTAAAATAAACTAGCACTTTAGTCAAATTACACCTCTTGCCAGTTCAGATGCTTATGGAGTCTTGTGATGTCGGTAATGTTTGGTGAGACACAAGCAGTTGTTCACGCTAAGCGGCTGAAATGTTTTATTTATGCAGCGCAGGCTGTGACTACGGCCTAGTTCGGGTGGAAGCGAAGACGGCCTCGTTCGGTGCTGTCGTCTCGCAACACCCATCACAAGTTTGCAGCTCTCCCAACAGCTTTCCAGCCATAGCAAATGGAAGATGCCCGTAAACCCACGGACGTACACGGCCATCTAACTATCTGCCATTTCGTAGTTGTGGTGCAATTACGTCACTTTTCCAAATCACGTAAATGAACTCCGATCGTACCTCTGCTAACTTTTCGATACGTTTAAAATGCCTTTTACCTCGCGGAACTGCTCGAATTTTCGACAGTCGGTGTTGACAAATAAGCCAGCTGGGTGTTTTTCATCCTCCGTCTCTATCGGTTAGATAGCCACCACCACTGTGTCAACTTGATTTGCGTTGTCACAATTGAGAGCAGCTAGAGTTCATGTTGAGAGGTGTCCAACTTTCCATGTGCTGGCAGTCACACGGGGACAGGTGTGATGGCATCTCCACCTCACTTAAACATACTTCAGACTTGTTTTATATTAGCTCAGATGAGTGCTTAGATTAATCTAAATATTTGTCTCCACTGCATAAATTTGATATCCCACCCAGAAAAGTCACGTTCTTAGATGTCAGTGTGACAGATCTAGCTGTTGGGGGGGGGGGGGGTTTGACAAAATAATCAAAAGGTTAATAGTCAGATTTGCCAAATGCCAGGTCATAGCCATTTTTTCTGCTCGTGTTGCCTTGTGTCAGCTCTAAGTTTAAGGATTTTAAGACTTCTCAGCCATACTATTGTCATGTAATTGAGTTTAGCATGTCCTATGACTATAGCAGACACAGGGATGGAACTAGTCAGACTGCTAGATGGCAAATACATTATTTGCACAAGCCTATCAAAGGTCTTAGGTTAATGACATTTTCATGGTAACATAATATTCATTGTCATCTAAAAGATGATGCAGTATTTACTGTCAGAAACACTATCATCAAGGAGTTATGGGTGTGGAGAGAATTGGCGCTGCTGAGCAATGCACATTACCTGTTGAGCTCTCTCAATTATAGTTAACTAATATTTGACCAAAGGGCTTTCTGAAACATACTACACCCATGGCAGATGGACTAGTAAAGATGTCTGTTAATACAAATACCAAGACAGCACTAGCTGTGTAGTAGCAGCAGATGAAGTTGACAAGTACATCTCAGGTAGTTTGATTGAATCAAATTACAAATGTATGGCCTCTGTCATGTTTCTTCACTTACACAGCCTACTATATAAGACTGAAAGGGAGCGTTTGTTGTGATGTTTTACTCCAGTGGAGAGCTCGCTGCTCTGGGCAGTAGCTAAAATCTGAGCCCCAGGATTAAGCAGATGCCATTCTAGGCCTTTCCAGCTCTCTGGATACCAACACTCTGGGAACTGTAGTTCATTAATAGTGAAGACTGATGTCCATTGTTGATTATAAAGGCCTTCGTAGAACTACATCCCCCATGGGTTGTTTTGCTCTGCGTTCCTATCGTATAGCTGAATTCCTCCACATTGCTAAATGCTGACTCTCTCCCAACATTTGCTTTGAGCCAGGCCCTAAAAGCCTGCTCCAGCTGATTGGATGGACATAGACAGGGATGGTTTCTTTCTCAGTTTTAGTCAAATGTTTTGCAAATTGCTGAATGACAGTAATTTGCAATTTATTCTACATATTATAATTATTTAAAAATATCACCTTCAGGGTGAGCTGTTTGCCCAAGTTAGTTATAACGTCTGTAATATTTGTCATTCTCAGTATAGCCAATATATACCTGACCTACTACACTAGATAAATGATTGACTTCAACATTTTTTAGGACAGTGCAATGTGTGAATCTGTCATTGGTATATATAATATATTGATTTTTTTTTCTCTCACTAATGGGGTAAGTAAGGGTTTATACACACAGCCAATAGGATGGCCCTCCAGATCAAAACCAACATTTTTCCAAAACAAATTTTAATCAAAGGAGATAAACCATGTTTTTTGAAATGATCACTAACCTGTAGTTTTAATGTGGCCTCTGCACAGGCTCAAGGCAATCTTTGAGATTCAGTCCACCTGTGTACCAAAATATGTCACGTGTCATTTCCACAGCTTACCTTTAACACAACTAGGAAGTTACTCTGAAATACAGAAATTGGACCCGTTGTTATTCTAAACTCTGGCTAAACATAAACTGGTCAGATTTAAGTTTTTATTTTGCCCTGTGGTGTGTTTGCACTCATTAATAATTGTTTTCTGATGTGTAGAGCTGCTCCTTCATATTAATTTTATCAATCTAAGAATTCTTTTTCAGTTACTTGGTTAATGACAAATTTATCGGTTATTGTAAAGATTTTTTGAAAATACTTGATTAATATAACAATGAGTTTACCCAAAATAAATATCAAAACTTGTCTGATTAATAGGTAAGTCGTTAAAACTTACAACGGTTATGACATGGATTTATTTCATTGCTGGAGTAATAAGCAGTGAAGATAATCACAGGCAAATGTATTGCTGCATCAGTGTGGGGCAAGGGAAATAATTCAAATGATTCACAGACTGTAACAACACTCAAACATTATTTTCAGCCATTTTTTCACCCATACATGGCTGTTTAAAGTACACAGGAAATATAAAATGGCCAAATGACATTAAATGACACGCGGTGTAATATTACAGTACCACAGCAGCAGTACTTATGAACTTTTAACATGGGGCCGTTGGAGGATGATTTAGAAATTAAATTTTAAATAGCTGCTACTAATAGAAATATATGCCACGTGTTGATAATCCTAATAAATCATCCTTGGGTGGGGACAAAAAGTAAACAGTAGGTGCTGTGACTGTCTTGCTGTCGCAGCTGTCTTGACAAAGCCCTGTGGAACGCTTCGCTCTGAGTGTTCGTGCATAGTGTTTGTAGTGCTGTGATAAGCCATTTCCAATTTTCAGAGCTCACAGAGTACCACATTGTTGAGTCTTTGTCTAAAATACTCCCACACTAAAGACGATCGAGAGCAAGGTTTTTTAGCTTGTTCATTGGGGGAATCCATGCTTTGGCCAGGTGCAGCCATCTTTGCCATGTGCTGACTCACATTATGCAAATCGATGTATCTCCATATTCAATGATGTCTGTGAGTCGCCCCAGCCCTACTGATATGTTTAAATTATTTACATCAGTCTTATTTATATATAGAGGAGTAAGACAACATTGTTGTGATCAGATGAAAAACACGTAAATATCCTTTTTCATCTCTAAATTCTATTCTTCAGTCACATACAGATGGGTGATAAAGGAAAAACCAACATGAAGTGTCTCAGTAAGGTGTTGGCCCACCACATGCCACCAGAACAGTTTCAGTGTGCCTTGCATTGATTCTGCAAGTCTCTGGAGCTCTACTGGGGATGGAACACCACTCTTCCAAAAAATATTTGTTGTTCTAATGATGGTGGTGGAGGGCACTACCTAACATGTAGCTCTAAAATCTCCAATAGGTGTTCAGTTGGGTTTAGATCTGCAAAGGCCACAGCATATGATTCACATCATTTTCATACTCATCGAACCATTTGGTGAGCCTTCATCCTTTATGGATAGCATTGTCATTGTGTCTGATCGCATCCTGCAGCAGCCTTCTCAGTCGCCAGAGGAAGAGTAACTCCATTGTTTTTCCTGACATTTCGCACTAATGCACGAGCATCACGGTCATTAAATGTGCACCGTTGACCACAATTTATTTACTCATGTCTTTGCTAGAGGTCTAAAAGCAGATGTCACTTTGGTCACTGTTCCTTCTGCAGTTTTTGTGTTTCTCCACTCATTTATTAAGGTTTTCCTTTAATTTGTCACCTCTCTGTATAAATATACCTGTAATTTATGGAAAAAAATATTGATTGGGGCTTTAATAACATTTACAAAAACATTGACACTGCAGCTACACTTACATGAAAATAGATAAAACATTTTTTCTTGTATAAGTAAAGTTTTTGTTCATTATTTTGTTCACTTGGGGATTTGTGGAATAATAAAATGTTTGTAATGCAGACAATGACACATGAAAGCCAACAGGGCCAACGCTCAGGTATGAGACTGTGGTGTTGTACTTGGGCAGCTGACTCTCAGCTGAATCTCTCCATGTGTGCAGGGGTTGTAATTCCTGGCTGTAGAGCTTCCTCTGCTTTGACTCTCTTATCCCTGTGCTCCTTTTTGTTTACACTCTATTGAAAGAACTGTAAATACACAAGTGCAGTATGCCTAATCTTTTTATAGGTGGTGTGTTTATGTGTGTAAGGCCATTTCTATGCAGAATAATGGAAATGTAGTAATACTATATTAATAATGAATTATTTGTGCTATTTCAAAATTACTGGTCAAGGCCTAGAATCAAAAACATGAAAGTGGCTATCAAAGGACTAATATTTATTTTTTTGCCCTCTTCTCTGCATGCCTTCCAGGTGGAGTCATTCATTTTGGACCAGGAGGACCTTGATAACCCCATCATGAAGACAGCGTCAGAGTTGCTTTTGTCCAGCGCCACTGATGGAGTAGATTTGAGGACTGTTGATCCAGAGACACAGGCCCGACTCGAAGCTCTGCTGGAAGCTGCAGGTACGACTGCTTGGTCTAAACTTAATTCAGCTTTAGACTTGAAAGATATTCATGTGTAGTTGACCAGTACCCCTTTGCCCTGGACTGTTTTGCACCAACCAGTCTTAATTTGTGCTCTAAAATATGGTCACAGTGAGTAAGTAAAACACATCTTCCTGCCTCAGCTTGTTTCCCCTAATCCCTTTCAAATCCCAACAGAAGTTGAGGTCTCAGTTTGTATCAGACCTAAGACTGAAATGGCAGTAAAGAGAACCTGCTGGTTCTGCAACTGTCATATCAGCAAATAGTTTGAAAATAATTTGGGTAAATTAGTTTGATTAGAATTTGTAATCTAGGTGTAAGAAGGTCTGTGTAGATTAGTTCATTAGGCCTGGGTGTCCTGGCCTCGTTCGGGCTTAGAACATTACCGGGCAGATTAACGCTGCAACACGCTTGAGCCTCCACAGCATGCAGAGAGCTCGTGTTGAACTGCTAATGGCTAATCTCATTCTATTCCTCTTTCTCCCTGACTAGTTGGAACAGAAGAGGTGGCAATTTACATGATCTGTTTGCTTAAGATCCTTTATACCTTTCCTAGTATTCTTATATTGATTTGTGAGGTGCTCCAGAGTGTTTTTGTTTTAGTGTTAGCAGAGAGAGGAGTGAAGCTTGTGTTGGTTGTGGCAGGTAGATTTGGACAGCCTCTCTTCATTCACTGTATGAACAAAGTAGCCAAATACCAGACCTGTCAAGACCATCTCCAGGGAATGTGCCAAGCAGTTGGTGATAATGGATTGTTTATTGCAAACGATTTGCAACCTAACGTGGTGACTTTGTTTGACATTATTTTTTCAATGTGTATTATGACCCTTAAATTGAGACGTACAGATGAGAAGGAATACAATTCCCGCACATTGCTAAACTGATGTGGATGTAAACACCTTAAAATTAAAGCTAAGTTATGGCATTTTAACCTCATAGTTACTGTGTCGTGTCTTTTCCAGTCCATTGCGCTTGAGTACAGAGCCAAAATAACAGAAAATGTGACATCGTTGTGCTGCTTATTAATGGTTGCTGAACTTTGGCATTTTTTTTTTCTCGTTGGGAGTGAGGAGAGGCTATCCAGACCTTTGAGCACAAAGGCTAACAGACTCACAGATATATTAAACAACCTATGGCAGGTTATTATGCAAAATATTATAGGAACCCATTAAAGGTTTGCTACATTTTCTTAATCTGTAGATAGTATTAGACATATGTTTCTCTGAATTAAATTGTTTTAATTAGCTTAAATTAGATGTAGGCATAAGTACGCACTCTGCGGCTGTATTATAGAAATGTACAGTAAATATCAAGCCAAATTTGGTGTCAACAGATAGTTGATATTGTGAGCTGTTTTGATGAAAAAAAAACACACAAGATAGCAGATGCCCTCCTCAGAGCATAGTTTATGGCATGCACTCAGTGGTCACTTAGTAGGTACACTTATACAATCTACTGTACAGCTCTGTCATAAAATTTACCTTCACAAAGTTTATAATATCCAGTTTTTGTTGACATTGAATGTGTACATGTAATAACTTCAATAATCTGGTTATTACTGAGCTGAAAGTGGTGTTGTAATGGACAACATTATATTGGGAGGTGTTACTCCCCTCCTTTCTGTTTTTTTTTTTTCGTTTAGTCCTTCCTGTTACATGACTAGGCAGAATATTAGAAACACGTCTCAATATAATGCCATCTGGTACAACACCAACTATGACATCAATGCTAAAACACAGAATTGATTTATCGCCTCTGACAGTATAGATGATGTAGCTTGTACAAGTGGTCACTGAGTGTTTATAACAGTACATGAGTACTGTAATGACTTTTTTTTTAGATTTCTGGACAGTATTAAGCCAAAACATAAATGTGTTATTGTTTTAGAGCAACTAAAACCAAGAGAAATCTGTATTGTTTATAGATCAACTACTTGGTCAATGTGTACTCTAAGACAAACACGCTCCTTTTAGAATAATTATTCAGACAGTCTTAAAGCGCTGAAAATATTTTGAATACACGGGACGTCCTATCACCCCATTTTTTTCCCTAAGTTTTGCAGGAATCCTACAGTGTAATGCAGGAAAGAGTCCTAAAACCCGCAAACGAACCAGCATTGTTGCACTTCAGTGCCCTTGTCTCAAAGTCGATGTTTTTTTTTTTTTTTAATAAATTTTTAGTTAGATCCTTGAAATAAGGTCTTGTGGTTAACACAAGGTTAAGGGATTTTCAGATTTCGTTCTAAGACATAAAATATGTCAGTAGCAGCTGCAGTTGTGAATTTTGAAGCTTTTACATGTCTAAAAAAAGTGGTCGCGAACAAGTGGGTAAATAAGACTACATAGGTGTTCGGGGACACGAAATGTCATCATGTCAAACATGGAAATTCCTCTACTTACTAGTCTGCCTTTACAGTCTTGTTGTGTTTACATTTATGCTTTTGCTAACTATTCTTATTCAAACTTTGCAACTTGTAGCTTGATCAGTTTATAGTAGCGTGTAGTGCAGTAGGAAGCTTAGTGGACGCGACCTTGAAGTCATGTGACTGTGGTGTAGTTTATTCATAGCCTACATTCTTTCCTCTGTGATAATGAGTCCTACTTTCATCATAGTTTGTGATCCCTTCTGAACCCCACCATTTGCCTCTGTATTGCCAGCGGTGATGGGTGGTGGTGTTTTTTTTGTCTTTTGTAAAACACTTTGTAATGTTGCTCATAAAAGTCCTATATAAATAAAGTTTATTGTCATTATTGAAACGTCCCCCGTGGAACTGGTGAACAGGAGTGGTACTGTAGAGAAATGTTTTGTTCCACGGATGCAGGTACTTGCCATGAGCATGGAGTCAGCATGAAGCACATTTCTGCTGACTGCAGAAAGCAGCAGAACATATAAACAGTTGTTGGTTGTGCTGCAAACGGAAGCAATGTGCATGTAAAGGAGGAGAGGAAGACTCCATTCAGAAATGATACAGGGTTGAAAACACTAAAAACACTTTAAAGTACTTTAATATCCTTACATTTTCTGTTTGGGAATCCTTTGTTGCTATATTTTGGGAAGTGATGGGCATGCTGTCCCGATGCAGCCACTTACAGAAAGGTCAGTGTATTAGAGTAATAAGGCATAATTCCTATCTTTTATTACATCTTGGCAGTCACAGGTTGCTCCTCTGTCAAACCATAATTTTGCACACTATTTGAACTTAGAGGAACTCCCAAAACTGTGAAACTCCAGGACTCTCCACTTTTAAATGGCTCTTCTTCAGCTACAGCCATGAGATTCCATGCAGTGGAAGGAGCCACCGCAATGTCACGCATTGGTTTCTTGACTACAGTTTTGAAGCCTCGTCTTTGCCTGTTGTGACCATCGCCATCTTGTTTTTTTTACAGTTTTTTAACAGTATAATGTTACAGAAAAGCAGACATAAACAGTCCGAATGCACAAAAAATTGTTTCAGCGCAGTAATGGTCCATTAAGAAATGGCCTGATAAGTAATTAAGAAACTAAAAGTCAAGTGGAAAAAAAGGGCTAAATCACAATGAGAGTTCTCTTGCTTAATAAATGCACATTTTTTGCAACACTTGCTAGCATTTGTAAGATCTGTGGCTCTAAATTGTAGGGTCTATACAATTGTAATAGTGTGGCAAATTTGTTATTTTGTTGTTAACTTTCATCAGTTAATTTCTGCAGTAAAAAAAATTGAGGCACTTGTTTTCCTTAACATGCGGATGTGTTTCTGGCAACACTGGCAACAAAACATGAGGTGAACAAGGCTTTTGGACTTATTCCTCTTTTCCTGCACACATTTTACATCTGGACTAAAGGTAACTCTGCTTATTATAATAAACACCAGAAACTGCAGCAAACTAAATCCTTGCTCGAGGCTCACCAGCATTAACATGGCTACATCTAACCCAAATGAAATAAGTTGTCTTTGAAATGGCAGCAGTAGTTTTGAGACACTTACACTGAAGAATGTAAAGACACTGTAGGCCACCTGTGACACAAGCCCCCACTAGAATTCTGCATAGAAGAAGGAGCTTCATTTATATAGCACAATTTATGTGTAAAATACAACACACTGTGCTTAACATAAAAACAAATGATAATAACACGTGTGATAAAATTATATAAACAAAAAAACTATGATAGCTGCAGAAGAGGAAAAAAGACAGCAAATTTACCTCTCTTTTTTGGTGGCTAACACAATGTTTCTGGTATGCTATTGTACATCTTTATGGATATTAACCTGAATATCAAATATATTGTTAATTCATTTGATAGATGTTTAATCGCGGAAGAATATGCATGTAAATGTTGTGTCAGTACGGCAAGCATTTAGTGTCTATACTACACCTGGCCTGACACATTATTTTAGCACATCTAGGTAGAAGATCATGTTGTCTGTGTAAACATGTCAGAGTTTGGGCGGGGAGCAGTGTAGGAACAGGTGCTTATGGGTAAACAGTGACACACTTAACTTCCCTTTCGTCTTGGATTTTGACTTGATTCTGCCCATTGCAGGTCTCACCCAGTGGGTAACAGCACTTTATGTCGCCATTTTGAACCAGCTAGCATCAAAAATTGGTGCAGGTGTTCCATTGAGAATTTGATAAAAAAAAAAAAAATATGGAAGTCGTCTTTATTCCTGCCTAGTGAGCCACTGGCTACACCTGAAAGTTAGTTTATAGATTGAAAAGTTGATTTTGTTAATGTTAAAATAACAGATGGCAACTGTTTTTGTTCAGAAATTCAATGAGGGTTAATGTTGACTTTCATGCAATTTTGCGTTGGCTGTCCTCAACAAACACTGGCTGAGATTTTAATTAGCGACTTGGATTAAAATGTTTATTCAGATTGCATACTGTGTTGGTGGTACAGTGGGTGTAGGCAGGTCAGTGGCTAGCCAGTAACTTGTTTCAGCTGAAACAAAAATATCTGCGAGTAAGTCACAGCCTTAACCCCAGTGATAGCTTGACGTCCATTTTGCGCACAAAAGGAAGTAGGTGAAGTTATTTTTGTTTAATGTGTTATTCACTGCTGTAGAGACAGTTATTGTCTCAGAAATTTACAAATTGGCCCCCAAAAAAGGTTAGACAAAATGATCACAATCAGCTCTTTGTTTTCATCGGAGTTATTCACAGAGCGTCTCACCCAGATGTATGTTCAGCCTGTTTTGGTTCAGTGAACTTCTTGCGTTCTCTGAGATAAACATGATACAGTAAAACATTAATGATTAACTTCCTCGACCTCTTGTTTCCCTCTGCCTTGGGGGCCATTGCGAAATCCTTGTCTGGCGGCCTTACTAAGTTTAGCTCGAGAGCTTGAGTCGCAGGCCTAGTGGTGAAAACACAGGAGGACCACAAGGAGCTCACTTCTGCCTGGCTAATGGATGGGTTGAGGCTGAGACAGAAAAGTTCAAAGCCAACACTTTTTTTTTTCCTCTTGGAGTTTCTTGCTTCGTTATTGCACATGGCCTTAAAATGTACGCCACCACACTCAGCACAAACACTTGAATGGTTTCATTGGTGGGGAAATAGTCCTTGTTCTGTTTTCTCTAAGACATCTTTCAATGTAGGTCATTAGCAAAAGCTGTTTTCCCCCTCTGTTTTCTCTTTTCTTTCTCATTCTCCTTTTTCCCTTTTCTTCTCCTTTATGACAAACACATACACACAAACACATTTTTCTCTCGTATGGCATTTTGTTTTTCTCCCAGCTGTGCTTTTCTCTCATGCTGACCACTGTCCCCAGTTTCTGTTTCTTTCACATTCACTGCCTCTTAGCATCTATAATTCACACAGGATGAGACCTTTTTCTTTTCCACCATTAACAGCCTGAACCTTTGTCTGCTAGCCCATTGAACTAACATTACTCCCCTCACTGTATTCGCACTAGTCCTGGTCACAGATCTGTTCTCAGTAGACATTCCCATAGTAGTCCAGAGGACATTGTTTTGTACCATTTGACCCAGTCACTGGCCAAATTATGGGAATTAAGAATCCTAGATGTTGTATTGAAAGTAGTGAAGAAAGATATTAAGCCATATTAACAAATGCTTGTGTGTGTTTTCTGTGTGTGATTTTTTTTTTTTCCCTTTTTACTCTTTGTGTATGCTGCTACTAACCTTGGATTGGATTGGCTGGACTGGACTTGCTTCATCATCTGGTCTGGTGTGGTTGTGCTCCCCTGTGGTTTGCCTTGCCCTATGCACCTCTGCCCTTTTGGTGTTCGGCAGGCATCGGTAAACTGTCCACTGCCGATGGTAAAGCTTTTGCAGACCCCGAGGTGCTACGGCGACTGACATCATCTGTGAGTTGTGCCCTGGATGAAGCTGCAGCAGCCCTGACCCGTATGAGAGCTGAAAACACACTCAACGCCGGCCAAGCCGACAAGTATGTATCTCGCCCATACTGACGCTGGCATGTGCCACTTTATCTTGTACACGGTTTCATAGAGTTCTAAATGAATTGATAATAAGCCAGAAGAAAATCATTCTCTCCAATTGGAGTTGCACACACAGTATATTTGCATGTGTTTAGGGCTGCAGCTGCTATTTTGATAATTGATTAATCAGGCGATTATGGCATCGACTAATTGCTTATTAGTCGGGTAAAGAGAAAAAAGCAGTTTGATTATATCCAGTATTATATTAAAAAAAACAAACTTATTCCTCATCTTCTTGTACGATGCTCTTTCTAATAATTTGGCAAGACCAGCACAGACCGGGCCATTACAATAAACAAAAAAAAAGGACTAAATAAAAGGACATTGGGGATGCAGCCATGCACTGAGAATTAGGGTTTGGTAGTAATCTGGTAATAAGGTATCCTGTGGTATCTAAAAATAGCAACGGTATCAGTTTCATTACCGTCATTTAAAAAAAAAATGCTGCACATATAGGTCTATAGGGGCCCAACATAATTGTAGCATCGTCATAACAAAAATGAAGTCCACTCCGTTCAATGTATCTGGTTGAATTTTTACTCGAGAAAAAGGTGAAAAAGTGCAAAAGTACATGCTAAAAAAATGAACCTGAGCAGTTTTACAGATGTTATAACACAGGTATGTCCAGGTGCTCATTTAGGCGCATGCTTGCTATTGTTCTTAGCTCTCATAAAAGGACGAAATGCAAATAAAACAGTAAAATAACACTTCAGGCTGCTCAGCAGAGTCCTCTGTGAGCGCTCTGCTCATTCATGAGACGGAGTGGTGAAACTAACTGCGTGCTTACACCGGTCAATAGCTCAGCGACCCACCCAACTCTACTGAGAATAAAAGGGAAATGTAACTGGTGTATTTTTTTTATCAGGTATTGCTCAAGTTTCTGTTAGAAATAAAAGGATTCACTTAAGACCGTCTCTTAACGGCATGAAATATTCCAAAAAGGGGTTAGCTTAGCTTTTAGACAGAAGGCAGTTCTGTCCATTACGTATGTTTTGAATTGGAACCTGTAATCGGACGTTTCTCTGCTGTATCATTAGTGTCTGCCTCCGCCATTTTTCAAATATTTACCCCAGAGATGAAGGAGACGGTGCCCTTTCCTATAATTGATTACATGAGCTACACAGGGTGTGGCAGTGGCTGACTTACAGCTCCCACCTTAGCAGATGTTGCTACAGTGCGTGCCGTGCATCATAACATAGACCCAACTGATCAATGATGATATTCATTGGCAGTTATTTTATAATCGCTTTTAATCAGTTGAATCAATTAGCTGTTGCAGCCCTACGTGTGTGCATGGTTGCCCCTTGGAAGTGATTGCATAATTGTGAGGCGTATGTGTGCTCACCTGTCACAGTGGCAGTAATTGTAGCAGTCTGGTTATTTTCAGCCGTAGTTTAGCAGAGGCGTGCTCAGACGGAGACGTCAATGCTGTGCGCAAATTGCTGGATGAGGGACGGAGCGTGAATGAACACACAGAGGAAGGGGAGAGCCTGCTGTGCCTCGCCTGCTCGGCCGGCTACTACGAACTTGCACAGGTATGTGAAATGTTTGCATTGTGTAGTATCTTCACACTGAAGTAACCTTTCTGCTAAGCAAAGACAGAATTATGATGATATCACTAGGTCATTGTTGTGGGTAGATTTGCCGTTGGTGACAAGTCACCATGCATATTTCTAAAACTTATGTCATCATTCGTCCTCAGGTTTTGTTGGCCATGCATGCCAATGTGGAGGACCGGGGCATCAAAGGGGACATAACGCCACTCATGGCTGCTGCTAGTGGAGGTTATGTGGACATTGTCAAGCTGCTTCTGGTCCATGGCGCAGACGTTAATGCACAATCCTCCACAGGTAAAACTCCTCTTCTCTACAGTTAAATCATTTCCTTTTCTGTCTTTGTTTTGCAGTTAGCTTCATCTCTCTTCTGTCTTTCAGGCAACACAGCTCTGACGTACGCATGTGCCGGTGGCTTCGTCGATGTGGTGAAGGTGCTGCTGAAAGAGGGTGCTAACATTGAGGACCACAACGAGAACGGACACACACCTCTAATGGAGGCGGCCAGTGCTGGCCACGTGGAAGTGGCTAGGGTTCTCCTGGAGTATGGTGCCGGAATCAACACACACTCCAATGAGTTCAAGGAGAGTGCTCTCACGCTCGCCTGCTATAAAGGTCAGAACTCAAATATAATGTTTGTCCTGTTGAACCTTGTTTAGGTTCTCCACCATTAACATGCTCTTTATTGGCACTTTAACAGTATAAAAGGTTCAGAAAATGGATTTTTGTTTGTCATCTGCAGGTCACTTGGATATGGTGCGTTTTCTGTTGGAGGCAGGAGCAGACCAGGAGCATAAAACAGATGAGATGCACACAGCACTGATGGAGGCGTGCATGGTGAGCCTCTGACCCAAACCTAAACACTTAAATGTTTTCTTCTCAAGGTCTGGTCACAGTTTCACATCCACTTTTTGTACATTTTGTATTTGTATACTTAATTGTGAATGTAACAATACAATAAGAAAAATATGCAAGTAAAATATTGGTTGATTGTTTTGTAATAATCACACCCTGTTTTGAAAGAGGATTGGGATTGTGAAGAACCTAGAGGTTCTTGGACTCGTGCAGTGTGACTGTGTATTAGCTTAATTGCAAAGCGATTCCATATATTTATTCAGGTGCTTATCTCTACATTCTCTGTGTGTCTCGCTGTCCCAGGACGGCCATGTGGAGGTGGCACGGCTGCTGTTGGACAGCGGCGCGCAGGTTAACATGCCAGCCGATTCTTTTGAGTCGCCCCTTACCCTTGCTGCCTGTGGAGGACACGTGGAGCTGGCAGCCTTGCTCATAGAGAGAGGAGCCAACTTGGAGGAGGTGTGTGAAGAGATGATGCTTAAACGCCAACAAAAGTTTGGGAAAGATAATAAAAAACAGGAGAGGGTGCAATTCCCAGTTGACTTTCTTGAGTAGTTCATGTTTATAATGAATTACGTAGCTGTAAACCAATTTTTGATTTCACACACACTGCCGTAGAGAATGGCCTTCAGTTTTTTGAAAGTCATACTCCCATGATACTATTGGGATACATTTTATTGAATACCAGCCAGAGACTGCAAATGTAAAAGAAATTAGAGGTTAGATAAGACTGTGTTTCCAGAAATGGAAAATGGGAATTAAATCTGCTACTGACATTTAAATGACATTTATGAAAGCAACTACACAATTTGTTTTATAAAAAATGGAAGACAGAGCAAGCAAGAAAAACAAAGAAAAAAATCTTTGGTCATATTTCACTGCTGTCATTTAAGGCTTAATAAAAAAAAACACTCAGCTGGCAGTGAGGCAGGCAGGCCAAATGACATTGCTTCAGGTTTCTGTGGTCTCTCCTGTACCCCCACACATTTTATATAAAGATGTCAAAGATTGTGCCAGTGTTTAATGATGGCTCGCACACATATCGACGCAGACTGGTTGAAATATTCAATCCTCAGTGAGGCACAGACACAAAGGACTAGTTGGCTTGTGCACCACAAAGTAATGTTTCTGTGAGTCATACTTGCCCCTATGTTTTCTTATCTGCCTATGCTTGTTTGTGTCCAGGTGAATGATGAGGGCTACACCCCTCTGATGGAGGCAGCTAGAGAAGGCCATGAGGAGATGGTAGCACTGCTGCTGGCTCAAGGTAAGCAAGCTTTGCTCCTGCATTTAGAAAATGGAAAGTTTATGCCAAACACCATTTCAGTGAATTGTGCTTTCTGGATTTATTTGGCTATGATCAGTGCAGTCTGTGAAATTACATTGCCATGATTTTGGTCTTTTGATCTATTTAAATAATGCATGTTTTGCACTTCATGAAAACAAAGCAGCCACTAATCACTAACTGTTCTTCTTCTGTTGTCCAGGTGCTAACATCAATGCCCAGACAGAGGAGACCCAGGAGACAGCTTTGACTCTAGCATGCTGTGGAGGCTTCTTGGAAGTGGCAGACTTCCTCATCAAGGCGGGTGCCGACATTGAGCTGGGCTGCTCCACGCCTCTCATGGAGGCTGCACAGGAAGGCCATCTTGAGTTGGTGAAATACCTGCTGGCTGCAGGTGAGCAACAGGAAAGAAGGCGTGGAGCTGCAGATCTAGGCGACCAGCTTTGCTGCATTTAAAAATGTCTTAGTCATACCTCTGTGCTTACAAGCCTAATCTCTCGCTTTTGTTATTCAGGGGCAAATGTTCATGCCACCACAGCAACGGGTGACACAGCATTGACATATGCGTGTGAGAACGGACACACCGATGTGGCGGATGTGCTGCTGCAGGCTGGAGCCAACTTGGTATGCCATAATCTTAAATCCTCTTTGTCAATAATTACATAGGTTTAGAAAGCACCACAACAGATGTGTAATGGAATCGTAGTCTTTGTGTGAAATGTTAATCAATTGAACTGAACACATTATGGTGTGGAAAGCAAGGTTTGCAGTTTGTAGAACCACTGCAGCATTTTTTTGTGGAGTCATACATAACTCATAACTCTTCTGTTGAACTTTCACTGAACTAAGCTTCAACAAATAAATCTTTGCCCTCGTCTTGCAGGAACATGAGTCTGAAGGGGGACGGACACCCTTGATGAAGGCCGCAAGAGCGGGACATCTCTGTACAGTGCAGTTCCTTATCAGCAAAGGTGCGTTAATGACTAGCTGTTCATGTTGGAAGTCATTTTTTGTTTTTCCCTAAATGCACTAAAAATGTACTTTTCAATTTCCCAGTGTCCCTTTATTATGTTGTTTTGGTTTTTGACAAATTTGAGTTCATTGTTTGTATATAAAAACACTGTGAAGGGAAATATTTGAAACAACTCTCCCACGCAGGCCGAGGCGGTTTTGGAAATAATGTGAAATTTAGTACAGCTAATTAAGTAACGATATAATTATATTATGAGATCAAAGTTTCAGAATTGCATTTGAAATTAGGATTTATTGACATGTTCATACACCACGGGTTCATGTCTCTTTTTCTTCTTCTCTTGTCCAGGTGCTAATGTGAACAGAGCTACCGCCAACAATGATCACACAGTGGTGTCCCTGGCCTGTGCTGGAGGACATCTGGCTGTGGTGGAGCTGTTGCTGGCACACGGGGCAGATCCGACACACAGGCTCAAAGTAATGCACACACTCTGGATAAAGATGAAGGCCAGTTAGAATATTCAGCCTTGTCCATCTTTGAAACCATGTATGTTTTCTCTTTGTAGGATGGTTCAACCATGTTGATAGAAGCTGCTAAGGGTGGCCACACCAATGTGGTTTCCTACCTGTTGGACTACCCCAACAACATTCTGTCTGTCCCAGCTCCTGACCTCTCCCAGCTTACTCCCCCCTCGCAAGATGCCTCTCAGGTAAATACAGCAATAAATCACACTTATTATTAATATTCCCTTTGGGATTCGATCTGTAAAACTAATATGTCCTCTGCCATACCAGGTTCCTCGTGTCCCATTCCAAGCTCTCGCCATGGTAGTGCCCCCTCAGGAGCCCGACCGAGCCCCGTCAAACATCGCCACACCCCCACCCGTCTCCAGCAAAGGTAATCAGTGCTACAAGTCCTGTAACCCAGTGAGTCCGCTCATGAAATGGAGTTGCAGATTTCACAGGACCATGCATCTGTTACCTCCCCAGTTTTCTGATATTCTTTTGTTGACTCTTTCTAATCCTAAACTTTTTCGCTCTCTTTCTTTCAAAACCAGGCGTGTCCAAACAGAGACAGGCAGCCCTTCAGTCCGGTGTCCCCAGCTCAGTTGGCCGGGGCCCTGAAGCTGAGCCCTTGCCGCCCTTCCACTTGTGCCAGCCTCTAGAGTGCATTGTGGAGGAGACAGAGGGAAAGCTGAACGAGCTGGGCCAGAGAATCAGTGCTATTGAGAAGGCCCAGCTCCAGTCGCTAGAGCTCATTCAGGGGGAGCCGCTCACCAAAGACAAGATTGAGGAGCTGAAGAAAAGCAGAGAGGAGCAGGTATAGTCCATCATCTACTTAAGATCTGATAGTAAGATGAACGTCATCTTACAATCAAATCAAAACTTAAATGTTGTTTTTTATGCATAGCATCGTATCGGAACTTAGTCAAATAAGAATGTGGCTTCCACTTAGGTGCAGAAGAAGAAGAAAATCTTGAAGGAGCTGCAGAAGGTGGAGCGCCAGCTGCAGCTGAAAACACAGCAACAGTTCACCAAAGAGTACATGGAGGCGAAGGGCTTAAAGGAGGAGCAGGAGGCCGGACAGAGCCAGGGCCCAGGCCCGGGGCCCGGGAATACAGCGTCTGCTCCAGGGCCCCTTCCCACCACTCCAGGTGCCCCACTGCACACCAGCTCTGACACGGATGAAGAGGCCAACAAGGATGGGGAGCAAGAGGAGCAGCCAGTAGAGGAAGGGGAAGAGGTAAAACTTTCATTTTTCTATTGTTATATTGTGATGTTAGTTCTGAATTCTCTTACATTGTTAATTGCCTGTGAGATTTGACGTGTGTTCTGTACATTTTCAGGAAGAGGAAGACGACGATGAAGAGGAGTGTTCTGAGGAGGAGGCAGAAGGAGAAGAGGACGATTACCCCAAGCTTCCTCAGGTGGGCACAATCCTCTACAGGGATGGGCCACAGCCTCCACAGCAGCCTCCTCTGCCCCCTTCGCCACAGGCCCAGCCCCAGCCTCCTCCTCCGCCTCTTCAGGCTGCCTTTGTCCCTATCCAACCCCTGCCAGACTACAACCCCGCAGACTACCCCGGAAGCACCAGCCCGGAGCTACAGAGGGTACTGGTGGGGCAGCAGATGCTGGGCCAACAGCAGCAGGGTCAGCAGTTGGCTGGGTTAGGCCCAGGAATGATACCTCAGCAGGCCCCAGATGGGCTCATGGTAGCTACACCTGCACAGACGCTCACAGACACGCTGGATGACATCATGGCAGGTAAGTGCATTTCTTGTTGCAGTTGACTATGAGGTTGTCGTTGACTCTCATTGGATGGAAATGTCTGCTAAATCCCTAACATATATGTTCATATAACTGTTTTTCTGTTCTGTCTGTTGCAGCTGTGAGCAGCCGTGTGCCCATGCTGAACACTACAACCTCACCCACACCCCTGTCCCAGCCACCCACACAGATGCCCGCAAACATCGCCTCGCCCCCTTCAGTTCTACCCCTCTACCCCTCTGTTGACATAGATGCACATGTAAGACACAGTGCTAATTTGACATGATAGAATTGGTTTAAATTGCCAATCCAAGTTAGTACTCGTATGCACAAAGTCCTCGACTCTATTAACAATTGTTGTTTTCCCCACAGACGGAGAGCAACCATGACACAGCGCTGACGCTGGCGTGTGCAGGAGGACATGAGGAGCTTGTGTCTGTCCTCATCGCTCGGGGAGCCAACATTGAGCACCGGGACAAAAAAGGTATAAAATGTGATAGCAAAATGGACATATGATAAGGACTCTGAATATGATTCATACATTAGGTGTCATATTTTAAGTAACCAAAAAAATAATAATCCCTCTTTTCTCCACAGGTTTTACTCCTCTTATCCTGGCTGCCACTGCTGGACATGTAGGAGTGGTGGAAGTGCTCCTGGACAAAGGGGGTGACATTGAGGCTCAGTCAGAGAGAACCAAAGACACGCCCCTCTCCCTGGCCTGCTCTGGGGGACGCCAGGAGGTAATCGCATTGTCTTTCAGTTCACCTGCACTCCCATTCAGCGAGTTCCTTGCTTTAAATATGTTGTGTAACTGTCACTTGTGTTGGTCAGGTGGTTGAGTTGCTGCTGCTTCGGGGAGCCAATAAGGAACATCGCAATGTTTCCGACTACACGCCTCTTAGCCTGGCTGCGTCTGGGGGTTATGTCAACATCATCAAGATACTCCTCAACGCTGGAGCTGAGATCAACTCCAGGTGAGCGACAAGAAACTCAACATCCACTTTGGCCGCTTGGTTTGAGTGAAACGTGTCTTTATTAGGTGTGTGGGTGTGGTAGTACTTTGGAGACACTGCAGTTTAAACCACATGGTGCCAAACATATACAGAAAGTGTGCCTTTGGGTTCTAGCCACACCCAAAAGTAATAGCATAGTCATTACCTCTGTTATAAATGAATAAGTGAGGCAGTAACTTCACAGCAGCTGCCACCTTGATAAATATTCCCCACCAAAAAGTGAAATTACATGTGCTGAATTGCAGTAAAATGACTGTTTCATTCAAGATATTTGTATATGCAAATTGAAGTACCGCATAAGAAAAGGTTGATGGATACAGCAAAAAGTAAAAAAAAAAACCTCTGTCTTCTTGGGAAAAAAGTCTTCTGTCTTTTTCAAAAAGGAGTTGATGCTGGGAGATGGAAACACCATTTCCAAACAAGTTATGATGAGCTCTTTCCTTTCTGAGAGGAGAAGAAGCTGCTTCAGCAGATTAAAACATCTCCTTATCGCTCCACACAGATCTGGTGTAACCCTCCTCACATTAATTCGTGAAACAAACAGAAATATCATACTTCCAGTGGGCTTTCTACATTTTTTTTCTCTGTTTGAGGTTCGACTGGCAGTCTTCTAATTAGATCATCTTGTTGCGCTGCTTTCTTCTGTGATGGTATAATCGTTTTCTGACTAGAGAATTGGCACAACCTACTGCTTATCTCATCGAACCAACTCCTAATAATGGATCTGGATGGAAACAAGCATTCATTTGCATATTCATTTGCTTCATTTTCTCCAAATTGGGTTTAAATTTGCAGTGCATTTGGATGGAGACCTAACTAATGTTTACTGAAACCAAGACAAATAATCGATGATCCATGTTATGCTTCTGAGTGCACATTAAACACTTAATTGTTTTATTTTGGTTTTTGATCTCTCAACAATTGATTTCCCTTCTCACCAGGACTGGCAGTAAGCTGGGAATCTCTCCTCTGATGCTGGCAGCTATGAATGGTCATGTGCCGGCAGTGAAGCTGTTACTAGATATGGGCTCGGACATCAATGCCCAGATTGAGACCAACAGAAACACGGCTCTGACCCTGGCCTGCTTCCAGGGACGGGCTGAGGTTGTCAGTCTGCTGCTGGATCGCAAGGCCAATGTAGAGCATCGTGCTAAGGTGAGATGTCTAAATCACGTGCACCAAGACACACAGGCTTCCAGTTTTCAGACTTAATGAATTAATTTGTAAATATTCTCACTTTTTGCAGACTGGCCTAACTCCTCTGATGGAAGCAGCTTCAGGAGGTTATGCGGAGGTGGGCCGAGTGCTGCTGGACAAAGGCGCAGATGTCAACGCTCCACCTGTTCCCTCATCCAGAGACACTGCCCTCACCATTGCTGCCGACAAAGGCCACTACAAGTTTTGTGAGCTGCTTATCAACAGGTGAGTGTTCCTCGGTTGTCTCTGTTGCTGAGTGAATTAGCTTATGAGGCTGAGCTGTAGGCTTTAATTTTCCTGCAGGCTGAGGTGAGTTGTTGATGAGGACATTTTGCTAGTGAATAAAGCCCCATATTGATGGTTTCATCAACTACTGATGGTGCACAAAGTGTGCCTTTTTCACATCATGTTTCACACCTTGAATGCTGGTGAGGTGGAAGTATAAAGGAACATGTACTTTGGTGATTTAAAGCAGGCGTCACCCATGGATTCAGCCTGCTACCAGTTGCCAATATATATGTCCCAGTGTTACCCCACAGTTGTTGTAGCTGTGATGCCTTTATGCGACTCCTTCCTGTCTTCTCAGGGGTGCCCATATCGATGTACGAAACAAGAAAGGGAACACTCCTCTCTGGCTGGCGGCAAACGGCGGCCATTTTGACGTGGTTCAGCTCTTGGTGCACGCCAGTGCTGATGTGGATGCAGCCGACAACCGCAAGATTACCCCTCTCATGGCTGCTTTTCGAAAGGTGCAGAGTTTATCAGAACCCCGACTGTTAGTGTGTCACACTGCACTTTGGCAAATCTCTGGTCACTGACCCTTTTGCTTAATGTTTCAGGGTCACGTGAAGGTGGTGCAGTATCTTGTGAAGGAAGTCAACCAGTTCCCATCAGATATCGAGTGCATGAGATATATCGCCACCATCGCTGACAAGGTCGGTGTTGATTTCCTTTTCACTCATTTGTCTGCTTCACATATTGGAACTGACAGAACTGCTGAAGATGTTAGCAGAGCTATAACTGCAGGTGTTTGTTTCCTGTTGTTGTAGGAGCTGTTGAAGAAGTGCCACCAGTGCATGGAGACCATTGTCAAAGCCAAAGACCAGCAGGCAGCCGAGGCCAACAAGAATGCTAGCATTCTCCTCAAAGAGCTCGACTTGGAGAAGGTAATGACACGTCCTGTGGCTGTGCTTTGGGAGGCTACTGCTTTCTGAATAGACTGCACACTCTGGATCAGGACAAACCTTCTTTTAAAATGACTCTGTGCTGTGTGTGTAACAGTCCCGAGAGGAGAGCAAGAAACAGGCCCTTGCTGCCAAACGTGAGAAGCGTAAGGAGAAACGCAAGAAGAAGAAGGAGGAGCAGAAGAGGAAGCAGGAGGAAGAGGAGGGGCAGAAAACCAAGGAAGATTCCTCTGAGATGCAGGAGCAGAAGGAGGATTCAGCTGATGGTAAGTTTTTAGGACTTTTGCTGCAAGTTAAAAGGCTGTAGGGTTTGAGTTTTTAGTACACACTGTTCTGTTCTCTCTGTTCTAGAATTAAGTGATTAATGAATGTTCTCTCTCAATTTTAACCCCCTCCCTCTCCTCCCCCCTTCAGAAACAGAGGTTCCAATTGAGCCTCCGAGTGCAACCACCACCACCACCATTGGCATATCTGCCACCTCCACCACTTTCACTACAGCTTTTGGTAAGAAGCGAGCAAGCGTGGCTACTACACCCAGCACCAATCGCAAGAACAAAAAGAACAAGACCAAGGACTCTTCGCCCAATGAACCCATCATATTACAGGATCCGCAGGTGAGTGCCACAGCGTTAACAGTGCTGTTGTTTGTCTTGTTGATTGATTCACGGTGTGCTTTGCATATTATCCAGACTACACATGTACAAGTACCTGTGTATGCGTCTTCCCTCTAGGTTGCACTAGCACAGCACAAGGCTGACAAGAACAAGATCCACGGTGAGCCCCGGGGTGGGGGTGGGGGAGTGACAGGTGGCAACAGCGATTCTGACCCCTTGGATAGCACCGACTGTGCCAGTGAGAGCAGCAGCAGCGGGGGCAAGAGTCAGGAGCTCAACTACCTCCCTGACCTCACCTCCTCCGCCTCATCCTCCTCCTCCTCTTCCTCCTCCTCCTCCTCCTCAGCCCCCTCCTCAGGAGTGGCCCAGTCCCAGATCCTCCTGCGCGGCCCAGAGAAGAGACATTGTCCTCAGCCGCAGAGTGACGGCAAGGTTGACAACAAGGTCACAGTCTCCATCTCAAAACCAACGCAAAAGTGAGTCCCTGTTGGAGCAGCTCGTGTGTTTGTAGCCGCTTATCTGCGGAGTTTTAAAATACTGAATGTGGGAACTATTTGTAGTTTTGTTCAGTTGCAGATTTATATTGTCACTTTAGTGAATAGTTTACTTCAAAGCATTCTGTTCTGTCAATCAGCATGACATAAAACAGATTTTACCTTCATCACTGTGATCCAATTAAACCAGAGCTTTGCCTGTTTTGTCACAGAGCTCCTGACATGATCGACTCCACCTCCAACTCCTTGCCCTCTCCATTCAAGACCATGGCTCTTCCTGTCACCTCACCCAACAGTAAACTCAGCCTCACAAGCCCCAAGAGAGGCCAGAAGAGAGAAGAAGGTTGGAAGGAGGTGGTCAGAAGGTCAGTGGTTCATTCACTGTCGTCCATTTATACTGCAACCTTTCACAGGGTTTTCATTGACATGGCCAAGTTTTACTTTATGTCTAGCAATTGTAAGAAAAAGATGGTTTTAAAATTCTACCTGGAACTTGGTTGTTTTTTGGGTGTCAGTAGATGTAAATTACAATCTGCAGTGTTACAAACTGCCAGTATAGACACATAAATAATGAAATGTCACTGCTTCTCTTGAAGATCAAAGAAGCTGTCTGTGCCAGCCTCCGTCGTGTCTCGGATCATGGGCAGAGGAGGCTGCAACATCACAGCCATCCAGGACGTGACAGGAGCTCACATTGATGTCGACAAACAGAAGGACAAGAACGGGGAGAGGATGATCACAATAAGGTAAAAAAAAAACAATGCCCTCTGGTGGAGTGTATACACCACTGCAACTGGAGTATAACACTTGGTTAGCTGCATTAAGTATGTAAGCCCAGTCTGAAAGATGTCATTCATTTCTCCAGGGTCAGGCCTACAAAGCAACAGACCACTTTCATTTAAGTAGAATTCAGGGAGGATTAATTTTCTTTTGTCTTAACATCTCAACATCTGCATTCTTTTTGGTATTAAATGTAATGTGAAGGTCATCACCTTATCAATCTCATATACACCAGAGCTGCTGAAGCCTGCACTGCAGGATGAAAATATAATCAATTCATCTGCATACATACGATGATCAGCACTCACAACACAAAATTTGTCTCTGTCATGACAACAATCGCACTTTTCAAGGGCCGGCTTTACTTTTTTACACTGAACCAAACAACACCAGCAAAATGCAACCCCAAACTAGATAGAAGATAAGATCTTCAGGATTAGAAGGCTGATTGCATGAGAACTAGGCAGCAGCGATAGTAGTCACCAGTTTTTAGCTTCATAACTGCATGTGCTGCAGACCTTTGGAGAAACTTAACTGTAATTGAAAGTAATTCAATTTTTATTTGTTATACTTTTTAACATAAGAGTGTAGTCTGAAGAAAGCATGCTTTGCTGTTTCAGAGGAGGCACAGAATCTACAAGGTATGCAGTCCAGCTAATCAACGCTCTAATCCAAGACCCAGCCAAAGAGCTTGAAGACCTGATCCCCCGGAATCACATCAGAGCCCCAGGCTCGAAAACGGCCTCAGCTTCCTTCCCCAGTACTGCAGCACCAAAGGCACTGAGCTCGTTGGTCACCTCCACAGGCGTCTCCTTCCAGCCCTCTTCATCCTCGTCTTCATCCTCCTCTCAGGCCGGGGGGAAGATCGGGAAGGGGCTGTCGTCAAACGTCAGACAGCCTTTCCCTGTGTCTCTGCCCTTGGCATACGCCCACCCTCAGCTGGCTCTACTGGCTGCTCAGACCATGCACCAGATCAGACACCCTCGTCTACCCATGGCCCAGTTCGGTGGCACCTTCTCTCCCGCCGCCAGTACCTGGGGACCCTTCCCTGTGCGTCCTGTGAGTCCAGGTAGTGCTAATAGCTCCCCCAAACACAATGGAGGAACCAGCAGCACCGGAGGCCAGGCCAGACCCAACTCGACCCATAGTGAGCACAGCAACACAGCCAGCTCGGGAGCCTCAGTCACGACCACCAACACCACCACCATTGCTCCTAACACGTCTACAACTGCAGGCTCGCCTCATACCCCTAATCCTACCCCGTACAATCCCCAGCCGAGCGTCCCCACTCCTTCGTCTGTCAGAAAACAGCTCTTCGCCCCTGACCCCAAGCCTGCTGGCGTCACCCCTGTGTCTGTTGCTGCCACTTCGACTAGTGGTAGCAATGCAGTACGAGGCACAGGTTCTCCTGCACATCAGAGTTCCACTACAACTACCGCGAATGCCCCTCAGCAGCCGGTAGGACCTATCTCGCAGCCCCCAATCCAACCAACTAAAACAGAGCCCAGTGCTGTTGCCCCTCCTGGAAAAGACAAGCCCTCTCTACCTCTAGAGAACCAGCCTGTTTCTGTCAGTGAGAGCATCAACTCTTTGGGTTTCTCTGCTCCCGCCCTGGCTTTACCTCCCAAGCCAGAGCCTCGGCAGCAGTTACCTCCCCCTCCCTCCTCTGCACCATCTTCAGAGGCTCCACCACCCCTTCTCACCCCACAGCACAGCTCCCACCTCCCCTCCGCACCTCCTCCTGTCCTCTCACACAATGTTGCACACGCCAACAACACTGTACCCCACTTCTCAGCCCCTGCGCCCCGAGTCTCCCATCGTATGCAGCCACCTGGGCCTTACTACTCCCTGCCTGAGCAGCAGCAGCAGCAGCAACAACAGCAGCAGACACAGCAGCAACAGTCTGTGTTTGTGCCCTTCAATGCTCAGCAAGAACCTCCGAAACAGACCCAAAACCAGACATCCCAGCCCACAAGTTTGCCTCCACAAGCCCAGACCCAAGCTCAAGCCCAGGCTCCAGGCTCCCTTCAGGTCTCTGCTAACCTCGGGATGATGAACGGTTCCCAGATGCAGCATGTGGCCGGTGCAGGCAAGCCTCAGCAGATGCCCCCCAACTTCGGTGCTGCAGGCCTCTTCAACTTCAGCAGCATATTTGATAACAACAGCCAGGTCAGTTGATGTAACGTATAATTTGAACAGTATCCAGACATCTTGGTAAACAGAACAACGTCAAGGTTCCTCTTTGGCTATTACAAAGCATCAGTCATGCACCCATTAATTCTGATTGTGGTTGCCTTGCAGGTTGGAAACAATCAGGTGTGGGGTGCATGCCACCTGCCAGCTCGATCACCCCCAGAGCAGTCATACTCAGCGCCACCAGCCTACATGAGCATGGGCCAGATGGAGAATATGATGCCCCCACCTCCTCCAGACAGCTCCAAAGCCCCTGGCTACCGCTCTGCCTCACAGAGGATGGTCAACAGCCCCATTGGTATGATTGCTTTCATTTTAGTTTGCACAAGATCGTTTTGTTGACGTTTATCTAACTGGTTTAAAATTCCTTTGAGATTAAGAATGAGTTTTAAGAGGATCCCAACTCACAAATAACTGCCTGCCGAAATGGGTGTAGAAACAATATATATGCACATCTATCAAAACAGGATGGAATCATATACGTGTGTAGATGTTGCATAGTAGAAACATGTCTTAAAACAGGGCCTTGTTTTTAGTAAGTCGGCGTTCTGAGGTACAGTTTTCCTTCTGTGCTGAATAATGAGCTGCCTCTTTAATTGTCTGGACCCACAGCACTGACCAGCTATGCCACCAGTATCTCTGGCAATCCTGTGTATCTGCATGGTCATACACCAGTTGGCACACCCTCATTCAGCAGACAGCACTTTTCCCCTCATCCATGGAGTGCATCCACATCAGGTACTCGGCTCATTCTCTTCTTCTTTTGAGCATTGTCAGCTTTTTATGACTTTCCAGCCTTGAGTTATCATGTCAGGCTTTTAGAAAAGCAGTTTTGAAACAGATCTTTTTAGATTGGCTAGTTTATCCATTAAACCCATTTTTTCTTTAGTAAGCTGTTTGTGTCTTTAAGGCAATGTGCAAATGAAATGACTATTTCCTCCTTTACTGTCTCTTTTCTAATAGGTGAATCTCCTGTCCCGCCTCCCTCTACGGTGTCATCCTCGGCCCTTTCCACCTCAGCTGTGGCTCCTCCCTCCCAGCCTAAGCAAGGCAGCTCCTCGCAGCAGGACCGGAAGGTTCCCCCGCCCATCGGCACAGAGCGGCTGGCCAGGATCAGGCAGACAGGTTCTGTCAACCCACCCCTCCTCACCACCAGCTACACGGCATCTGTTGGACAGGGAGGCATTTGGTCGTTCGGGGTTGGGAGCGCTTCGGGTAAGAGTAAATTTTGGTTTCCTTTTCTGTTAGAATGAAGTCAAATCTCAGTGAGTGTGCACTCGAAACTGATATCCTTAATAATCCGAACCTGCTGTGCGTCTTGGTACAGAAGCCATGTCTGGTTGGTCCCAGCCCTTGATGAGCAGCCACATGATGCACCCTCAGCTGCAGGCAGAGCAGTCGGCCTTCTCTCAGCACCAGCCCATGGAGCAGGATGACACAGGCATCGCAAACCCTGCTAACAACTACCACCAGCCTCAGCATTTGCCCAACAGTTACATGGATTTCCCAAAGGTGACATGAAGCTGTAGCTCTGTAGAAGATTTAACCTCTCTTCCTCTTCTGTACACACCTTTTACCAATCACCCGTTATTGTCTGTTCAGGGAATGCCTATGTCGATGTATGGAGGAACCATGCTGCCCCCTCATCCTCCAATAGCAGAGGGGCCAGGGGGACCAATGTACAATGGTTTGCACGCCGGTGACCCCGCATGGAGCCCCATAATCAAAGTGGTCCCAAACAATGCAGATAACTCTGATCCACAACAGCAGGTAATGTCGTCTTATGCTGTCTGAGCACATGCTCAAAGTTCAGCTGTCAGGCTTGTATTTCTGCTGTTAGTCTGATACAATATTTGACTACAGCCGTTATAACACCTGCTCCTTTGTCCTATTTCCCTTCAGGTGTGGCCTGGTACCTGGGCACCTCATGTGGGCAATGTGCACCTGAACCACGTCAACTAGACAGCGTCCACAGCAATCAAACGCACACAGCATGACCCACAGCGCAAACATGAAATACCAACTGACGAATATGACCGAATAAGACAAAGGAAAAAAGAAAAACGTACAACATGTTAACTTTAGTGGAGACCTGTGAGTGCAGAGCGGAGGTTGAAGAATTGGAAGTTGTCTTGACGCCATTCTTTGATGTGCCTATCTCAAACAAGGAAAAGAGGAAATTGGGCGAGAGCTGTTAGCAGTGTCTCGATGATGCAAACAAACATGCGCGATCACCTGTTCAACAGGATCCATTCTCTGCGTAGTTTAGCGATTTTGACTTAAACCCACATACACCGTTCTTGGGCTGCAGGGGGCTCAACATGAAGTAGCTATTTAAACTTGGCCCAGAACTAGATGATGATTACCTAAAGAGAAAGAGAAATCAGAACCTTTTAGAGTGGTAAATACATGTATAATTGTTTACATACTAAAAAGGGTTAAAATGAGAGTAAATTTCATGTCGTATAGTGGCTCTACTTTATGTAGCCTGTATTAATGTGAAATATTTACCTTAATATTCAATAAAAAGATTGAAAAGTATTTGTGTGCTGTTTTATGAAAGATCATCTTTTACTTATTTGCATGTTCAGCAGACATCAAGATTTTTCTTACAATGAAATTTTTGGGCATCATCTGTTTCTTGCCTGTTCTCACAGCTGGAGTCCAAGAACTGCCTCAAAACCTGCTTTTATGGTTGCAAATTACCCTGAATATTGCTGAATATGTATTTTTTTTATGAAGATACTATACATAATTATACGTAACTGTAAGACGTATAGTTTTTGTCTTAGCGAGGAGTTCAGGTCACTTCAACAAGATACATCTGATGGAATTTGACAATAAACCCAATTGGAAAGTTTAATATATGACTATATGCAGTTCGGAAAATGTACTGTAAATGTAATCTTTCACTGTGCCATTAGAGACAAAACTATGTTTCCAATCCAAAATACAACATCACTACTTGTCCTTTTTGAGATTTGGTGACTTGGAACACTGAACTTTATTCACTGCTGCCACCCAGTGGTGAGAGTGGGGATCTTATTAAAAGTAAAGCGCTTAGGAAACACTTTCATCAGTAATACTATTAAAATATCAGTCATTTACCTGCTAATAGCAAACATCCTGTGATGTGACAAAATGTTGTCTTAGGACTTCATAATATTGAAGTGGAATATGTATCTAATTTGTCTACTTACACAATACTAATCTGACCCTGTGGGCCTCACTTTATCATCAAAAATGTTACAACTACCAACTATAGAACTTAGTTCTCATATTTGAAAGAAGTTTCTGCATTAAGTCTCGTGCTTTATTCAAGATTTTATATGCAAATGTACAATTGTCATATCCCCATGCTCTTTCACTGACGTGGAGCCTTGTTGTTTATACATAGGGCAGTACGCATCAATGCATACTGACATTTTGAACACGTTTGTTTTCTCTTTAAAGCTCTTGAGCAGAGTTTGCTGTGTATCATGCACAATGCAGACATGACAGACGCCAGGAGGCGACACAATGGCACTCGTATCTGTCATTCCCGCTGTTTAAAATATCAGCACTTTTATTGTGAAGGTTGGGGGCAAAGTGTAACCGGAAGTGTAGTTCTTCTGTTCATTTTGTTGCGCAGGCCGAGGTGAGCATGGCGGCGGTATCAACACCAGCGGTCGCTGAGCAGACGGTGAAAACATCTCCTGCAGGAGATGTGCCATTTGACTTCTCTCAACCTCCGATCATTGAAGGCTTCACCCCTTTGCCGAAGGTCAGAGATGAGCCCTTCAAAGAAAAATTCATCCGAAAAACCAAGGAGAACCCTTTCGTCCCACTAGGTGAGTTACACAAGCAAGGTAACAGCGTGTCAGTGCGTCTTTCACTGTGATTCAATCAGTGATTTCTAATTCACCTCTACTTAAACTGATTGTAAGACGTCAGGAAACAGGAGCTACGTCAGCTAACATTAGAGGAAAAATAGCCAACAGACTGTACGTTTGACAGTGACCCAAACAATTAGCTTTAGCCGCTCTTTGACTGTGGCTCAGGGAGGAAACTGTCAGAATTGGTTTTATGAAGGTTAACCTGCTTAAAGTTTGAAACAACGAGGAGCCACTGCGACCTTGGTGAAATGTTTTCAAGGTTCAGGCATCTCAACACTCAAAAGCCTTTCCTCACTTCTTGTAGTGTGTAACAATGGACTGTCGGTTTCAAGTTACCGAGTTTTCATACATCTGTCTGAACATCGACATTGGCAATAGCCCTAGACTGAATAGCGTCTCTATGCCAGAGGACCGTGCAGTAGACCTGGACTCTGCCTCTGGTCCGGTCCCTGTCAGCCTGTGCATTGTTGTCACACCCTGCTCCTAACTCCACATTTACTCCTCCTCATCCTCCAGGTTGTTTGGGGACAGCAGGAGCGCTCTTGTATGGTCTCCGTGCCTTCCATCAAGGGAAAACCAGACAGTCCCAGCTGTTGATGAGGGGCCGTATCTTTGCTCAGGGCTTCACCGTTGTTGCCATTATTTTTGGAGTCTTTGCCACAGCTATGAAACCCAAGCAATGAAGCCAGACCACTCCCACATCTCCACTCGGCATCAGACCACATCCACCATGGAGCGGGACTGATCTTGCTGTCTGAATGGACTGAATGATGCGTTAAGTTCTTAGCATTATTCAGATAACTGTGTCAAGGCCAACACTATTTATTGTTTGAGAAGTGAATTTCTCTTGAAGATATATTTTGCATCAACAAAGTATAATCAGCTTCTTACCAGGCTGAGTAAGCAGGCTGGATTTTACTCGTATTGTGCTGTAGTAGCGCTGAAGCAAAACGCTGATGAATAGAAATGACATGGCCCTTGTTCCTCTGTGTGGTTGGATGTCTTCTGCCTCCATGTGTTGTCACTGAAATGATCCACATTACACCTGTGTTGAACCTGGTGTCCTGTGTGTGTTTGAGATAAACAATCACACTCACAACTGCATTCAGGGGGAGACCTACTCCTTCTACAGCCTTTATTACACAGGTTATATATAAAATAAAATAAAAATCAGTGGGGAAATTCTTGGTGAACAGTTTTTCATATCGATGGCCAGCATGAGTAGATCTAAGTGGGAGGAGGCATTTGTACAAAAGACAGGCCCAATCTCAACGTCCACCTTAAACACTCCACGCTTTCAGTTTCACTTGACAATCCTTTGAGAAGGAGGCCTTCAACTGTGGGACAGCACTTTGTGAAATCTACTTCTGCAGAGGCATTTCAGAGGCTGGTGCATTGTTAAAACCGTGCCCTCATGAGTACAGAACTAAACCTGGAAACATCTTAATGCTTAAAAAGTGGGTTAATCCCTCGTTCATGCCAATTTACATACAGTAACACAGCCTTCAGCTGTGTGCATTTGAGTGTATGCAAGGGTGGATGTTGGCACTGGGCCACATAATTTCTGTTCAGAACAAATTACTTTAGGTGATCACACGCCACTCTTTTCATTCCCCAGTTCCCTTTTAACATTCACTTTTTTCAGTATTCATAATGTCCAAATAGGCAACAAGTGAAACAATGCGCAGACATTAGTGTCGACACTGACTCCGTAATTGATTGCGGTTTACAAAATTAAAAACGGTGTAACACAAGAAAGGTGCAAAAAAACCCAAACATCTGCTGAGAAAAATCAGTGAAATGAAAAACTGAACGAGCCTTTAATTGTGTGAAGTCTGAAATTTTCAACGATAGCAGAAATCTTTGGTCGTGATTTTTGTCTTTTTTTTTTTTTTGTTGCTGGAATCTAATCGAAGAGGAAACCCTTCTGGCTAAATACTCAAACTGGTGTAAGAGCTACATCAAAAAGGCCACAAGCTTATGCATTTGAAATGAGAAACATACGCTAGGTACGTTAAATATGGTGAGGAGGGACACAACACGTCAAATGTCAACAAAGACTGTTTATAATTGTACACTGATGAGAGGCAAAAGTGGTTACAATCTAAGATGCAATAGTGCTTAAGTAAGTGTTTGACATTGACCTAAATGCAAATTTGTGGAAAAACTAAAAAATTGTGCATCCAAAATATTGGCAGAGGCATGCGGCAAGGTTGACCTAAGAACAGTTTATAAGTTAAAGGGGAATAAAAATGTTTAACTTACAGTAACAATATTTTCTTAAGTGTAGCAGTGATACAATCTAAAGGATGTTGTAACAAGAGTCGTCCACCTCCTCACAGGAGAGTGGGATTCAGTATATTACTTCAATATCATAGGCATCGAGAAAAGCAGGAAGTTTTCAAAGGTTAGAAACATACCAGGGGTTTTATGGAAAAGGGGCATACAAACTCTTCTGATGCAATGTGAGGTTAAAACTGAAAAGGCAATGTTTCAAAAAGAAAACTCCACGCGGCCTCCTCTAGCGAACGAGAGGCGTCTGTTTGAGGGAGATGAGGACAGAGCGCATTCGAGAAACATCCTTTGCCTGTTTGTTGGTTTTGGGATTGAAGTCACAGAGGCGGGCTACTCGCTCCCATTCAGATCCTGGGCTGTCACCATCGCTCTCTGCCAGGAAAGCCTCCTCTGATGCTCTACAGGTGGGAGGGAGACCGGAGAAAGACAAATTAATCTGTTGCAATATTCGAGGGATTTCAGAACGCTTTCCATTCCAGCAAACTCGTTTGAGCCAAACACGGTGCTCAACCACAAACGTCAATCACACCAACAGCACCTGTGCATAAGATCCACGTTAACTTCATGCAGTTCTTTAACCAATCTTATACTTTGTTGGAGATGTGTTTTATATTTATTCTAACCATCCATCCATCCATCCATCCATCCATCCATCCATCCATTGTCTATACCCGACTATCCCTTTTCGGGTGTTGCGGGGCGGGCTGGAGCCTATCCCAGCTGTCAATGGGCGAGAGGCGGGGTACACCCTGAACCGGTCGCCAGCCGATCACAGGGCAACATATACATACAAACAACCATTCACGCTCACACTCACACTTAAGGACAGTTTTAGAGTCATCAATTAACCTAATGAGCATGTTTTTGGTCTGTGGGAGGAAGCCGGAGCGCCCAGAGAGAACCCACGCATGCACGGGAAGAACATGCAAACTTCACACAGAAAGGCCCTGCCCGACCCGGGGATCGAATCGGCGACCTTCTTGCTGTGAGGCACACGCACTACCTGCTGCCCCACCGTGCCGCCTTATTATAACCAATGCAACAGTAAAAAAATGGAAGAAATACCAAATTAGGCCTTCAAAAATAAACAATGTCAGTGTTTGCGCATGCATCAGGTGGAAATAAACTAGCGGTGACTCACGGGGGGAGTTCATACAACATTAAAAAGCAGAAGAATTCTAAACCTACACAAAGCCTATAACATCAGAGTTGGGCTGTTTGTAGAAAGCCTTGTCAGCAATCCTAGTACGCAGGCAAGGCCAAGAAAGCAGGAAAAGAAGGAGAAAGGAGAACAGTTTCAGTGTCAGACAACAGGCAGAGAAACGTTAGGGTCTGCATTCAAACGATTATGTGAGCGACTGAGAGACAGTTCTACCGAGGTGGAAATAAAAGGTTTAAACTGGTTTAAGATTAGCTACGATCTTTCCACTGTTGCCGATAAACAAGCCTGGAATGGCGAAGCATTCCAGTCGGCTGCAGACGTTTGCTCTCTGCTGTTTGCATTCCCTCTAGCTAGCCAGCTTCCTGTTTCGTTTTCCAGGCGGTCTAACTGGACACACAGCTGTAGACTAACAGCTCATCAGAGGACTGTCTCTCAGTGCTATCACAGACACAGAGGAAGAAACTGGCCAGAGCTAGAGCCACAGATGCAGAGTGATACCGTGCCAGACTTGGACAGAGTCTGTTGGAAAGTGTGAGAGAAGAACGGGTTAGCTTGGTCAAGAAAAGGAAAAGCCTGCAATGTTTTTCTCAGCGTAACGTACAACGTTGAATGCAATCAGACTAAAATAACAGTCTTTGAGTCGTAGACAGGCTGCTCTTACATCAGCAATAAAAAAATGCCATCAGCAGTTAGGGCTGGGGGATTAATCGAACCTTGTTTTCAACTGTGATGACTTCAAACAATTATGAAAACAGCATAATTGAGATAAAACAGTTTGACAGTGATGCTGTCGTTTTGTCTCGTGTTAGAAATCCTTCATAACGGTGCACTTTCACTCCTCCCTCTCAGCCAGGCTGTGGCACGTTGAGCGTAAGGTGAGCCGTTGTTTGTGATAATCCATGATTACCCGAACAGTATAACTCCCTTTTAATTATTATTGCTCATCTTGTTTATAGAAATCCCCCAGTGCCACTACTAAGTAGTAGTGCTGTGTCGATCGCAAGTGTTTCGTTCAGAAGAACAAATAAATAATAATAATAAAGCTCTGTAACGGAAGTAAGTAGTGACACACTTTAAAACTGCTGAGCTGTAGCTTGTTCTTATAATCCATCCAGGAGCTTGGTTATCCATTAATGCCTGGATCAGACTACACAAATCTAATTGTGAGACGATTTTGTGAAATTGTGAACAACACTCAGGTGTCTTTGCCCGTGTAGCGTGACATGCTAAGCGACCTGTCGTCCAGCGTCTGGGATGCGACGACAAAAAGCCTAGCATGTCAGAATATTTTTTTTGTCTTGACACGCCTAGTTGACATCTCCCACCACATGCTCCTGAGAGTTTACCAATGAGGTGGTCAGCATCACACACTACGCTTCTGTCAGTTTGACTGACAGCTGCTTCACCCACCTCCCCAATGACACCTGAACTCGTGCGTGATCGTGAGATAAGGCGTGCTGTGATTAGTCGGGGTCATATGTGTAGTATGGCCAGTTACCTGACAAGACACAACAAGAGTTTCCGGCAGTGTGATCATTAGATCTCACACGCTGACCATCATCAAAAACAAAAATATTGTGTAGTCTGATATGGGCATAATGAAACAATGACAGTTAAAATTGTTGAAGCTATGTAAAGGTATGTTCCTCCTTCCAGTCTACACAGTCAGAGCTCTGGTGACGCACTGAACAAGTACAATCTGTCGATACAACACTTGAGTTGATAATCTGAATAGAATGATCTCAGTGCAGTGATTACAGCATCATCACATCATCATGATAAACCACCTGTTCCTTCTCTGCATGTTAACGGGGGACATGTCAGACCCTAACCTGTTGTTGGCCTTGTTCTTCTCCATCTGCTCACTCTGGTGTACATGCCAGTCCTCCAACTCCTTTTTGGCTTTCTCTCTCCACTCTGCCTCTGCTGCCTTGGATGCCGAGTCTTGTCAGGGTACAATAACAGAGACCAACATCGTCCCCAAAAGAGGAAGAGTAGAAGAAAAGAGCCGGTGTGTTATTAGGTCTAAATGTGGCACAAACAGATATGCTACATCGTTCGTCTTACAAGCTTAACTACAAAGACATCAAAATGACAAAATCACAGTGACTTGTCACATCTGCAAAGGAGGAAGTGCGTCACACAGTGTGAGTCACTGTCCAGGGAGAACATCTTTGCTCACCTAATGCATCAAGGCGTGTCTTCTGCTCCTCCCTCCACTTGCGTAAACTCTCTGGCTCTTGCCTCTGAATATCCACCTGGGCAATGGCTGCATAGTTGTCTGTTGGGCCATTGGACTCCTTTTGGAGGACAGAAAACATTTACTCCATTATAAACAGCTTATTGGATCCAAATACTGGGTAGATGAACCCATTACATCACAACAGAGGAATGCCAGTGCAAACTAATAAATAAATAACAGGAAAGCAAATCAAGATATTTGGTGGTGTTCAAGCTAGGGCTAAAAACAACTGTTTTCAATGTCGATTAATCTGTTTTATAAATTAATCGGTTAGTTGTTTGGTCTCCAACATGTCGATCAGTATTTCCCAAAGTCCAAGAAGATGTCCTCAAATGTCTTGTGTTGTCAACAACCCAAAGATATTCAGTTTACTGTCATAGAGGAGTGAAGAAACAAGAAAATATCCAAATTTAAGAAGCTGGAACCAGAGAATTTGTACTTTTTTTTAACTTAAAGTTTTACTCAAACCAATTAATCCATCACTAGTCTACTCGTTAATCCATTAATCGTTGCAGCTCTGGTTCAGAATAAAGTTCAGCCGCACATATAAACATATTAAATGCAGCTTAGGAGACAAGAAAAAGACACACTGAGCTCACCTGAAACATGTCCCCATTCACCGTGGCAGGCTCGTCTTCGAAAGCGTCTAACATTGTCGTAAGGAAACAAAGTGTAATGTTAAAATGGGCTTCTTGCAGCTCTGCAGTTCGCTGTCCTTCCCCCTCACCTGGGTTGGCTTACTGTCACTTTGCTCCCAGGTTAACTGAACTTTCCGGCTAAGACCACAGAGAATGCAGCTGCACCTGTTCAGCCCCGATGATGCCTGACAGGACAGGTTTATCCGGAGAAGTGTCAACACTTTGCTAGTACCATTAAGCTCAGTGCCTACATAAACTTGCTTGGTCATGATCGATGTTTGAAAATACTAAGGTTATATAGTTTGACATATCTTCGTTACTAAATAAGGTCAGTGTGCTGGAAAATGACTGACGTTTACTGACGTACGTTGAGAAACTAACTCCGTCAGCCAGCTACGCTAATGTTACAGGGCTGAAGCTACATTGGTGTAATTGTGAATGAATATCTTAGCCAATGCAAGCTGACAAATACACCATCTGACTGTCTCAACAAGGGATGTCCTGAATAATATATAGGGATGTGGTCATTCTCCGCAAACTACCCCTACTTCAGTACCGCCAGGCACGTTAGCTAGCTTTAGTTAGCTTATGTGCTTGCTAGCTGACATTAGCTCAATCACAAACTTACCATAGTTGACCGACTGCAGCTGAGACGGCTGCTGGTCGTCCGCCGCTTCCAGCGCCCCAAATCCCTCGCCGTCGTTCTCTATCCCCGCTATCTCACTCTCCTGTTGAGCCAGAAAAGCAGCAGCTGGGTCCTCCTCCGCCGGGTGTACTCCGTTGTCAGCCATCTTTCACAAAAGTGCTCACAAGTTTAACTGAGCTCGGTAGGTTTAGCTAGCTAACGTCACAGCCCCTAAATTAGGCCACCGGTCGTGCAACGTTGATAGAAACAACTTCAGTATTTTAGTCGAATGTGAGCTATTCCAAGTTGGCTACTGTGGGAAACAATTGACCTGTCTGTAATGAACAATCTAAGCTTTCACTTCAGGCCCTCACTGATGATTCATGATTTCTCCACTTGAGCCACTGTGATGATGGAGCAGGGCAGCACCCTGAGGGGACCATTTCCCTTTTGTTGCAGTTTGTCGCCACCTGCTGGTTGTCTGCTGCACTCGGCCTGGACCTGCAGTCTATGAGCGGCCAAACTCAACCATCTCAAAGTGATGTTTTAAATGGTGCAGTTACTTTATCTTGTACCTATAATAATAACTTTTAATAGCATATTTCATATTGGAAATACGAGACAGGAGATAATTTGAACGGTTAAAATAATCCATTGAAGCAATTGCTTAAAAGTAAAATAAGTACTTGGTACTTATTGGTTGGAAAAAACAAGCATCGTGAAGGTGTTTTTCCTCATCATTTTCCTGTTTTTGTTTGCAAAGCAAACAATGAATCGATTAATGGAGAATATAATTAATGTATCATGAAAATAATCATTAGTGTCAGTCTTATACAAAATGGCAACGAACTCCACCTCTACTAACTACAACAGTGAGTCCTGTTTACACATGAATGGACGAGTAATAACAATCTAATGATAAACAATAGTATAACAGTCAGAGAGACCATTTTCCTGCTGTGAGTACTTTTACTTTACATACTTAAAGCACGTTGTCCTGATTATGCTCAAGTGCTTTTAACAGTATTATTACAGTGTGGTTTCAGCACTTTCATTTAATCTCACGGTGGAAAAGCAACACATGTCCAGATGAGACATTTGTGTTGATCACTGCCTTCCGTGTGAAATCCGCTTCCTCTGATGTGCTGGGTCCCTCAGCTGAGGAGCCCGTGAAGCTCGGCCTCTCCTGGCTCTCAGCCTACAGGAGTACGAGACGAGGCGGCGGCCCATGTGACTCCTGACGTTTCAGCCGAGTCCTGCTAAAAAAGATTGTGAGGGAATGATCCTGGTGCTCACCGACGGGATCCACGGTGGCTTCCTGACGTCCGCTTCAAGGAAGTCCGACAGTTAGCCCGCTTACACACAACGCCGAGTCGCGATGTCTGGCGAACAGGAGGGCCGAGAGGTGAGCGAACTGATCCGGACGCGCTCCTTCGTGTGTGCTGTTGCTTCTTGTTTCTCAAGCCAACTTTGTCCCGGTGGAAGTTTCCGCACAGGCCGTGCTGTGCTCCTCTCCGGCTAGCGCCTCTGAACCATCACTCGTCCGGTCTTCCTGCTGCTTTTACTGGGAGAGTTGAGGCTTATTTCAGTGCTTTATTTTCCAGCCTTCAGTGTTCACAGTGGAGCCTCTAATTACCTGTTGCAAGTCATTGTATTGAACGCGCTGAAATCAATTAAAAGTAAGCTACATAAGCTCATAATTGTGTAGCCTGTTAACCTGAGAAGCAAAAAAGCGTATAATTCCGCGTAATAGTACACAGCACTGGCATTAAAAGTGCAACTTCCCATAGAAATATGACAGTGAGACCCTGAGAGATTATAAATAGCAATACCATAAACAGGGACGACGTCGCTTCAATGAGCGGCTCGAGCTTTACTAACATGTTTACTGTATCAGCTGGCTTTATATCTAGGCTGCTGGTTAATTAACTGAAATGCATCCGGCTTCACACTGTTTCTTCCACTGGCTTCTTATTATAATGTGTTTAAAACAAATAATCAATTTGCGGAGTTGTTATCTCAAGCTTACCTGTTGCTTCTGTGGGTCTTTCCAGTTATCGTCTATCTCATAATTGATTTTCTCTGCTCTTGGACTGCTCTGTGGGAGGTGTAATATGAGAAAAGTGACAGCAAACTAATCCAAGTTTGGGCAAATGAATTCTGTTTATATGATCCTCAGGGTTGCGTTGGCACGTACAAATAAACTCTTCAAAGGATTTCCGTTAAATGAGTTTTTATGGATGGGATTATTTGAGGGTTTGCCTGGTTGCTTCATAGTACTTCAGCCAAGGAACATGTTTTCTTTAATGTGCTGTATGAGCGCGTCTCATTTCAGGTTTTCCCTCTGTGAGCTCCTCTGTTGCTTTAAGGACTTGATGTTAAATATAATTGCTGGTTTGCTTGTGCTGTGCTTCATGCCCTCCTGAAGGAATGTAGAATTCCATAAGCTTTCCTTTGGTTGTGGCCGTCTGCCGCCTCTCAAGTACACTTAAAAAAAAAAAAAATCTATTGACTTTTATATAGTGTGCATTTGCCAGAATGTAGAGGTAGTTGACGTTACCTCTCTCCGTCCTCCTCTCTCCCCCCTCTCTCTGTGACTCATGTGGGTGTTGGGCTGAAATAGTTTGGTGTAGTTTTACATTCCTTATATAGCCTCTGAGGAGTGAGGAGAGGCGAGGGCTCGCCTGTGTCACAGACAGTGAGGGCTTGGGGGGGTAGGGTTTGCCAACGGAGAGGGAATCTGCTTGCCCTAGCTTGTTGACTCTCAAGCTCTCTCCCAGGTTTGGGCTATCGGCCGGCCCTTGAGGACAAGGTAGGTTTGCGTGGTGGCATCTTTAGTACCTGGCTGTGGGTCACGACATGTGATGACACCTGGCAGGGTTGAGGAGGAGGAGGAGGGGCTGTGTTAGGGGCGCAGGTACAGAGGTCAGTGGTACAGCCGTAACTCGCCAGCAAGAGCCAGTGACATAGCCCCGCGTCTCAGGTTGCCTCGGGTTCTTAAAATTACCTGGTTATTTGGTGACTTGCCATTCAGTGTCAATAATTAGCTCTGGTGACGTAGTTTCACGCTGTTTTCAGGATTACACAAATTCAGAAAAATATTCAGAGATGTCGAGGCAAGTTTGCATATGCTGCGGGCCGGCTTTTGGTTCTAGTTCACTTTAATGGTTGAATTATGAAGTGAGTACAATGGGTTGGCTGTACTCACTCTGAAAGAAAGATAAGTGTTGAATTGATTGTAGATTTATGATGCTGATGTTTTCTCTGGCGCTCGTTTGCATTGTGCTATGCTTTCTTACACTCTGAATGTCTCCGCATGCCTCTATATGAACGCTCCCCTCCCATTATGACACAAGGGACTGCAGCCTATTAGTTTGTGTGTTCATTCATGGAGGAACGTTGTGTCCCAGTGGCAAATAGCCTAATTCAAATAGTTAAATTGATTATTTCTACCAAAGCGAGAAGAAAGTTTAATGTCTTGTTGAAAGATGGTTATTCTTTATCAGAGATTTTACACAACATGCTCTGAAAGAAAATACTTTACATGTCACTTTCTGTGTGGAACGCGTGTGTTTGTGTAGGATACGTATGCAGATGACCTCAGCGAGGCCGCTTGGATAATGCACAACGGGATGTGTGGCCTCGAAAAACTTTTCTCGGCTTCCTGACTAATTAAGACACTGTTTCCTCCTTTTTCTTCCAAGGCTATGAACGTATACTCTATAACCCTCAGCGGCCCAGCGCCTTGGGGCTTCAGGCTGCAGGGCGGCAAGGACTTCAGCATGCCCCTCACCGTGTCACGGGTAAGAAACCGTTTGTTACTGGAGTCAGCTTTTGTTCTTCTCTGCATCTGTGATCACTGATTCTTGTAGGTTTGCATGGACGATCGTCCTGTTCGGTCATTTATGCTCCTCCAAGCTTACAAACAGTAAAACTCTTGGTCTTCGGACAAGATTCTGTTGGTGTTCAGTACATGTAGTGGTCATGTTTTATGGTATATGCCAGAGGTTCTCAAGCATAAACATACCCCCCTCTTCAGAAGCTGAAAAAGTACACTCCCCCCACCCTACAATTTTTTATCAATCAGTGACAACGACAGGGGAAGCAATTAATAAAAATCAAATTCAAATTGAATTTTAGTGAAACACAGGCCAGCACAGTAGCATCACGTTCATTCAGCTTAGTTTCTCTCTATATTTTTCCCCTGATCACCCACATGCCACCTTGGAGTGGCTCCACGTCCCCTAGAGGGACCTGCCCCCCAGTTTAGGCACCAGTGGTATATACCAACCCTTATCCAGCCAGTCTTAACACGCAGTGTCTTTGCTTTAATAACACTAATCGTTCATGTCGTTGGTCTCAGCAGTGCTTAACCGCTCCTCGTCAGACCACCACCTCGTCGCTGAATGTATTTTCGAACGCTCTATAAACTATTGTCACCATTGAAGCTACAGCAACAACTTTCCAGGCCTTATAAGTGCAGCACCATGCTGCTTTGCCTGACAAACACACAGACTCTCACATGCAGAGCACACACACGCACGCATAAAATCATTCCACCATTGCTGCCAGCTATTGCTCACACAGATCCATCATGCACTCGTTCCCCAGTGACTTTGTTCTATTGCTACCTTAGAGGCTGGGGTGATCTATAAATGTTAGAATAGATTTACATTTATTAAATCATCAGTTTTGTTCAGAATTTGCAGTTTCCTCTTTTAGAGATAATTAGGAGTTAATAGGTAGTTATATGGGTCAGGCCCGAGCCTCTCAAGGTTATCACACATAGTCTTTCAAACATTTAGAGTTCTTGGTTTCTGTGTCGCTGCCAAAAGGTCACAGTTATGATATGGAGTTAAGATGAAAATCGGCAAAGAAGTGTTGTACTGTTTTACGTTGTTTTGATTAATGTATGGCCTATAGAGTCTGTGGTGTATCATAACGAGCATTGAGGTGTGTGTGTGTGTGTGTGTGTGTGTGTGTGTGTGTGTGTGTGTGTGTGTGTGTGTGTGTGTGTGTGTGTGTGTGTGTGTGTGTGTGTGTGTGTGTGTGTGTGTAGCTGACGTAATCCTGTGGTGAGGGCAGCAGCTATCAGCAGCCTTGTCAGTACATGTCTTGTATCTGCTCTGTTCTCTGGCAGGCATCGCAGTGAGAAACGCAATGTTCCCCTTGGATTCATGACAAGAAACATTTTCTTCTACCCATAAAAGACCAAACGGATGTAAAAACCTTATTTGACGAATGACCCAAAACAAAACGGGGATTTCGGGTGGGATCTTTGCAGTGCACTTTGAGGGATTTCAGTCTAGACAGGCGAGGCGGGCTGCAGGGGTGAACGTCAGTGGGCGTATCTGTGATTGTAGCTGAACGATCTTCACTAATAAGCCAGTGCAGGAGGCCAGTTTTTCTGCAATCCAAGTACATCACGCATGCTGATCATGATGATGGTTTCTTGGCAGAGATGTGACTTGCATTTTCTGTATTGCAAAGCCCTTCCCCTGCGTGTCTCTCCATACATTTTCTTAAGCCCAGGTTAGCCAAAGCAGCTTTGATAATGGCTCCCACTTTGGAAAAAAACAACAACCCAAAGCTGCTAAGAGTGGAGCTGTAACGACTGGCCAGTGGCTAATATCTTTGTGGCTTCTTCCAGCGGTGTGCCAGGCCTCAGGGTGCAGGAGTTATAAAGATGTGACAGGTTTTCTCTCTGTACCTCCTGGTGGACCGCTGGCTCTCCCTGCGATCGTCATAAAAGACCGGACAGTGAATCACACAGTCGCAGAGGATGAAAACAACCCAACAAGGGGACGTAAACCTCTAAGATATACAGTGTGCCTTAGAAACAGGAAGAAATGCCAGGCCTGCACTCAGTGAGCTTACACTGGATGAAATAAGTGGGTGGTCTTTCTTTACTGGCTTGTCGCTGATGAGATAAGTATCTCAGCCCAGACAGTCGGTGAAAAGTGATTACACAATGAGGAGCATGTGGAGTGACAGGACAAAAGGCTCAGTAAAAGGCTGTAAGGCACAGAGATTGGCAGTGATACCTCCTGAAAGAGCGACGCGTTGTTTTTTTGTGTAGATCAGGCGACAATTAGCGATGTTGAGACTGGATTTATTCAGAGCTCATGCTTATTTAGTGTGGTCTTACTGTCATCACCAGTAACTTCATGTGTAATCATCTCTGCTGTATGTGTCGCTGTGTTGTAGATGTGAAGGGTTTATATTGATTTGGAAAGCTGTAGGTCTGTGGCTTGATTCCTCCCGCGTGTGTGTGTGAGTTGGTGTGTGGCTTTCCATGCTCCGTGAACGCGCTTGTTTCCTGCCTCCTCTGTCTGCGAGCCTGGAAAGCCATGCTTTCTCAGCATTCCTGGGATTTTTCTCGTATCCACCCTGTCGCTGCCAACAGACAATCCGCTTGTCTCCTCTCTGTGTCTAATACGTCTTGCACACTCACTTTTATCGTGCATGTGATGTACTCCCCCGATCTCGCTGGAATACTTTAACAGTGAGATCAGAGGAGAGCGGGCCCTGCCGAGACAATCCGTTAAGTCACTGTGAAAGGAAAAATAACATTTTGACCTCAGCATAATATGTGCGCACCCATTTATCATCTGAAAAAATATGTACATAACTTTAGGTTGAGTCTTTTTTTATATCAGCGTCCCACTTTTTTAGCTTTCTTCGCCTTGTGTGAGCAGATGCATAAAAACTTCTACCCGATGAAATCCGCACTGAGTTCTCTTGACCTTTCACCGTGCTATTAAGGAAAAACAAAGGAAATATAAAAATAACTAGAAAGCAATGCCGTTTCTCCTTTTAACTGAAATGCCATTAGAACCCTGTCAGAGTGGCTCTGTGACGCTGGTACAGCTGCATGTCTCAGTGGGCCTGGCTTCTTGACCCCCCTGCTTGGCTCTGGCGAGCTGACGTTTCTATCAGGGTTGGGGATTTAATGTTTTTGCTGCTTACTTGTGTCAACCTACATTTCCCATAATGCAGCTTGACGGCGTCTTTTGCTATAGCCTTAGCCCGGTCAGCGTCTTTTAGATTCTCCACCTCCGCTTTGTAACGCAGCATTTCTGTTAGAAATCTGCAGTCTCCACGCCCGAGCTGAGGTAACCCCGATGACCACATCAGATGACATCATCAGGGTTATTTCCTCAGACCTCTCAAAGCCACGAGAGACATTATACAAATGTTTTCACAGAATGAGTAGGACCATGACCGGTAACCTGAGCTTCTCATGTAAAATCAATGGAGTGGCCTTTAACCAGCAGCTGAAACTTACCTTTATGTGCTGGTACTCATGTAATGTAATTCTTTGGTCTTGCACTGGTGTCTCTGGAGCTACAGCTGTTGAATTGAGTCTGTGTGAATGCTGAAGGATTATCACCTGACAGCCATCTCATATGAATGGGTCAAACATGGGCTAAACGTCCAGGCCCTCGTCACACCAGCATCTCCTGCCATGAAAGCTGACCTCTGAAAATCTTGAGACATTCAGTCGAGTTGTTGTGAGTTCGATCCTGCCTTCAGAAACAGTCTACCGTGCCCTAACCTTTTTCTAACAAGCTTTTGTGCCAGCTTGTCTTGAATTTCTCTCGACGTCCGTGACCTTGAGAAGACAGAGGTCTTTGTATCTCTCTCGGCACGACTGCGCCGACATCCTGTTTCAACAGGAAAGGCATAAAATATAGGAAGCCAGATACCGCCTTAACACTGTTATACTGCTGCTGCTTCCACTGAGTCAACCCCAGACTGGGGCAGTCCTAAAACTCCTCTGAGGAGTTTCTCTGTAGATCTGCCGCAGATCTCGTGCCATCGTCATTCCATAAACATTACGATACCATAACTGAGCCTCCGGAACACCACCTGGTTTCTGTCGACAACCACATGCCGCACCTCTGAAATCAAATGCTCGGAGGAAGTCGCAGATGATGTCGAGTCAGTAAGCAAGTGGGGAGATTTGTGAATGTCTGTGCACCGCCACAGCTGGATGTGTCATCAAGTCTTACGTTCCTGTTTCTCTGTGTGTCTCCGTCTGACTGTCTGTAGACCATCTGTTGCTTTATTGCTTGTATACTCTTAAACACTCCTCCCCTCTCTCTCCCTCACACACACCCAGAAACACACACACACAGACACACAAACTCCAGAAAAGAGGCCTTGTTAGAGGGGTGAATTAATAATTCAGTGCTTACTGATAGATTGCCCGCAGGGGGCATTTCTTGTGTGGCTAGTTAGATGTGAATGTGTTATGTTGTGATCAGCGCAGCAGTGTTTGAAGGTGAGTTAGTGCTAGGTGTTCCACTGCAGTCATTATGGGGGGAACCACATACTTGCAGGTTTGGTTTTCCATTTCTCAGAGGGATATTTATGGCTTTGCATCAGCTGTGCCGTGTGAGTGATGTAAGGACAGACTGTCTCTCGGCCCCCAAATAGCCATGGAAAGAATAAAAGTGAGCTGGTGCAGAGTTGCATGGCCAGTATATCTACAGCCATAGATAAATTTTAGTGCATTATTAGTTTAGCCAAAACAGGAGTAACTAGCCCGGGGCGAATATGAGGCCCTGGTTCACCTGCAGGGTCGGTTAAGGGAAGCGCTTCAAAGGTGAATTCAAGATGATGCATTTTGAAAGTTTGGCTAATGCTTTGAAATTCAATAGCATACCAAAGCAGCTCTGCTGCTGTGCTCTGCCAAAAAGCCTTGAAACGGGTTACTAACCGTTAGGCTAGCCCTGCAGTTGTGAATATCTTCAGCTGCACAAACGTCATGCCATGAATGTGAGGTGAGTTCCACTCATATTTGCACAAAATCAATGCGGGAGAGGATGAGCCTGCTTCTCGTTTGTACCGTGTGTTAGAGGAACTGGCCATATCAAAAAGGCATCGTTTTCTAATCGCTGCTGTGTGGTGTTATCATACATGGCGGCTGCACCATCATGTTAGCTCCCTGGTTGCTGTGAGGTACGGTGCATTCAGGAACATGTTTTCCACTGTCCTTCGCCGTATTGACAAACTGTTGGGGGGGGTATTGGGTTTCTGTCCCCCCCCCCCACCCACCAACCAAAGGCCTGAGCGCAGCAACTTTAACTGCTGCCTTCTCAAGTGAGGGAGCAGCTGCACTCTGAACCTGAGCCAGGAGCACAGGTGTCCATGTCCGTCAGTCCCTCAACTCACTCCAACACATGCACGCACAGTCGACAATCTTTGCAGCTTCATAGATTCTCTTTTTTTCCCTCTTAATCTCATTTTACTTTTAGAGGTCAGCGGTACAGGTCAAATTTTCAATTATGGTTTGTAAATTTGCATTAAACACAGACGGGTGACAAATTGAATGCAGCACCGACATGCGACGTCTGAGTTAGGTGCTGGGCCACCACGAGCCTCCCAAACCGCTTCAGAGCTCCAGGTCTCTGCAACTCTGCTGCAGGTATGAACACCACCCTTTCACTCTTGTGTGATGGTGGTGTGAGAGTGTAGCTGTGTAACACACTGCTCATAATCTCCCACTGGTGTTCAGCTGGGTTGAGATCTGGTGTCTGCATACCAAATGATGTCCATCATTTTCATATTCATCAAACCATTTTTTCCACATTTATTCAAAGTCTCCCTTTTATTTCTTCACCTGTCTGGTTTTTTTTTTCTTTAATCAAAAATAGAATAACTTTCCCACCTCAGTTCAGGGTTAACTTGCAGTAGCTTCATTTCATTCTTTCACAGTCACACTGACGGGCCCTTCTGTTCATGTTCTATGCTACATGGCGAGTAGTTTAACACCGCTTCATTTTTAATTAAATTAATGAAACAATGACAGCTTACTTGAGGCTTTGACAGTGCTTCTGTGGCTAAGGCTCTTGGGAAATGTTGTTAAACGCTAACAAGATCATTGTTTCATTTTGGTAAAATGACAAGGTGCTCGAGTTTTGCTGTTGGTGTAGTAGTAGGCAGAGGGCTGGGGCTCTCTGTCGTGAACCTCAGTGGCATCATGCCAGGCTGTGCCCCTTTTCAGAGTCTGTCACTTGTGTCCATGTCATAGTTGTTTTTCCCCAGTGTAAGCTGTTAAAACTTTGAAGTTCTTTCCAAACTGGAGAAATCATTTCTTCCTTAACCCCTCTAATTGCTTCCAGTGAGTGCAAATCAAAGGCAATTAAAGTGATGTTTGAACTTGGCTGTAAAATAACTGTAGCTTGGATTGCCTCTGAGGAATGCATCGCTCCCTATTTTTAGCTTTGCAGTGTTTTGATTTGAGGCAGGCTTTAACGGCGCCGTCTTTTTGGGATGCGAGGTCCTTTTTCAGCCTGAGCTGCCATCGGCGCGCAGAACACATTACCTCCCCGCTCATGCGAGTGTTTATGTTTAATGTGCAGAATCAAAGCGGCGAGTGTGATAGCTTAGCTGAACATGGCAGAAAGTATTGATTGAACCGCTGAGTCCTCTGAGCTTCTGATGAGCTAACATTTGCAGGGATCCATGACATCAGAGGGGGGTTTTTTCACCAGAAATCCTGGCACCCGCTCACTTATCTGATGCTGAACACTTTGTACTCCAGTTATCTGAGAATTTGACACAAGCCTCGAGTTTCATTAAGCCGCATGGGCAAGCTGACTAAGCCCTTACTAAACACGATTTGGCACTTCTGCTGTGTCCTCCAGAACCGCTAATATACTCAGCAGACAGTATGGTCTGTGTGCATGTAGAACACCATCACTACCTATACAGACTAAGTTGAGTGTTTCCTGTTTGAAACAAGACTCCATCTCTGACTCTGCGGTCCACATGACAGCCCCGACAGGATGATGTCATTCTTTTGTCAGCGAGGCTGGCCAATGACCTACCTGTGCGGATGGAAAAAGTAGTTGGGTTGTTCCAGTAAATGATATGACGATGTGTAACACATGGTCTCTGTCTGCAGCTCTTTCATAGTCTGAAGTCACATCTGTGGTAAATCATCCTCTGATGACATCACGATGACCCACAGCGTGCTCTCGGTGGCGTTGAGTGAAATATCACGGCTGGCTTGTCAGACCCAGACACACAGACTCCCTGAGTTGACAAACTGTTAACTGCGTTGTTAACAGATGTTGCGGCAGCCTTTTGTGTGTTTAGATTTCCTGCGCTTTGCTTTCAACTGCTGATCGGTATGAGATGATGGCATTTTAAGTACTTTCCTCAAATGTTTTCTTTTTTGAGACGACCAGGAAGGATGCTTAGCGGTGTGCCATCATGGCCATGCATCTGCCCCTGTAACATGTTTCCTCTTACATATCCTTCATCTCCCTCTGTCCTCTAACATCTGCGTGCGTCGTGTTCCTGTGTTTTCTTTTCTCCAGCTGACCCCGGGCGGGAAGGCAGCTCAGGCCGGTGTCGGGGTGGGAGACTGGGTGGTGTCCATCGACGAAGCTAATGCCGAGGACATGACCCATGTGGAGGCACAAAACAAGATCAGAGCAGCAACAGACTCCCTCACCCTCACCCTCAGCAAGTAAGTCATCAGGCAATGCATGATGCAACAGAGCACTCCCATGATCGCTCACCCTCCGTTTTATCTTGGTCAAACACAGCAGCATAAATCACCACCCAGCGCACATCCTCTTTCATTCTTTGGAGAGATAAAACACCTTAATGTCCTTGAAATTTGTCTCCATGTGACAGATAGTTGCTAAACACATTGGTTTTAAAGTTATCGTCACACACGTTCCATTATTTCATTTTTAAATTCACTTTAGAGAGAGTCTTGGGCTTGCGTTTCATTTGACTCATAAGTCACGGCCTGACTAAATGCTGTGGAGAAAGTAGCTATTCCTGCCGGGGAGGTTTTCAGTTGTGTTTGTCTCTTTGTTCCAGGAGTTAACAGGATATCTCAAACACCACACAACAGATTTCAGTGGATTTTAGTGAAAAGTTAGAAATGCAAAGATCCAACTAGGTGTCCGTACAGACAGCTTTACCATATGGTAGTTTAGAAATCACTTTATGTTGTTGCTCATAAATCCTGAACTGTGAGACTTAGAAGAAAATTTTTTTTCCTGGATTCCTGGACTGACCTGCATATGTGCATAAAGGTGTGCCCAAATCCACCTACACAGATTTTTACAAACTGCAGTTTCATTACTCTTTCTACAACCCTGATTCCAAAAACGTTGGTAAAACAGGAATAAAACAGAATGCAAAGTGCTCCTGAGCCCATGTAGTTAAATCAATATCACTCTCATGTGTTCACAGAGTGGTGAACCTCGCTCCAGCCTTGTGACTGAGCCTTTCCAGGATGCCCCTTTCATACCCAATCATGACACTATCACCTGTTACCAATCAACCTGTTTACCTGTGGAATGTTCCAAACAGGTGTTTTTGGGGCATTCCACCACTTTGCCAGTCTTTAGCGCTCCTGTCCCAACTGTCAGAATAAGCAGATATTTCCAAAAATCAATTAAGTCAATGAGATGAAACATTAAATTATTGTCTTTGTACCGTTTTCAAGTGAGTAAATGTCAAAAAAGATGCACATTCTTTTTAATGTTTTTCACAGCGTCCAACTTTTGTGGAATCATGGTTTTAGAAATCCCACACAGAATTGGTACTGTGCATATTTAGGTGGTCTATTTTTAGGTTTTTCTGTTCATCCCCTGCTGTTTTCCTCCAAATGTTTGCCAAAGTCTTGCTGGCATGGCCCAGTTGAAACAAATTGCCAAATGCTTTGAATGCATTGTGCCACATTCATAAGACAGGTGCACGTATCAACCCAGAGATATCCTGCAAAATTGGTGGCTTTTTGCTCATAGGCAGCGTAACAGCAACATGATAGATTTAAAAAGCTGCAACAGAGTGGCTGCGACTCTATATATTTTACACAGTTAAACCTTGTGCAAAACAAATATTCTGACTTTACTGTAGGTGTTGTCTGGATTTCAACATTGTCACCAATCAATATATGTATTGAGCATCGTCTTTTATTTAAGTAACACGAGCATTGTGCGTTATTGGAGGCACATGCTCTCTGAATTCTTTCTAGCTTGGCATCACAGCAGTATTCAGCACTCATCTTAAAGAAGGAAGAGCAGGGGTGCATCGTCTGCACTTAGCAGCAGATCGCATGCCAAATGCTGCCAGGCGGACACACTGGCCTCTGTTCTATTGAAATGAAGCTTTTGCAGTGGGAGCCTTGGATCCCTTCCATTATGCCTCAGCTTTGTAATGAAATTAGAGAAACTCTTACTTCAGATTAACACACTTTGTTCTTAAGTGTGAGCCAGGAAAATCAATGTCTTCATATTGCTCGAGTTATTTAATTAGCACTGGATAACCTTCATACAGGCAGCACTCATACCTGTTCACATAACTCCTGCCAGAAATCCCTGACTGATAAAGTATCTCTGGAGAGTAAAAGCCAAAATGTTTCATCAGGGGCTTAATTACAAGAAAAAGGTTTCCCTCCCAAAAAGAGATAGATGTAACCATTTAAGAGCATGAAGCCTTCCCAAAATGAGAAAGTGCAGACTTGTTAAGTAATAAAGATGAGCCTTGCTGCAGTCATGAGACTCATTTTGATTGTGCAATACTCATAGGTGCAGAGGTTGTGATCACAGCTGTAACAGGACTATTTTCACATCTACTTCATTTTGTCGTCGCCTGCCAAGAGACTCAGCTGTTAAGTTCTGACAAGCTGACTTAGTTTATTGAGAGTCAGACCAGCCGCAGGTGATTTATGACTGTCCAGAAGACAAAACATGAACCAGTAGTTTCCAATTTAGAGATCATGGTGGATATTTGCTGTGTATTGTCCAACATACATATGCCCGGCGCCTCTCTCGTTCATGCAGCGTAGATGTCTCCGCACAGATCCATCGGGCCCCGTCAAACACTGGCTGGTTTTCAAATGTGAGGATGCTTTATGTAATAAAGCAGCTGAAAGTGAATTGAAGTTGGACAATACGAGGCATTTAAGGACATCACCTGGAGAAATGTGGGAATTCAGAGGGACATTTATCACTATTCTCTGACATTTTGTGAAGTGAAAGGATTCAATAGAGAAAATAATGGGCATATTAATCTGTAATGAAAGCAATCATTAGCCGCAGCCCAATTTTCGAGCAGGTGTTGAGTACAACAGATAACGGTGTTATTGGCGTCAAAGACTAAAGATGGGCAAAAACACTAAAAGACAGATGAAGAGAGAGACAGAACAACAGAGGAAAGATGATGGGTGGGTGGAGGTAGAGCAGAGGAGAGACAGTGTTCTCTGGGGGATCAAAGGCTGGGAGTAAGATGCCATGGAGATTGTATAAAGGATCAGGCTGCAACCCTGTTTTCCAGACACCCAACAAGACACATCGCTCATATTGCATGCCTTTGTTTTTCCTGCAGAAAGAGGTCACACTGCACTTCAACGTGCCAAATGCCTCAAAAGGTTTGTGAGGGAGAGGGAGCAGCAGACTCACGGGTTGGAGTTTCAGAGTGAGAAGCAGACAGGAACAACGCCACGGTTCGGTTATTTGAATCGAGAGATATTTGTCTGTGGCGTTCGGTGTGTGTTCTTCTCGCTGGTTTGAAGTCCGCAGGCCTCAGTTATGTCACGTATTCCCATGCGCTAATCGGAATTTGGCAGCGTTTGAATCGTCTGTGGTCAGACTACACCCACGCGCTCCACATGAAGCAGATTAGTGGAGTTTTTGAGTTGAATGCTTCATGAATAACACCTACAGTGTTACAGTCGAATGTCTCACACATACATGTGTTCTGCATCAGCAGGTTCCAGCTCTTTATTTAAACTTCATGATGCGTCGAGTGAAATGCTCAAACCCATGCTGTGGCTGCACCTTTCCATCAAACAGGTCATGAATCCGTTAAATAAAAGTGGCTTTCCTCGTTTGTCTCCGATGGAGTGGTGTGCTGTTTTGATGGACCTCTAATAAGCCAGCATGTTTACTTAACATCAGCAATACTTTCCCTCCATCATGTGGCTTTTCTCCTCTGTTTCTCATCTCCTTGTGGAGTCCAGCTAGTGTAAATATGTCACATTCTTCCACTCCTTTTTTTCCCATGAATCCCCAGTCTCCTTTCTTCATCTCGCCCTCTCCTATTATTATTGCATTGTTCTGGAAGACAGGCAAATATTGTTTTCCTGAAACACTTCTCAGAGAGGAGCTATTGTCACTTTTATTTATTCGTATCTTGGCTGCTGTCCACGGCGTCTTTCACGTCAAGAGAGGACGGCCGCATGCTGAAGAGATATGGTCCATTGTTTGGTTTAGTGCCTCATTTTGTTCAACACCAGTGATCATCTCCCGTCTTCTTTTATGGTAAGGTTTAGGCTTTATCCTGAGCCTTTTTATAGGGAGTGGAATCAAAACAATATGGGCAATAGATTTTCTTCTTTCTTCAACCGAATGAGATCATGTTGCCTCTACAAGGACGCTCTTTGTCCATATTCAATGCTCACTGTCAGCGGGTTGTGGTTGGAGTGTATCAGTGATGTGTGCAAAGTTGATTACAGTATCATGGGAGATTTTTTTTTTTTTTGTGGCGAAACTTCTGAGTTTATCTAACATCAGCCAGAAAGCCAAGCATGCATCGGCTAAAATAAGTGACCTGTGAAATGAGGCAGGAAATGATCTCAGAGAGTGGATATTCAGTCCCAGCGCAGGTCAAACACGGTCCAAGCAATCTGACTTATTCCATGAAACGGTGACTTAATCATTCCCACATTTGTTCGTTCTAGTCTGCCAAAGTAAACACAGTGGATGGCAGCTGTCATACACATTCCGCATAGATCCCTGTTTTTAAGTGTGACTCATCAAATTGTGGGTTAAGGCGAGCTGAAGCGCAGTGAACGTCACCCGGATCTGCCTTCCCAGAAGTGTGACAGGCGCAGACATGTCTGTGTGCCTTCCCCTCGCTCCTCTCTCAATACGGCCCTGCCGGCATCCTGTCTTTGCCGTCGCTCCGCCAGTGGTTGTGCAGGCAACAACACGAGCGCTTATTCATTCCTCATTGTCACGGGAAGCGCTGTTTGTGTGCGACTGCAGCCTGCAACAATGAGGGCGACTGCAGAGCTGGTTCATTCCTCAGCTCTGTGTCGCATGCAAACATTGGTCGGTGGATGGTTCGTTTTTCGCTTTTTAAGGAGCCAGCTGCAGTGTAAAGCAGGGTGCCTCCATGTTTAATGTGTAAAGAAACTTTAATGAACCGTCTGCTGCGCTGCTCCAGTCAGCAAAGGCGTCACAGTAATGTGAATCCTGGGATTCAGAGTGTACAAGTCTACAGCACCGTGGTGGGTAAATCTGCAGCCGGGCCATGAGTATGTGAACTGCGGTGAGGTTTTGGTGCTTATGATGCTCACCACAGAGAAAATGTCAGCGTTTTTAAGACCTGGTTGTTTGCTCCCATCATATATGGCTTGTAGGCTCTTCACTGATGAGGTTAACTGTTGAGATATGGGTGTAAGGGCAGCCAGCCGGAGACAGCTCTACAGTGGAGTCCATGGCAACACAAGCAACATGAGCAAACAAGTCCAGTTTAACCCAATTATCTAAACCGCATGTTCAGATATGAAAACAAAGGTTAGAAACGAACTGTCAGGTGTAAACATCCTCCATCCAACAGCAGAATTTGCTGCTTCTTGGTTGTTGTGTATGTGTGCTCATGCAGTTTTATGACACGTTGGATAATTGTAATGGCCGTTTTCAGGCCTCTTTTATTCCTTCCTCCAAAACAACTTTACTGTAACTTATAACTGAGGTAGCCGTGTAAGCCATTGACAATGTCGTGTCTGATATTAAGTGTTAGTCTTTGTGCAATATGAAGCTGATGTTTCATCTTACTGCATGCACTAATAGCTGTCTCCGTCTTTTCTTTTCACAGAGCTTTCAAAGCGGGTGGAGACCAGAAGGTAAGACCGTATTTGCCTGAAAGCCTGAGTTCACCCCTGCCTGAACACCTGGATGCTTTGGCATGCTCTGCTGCTGGACTACAGTGACATATCAATTGGAAACTTCCTTTAATCGTTGCTTACAATTGGCCTCAACATTGCGTTGTGTCACTTTGTGTTTAAATTCATCGGATTCACCTGAGTCACCTGTCAAGCTCACACAGAGTCCATGCACTGCGCATTAGCAAAGCATCAGTGAGCCCATAAATGAGCTGTTTTCTGGATGGAGTGTCGTGAATTTTGCCTTTGGAATTTTTCCTGTGGTTCATTTTGTGATGCCTTGCACAATCCCTGATAGTGGAGTAACGCTGATGCGTTTAGTTTCACTGTCAAACCCTCGAGAGCTGCAGCACTTGCCCAACTGATTACAGCTTGAGTAGTGCAATGGTGTCATGAACTGCTTTGTGCTGCACGCTGTTTTTAGTAAAGCAGCAGGAACATAATACTTTCACAAAGTCAGTGTTCCATTTCGAGTAGGTGTTCTTTTGCAGTCCGTGCATAACACTCAGTGAGAAGTCTCATTAGAGAGACATGTCAGTCAAATATGACAATTTTCTCACTTTGAGCATTTTCATTATACCGGCAGTAGCAGATTACTTTGGCCAGCTCGTGGCAGCCTGCCAACACAAATAAAATGGCTGTATTCACACTTCTTAAGCACTTCTTCAGTGTGCAGAGAAAAGCTGGGAGGCTTCGACAGAGCCGCTCCTGCAGCCCACAGGAGTCATTTTCTATGAGAACATACTGGGCCGCGCTGGAAGCTTTCTTAACGTAAAGCTTGGGATTGTGCAACAGCAGAAGGAACTTTTACCGTGTGTCAAAGATGTCTAACTGCATGTCGTGCCCACTGTGCCGCACTCTCTCTCTCCCTCTCCCACACCCTCGTAGGACTCGCTTGCTCCAGCTTCTGTTCAGCCAAAGTACTCCTTTGCCCCCAGCACAACAATTAACAAGATGGCGAGGCCATTTACAGCAGGTGGTGCTAGTGCCAGCTCAGGACCTGCTATTAAACCTGTGGCCTACTCGCCTAAACTTAACACTCCGCGCTCACAGGGCCGTGCCAGCATGCAGCAGCCACAGAATGGGTAGGTGGATAAATGTACACCATTACCTTTGGAACCGCAATGTGACTCATGTGGTTTTAATGGTGGTTTTTTTTTTTTTGTGACATCTCATTTTTCTGGTTTTCAAATGACTCTCTCAGGATTTCCAAACTGCATTATGTTAAGAATTCAGTGTTTTGCCAAAGATTTTGTCACATATTGAGATCAACATAACAAATGTATGCTGACTCACTGCTGAGATCAACTTAATCACTCTGCTGTCTGCCAATCGTTTAAGAAACAAGATGGCAAGCATATGGTGTGTTTTGTATGCTATCGCTAAACACAGCAGCAGTGATGAGCTGCCGTTATAGATGGTGTCATGAGAGACTCAGGCCACAGGATAATTTAGGGGAAAAAGCAGGAGGTTAAAACAGACCACAAAGACTTTATCACGCAGACGAGAATGAACGCTCTGTTTGCATAGCAGGTAATATTAGCTGACAATCCAGGCTGGCTTCCTCCAGCTGAAAAACCTCTACGATGGAATTTATCGGATGACGAACGCAGCTTTGCAGAGATTAGTGACGGATGTGTCACTAATCAGTCACAGTTTTGTGAAACCTGTTTTGTTTTTCTCTGCTTGTATTTAGGTTTTTTATGGGCTGCGGTAGAAGTTGTGATTTCTTTTTGTACATGGGGAATTTTCTCCATTTTTGTTCACATCATCCTCACTATATGTGTGAGAAATACTAAAAAGCAAGACTTTCAAGTTCGGTAAAAAAAAAAAAAACGCATCACACAAACTCTGACCTGCAAGCCTGGAGGAATGAATCATTTGTTGCGAAACAGTCCACCTCTTTAAAAGTGATTTGCTGTTTCAACAGAGGGGTTATTGACTGACTGGATAATTACTTGTATGTTCCATCTCCAGTTAGTAATACGCTGGGAAGAAAGGATTTTAAAGTCCGTGAAAACGCTTGGAGCTGACTCGGTGTAAACTTCAGACTAAATTGTGTCTCTCAGCTTTTAAACATCAGTCCAGTCATACCTCAAATAATACATCTGATTTCATCTCTGCATTCGTGTTATCCTTAAAAGTGATTTAAGCTTGCGGTGATGTCACGTGCGTGATTCTCTCTGCATTTAGCTCACTGTAGAAATTACAGGGCCACGCAGCCAGAGGAGTCGAGATGGAAAGTCTTGATCGCGGTGCATCTTTTTACTAAATTTATGAGTGAAATAAATTTTATGGGTCCAAAGTTGAAATGAGGTCTTACCAGCTCTAAGATGGAGCCCATCTCATATGTGGCGGTTTTGGAAGAGTGAATCTTCAGTCTCGCCTCCAGAACTTCATTCAGTTTGGTTTCTGATCTTTGGGTTGTAAATTATTAAAGGAGTAAAACTTTTGCACACCTGTAGACAGACAGCAGAAGAGCAGGGGTCGCCACAACAGAACAAAAGGTTGTAAATTATTGAAATAGAAAAAAACAAAAAACAGTAACTTGATTTCAAAGCTGCTGTCACTTCGGCCTTGTATTAAAATGAAGTTAATGTTCTCGTGACCAAGCTCTCGCTGTGAAACACATTCAATAAAAATCTGTATTGTCCAGTTTTTATTTTTCCGTTCGGTTTTCAGATTTTACAAGGATTCCAGGAACGGATCAAAAAGAGGTCTTAAACGATCCTGAAATGGCATGAGCTGGTCTTCAAGGATAGGCCAGTCTGGTTCCTGTAATTTGGGTCATGGTAGTGGCCTGACTGCAGCCATTGGTGAGATGCGGTCTGTTGCTGTATTTAGCCTCGCTCATAAATTGTGCTGCGTTCTCACAAAGCTTTTACTGCCCCGGTACTGGATTATTTAAGCGGCCTTGCTTGCTTTCTCTAGAGAGGGCTCACACGGTTGTAAAGTTTCTCTGCAGATGGCCCAAACACGTCCCTCCAGCCAATCCTTGAGAAGACGAGAGCCTAATTACGACGGTCAGCCTGCTTTTGATGAAGACGTAGTTGGATTTCTCCAGACAGCAAACAGTTTGGTGCAAACAGCACATCTAATGTGTCTGAACCCGTCGTGGCGGAACAGGTTGTGTGTGATCAGAGCTTACTCTGACATCATGATGCGTCACTGCTGTGGCATTTATTGTTGTTTACAGCACATCGGAGCACATGATAAATTAGACTCGAGCTGTGCTGTTAAATTAGGCAGTGTTTTCTGTTTAGTTTTTTTTGCCAAATGCTCCAGCCATTTGCGTAACTCTGAAAGCATTTGTGCACAGATGAGAGGAGCGTCGGGCCAAAGGGTTTGTGCCAAATTGACTGAGTCATTTTGGGTCAGGGTAACAATAGATGATGTGACAGACAAACAATGCCATCTTTCTCTCACACAGCCTGGTGACAGTAACAGCATGTCTCGTGCCACTGTTTTGCATGTTTTCTGCATTCTGCAGTGTTTTCGGTCTTCTTTTATGGTGTTTATTGACGTTCTCTCGTTTTCCTTCGGTTTAGCTCGAAAGCTGCACTCTGACCCGTTTCTCTCATTTTCTGTTTTCCTTTTTTTCTTTGAACGCTGCAGATGGGAAATCCTGACAAGTTAGTACATTTCTTTTTTCATTCACAGTCCAGCACAAAGTCACATTTGCTTGTTTGCCTTTTAAACAGTCATTCACTCAGTAATTCTCATCCTTTATTGCTCCGGTTCCCAACCTTTGTGTCATGTGAGCTCTGTTAACAAAGCAGTGTGGACAGATTTGTTTCTGTTATATTTGAGTAACTTAAAATCATCCGGTTGTTTACAAATGGATTAGATTAGAGCATAGTCTGAAAGCATAAGGCTCATTCATTCAGGCTTATCTTGCAACCCCTCGTTGGAGCTCCCATCCTCAGGTTGGGAACTATGGCTCTATTACAATCCATGCAACCATGTGCTCATAATTCACCTATTAAATTGAACCATTTCCCACCTCATTCTTTATATTGGACCATTTAATGCTACAACCAGGACACAATTAGACCTCACCATAATGTCTTAAAGCTTTTTATTCATCAAAATCTCTTCCTTTGTATTGAGTTCTCTATCTTCTGTCTTTCCTTTGTTCACTTCATTTGATCTTTGGTCTATTCTACAGGGCTGAAGCAACTTACTATGATGATATATACCAACAGTCCAAGTAAGGGGCAGCTGCATGCAGGCTGTGTTGTCAGCTTACTAAGTTAAAATGGCCAGGCTGCATATGACGACAATAGAGTAGATTCAAAGATTGAGTTTACAGAACAGACAGACACAACGATCCCAGTTCATGATTAACGCTCATCTTTCATCCTCTATTTGCTTGAAATGAAAAGCATGTTTTGTGGTGCTTCTTGTCTTGTTTGTCAAATGAAAAGCTTTAATATCTAGTAAAATGTTTCCAGGTACTATAGTCTGACAGCTTTCCTCTAATGACAGTTAAAAATATAATCTCTAATGTGGTAATGTTCATTTATGAGAGTTTACAGTGCACCCAGGAGAAATCTTAGTAATGGATGTCCATTAGCTCACTCACTGCGTGACCGTGATGCTGAGCATTAAGTAGTGCACGATCTGCTCGGGAGGTCCTTTTTTCAAGGTCACCTGATCGGCTGGCTTGGTGTGAGTGGGTAGTCTCTCATGAGGTTGTGTTAACCTTCGCCTGCCGTGTGCTGCTGCTGGGTGTGTGTGCAGGCACGGCCTCAGGGTGGACAACCTGCCCTGTTTTATCCCCAACGACCGCAGCAAGAAGAGGCTGATCCAGGACACTGAGGACTGGCAGCCCCGCACCGGCACCACCCAGTCCCGCTCCTTCCGCATCCTGGCCCAGCTCACGGGCACCGACTTCAGTAAGTCGGGGGTCGGACCTGGCGTGCTCTGTAGACTGAGACAGCTGAGATTGATGGGTTGGGAGGGGAGGCTTCTCCTGGTAGTCAAGAGGAGGTGAAGGTGGAGCCCCGCGACTGAACGGTTGATCTGATGCGATCTGATCATAGCGAGATTGACAGCAGAGTATGTGACACGTGGAAGGTGGATAACAGGGGGTGTCCATTTTTCAGAGAGGGGCTTCAACTGTCAGGTGGCTGCTGTCTTCAGTGACACCTAGTTTATCACGACAGCCTGACAGATCGACTGCACATCTAGATGTTGTTTATTACAACAGCGGCTATGTAGGGACAGCCCCGTTTAATATAATGAGTACTGTTACTTACGTGTTTGGGTCGGTGTGTGATCAGCTGTCCGTCAGAGCAGTGGCTGTGTGTGTGTCAGTAAGGCATGCTGATGTGTGTCTCTCCTGGATCTCTCAGTGCAGGACCCAGATGATGAAACCATGAAGAGGTCCAGGTAAAAACTTGAGTGCCATTCGTTTGAACGTGCACGCCCTCAGTCACAAGTGATTGTATTTGTGCGTTTGTGTGTGGAAGCTTCAGTTTGGCAGCTATTTAAAAGAACTTTTTAAATCTACCTTTATATGTTGTCGCTAGAATTTTGTTGCTTTGAACTCTGGCATGTGTGGTGTGATTCGGACACGCTTTTGTATTATTAGAACCAGAATCTGTTTCATGGCGTGATTTTGCTTTTAAAGAGTGGTTCAGCATTGGGGGAAATGAGCTCCTCACTCTCTTGCAGTGAGGGAAATGGAAAGTTCGATACCCTTCTAATGTCTGTACTTCAGCTAATAAGCCAGCAGCTGGTTAGCTCATCTTAGCTTAGCATAAAGACTGGAAATGAGAAACAGGCTGGCCCCGAGTGAAGGTAACAAAATCTCTACCTGCGCCGGACGATTGCTCAGCTGCTTGAGTCTTGTCATCGCCGTGAGGTTTCCAGGCATCCAGCAGAGATTCTGGGTAATGACTGTGTTCAGCCAAGATGTAGTACAGCACGTAACCCCCCCCCCCCCCCCCCACACACACACACACAAACCACAGGCTCTTATTTTTACACTTTGGTTTGTGTATGATTAAATAAACAAGATGGACAGAGGTGTGTTTTAGACAGATTTTGTTACCTTTGGAGTTAAGCTAGCAGTTTCCCCCTGTATCCAGTCTGTGCTAAGCTAAGCTAACCACCTGCTGGCTGTAGCTTCATATTTAAGAGACAGAAATGCAAGTCATTCATCTAACTCTTGGCAAGAAAGTGAATATTCTCCCAGAATGGCAAACAATTCCTTCAAGTTCAGCTTAATATGTGCCTTTCAAACCTATCACACTTTAGTCTGTCCTTGCTGTTTAACCTGTTTAATTTCTCCACTACTCTTTCACCTTTGTGTGCACTTTACTCCACTTTCTGCTCCCTCTTGTTCCTTTTCATAAATGTTTTCTCTTCCCTACTATCTGTTTCCTTCCTGTCTATCTCTGTTTCATATCTGTGCTGCTTGCCGTCAGGGAAAAGTTCCTTACTGAGATTCAGAGTCCCCGCTACGCCCGTCTGAGGGATTGGCACCACGACAGGTCTGCTCGCGCCCTCAATATCAAATCCTGAGCGACATCCTAGATGCCATGGGATTGCAGAGCCCAGCCAGAGCCTGCTAGTGATAGCCACACCGCAACGACTATGTGACAAAGACGACGAAGATAGCCGACCGTCCAATGGCAGTTAACAAATTCACCCTTCGGTTTACGGATGAGGTGAAAAAGGAGTTTGGGGGAAAAAAAGAAAAGCAAACCAAAAATAGAAGAACCATAGCCTAGATGACAAAGCCCAAAGTGGAACCTTGCATACTGAGCCTAAGTGTAAGATCTCCCTGTGAATTTCTGTCTTGATGATTGCTGACAACACTGTGGATCACTGTGTCTATAGGCCTGTTTTCCATTTCACACTGTGTTACTTGGAGTAAACTGGTGGGAAGGTGGGAAAGGGGGTCGCCGCAGTGGGAAGCGTCTATCTGCTCTTACTCTTCTTTGACTGTGAAGTTCAGACCCTCCTTTTTGATCTGTCTGTCTCCCTCTGCCTGTTTCCCTTTATCGAGGTCCTCATCCTTTTAGAGTGTTCATTTCTGATCCCCTCATCTCGTAGGCGTCTCCAACCAATAAGAAAGAAAAGGAAGATAAATCTGTACTTTTGTTTTTTTTTCTGCTGTCATCAAAAAATATAAAACATCTGAAAAAAGCAGCTCTTGCCTCTCTGTCCTTTTGTCTGTGTTTCTTTTCTTCTTGTTTATTCATTGTATTCAAGCTTAAAAGGATGCATCTCTTGCTATCCAAATCTTATTTCTCTTGTCTTTCTTGAGCTGAGTCACAACAGTTTCTTTACTTTCCTGGGGTGTTGAACAAAAATGATTATGTAGAAGTTCTTCCTTACTCATGCAGCTCTTGAATTAATGTGGGGCTTTCGCGAAGATCAGGGTTCAAGTTTACTTTTATTGCCTCAGAGAGAAAATTGTTGTGCAGTCAGGCATAAAAACAACAAATGGGCATGCACACATGAAGAAACACACGGTCGTGTAGTGCAGAGGTGCACAGTGAGGAGCCTGTAGTCCGCTGCACTTGCTTGGAATTAAAATATCCAAGAGCATTTAAAACCTAATAAAAAACAGATCATATTTAGTAATAATTAAGTAATTGCTACAGTACAGTGGCCTATATGAGAGGGAAAAGATTGAATCGCAAGTTAGACACAAAATGTTTGACCTTCTTCTCAGGTTTTTGTAAATATCTGCTTATTCTGAATTTGATGCAGCAGCATGTTTCAAACAAGTTGGTACAACGAAAGATTCTGACTTTTGTATAATAGAGATAAAAAAATAAAAAATCCTGAATACCTTACAAATGTACTTTTGCCTTAAAGCTGCAGTAGGTAAGGTCGAGAAGAGAGCCGACTTAGCCTGAAAATTTGAACCAACACAAGTTCCACGTCACTCCCCCTCCCTCTCTGCTGCACTCATGCCCTGCCTCCAAGCCCCTCCTCCCTGTGGCATCTGCGCGGCTGCCATGACAACCAGTAACGTTAGCCTTAGCATCGGAAACAAGCTAACTCTGCTCAGCCGCTACATCAGTCGCTAACATACCGTATGCGCTGTGGAGTGTTACTGTAACAGTCACCATTTTAGCTTCATGGTTATTTGTTGTCTTAGCTGTATATGCTGTTGTTGGCAGTGGGGGTGTGGGCAGTTTCTCCTTTGCGGGTGGATGTTGCTCCGCCTTAACTTTCACTAGCCTCCTGACGCCACTCACAGAGCTATTTGACTGAGCAGCAGCTGGCAGCATGAGCGGAGGGAGGGGGCGGTTCGCAGCGTGTGTGAGTAGTGATTGACAGATGTCAGACGCTCCCTCAGACGCTCCCCTGGCTCTGATTGGTTGTTTTGTCTCGGGCGCGGTGGATTCTTGCAGATCGCAGTAGGAGCAGTAAGTGGGACAAATGGAGCCATTTTTTTTTCACAGATTACATGTTTCATGTACTGCTGTCTGGGCATAGGGACAGTTTTAGCACATATGACAAAAAATGACTTTTATACAAGTTACCTACGGGCTGCACGGTGGCGCAGCAGGTAGTGCGCGTGCCTCACAGCAAGAAGGTTGCCGGTTCGATCCCCGGGTCAGGCGGGGCCTTTCTGTGTGAAGTTTGCATGGTCTTCCCGTGCATGCGTGGGTTCTCTCCGGGTACTCCGGCTTCCTCCCACAGACCAAAAACATGCTCATTAGGTTAATTGATGACTCTAAATTGTCCGTAGGTGTGAGTGTGAGTGTGAATGTTTGTTTGTCCTTGCATGTGGCCCTGCAATCGGCTGGCGACCGGCTCAGGGTGTACCCCGCCTCTCGCCCATTGTAGCTGGGATAGGCTCCAGCCCCCCGCAACCCCGAAAGGGATAGGCGGTATAGATAATGGATGGATGGACAAGTTACCTACTGCAGCTTTAAGGTGGCCAGGAGAAAAATGTGGCACAATTGCTCGTTACAAGGTGATATTAGCCAATACTTTGTGATAGAAATATGTGAATGACGAGTGCTCTGCCCTACGTTTGAAGTAATAATGAATTTTTTGGCAGTCTACATTATGTCACTTGTCACATTCAGGTTTCTGCAGAGCTGCAGCACTTCTACCTGCACACTGTGGAGGGTGACATATGTCAGTGGCTTCTTGCTCCATGTAAAATCAAAATATGCTCCTTTCTCTGCCGGATCTCAAGCTGCCAACAAACTCGTCTGCTTTCCCCTTTGCTCAGTTCGATGCATCCCACAGGAGAGGAAGCCAAAAAAACAACAACAACAAAAAAAAAAGCGGGTGAAAATCTGAGGTGTAAAGAGTAAACAGGAAATGTCAAGGAAATGCTCCATGGGGTGCAGCATGTCCAAAACTCTAAGTCAAAGGCATAAAAAAAACTCCCTCCTGTCTGCCCAGGCTGCGATGCAGGAATTGTGCACCTGCATCACACTGAGCCTCTCACTGAGCAGATGGGGGAGGAGGATGTTGAAAGCAGTGAAAATGTCAAGAAAACATGATCCAGGCTGCTCTAGGTGGGAATAAACCGCTGTAGAGGATGTACTCCAATTTGCACCCACAACCTTCACCACAGTGAGGTGCAGCCAGACAAACCTCTCAAAGGTGTGTGAGAAGTCGGTGCCTCTGGCCTGTTGTCATGTAGGGCAGCACGACGAGGGAGTTTAGCCGGGGCCGCTGCTGTTTACCAGGATGTCTTTTTTTGTGAGTTGTTAGGTGGGGTCCCAGAAGGCAGGCTTGCTAGTGTGTGGGGTGGAGGGTGGCTGACCCAGGGTCTGTATGTCAAACAGGCTGAAACAGGATTGTTCTGTCCCTTGTTTGACCCGGCTGCCAGAGATCCCCTCACCCAGCCTCCTCTCTCTCTTTTTCTCTCCGTTTTGCTGTGATTTCTTTCCAAAAATCTCCTGGTACAAGGAGGGGGTGTGTGGGGGGGGGGTCTTGCTTTTCTTTAATTTAGAGAGATTTAACTTCCCCACTGTCACCAGCCCTGCAAGCCATCTTCTCGCTACTGCAAGGGGATTTAATGTCCTTTCTTATTCGGAGTATGCTGAAAAATCGCAGGCTGTTTTTCTTTTTCTTCTTGCCTGATAGCTCCCAGCTGTGAGTCTCTAACTTCTCCTACCTCTCTAACTTCTTGTGTTTACTTGTTTGGCTACATAAGGAGTATAATTGATAGGCAGACTTAACCTGATACAGGCGATGCTATAGAGCAAGGCTGCCGGAGTGTAATTCACTTCACATTTTCCTCTTTTTCTTTGCAAATGAGAAATGATTTCATCATCTATCATTAGTGTATTGTAGATGCCACAGTTGATGATGTAAACACGATAGATGCCTAAGGCTGTGTTATATTTTTTCCCAAGATAAGACGTCTCCAGAGCTCACTGTCTTGGCTCAGAAGTTGTTTTTCCGTCTCAGTCATGGTTTGAAGATTTTCTGAATATAGTGACGCTTGCTGCGGGTAACAGAACTTTGAAATGTAGAAACAACTCTTTATTTCAACACTTCTGCACATGCAGGCTTGAAGCAGAACTCCCCTGCATCCAAATCTGACAGCGTAACGTGCGTTGAGTTTCTCTAACTTTGCCGGTGAGTGACGTCCATCACTCCGTGACGCCTGGGTCTCTTATTGCTCTCATTAGAGCTGTCAGTGGCTTTTGAATCATTCAGATACGGAGCTGAAACGGCTCTACCTAATGCGCACCACGGTGTCTGTTGTTCAGCATTGATCAGTTGAATTACATGATCGATTTTGTCTCACAAAGGCTTGCATGATCATGTAAAGTGGCCCGCAAATCAATTCAAATTCTGGTAAAGTGCATTTTCTTTAATATTAACCTGAATCTGCGACAGTAAAGCAGTTTGTCTTTCCACAACAGGTGAGCAATCCATGCTGCCTGTTGATCCAGATTAATATTAATGATGATGATGCTTATGATCACTCACACGGAGGGCAATCTGTGGCACAATGTAATGAGACAGCCATGGTTGCTGATATCCAAACATGACATGTCATTGAGTAGTAACCATGGTTACTGAGGTGTGTGTGTCTGTGTGTGTGTGTGTGTGTCTGTGTGTACCTTCTCTAATTAGTCATTGTCTCCCCACAGCCTTGAGCCAACTCCCTCACCTGCCAAGGCCCAGGCAGCAGATAAACCAGATGGTGAGTTTCTGCTCCTGCTGATGCGTAAAAAGAACCCCAGCAGCATCCAGTCGAGGTTGTGCTAATAGATTCTTATTAAGTGTCAATAAATGAGCATCAGCAGCAGCAATGTGACATGCAAAGCTGTCATGGCATGCATCTACTGGGAACCTGTATATTCCATAAAAGTGTCCCCATCCTGTTGCGAAATTGTTCAAAGTCACAGCCAAGTTTTTCTAAGTGCTGTAATTCCAAAACAAATCACCCTGTTTTTTTCTTTCTGGCCCAGGCTCCAAGACTGCAGCTGCTGCAGCCGGCAGTTCAGGTCCTTCCTCTCGACCGCCGTGGGTCACCGACCCTAATTTCGCCGACCGCTTTCGGCCAGACAAGACTAGCACCGTCGTGACCCAGCACCAGCAGCCGGCCCAGCCGACGCCTATGCAGAACCGCAGCTCCATCCTGCAGGCAGCGCAGCAGGCACCCGAGGACAGCGGGAGGACCCCGCTGTGTGGCGCCTGCAACAAAATCATAAGGTGAGACGGCACTGCCACATCGATGGTGACAGTTTAATTCATTTTGCCAGCACAAAATGCTCTCAATGTTTGCACCTTTCAGAGTACTGTTAGAGAAATGACGCATCATTTAAGTTAATATAGATGATGACAGACTGGATGTCTGCAGTCAGCATAATTAACACAGTTTGGAGACATCCTGTTTTCAGTGGAGACAAGCGTTATGCTGACTTTGAAATAATTTAAATCTCATTTCACACACTTCACAGATAATAGAGAAACCTTAGTTCCTATTCTGGTTACTCCTGCGAGCTGTTTTTCTGCAAGTGAAGGTGAAAGTTCTTAGTCGAAATGAAAGCATGCCTCCGGTTTTTGTTCACATTTCAGAAAAGGAGCTGACATTTCTATTGGACCTGGCCTTGTTTTCCCTGTTTAAGTAGAAAATTATGTAGCAGATTTTGATAATGCCTGATGTGCTGTTGAAGCGTGCATGTGTGTGTGTTTTCCAGGGGTCGATACCTGGTGGCGCTGGGACGTTCTTGGCACCCGGAGGAGTTTACATGTTCACAGTGCAAGGCGGTCCTGGATGAGGGGGGCTTCTTCGAGGAGAGAGGGTCTGTCTACTGCACCCAATGCCACGACAACCGATACGCTCCAAACTGCGCTAAGTGCAAAAAGAAGATCACAGGGGTGAGAGCCGCTCTGTTGAGATAAGCAAAATCAAAACACAAACCAGGAAGGGTGTCTGAGCAGGAGAGACATTTGAACGCATGAAAAGGGGGGCTGCTGTTAGTTGTTCTGTGATTCCTCTGTACAAGACGGATGTAGGCTCCCCTGCACTTCAGTAATAGCAGCTAAGCTGGAAATCCAAAGATTTACAGCCCTTTTCTCCCTTTTATCAGGAAATCATGCATGCCCTGAAGATGACCTACCATGTTCAGTGTTTCAAGTGTGCCGCCTGCAAGACTCCCATCAGGAACCAAGCCTTTTACATGGAGGAGGGTGAACCCTACTGTGAGAAAGGTGAAAAGCTGTTACAGTAAACAACGCAAACTGTTCTACCTAACTTCAAAATAGAACCATCCATCATTTCCAAAATGAACTCTGCTTATGACAACAGTTTTATGAAGTGTTCCTGAGCTCATGTAGTAATCTCCTTTATAGAGTCATGTGTTCACAAAGTGGTGAACCTCGCTCCATCCTTGCTTGTGAACGACCCTTTCATAGCCAAACGTGACACTATCACCTGTTGCCAATGAACCTGTTTACCTGTGGAATGTTCCAAACAGGTGTTTTTGGAGCATTCCACAACTTTGGCAGTCTTTTTTTGCTCCTGTCCCAACTTGTTTGAAACGTGTTGCTGCATCAAATTCGGAATAAGCAGATATTTACAAAAATCAGTGATGAGGTCACACATTAAATATATTGTCTTTGTATTGTTTTTTCAGTTGAGTATGTCATCAGGATTAGGACGAGTTTTTTTTTTGGCACTGTCCAAAGTAGTTAGACACTGTTGTGTATTGAGGACTAGATTCCAACTTTGACACAGAAACATACATTATTCTCACCCTGGTCTGCTACTTAGTAGTAGTCTGCTACTACTAGTCATGCTAATCATTATAATGATACCAGTAAGAATATCTGCGGTGTAAAGCATGGGGTAAGATGTGCTTCTAAATGAAATGAAATTGATAAATATCTGCATGAATCTGATGCTTATTAATGGTACATTAGTCTTTTCCAAACACACTCAACACCTGCAAACCATCAAAAGCTCCCATCACATGTGTCACAGTAACTGTGACCCATAATAATTAGGATAATTAGGTGGCACGGTGGAACAGGTGGTAACACTGTCGCCTCACAGCTAGAATGTCCCGGTTCGAATCCCGCTGTGGGCGCTGGTGGCGTGTCCTTCACCATGCCTTCAGTGCCTGCTGCTCGAGGTGTGGAGTTTGCATGTTCTCCCCATGTATCCTCCATAAAATGTACCCCCACTAAAAACATGCAAGAAGATCACCACCTGACCAGTGGTGACAACAGGAACTGGTCCCCGGGCGCCAGTCAGCTGGCAGCCCACCGCTCCTGGTCCGCTGCGGAGGAAGGACGGTCCAAGGATGGGTTAAAGGCAGAGAATAAATTTCACATATGCATGGCGTGCGCAGTTTCCCCTCCTAACTTAGCATGTTGTGTGTAAAATGTGACTAATAAAGGGATTTCTTCTTAATAACAAAGATGTTAAAACATCAGGATATTGTAACTGGTGAATATTGTTAAATACGCTCTCTGAATGTTTGGTTTGACTGTCCTTTCACTGGAGGACTGCCTGTCTTTCATTCATACTTGATAATACAACTTTGCAGCCTCACATTATTGAGGCTTCATAAAAGAGATGAAGGCATCTCCATGGTGAGAAATCATCTGCTGGAAACAAAAAGAAACATCATATGAATGTGGTTTCTAGCAGCAGCAGTAGCCTCTTGAACAGACAGTGACACACACACACACACACACACACACACACACACACACACACACACACACACACACACACACACACACCGTTTTAAAAGAGAATGTAAGTCTGAACCTGAAGTAAAGGCAGGCGGTGTTTAAAGATCGTGCCTTAGCAGAAAATATGAAACAGTAGCTAAAGGAAAAGCATGCTGAAAATCCTCAGCGAGTGTGCAGATTGATTAGTTCCAGTGCCAACCGAGAACATCTCAACTCATGTAAGACCCCTGTAACTTTAAGCAGGGATCAAGCCTTTCATGTTTATCGTAAATCTGCGCCGGGCCCCACGAACGGAGGGGGCACTGACATCATGATCGAGCTTACGTGATGGAAGATGTCAAATCTTCTTACTTTAAATGGATGCCGTAGCTAAGCGCGGTGCTGTTCAGGGATCAGAACAGAGGCTGCGGTGCAAAACCAGAGAAATGCCGAGCGCATTTCATGATGAAGTTGTTTCTCTTGGAAAAAAAAAAATGTCTCACAGCATCCCCTCTCCAGTTATGCTTGAATCATTTCCATATGTTTTGATCAAGCTATTTGTACTACATCCCATTGTTGTATTATTGCTGTGGGGTTTGGCACGGGCTGACATCATGAATCTTCTGCCACGCACCACAGTCAATCATAAAGTGTGATGTTTTCATCTGCTGTAATCTATTTAGCTCCAGTTTACTTCATACAATTCTCTATTGGACTTTATGAATGGTGTGTGCTCTTCTATTATGCTGTAAATGATTTAGCAGGGCGCTGTGTTTCTCTCTTACCGCTGAGGCTCTGACGTGGATCACTGCTTTATCAGAGGCGAAGCCAGAACCTGAGTACTCATACTCTGAATAATGCCTTTAGCTCTGATAAACATTGTGCTGCCTCAGCATCTTTCAGGGATTCTGCAGCTCTCACCCACTCGCTCTTGAGAAGCGGCATTATAACCTGACACTTTCCCCAGAGTCCCTGTGATGAAAGAGACTTTCAAAATCCAGTTAAGTATCTGGAGAAATTTCCCCTCATCCTAATCCCTCCCTCACACTCTGGAAAGGCACTAATGTACAGTGGGTGGACAAAATAACGCAAACGGCAAAGTATCAAATGCCCAATGAGGAGAGGAGCCAACACTTGGCTTCAAAACAGCTTTATCCATTTTTATTGCCGTCATTCAGGTCCTTAAGAGTGTGTGTGTGTGTGTGTGTGTGTGTGTGTGTGTGTGTGTGTGTGTGTGTGTGTGTGTGTGTGTGTGTGTGTGTGTGTGTGTGTGTGTGTGTGTGTGTGTGTGTGTGTGTGTGTGTGTGTGTGTGTGTGTGTGTGTGTGTGTGATTACTCCTCTTCAAGAGGAAAAGCCTCCAGTTCTTAAAAAGATGAAAGAGGTGGAAACCTATTTCACACTCTGTGCTCCAGAACATCCTATAAAGGTTAAGTGATGTTTACCTATGGTGATTGTGGAAGCCATGGAGGATGCTTGACCTGATCTGGGGGATGATAAAAGCTCTTTTGAATTTATTTTGTTATGTTATTCCGATGGTTATCTCACATATCGCTGCTGCTCACCACCACTCCTCCCATCCGCTTTCTCTCTGCAGACTATGAGAAGATGTTCGGCACCAAATGCCATGGCTGTGACTTTAAGATTGATGCCGGGGATCGGTTTCTGGAGGCCTTGGGCTACAGCTGGCATGATACGTGCTTCGTCTGTGCTGTAAGTCATTTTGATTGATATGGCTCCCTGCGGGGCTCTCTTTGCCCCATCCCATCTCACAATGCCACCTGAAAAATCTGCCTCCATCTTTGGACCTCGAGCTTCTCCCTCCTGTCACCTGCAGTCAATCACTCTCTCCGTCTCCTTTTTCACACTGTGAAGAAAACTGAAAGTAAATGCAGTCAAGTAAATAATCTGTGCAGGCTCTGGCCAGTAGTAACTGTGTAAATTCACATTGGCAATGTTATGGTCTGATATCTACTCTGCCCTGGTTTCCCCAATCTGTCTGTCTCTGCCTGTCTCTCTCCTTTCATCTTTAAAGCTCTGCCAAATCAACCTGGAGGGGAAGACGTTCTACTCGAAGAAGGATAAGCCCCTGTGCAAAGGCCATGCCTTTGCTCCTGTGTGAGCGAGCGAGCGAGCTTCATCTTCAGAGGAAGGAGCGCTCCTCTCCCTCCTCTTTACCGCCCTGCAGCACACTCTGCATCTCTCCAACCACACACCTAGTTAAAACTCTGTCTTTTCCTATCCTGCAGACTTTGTTTCCTGTATTTGAGGCTTAATGTTAGCGTCATGCACTGTTAGTCCACTGTGCTGTTAGGACAGTTCAAATGTTACTGCCTGTAATACCAAATGCTGTGTTGTATAACTGGAAGTAGTCAAGGAATTATTTCATGCCATCACTAACTTGTTTACTTTGAAGTCATTTTCAGATTGGACGGTGAAAATGCAGCTCATCTAGATTTAATCGTAACTGTTAGTGAAAAACCTTCATGGCTCTACTAATCTCCTCCTTGTTCAGTCTGAAGATAGATCAAGTCAGTATCTTCTGAGTTGGAGGAGTCACTTAGCCTCTAATAATCCCACATGTACTGTACTGATCTGCCACTGCCTCTGCACTAAGTGTAGAGAAGTGGTGGCCCCATTCAGGACCCCGACCCACTCACCAACTCTTCCTGCAGTGCCTATTAAAGTAATGGGGGTCCAGTCGAGCAGAAAAAAGGGGTGTTCCATTTCTGCCTGACTGGACCCCTGCACCTCTCCACAGAAGCACTAACCGCTTTACTTTTCACTTTAGCAAATCAGAGCACACACTGTGGTTAATAACTGTAATTTTGAGTCATGTAATAATCTGTAATTGGTCCAATTTTAATAGTCCCAGATGTGGGTGACAGAGAAAGTGGCGTTATAGTTTTAAAATCTTTCACACTCCTGAGATGAGGGGATTTGTCAAAGCGTTGACAGTATCATTTATCAGACATTTTAATGTAAGAAAAAAACCTCAAAGGGTGATTTTTGTCCGTCATGCTCAAACAATGTTGCGAGTGTTCCTTCGAGTACTTTCCAGCCATGGTTTAATATGTATTTATATTGCTTCAGAATGGGCCTGTAAGTGTTGTTTTTGTAGCTGCTGGATGTTTCAAATAAAATTAATCAGTGATGCCACATGTTAGGACTGATGACTGGGCTGAAGTGTATCTGAGGTGAACCCATCTGTAAGATTCTCCATTGGCTGATGTTTGCACTGCCTTTGCTCTCACCACCACCTGCTCCCTAACAACGGACCTTTCTAATGCTTTGTTTGGAGGACAATAAGAGCTAAAAATGAAGCTTCACACAAACAGAAAACCCCAGTGCATCCCTACAGTGTCCCAGCTGTAGAAGAAAAAAAAAAAAAAAAAATCAACTTTATCAACCCTCACGTTAGGAGAGTAATACACAAAGATTATTAGCACAAGGTAGATCCTGCTCAGTCAGTAATGTGCTGCAGGTAATGTGTCAAAAATAACTCCCTCACATCAAAACATTAATATTTTAACCCTGGAAAACAAAATTAATTGGTTAGCATGGTTTCAGTTGGAAAATCTCAGGCATCCATCATTCATCAAACCGAACATGTTCTTCAGACCCCACTTTGTCCAAAGGTTCATGAGTTTACATGAAATACTCACCAGCTATAGTAAATAATGGAAAAACAAACATCACTCGTTTTGCTGGGAGTTACACACTGGAACTTTGTCAAAACTGTTGTTTAACTCATGATAAGATACTGCATGTTGCTCACAGTAACAATGGTATCACCATACTGGATACATTGCAATACAACTGTCTACAATACAGTGTAACTGAAGAGAAAATACTAATTTTAACCAACCCTTATGCTAATTATGTTAGCCTGATTAAAAATATTTTCCAGTTTATAGTCAGAGTGAAGTGTTTGAAGCTTAACCTGTAACATTTATCACATGTATAGTTCTTTAAAATGTTAATTATTAAGTAAAAAAGATCCAGTCCTTGATTTAACAATATATAATTTATTTACAACAATTTCAGGTTGAATTACTATACATACCTTTCTGAAATGTCATAGATATATATATACATAAGGCCAAGTAAATACTTGAAAGCACTTAGAAACGAATTTCCAAAATTCTACCCACAAATCCATATCATTGTCCAAAAAAGTACAGAAAATCTCCCTTAGCAGAAGTTTTTCCATTGCCACAAAAAGTTTTGACAACAATTTACATTGACGATAAGGAACACAAAAGGTTAAAAAAAAAAAAAAAAAAAGGGAAACAAAAAAAGGATTATACAATTGCATAAGCGCTGTGGCATGTAATAAATACAGCATTTTTGACTTGCAGAAAGGCAAGGAACATTGAATCAAGGAACTAAATAGAAAAACCATTCACAAGTACAGAAGTCTATTAGTTCAAAAAGAAAACAGGTCAGTCAGAGTGACAGGGAATTATGCACACACCCGGTCTCTCGCTCTCCCGCGCGCACACACACAAACACACACACACACATGTCCTTGACACTGAATAGTAATGAGTAACACAAAAAGTACAGCTGTGAGATGTAGCCGTTTGCCCCCCATAACTCAGGGGGTAAACTTAAACCCTTGAACAAAGCGTTGATGTCACTGACACGAGTCTTGCACACAACTATCAGGCCCAGATCTCATCATGAAGGGAACTGAACTCATCACACACACAGACACACAGTAATTGCAGATTTGCTAGATTTGTTGGACAAGTAAGATGTGAAGATAGATGCTGAACATCCTGGCGGCTGGTGAATTACATTACTGAAATGTGCTTAGACAACACATCCAAGACAATGACAGGGGTGATAGAGTTTCACACACAGTCTGACTGTACAACTGCCATGGCTCATCGAAACATGCTGCGTCAACACTGGCTCGTCAGTGTCCGAGAACCGACGTCCTCAATCAGCCTCTGCGCAGTCCCAGTGTGGTGATTTACTGAGCGTTAGTGGCTACTTCCACCTTGTGTTTAAATGCTTACAGTTAGAGAAATCATCAGGTAGACATATGCAGAGTAAGGACGAACAAAATATGTATAGAAACTTCCTGTAAAACGGTCTCTAAACCCTTAACACTGCAAAAAGTCTTCACTGCTAGATCGCCAAAGAACAGTATATAGGCAAACACGTCACGGTTTAGACTTGACAAATGCTGCGCCAGTTAAGTGTCTTTTTTTGGCTTCATATTAAAATATAATTTACATTTCTTTACAAAGTGGTAAAATAAACTGACACATATCACTGCTTGAACAAACAGCATTAACTTGCCTCAGAGACGAAAGCGAACAAATGAGATAAAGAGGTGATTTGCAGTTTAGAAGAGACAGCGACTCTGACTTATTCTATACTAGCTGCAAGTAAAACAACGGCGAAACAATATTGAATGGATACAACATGAGGATGTAGTGGCCTCAAATGATACTCAGAAAACTTTGGTTACCAATTCTGCTGATATACAGTATGCAAAGTGACAGCACACGGCTGGTATAGAAAAAGTATTTACATATTACGTGACGGTGATCCATTTCGACGTGAAACGATTTCTTTAAGGTGATATCGCCGAAAAGGGTCTCGATCCAAGGGTTTCATAAAGGGAATAAAACAAAGGTCAAATTTGATTTCATGGCATCTCTACGTCAAATAGCACAGGGGTTTTGTAAAAACGTGTTGGTCAAGAGGAGGCGTGTTTCGTAGGATGGGAAAGAGCTAACGGGTGCTGAGATGCCACACAAACACAACGGAACTTCTAGGACTTAAAAAAGGAAAAGTAGAAACGGAGGAAAGATGCGCTTTCCCCCCCACAACGAGGAAACATAAATGTACATTCCAAATATCTGACAATCATAAAAGAGGCTCCAGGTGGTGTTAAAGGTCGAAGCCACAGGAGCTGGTTGGATGGGATGTGCTGACTGCTTGAATAAGAAGGGACTCAATGGGAAGGGGCTCTCTTTACAACTTTAACAGATGACTTCACATGCAACCCTGAGGCAGACGGAGAGAGGACTATGGCTAGTTTGCTCACACACTGTCAAAGAATAATTACTGGACCACTGGACTTTAGAGATACTGTGTGTATTTCTTGTTGCCTGACCAGACACATCCATTACTACTAATAAGAAACAGTGTAAATTAATGCAAAGTAGCAAAATATGAGTGCGTAGTTGCAGTTTCTGATTTGTTGCATGAGTCTGCTGGGTCATTTCTGCCACTCTGGCTAGAAAAAGAAAGACAAAAAAAAAACCCCTTTCAAAGCATCTTTTGTGAGCAGAGGCGTGACATTATGTATAAGCCACTGGTTCTGTGAGAGACAGGCGTTTCTCTGATGTGGAAATACTGTTTGCCACACAGCAAATATAGAATTCCCACCAACATTGCTTTATGAATTATAAAAACAAAGCTGCACAGCTACCCTTTGGTGTGAGTAACCTGGTAAAGATTTTGAAGAATTTGTTGTCAGATCTTGTGTGGGAAAGTGCTCTGCATTATTCATACGGGATAATAACCCTCTTGGCCATGCTTTTATGGTAAACATCCTCTCTGCTACAGAATCCATGTAATCAGGAGGAAAATGTCGTTTTAGAAATGAGCATCGATAACATTCAGTGTTCACATATATGCAGCTGGGATGCCTTTCGGCCCTATGGCTCCTTCATTAGCTGTGGAACTCGTAACAGAAAAACGCCACAATGAAAGCTTGGGGTAAGAAAATGGACGGTTCAGAATCACAGGCTTTCCATAGAGATGGCTTCTGAAGTATGACTTTAGTGAAGATATTACTCACTCCTCCCTCGAAAAAAGTTCAAAGCGTCCAAACCCCACATATATTGATTTAGAAGCAGGAAAGCTGCGAAGCGTCTTACAGAATCAAGATGTCAAGATGTTACATTCACAGTAGTGATACCGGCTGGACTTAAAAAAAAAAAAAAAAAAACACACACACAAACAAGATGAGATGGGGTTTTGGGCCTCTGACATACAATCTATTTTAAACCTGCAAGTCCAGGATGTGCTACAAGCCGTCTATGTGGGTGTGTGTGTGTGTGTGTGTGTGTGTGTGTGTGTGTGTGTGTGTGTGTGTGTGTATGTGTTAAGAAAGAGATAACGACACGTATGAGACGCACATCTGCAGAGTGGGACTGGGCTTGGGGTTGGCTGGGAGGGGACGCTCGCAGACCCTGGTGACCTTGTTGAAAATGTGCTCAGTGTCTGAGATGATGTCATGTAGCAAACCTGCCAGTTGCATATGTGGCCTGTTCTCTTGAACCTGAAAGGACCGGCACCTTTTGTCACATCCCTTTTTATTTCATACAGTTTTCTAGGTTCAGAAATGATTCAGTGAATTTGCAATAGTGGCCATTTGTAATAGCATTACGTTTGCATATTGCTCCTTACTCGCCTTAAGTGGGCTATTTATATAAAAGGCATGAAGTTAATTTAATGTTATCTTTAAAGTAGAACCATGGTGTGGACCAATTTAACTTCAATCTTTGATGGAAAATAAAGGGTTTTGTTTTTTTTCTTTTTGTTTTACTGAGTTCCTGGATACATTTCCCCAAACACCCAGACGCTTCCTTTTCCCTCATTTGGTCTGTTTAAAGATTTTTACTCTGTTTGGTGGGAACTAGGGACTCACTCCAACATAAACTCTTTACTATCGTCTGAAGTGAAGAAGAGGGACATTGGGACAGCTCTGCTCTTCGATTCCAGCTGCAGTTACTGTTGTTTTTTTTGTTGTTGTTTGTGTTTGTGTGTTCTGTACTTTTCCTCTGCACCAGTCTCTTCCCCTTTTCTAGGTTAGCACTCGCCATCAGAGACCAGGAATATCATGGCTTCCTGTTTGCCAATGTCGGCCATGACCGTGGCCAGCTGGTTGATGTTGCCGCTGTGGAAATGTTGTGCCTCCCACAGGTCCAGGATCACAGAGGTTGGGCTTGCTTTGGATGCAAAGAAACTCATGTGTCTGCAGAGAGGGGAGCACAAAAATAACAGTGAGGACGAGACGTTTTTATGAAATCAAGCCACGCACACATATCAAAACAGTCTCTCATTTGCTGCACACCAACGGAGTCTGAGGAAAAGCTTTTCAGCCGGTATTTTATGTAGCTACTGCTTCTTCTGACTCTGTCAATGTCAGCTTTTATTGTATTTTATTGCTACATTCACATATGCTGTGTTGGAGCGCTGAGCAACAAAATGATAAAAGGTGTTAGAACACAGTGTAGCTGTTGAAACTTCCATCAAATACAAGATCAGTGGCAATTTTCATTTGAAGCTTAAAAGCATAAGCCTCATTCCCCTTTATTTGATGTTGAAATTGGCCCAAAATCCCCATACAGTAAATCCTATACAGACTTTTCTCTGTTAAGTCGGAAGTGACCTTTTCCATTTTGGGAGCAGAACCTTTACGATCAAACCCAATCAATGACAACAAAGCAGTGGCCCCAGCCAGCTGTATATTTGATGTTGAGTGGGACCCTGATCCCAGCAGCACCCGAAGATGCTTGTTTGGTTTAATGGTCTTTTTCTGTTCTCCAAATGTCTGGGGCCTTAACTGTTATGTAGAGCACACACGACATTAAGAAAAGAGAACAGCGTCAACTCTTTGCATGGGGGGGTGTCGTGTGGGTGTTTTTTTGCTGAGGAGGAGGGGGTGAGACGGGAGGTCTTTTTCACCTTGAGAAAGGTCAGACAGAGTCCATTACTTCCTCATATCTTCTGTTTATCTAGTGAAGCCTTCTGTGTTGGTGGGAGACACGGTTGCTCTGGCAGAGCACTGAGAACACAGTGTCACTCTTCTACTTTCAGTCAATTGGATTTTATAGCGCACGCAGCCTTCCCCCCGCGTCAGGAGAGCACAACAAAGCGGAGTGGTGGTCAAAAAAATTGTCTGGGAACAAACCTTTGTGTCATTATTCAGATAAAGAAGACAGAGCTTAGCGTCCGACGTGTCAGTCCTGCTTATTCACCTCGCCGTGTGAAACACGAGCTTATCTTGTATGGCTCAGACACAGCCGTTTGCACAGTCTTAGGAGAGAAAGATCAAATAAAAGGTTCTTGGCATTTTAAGTTTTATTGATTGGTCCCGTTCTGCTCAGTCTGAACACTTTACACACACAGAAACAAACACCGAAATAACAGCATGAGAGAATGCCAAGAAGCCGCAGCCTTTTCAGGAAAACATGTTGTTAAGGACAGATCAAACAACAGAGCGGTTGTTCCTTCCTAAGGCCTAAATGAGAATTGATTATGTTGAGCAAAACATTGCTAGTTAAACCTGCGGTACATCAATTCAATTTGTGATTAATTGGGGTAAATAAAGTTGATTGGACAAATTAAGTGTACCTATTTGATTTCATTACGAGGTAGAAATTAAATTGGAGGATAAGGGATCGATGGCTGGCTCCTTTCTGTTACAGGTGCTCCTGTGATAAAGTACAGTAACAGGCTGAGCTCGGCACAGATCCAAACCTACTCTGTCTTTTTTTTTTTTTTGTTACCGCTGATGGGCAGCTAGCTTCCTGCCTTTCCAATTACAACTGTTAAGCGGAATGTAGCAGCTCCAAGTTCAGGTGCAGACTTTAAGCTGCTTACCTGTTCCTGAGGAAAAAAAATGAAGAAGGGGGATGTGTTTTCTCTAAGAAGTGATAGCTGTATCCATCAAGTCCACATTAATCCTATAACGTTAGCTGTGTCAAATAAGGGATTAGTTTGCTAAGGCAGAACCTTGTTTACCTAAACTTTAGGAAAAACACTCAACTGTGGTGGTGCACTTCACACTGATTGTACGACTACAATTTCATAGTTGCATGCTAACCTCTACATTAGCGTGAGCCTTCACAATCAGCGTGATTGCATGTTCATTATTTTAAACAAGCTGCATTCAAGTGTGCTACATGTACTGCTGTGCAGCTTCTGTTCTAAAGGGCTTTGGAGAAATGAGGCTCTGCTGCATTTCTTGAGAACATTATTCAACAGCTGCCTGTTCCAGTGATCAGATTAGGCATGATGGCATGATGCAGGCAGTATTTACCTCTCAAGCTTAAGTCTTTGTGCTAGCATTCTCCAGTCGGCTCCATTGGGACAAGGGGCGTCCAGGCTGCTGCAGATCTTCTGCCTGATGAGGTACGGGATCTGAAAGGCGCTGGGCCCTGCCAGAGCTGTGGCGTTACTGTCCATTAGCAGAAACTCAGTGTCCACGGCTCGGGTGTCCTGGTGGGGATGATGGCCACAAAGCACATGTCAGAAGAAAACAAACCCTTTTCTTCGCATTGCATTAAAAACAATTCCTCTATGGCTATGGCTACTTAAAATGCTGAATAATAGTAATCACTTGCTGCCTAAGAGCGAGTAGTTCTGATGAGCGTTACCTTGGCGATGTTAAAGTCGAGGCTAAAGCTCTGTCCCTCCCCCTCCACCTGCCACACGCACAGCTGGCAGGTGAGCTCACAGGTGCTGAGGCTGAGCCGCTCCAGAGTGAACGTGCAGTGCAGGTACCGCTGGGAACCGTTCCAGATGTGGTAGAACGGGATCTCCTGCAGAAGAAAAAACATGCAGCACGCACAAGCGGCAGCGCAGAGGCTCAGTCAGTACCGCATGTCTGAAAGACGCCATAACAGGACCTCCTGCCTAGAATACACTGAGATCATCATTAATTACACTGACATAGGCTGTCATCGTTAGGCGAGCGCAGCTAAATATATACAAGGCGGCAGACTGACAACATTCAGGTAAGTTAAAGGGGGATAATGTGACAAAGAGAATCTTTCAGGAGAGTTAACAGCCTGTCTGTCTGTCTGAGTTGATTATAGAAGCACCAGACTTCATATTTTAAGAGATAGCACAACATATCTTTATCTCTGGCATGAGAAACATTTTCTGTTTATCTATTATCTTTCAGCCTTTCTTTGCAGGTATGTACTGTACTGTAGCTACACATGATGCTGAAACACCACAGCTCTTTGAATCGAAAACACATCATGTGACATTGAAGTATATATGTATGCATAATAGCTTGGAGTGGAACCGCTGTACAGCACTAGCTTCGGTCTAGCAAACAGCTACCAGGGAGTGTTTGGTAGAATTTATTCAAGGCTGACAATTTCTACATCTTTCTCTCTGTTGCTCCATATTCACGTCTCATTTGCATATCCCCAGAGAAGCAGAGAGGTAACTGGAAAAAAAAAGACAGGGCACATTTACTCCTCGCTTCACCCCGGGTTCAACAGCTGACAAGAACTTGAGTGAAGTGGGGCTGCAGTACATGCTGCCAACCAAACGGGGGCACTGTTATCCAGGCAGACAGATGACGGGGGGAGTCGGGTGAAACACGCAAAAGTCTTCCCGGGGGCCCCAGGGAGACTAAAGGCCTTCTCTGACCGCACTGCTGAGAGGGGAATAACACTTCCAAATGAACAGGCACAGTCCAGAGGAATAAGCCTCTGTGTTCTCGGTGCATTGTTGCTGCCGTTGCTTGCTTGGCGCTGCCTGTGTGTTCTCTTTGGGGACCTGGTGCTCAGTGCTTACATAGCTGCAGCCAGAACATTTTCTAGTCCTCTTTGAACAGCCCTTGTGTGTCTGTTGCCGGGCTGCAGTGCAGTGGGCCACGCAGGTGTGAGGAGTGTAGGGGCGATGGAGAGGTTCCAAGAAGTTCCAGATATTTACATAGTGCTCTATATTTCATTTCAGCTCCCTTTGAGAGAGCGGCAGCTAGGATAATCAATCAGCTTGCAGCTCTGGGTTAGTGCACACAACCCGACTCCCATATGCACACGTACACAACCTCATGCAGAAGCACAAAAACATGCACACTCTATGCGCAGAGGTGCACACACACCTCCAAAGGTTTCCTCGACTCCAATGACTTTAAGTTGCAAACAGTGCCAAGATAGAAAAGGTTATTGGACAGTGGAGTCCTGCAATAACAGACTGAAAAACACTCCTTTGTGTGAATCTTTAAAGTGATCAACTGAAGCCAAACCAAAACATAATTAAAACTCTGCACAAACTAAATTTAAATTTCTGGAGAGCCGACTAGACCGTGAACCCTCATTAACAATAAAAAGTTGCTCCAGAGGAACTTTAGATTACTCAGTAACATCGGCTTTGCCAACATGCGCTCCATTTTTTCATTTCTCTGCATGGCTAATTTAAAATAGCCAAGACAACATGGGTTTTAAATTGAGTGTACAGACAAACACATTAGAAAGCCCCATAACTGCTGATACGCAAATTTGACAGATTCACCCGGGCACTTGTATTACATCTCCGTGCTCCCTCTCTGATCTGGAGTGACTCCCTGCCCCTGCAGCCCCGCAGGGCGGCCCAACGCACCTGGTAGCCGGCTAGCAGCTTGCTTCTCCAGTGCGCCTGGGGCATGTCATGGATGGACAGGCGCAGGTTGTGGTAGCTGTCTTTGAAAAGCAGGACGTGGGGCTCGTCAATCAGCCGACCCCCGAGCTGCCGCTCCATCTGCATCACCTCCTGATGAAAGAGAGAGAGAGCGGTGTCAGCGCTCAGAGGAAACACATTTACCATCACAGGCACAGAGGTACATGAAATTGAGCAAAACGAGGCGTAATTGTGTAGGTTTCCTGTTTACCCTACAGTTTGGAAAAAGACACACAACACACACATACACCCACACACACCAGGAGAAATAAAAAGAAATACAAAAGAGGACATGGACAATGGTGGGAACATACAAAAAAATGTGACTAACAGATGAACACACACACAAAGGGACTAGCCTGTTTTCACACATACACACACAGCGTGGGCATGAAGCAGGGGCACCGTACATCTTAGGACAGAAAGATAGTGTCCCTGCATGCGGCCGCAGCGGGCTGGACCGACTTGTCTCCACAGCGCTTTAATGTCACCACAAGGTTGATCCCCTGCCTCAGCGTGTGCACGCCTAGCTTCCAGCAACTGCATTAGCATGCAGAGACTGCAGCCATCCCGGCCTACTAGCTACCTGGGCTGTGATGAAGTAAGTGAACGAGCCATTAGTCAACTGCTCATTGTTCTCGCATGGCGAATCTCCTTAATTTCATTTTTGTTTTTGTGCCAGGAGAGATTTGTAAATGCATGCTTAATATTTTAATCTCTGTGGGACTTGCTCAGTGGACCATTTGTTGCCATCCAAATGACCATCTGGAATGGGATGATAATATCTGCTGTATTTTCCTCTGATCTATCAATTTATTTTTGAGCTGGATGCTTGGTGCTGAATGAGTCTTTAAGAATCCAGTACTTTGGATGCCATTCACATGTGCTACCTCACACTCCAATCAGAGGAGCATATTACAACAGAGAAAAACAGACCTCAGAATTTAGTAGTGAGAAAAGACCTCAGAAATAATATGTTCTTTTAATCTGTCTGCGGAGGGAAACAAGATGGCAGCAGAGGGAAAACAGGCAGCCAGAATGCACCTCTGAGTCGAGGAGACATCTCAAAGACAACGGCTCCAAGAGGGAGATGTGCGTATAGATGGTGGCCATATGTTGAGTGCCGCATGCCAGCATGGTTGCCCATGGTATGATTTCAGCAAAGACATCTAATTAAGGTGGAGAATGGCAGTAATTTCTATCTGCACAACACTGATTCAATTTTCTGCCCCCTTTCCCAGGAATGGGCTAGACTGATTCCAATTATAATGGAAAGGAAGCTGTTAATTATCCATTTGGAATCTCTACCTGCTTTTGATATTTGATGTGCTCTCTTCTTCACCGAATAAGCACTTCGGGGTTCAGCCTGAGAATTGAATTTCAATGTTTGCTCAGTGCATTGCTAATTTCCATGTTTGCTTAGTGCTTATCATCTTGTTAACACAAATATTATGCCCCCCCCCGATTATCCATCTTGATTCCTGCATGTGCTTTGGTTTAGCCCCTTCAACTGACTGCCAAAGTACATTAAAGATGTACAATGATCTGACTGTATGTGGCTGGCTGGAGTGCTCCCCTCACTGTACTGCCACCCCAGAGCCTTGTGATGTTACCCAGCCCACTTACTCACAGTGGGAAGGTCAGACAATGGCTCTGAATCAAAGCGTTGAGGTCTAATGAGTTAATAACAGGGGGCAGCGCATTCTCAGCTGAATTAAAAGCCCTCTGCTATCATGTCTCTTACGCAGACAAAAAGTCACATTATGAGGGCTTCCAAAGAGGTTCATTTAACACAGTTCTTAAGCACAAATTTGTTGGGGGTGATTAGCATTGCAAATTGCTGCTGGTGGACTTTGATCAGGTCTTTGACCTCTAGCAGCAAATCTATAGGCCGTCTAACAAGAGAAAGAGTGCAGAATGCCAATTATCTGATTATCAACATATAGCTACGAGAATGAATACTAACCGGCCTGTCTAGCAGTTTGTCAGGTTCAAGGCTGACACGGCAGGATTACAATCAAACAGGGTCTAGGACATGGCACTCTTGCTACCTGACAGGGAGGCTGAGCTTACTGAGGGAAAATACACAACAGTGTGCACGTGTCCTCGCTTTCAAATGACACTGTCTCGTCTGTGCATTGTTTGTGTGTGCCTGAGTGCCTGCGAGTGTGTGTATTAGAGTGTGTTTTTGTGCAGGGTTTCAGCATATGTTCTGGACTGAGAGAATAATGGCCCTCTTTACGCCCCATTATCCTGTTAACAAATGACAGTGCGAGCGAGCTAATAGATGAGAGGCTAAATTTGACCATATTATTTACTCTTTCTGTGGGAAAACAAAGCAAGGTTTTGAATTAGTTTATCAAATCACATATTAATCATTAACTCCGAGCTAAATTGTGTTTCCACTCAGTGACGATAAGAAGAGCAGTTTCTCCGAGACACCCTGACCCCGTACATGTATGGAAACATTAAGATGCATGAGATGGGCGAGAAGTTCAAGTGCTGCAGGAGAAAAACCCCTTTTGTTCTGACGGAATTCGAGATAGCCTGTGGTGTGTGTGAAGACTGTGAATTTAGAGTCGGGCAGAGCCAAGACCACCCCCTGACATTCAATGAGGCTGGCTAAAGAGAGTGAGATAGAACAGGGAGGAGTGAAAAGAGCAGGAGCAAGAGAGAGGCGAGACAGAGGCAGCTTAACATTTGTGTCTCCAGGTCACTAGAGTGGCCAGCTTTAGCAGGAGCGATAACAGGATTACTGCAATCACGGCCACAGTTTTCTATGACTTCAACCCCCTTCCCACCCTCACTCATCTCCCACCCCTCTCTCCGCCCGTCCCCTCATCCTCTCGGCTTGGACCAGAGCTGGGACTGTGATGGACTGGGGGCCGGGCTCCACCGGGAAACAAGAGACACTCACACAGCTAATCTCTTCGGGCTGGTGCTGACAGAAAGAGGTTAGTGGCTGCACCAAACTCTCTCTTGCAACAAAAACAGCCAGCCATCGGGCGCATGAAAGAAACACAGTCTCAACAAATCAAAGCATTAGCAGAGGCCTATATTTATAAAAAGAACCGGACTGGTTCAAAGCTGCAGATTAAAATATTCTACTTTCCTCACGGCAAGGTCAAGCTACTACATGTGGTTCCCCATTGTTCTGGCTTGGTGTGTAACAAACTGATGAACTTAACTAGCTCCGACGGGGATTATAACTAGCGTTTGATCGGTTAATTAGTCAAGCTACATGTCATCTGAAACACGGAGAGATGCACGGGCTTTAATATCCCCATAAACTCATCCTCATCCCCCCACTCTTAGCAATGCCGTGTCCTCATGTGTTTAAAAATGTGCATTCATGGCGGCGATCCATTTTCAGAGCTGCTCTTTTCAGGCAAATGCATTTGTTTATAGAGAGTAGCCAGGCTATGTGGGCTCCATAAATCTGTGTATTTGTCAGCAGGATGTGACAGGCTTTTCCTCTCTGACTGAGAGTCTATCAGTCTGAGCTCCAGTGGCCGTGCCCGCTACAGTCAACTCTGATTAATAACTACAAATAGAAGGGACTTGTCTGCTCAGTTATAAATTGGGACTGTGTTTGCTAGGGAAAAGATGCACATTCTGCCTGATAAATCACAGAGCAGGACGGGAGAAAACAGCACACAGGAACGCTGAAATATAATATGGAAACAATTTCTCAGCTGGGCTCAGTGATAAAGCTGACTGTCCTCTTTAACTTAATGCCAGCAATTACTGAGCAGTGCTCTTCCGTTTTTTCCCAAGAATTCCTCGCCAGTAGCTGTTGTGATGGAGGGATCAGAAAAAAGTGTATTACATCCTGTACATGCTGGATTTCTCTCCTGTGATACATAAAAGCAAAAAAGTTTCGGCTCAAATGTAGCTCGCTGCTCTGGAGCTGCTAAGAGAGCGTCATAGAGGAGGGAGCACATAAACAGTTTATGACCCCTTTTAAAAGCAAATAAGAATAATAGCTTGAGGTCAAACACTGTGTAAAAGAATCCAGGAGCCACTATTTAACCAGTTAGACATCAATTAAATAGCTGTTTAACACTGGAACATACATTTTTACAATCAAGACACAAAAAGCTGAATGTATTGGCCTCATTACATGAATATTGATGAAAGCATAAATTTTGTAGTCTGAAATACAATAATGGGAGTACAAAGGGTGTTAGCTCAAACATTGTCTCACCATTTGAATGCAGACGTAGGATTTGGGATGTTTTACGGCTGTTAATTGTCACTTAAACTCACTACAATGAGGTATTAAGCGTCTGCGGCTATGCTAGCAGCTCTGTGAGGCTACACATATGCACAGCAGTGCTTTGTTAGCTACATGCTAACACCAGCTTGCTAACATGCTGAGTGCTCACAATGACAATGCTAACAGGCTGATGATAAGCAAGTATAAAGTTCACCGTGTTAATCATCTTAGTTTAGCATGCTAGCATTTTCTAATTAAGCATGAAAATGAAATGAAAACGAATTACTGGACTGATGTTAACATTGGAGGAAAAGTCAGGGAATCTCTAAAGTCAGTGGGATTCATCCTCTGGGGACGGTGAACGTCTGTTCAAAATGTTGGATCCATCAAATAGTTTGACATGCCGCTAACAAAAAAGCCCCATACAGATATTTATTACAAAACCTACTGTGTTAGACTTTTTTAGGGACCGCCATAAACACTACCACATAACACAGGAAAACTGACTTGTGCCTCAACTTCTGTAAAAAACTAAATGTGACAGAAAGTGGGTGGTTTTTCAAAACTGTATAACAACATTGGCCTTACAAAACATGTGGGTGTAACGGAAGAACATTTAGTTATCAATAAACAGCAGGATATCTTGTCATTGTTCCACTATACAAATGTGGATTAGGCAGAGGAAAAAACACACTGAGCATTTTGTCCTTCAGACCAAAAGCTGACAGATTCTGAATATCACAGCTAAAAAAAAAAAAAAAAAGCTTCAGCGTATTCCCATCCTAAAAAGATACCTTTGTCGGCACCCTTCCAGTTTAATTAGATGTTGGTGTTAGGTCTATCTCTGCACTGAGTCAGAGGCTTGGTTCACTGCAGGTGTTTCAATCAGTTGTGGGATGGCAGAACATCAGTGATGCTCTCCCACAGGTCTAGCTGGGAACAACCAAGTGCACAGTGAGGGCGCTACCAAACGCCGATCATGTCTCCTCTGCTGCTGTGCCAGCCTTGGCTGGGCCCATCAAGAGTGGGACACACATTAAATATTAACTTAATTGGTCCCGGCAGAGCCCTGCTAACATACGGCAAGCATCAGACGGAAATGTCACTGTTTCCCCAGAGCCCCCGCACACTTCGGATCAAAGACAATAACATTGGTTCTAATCTGCTGTAATTGGGAGATAAGAGATTGCATGGTACAGCGTGCATAAGTGTAGTGTGCAGGCATGTGCGCACGTGTTTGTGGGTGTGTGTGCATGTCATTCTCACTGATGGAAGCTTGTCAGAGACAAGCTGACAGCCAGAGAGGGGACTGGAGAGAAAACCTCAGCATCCCTTTTGGTTTCTGCAGTTCTCCCTGCCAGTGAACAGCCAACAGAAAAGGCACAGAAATGCTTTTTCGTTTTTTTCATCTCCCATCAAAAGTACAGCCTGTTTAATGCATGAAAAGTTGACTTCTTGTCTGAAAAATGAGGTGCGGTGCCTTAGCAGGCTGCAAATGCTGTCATAAAATTCACATGTACTGAAGGGGTACTGTACATCAACACAAAAATAAAAAATGCTGCTGTGCCACTCGATCGTACCACCTACTGCTACTCCACCACTGTTCTGCACTACAGTTAAATCTAATGGTAGCCATAGTGAGCGTCTAATCATAAATGGTGCATTTTAAAGATAGTGATTAGTGATTAGGCTGAACCTCTCCAGGGAAGTCTAATCTCCACTCAAAGTGGTTAATGTACTTGCTAAATGAACTGCTCCCTCAATAATGGCACCAAGAGCAGTGTGAAGTCGAGATTACTAAACAGTGTGGGCCACATTCTAAATCACTCACTAAAAACTACAAAACCCTGGAGACGCCGTGGCTTACCACAGGACCAGGTTGTGTGAGAGACGGGAGCTAATGCACTCAAGGGCGTCGAGGGAGCTGCAGAGTATGGCAGCACAAGTGCTGGAGTCAACAAGCTCAGATGTCCTTTTCCTGGCTAAGAGAGCGGGAGAATAGCAGAACAAGAGCTAGCCAGAGGGAGAGACAGAGTTTTTTGTGCACTAGCAGCCTTCCTGCATCCAACACAGGACGTCCAAGGTCATTTCGACAGTCACACTGCAGCAAAACAACTCTGGGTCACCCAATGATCTGAATATATATATAGAGAACCCCACCATTACAAACACTCTGATAGCACATAAACAAAAAGGGTTGATATCTATCTGCGAAATAAAGCACTGCCTCTGTAGAGCTGCATCAGCTCCTGTACACTACATTTTACATTTAGTCCCACGTTAGAACACAGTTTAATGTCAGCCAGCAATTTCCCTGAGCAAGCCTGCTATCATGCCATAGTGGTCAGAAACTGAGAAAGATGGCAGCAGGGGCAGAACTGACCCACAAAAAGACAGGAGCAAGCTAGGAGAGTTTTCAGTAATTCCCACCCCATAGCTTGAGCCCGGGCACCACGGTTCTCCTCATCAGCTCCCTGAACATGAGAGTGCTAATTTCAGCCCGAGCCCCCGCTGCCTACCATTGTTTACGTCCAACAGCCACCCATATGATTGTGCCGGTGGTGAGCCTCTACACGAGGAGGTCAGCCATTACAGCCGGCAAAAGTGGACTCGAGTGGGAAGTGGCACTTGTGGCTGTGGGTGGTGTCAGACGAGGAGGAACAGCTTGGAGAGAGAAAGAGAGGTGCGGAGAGAACGAGAGCACAGAGGTTGCTGGGAAAAGATTGGGGCAGGCTCTCCTTTTAATTTACTAATTAACCATGCAAATGAAATCTTAACAGGCTACTCAGAGGCAGTCCTCGAGGGAGGCAGGAAGGCATTAGTGCTTGATTATACTCTGTCCATGCGGAGAGCAAAAAAAGAGAAGCGAAAATATGCTGTTGAACAAAGTGATGGGAAACTTCTTGCCCCACGGCAGTCAAGCAGAACGGCTGATGGCATGAAAGGAATGAAACATCTCTGCAGCTATGCACACAAAAACACGCTCAGAGACTGTACTGTATACCATGATTCACCTGTACATATGCACTGTTTCAGTAGACTAGAGGGGGGACATCAGCTCCACAAATCACACACACTACGAGTGCACATGGTGTAACCAAGCCTTCGATATTGTTCAATTTACCACGGCCACACCAAACTCCTACATGCGCTGATTTCTACTAACTTTCCAATGTGACAGACAATATTACACATAACAGTCTACCTATCACTCAGCCCATCTATGCACTCACAGGCTGAGAAACAGAAAAAAGGCAGGGCTACATTTGTCACAGTTTACCTTGAAGACGTCCTGTGTGTCGTCCATGCAGTAGACCCTGATGTTATACTCCAGCGTGGAGCAGTACGCGTCAGAGAAGAGCACCAGCCTCAGGCGCTTGGCAGCGCCCATGTGGAGGGACTCTCCCACCAGGGCGAGGGTGCCCAGTTGCTCTGAGAAAAGCCGACATGTCTCGGCCTCGAGCTGGCAGTAATAGGGCTCCGACACCAGCTCCTCCCCCATCAATAGGACGTCCTGGAGGAGGCGGGAGGAGGGAAAAAAACAAGGTGTGAATGGAAGGTCAGGCATCCAATTTTCTGTATGTAGGAGAGAAGGGTAATGTGTTTACCTGGGTACCTGATGTCTGTTTGTGTGGGCGTGTGTTTGTAAAGGACTTGTTAGCAAAGCAGTTTGGCGCAGTGGCAAGGCCCAAAAGTCTGTCCCTCCCACAGTGTGACACTGAAGCTAAAGGCCACAGAAGTATCAGGGCGACAGTTCAAATGAGGAAAGGAGGAATGCTTTGTTCCCTATTCACTGCAGCCCCTACTGACATAAAGACACACATTCCCTCATATAAAGACACACATCCTATAGAGCACCATCAGTTTACTTAATAATGCATGAACGAGGTACTCAATTGACATGAAAGGAGACTCGAATAGATTCCTGGCAAAAATAGATGGTTCTGGAGAAAGAAAAGACACTGGAGGTGCAGTAAATATCGGGTTATTGGGATTTCCGGAATTTCCTTCAGCCTTTGAGATTTGTTAAGAAAGGTGAAAACAACTTGCCAATGTATCTGCAAAACAACACTGACGCCTGATTGTGAGCGGTATTATAAAACGGCAACAGGCAGCACAAGAATTAATTGGTGCTTTAATTTGCAGAGGAGAGAAAAAAACAGACACTGGATTTTTCTTGCTTTGTTGCAGAGCTGTATCACAAGTGCATCTCTAATAAAGATGACACACTTGCAAAAATATCCTATCCCATCACAGCGCGGGATAGTTTTATGAGATAATTCCACTGCTCACTGGGCTAATTTGATGGGGACAAATTGGACCCAAGGTGACAACATTTTCTCTAAAATCCCATCATGCCAGTTGACTGACTCTTCTCATTAGCCAATCAAGCTGAAGAGAGCATTCTGCTTGCCAAATGCCCAGCAAGCCCCTCTAGGATCGATTCAACCAGACACCATCTACATCAATAGAATTAGTATTGACACAATTCATTTACTATGCAACCACAATGGAGTCTCACTTTTTCATCATCTTAATATTTCTTCCAAGTGGAGCAGAGAGTGAGGTGGCTCAATTACACACTGAGCACTCATTCTACAGGCAATTCATTTCTCTTACTCCTTCTGCATGTCCATTTTCACAGTCGCTTTGTGTCTTTCTCGTATGTCCTGAGCTGTACTTCCAATCTCCCACACTTTCTAATCATTCCTCCACATCTGCATTCCCGGCTGGTCCACTTTGCCTCTCTCTGCTTTTTTTTTTCCATTTTCCTTCTCTCTGCTCTCTCTCTGTGGTTGTTTCCACTGTAGTCCACCTGGCTCTTTTTTCCTTTGGTGGCCACGCAGTCAGGCCGTTGGGCTATATTTGGTCCGGCCGATGATTAAAAGTGCTGGTCTAACCTCTGCCTCAGACAGGCCAATCCATCCCACAGACACCCCACAGCCGCCACACACGGGGAGGCTGAATAATTTATGCACAATATCGAACATGAAAGAAGACCTACTAACACTCCAAAGCCCACCAGCACCCTTTCCAATCTCTCTGGATTGTTGAGATGGGTATACTGCCTCGAACCACATTTGTTTGCGTGGTTGTGTGTGTGTGGACACCGACGCTCTTCCCAACTCCATCCTATTGGAGTCTGGCAGTTCTGGTTACTTTCAAATTTCATGGATAGAAAAATGGGGAGGGAGCTCTGTAATTGGAAGCAGCGGTCAAAAATGGTCAAGGAGCACTCAGAGGAGTACTTTGAGGATCAGTAATTTGCTTAGAGAATTTCTGTTGTGAGACACAGGTTGCCTAGCAACTCTTGAGCCGGAGAGAGCCGGTGCTACCAGGCTTTTGTTCCAGCCCGACGAGAACACACCTGATGGTCAATATAATTTAAACCCTATGGAGCGGATGAGTGCTGGGCCAGAACTGCCTTTGCTAAAGCATCGAGTGTGAATTTCAAGTCTCTGCTAAGCAACTTTGTGCTTTTCAAGGAACGTTCTCAGAGAGTTCTCTAACAAATTCACTGGGTGGCAACTTTGTCTTTCTACTGAGGATTTGTGCTGGAGTTATGGTGCTTTCTCACCTCCCAAGCGCCCTCATAGTTCTGCTTCTTGAGGCGGATGGCCCAGTTATCGAGGCATGCGTCAGAGCAGTGGTCCATGCTGAGGATAACTGGCCGGCTCAGGACCACCCCTGGAGGGCCACAACTCACAACGGGGCTGAGCAGGGTCTGGCAGCCGGCCAGGGGTAACCTACACCAGCCAGAGACGAGAGAGGGAGAGAGAGAAGGGAATGAATCGAGATGAATGATGATTTACTCACCAAGTTATTAGTGAGAATTTACTGGTGTCTTGTAACAGGATATGATACTGTGACCTCTGCAAATCATGTAGGAGCTGTAACAGAGAATAATGAAAGCTTGGAAACAGTGAGTAGCTGGACCAAGTAGTGATGAGTAACACTATCACAGCATGCTGCAATGACTGTGTCTTCTGAGACTGAATGCAGCAGGCCAGATAAACAGTGTTTTCCAAACAATTCATTTAACTTAAATCGTGCACATCCCGGTAAAAGGTTATGTTATTTATTTACATCCCTCCTCCAAAGTACTGGCACAGACTCTTAAGCCTTTCCTAATGGAACTGTAGAGCATCAAAACAAACAGCCGAGTGGCATCGAGGGAAGACTGCCAGTTAGGCAGTGTTAAAGAGACCCACCTTAAATCTTCCTTCCTCTGAACAGTGAGATAAATCTCATAGATCTTTCCTCTGGGGATGGCCTCGGGAGGAATGAGCAGGCTGATTCCTAATGCAAATAACAACAAAGGGAGAGGGGTGGGGGGGGTAAGGAAAAGGGGGACAGGCTCATTTGTTCTGACTGAACAACGCTTCTGTCATCTCATAAAAGAAAACCGGCCCACTCAACAAAACTGTACGGCTGCAAAAACAAAAAACAAATCTATTCTGAAGGTCAGAGGCAGCCTCCGTCAGGTACAGTAGATGCAAATCTCTGCGCCGGCAGGCGAGGCGGCATACGTCCCCACGGTCAACAATTAACTGAGACAAAAGCGCACGCTGCGTTGCAGTTTAAATGTCCTCCGTCTGCGACCAAGTAGATAATTGAGACTATGGAACAGACTACTCCAGGAAAATTGCACTTCCCCAGGAGAGTGTGGGAATGTACCTTGGAGAATAGAGAGCTATTGAGGTAGTTGGGAGTGTTGTGGTATTTGTGTGGCGATTCTCAAGCAAAAAAAAAAAAAAATCGGCCAGTTAGAATCCCATTTAAAATGTAGTACAAACAGTGACTGTGTGACACAATCCTAACAGTCTGCGGATTGTGAACGTGGTCTGTTCACCAGAAAAGCATCTGTCTGAATAAGGCAAAGGTGCCTGAACGCTGGCAGCCTTGTCAGAATCTATAAAACATCTGTCTTCTTCTTCTGTGCCTGCTCTGAAACTGTGCTAAATGACAGCATATTTCCTCTGAGTGGATGCCTTTAAAGTGCTGACTTTTTTTTTTTTTCCCCTCTGTGTCCCAATGAGAAGACGGGTGCCAATGCGTGGTATAGACTACACGGGTTTGAGTTAATCCATGCATAAAATATCTGTAAGAGAGTGGAGGGGATACAGAGAGAGAGAAAGATGGCAAGAAAAACACAGGGAGAAAAAAGACCTTTTCTCCTGGCGTACTGGCACTGTCATCGGCTAATCTGGACAGCCTACAATGAGCCAAGTGAAAACAGTCTTCCAGTATAATTATATAAGCTCTGTACTCAGCTAATGTGAAGAGGGGAAGCAAAATAGGGTACTAATGATGTTGGGCTTTTTATATCTTTTATCAGACTAATCTTTAATGGACTATCTCTATTCCCGTGTCCATGCTCACAGCAGGGAAACGACACTTGTGGACAGCAGCTACAAATTCGACCAGCTCTGTCATGAGCGAGGTCGCCTCATAGGACTAATTTATTCAAGGCTTCTTTCCAGGAATCGCTCAGAGTACAAAGTGTTTGGTGCACACTCGTGATTTTTTTTGGTTATTGATAGAACATTGTACTCCATTATGCATTTCAACACCTTGCTTTTTTTTGGATGATTTATTTTCTGGATAAACAAGTGAACCCTTCACACGCAATCCATTTTAATTGCTCAGCTAAAACAAGCCTCTCGTATAATTTTTGGTGCTTCATCGTGCTCCTTATGACTGTTAGAAACTCACTGGTATTACACAGAGAAACACAGCCTGTGCACTACGCTGTTTTGTATGAAGCGCTGAAACACTTTTATGTGTTATCACACTACAAACCTATTAGGAAACCCGCATACACTAGATTTAAAGGCTGAATGGTCTTGGTCGGTTTCAATGAGCTATTGAGACGTTTATGGGACTCAGCTGTGACTGATAAATTCTCCTTGTTAATGTTCTTTCGGAGGCATCGTGTCATTAAAACAGGTGTTGTAAAGTTTCTGTAAATGTTCTTTTTTTATGTAAAGGCAATCATGATGTATGAAATGGGCAATACAAATAAAACCTGATTTGATCCCACCGTATTTTTTACATTTAATAGCAGATGCTGCATTGTTTAGGTGGAACTTTTGTTTGTTTGTTTCAAGTACGGCGACAAAACAGGAGATCCCACAGAGGATTACTGAAATCTTCCTGTAATGGAAACTACTTTTACTGCTCAACTCAGCTGCGGTAAGACTTTTTACTAATTTCCTTCTCAACTTAGAGTTTCCATAAATCACATTTACAAATGAGTGTGGGAAGCAGTAAACTAGTTTGCACCAAGAAAAATTAATTATACATTGTTCATTGTTGCCCTTTAGTTCTCGGTGACTTCTTCTAACTGGACCAAGAGCTGTAAACATAAAGGCTTATGGACATAAAGGGTTATCGATTGGACAGTTCTTGGGGACTTGCATCCAGCTTGATTAGCACTCCAATTCATCCTGCACTTTAACTTCACCTTAAAGTTTGTGTGTGTATTTATCTATTTATTTTATTTTATTTATTTATTTATTTTATTTTTTTGGGGGGAGGGGTTTGTAATTCTGCAGAGGTACAAAAATTGATTATGAGCATTATTGAAACTGCAACCAGACCAGACCTATCATAAAAGGTTGCACAGGTAAAAGAGGACCAAAAGAGTCTGGTCTTGATAGCTGATGTGTCATTTTAGCAGAATTTCAAAAACTATGCTGCTATTAAATCAATCCATCCATCAATCCATCCATTGTCTATACCGGACTATCCCTTTTCAGGGGTTTCTTATGATATACAACTATTCTTGCTCCAAATCTTTTTTCTTCACAAGCTCTTTGTTGAGCATATTGTTACACATGCTGCAGTAATATGCTTCATAACTGACCACGAAGCACAATGACATCACTGAAACTGTCCAATGAATGAGCTCCCTGTCAGTCCAAGTGACTTTCTGTCTACAGCTCTTAGTTTTTGAGAACATGAACTGGATCAAACCCACTGAACTGAACTACAGGTGTGAAAGCACCTTTTATTAAACCTACTACATATCAACCTAAAAGAAGAACCCACCTGTGTTGGGGATCGTCAGCCTTCCTCCCAGGAAGTTGAAGGTCCCATAGGAGGTGTTAGCTACATCACGGGTCAGCGTTTTAAAGTAGCTCTGAGTGGACAGCCTGCTCACAAACTCAGCGGTGTCGGCGTTAAGCTTGCCATTGTGCAATGTGTGTGAGCCGTTGGGAAGCGGGTCCAGCAAAGGCCCGTTGGTCATTGAAAACTTCCCAGTGGCATCGTGGCGAGAGCGCAGGGTGCCTTGGTAACTGGTGGTGGTGGTGGTTAGATCGGGCTGGATGGTGAGCAAATGTGAATTCTCTGTTTAAATAGTAATAATAAAAAAAAAGAAAACAGACAAAAGCAAATGTGTGAATCTCCATGAGTGGCAGGCGAGATGGTTCATACATCACAGAGACAGACCTCACACTCTCTAAAGCTGTCGCAACACACACAGAAAACTGAAACAAACAAGAAAAGACACATGGTGCAGAAAACACAAGACTCACACGCACACATTCTTGACAATACACAAACACAGATTCCACCCAAAGCCAGTCTCTTCCCCTCCCCTCTCTCTATCTCTGTCTGTCTCTTTAGCAACCACACAATCAATTCCAAACAGAACTCAGATGCAGCTTAGCACCCAGAATGTATAAAGGCTTTTTTCACGGTGAATCACAGGCACTGCAACCCAGTTCCCCATCTCCATCCAACTCAGACAGTTGTATTTCTATTACTCGCTGGTAAACCTCAGAGGCTCCACACACACAGGCAGTAAACAGAGTGGGTACATTTCCTGACAATGAGGTGGTGGCGAAACATAATGTGTCAGGCAGGCAAATAAACAGCTTGTGCACCGCACACACACACTAACACACGACATAATACATCTTGCTTAGACTACAAACCACTGTAAACACATTCACACCACCTCCACGACCACAAACAAACACTGGATCACTGGTACATGTAGATGGGTGCTGCATGGTCACGGTGGGCAGGCGGACAGACCGACGGACGCACAGAGGAGGGTAGAACAAAGAACAGTGTCCTACTGCTGTGGGGGGGAGGCCTGCGTGGCCGCGGTGCCCACACACCTGGCTTGCTGGGCTTGATGCCCATGGGCTGGAAGCCAGTGGTGAGGATGGAGGAGTCTGCCACGTCTGCATCCAGGCCCTCCTTCTTGCGCCGGTAGACCAGGACCACCACGATGAGCAGCAGAGTCAGACACAGAGCCACCGCCACCATGCCCACGTAGAGAGCCACGTCCTCGGCCCCGCTGGCGGCTGCAAGGGGAAGACGGCACAACAGAAAAGTGATTAAGAATGACTGAAAAACTTCCCTCAGGCGCTGAATGTGTACCAACAATAAGAATATCAATGTGTGCTGCTGCGACAGCTTTCATTATCTTTCGTGCGAACCTCACTCGAGGTTCTGTTTAATGGCGTGAAATCAGCTGCACGTTCCTTGCTTGCCACCTAATGCTGCTTGACTTCGCCCCTGACTGTTTGATGCAGAGGCAAAATTAGCAAATATGACACAATCATCTTGATTTTTAAGTATTTTCAACAGCCTAAAGCTTCCATGTCGAGCTGTAGACAATCGCAGAGGAGAAAGAACCAGTTTCTGCAGCAGGTATTCAGTGTTACCTTACCTGATTTCAGCACTGGATAAATATATCTTGTGCTAGCATGTTCTTTCTCTCCCCTGTCTTTTTCTCTCTGTCTCCAAGCATACAACACCCTCAAGAGAGACAATGGAAAAATGAAGGATTTGCTTATGAAATTCTAGCACCTCTTACTGAATGTCTCTCTTTCTCTCTAAAAACATAAGAGCGCCTTTCTCCCAAAAGTACAGTATGAAGATGACAGCTAAGCCCAGACAAACATCAATGTGCGTGTGCATTTGTGCAGATGTATTGTGTGTGTGTGTTGTGCAGGAGAATGGGATTTGCTACGGCTGTCTCCCTGGGCTGGGGGAATTTGGTGGCGGAGGTGGAGGATGCTCCTGGGGCCTTTGTGGAAGGCCATTGTCCCGGGGAGCCACGGGGGCGTAGTGCTGTCAACTGAACACAGTCGAGGAGGGGACGCATTGAGCAGCGCAGCTTTGAGGGATGGAGAACAGCGACAAAGGTTAAAGTGCTGCAGGCAGGCGTGCGCTGAGTTGACAACAAAAGGAGGAGGACAGAAGCAGGGAGAGAGCAGCAAACATGCAAGAACGAAAATGAGAATTTAAGAGGGACAAAAAAAAAAGACGAATCAAGAGACAGCGTGTGCCTGTGACTGACAGCATGCGCGATCTGCGTTTCAGCAATGAGCAAGAAGTCCTGAGGGTTTGTGTCAAAATCGACCTGATTAACAGCTACCACATATTTGATAACTATCTCTGGACTGCCGTGGTGTTTTTTCACCCCTGTGTACTTTTACCACTTGACAGGGACTGCGCTCAGCCTTGGAAACACAGATTTGACAAGTTTTAATTGGTGTTAGTAAATCTGCAACATGAAAATGGCACAATTAAATTAGCGGCGCGCTAGCAGCTAGTTGGGAAAAAAAGAGAAAAATGGTCAAAAAGAGTACTCTTTTCTGTGTCTCATTCTCATCTCTATTCATTTCTTTTCATCCGTTTGTCCTTGCCTTCTCCTTTTGCCTCAAAAAATCCATTTCTTTGGACAAAGCCGCCTGACATGCCCAAGTCTTTAAGAGAAATGCCCGAATCTATTTCATGGGTGATTATCTCAGTACAATCTGATACCTTAAGTAGCGGGATTATATGCAGCCAAGCTCTATGGCAGCCTGTTGTAATGGCAGAGATCTCTTGACATGTAATCAATTGTAAATGACTTGCTGAAGATAAACACAAGCGTGTGTGTTCTTGCCATCACATCGCACGTCTGCACAGAACACACTTAGGGCGTGAAGAGCCTTACAGGATACATACATCCATCCTCCACCTCTCATCCTGTCCATTTACCTGCCTGTGCCTCTCTCCGTCTCCGTCTCTCTCCTCAGGGAAGAACAAAGGTGCTTAACTGTAAGCAGCCCGGCTAAACCTTCCACCTTCCACAATGAGCTCCAAAAAAGGGGGGAGAGACTATGGCTGAACCTCTCATTAAAGTTCCCAAATCCAATTGTCTTGGTGAGTCAAAGGCCAGGCGAGGCAGTGATATTTGGACTTCTAGCACTGCAGTCTACAGAGAGATGCGCAGCCTGACTCAAGACAAAACAACAGCGGTCAGCAAGGAGACAGGCCTACTGGGTTCTGCTGATTGGATAAACATAGCCTCAGATTGGCCGGTTGCTGTTTGCTTTCTAAGGGCAAACCAAAGGCACCTGAGCTAAACTCAGATGCAAAGATCCAGTATCTCAGCCACTGCGCACACACAATTCTTGCACCCAGACAATAAAGTCAGTCAATCAGACAATTCTCTCTCTCTCTCTCTCTCTCTTCCTCGCTCCCTCTCTCTCCCTCTATTCTGTCTGTAATCTCTGGTGGCTTATCGGAGCATCGCTGAGTGAAGTTTTATCTGACCCACCAGGTGTCACAGCGAAACGATCCCGATGCTCGGTACAACCCTGACCAGCAACTGCTCTCAGCTCCTCTTGGCCCCCGCTCATTGATTTTCATGATGCCAGCCAATAATTGAAAGGACATCCATCACACTTTAATTGACATAGCTAATCAGGTTTTATAATTGGATGGGCTTTACTTTAGTCCCCCTCTAGCGCACTCTCTCTCTCTCTCTCTCCTTCCTTTTCCACACACACTCTCTACCAATTTAACTCTCCTTCCCTCTTTGCGGCCTGTCACTCCATCGTTCATTTCCACTTGATGTAATTGCTGGCGAGGAACTTTTGATTCTCTTTGTGTGTGACCTCTCCTCATGATTGACACCCACCTGCGGATAATCTGTGGATCTGATGAGCTGTTTTCAGAGTTGACCCTGGGCCAATCTGTGTTTGTTCCCCTCTCTGAAGCTTTAAGTTCAGCTCCTCAGACTTGCTCCAGGGCTGGCTGGTTAGGGATCAGTTTCACTTGAGATGGGCCAGTATGGATTTATAATTCATCTACCTCTGAGGCGATGTACCAGGCTCCTGTTGAAGTTCGGACCCTCTCTGCATTGGCAGTCGGCACAATGTCCGCACCCGATAGTCCTCAACTCTCTCTCCTGCATTGATAAATAAAAGCTTCGCAGCCTCCTGTGCCTCCTCCTCGGGCATTTATCAAGAGACATGAGAATATATTTCATCCCATGGCCAATCCCAGTCACCCGCCCGAAGATGAATAACATTGGAGTTCTTAAGGTCAGGGAAATATGGCTACTAAAACTCTCAAAGTGAACGTGACCATTACTATTCTCCACAATACAGTCGTCCCATCCCTCAGCGGGTCCTGGTGAAATATGGCCCAAAATAAATGGTCAGCCATTTTTCACGCAGCCCGTGACCCCCGCTCTGACAAAACACACCCATGACGACAACATCAGCTGCTCCGCCACCAAATTAGCCCCCGTACTGGAAAGCAGGCTAAAAACAGATTAATAGTTTGATGGCCTTCGCACAATCATTTGTGACATCCCCAAAACGGGATGCTGCCGCAAATTAAGTTCATTACCTTCATTACACACATTAAGCCAAATAATTGTTTTTATGTTGTCCTAATTTCCTGTGCCAGAGAATACGAGCAGCGTTATATTTCCCCCACTATCATTTTCGTGCCCTCTAACACCTGTCTGCCATTTTGGCTCTGGCACACTGCCAGCGCATTTATTATTTGGCTGCACAGATTACGTGGCTCCATCTTAGGCTGAACTTGTTTGCTTTATGAAAATGATCCTGCCTGGGTCAGATCTGTTTATTTTAGACACAAAGCACTGATTCTCATATATGTAACACCCAAAACAATAGCTTCAGCTAACGTGCGCCATTTCTGTCTTAATGAGGGAGATTAGACGCGTCTGTGAGGTCCTCAGACAGAGGACACCTTTTGTGGCAGAGCAACTCCGGCTCACTCTGCAGTCGCATTGTTTGATTACACTGGAGAAGAGAAGGGTGCCTTTTGTTTCAGGGGGAAGTTTTCCATCTCAGCTAATAGCCTGCAGACATGGTTGAAGTATGGGAGTTGCTGACAAGCCAAAACCATCTTGCTATTTTGCTTATTATAATACTTCACACAGCCGTTGTCTATGGAAACACATCTGCTGGGAACAGATTGGGACAGGCATTCTTCAGAGGCCAGCGCTCTGCTCTGCACTGTCAGTGTAAATACTGAGCGACCATGTGTGTGTGTGTGTGTGTGTGTGAGAGAGAGAGGAACAATGACTGGCATCTTTGTGTATATATCTTGCCTCTCTGGGGAGGAGCTGCTGACCTTTGATGATGGGCTGACTTAGCTCCCTGGTTCACTGCACCAGCCAAACCCAGCTAACGGTTGACACACGCACATGCATGCACACACTAAGACACACATTCACACTAACACATATACATGAAAAACATTCGCGCAGTCGCCCCGGCTCTCCATGCATCGGTCTATCCGATCACGTCAATAAGTGCAAGATACGTAATTGAGTTTATTAATTCACTGGCTCATGTCAACCAAATCCCCATTTAAACTCTGTGTTTACCATGCAGATCAGCCAAAGAGCGCACTATTTATAACATTTTCTCTGTGAGATGCCACCCTGAGACTCATCATTTCTGGATGGGAAGCTGCAATATCTTTCCGTCTTTGATATCTGTAGGGAGCGACAGAGCTCTCCCTTCGTGTCCATCTGGTCAGCGGCGGACCCTGCGGTGCCACTTTCCACTCAGCTGCTGGCTCGGGCTGTACGAGCTTCGCGGTCTCTAATCCTGACAGTATGCACATGGTCTATTAATGACATGCGGGGAGTGGCAACACAATACTGGCTATTTAACACACACACAAAAAGAAGATTAACTTGAAATATGTAGCTATATAAAACAAATGCACGTTGAAAACAAACACGGCGCACGTGCATACCTGCCATGTGCTGTTTCTTGGCTGAGCTGACCTGTAGCACGTTATCTGGCAGGTTGTCTTTTAATCAGAAGAGAGATGGTTTAATTCTCAGCTCTATTAATAGGTCAGACAGCATCAAAGCACCGGCGCAGGTGAAAAGATTGTATATTATATCCTCTCGGTGAGCGTCACATCACTGTTTATTAGCAGCGATAGCCTGAAAAGGTCACGCAGATGGGGACGAGCGGGAAACGGGCCGCAGAGTCAGTGCAAGTGTCTTACGGGATGGACACGTTTCCTTTATGAACCTCTTCTAAAATACACTCAACATCTATCACAGGAAGCGGATGCCATAAAGGAGGCATAAAATGTTTATTTGATCTGATAAAAGAAGGAGAAGGACACACGTCTGTTACTGAAGTGGAAACTGTATTCAGAAACAAAAGCCTTTCCCTCCCCATCCTCTCTACCTGTCTTGGTACAGGGGCTAATCGATGCTAATCCTGTACACCTGTTCTCCATGTACTGTTTGCGATCCACTTGTTGTTGTATTTGATGAAGGGCTTGGCCTTGAGAGTGCTGCGCTTCTGTTTTTTCTATTATTCAGAGCAGTAGTGTATTTTTAAGCTACAGCTCTGAAAAGTTGTTTTGAACATATTTATTGAATTTAAAATGTCCATTAGCCACCCATCAGCTCAGTTATAAAAAGCAAATATATCACTAAACTGCACTCTGCTGATCCTGTTGCAGACACATGTTTAAAAATACCTCGTGCTACTGCATCTTTTCTATTGTTCCACTGAGCTGAACAGCTGAGAGTATAGTTTGCCGTATGTGGGCGGTAGTGCACTCACTCTGTGGGCACTGCTCGCTGGTGCAGTTGAGAGACTGGAGGTCGAGCCCCTGGCAGTCCTTGCCCCCGGTGCCAGGTGAGGGCTGGGTACACTCCCTGCTCCTCCACATCGAACAGTCTGCACCACACGCCGACCACTTGCTCCACTCGCTCCAGCCTCCGTCCACTGCAGACAGATGTGATAAAAAAACATGGGTGAGCGCAAAAACACACACACTGCTGCAAAAACTCAAGCCGATCCACTTCAAACACTTACATTCTAGTTCACAGGAAAACTATTGATTGGAAAACATGCCGAACGCTTTCAATAAAACAAGCTGCAACTTTTTTTCTTACAAACTGTGTGAAATGTTAAGGCTCTACACAGGGAAGTTCACATGCAGCAGCGGTGTAAAAGGAGTGGTGTATTTGCGTGTGAGATGAGAACAACTGGTAGAATACTCTGTTGCCATCCTGTGCAAATCCACTTGCTCTAAAATGGAAACCTGGCAGGGAAAGCATTATAAAGACATGCAAATCCACTTGCACACACTCAAATCCAGCAGATGCACAGGGAAACCAAAGCGTGTAAAACTGCTGAGGAGAGCCATATTGTCTCTATTCTGCTTTCTTTGTTTATTTCCAACATGGAAATCAGATGCAACTAAGCTAAACCCCAATGGGATGAGGGTGCTGTGGAAGGTGCTGTGGCCTGGTAGACCCAGCTGTCAACAAACTAAATCTGTACAGGGAGAAAGACTTAACCTCTGGGAAATTGGCCCTCTAGTCTGATATCAAACATACATGCACATGCAAATATCTCGAGTTAAAAACTCGCCTAAAACGTGAACATTTGTGAGAGGAAGCAAATCTCCCCCCATGTGATTTCTTTGTCAAAACAAGCTGTTACTATAGCAACATGAGGATTACCTGCTGTGTATCTGAATGCAAGACACAGGTGGTATTACTCTGAACATTACTGTACATTACACCTGCAGCCTGTTTCTATCTACCAGAACTTCAAACACACCCTTCCATCAGCGAGCACAATGAAACAAATTGAAATGGGCTGGTAATAGTTCTGAGAGGGCCCTGCTGTAAGAAATATCAGTGGCTTTACCACACGCAGAGAGGGAGGCCATTTTGCAATGGTTGGGGGTAATTTGGCATTGTGGCCGGGGTGGGGCGGCAGCTGGGAGTGATATTGACAGCGACGCGGAGCCAGGCCTGGGGAAGGTTACCATAGGGCTAATGGGGAAAAGAGCAGTAATGAGCTCTCACGGGAGAAAAACGCCACCATCTTGCTCTTTCTCTCTCCCAAATGTAAGGGCGAAGGGGACCAGACAAGAATCACCAGAGCTGCACACACGCACGCACGCACACACACACACACACACACACACACACACACACACACACACACACACACACACACACACACACACACACACCTCTATGACAGTAGTAACCCTCCTCCTGACTGACCTAAGTGCAAGGAAACCTTAGTGCTCATTAATCCTAGCAATAAAGAGTGCAGGGGGCATGACCCGCTGCAGGTCAGCGGCTTTGGTTAATAAAACATAAGTGAGATGTTACTCAGGGTGGGATACCCATCACGGCATAACTCTACAAAGCAATTATGTTATTTGGTTTTTGAGCAAGCCCCCAGTTGGAAAAGGAGCTAAAAGGCACTGTAAGCGTATTAGGCCAGAGGCACAGGTGTGTGAATTGGACCTTGCTCTCACACAAATCTGCATGTTTGTCTGTGTGAGTCCTTGAATGATTGTGAGAGAATGTGAGAGGGTTTGGGTTTGTGTGTGTATGTGTGTGTGTGTGTGTGTGTGTGTGTGTGTGTGTGTGTGTGTGTGTGTGTGTGTGTGTGTGTGTGTGTGTGTGTGTGTGTGTGTGTGTGTGTGTGTGTGTGTGTGTGTGTGTGTGTGTGCGTGTGCGTGTGGTGGGATGCTGACACAGCTCGGGACTCTTTGCAGTCAGATCCATTTGGCAGAGAGAGCAGAACCAATCAGATAATTGTCCTTGTTTGGCATTGAGTGGACCCATCCGTGGGCCAGTGGGCTGATTATCCAGGCTGGGAATGAGAATGATTGAATAGCGAATTACATCCTAATGAATATATTATGTCGCCCCTCAGTTTATCCACACCACTGTGAAATAAAGAGATGAGATCAACATCTGCCCTGATGAGGTGATGAAATTCTGCTTCCCTTCTCCACCATAAAGCAAGACTAATGGCCATGCAAATAGCGTTTTCAAACAAGGAGATTGGAGTGGAAAACATGGTGCTGCTCGTGAGAGTGTGGATGAGACACGAGCACTGCGACCTGAGGCTGAGCAAAACCAAAGAAAGATGGAGATGCATAAACACCTCTTGATGGCCTGTCTGACTCATGAGCACATGTTGCAAATATTTCAAAGCAGAGGAGGTGTTTCCACAGGAGCAGACACCAAAGAAATGTTTGGACAACATAACAGGAACTGGAAAGATAGTAAGCGGTTACAAAGAATGCAGTGAAGCAAGAAAATCGCCTTTTTCCCTGATATTCCCCTTTCACATTCAAGGCTGAAATCAGAACCAAACCTCATCTTTCTATTTTTTCAGAATCCACATAAGGAAATTGTTATCCACAGGCTGAGTTTTCCTTATCAAATCCCCAGAAAGAGATTGTTAGCACGACTGCAAAAGGCACCACAGCTGATTTTCAATCATGCAGCACCACAGGTTGTAGGTCAGGCAGGTCTCAGAGGACGGGCAGTAATACAATAGCCCAGTGGCAAGCCCCCATTTGGACATGTTGTCAAGGGGAGAGGCAAAAGGAACCCGACCATTCTCTACAGGTCGGTAGGAGGGCCTGTTTGAGGCTTTGCTGTTCAAAATGACAATGGCTGCTGACGAACAATGTCCGAGATCATCGGACACCTGTGGTTTCTGTGTCCTTGAGGGGAACACGAGGAGGTAGACAAGTGCCACTGAGACCAGCGGGCTGCCCCACTGCTCCCAACGTCCTGTCGACACATGTGTGCCTGGTAACCGTCCCAAATCCCAGTGTTCAAAGGCAGCGGGGGAAAAAAAAGGCTGCAGAAAAGCACAGACCCATGGCAGGGGGTTGATGGCTTGGCCACAGATGTGGGTGATGCGACACACATTAATAATGTGTATTCTGACACATTTTTTGACATAGCTGAAAAGCAGATTTTTTGCTGTGGGTGTGATACAGCATGTGACTGATAACAGAACAAAGCCGAGTCTACTCCCTTATGTTAACTAAACCATTAGAACACACCAAAATGAGACAGATTGACATATGAAGCGGGTGAGCCAAAACAAATGGCACAGAATGATTAAAAGCAGTGCTGATGCGAGGCTGTCACCAGATGGCCATCGTCTTCTCGCAGTCAACTAATGTGTTTTTCTGTCACATTTATTAGCCGTAGTCTTATTTATTCCTTGGATAAAATATGGAGTCTCCTGAACAATCTCTGATAATATCCAGAGACGCACAAATGCTCACTTCCGAAGCAGAATTAGACACTCGCCCGCAGTGCAGACAGCAGACACATGGGTGCTAACTTGCATGTGTACAGCACGTACATGCGCAAACACACACTTACAAGTACGCGTGCACAAATACACCAGCCCCGAGTCTGTTTATCTTCCATCTAGTAGAATTCTCATGACTCCTCTGGCAAGCCTGAGGGATCAGTACAATATTTAAATAATTCACACGAGTTAGAAATCTCTTCAGGTTGTTTGCTGTTCTTTAACACATCAGTAACAGCTCTGTTTATTTCTGTGGGGACTAACTATTTGCTGTTGGCTCAGGTTGTGCATCTTTGTCGAAAATGTTTGGCGCGAGCTGACATTTTGCCACGACTGTTGGCTCGGACCACAAGTCAGCGCAGGGGTAGAGTCAATGAGAGGGTGAGGGATGGACTGCAGATTTATGTGGGATTCATCGGCGGGATACCATGAGATGGAGACAAAGGAAAAATGGGGAAGGCAGAGAGAGGAAAGCGAAACGGAGATAAGCTCTTGCATAGTTTGGCTACCGGCCGTCTCAAGTGTTGATCTGCTCTGCTCTGCTCTGAGCCTCAGGCTTTAGCCTCAGCCTCCTCCTCCACAGCTCCCTGTGTCTCTCCCAGCATGGAGCCCATCTGATCTGCCACACAGGCCTCCGCCAACTCTCATTAAACACTTTGGAGACTTGGACAAAAATACAGATGAGCCTCTCTAGCTTCACAGTTTCCAGATGAGAGGTGGGAGCTCACATTTAGATACAAGACTCATTGTGAACAGACATGTGGAGGGTCAGTCCGCATGAAGAACATGTATGAAAATATGCCTCTGCGGCTGGAGCTCAGCACCACTCCAGAGCAATCAGACTACTTTTGAAATAAGGAACGACACATGGCCATCAGTGTTTCAAAAAGAAATACATATATACTAGTGCAGTGCAGTGCAGAGACAAATTCTAGCCTTTGCATGTTGCTGGCACCAAATTCAAATTGATTTGTTTCCAGCGAATATTCACTCAGCTGACAGCATCTCTTTCTCCCCAGAGGAGGAGTACAGCAAATCTGTGAGGCCATCAATGTGTTTTAGACAAAACAGACACAGACTGCAACGGCAAATTACAAAGAATAAGCAGCTAAAACACCAAAATATATTTTTCTGTAACCCATTTCAAAGATGTAATGCTGTGAGATAAATGCACAAGAGAGCTAATAATCAACAAAGAATCTCAGTCTGGATAATTAATTAATTCTTGAAACAAGACCAGCATTAAAATCATTCAATTTTTAAAATGCAGCTCAAAAACAAAAGGCGCCGTAGAGCAGAAACGCCTCTCAAGGCTGACTTAAAAAAATAAAGAAGACTACGTCTGAATCCAAATGTCAGCCGTGTCTAAATAAATAACATGATGTCTATCTGCAGCATTACAGCTCCCCATGTAATTCACTCTTCAAGTCTCTTTCTTCAGAAATAAGCTGAAATCACCTTCTACTGTGCATCTAGTGGATTAGACTTGCAAAGGCTATAAGCACAGTGATAATTAAAGTTGTTATCCTGTATGTGAGGATGCTCTCTGCCAGGCTGGCCTCATCTGCTCCCCCTTGCTGAACGTGACTCTTAAATGAGAGCTCCTATTCATTTATTCCGGCTGATGATTCATACATGTGTTAATCATGTGTTTGATGAATCAAGGTAAGGATTGGGCTGCGTTTGGGGGCTGTCTTCTCTGGGCTGTGTGGGCGTGTGTGTGGGTGACAAATGATGGGAGCAGTCAGTTCATCTTGGGGGACTTCAGAGGCATGTCTGTGAGTACACAACAGAGCCGCTGCCACTTGTGATTGGAAACAACAGCCCATCATCCCCAGGCTCTGGCGTGGTGAACTTCGGCCTTGAGGGGGACCCTCTCCGGGGTCCAACAGCTGGGGCTGTCTGTGCCGCCGGTGCTATGTCTGAGACAGGTAACGAGTGAAAAAAGGAGGCTGCTCTCTGTTGCTAAACAACAGGACCGATCGAGGTGTGACCGGGGTCACGTCGCTGTAGCGTCGCTCATCAAGAGAAAAAAATGTTCTTTCTCTTCCAAAGTCTATGTTCACGGGGCTCAATGAAATTTCTGCCACGGCACCCCAAGAGCTGAAATTACACACTTTCAACTTGTGGGGCAAAAGGAAGAGAGAGGAGGGCGGGTTTGGTTTAACAATAGCAGCTTGGACTGACATTAATCTCTTTAAGCTCATGGAGGTCAGTATCCTGCTTTGCTATGGGGGAATGTCAAGCATCCCTGGACACCTCTTCTAATTCCATTACTGGTTGCACCGCCGCTAATAATTCCAAATCCACCCAGATAGAGTCCTGATGGACCGTCGTGCGTTTCTCCTTTGTCTCTCTCCTCCTGCTGTATTCCAGCGGGCCATGTTACTTACACTCACGCTTGACATCTAGTGATGTCTTTACATGGGAGATGTGTAACACAGCACCCTGATTCAGGAAGATAACCTCTGTTTTAGGCAGGGAGAAGCTGCCGCTGCCAGAGGTGTTGGATTTCCCTCTCTGCTATTTACCGAGCGTGGGAGATTTCTCCTGCGGTCAGCATGGCTGCAGAGTCCCGGCTATATGTCCACAGACTGATCTGCTGGCGGCCAAACAGCCAGCTCTAGTACACACTCGGGCTTTCTCTACCACTCCTTCCTCCTCTCTCTCTCTCTCTCTCTCTCTCTGGGCTTTGTTCCTGCTTCCCTCACACTGTATCTGATTCCATCTATCTCTATCCCTGCTTTCACCTTACACCTTCTTTTTCCCCATCCTGCTCTCTCCCTCTCTCCCTCGCTATCTTTCCCTCTGTCAGGGGGCTAATGTGGGACTGCAAATGAAGCAGCTTGACTTCCATCTCAGGCTAAAATGGATCGATATGTGTTGCTCAGTATCAGGCAGGACACTCTCTGCCTCTCCGACTCTCCCTCACAAGGGAGAACGGAGCAGGCAAATGAAACACCCTCAACTCCTCACACGTAAACATGGCACACGGGCCGCCATAATTCAGCTTTTTATTGCCCATATTTACTGCATAGCTTGAGCAGCAAACAATAACAAATGCACTAGCTGGTCTGACACAATGCCATGGCTGGGACCATGTCTCTTAAAGCAGACAGGCCTCTGAAATAAAAGCAGGGTCTGCACACAGCGCAGAAGATAAAGAGATATGTGAACAAAGAGTGATAAAAATACATCACTTCCAGGATGAGGCCTTACTGTGAAGACTAATAGGCTCTGACATTGCTGTGTAAGCGCTCTAATTGCAGGAAAACAACAGAAGCACTGACATCTAAGAAAAGACCTGCCAAAATAAAGATGAAGTGATGACTTCTAGATGCAAAGAAATGCAAAAAGGAAGCCACAGGAAGCCAAGCGCCACAGGACAAACAGGGTTGCCTGGGAGTTACCTGGACAGGTGGCCACGCAGGCACTTTTCTGGACGTTCTGCCCCTCACAGGATGTGCCTCCATTCAGTGGCGTGGGGTTGGTGCAGCTCCGACTCCTCTTCTGCCAGCCACGCCCACACACGGCACTGCAGGACGACCAGGTGGTCCACGTGGACCAGCCGCCGTTGACTGTCAGACCAGCGCCGGTGGGGATGGAGGGGTGAGGGACGGGGAGGGAGGAAGGGAGGGAGGGATGGATGAAGGGACAGAGCAGCCAGGATTACCCGACATGCACTACGGACAAGAGGTGTGTTGCGCTAAAATAATCGTGACTGCTGTGACACTCTTTGGTTCGGCACTGCAAGGTGAACTAATGGAAGAGCAAGAGCAAAGGGGGCTGCTTCCTGTGTCCGATTCGGAAATACAGTCAACCGCAGTGAAAACAAAATGGCTTCAACAGGGAGCAGAAAATAACATGACAGCTTGCCTTCTTTGACCTTATCTCTGAGGAAGACACAGCTGCTGCAAAGTAACTAGCGGACATTTTAAAACTGCTTCCAAATTTCACTGAGGCATTGCAAGATATTATAGAAAGCATTCACAGTACACACAGAATGTAATCACTGGAAAGAAATGCCATTGAAAGCTAAATACTCATGGTCATAAATGCATAAAAAAACACCACCTACTCCTTGGAAATGCCAACACACTACTGACAAATAAACACATCGTGTCTGTTCCAGTAATTCAGTTCTTGTCCTTCGCACGACCATCACTGATTTCACATCATTTCATGTCATTGTTCAAACTCAAATATTCTTTGAACTGTAGAGAACGACTCTGTATTATTTATTCCTCTTTTGTGTTTGAAACTGAAAGGTCAGGCAGTTCAGAAACTGGCACTGGTGCGTTGAATGTCTATTATTGCAGCCACTCGCTGAACCGCGTTCTGAACCGTCTATTGGCACGTAATTGCTGCAATATCGCTCGATCACAGCAGGTGATTACATCAAATCATGCTGGTTTAATTCTAATCAGCTCCTTCCTGTATTGCCTGTGTTTGCCTCAGCTTACAAGATACAGAGATTCCTGATTTATTGACTTGAACAGCACTGTCGTTCCTTCTCTGTACATACTCCCTTCCTAATTTCCCCCTAACTCTCTCCTGTGCTTGTCGTGGCTGAATCATTTCCTTGCCCTCTCTATGCGATTGATTGCCCGCCACGGCGAGGTAAATTGCCAGGCAACTCTGCCCCTGATTACCTCTTAGCACAGAGTGCAGTCACACCAGCCAGGCCTTGTTAAAATGCATCTCTGGCCCCCTGTTGAACCTGCTTTGAAAAGTAGCGGTTATTATGACTTGCTACAGCTAGCTAGGTCAGCTAGCATGGTGCACTGCGATGCTCTCAGGTAGCTGAGTTTGTCTTTTCTGCTGTAGAACATAAGTGAGGAGCAGTAACAGGTCTATTTCTCTGAACAAAAGGACTTCTATCATGATTTAACTACAATTAACGCGGCAGCGGTAATACATCTGTCAAGCACACGGAGTGATGGAAAGAAACAGAATTGCACATGCAAGCGCCCCGGCAATTTGTTCACAATTTGTCGCGTCTAAGAGCGAGCACTATTATTTGACAACACAAGAAAGGCGAACAATGAGAGTGCGAATGATCTTGCCTCCTCGTTTCAAGTCTTTCAACAACGAGAGAATCAATTATAATCAACAGTAAGAATAATTGTGTTTTTATTATTATTTTTTATTATGCTGGAGGCTTGGAGGAGTGTATGATAATGTGCGTTCTGACTGCATGCTCCAAACGAACACGTTTTGTTTGAAACCGCTCACCGTGAAAGTGCACATGCCTCAATTATCAGCCAGGTTTACAGATAGAGCACTGTTTAAAAGTCTGAACCTCCTTCAGGGTCTGCAGTTTATTGAATTACAAAATCAGTCAAACAGGAAATGAAGTATTTTGTCAAAGATCTTAAAGATCTCTGTTCCCGTCCATTTCATTTGTGTTAAAGACTGACTTGATAAATTACATTTAGAAACAGTACACAAGTCAAACATGCAGGTGTTTTCTCCCTCTAGTTCACCTGTTTAATCTATATGTATATGTATTTTTGTATTATGGAGTCTCCTTATTATTTTTGGATAAGGTAAAAGAACCCTTTCTCCTTGATGTGTAAAGGCTCTAAAGTCATCCATAAGTGACCCTCGTGTTCCTCACTGTGCTCATGTTTCTGAAGCTGAATTCATCCTACACCCTAAAATCCATTGAGATTCCACTGAGAGCTTTTGTCAGCTGAAAAGGCAGCATAACTGCAATCTTAGGTAGACATTAATATTCAAGTAACTACAAGCTGAAACTGAGAACTGCATAAGATATTACATTTTCAAATAATTGACACCCTGATTTCGCAAGGGACCTGCTCACTTACAGCGCTTTTCATGTATTTCAAATTCATTAACTTCATTAAAATAACCAGATTTGCCTTAAATCAAGAATAATGTATAGATCTCACACAAAAACCTTTAGTTCATCTTTAAATGATTTTTTTGCAGAACAAATGATGCAAAAACTGAAGAGGCATGCATACTTCTATATGGTGCTGTGTTCCTGCAGCATGTGCTGTGGGGTTCTCCACTGTCATGTTAGATAATATACAATAACTCCTCTGACTTTACCGCACATGCAGTATCATCTGGCAGCCTCAACAAAAACAGACCCTGTGTCAGACATTGTGCCAGATTATACATTTCTTGTATGTATAAACTTGCTTTCATGATGCATTCCCGCGTGATTTCCATTTCCTGCTTGCAAGTGTATGTGTCATGTAGCTGAGAATGAAGTCGGGCTGTAACGTATGCAAAACCTTAGCCGTGCCAGTACCCAAGGAATGCTCTGCGATAGAAAATAGGCTGTTTCTCTGCATTTTAATAAAGATCAGTCTGCTTATCAAGCCAAGTCATTATTTACAGTTTGCTGTTAATTCATTTTTCGTCTCATATTGAATCCACTACAGAGAAGGAGGGGGATGGCAGCCCAGAGATCGGAGACTGCCAGCTTTGGCTGAATGGCTGCCAGTAACATTTTAAGTTGTTCTAATTAATGTGCAGATACACTACTTAGTTATTTATGATAGAAGATATAATGAAAAATAGAGCTGACTTGTGCAAGTTGTCAGCGTATGTCTCATATGCGTAACACTGCATCTTGTTATCACTAAAACTACAGTGTATTACTCTGTAATATTACAACCGCCTGATAGGAGAAGTACCCCAAGGTTCCTTCCATGCAAGAGAACATGCAGAGGTTAATGCGGAAATAACAGAAGTAACATGCAAGCAAAACATGATTCACTTGAGCTGCTTTTATGTTCGTATATTTGGAAGCTGGGGACCATTGAGCAAAGACCTCTCATCAGCCCCCGAGTATACAGCTTTGACACCTGTTGAAAGAAGTCATCACCTACCATAGACCAGGACCGTGGCGGAGGTGCTCTTGCGGCGAGCGACGATGTTTTTGGCCACACACGTGTAGTTGCCCGTGTCCGCCAGCCGGGCTTTTTTGATGACGAGATTATGGTCAGCCGTGATGAAAAAATTGGGGTCGCTCGCCGGGTTGACAACATCCTCGTTTCTCTGCCACTCCACCTGAAAATATGTTTCAGCGTTCAAAATTCACTGCAGCTGAAGAGAAAGCGTCCCCCCGCCTGACCGCTTCCCGGGCAGCTCTACAGTAATCAGACATGCTGTGGATTACAGATTTTTACATGGACAGGAAAAGCGGTCAGGTGCTTCTGTTTCTGACCATCAAACAGACAAAAAGAACAAATGTAGCTTGCCATGACACTGATACTGAAATGGAATTAATTCATCTATATGCCCTTCTGATTCTTCTCATTTTGTATGCGTGTGTGTGGGGAGGGGTGCAGCTTCTATTTTGTGGCTGCTGAAGCTGTTGGTGGTCTGTGAGTGAAACCCATCGTGATTTGTGTAGTTTCTGTGCCCTCTTGCAGAAGCCAAAACTGATGTTATTCCGTTTTTGGTGTACTCTGAGATTGGCTTGTTTGTTTTCTTGCTCTCACTTGACCCTTGTGCCGTCTCCAGAGTAACTACGGTACGGCAGCATTGTTGTCGGTATTACTGCCAGTTGCGATTCCACATATAATTGGGCTTTCTTCCTCTTGTATGCTAGCCCTGTTTTCTCCCATGGTGACTTCTGCTCTGATGTTCTTTTCTGTTGAACTGCAGTTGGCACCTTCCTTCCTCTTTCTCTGCAAACGGTCCCTACACTGTTGAGCTGTGATTGGCTAGTCTGCCGCTCCTGGTCTCTGGGCTGTCTGAGTGGCTGGCCTAACCTCCTCTTGTGTTGTTATTAGAGCAGTTAGTGCCTATCTGGGACCGGGAGGATGCTGCAGACGAGGTGAAACAGCTGGCCCCAGTCTGGTCCTTTAAACACAGACACACACCACTGAGAGACATGAAGGGAGGGCGAGAGAGAGCTGTGCAGAACAAGAGCGTATGAGAGACACAGTACATGCCGAGATGGCAGAGAGATAGAGAATGAGACAGGGAGAGAGTGAGGCAAATAGACCCATTAATTATGGATAGGCCTTTAGAGATGCCAAACGGGGAGTGAAGCCTCCAAGCCTATCCTGAGTGATGTGACGAGATGATGTGATATACGGCTTCTCAGAGATGTAAGAGAGATAATAAATCAATAATGGGGAATAATTAGAGGTGTAATTTATCCGTACAGGGTTGTCTGTTCCCTGGTGAAGCAGGCAGGGATGTCGGGGGGGCTCATCCTGTGCCACTTTTTGCTCTTTGTCCTCCTGGTAAGGAAAGGGTAAATGGATGCTCGATGTACGCCTATAAATATCTTCTGTATCCGTGTCTCACCTCGGCTTGTGGCACTCCCTCGGGGGGATGGCAGCGCAGTAACACCTCCTGGTCCAATGCCACCTCTTTACCCTGCGGCTCCTCCTCAAAGTTCTTTCTCAGGTCTGAGGGGGGAAAAAACACGAGAAGCACAGCCAATTAGGATATCTGTAAGAGCTTGTGAGGTTTCAATGAAATACTTTGAGCCAGAAAACTTGGCCTGATGAGGTTTTCTAAATTTTGCACTCTTGAAATGTTCATCCATGTCACACTCAAGTTGGCCCCGAAGCCACATGAGGATCGGTGGCACCAACCACGTTGCTTATTACAGGCTGCCTGGCTGGTTCAGAGATGCTTGTCTACTGCCAGAGGGGCCCGGCATCAAGCAAAAGCAATTGCATTACCCCTCACTCCCCCCCCCCCCCCACTCTCCTCTCTCCAGCATCCGCCAGCCTCCAGCTTCCATCTGTATGAGGGCTTGGAGCAGCCACACGAAAACATAGCCCTGAGGCGCCTGGACAAGAGCTCCAGCAAGCCTGGCTGACTGCATGGGGCTTCACATTACATCCCATTGAATACTCTCACTGTTGTACCAAGCCCTGTTATATGTTTGTCCATAAAACCAGCCAGTGAATTACACACAGGTAAAGGGCTGTTTGTATTTGATGAGATAGAGAGGCCGCTGATCGCTGGTCGGTTGGTGCAAATTCGATGTATTCACCCCGGGCTTGGACTCAGAGTGAAGCGATGTCTTATTGCGTTGTGAGGGGTTGAGGGAGGGGCTGTGAGCCGCCGGTAAATTCCTTTAAACAGATGTTGAGCCTGTCCTGACCAATCATATTGGGAGAAACGTTGAGACAAGCAGAAAGTTTAATGACATTGAATTTAATTAAAGGCGATGCAATGGGACTGGAGGTGACCTAAGATATAACAGTCCTGGAAGGCTTAAACATATGCACGTGCATGTGAAAATTGTCATGTGCGAATGTCCGGTGCGTGCACACACAGACACACGTTCTTATAGAAGTATATGTGTGTGTGTCCTTATCTTACATCTAACTGACTGTGTTGAGCTTTCAAACAAGGCTGGATGATGAATGTGTGTTTTCAAAACGTCTGGTGGTTTGGAGACAGCGCTGTGTTGGGCTCTGCCTGGTATAATGCATATTTATGTGGGAATTAATAGGCAGAATGCTTCAAAATACTCGAATGGAAAATGGCGTCTTCTAATAAAGCTTTTCAGGCTGCAGCGAGGGATGTGTCTGTGTTCCCCAGACAGATTTATGATTGCTGCACAGCAATAAATTTCAAATCTGTTTTTATTCCAGTTACTTTCACAGGGATCATTGCTGATATACTGTATCCAGTGAAAAATATGCTCATGAATACTCAAATTTAGTGTTCCACTTTTTTAAGGCCTCCTTCAAGCAGATGCATTACTCTCAGTTTCTCCTTGCCAGGGTCAGAGATTTCCTTCTTCTAAGTGAAACTGCAGGAAGATGATTGAACTAAATTGCAATCACAGTAATACGCTGTGATGCATCAGATCACAATGGCCTCTGGGGTAATTGTTAAATGAAAGTTAGTCCCTCCCCAACCACCTAAAGTGGAAGAAAAAGTAGAAAAAAATCATTTTTCCAATATCCTCTTGTTACAAACTGACATGTGATATGTAAGCGCCTTGTTAGGCAGCGCTGTAATGACACAGCGATTGTTAAAAAAAAGTGCACTCACAAGCAATTCTGATGTACGCTTTTTGGCTCTTCTGGGTTCCGGTGGTGCTCCAGGCGACACACTGACACCAGTACTCATCGAGACCGAAGATCTTCTCCACCTGCTGTCTGGTGATGTCAATTGTCACCTGCATGACTGGCAGCGCTGCAAAGCAAACACAGGAAAAACCGTCAGAACGGTGAATGGTTGCAGCAGAGTGAGCGCAGGTTTATGCCCATCAGGCTCGTTCGACGGCAGGCGAAGACTGAAATGACCATAAATACGTTTCCACAGAAGGAAAACAAATGAGCTGAAGTGAATCCTTTAGTGCATTTTGTACCTTGAACTAAACCGGCAAAATAATTTTAAAAAGCTGGGCAGAATAAACAAGCAGAGAGCCATAATCATATATAAACAGAGTGCTTGTTAACTGAGGAAAATGAGAAGAGAGCCTCACAGCAATCCTTGGTGTAATTTGGAGGGCGTTAAAACAGCAACAGTTGGGAAGGAACAAGGAAGCGCTAAACAAACGCTCTACAAACAAAAATACCCAGCCCGACCTGCTTCTCTATCATTAAATCCGAAAGTTGGGAGAGAGTTCCCAATTTCTGGAGCATTTTGAACAACAATGTTTATATAAGTGAAGCTGCTGTAACGCAGCGCAAAATCAGCTTTGATTCTCTTCAGGAAGAGAGCGAAGACCAGCCTTCTCTAAGCAAAGCAATCACTGGGATGACATTCACCCTGCTGGCAGTGTCTTTTTTGACATTTGAAAAGCTGTCTTACATTTCATTGTCCTTTGACCTTTTTTTCGGGGACCTGTGATCCAGAGGTGTTTTTTTAAATACTGAGCTGCAACCTTGAGCCCTCCTTACTCATCACTGTGATGAGGACTTTGTCATGTTTCCCAGCTTCCAGCTCTCTCTCCATCTCAGGTCCTCAGGAGAGAGAAGTCTTGAACCTTTCGTATGAACACAGATCATTTTACAGTCACAGAGGACACATGCCGCAGACTGACGTAGTAGCACATACAGAGCTGTATATTTAAGTGTCAGCTGAGAGCAGCTCTCCAACTTCCATTTACATAAAAGCACTTTGAGACACTTTCCCACTCCCCTCACACACTTGATCCGTCTGCAATGATCATTTCCCGCTCCAGACTGCAGCTTGACTAAGTGGCACCGATCAGGCCATCAAACCTATACAACAATTACATAAAGCACTTGCGCTGGTGTTCATCAAACCAAAAATGGGGAATTTTTCCTAAATAATCTGAGTCAAACTGTGCATGGATCCGTAGAGGCCTGTGTGTGTGCATGGGAGCCCAGCAGAGACACGAGCTGTTGGGGAGGAAAGTGGAGTGGCTCCATTGCCAACGGCCACACGGTGATAAGTAGCTGTGAGGGTCACTGGCAGACCCCCCATGTATTAGCGTCTAAATGTGGTAGATTTCGCTACACGCTATCACAGCAAATGTGAGTACCTGTGCAGCAACTCTATCCCTGAGGCACCACTCAGAGCGTCAACAAACCTTGTGCTGTGTGCAAGATCTCACCAACGTGCTCGCGTTCACGGTTCACTCACAGCTAATTCAAAAAGGAGAAAAAATGTTTTTTGTATGTTCATGTTGGCTTTAATAATTCAACCAGAAAAAAAAAAAACTGTCCAAAAAGTTGGATTAATTTTCAAATAAAAGGCTTGAGGAATTCGCTCTCATTTACTTACTTTCTCTCAATTCCAGCCAGTCTGTCAGATGTGTGTGTGTGTGTGTGTGTCTGCAGAGAGAGTGTGTGGCACAGGCTGAGAGAGCACCTAAATGCTAAAACAAATGGCTAAAGTAACAAAATGGGCACTACAGAGAATGAACAAATGGAGCAGAAGAAACCCTTCTTCCTTCAACGCAGCAGCATGGCAGCATTTGGCTTTTTTCCTTTCAGAAACTGAAACATGCTCCTCACACAACCTTCGATTTGTCTACATACACTAACCAAAGACGGATATTGGTGCGTTCTTGTTGCATTTCACACATGTCGATTCCATAAAAGCTGGGACGCTGTGTAAAAGGTACATAAAAACATAATGCAATCATTTCCATGCAGTCAAAATCAATGACGCTGATGAGGTAAAACATTAACTATGTTGTCTTTGTACTTTTTCAATTGACTATATGTCATAAAAGATTAGCAAATTATCTGCTGTTTTATTTATGCTTTCCACAGCGCCTGAACAAAAAGTCAGCAGCGACAGCAAATAATGAAATTAAGTCTCTGCGTCAGGACAGTAACAAGTTTTCCTTGGGTTGAGTTGTGTTATTTTGTTTTATATTGTGTCATATGTGAGCGCTCCCTATTATGTTAAGTCATGAACAAAATCCTTCAAAAAAACAAAACAAAAAAGAGGCAAAACATGCTTTGTGAGGACACATGAATGCAACAGTAGTACAGTCGCAGTGTGGAGGAGACAGACACAGAGAGTTAATCTGAAAAGATGCCCCTGAACCTGAAAGTTAAATGGAACTAAATTCTTAGAAACTGTAACAAGCCTCGGAAACATTTGATGGCCCTGATTCACAGTGAGCTCACAGCAGAGTCTGCGTGTGCAAAATGATTTCAAAAAGTATATGTGAATACATTCATTTGAAATTTGGTAATAAGCCATGTTCGCTGCATTGTTACTTACAGTATAAATTCATTTGATTAACGCAAACCTTCCCTCTTCTTAGAGCTGGAGGGTGAAAGGAATAAAGATCAGTATGGAGATGCAAAGCATGAACAATAGCAACCTGAGGTGAGAAATCCAAAGAGGAGCAATTTGAAGCTCTGCTTGCCAGGGTAATTGCATTCTGTTTCCTTATCTCTTCCTGTCTCCATAATTACCTGCTTTCTGTGTCTGACACCTTCCAGTAACGCTGCTGTGAGTCACTCTGTCCAATTTCACTCCAATTAATAAGTAGGACAAAATAATCTCATCACTTTGTGAACAAAATAGGACTGTAATTTTATAGCAATTAATAATGACTGGACAGGCTGCTATTTACTGTTGTTTTCCAAAGTCCACTCCGCTGGGATGGCCGTGAGTAAAACAAAACTTCATGAGCATCACTCAAAGATGACTGATACAACAACCACAGTATTGATTCACGGGAAGCTGCGCTTTCCGGAAACACGGCACTGACACACTTATGACTCAATTACATCAATATCGATTTATAATAGTATGCTAAGCTACCTCCAAGGTGCTAGGAATTAAAAAGAGAAAGAGGAAATTTGCACTTCCCTTCTTGCACAATACAGAGCGTGCACTTAACATTCCTGTTAAACGATAATTAAAACATGACACGATTCCCCCAGCCTTCGGTTTGATCTGCAGCCCATTTATAAATGAGCTCATATCCCAAACCTCAGTGAAATTACTGCAAATTTTAAGAGGTGATTATGTGATTGACACTGTTTGAATCCTGGGCTTACAGCTGGAACCCTGGTGAGTTTATTTTTATTGGAGTGCAATGGGGCAACGTAGTCGGCTGTACTTACTCATAATATTTGGAAAATACACATTTCTAAGCCCTGTAACATTGCAGGAAAATGAAGAGGAACTGAAAAACAGACAGAAGTATGCATGATTGCACACAGACGCAAACAGAATGTACCATCCACATGCAGTCATACCAGCTGAAATCATTAAAGTCAGCTGCTGTCATCTGGTAGTAAATACCACTTGACACTCAGTCTTTGTTTGACTCAGGTTCATGTCTTTTTGTGTTTTCTGACACACTGATGGCAGGCAGCAGCTACAGGTTAAGGCCCGGCTTTGTAACTGCACTTTCAGATGCAAACATCTGTACAAAAGCACAGAGTTACACTGGTGCTTGTAGAAATGTTAAGTAGACAAAAGGCTGCAGGTTTTCAGTGTGAAGTGGTCAAGTTCAAGACTAAAACAGGCAGAATTTATGTTTTTCTGTCACTGCCAAAATAAACTATAAAGCTATAGTAATGCTGTAATATTTCTATGGTCAAAAAATAGTAACTCTGCACTTAGAATACAGAAACTACAAAAACAAATCTGTGTTCACTCTTTCATCACAGAGTAAAGTGGTGTGTTGTGCGTGGTATGTCGAGCTATGGGTCACGAGCGCAGTTGTGAATGGAGGTTTGGATGAGCCACACTGGACCAGTTCAGGATGATGGAAAACACATACTGCATTAGTCTGAAAGGGCTGTGTCCTGCAAGGGCATAGATTTGGTTTCAGAGGAGGAGATGACACACTTGAGTCTTTAAAAAATGTGAAAGTTATGTAAACTGCTACTTTTATGCAATGTGAACAAAGTTATGCTGTGTAACCTGCAGCATTTTTAATGCATTTACTTACTTAATCCTCTTAGCTCCCTGTGGAACAAGGTCACAAAAAGCTCTATGCATTGTTCCCCATCCATGTCTACATGTTGAGTCTCCCCCCGAGTGAAGTTCATCTTGGCCAGCTCATCTGTCACAGCTCTGCGCCAGGTCATTTTTGGTCCTCCAGGTTTTATTCATGCACTAATCCTACTTAAAATCCTGTTTAGTTTCCTTGATAGAGAGCTATATTTTATATTTCATGATAAATAATCTAGTATTTCCACCTTAGGTTTAAAGAGTTCTGTCCTTTGATTGATGGAAAACTGAAAAAAAGTGCTTGGATGGTGGCAGTGCTCTTTTCACTAGTGTCTGCATACAGTCCCAACAACCTCCAGCAATTAGATAGGGTAATCTCTATGCTGCCTGAGAGGCAAAAGCCAGGGCCAAAAAAGGCCCACAACTCACTCACTGCTGCTTGAAAAGATTAACTGTTGTAAGTGCACAGTAATAGATTTAGTGAGTAAATCAAACCGACTGAAACTATAAAAGTGTGAATAAAACAGACGTTGTGTGATTCAGCTCACCTGAAAATACACAGTTCTGTGAATTAACGAAGTGTGACAGAGAGCATACAGAGCTTGTATCTTAAAGGAGCAACCGCAAAAGCGTGCAGGCTGTGTACTCAGGCCTCGAGACACGAAAGCAAACACACTGCTCTGCCTCGAGACTCCCTGAGTTTCAACACATGAAATGGAAGGAAGAAAAAGATGCAGAGTGGCTGGGTTCATGAATTAACTGACCTTACTATGGCATGATGGTCTTCAGGCAGTGAAATACAATACAAGCCAGTGCTACATCCACTGGGACACACACACGCACACAAAGGACCAGCATTTATTGTACTTTATTTATTGTTATTCTAATCTGCAGCAAAGACTAGATAGACGTACACATGCACCCCATTCAGATATGAATAAAGAAGATGAACACTTCACAAAAGGAAAGAAGTCGCACAGAGAGAGACTAGAGCACAGACATCTTTGTGTGTGCGTGTGTGTGTGTGTGTGTGTGTGTAGGATGAATTTCCCCCCGAGCCAACAGGGGCTCAACACACACAGGGTAAACATCATTGGACTCAATCCCGGGTGAGTCGATATTGGGCTTGTCTGAGTGCGGGACTTTATTTTTCTCTCGCTCACTCTTGTTTTCGCAGGCTGTGACCTCAATTCCATAGGGGTCATTTGCTTATCAAAGGCAAGGACTGGAACTTGCAGGTCCTGAGTGTGTGTTCATTGAAACCAAGGAAATTCAATTAGGCAGCATCCCCACTGTGTGTGAGGCTGGGATTCATCAGTGGATATAGGAGGATTAGGGTTGGGTGACTCTACATCAGGGGATTGCACCATTTCAAGAGAAAGAGTTCACAATGGTTGAGGGGAGACATCACAGATGAACGCTTTTAAGACTGCACTGTCTGGACATCCTGGCAACCAGTCAAATGTGTGCTCAAAATGTTTCATTTCCTCCTGCGGTTCTTCTTTGTACTGGATGGCATCAGTGTCATCACCAGCACCACGAGTGTCCAGGGCTTCTTTTCAAGGAACCAACAATGCGCTCTTCCTCACACCATTTACTTTTTACCTTTTTCTACATGAGCAACATCCTGACACCAAGCCAAGCTGTCACAACACACTTGTTGGGATCAGTCGAAAAACACAGGCACAAAACGACCAGCGCAATATTTCCATGTGTAAATAATCCAAAGTTAACCCTGGGTCACAGAGCCAAGGGCGTAACTGCTTTATCATCAAGTCTCCAGACTTTCATTACCATGTAAAGCAGTGCGGTGATGGGTGGCCCATGCTACCTGACATGGAGAGCTGAGAATGGCAGGTGGCGCCACAAGCGTCTGTCTCCAAACAAGGATAACGTGGCCTTCTGAGTGAAGCATGGCTCTATTAAACAGGAAGAGAGATGGGAACAGGAGAGGGAGGGGGAAGGCAAACAGAAGCCCTGAGTTCACAGGGAATACAGTAGGCAGGCCCCCCATTCAGGGATGTTGGTGAGGTTGCGACTCGAGTCAGTGGGACAGCGTTCTGGGTCAAGGCTCTGCCTCCGGTTATGGCCAGCTTTTCAAGAGCTTCTTTTGATTGAGCTGTCCATTTTCCACAATGAATGCACGCTGCAAGGCCCCTGCTGATGCTCTGAATGTCGTTACAGATTATTCATGGCTGACAAACAGGCGAGCAGGTAGCGCTCCAATCAATCCGGCTAGGTTCAGGCCAATGCCACTCCAAGGAGACTCAGGTGGAGCCTCGACGGTGGAGTGAGAAGAGTAAATGGTGCAGGACAGAAGAAATGCTAATGAAAGTCATGAGCTAACATGCCTGTTTTGAATTTTACGCTTCTCTGACTTAGGGCATTTTCAGATGCACAGTTTGCTGGCTTTGTTCCTTTCTTCAGGGACCAAAGTGGCACATTTGTTGCATTTTCCCACTGGTTCATTTGTGTCCACACAGCAACATTCAAGGGCGGTCCAAAAGTTGCAACAAATGACAAACTAAGCTCTTCTCTCATTGGTCAGAAATATTACACCTTTGTTATGAGCATCAGCAGTGTGTATTGGTAAAGCTTTTCATTGTGTTTAAGTGATTAATATGTTAAACAATGTTCTGATGCCTCCTGTTAGAAGACGTGCTGCTTCAAGAGTTCACTGTTGGAAATGGGCTCTGATGTTTGCATACCACCACACACTGCCCCAACAACTGATGGTGCATCAGTAAACTTGATCAGGTAGCTGTATCAACGTGAAGCGTCCACTCAGGCAATGCGCATGGCAGTTGTTTTGAATGGTACAGTCGATTGCGTTCTGATTGCAAAATGCTCCAGAGATTGAGTGGAGGCGAGCTGAGACCACCCTCTCTGAGCAATTTCTGCCCACCTGTTTTGTCCCTCGAATCTGAATACGATTGCCGTGTTCACATATGCGCAAACAAACCACGCTTGGTTCATTTAGGCAACTAGTCAATTGGTCCAAATTACCTAGCGTGAATGCACCATAAGTGACGGAAAGTACAGGTCTGTTTAACTCTTTAATGGTTCCACCCAGAAAAAGGACTTTGACACCATCAAAAGGTTCATGGAGTGATTTTTTCATATTGAATCTCTTAATATCCCAGAGTGTAGAATCACATCATTTACATACGCATTATGATGAAATGTCATTTTTGTAAAGTAAAGACAGCAAATAAAATAAAATGAAAAATATGAGTGGGAGTCAAATAAATACAACAAAACATCATAATCTGCAGTTAAATGGTTTGAGCTCAGTACTAACAACGAACAATAGCGTATGTCATCATCTGATGGCCCAGAAGAGTGAGATCTTCTCTCTGCTGGAAGTTTTGCCGCCATATTTATCACTGACACAACACCACTCTATGTGCACACAGGATTTCACAACAATGCAAAGTGCAGTACACATAAATGATGCTCAAACTGTGTTTTCAGTTGCACAGGTGTTCACAGGTTTGGAACGTGATAATGAATTGAGTCGAAACTGGATAGCTTTTCCGTGTTACCGAGCGCACACATGACAGACATTAAAATTAGGTTTCCATTTATGTTTCACATTTATATCTGGTCGCCAGCCACCATAGAAAAGCCACAACTGATTACATCAAATGGGCATTAATTCAAAGCAATGGATTTTTCTATTTACACTGTCCCTCCATAATTAGTTTGCCTAACCTTTCCTTAATAGCACACACAGAGGCAGTGCTGTGATTTACCACAGTGCCCTTACCAGAGTGCCCTTGTTGTAATTACTCTCCATCCAATATGCTGACCCCGATGATTGGCAACAGCAGAGTGTTCTATATGCCACAGTCTTCAGGCTGGGAGTGACTGGGACCTGCTCCTTTATCTCCCACACACACCTTGTCCTGCCTCGGATGAGAACACGTCGGAGGTGAAGGCCCTGAGCACTTTGCTTCTGCTTCCATTACATTCTGCAGAGTGGGAGGATCTGATAGAACGTTACCCACATGAAAGCCCTGATAATTTGCTCAGGCTAACATGTTTCTGCCCCCCTTGTCTGACATGGCCTTGGGCGCCGAAGTAAATAAGGAAAACTGCTTCAGGTAAGTCAGCCTGGCTCCCATCTGCTTGCCGAGCGCTCCGTGCCATACAAATTGCATTAGGGTTTTCCCCTCCCTACGCACGATCGGCTGGTGCCTCTTGGGCCTTTGGCCGACAGTGTTGTCCAAGTCAGAAGGCAGAGGTTTCTGGTAATCCAATGAAGGTGTGTGGGCGAATGTAAATATTCAGCGCAACAACAAACAGCATTCAGTAAACAGCCTGGGGGAACACAGACTACAAAAGTCTTTCAACAAAACTCAACAATTTTTTCCTTCAGTTTTTGGAAGTACTCTGACATGCTGAAACATTTGTTCTTATAATAACAGACACTATTTGTGGATAACGGCTCATACTGTAACCAAATGAAAATAATGATTGTATAAGTATCAAGTTTTAATTGGCACTAATTAGCTCTCCAATTAGCATGTCGTATAAAGAACTAAAACTGCCACTACATAAAGAAACTGCAGTGTTTATTTCTCTTTCTATTTGGAACCAAATGCACCAATAAACCTGTTCACGACCTGTTCGTATTTGTCTCATTTTAAACACCGGGTGCCAGATAAGAAGACTCCTCTGGGGAACATCAAGGGATAATATTTAGAGTACTTCAGTGATTAATTGAAACAATGATTCATTCATACGCAGTGCACAACACAAGACAATGTTGCAGAATTTGAGAATATTTTAGCACATACCTTTCAGTCACACAAAGCCAGCCAAATAACCAAGGCTGAGGAGAAAAATCAAAGCCAGGCACTGACTTTAAGCATCGCGAAAACCTCCAAATAGTCTCAACACTGTGCTGCAATGTGGATACAGAACTTGTGTCTCAAGTCTTACCTTCCAAATGACGCCGAGCCGACAGCAGCGGCTGAAATGCGACACACTAGGCAGCCACACATACAATAAAGCAGCATCTTCTGATAGAAACGCAAGAATGGATTGATCTTAAAAGAATAATACCTGGAAAATGTTCACAGCCTCAATCTGTAATCTGTTTAAATCCCCCACTTGCCCCAATGGTCACATGATGTCGAGTCTACGTGGTTCTCATTCCAATGCGAGCCGTGATGTGAGTCCAGAATCAACAACGATGTGATGCATGAGGGGATGAAGCGCGGCAGACTGAACATGGATTGAGCCTTTAAATATTCATTCCTTTGTTCAAATGTGACCGTATTCATTATTAATACAGTAGATGCAAGACAGAGAATTGTGGACTTTATAAATAACCTGACGCGGAAAACCGAGAGAGTGGAGTGAAAGTATTTTACAGAGTGGACCCCTGAGCTTGGTTTCATATTAGAGGTACCAGATGTTAGGGAGTGGTGTTGGAATAATGATGCAGTACTGAGGATTTTAAATTTTAAATTTTGATTAGAAAAGACATGAGATATGATGTTCCAAACATTTCAAGCAAAGATCACACAAAGGGCCGCAGCTAATTTCCATTCTAATACAGCATAAGATGACAATTATTTTCTTGATTAATCGATTGTGTCTAAAAAAGGTCAAAAAGGTCAATCACAGTTTCCTGGAGCTCAAGGTGACACATTTACAGTGCTTCTTATATCCGACCAACAGCCCAAAGCCTTAAGATATTCAGTTTACTATCATATAAGACAAAGAAAAGCAGCAAATCATCACATTTGAGAAGCTATAACCAGTGAAAATTTGGCATTTTTCCTTGAAGTGACTCAAATTTGGGGATTTAGCTGACAACAAACAACACGAAACCAGAAATTTGCCAAAAACAAAAACAGCTTTTTCTTCAAATTTTCAAAGCCATATGTTGAATTTTCAGGTGACTGAATAGTGGAAGTGCAAATCTCTGCCACTGCTCATTAAATACACGTTGCTTTCATATTGCTTGAAAGGCAAAAGAAAGAAAAGACAACAAACTTCAGAAAACAAACTCTTGCTCTAAAACAATGTGAACAAATGAATTATTAATATGAATTGCAGAAAATCCTCCGGATTGCGTCCTGATGGCTCCCAGACCAAGACTGCTGCTCTTGTTATTGTCAGCACGCCTCATTGAACACCTGCTCAGATGAAAAGGTTTCCTCAAACAAGTGTGGCTACATCTCTGCATTTTCTTTCTTGTGTGTGTGTGTGTGTGTGTGTGTGTGTGTGTGTGTGTGTGTGTGTGTGTGTGTGTGTGTGTGTGTGTGTGTGTGTGTGTGTGTGTGTTCGTGGTCGATGCCTTTGACCACACGACACTGAATCCAGAAGCGTTATATGTGGGCAGAAGCATGCTGATAATTGACTTGGGTTTTTATTCTCTGAAACCATGAGGCAGAACATATATTTGCCTGCTTGTTTTTTGCTCTGACACCCACCTGACCTGAAGTCCAGCACACACACACACACACACACACACACACACACACACACACACAGTCCAACCACAGTGTGCTTACTGGAGACTGTAGGATTCAGACAATACAGGTTGAGATGCCTTTGGATTTAAAAGCAGCATCCCAGCTGCCACTCACCTCTTATTTGTGATGCTTCCAGAGAAAATAGTCTATGCGACTTTTCATACTTTACACAGCACTTCATGAGGAGATTGAAGCCATTCTTCTTCTTCCCTCGCTACATAAAATGGTGTTTTCTCTACACCACCACTATCCCATACTCAGGACACCCCGCAGCTTCTAGTTGAAAAGGAGGAGAGCGGTGAGCTGATGCTTGTTCGAGGAGTGTGTAAAATACCTATACTGAAAGCCTCCTTGGGGCCAAACACACAAAGCATTAACTGTCAACCACTGAGTTCCTCTGCCTATCAAAAATCTCCATGGACTATTTAGCTGTCAGCTCCCTCACTACACCTCCCAGCTCCACTATTTTTAAACGAATTTGAGCAGAGCAGGTGTTGACTGACACCGCAAACTCCCACTCTGCCGCCGCCTGTCAGCTGAACACTCGTGGCTTTGATTTCCGAGGGAGGCGGAGCTAAATTGAAAGATAAAATTATATCAGAGTGAAGAAACGTAAAATGAGGAAAACATCACAGTTCATTGGCTATAATCAAAATAGCAAGGCTGGGAGGAAGCGTTCCCGGCTCTTTTCTGCTCCGTTCTGAATCCCACCGTGTTAAATCGGCACATTTTGAGGCACATTGTGGAATCTAAGCACATTTGCAACTTTGGCCTCTATTTGCTCGGAACAAGGGCGGCACAAGTGGCCTCGGTAATGCATGTGCTGCATTTCATTGCAGCATGAAGACCACATTTAATTCAGACGTCTCGGCACAGGGAGCTTAGAGCTACTGTTAGACGTATCCGAGCAAATATTTCCATGTAGCTCGGAGGACCAAACCGCTTTGCACAAAGGTACACAGACGACTGCGCGCCTGTGGAGATGTAGTCGAACACGCGTTTTACTTAAGCATTCAGAAAATTCATCACTGGCAGAAAAGAACTGACAATCGAGCTAACTATAAAGGGAAGAATCTGTGTGCTTCTGTGTCAGTTTGTTGATTTTCTCGACAACCTTTCATCCGATCGACTTCACACTTGGCAGGTGTATTGCTGGGGACCAAAGGAAGCGCGGTGTCAAGTGTGAAGGAGTTTGGATGAGCAGGTCTCCAGAAACATAAAAAACAGAAACATTGCTCTGCAGGCACGAGTTTAAATGACAGTCTGTGACAACTATAGGGCTGCGGTGACTCACTGACATCGATCAGGACAGCGGCGCATCGCAAAGATGGCCGCGCCCGGTCAAAGCATGCCGCAGCTAAAAACCTTGCCCTCAATCATCTAAAGAATTTTACACAGAAACCAGACAATGTGGTGCTCTGTAATTGGAAATGGCTTATCACAGCAGTACAACTGCTATGCACAAACACTTGAAGCGAAGCGTCCCGGAGCGCTTTGTCAAGATGGCAGTGACAGCAAGACAGTCACAGAACCATACTGTTTAATTTTTGTCCCCACCCAAGCATGATATATTAGGACTATCAACACATGGAGCGTGTTTCTGCTAGTAGCAGTCACTCCCTGTGTTAAAAGTCATTTCTGCACTGCTGCTGTTATGGAAATGTAACGTTACACCATTTGTCATCAAATGTTGTTATTCCACCGTTTCATATCATCTGTTTACTTGGACGGCTAAATTTTAAGTCAAGCGCTTCAGTAAAAAAATAGATTCTCCAGTTCAAGGAAAGGGTTGCAATGGCACACAGTGACTCAGTGAATCTGTGTGTCGCAGCAGCCAACAGTCCTTTGAATTTAAGGTCCAATATTTTCCACATGAAGCCTCTGACAAATGGGGTCTATTATTTGTTATTATCATAACACAGCAGTGGAAATTAGATGATGATGATTGAATAAAATACTTAAATATTTATGAGACAAATCAATTAGTCAATTAAATGTCATTTTATAAATAAGCAGAAAAAAAAAAAGATTATTGATGATTTTGGTGTGGCTCATGTTTTGAGAACACCTTACACTAACTTTCAAAACCGTCTAAAACTGGTGGTATATTGGAATATTGCTGTGTTGTTAATAAAGTTTTAAAAGTAAAAAAAAAACAAACAAAAAAAACATGGTGGCACATGCATGCGTCTAAAGCTGTGGGTCTCGAGCTGTGGGGGCGCTCTGGCTCTGCAGGTCAATGATATTGAGAAAGTACCAGAGGCAAAGCAATCAGCAGCTCCAACGGGCACATTTTGAACTGAACTATGGCTCTAGTTATTTAAAAATGATGAATTCAACATGATCACACTGACTTTTAAAAGCTTTGTTGCACATACCATGGCGTGCGCCGCATATGCTAAGTACAAAGACGGGCTTGAAGGACTGCATTGATATCATGTCTGTCTTTACCAGAGTGGGTAAATAAATAACTTGAACTACTGTGAAAGAAAGAACCACAAAGACGGCTGAATGCATTCCAACTTTCAGCAAGGGCACAGCTTTTGTGAGACTGACAAACACGAAATTACTTTGGAGAAAGCAAAGCACGGGGCTGACGCGGGATATATTTTGGTGGGAGGACAAAGGCTGCGCGCGTGGGAGAATGGAACGCCAGCGTTGTTGTTTGACAAATGGTAATTATCATTCACTTTTGTTCCACTAATTGCAGTTAATTTCAAAATTCATAATTCCTGCATGTCAAGACCAACTTCAGAGGAACAGATCCTATGTGCTCCAAATTTCCAAATAAAAATAGGACTTGCACAAAGCGGGAGAAACTAAGAAGTGCGGCCTTTGTGTGAGTCTATCGGCGAGATCAATCAGCACAGCTGGTTCGTTTTTAATTCTGCCTGCCTCACTTTACTCCCACTGCTCCGAAACACACTTGAAATTGTCAAGGCCAGACAAACACAAGCTTCAATTAAATCCACTTTGACTCCCTTCACACTCGGAGGTGCGTTGCTTTGCTTTGAGAAAGGTGTGCCTCCACACAGACACGCACACACACGCCCACACGCACGCTCGGACGCAGACACTGTGCTGACCTGCCTGAGAAGCCTAATAGAACACGCTGGCAGATGTGTCACGGGAACAATTCACCTTGCCATCTGTTTTGCGGCGCTTCATCGCCAAATCCTTCCCTCTCTGTCCCGCAATCAAGGACAGAATGAAATACAAGTCCCATTATGTGGAAGCGGCTAATAATGCATTATCAATTAGTCCCCTTGGCTACTGATCGATGCTTAGCAGGTGGTACAAGGCCATTTCGTTCATTTAGGACTATATTGTCCTCTTCCCCTGATTCTCTTATTTCCCCCTGTTCATTAGATCAGGCTCGCAGGCCTATCAGGTTTTGCTTAAATTGCAGCAGGGCCGTTCTTCAATATTCCATTAAAGATCATGTTTAATTACTGTTGTGCTGCCCCAGCGCCATTAGGAAGACTCTTGTCCTGGATTCACCTGAATTTTGACGATGTGAGCTGCTTGCTGCTTTCATATTTTACTAAATGTCACTCATGTTAAGGGACCCCCTGTAAGCCTCCTGTAAAGGTAAAAGGTATTTATCAGCATCCATGTTGTTGACCTATACAGGCTGGGAGAGAGGAGGAAAAAATGTGGACTGCAGCGACAGGGGGTGGAATTTGGAGGGAGAGAGGTGATTGGCTGCTATAATACCACAGATAAGTATTGTGGTATTAAAATAAAGGTTACAGATCATTTCAGCTAAGCTGAGCTTATCTCCCCCTTAGATCAGAAATTAAATATGTCATCACATTACAATCCAGGATCTAGTCAATCAGAAAATACATATTTCATACAAATGAATCCTCGCTGGTGTGCAGGCGCAGGGGTTAGCCCTGTGGTGGCATAACAGATTATTAGTTATATTCAGAAAACTGATAGATGGTTTTAAAAGATTTACCGACGACGTCACAGGCAGTATTTAGACTTCAAAGGATTGACAGAGGACAGGAGCCGGGGCTGATAAACCTGGGGGTTGTAGGAAGGGGTTATATTTCCTTATAGAGGTTTAAAATGATACCTGGAGTATAAAAAGGAGACACATTGAAGAGTTTATGGATACGGTGCACATGATTCTACTGTAAACCCTAAGAAATTCACTTTCATCAAGTAGAAGGCAAATGTGTAGCGTTTGATTATTTTCTCCATCTTCCTCTGTTTTCATTGTAGAAGCATTGTCGACATCCGGTTCAATCAACAAAGAAAATATAATCTCCCCCACATCTTTATCAGGCAGTTGCCGAGGTTTATTGAAATAGGAATGTGAAATGCATGTATTTTCCACCTGAGAGGGTTTGCTGCAGAGGTGACAACGCGACGCGTGGATCAAAATCGTTTCCATCAATGCTGGCAGATGAAACGCAAACACAATCAAATCAGCCTGGCCCATACAACAATCTTCCGCTCAAATGCCAATCTCCCTTCTCCTCATCATGCGTCTGATGAGAAATCATAGTGTGGGAGAATCTCCTAATCTATGCAAACACACTGTCAGCATTGATTTGTTCGGAGGGGATATGTCTTTATTAGGACTCGCCAGACGTCTCCGTTTCTCCGGTTCTATAAAGGATGACCTGGGACAGACAGCGAGCCGGCCGGGGCTTTGGAAGCAGTCACAGCCATAACAATTGAGATAAGTTACTGAGGACAGGTAATGAGAACCGATAGACTCGAGGATGGATCGATATCGGACATTGATACCAGGAGAGGAAGGACAAATTGTGACATCTCTTTCTTTTCCCATGTTCAAAGGAGCTTTTGAGACATGTGGCCCTGTGTGTATATGTGTGTGTGTGGCGGGGGGACACTGATGTGTTAGAGGGGGTCCAAAGCCTTCACCGAATATAAAGGGGCTCCAGTAACTGTAACAGCAGTGCAGCTCTTTTGTCCTTCCTGCACTTCAATAAACAGACCTGTCTGATGAGGGCAGAGGTCACGTCTTTTGTAGTCGCTTATCCACATGTCATGTTTTCTGCCTCCTGAGCTTCGACCACTGAGCCGTCTGACTGAAACAAGTCTGCACTTCAGACCTGGGTCAGTTATTAATTTATAACCTTCCCATTACTTTGACGTTTGGTCTGAGTCTGCCGGGAGCGGAGCTTGCTGAGTACTGCCTCTGCCGTGCTCGGGCAGACCGCTCCACCTCTGAAAGCAGCCGCATTTCTGATCATCGCTTCAGCTCGGTTCCGCCGCGTGACGGTGAAGGGATTATCGACTGTGGCTTCCGCTCTCTTTGATCGGTTTGTTTTCCCCATTTGATAACCTTTAGTAACGAATCCATGCACAGAAGTCATTAGGATAGCGGGAATCCCTCGACATTCGCAGCGGAGATATCACAGATGCAGACGAAAGGTTGCGCTGCTGATCAGGCGTGCATGCGGAAACAGGCAGTCTGGTTTGACTTTCAACTTATGTTGCAGACGTAAGTCTCAAAATCTGTTTCTCACTCGCAGGAGGTTATCAGATTTAGCGGTTTTAAATAAAACAATTACTTTAAAGATTATGAGCAGGAAAATTCACATTGCGCTATTTGTACTTTAAATGAACTAATCTTGATATGACTTCATAGCTCGAGTGGGTGTAACTGTCTATCAGAGTGTACATGTTATCTTATACTGTGGTATTGACACATGTTGGGATTGGTTAATTAGTTAATCCCGTTGGTCAAATACCCACAAATCAAGCTACATTGATGCAAATATAATAAAACCCACTGTTGCCATAAAGCTGTCCTGCTATTGATTGATTTCATTACCCACACCAATCTAATACACCCAGAGGTGTTGTCTCATGGTGTATCATCGTATTGCTCAGTGCTATTTGAAGAAATGAGAATTATTATTCTACTCAGTAGATTTAGATAAATTTAACCTTCTTCTGCTCCATGCTGTGGCCATGATTCATCTTTATCTTTGATACTGTGAGCATCCAATAAATAAAAAAATTGAATCCTGAAGTGGGTAAAAGAGCCCCTCTGTACGCTGCTCCCTCTGCCTTAAACCTTATGCAGTTACTGTAGATCTAAAATAGCTAAATTTGGCCTCTTTGTGTATTCAAATCATTGCTGCACAAACTGGGTGCTCTCTCTCTGGCTTCTGATGTTTTGGGGAATTTTACACTCTGAGTGTGTTTGTCTTGGTTATTGTTTTGTATCAGCTTGTGTTAGACAACTGTTTTCGGATTAAATCTTTTGCACAGTTGTATTAGAAAAGATATGCATTTATAATCCTGTTTCTGTTTAACTCACATTTGTGGCTTAATTACAAGGTTTAATATAAATAAGCATGTAACCCTTACTTTTCCCTGACATGTTTAATGGATGGTTAAAAGGCAACTTTACAGGCTGAGCAAATCTTGCAGGTTGCAGTCTGTTTTTCTTTGTTAATGGATAATTAAGCTCTCACACATGCAGTGCTAAACCAATAGCCCAACTCTACCCAATCTATAAGACTATATGGCTATTACACAATGCTAATACATGAATGGTAGTTTGAGCTATCAGTCTGCCTCTTTACTGCCTAATCAAACTGTACGTGTGCTTCACTGCTGAGAGGCCACTCATCCATCAAACAGCCAAAAGAAGATTATCATGTCGAACACAGAACAGCAGAACGTGTGAAACCATCTTTAGCAGTGGCTCTTGACTGTGATTTGCCTACATGTCATTTCTATTATTTTATTGTTGGAATTAAGAGCATTAACTCCATCTGCGGCTTTAATTTACATAACAAAGGAACAAGTGTCCTTGATGAGAATCCCAATCAGTTTGAGCGCGCCAGCCGATGAAACCGAGGCTGAAATCTCAGGGGCTTCTTGACTGTTGCTGGCTGGTCACACGGGTGCACAGTGTGTACATCGCTGTCTTTGTTAACAGGAGGAACAAACATGGATTGTGCTCAGTGTGAAGCACAGGGGGAAGAAAAAGAAACACAACCACTGTGAGTCAGGTAGGAAATGTCTCAAGTTTCTTTTAGAGGATTGGGTTATTTTGAGAAGGTGATTTTTCAGAGTTACACTGGGTATGGATTGTCAATCAATTTTTGTCAACTTGGGCAGGTCTCCAAACTCCTCCCTCCTCCCTCCTCAAGGCACGATGTTGATATCAGGCAGCTTCTGGAGTGACAGAAGTCCTGGTTGCCTGGCAACAGGTGCGAGTTTCGAGTCTGGTGTGACTGTGACGACCAGGGTGAGAGGACGGCCTGAGAAGCCTGTACTGCGCGTGCACACACACACACATGCAGCTTTACCGTGGTTGGATATGTGCGCCTCACATGTTTCTTGCAGGAAAGGGGGGATTAGAGGGAGCCATCAGTAAACTCCTCGGGGCAGTGCTGACATTAAACAGCACAAGTGTTTGAGAGATCAATGTGGGTACCTTGGAGCAGCCATACCTCTGGACAACCACGTGTCCTTCATGACTGCACAGCACCACATATGAAACATTCATCATCAAAGGCAGCGGGAACACAGCGTGATGTGGAGAGCAGCGAGGAGGCCTTGGAACTTCACAGGGTTTCTGAAGACGGAGCCCCTCCGCTGCTGCAGGGGTCTGCGGCACCCCGCCATGACAGATTTGTTTCATAGACAAATAAATGCTGACTATAACGGCTAATAACCACATGGCAAATGGTCCATCATCATTAAATGTTGGCAGAACACCGTTGCATTGGTAATGTGATGTTCCCATAAACCCGGTCGCAGTTTATTGGGCACATCATGTTCTTGACAAAACTTGCTGTTGACAAAGCGCAATTCATTTTCCCCGTATCACAGCTAAGCCGCCGGCTCCACCACGTCTCCCACTGCAGGCTGCATAAAATTCAGAAACAACTAGTATCATAGAATCTGTGTGTTCACACACACCTAAATAACCAGCTTAATCCGAGTTTACATGAACCGTAGTCACCCGCATGATTTATTTTTTTAGTTTTTGACATCGCAGTGAGAGGACAGGCAGGCAGAGAGGAGCTTTGCTGTGAATATGTCTGAATTTGAAAAATGGTCAAACAGTCAGTGGCGCAAACAGACCTTTTGAGACTCCGTGTTAGTTTCAGTTCGACCTTGGATGGATTTCATTTAAATATTGCTCCGTGTAATGATCTCTCATTTCGTCCTGCCGCTCTGCTGTCACATTGTCTTCAGTCTTTTGTCATGCACATGCGTTCTTGTTAAAAGCTGATTAAAAACTAGGTTATCCATGTAGTACATGGCAGAGAAACCAGCATTCAGAAGAAACCAGGTTTGTCTGATCTTCAATCCAAATCATGGAAAGCAGGTTTCTAGTTTACGTGACATTTAAGGGTTTATTGGAGAAAACCTCCTGTAATCTAGTTAATTAAGTGCATATCAACAGTAATACAAGGAAAGAACAAGTTTGCTCACAGAAATGCAGTAAAATAAATGTCTTTTTACTGCATGTCATGGCTCGCCAAGGATTTAAATATACTGGTGGCTTGCAGATTTTGACCAGTTATTTAAAAAATTCACCAGACAAAACCACTTTCGTCCCTCAAAGGATTGTTGATACTGGCAGCGCTTTGAATTTGTAACACTCCCCTCGACAAGTGCTAATAAAAAAACACAGGAAAGAAGATAGTGCTGGGAATTGAACAAATTGTATCAGTGTTGACTCACTGACAATCTTTTCTTAATAATCCAAATCCACAAGCGCTCCCTTGTGTGTTCGCTCGCTTTTCACAAAACAAGAAATTAATGTTTCACACGGTTATATTGCCATTATTCAGAAGAGCCTGATTCCAGAACGACTCCAGCTTCAAGAGCTGTGCCGAACACACGAGGTGAAACACGTCGCACGACAGAGGACGTGACGAGCTGCAGATTCTTCTCCCACATGCCTTCAACACAAACTCCGCTCTATGGAAATACTCACACATCAATCAAAGCCTTGGTGTGGGACATTCATTCATAAACTAGATCAAATCAAGTGTCAGGCTGAAACGTTAGTTGTCCCCATGACACTTTTTAGACAAGGTATGCCTACATTTGGTGAGCAGCTGCATGTTAATTCCAAACCCTGAAGACCAGGTGGATGAAATGTTAGTGCAGCGAGCTCTTTATCTAAGACATAAGACATAAAAACAAAGAGACAAAGCCTGTATATGAATTGATACAGTCCTGCTTTACTTCCCTTTGTGTATTTGTGTGAACGTGTGCAGACACTGATGGGTCTGTGTGTCTTTTCTGTGTAGTTCTCAGTTGTTTTGTCCATTATGGCTCCAAAGCTAGCACGGATTAGCGTGTTTGTGTGTGTATGTGTGCGCGCGTGTGTTCCCGCTTCCCAAAAAAAAAGCTGTAATTTCCGCGGGTCTTGTCCCAATCAGTTGTCAGGCTGTGAATGGGTGGTGTGCATTTGCCCATCGCTGCTGAATCACACATCAGTGTCATACATGTTTATGACACTGATGGCGGAGGCGGGGGATTGCAGCACAACAGAGAGGAAAAACAAACAGGTCTCCAAGGTGATCGAGAAGATTTCTGAGACTGAAACCAATGTGCTTATTATGAGACTGGCAGGCTAAATAGGCTGGATGATGAGCCAAGAGCCTGATGGAGCAGAGTAATCACTGGCAAATTGCAAACCTTACTTTCAGCACGCAAACACTTTACATGATGTATCTATGGAGCCGCACATGTCACAGATCTGCCACGAACAGCGTCCAAAAGCGGTGAAAACTCTGCTCATTTTGAGCCAAAATTAGAAAGGGAATGAAGAGTTTAGATGGGGATCAGACACTTTTGGTTTGCCGTACCTGTGGCCGGGTCAACGGTCCGCTCAATCAAGTGGTCGTCCTGGTGCACCCACTCGCCGTTGCACTTGAAGTAGATCTGCGTCGCCGGGGTGGAGCGGCAGGTCAGCGTCACGGGCTTGTTCTTCACGATGTACTCGTCCTCAGGCTCCACCAGGAAGTGAGGTAACAGGTCAGAGAAGGCGGCGGGAAGTGTTGCAGTGGCGACGTGCTCGGAGCCTATGGAGAATAAGAGAAGCAGAGATTTTAGAAGGATGCCAAAAAAAAAGCTTTTAAGTTTTCAAGTTGTCATGATGGCAGGAGCTGACTCCTTGCTGTTGTGACTGCCTTGACTAGTGAGCGAAAATGCAGCTGACACCAAATTTCTAATGCAGAGATTTGGCGTCCTTGTTGAATTGAGGCTCATGCATATGCATAAGACAGAGGCAGAAGAAGACAGAGGCAGATGGACAGACAGAGTGAAGAAGAGAGACAGGGCTGTGCGGGAGGAGAGTTGGCACTGACAGAGCTCGGCCTTGTGAGCTCTTGGCCGGGTCGGAGGGGTAGCGGAGTCCACGTCTTTACTCCAGCTCTTAATCACAGCCCTTTAACATCACCGGTGATGGACCGACAGCCATAAATCCCGTCTCAGCGACTAGGCCACTTCACACTGTGTTATACGGCTCTTCAAGCGGGTCTCTAACTCCACAGACATTAAGAAAGAGCAGGTACTTTAGAGATGACTGACAGCTAGACAGCCAGTTAAGTTGAAATCACTTCCTATATACGGTAGAGGTCCTTTTATTCCTCCGCAATCTTATGACATATAGCAGATGTGGAGGAAGAGGAGGGACCTTCCATCTTCACGGCGCGGATACCAGCGCTGTCCTTCAGGGGGACAATGCTGCGATTTACAGCAAACTTCTCGCTCAATGAAAAATGCTCAACACAAACACTGAATGACACAATGGAGCCTACAGCGCACACATCCCTCCTCCGTGAAACACTCTTTCTCTCTCTCTAAACATATTAGCCTTGTGCGAGAGATAGTGAGAGGACACAGCAGGAAGAGGGAAATAACCTCTTTACACCGCCGACACTCAGGGGAGACCAGTAAATCCCAAAATAAAACCCCTTTATAAAGGAGTGTAATATTAATTTACTGCCCTGAATCCAATATGGCTGACAGACCGGGCATTAACAACCTTCTCCATCACTCCCTGTGCAGCAGGAGAGGATGGGAGTCCACATCTCTCATAATGAAACGGCAACACTCACGCTGACCTTTCTCTCCTCCCTCGCCCAGCCGTCGTTCATCCATGCAGCTTGCCGATGCCCCGGTCAGGAATAATATTACGTTGCGTCATAAACACCAATCGTTGGATAAAGATATTATCTGTCAGTTCCACCCCCACTACACATTATATTAATGTCTCTCTTTCTTCTCCTGTTTTTCCTTCACTCCTGTGTGCTGAGTTGCTAATTCATCAGGATGAGATACAGCGAAGCATGCCGCTGCCGCCGCTGCTGCTGAACCCCATTAATGTTTCGTGTACATGTTTAACTCTTAATGAAAACTAAATGTTCTGTGTCCAATGAACGACATACATCACTTGCTGACACTTTGCCTCTTTCCCCATTTTCCGAGCACATTTTCTTACTGCAACACATTTGCAGAGGAGAGAATGTCATTAATATGGCAGCTTCCTATTCAGGACTACACAGCCTAACATTATTTACTATGTATGTGAGTGTGTGTGTCTTGTCTCATGGTGTTGAGGAAAAGGCCACAGTTCATCATGAATAGTGAGCATAATTGCTCTAACGGAGAGCCAAAACTTTGCTAATAAACAGCGTGGGACCAGCAGGTCAGGTTACTTGAAAGTGTGTTGGTCCTAATGATGGCGGCTCCTTCTAATGGGCCGGCTTCCAGCTTTGTGACCGCAGCCATTAGCTGGCCGGGCTGACCCTCTGTACTCCCCGCAGACTGAAGACGACAGCTCACTAAAACAGTGGGCGAGACTCACCTCACACCTGCCAGGTTAATCATCTCATAGAGGACAGATGATGTTGAAACTGAGAGTGAAAGCGAAGCCACCTGAGACGCTGACGAGTCCCGCGCTTGATGAGCTCCTGATGTTGTTAACTCGCCGCTGGCTTCTCATTTGCAGGGGTCACATTCAACATGAACTCTCAACTTTTGATGATGTTTCCAATTTGTGTTTGTGTGCACGTGCGGTTGCGTGTGTCGCAAGGGGTGGGGGTTAGTCTTGCGTTTTAGTACATGCACTTTAGGTTAATGAGGTTAAACACGTAATTTCTTTTGAGAAGTAAATTGTCATTTTATGGGAGTGCATTCTAGTCACGCACCGCTTTATATCAATCCCATAATGGAGGGCTGATGCGTAGTAAATTGGCTTAGATTATTGTCACGACACAATGTACTTCAAAGTCAACGTGCACGCACACACACACACACAGGGAGTATCAGCCACTTAACAGACTTCTTGCAGGTCAATGCACAAATCAAATAGACATACAGCAGCACTACGGGCACTGCATTAGATTCCACTGAATGTAATTGGCTAAAGCCGCCATTAGCTGTCAAATGCATCTGAGCCCATTGCCAGATCATTTAGCACACACACAAACAACAACCGCTGGTCGCTAAATGTCTCCCTTGTTGATTGTTCGGCCAATGAAGATGATTTAATTGATACAACACGCTGGATGTGTTGCTGGGGCCCAGTAAGCGTTACGTAACGCGTGCATTCCTCCACGTCTTCATGAGCAGAACCCGGCGTTATAATTTGGATTTATTTTTTCTTTCACACATCAGAGGTTGTGACACGGTATTTGTCTGCAGCTGTTGTTCTCTCGAGAGGCCGCTCAACTGACCTCACGCACGCGCACATCCGCACGCGCACATACGTACAAACGCAACAAGGGTGCACCAGGTGTCAGTGTGCTGAGCCATGATGTCCAGGGCAGATTTCCTGCTATGCACAGACCCCGCGTCTCATCTGCCCAGCTGACCACATCAACTCCCAAGTCAGGGAGGGAGCACGTCCACGAGAGGAGGAGGTGAAGAGGCGGTTACGATGCGGAAAATCTCCAAAATATGTATTTAAAAATCAGGAAAAGTCAGATTCCTGTAACCGCTGGAGCTATATATGCACCCACCGCCATGTTCTGAAAAGCACGCGGGACGAGATCTTTGTAGCAGCTTTGGAAACGTCTTTTGTTACCTCCATCTTCAATATTTCAGAATGATTTTTACTTCAATGTCACGTACTGTCTCACTTTCCAGGATTCAGATTCTTTTTTGTATACACACAAACCTCAAGTCGTATTTTGAAACCCGCTCATCCCCACTTCTCCTCTGCTCGCCTCGCTGTGCCACGTACTGTCAACTTGTGTTACTGCCATTTGTAAAATAAGCATTTATTTTTTAATTTCACTCCTTATTATCTACTTGGAGAACAGAATTGCTGAATGTGCCACAGTGTGAGGATGTCAGCAGGGAGAAAAGCCAGAGCTGGAGAGAAAATAACCCTCTTTTGTGTTCCTCCCTCATGGCACCAACACATCGTGTGCCCTTTGGAGCCAATTACGATTTTTTTTTTTTTTTTTTTTTTTTACAACGTCATGTCCCCAAAGGAAAGCATCATTGAGCAATCACTGGGCATAATTTACATCACAGTGATGAACAGCAGCTATAACAAGTGTTTTATGACACCATCAGCGCCTTACAATGTCCTCTGAAATTAATTCAATTAAAATTACTATCCAGAATATTAAACCATTTCATGTTTAGCTGCCATTAACAACAAAGCCAAGATCAAATATGTCACAATCACTTTGTTGGCTGATGTTTTCTCGTCAGTGCTTGGGTTTGTCAAGTGGATTTCTGGATGCTTTTATACCTCTGACTATCTTTATGTCCTTATCACTACAAACATAACACATGTACATTAGGGTTCCACCAAGAGCAGCACTGTTCTCTTACAACATTAACGTTGGCTGCGATCAAACGCAGGAAAATAAGCAAAAATGGGATGAGTGAAAAGAATGAAAATGAAAAAAATAAAAGAGCTCCATCCACCTCATATATAATCTGGAGCACAGCTGACTGATGTATGTTTGTTCCCCTGGTGACAAATATTTACTCCTCCACATGTCTGGGGTTTGGAATATGTTTTTCAATGAGACAAGCATGCTTCAATAAGCACTGCTTGAACCACGCATGCATTCTTTGTCAAAAACACACACAACCGCCTGTATGGTGTGCACACACACATACATTCGTGGAGCTGAAACACACACACAAAAAGCTACAGAAAACATGCACTTGTACGGAAAACATAGACTGCACGCATGCAGAAAAAAAGAAACAAACAGCTTTCTCTCAATCAATGGGAGGCACAGAATCATGCATGCAATCAAAAATGGAGGTTTGCTCAGAAATGCTCAAACACCAACAAATTCAGACACCATACAATATCCGTGGTCATTACAGTTGGTCTGGAAAGCAATCAATCACCGGCAGTGAATACACACTCGTATAGGAATGAGCCAGATGCATTAAATAAACATGTCGGGGAGATGGCACCCATGGCAGCCCGAACTTAATCACGTCACGTTTGCATCAGTGGTGAAGGATGCAGAGAGGTTTAAAAAAAAAAAAAAAGTAGAAATCAGGGAATGAAGGACAAAAGGAGAGGAGGGGACTGGGAGGACGGGACTCTCACACATGCCACATGTGATATTATTACAATCTTATCCCATTTAAATGAATAGTAAATTGGCTGCTAAGCATGTACATCGATGCAGGGCTGTACATCTGTGTGCATATATTAATTCAGGACACTCACACCACACAGCCTACACTGTTTCCTGATGAGAATATTTCCATGATAGACGCTCTCCCGGAGCTCAGGTCACTTCGTTGCCATCAAAAGCTGCCAACATAAATCATCTCTACTCAAACAGGCAGCACTTTGAATGATTAAACGCTGTTTTTCTGAATGTCATTAAACAGTTTGCCAAGAAAAGAAAAAAGTTGAAGCTGTTAGTTGTGTAAATATGATGCACAGCAACACTATTAATGAGCCTAACACCTTTGAACAGGAGTTTACACATCTGCTTATTCCGGTTTGTGACTTTTATTTATTATTTTTTCTTGTCATCTATTTGAAGCAACACCCCAGCAGGGGGGTCCAAGCAGGGAAGCGACTCCGTGCCGTCTACCTTTGCCACCAGCGCTGACGCTCCCCGACACCTTTGCTTCGTTCGCCTTTCAAGGTGACGGCGTCTTGAAAGGCACATTTGCCTTGAAAGCTATGAGACCATTTTAAGTTGCTGTCAGTGTAAAAGAGCTCACATTTTGAGAACTCCGCGCTCAGTGACAGAGGCAGCATGTGTGTGAATATATTTGTCTGTGCAGATGTGCATGTTTGTGGAAAAGTGTGTGACTAAACGGCTCAAAGCGATGTTTAACAAGATCAACAGCTGGGAGCCTGAATTTGTGTACACGACAGCGAGAGTGCTAACGCGAGACAAATCTATGTTTTTGATTCAAAGCGTCGTATGGCCAGACCTGCGGTTTAGAAAGCTCACATTCCTATTCTTAGAAGCATCATTAACATTGTGTGGACTAAGAGTCTCCAGATTGGATGGAGTATTCATATTCATCACTCAAGTGCCACAGCTGATGCTTTGTCCCCATTCACTTCCAGATGTTTCCCCACACAATCCAGTTTCATGGCTGAATCAGCCTCTCAAACTCAAATCACTTTTCTATAGGAGCAGTTTAATCACTGGCTGAGACTCTCCAATAAACTGGATCCTGCACTGCATAATTCAGTGACTACACTAAGTTGCGTATTTTACTGAAGCTACACATATGATGTCCCGTTTCATTACGAATCTTAGGGCATTGCAAATTAAGTATGACAGCGTTTAGCTGCTTTGTGAAAAAAATAAACTTTTGATCAAGGCCTCGTATTAAGTAGCATCTCCTCAAGAGATGAGGAGCTTAGAGTTTAAACTGAAAATACATAATTCAAATCCAGAGCATGGCAAAGATCGAGTTGCATTATTAGTTAGAAATGTGCTTCTCTTTGAGTGTTTGTGTCTAAAAATAATTTCTGGTCTTCAAAACAGCATATTAGGCAGAAGAGAAATCATTCAGAAACCTCCATAACGTCTCCGCTTTACAAAGCTTTCTCTAGCTATTAAATGTGTGGCGCCCTCGGAGCATAAGGTCACTTCAACCAAACAAAATATTCTACTGAAACACAAAAAAAATTAGATCCTTCCACACAAGTCTTTAAAAATGAATTCATCTCAAGAGGCTACAGAACATACTGAAATATAAACAGCAAGGTAAAGCCTGTGCAGACACAGAAACACTTGATAGATTTAGCTCATTTCAGAGGTAGATTCAAAATGCCTCGCTTGAGCAAAACTCAGGATTTAAGTGCCTCGGATTCTTCAAAGCTTCACCTCTTCGGCGCTTCAGTGCATGATGCTTTTCAAAAGAGTCACAAAGATTTAAACACATTTTGACTAAATAACTACATCCAATCCTCAAAGGAACTGAAGACATTCGGCGCTGTCAGGAGGGCCAGACACAGTCGCGGTCTTTGCCATCCAAGGCACGCACGGGCTCACGGATTTGTCGTCCCCTTACGCTTAGCCGGAAACGAGGTTATCCTGAAGGAAGTTGATTACAGGACTCAGCGCAGGCTCGGGATGGAACAGAAACGCAGACAGAGAGGAAAAGGAGGCATTCTTAAATCTTTGAAATGGATGTTAGGAAATAATGGGAGGAAGGAGGAAGGAAAAGACAAGAGACAATTTAGATTACCAAGTTAATCCTTTAATTAGCGGATATGCCTGCAGCGAAAATGAACGGTTTCACACACTGCGTTTTCTAACTGTGGAGCAATTCGAACCGCAGAAAGTGAGGAGACTGCCACGATGATCAAGAGCCATAAACCTAAAAATAATGGAATGTCAGTATCGCTGGTAATCTATATTGTTTATGATACTGGAGAAACCGAACAAAACACTACAAATTGCAAGTCAGAGCTGAAACCAAACTTGCTCCATATCCCATTACAAACATAGTTACTGTAAGAGCTTTACAATTAGATGAAACGTGTTCCCTTTCAGCTGATGTGGCAAACGTCCACAGGAAATGCACGACCAGTTCAGGGACTGTCCAAAGAATTTGGCAAACGCTCAGCAGCGAAGGGAGCGTATGGAGCTGCTGATCCTGGCAGCCGCTCCATAAAGTTCCTCAGCATGTTCCAAAAGGCTTTGACACAAACCGATGTAAACGTGAGGCCCCCCTGCGACACTTGTCAGCCATGTCAACCTGCCAATTCCTTTCTCTTCCTCCTCCTCCTCCTCATCTCATCATTTATCCTCCTCCCGGTGAAGATCTGGGTAGAAAGAAATAGGGGATGACTCCCTCTATCTAATTAGTGTGACGGAGCATGGAGGCTCCTCAGCGTCAGACAGAGAATTAGAACGCAACGTGAAGATATGATCCATAACAAGGCTGAGATAAAGCATCACCTGTTCAACTCCAATTACTGTAACAAAATGCCGGCACAAACTTCCCAATTTAACAAGCCACCAGCCCTTACTGTAGCGGTGACACACTGTACCACTGGGCTCACCAACTGTATAGTGTAAAGATAAAGGAAACGTGTGCTTAAGGACAAAAGGGAAGTCTCACTGGTTGAGAGTTTGTAGTCTCATTAAAACTACTTTGTCTTAACAAGACTGAGACGCCATTAAAATGTGATCTGGCTCTGGATATCATATCTGGATAAGGAAAAGGGTGTAATATAAGAACACACTGGGAAAGATTGCAGTGGTCTTGCTCACACTGTGATTGGATCTCAGCAAGGTGTGCAAACCCTACAGATTCTTACGAAAAACAAATGCTGTACAAGTTGAAAGGTCACGAACATTAAGCTTTTCCTGTTAGCTTACAGGTGCCAAATTGGCCACGTGTCCAGTTCATACTCCAAACAACTGGGGGCAGCATAGATCACTATGAAGTTGCAGTGTCCACCCCTACCGTAAAAAACAAGGAAATGCAGTCTCAACACTACACACAGCCATGTTTGATCTAAGGTCAGAATTTTAGTTTAAATGAAAGGCCTCTGATTGGATGTCGTCAATTCATATATTAAAACAGATATCAGATGTTAAGTCTTTAAATATACAGTCTAACCCAATAGTTAGCCTGCTCATATTTGCTAATTAGCACTGAATGCAAAGTATAGTTGAGGTTTTTGGGAAAGTCATTAGATCTGAAGGTATATTTGAACCAATGATGGCAGTACAGGAAAAGTCAGGGTTCACCAAAGTCACTAGGATTCATCCTCTGGGGCCCATGAATGTCTGCACACAATTAATTGGCTATCTATCTATCTATCTATCTATCTATCTATCTATCTATCTATCTATCTATCTATCTATCTATCTATCTATCTATCTATCTATCCATCCATCCATCCATCCATCCATCCATCCATCCATCCATCCATCCATCCATCCTCTATACCGGCCCCCCCTTTTGGGGTTACAGGGGGGCTGGAGCCTATCCCAGCTGTCAACGGGCGAGAGGCGGGGTACACCCTGGACCGGTCGCCAGCTGATTGCAGGGCAACACTTAAGACAAACAACCATTCACACTCACACTCACACCTAGGGGCAATTTTAGAGTCACCAATTAACCTAATGAGCATGTCTTTGGTCTGTGGGAGGAAGCTGGAGTACCCGGAGAGAACCCACACATGCACGGGAAGAACATGCAAACTTCACACAGAAAGGCCCCGGCCGGGGATCAAACCGGCAACCTTCTTGCTGTGAGGCACACGCACTACCTGCTGCGCCACCGTGCTGCCCGCTATCCATCCAATAGCAGCTATTTCAAACTGGTGGAGCGGTGGACCAACAAACCAGCAGACATTGGCATCCTTAGAATCACAGCACCAGCGTGGCTAAAAATAGTTTTTACTCATTAAGCAATAAAAACACAAATGCATGTGTGAAGTCATTTGTAGCAGCCTTCATCTCTTGCATCCACCAAATTCCAGAGACTAAAAACAACTTCAGACATGTGACGGCAGCTATCAAAAGACAGTTTACCATAGTGTCACATGTTCACAAGCAGCAGAGACTCACATCCAGAGGCTCTGGACCTTAAAGAGTAACTGGGAATTATGTAGATAAGCGTGAACCTGACTAGAAACATAAAGACAGAACTATATCTGACAAGACTTTCCCTCCAAAGCAAACCAAAGCACATTTGAACTCGACGTGTGTGCAGGATATCGGTCGAAGGCAGAGGCAGTGAGCGGAGGGGGAAACTCATTTCAACCTGAACAGATTTCTGCTTTTCCTCTCCATTTTTATTATATATATACACACACATACATACATATATATTTTATTTCACCTCCTTCCAGTCCTCCTGACATCACAACCAAAAGCAAAGACACACTGACAGCTGTGATTTAGCAATGCATGAATATGAATCTGTTTTGGAAGAACATCATTCCTCAAAACACACTTACTCCTCCTCCTCCTCCATTTCAACTTAATCGAGCAAAAAAAAAAAAAAAGAGTTTTCTTAAGCAATTTAAGGAATTAAAATTACACACGAAGCACTATTTTTAATTTGGTGCGCAAAATTAAGCCCTGAGTGTGTGACAGCAGCCACATGTAACATTCACACCAGCTAATGCCAAAAAACTAACAAACAAAAAAAACAAAAAACAACACTGATCCGGATAATGTCCCATCAAAAAGGCAGCGACGGCAGCTGGTTCAACAGCTTATCCCCCTCACTTGAGAATGACTCATGTTACTTGGCCTTTATCTGTGCGTTGGTAATCACCCCAGTAATATGTACATGACTTCACACGTACTTGTGTACATTAAGATTGCTGAAAATTAAATAGTAACCCTGTGTACCAATAAGCGAATAACAACAATAATGTTTCAGGCCAATGTGCAGTCACTGCAGACGTCAGTGAGGTGGGAATGAAATAAACTGAACAGGGTTCAAAAAAAAAATGGTGGCAGGATAAGAGGAAGACCAGCTGCTCGCCAAGAGATCCAAATAAAATAACCTCTTCCTAAAATGGAGCTGATGGTGCTACTTGTTTTTCCTCCCAGACAGTCTAATTTCTTGTGCTTTAACAACACTGAAGCTGGTAGAAAAGAGGGAAGAGATGGTGCCACACTTGAGCACAGAGCTTGTTCTGCCTTAACCCTGCAGATCAGATGTAATGTTATGGGCTTTAAGCTACTGAAGGCTCTGACTGCTGATGCCTACACAACGTAATTCCCCACACCTGTGACAGAAAAACCCCTAACACCTCGCCTTAAGAAAATAAATGCATTATTTTATCACATCGATGTAGGGATACTAAAAAAACTGTTTAGAGCAGTTTAAAACAGAAAATCTGTGATTACCAGGAGGAGCAACTGGATTCAGTGACAGATATAATGTTTATTTCCCATATGTATTTTTTAAAGGATAAGGATTATGATATTCTGTAACGTTAGCCCATCTCCCCTTTCCTAAATTATTTCCTAAAACAGCTGGGCACTGAATACAAGAATAAATAGTGCATTTGTTGGGTACTATTTTCAGCCGTGGATTAATACACATTTGATGAGCTAGTGAGTGTTTATGGTCCCACGACAGTGTACCCCATGTACACATTGACTCTATAAATACAATGGCCATGTTCATGGTAATGAAGGAACATGTTACCGTGTGGCTTTCTGATGTGTTGTAACATTTGCTTTGCGCCGTGCACTGAGGAATAAGCTACAGTATATCAGGTTTTGGATAAAAAGTGAAAAATATGTGTTAGTAGGATCATTTCACATTTAAATAGATCATCAAATTTATCCTTTAGAGCCTTTATTTTATTGAACTAACAAGACCATTGTACAAAAATACTTTATCAAAAGGTGAACATGCGTTAAAAGATTTATGTCAAAAGTAAGAAATACTCATACTGAACAATGACCCTTGTACATAACATGAAGAGGCAAGAAGCATTTTAATGTCGTAGCGGGTCCACGGGGTGCTCAGGCTAACTAATTTATATACTGCTGGGTAGTCTGAAACTCTGATCATGCATCGTGTGTTTTTCCTATAAATTGTATGTGAAGTCTTAATCTATAAAGGCAAAAAACAAGCCTCTTGGAAATATAATGGAATAAAAGTGTAAAGTCTCAAACAGAGACACTCAAATACGCAGCAAAATGCCAATACATCTCAACCACAGCAGTACTTAATACTCAATACTTCCCTCCTCTCGCAGGGGACGAGAGCCTGTGTGTGTCTGAGACAGATAAGCAGCACACGGGGATCCTCCTCCTCCTGCGCCGCAACGGCAACTGATGATCTTCTGACAGATGATGTGATGAGGTGGGACAGCGCCGCTACGCTGCTAATAACACCTCACCACAAATAAGGGCTGAAGACATGCACCGTCTGATAACAAGGGAGCTGCTCTCATTGTACAGGAGTCTTTAATCTCTCTTCTTATTTCCTACCCTGCGCTCTTATCTAATTTGATTGGATAATTTTAAGCATTTTAGGTGTAAAGGAGGTGACTGAAATGCTGCCCACAGTTATATGTGCTGTACAGGCTTTGCCTTTCTGCCACAGTCAATAACATTCACCTGAAAAATCACCATAAACGGGTCTTTTTCTGGATGATTGGCAGTTCTATACTCGTACTGCTTGTACATGTATTATTTTCAAGTGAAAGTCAGGACAATAAACTCTTCAGTGTAGTTGTAACACAGAGGCCAAGCTGCAGTGGGCTCATCTGAAGCAGAGGAAAATTGAATTTATAACACAATGGTCAGCTTCTTCTTTTTTCCACCTCCCTCACATTTGCAGAGGGTTTCCAGACTTATGCACAATGCACAGCTGTCCTTGAGATCCTCCCATTGACAGTCGTGCCTTTCACTGTGTCTCTGTACTGTGAATACTAAGAAAACACTATGAGGACAAATTCAGCATGTTTGGTTTGTTATTATAGCGTACATGTTGAGCACAGTAGACCTTTCTCCCGAGTTCCCTCAACAATGGCAACAATAGCTGGTTGGGGTTTTTTCTCCTCCCTGCCTTCCCAAATCCATAAAGAGCCTTGATGGCCACGCTCTACATTACAGAGACAGAAATGGCTTCCACATCCAACCCAATAATGTGCATGAACAATAGCAAAGCATTAGGTGACTGGCAATAAATATCTGAAAAGAGGCACTTTGCTCCAGGAAAATATACCAACAGAATTCAAGCTATGAGCCTGCTGGAGATATCTTATTAGGGCTGTCGACCAGTGCATATAAAGGTGTGAAGAATAGTGGCAAGTGCTTTAATGGCAAGAAAGATCATTATCTAAATTAAAAAGAGCACTTTTTATAAATTGAGTCAGAATGTCACCTTGTTCTTTCTTGCATGCCGTATAGAAGATAGAGCCCGAGTGACTAACTGCAATTAGGGCTTTTCTTGTATGACTGTAAAAGTAGCAGGAAAATGTGAGTCTCAAACTCTAGGCTCACTCTGAGAGCATTTGAATGTAATTTGGATAATGGGGTGGCATTCAAGGCTTTTTTTTGGGACCTGCTTTGAAATGCAAGGCAGGTGAGCACTCTGGCTGGCCAGGTACGAAGGAACCATCTGGTAAATTTGGTTCAAATGACAATTCAGAGTTTGAAAAGGGGAAGTGTTAGTCCTTCTAAATTTAGCATGACAGGCCTTGTTTCACTTTAAGCCACGCTGTGTCTAAATAATGAGCCACTTCCTGCTATGGACCAGTACATGGTTTGGCTTCCAGGTAACCGCCTACACACACACTTGAGGAACTGTGGGCGGACCGCTGCCAGTCTTTGTCGGTGGAGCAGGAGTGAAGGCAGGGTTTAAGAGAGTGAGGAAACCGGAGCAGAAACATTATGCACCAAAAACCATGCAATTTTTTTTATATGGACCACTGCACCGCAGCAAATACCATAACTAAATCTAAATTCTGCCCACTAAATTTTGAAGATTAAAATTAGCTGTCAGTGAGCCGTCAGTCAAATCGTTGATCTCTCAGTCAAATTGTCAAGAGGCCATTTTTTGTAATTCCCCTTCGCTGTTATCCGAAGAACCATCCAGGATGAAACGCTCTGTTTCATCACATAAACAGGCAACATTATTGATTTTTTAAGGAAGAATTTGTGAAATATGCTTTTCCTTGTCCCATCGTGTTAGATAAATAGATCAATGTTAATTTCATCACTCTGCAGCCAGTTTAAGAACAAAGATGATGTGTGTTTATCTGAGCTCAAAGAATGGGGGGGGGACTGCTAGCCTATCACTCCACCAACTCCCAAAACTGTCAACAGATATATTAGACAGTGGAGACCATAATATCAAAAAAAAAACACAAAAAAGCTTAAGACAAAATATTTAGAAGAGAGAAAACAGCAACTTAAAAAAGGAGGAGGAGGAGGAGGAGGAGGAGGAGGAACAAGTACGTTTAAAAAAAAAATGCTTCAGTCTATTAGAGCTGGCACTGAGGGGTCCGTCCAGTGAGGAGCAGCTCAAACACTTTGTTTTGCCACTTTGTCTTTTTAGGAGTTATCAGAGAGTGTGGACTGCTGCTCATAAATCATCTGTCCACAGTGATCCAACACAGTTACCAGCATCAGCTTTTTGCAAAGTCCATCATCATTATGTGGTTAATGCAGCTACATGGAGAGATGTGGGTCATATTGTGCCATGTGTGTCAGGATCAGCACACACTACTTTTTCACCTGTGAAGCTAACTTATGTGATCAAGACATTGCATTTATTGTGCAGTGAATCAGATCACGTCAGAGCCGATTAAGCACAGAGCATAAAATAATTTGGATTCTTATATGATCAAACTCATTTGACTTATATAAATGTCCTGTTCTAAAAATGCTAAAAATGAGCCAACACAGTGATACAAAACAAAGGAAGGGAGGAGTGGGAAACAACAAAGTGTAAAATAAAGATATCTCAGATAGAATTATGTTCCACAGACAACACTGTCATGTTATTTTCGCAATTTCTAAGATCCTCTGGACAAATGACTGAATTGTTAAAGCACTTGTCTTCGTGTCTCAACAGAAAAGCTGTTTTATCTGTTTTTTCCCCCTCCAAGTTTAATGATGAAACCAAAAAAAATATACTGTTGTATTATCTATTTGATACTTTACTGCTTCAGTTCTGTAATTAAATCCCAATTTGTAATAAATGTACTGTGGTTATTATCCTGTCTGAGCTGCATAAATTTAGTTTCCAGGGTAAATGGCAAGCGAGTTAGATCTCCATTAAAAGAGCACACGTATTCATACCATTGTTATTATCAAAAATATTATCGAACTAGTAATTTTGGAGATGCTGGTAAAGTGTAGTTGAAAAACAAGCACATCAGTGGATGTAATCATCTGCTTAAAGTCGTTTTTTTTTATCTGAAATGTAATGTTTTTGTGTTCATCTCTCCTTCCAACTTAACAGGTTTTTCTTGTACAAGTAAGTGAGCTTGTAATTTTCCAGTTTTATGGAGCTTCCAAATGCACACACTGCCACCTGCAATGCTTACAACAAAATTCCTCTTTGTTCCACTTTAATCAGCCGGTCACTGGACATAAAAATATGCAAGGGCATCTGCAAAAAGATGCTCGGAACCTGTGGTGACATGAGAATAAATGCATTAGCAAGGCTTAAACTCGATGACTCAAACTGTTATTTTACCTCCAATGCAACATAAGTAAAAATCAGCTTTATAGGTGTACCATGATGAGTGACGCATGCAGGCTGACACTGAGGCGGAGCGACCACCTGGCTGCTCCCTGCCGTTATTTTGAGGGAGGTGCTGCTGGTCGAGGTTATGAATGTTTGTCATTGTGTAAAACAGCCCTTTTGTTTTTTTGTTGCCATGAAGGATCAGAGTTCTGATGTCCGGTGGCAACCCAACAGCCCAGCCCCTCCCCTGCATACACCTCCAGTGGAAAGACAGATTGGCTATTTTTCTATCACCTGTGCTGGGGCCGGGCCCATGACACCTGCTCGACGAGCCCAGTTTAGTGCTCTCCCTGTCAGCTAACGTATGGGCCTATTGATGTGCTGTGACTGGGCCAGGCTGATCCTACCCAACACGCATTAGGGCCAGCTGTTGTGCCTCATCTGTCTCCGTGTGAGCCCCGATAGCCACAAACAGACAGTAAACACAGGCTGCTCCAAGCATAACGCCCCATCTACCTTCACCCCCGTCCCGCCGCTCACAAAGCCATCATTTCCCAGGCCCCCGACTAAATGACTGTAGAAGTGCCGGCTTTAATTGAGTCCAAGAATGTGGCTGATGGGGAAAAAGTTGATTCACTGCAAGTACGGTAATTGCAGCCTTGATTACACCCATCTGAGAAGCTAATTTGAGGATTTAAGATTCAGCGAGGCTTAATAGAACGGTCTGCAGGATCGCAGTCCGAAGAGTTACCAATACAATGTAAACACTACAAATTGCGCACTGCAGTGTTTGACACCAATGATTAAGGTTAAAGAATTCAATGATGATTACAATAAGTGCATGAAAACAAACAAAGGATGTTGATAAATACATGTGAAAACCAATCCACACTCATCAAGCAATCAGCTGAAGAAAAAAAAAACAAAAAACAGCACATTTTCACATTAACCAAGTGTGATATTGTGGATATGACCGCATTCATTAGGAGATAATTTGAGCCAAAGGCAAGAGAGACTCGCTGGGAAACGCTACCTATCCTGTTGAGAAAGATGAGGGAGACGCCCTTTTCAAAGTTTGAGCCCATGAACCCCTGAAAGGTCTGTTCATGCCCCTGCCGGCATGAATAATCACCCCCAGCTCCCCTGTAATGTGCTGCGGATGATATATTGGGCCACATTTATTACTGCTCCGCTTCCACCTGGGTAGGAGCAGCAAGTCCTCCATTAATAAGAAAACCCAGGCCTGCAACAAGATTTCTGCACAGCCACAGCAAGACTCCAGGTTCAGATCCACTGTTAGGACTGCATGACCTATTTGGCAAAAATTAAAGGCATGGACAGCTCCCATTTTGCCTATAAACACAGCATGATATGGAGTTCCCCTTTGGTTCATATAGTAAGTCTATTCAACAGTTCAGGACCACTTCCATCGCTAATCCTTGTCCACTCACATGCCTTTGATACTCATATTGTAAGAGTTCTGTCATCTCAGCAGGGAGAAAGCAATCAAAACACATGCAGCCTTGAGCTGGTAGACACATATGCAGGACATGCTGTTGGTTACAACTGAAGATTAGTCCTGCAGGATAACACATTCTTCTTTGAATGGGATTAAAAAGTGCCAACACTTTGCAGTGGTTTCACAGGATTAAAGCACCATTTATATGTCATCCTGTGGCTGTCAAATTAATTGTACAAATTTGCCCTTTAGACAAACATGTCAGACTACTGACTTCAAAACAATACCAATGGTTTCCGACATATTGGTCACGCTGCATGTTGTAAGAAGGTGTTTTGAGGAGACTCTGGCAAATATTTTAAATATCAAGAGGGCTCACGATGGCGTTCAGTCAAGGTAAATAGAAATCAAATGATAATCAACCAATTCCTGTACCAGAGCAGCGATCTAACCGACAAAAGAACAACTTTAACTTCTGGCACTGTCTTTTGATAACCACTGCTATAAGCTCTGTGCGATGGAGTGATGTGACATGCTGTCAAAAACAGAACTACCTGGATGAAACAAAGGCAGAACAGTGCACCACTGCAGAAAAACTTCCACCATCTTTGGCAGGTTTACAGCAGCTTTTCCACAGCCCACCTTCTCCTTCAGTCTCTGAAGGTTGCTGGTTTTCTTGCTGCTGCACTCCCTCCATTCGTTCCTCCCCTCCTGACGCTATAAGCAGCAAGTATTGCAAAAGCAGGCCTGAACTTGATAAAGGTCAACATTGTTAAGTGCCTGTATGTATGTGGGGAATAGCCTTTAGTATTACACCACCTTATTCTGGTGTGGAGAGCCTCTCTGTATTCTGAACCAACACCGAGTGTAAGCAGAAAGGAAAATGTTGCCGGTGATTGTACCTGCTGAGCCAGAGAGCGAATGTGTGTGCATGTATGGTGTTTGTACATCCATGTGCATGCAGCATGTCTCTGGGAATGCATGTGTGCTGAGGGGTCACAACATGATTCAATTTAAATCCATCTTCTACACAGAAATGACTTATTTGTCCAATTTATTACAGAGTGTTCCATTCTATTGTGAAAGGCCCGAGAATTCGCACGCCTCTTGATTGAAATCATTGCCACTGGGAGAACCTAGCCAACACCCTCAGAGGAGCCGCTATTCTGAAAGTGAGTGAATCATTGATTTACAGCAGGAAATCATCAAGGCGAATCTATGGTAAATGAGAGAGTGGAGATGGAAAATAGTCCAGTGCAGCAGGATATTCAGTTATCACTGTATCCTTTTATAGAGAGGCCGCAGTGTCCAGCTATTTTCAAGCTTGTGGTTAAGTGAAGACCAGTCACTCTCAGAGGGAGCTTGGTCCTGCGCTTTAGTAAAGTGCAAATGGAAAGCACCCTCGAGTGAGCAAAACTGTGTGAGAAAGAGTTTGAAAGAAATTGTAATCTTGCCAAAAATAAAAATGAGACAAGAAAGCAATAACATCCTGAACCAACACAGAAATCCTATTGTGGGTTCGACGCCAAAGGGTTGTGCTATGAAAATGAGCTGCTTTGATGTTTGATTAAAAAAATATCCGACTTCTTTGAATCCCTGTAAGAATTGTTTGAAAATTAATAATGCTTGAATTAGAGGATGTAATAAAAAGGGCTAACAGAGCAAAGCCAGTTCAGTAGAGAAGCACAGTGTTGTATATCGGCTGCCTTTCTTCTCCCAGAAAGAGATTTGACATCTTCATCGCAAAACAAACAGCTCACACAGCCCTAAACAATTATTCAAATACAAATGACAGATTGTCAAGCGCAGTTCGGTGAGGAGAAAACATGTTTTTGCAGGACAACGCATACCTTGTCTGAAGTTACATGCACGTTCGGAATAACAAAATCATTTGGCGTCAGGGACTCCAATTAATCAAAACATTTTCTCTTTTTTTTTTTGTCAGATGTCAAATTACAAACATTAGAAAACACATTAAGCAATGACAGAAGCTGCAGACTTGAGAATAAGGTGTCTGGCTGCAGTGCTGCTGTCAGCGAGAGATAAAGATTAAGGCAGAAAACCTCCTTGTTCTGGGTGTGGATGCCCTTGGTATGGAAATGCTTTTTGAGGCTAAAGCATCCGAGATGATAACGGCTGACGCTTCTTCATGTGAAATGTTAGGATGTCGGCTTCTGCTTTGTCACCAGGTTTGTTTTCATTTATCTATGTAAAGCATAGTGCAGAAAAAAGAGAAATCTTTGAGCTATAAACATACAATTTATTTGCTCAGACAAAACATGAAAACCGCAGGCAGCGGGGCTGTCCGGCCTTTGATGATTACGTTTGAAATTCAGCAGATATCTTAAAAATAAACTCAACAAAACCTCCGTTGGTGCAAACTGCGCAGCCATCAGTGATGGCTCGAGCTCACAAATACAATTTTGGGCTTAGCAGTGCATTTCAGGCTGCTTTACAACTTGATATAAAAACATATTAGGCCTGACGTTTTAGATCAGTCGTGACTCATCTGAAACATTCATCCGGCTGTGTCAGCCCTTAACATTTTGAGATTATACAACTGATTGACTTGACTGGCCTAAGGCTACTTGTTAGGGAGCTGTGATGGACCCGTGCCAGAACCTGACAGGAGGACGACAAAGAAGGAATTTGGTTCAAATGTCCAAACGCGGGACAACATCAGTGAGTAAATCTCTCGGCTGTCTTGAGGTTGAGTATATTTTCACATCGACAGGACAAAAAGCCGGGTGCTGCACTGCACTGTGGTTTATTCCCTGCCTGGTATGAACAATAAAAAGGCTGGCACCGTGTTATGGGGTGTGTGTGTGTGGGTGTGTGTGTGTGTACACATCTGAGGGCATGTGTGACTGAATCTCCCGAGCAGCTTAAGTGAAAGTGATAAGCAGTAGAAACGGCGTACTGCTTCTCACAGGCTGCTTCCAATGATCGCTGGGAATTCATTGCTCTTTCTCACTGTCAAGCAGCAGAAGAGAAGGGGGGAAAGTGTATTTAAAGGATTTTCACAGTCCTTAATGCTATTTATTACATCTCACCAGCTGCAGCGAGGAGTGGCTACATGTAATTGCGGCCATAGATCTTTTGGCCTGAAGACAACCAATCAAGATGGATTCCTTTTTCCGTTGCTGGGATTGACCGTGAGTGAATCCTGGTGACTTAGAGATGGGACATTATTTAACATGGACCCAGAGTGACGTTAAGGAGCATTAGGTTGCGGGGTTGTTAAAGCACTTGTCACACTCCAAAGGCATCCATCTGCACAACGCTGGCTTCAATCAATAGATAAGTAATCGGCTGCAATGAGAGCCAGCATGCGGTATTACTCACCGAGTCTGTCCTGAAACAGCCCCACCGCCCAGTGAGCGGAGGAGCGCCGAGCGTGCAGCTCCATCACGAAGGAACTTATCTTTCAGCCGAGCACGACAGTATCGACAGCCCAGAACTGAGAGCACCTTTGTATTGGCACGATCTCTCAGCGGGACGGTGCTTTCATGGTGCAATCTTTCCCCGCTACAGTCAACGCGCTAAAATTAAACATGCAACGACTTGCCTTCGGTATACTTCACATGAGCCCCTCATGTGTGCATCATTGAAGGCAACAGAAGCAGATAGTTTGCCCCTTCATTTAGAAAAATATAAGATAAAATAAAAAATTTTAAAAATCTGTCCACGAGACATTCGTATTCATATCTCTGTACACACAGAGACACAAAAATGGTCTCAAACGCTCGAACAAGCAGTCGGGCCAGTAGGTGGCGATAAAATCAACGATTCTGAGCATGTGTAGTGAGCTTATTTTCCTTTGGCAGTAGCATCAGTATCTAATTATTTATTTGTAGTTTCTGGCACACGGCCCAACTGTGCTAACCTAACGTCAACTAACCATTGTCTGCCATTGTTGCTGTTTCAGACGTATGGTCATTAAGGTCCGCTTTACATGTACACACGGATACGCAGAAGAGTCTTAGAGTTTCAGTGGCCTAAAATGCCATTTGCATGTGAACAACAGGCCCAAACACAGAGGAAATGTTCATTTTGTTACATGTGTGGTCAAGGCTTAAATACCCAGTAACAGTTTGATAATAAGGAAAACAAGTGAGCAAAGTAACATCGGCAACATGGCCGTTCTAGTCACTGTATGTAATATTGCCTCCTTGCCATTTCATTTTCCACGAGGAGCAAAACTGCTGACTAAATTGCAGCATGCTCCAGAAACCGTTAACCATGAGATCCATCGTTGAAATTAACTTCCGGATATTAGCGCCTAGTTCCACAAGCATGTCCTTATGAAGCGCGGAGCCTGCCAGATCCAAGTCCCAGCTCACAATGAGCTAACTCTGCTGAAAAATAAAGCTGATTATGTGCAAAATACTGATAGCATTTGTGCAGGTTATCGTGTTTATTCTGTTTAAACCTTGAGCTTAATTCAGGCTAAACTTCTCATCGCACGTCTATTTATAGACATGTTCAAATAAGACTAATGAAATTATTCCTGTCCGGGAACCAAAAGTAGGACAAAAGTAATTCCTTTCCTCTTTTGGGCAACCTATGAAAAAAAAGGTCAGGATGTGTGAGAGAGTCTCTGCCTAATTCAATTGCACCTATTTTCTGTTTGTACTTTACATAACATAATGCTTCATACTCGCTAATGATCCTTATAGAGGCTACAAATGATTTGGTGTTTGCTTTAGCAATAATATGAGAAGCAACAACGCTCCTCAGCACAGTATAGCTTATTAAGAACAATGACTGTGTGGAGTCAGAGAAAAGACAATTAGTTCTCTAAAAGTTCAAAAGACTTGCTCCTCTGCTCGACTCTGCCTGTACATTAAGACCATGTATCATTAAAGACACAAGACCCAGAACTTTGATCTCAACTTATGGAGAATACGACAGAAAAAAAAAACAAACAATTTAATGCAAAAAACACTATTATTAAACTGCATGAATGCACTTCAGCTGACACATTATTGATTGCTTTACTGCTGGAATAAAGCTTTGTTCAAATGCAGCTTGTGCACCAGCCCTCGAACTCTGGAGGAAAATTTGGTCAACCTAAGCATGTTGAGCAGTAATGTCCCTGAAGATTAACGATTGCAAAGAACATAAGTATGTAAGAGTTAGGCAACAGCCGCAGCACCGAAGCAAGAGCACATATCTGTATTTAGATGTTGACAAAACGATGGATACACCCACAAGCGTCTGATGCCTTCAGGCGTCACAGCTTTCTGTGCAGCTTGTGCTGAAGGGAGAGTTGAATCTTATTGAAAGTAAAAAGCCTCAGCTTTGCGAAAAATAGAGAAAAAAAGATGATATGACTTTAACAACCACAACAGGGATATGAATAGCGTCTGAAGGAAGGCAAAAGTTGGCTAATGTGCTTCAGTGCATAAGAATGCAATCAGTCTTCACATGTTCTGCATGCTAACCTTCTTCCCTACAGACGTAAGTACAGCAGGCTGCAGCGGTCGTGCCCACTCGCCTGCGACATTAGGAAAATAAAGCTGTTTTGATGCTGTGTGATGATGTTAAAGCGAGCGCAGTGTTTATGTAGCGCATTTCTAATAGTCCTAAAAACGCTTAATCATGCTGAGTTGTTTTCAAAATGCAAAGTAAATGTATTCTTTCAGCATTTTTGTCTTTGAGAAGTACACCCTCTTCAAACAATTCATTAGCATACACCCATGCCATAAATCAAATTAGTACCATGATGTTGATGGGGTCTCCTGCTGTGATTTCTCTCAACAGACATGGACAACAACACAGCTGGGAGCTGATATGCACACCAATTTACTTTCTGCACAACAAATATATGCAGGAGATTCTCTCAAAGAAAATGGAATATTTAATTTCTCATTTTTGAGTGAATCATCAAACCCCATGTAAAGATTCCTTTGATTATCCAGGATGAGGGAAGCGTCGTGTACAACAAGTACAGCTGCGAGACGAGGTTGGATCACGTCTGCCTCAAGAGGCTCTGTCGGTAAGAACACTTAAAATTTTACTGTATCTTCCGTTAATTGCTCTTTATTTGGAATGAAACAAGTGTAATCAACTTTAAACAAGACCTAGTAACAGCGCATATTATAATATACCTTTAGGGCTACAGTTCAGGATCAAGATTCCTACTGGCTGTACAAATGCAGATGTGCCTGTACGTCGCCTCAGATGGTGAAAGCCCAGTCTCGCATAGCCAGATCCATCCCCACACTTCAATTCAATGGTGGAAAATCCTGCACAAAATCCTGCACCTTGTGTTCAGTTTCCAATACCTCCCATGCCTACAATGGCGTATAGCACAAAACACGTCCCGGCGCCACATGGCGCGTCGGGCCCATTATGCTCAACGCCATGGCGCTCGCATTGACGAGTGGTTCAATTGTTGCCTACTGGAACAACTGGGCTAAAATTGTTATCTGGCCCTGCTCTATTTGGCATATTCAGTAAAGACATGTCATTCTTCTACTACTGACAGTGGATATTGATTTCTAGGCTGGCCTGCTCTAAATATCGGCCTCACACAATAGACCAGGCACAAAGGCCATTCTCAGGATGAGAGTGTTGCATTCAATCCCTGCTTGGAATTTTTGGTGTGGTTCTTCAAACTATTCAACGGGCTCATTGTTGCTCGTCCTGCAGTACGCATGTCTAATAGAGACGCTTATCTTGTTCTGCAGTGAAAGTGGATTACGACACACTAATGTGAGGTCATGATTAACACATCACAGATGCTTCAAGGCCTTTAACCAGCGGCCTCCTCCACCACAACACCCCACCACCACCACCACCCTCCTCTTGCCCTACACTCAGCTGATCAGTCCTACCTTCTCATCTCCTTCCATACGTTGCAGAGATTTGATTGCTTGCCATTTTCCAGCTCATTAATGAAGACTTATGCTGCATTTGTAATGAATGTGTCCTGGCAGAAACATGATCAAGTTTCTGGCCTCACTGAGTGCTTTTCAGATGATTGCTTTCACCTCTGTGGTTGGTTTCACTGGTGTGGCAGGAGGAAGCCACTGCAGAAAAGGAGAACAAAAGGAAACCCTAGCACAGGAACCCAATTACAAAAGGATTTTTCTGAAATGTTATACAGAAAGCCTGGAGAAGCTCCAAAAATGGAGGGCATTTTAGGAATTAGATGCACTGAATACTTTGAAACGCGTGATGCTTCATGGATTGTCACAGTTGATAGCAAACAACGGCATGAAAACAACACAGTCTATAAATGTCAATGATGTCTATTTAACAAGGTTTCATATTTTGTAACCACACCAGCTTATACCAAAACTCCACCGAGTGAACAAGCAAGACCTTGTGAATCGGGTCCTTATTCTTTATCCGCCTGCAACAAGAGCCCTAAACAGCTGAAAAGCCAAACATTCAGCAGCTTTCAGCCCAAATCTAGCTGTATTCAGACGCTGCAGATGTGACTGTTGATGCACATCAGTCGTATTCACTGGAGGCAGGATATCAAGGCCGACATCCATTTGCAGCCATACTCTCAGTGCCCATCATTCTGAGTTTATTGTCACCAGCGTGTACGGTAATTACAGTTTATACCACTTGTGATTTATAACGATCAAGCGATCCCAGGCTTTTCTTCGGCTTTTATGCAGGTTGTCTTTTTTTGGTGAGTTTGATTTTTAAAACCTTGCGCTGCATGTGAGGCTGAACCAAAATCTTTTCCTAAATTTTAAATTTCAAGTCTGTTGTTGCAGTATTTAAAGAAACTCTTTGATGCAATTATCTTAGCTTAGCATAATGACTGAAAGCAAAGGGAAACAGCTAGCTTGGCTCTGTCCAAAGTTAAAAAAATTTGTCTACCAGAACTTTTTCCATTTAATCCACAAAACACACACAAAATGTAAAAACAATGTGTCATTTTACACATAGTACATGTTGAGTATTTTTCATATCCTTGATAAACAAGGACCTTTATCCGTGGGGATAATTTAGCTTTCCTCATCTTTATGAATTTAACTATATACTATATTATTCAGGGTGCCTTAAACTCTGAACGAGACATCGAGATGACTTAATAGCTCCGATGAGAAACATTAATGTATGGTGAAACGACTATCTTGTCTCTGACACCTCTCTCATGGTCTTTTCTCGGAGTGCTCATTTGCAACTTTAATTCCACAAATGGACTCCAAAGCTGTGTTTACAAGGACTCAGACAGCCTGAGCTGTGACAGCTCAAAAGCAGTTTCCCTAATAAATAGACTAATGCGGCACAATCAGTTCACATGTACACTAATGTCTACTTGAAAGCTTTTTAGAAGTCCATGTCATGGCAAAGCTGTATTAAAAATGCATCTTATGCGGTTTATTTTTTCATGCCTACATACACAGTATGTGGCATACGCAAGGAAGCACAACGGTACACAAAGCGAAAGCTTCATGGCTACTAATGATCGTAAGCTGGAACAAAAAATAGGTCAAGGAACCTACAATAGAGTTGATTGCACATGTTACTGCATTGTCCAAACATAGTAAACCACCTGCTTTGTGCTTTCTCTCTCTGTTATACTCAAACACCACACACACACACACACACACACACACACACACACACACACACACACACACACACACACACACACACACACACACACACACACACACACACACACAGATACAGTACATCATTCACTGAGAGCTCGCCGCTGGAGCCAGAGAGTCATTTATTCTCAAGCTTTTGGAAAGACTGGTCAGCAGAAGAATTGCTCAGTGAACATCACTGTTAGTAAATATGTCAAATGCCTCGGTGGCAGGACCCGAAATAATATGTAGCTCTTCTGTTATGACTGTCACGTATGCCACCCCTGTTCTCTCACTTCTAAAAAGCCCTGCGAGTGTGGGGTCGAGTCACTGTGGAGAATTGTGTCTTATATGCATGAGTGTCTGTGTTGGTAGGAGGGTGGCGGTTCCAGAGTGAGGCACTGAAGAGGTGTTGGCATCCCACGCCGGAAAAGTGTGGAAATCTGCAGAGCGGAGAGAATTAGCGGCTCCCTGCTGGGCCAAACGGATGGGTGCGGTGAAAAAAGGAGGGGAGGAGAAAACTCCGCGATGGTGGAGAAAATGACCTCTGAGAGGAGAGGAGCGGGCGAGAGGGGCAGGCGGGAGAGGATGGGTGGGGGGTGGTCCGCTGGGAGAAGCACAGAGAGGGATCCAAAGCCAGGTCACCTTCTCCAGAGAGAGCAGCTGTGAACACTCTGCCCCTGGGAGGAGGTCACAGTCGAAAGCTCTGTATCTTATATACCGAAGCCCAGATTCTCTCGTGCTGCCTTCACCCTGCACAGGTCTGCAATAACAAAGCCAATTAAGAAGCCCAGGAGAGAAGCTAGCGCAGTCTCACAGTCGCCTCTCGCTGACTTGGCAACCAGAATTACTGCTCAAGAGAGTACCTTTCAACATCGAATATAGAGAATACCAGCAATTACCAGCGAATATCTCCGTTCTCCAGCTCCATTTTGCCGAACTGATGTGGTGACTCATAAAGCCGTTTTTAATTTATCCCAGATGCATGCTAACTCACTGAAATAATGGATGCAACAGCATAACACCTTGTGCTTTAGGCATAACCTCGGCAGAGTGCGCCTTTTGTGTAATTATGTGGCCGTGGTGGGGTTGTCCTTATTTACTGTACGTGGCATTTCAGGTGGCATTTGTTTCATCTGGATGTGACACTGTGTGACATTAATTCAGATTCAGCTGCAAGAATCAATATCGTGATATTGTTTGGGGAGACATGCGGCGAAGTGACAAGTTTGATCTCTGTTGCACGTCCTCTATTGTCCAGGAGCACAGAGTGAAATAATGCGACGGTTACCTTCTGAAATGTGCAGATGAGGCTGCCACGTCTGTGTGATGTACTGTAAAGAATCTTTGGGGTTTGAGCAGCGATTTGTGCGCAGAGGTTCAGGTCACAAGGCTGGTTATCGTCCCTTGCCATATTCCTTCTGTTCCAGCAATTGCTTTCAGATTGTCTTTCTGTATTGTAGCAGCCCTGTATGAGAAAAGTGATTGTGAACAGTGGATGCAGGCTTAGATCCTTTTCATGGGTGGCCAGGCTCTGGTTATGTGCTCCTCTGTAACTGTCATCTTGTAGATTTGAAATCCCTCCCCGATCGATTGTACTAAAAGCTCTAATCTGATTGTTAAAAGAGCTGATTTGACAAAGCTGTTATCAAACTGATTTAAGCACCAATCAATACTGCATTATGGGCGGGTGTCTTTTTTCTTTCACGGTTGTGGCAACTTTTCCAAGGACAGGTTCAGGAATGTCTTTCACCTCTGAAAACGACACTGAAACATACCTGTACGGGGTGAAACACACAGACCATAATTACATGTAACCAGAAACTCACACTCTCTCTCCGGCTATGAGATCTGTCTTATCAGGACAGAGTAAAAAACTAGTACCAATGCATAATTGCTGAAGTGTGGAAATGAAAAAAACATCCCGTCATTTCTTTGTTGATGTTTTAACATTAACTGGGTGTCGATTGAAATGGGCTCCAAAACCTCCTCGCTGTTGATGTGTGATTGTATTTTTCAGGATAGTGTAATGGTCCATGAAGAGTTGTGTCGTCCCTCTGAAAGGATCGTTTCTCAGAGAGAACAGGAATGCACATGGATGGCAATTTCACCTCCCTTTCCCTCCTCCATCTTCGCACGTCTTTCAGTATTCATTCCACACACGTATTCAACATTAGAGGGCAAATAAATTGATTGCCAGCAGCTGAAGACACTTATCTCCCAGCGAGTCAGCTTTGCACTGGAGACCCCAATACCAAAACCGGGAAGCACTTCATTACGTTGATGCTTAACAGTAAGGAAAAAAAAAGACCAAACACTGGAACAACACCAGCAAACTGCGGTTACAAACACACCAAACACAGTTAAGACCAAGATGGAGTGCGATGCAATGATCAAGACCTCCAGGCTAAACTGTGTTCATTAGTGGCAGCAATGCAGAATGAATAGAGCTGCTTACTTATTCTGCAAGCATCCTGGTGAAAGCGAGCAGGCAGGAACAGGGCTAGCCTTAGCCTCATGCTTGCCTGGGTAGTGATGGCCAATTAAGCCCCTCTCTGATGAGCCATGCAGAGGCCCAGCAAGCAATTAGGAGGCCAGGAGTCTCTGCTCATTACTGCAGCAGACTATTGAGCATTGTCCTGTATAACGCATATCTGCAGTCATGACATTCCAGATATGCCTATTAGATGTTGGTTTATATCATTCAAACTGAATCAAAGAGAGATTGTCCAGCAATCCCTGCTTTGATGACACAATGTTACTGTAGTAGTGTCAACGCCTGATGAGGAACTCTCTCTGTGTACACCGGGAAGCAGTATGTGAGTAGAAAGCTTCTCTGATTTGACATTCCGTATCGTCTTTTCAGATGTAATTTGTCAATATGATGCTGATAACCAATGAAGGAGTTGACACACACTAATGCATCAGAAGTGATATTGTCTCTTGACTGACAGCCTGCTGCTTCCAGTATTGATTTAGCTTGCATTTCAGGATGCGACGCTGTTGCAGGGGGTCAAAATCCAGCTCTAATACAGTCAGGAAGCCAAGAGCGGGGCTGTTATTGTGAAGATAACTGAGTCTGATAATAGCAGTGCACAGAACAGGAGTTAGAGAGAGAGTTCTTAAATGTAATGCAGACATGTAGGTAAATATTCCTATTCTGCAGCAAAATTTGCACCCAGAAAGCAAGATTTATCTTCATTTAAACAAATAATAAAAAAAACAAAGGCATCATTTAAAGATATGAAAACCTATGCCTCTGTACTGTCGCTTATCTGATTACACAATAAAAGCAGAGGAGAAATACTTTCAGCACATCTACTGTACTGCTGACTGATATTGTTTTGAGATAAGGATGCTGTTGTGATTTTTTTTTTAAGATGAGAAATAAAAACACACCTGCAGTAAGAGAGGATTTAATATGCCAAGACAGGAGATGACTTTTATACCAGATGGCACTTTGGTAGAAATAATTGTATGCTAAGAAGCTGAAGTGCAAATAAGTATGATTCATTTCTAAGTGCTCTGTGTTTATACAGTACTTTAAGAGTATTATAATTGTTTGCTTTTCACAGGGCTCGGGGCAAGATGGGATAAATGAGAGCCAAAGGTACAGTAAATAATAGTAGTGTGCAGCAGAATTACACAGAGGCACAGAGAATAACATAACCCTGCTAATGCTGCTGCAGACCTGAGCTCCACTGCTGAAAAGGCTTCTGCTCCAGCCGAAGCCCTCGTGTACGGCATCCGTCCTTTCACAGCCAACCGGAGGAAGGCCATTAAGTCAGTTTGGAGATTTCCTGCTCTCATGGCAGCCGAACCTGCCAATCCCTTTTTCACCCCCCTCCGGCATCATATTCCCCATATCCTGGTTAGCACCAGAGGCAGGTGGCACCAAGTGCTAACCATATGGCTGCTGCTGTAAGAATAACAGTGAGGAATCAGCTCCAATGGGCACTGAGTTGTACTGCGACTGAGATCAATGATAGGCATTTATCACCTGAGGATGGGCGCTGCGTGGGTGTGTTTCTGATCTTTATGGACACCAGTTTACAGCCGAGTGAAGTATAGCGGGAATAATCTTGAACTGAAGGAAAAACACAAAGTGTAAGTGTGTGGCTTTGTGATGAAGGCCAGAAACAAACACTGCAAAGCCGATGGTCTGAGAGAATGTGCAAACCTTTGAGGGGTCCAACGGGAGTAATACATACAGAGAAGCCATATGTGAGCAGAGCAATGTGGCTCATTCCTTAAGAAATTAGTTATTTCCCTTGGAGGCCTATTCACCAATACCCAGCCTGTGGCAGGCTTCACATATGTGATCTTGCATGCACACACCCACACACACACAAACAGGAGCAGAAGAAACAGATGACACTTACAAGCATTACGGTAATTGGGTAGCATTTATGAGTAATTAGACACAATAGTTTATCACAAAACACGCTTTTCTGCATTTCAAAACACATCCAGGTTTGTGGGCTCTCCAAAATCTTTGTGCCAGGAACTGGCAAATCATAAATTACATCTGCATCAAAGTTGTACAAAGACCAGGAGGAGGTATCCAGTTAAATAACTTGGAACATGCAACACTGGAATGTATCAAATCATAAGAGCTCAGCAATCAGCCAACGAGCAAATCCATCCAGCTGCAATACAGCTATAAGCAAGAGAGACATCAAAGCACATGTAGGAGAGCTTAGGTCTTAGCATTTTTCACTTTTTATCAGAATCCCACTTTGAGAAAATTCCCCACAATGACCCCAAACATGCTACATCAGAAGCACATGACAATCAAAGAGGATAAGGCAGCTGTAGGACCACAAAGTCATGCTTTAGCTATTCATGCTTTTTCATGGCACAGTGAATAAACTGCCAATTATAAACCGCGTTTTATTGGACCTCATTATCTTTGTCTGAGTCTTCAGAATTCATTTAACATAGACTACTACACACATGCAATTAGCTTTTCTAAAATTAGCCTCTTGAGTGATTGATGAGACAGAGACAGCAGTGAAGAAGTAACAATGAGGTTTGCAGAGTAAAACGAGACATATATAACTTCAGGAAGGTCACTGAGAGTGGCAGTGTGACAGTCACACACACACATACACATTTTTTTTTGACTGAAGACTGAAGACTGATCATGAGCCTAAATACCTTCTAAGGACAGGCTTGCATATCCAGCAGGGGGTTGTCCAAGCCCCGCTTGGCCCTGCCACATTTTGATGGTTACTGAAAGACATATGACTGAATAGCAGCTCTGTGTTCAGGGGAGAGCAGAGGTAAGTGCAGCCCTGAACATATGGACATTAGCATAGGCTGTCGGTATCCTGCTGGCTCTCAGACTGTGCATTGGGACTGGCCCACCTGAACCTGTGCCTGGTTCTGGTTGGTCTACAAGCACAGCAGGCTGGCGTGGGTCCAGCTCAGAGTGGACTGCTAAAGAAGCTGGATGTTGGCCAAGGTCATTTGTGGACACTCCAGCTAATTGACATATAGTTGAGAGTGACAGCACACGTAACTAAAAATAAATGAATGAGCTTAAGAGGGACACCTTTCAGTGTGAAACATTACAGCTGCTATCAAAACACCTGGATGACAACAAAGTCTGTCTGCTCCTAATATTCCTCATAATCCTACACTACCACAAAGCTAAGGAAGTTCTTGACCAGCAGAAGTGCTGTGAAGCAATGTTTTGATGAGCCGGCGTATCATTAGTTTCTCATGCTGTACGAGCAGACTGGACGTAAATGAAGAGACCTTTAGGCCAACTGCAGCGTGGTGATGCAGGAAAGCAGCATGAGCTACTGTGTGCCAAAGTCTGATTTGTAACCAAGCGTAACTACCTTTGACCAAGACGCCTTCTTTGAGACCCCGACTGACTCATTATGATAGCAATTTGTATGAGAGATGGTAAATCTGAGGTCCCTTCTTTGTGGGTGACTTTTTAAATTTTTACTGAACATGATCACTGTATTTTTCTATTATAGCATCAACAAGCCCAGACAGACACAGAGAAAGTTCATATTCTCATTTTAAAAAGATTACGGCCCAGAATTAATGGGGCTGTGGTTTTCATTGAGTTTGCAACTGCAATGTGTGTATTCAGATCTGATTTACTAAGACAGCATCTCATTACGCAGTCAGTTCTTGGACTGAACCTGGTATGCCCTCCAGATGCACTCTGCCTGTGAAGGAGGGCTCATAAGTGCAGAGGTGGGATCTGGACGAGATCGTCAAGCTTTGAGAAGAAATGAATACAGCCATCTCGATTACAATATTTACTTCTGTCACTTTGGTTAGTAGTACTGAGTAAATGTTACTCATTAAATGACGCTATCTAGCGTAAATCTAATTAGTACAACATGAGGAGGCAAGTATGATATGACTTCTAAAATTAAACATAGTTAGGCCAGTTTTAAAACTGTCATAACATTATAGCAATGTACACACAGAACTATGGTACCATTATAACACATTCTCACTTTAAAATGCTGGAACATCATAACAATCAATGAAGGAATCTTTGAATAAACAAGTGGATCAGTAAGCTAAATACAATATCACGTAGGAATAATGTCACAAACAGCTCAGCTTTTTAGTGTAGTACTGGACAAGCATACACAGAATAATAACTTGCAGCAGAGTGCAACCGGGGAAAAAATCCATAGCCTCGTGTCGTTGGGTAACAGTGTCTCTCCATCACTTCATTGTGGCTGAGATTTAGTCAGAACTAAAGATCCCCCGTACAGCGCATCTTCCTCTTCCAGAAACAGGACAACTCGTGTCAGCGTGGTTGCGGAGATGCATAGCGATCCCAGCATTCTCCTGACAGAAATGCCACTACGAAAACATTCTGTGCCGCCTACGTCTCAGGAATGCAGAGTTCTTGTCTAGAATGTAATATTTATCTTGTAAATGTCTTGCAGGCTCAGCTTCCGCCTCTTACCCCACTTGATATGTGTGCTTAGCTATGCAGCTAAGCACTCCATCCATGCCACATTAGGTGCTCCATGCCACAGATACACCACCTTAAATGTAGACATTTCAGAGAAGACATTCCAACATCAGAGAGCCATCCATTCTGCCTTGCACTTCCCTCCCTCCAATGCTGTGCTATCAGCATTGCAGGATAAACAGATACAACCCTGGGGTATTGAAGTGGGCAGGAATATTCAGTAGCACATAAAGGCTGAACTCGGCAAAGGCCTCCTTGGGGCTGGTGTGCCTGATCCACATCGAGCTGGCTTACTTCCACCACTGTATCACTTGAAGCCTCCATGCCAAAGAGGATAATTATATTTCACCTCAAAAGAACAATAACAAAGAACGCACAGTTCGGAGGCAGCTAGCACACTAAAGTAGTAAAGGTTGCTTTTTTTTTTTTCACGCGCCAGTTCACACAAGCTTTGAATGATCCCGACTATGATCTCACCTTCCTCTGGTTCCTCTGGCTTGACTGTTCAGTTGTGCATGCAGGGGATTGCTCCCTCCCCCCGTGTCACTGGGGTGTCATCCGATGTGCACCTGCACTTAGCCATCATGCGAAGGGCATGACTAAATGCAGGATGTGATCCCTGGGTCCTGGTGCCTTTTAGATTTACATTCCATTAGATGCCTTGATTGAATCCACCTGCCCTGTGCACCCATTCACCCGGGCAAACCTCTGCTCGAGCCATCTGTAGGGGACAGATTGGGCCCATTGAGTGAAACTAGATGTGATGAACAAAGCAAATATGCTCGCGCTCGGTGATTCTTGCGCCACCCCTGACTTAATATTATGTGATGCGTTTATTTTTACCCTTCTCCTCCATTGTGAATCAATGTCTTTAATCTGCCTGTGACAGAACTCTGCGGGATATTCATGTGGGAGGAACACAGTTCACGAAAAGCATCTCAAAAGTTTGCTTTCTTTTTAACATTTCATGCTGACCTCAGTATGAGGAGCTTTTTGTGCAGGCTAAACTCTATATTTTGCAAAGACAGGATGTGCACTTGGTGCTTGTATCTGGAGAGCTAAAGCTGAATCATAAAGTAAAATGATGCAGATTGATTTGAAGATTACATAAACTGGGCAATCTGATAAAAGCACCGATAAAATGTCACTGTGATGTCTGTCAACCATCCACCACCCTGACCACTGCAGCCGTGTCGCCATGTTTTTCTACGCTGTCACTTTCATGAAATGCTTTAATGTTGGGAGATCATATTTGACCCCACAAATTACCTCAAAGCATATTAAATCAGAAACAATTTTCTCCTCAAATCCTCAAGAAACAGGTGTAGACTGAGCAGCGACTTGACTGAATTGGTCTTACGGGGGATTCTCCTTGCTTTATGTGTTGTTGCATCACATGTACCCCAACTACACAGCAACTGAAATGAACAGATGGTTATTTCACAGGCAGACAATGGTTTCGTCTTTTCTGACTGCTCTTCCATTAAATTGCAGAAAAAAGTCAATTCGATCTTTAACCTCCAGAAACTTTAACTTGTGAATTATAGAAATTACTTTTTAGAATAACACAGAAAGGCCTCACTTGCTTTTGCCTCCCAGGCCAGACTCAATTTATTATGTTCATGCACTCTTTGATAAGATACTTGGAAGGTTGGAGCTGTGCAACCAAGTTTAACCTTTCAAGAACTGTGTTGATCTTTCTCTTGGGAATTCACGAGGTTCAACGGACAGACTGGACGTTGTGAATATTCCCCTGCTGGCTTTGAATGGGTTTTCAAATCAGTTATATCATCAGCTTCTAGATCAAAGGACACCATCATGCTTTCAGTCCTGTCCATGTCATTACTTTATCAGTCTTCCATTCAGTAGAGTCAGTCTAACATCTGTGGATAGATGTTGGGACTACAGGATCACTCACACCATCTGTTTGCTACTAGAAACTCGAAATGATTAATCAATTAGTGGATCAACAGATAAGTAATCAGCAACCAATAGATAATCGATTAATCATCAAGGCAAATTTTCAAGTGAAAGTGCCAAACATATTCGACTTTTCGACAGTCAAGTTCTGACGGACCTTTTTCACCATTTTTAAAGAATTCAGAAAAATGTTCAGATGAATGGATAATAAAAAAATGTATATTCCTTACTTCTAGTTTTTCAGTTGTGAGCAGTGGCTACTTGAATGAAAGGATTCATTAATTAATCAAGAAAATAATTGGTAGATGAATCAATGAAATTCATCATTAACTGCAGCCCTACGCCTTACTACTTGATTGTATTATAAGGTGAAACTTGTGTATCTGTTCTTTTTTCAGTAAATGCATCAACCATCATCGTGAATATACAGTAATGTAATTTGCTGCAAACCATGGGGGCTGTGGACAGTTATTGGGAGCTGTAAATCCTCAAGTGAAATCTACAAACATGGTGAAATGACTTCTAGAGGTAACATTCTTCAGGCGAAACTGCAGCGGTGAGAAGATTATGATGCAGGGCATTTACCCGAGGGCCTGAATATAAGATGTATCATGGCAATTTTGATTTATGATATTTTCTTTTACGTATTTGACCTCTGTGCTTTAGGATGCATTAGGAAACCATTCCTCAGTGCAGAAGAAAGGCTGTTGCTTTGTGTTTGTTGGTTCTTTCCATCTCCAACAGACATAAATTAAACATGGCTGCATCTCTCAAACACTCGCTTAATGCTCAGAATGAACACCAGCGTTGCACAGAAGTGGCTAATGTTTTTAATCTCCAGAAGCCTGTGATATCACTTTTTTTCCCATTTGGTTCTTAACCTGATGATTTGCTCTTGACATGAATCTCCTTCAATTCCAATGTGACTGCCTTCATTAAGAGGTTAATTAAAAGACATGGCTTTATTCTGAAGCAATTAACTCTGCTTCTGTTTTATGCTATTCGCTTTCTCCATCTGACTGAGCGCAATTTGTCTAATTAAATCAGAAGCATTATAGGAGATGGTAAACATTATGAGATGGTGTTAGCAATACATGCATATTGATTAGGTTAACTAACAGTAAAGGCACTCAAAGTTGAATATGCCAGCTGAGAGGTGTCAGTCCTAAAACACTGAGACTGAAGAAGGTTTCGCTTCTCAATCAGTGAATCCTTTTTTTATTAATTATTTTAAACAAAATTGCTGTTTGAATAACTATGTTTCCTCCCATTAATATCAGTCTGCCTGACAACAAAAAGTTTTTAGCTAAACCCTGGAAGCAGAGGGTGTGAGTGGTCATTTGAGAGTCCATGTAAAAGCAAAGGCATGGAGCATACCTGCTCCTAATAACAGCTTCAAGCTCAAAACCTTGAACCAGTTCCAGCAACTCAGAGCAACCCCACAGAGGGTCCTGATCCTCGGTTTGTCTCTGTGGGAGAGGAGCATCATGGTCCACAAGACCTGGGTAAATGTTTGTGCACAGAGGCCGAGCTAGATCACAGTCATAACCGTGGTCGCTGATTTACGAGGTTGGATTTACTACCTATTGAGTGCAATTACATACAGCACAGGCAGTGTGCAAACAAAGCCTCAGACAGCAGCCATTTTGCACTCAACATAATATGATCTAGTGGTGATAAAGTGAGTCGTATGAGTGATTTATGACTATTTTGGAGCAAAAGTGTTGTCTACTGTATATCCACTAAGTTCAGAATGCATTTGAACACCGTTTAGCTATATGGTGTTGCATTAAATATCATCACCCCTGCCTATCGGATACGCCCTTTCAAGTACCTGCATCACCAGAGGAGGCAAAACATGTATCAATAAATCAATACATTTCTAGAGGGAGTGTGGTTCCATTCTATTGATTTAATTGCTGGATTCTCTGTGCTTCACTGATGATGTATGATGTTGATCATCTCTGGTCAAGACTGAATAAACAGAAATATCTAATCATGCTACATTCACAGCTCTGTTTCTATCATGGTTGAACATCTGGACCACGACACTGATGCTGCTTATAGCTTAAAGCTCAATGTGTTCTATTATCTCCACCAGGGGCAAGATCACGCGTTTGGTCGTGTGTGTGTGTATCTGTCCACAGCTAATCTCGGATACTACTGGCCAATACTTTCTGCACACATGTATGACTGTATGCTCAAGGACCCCTTGTGGATGCAGTGATTTCACAATTGTTGAAAAGCCTACTCTATTGTTTGATACCGCCATTTCCACAGCATTTGCAATTTTACAATATTTGCTAGCACATAGCAAAAGTCATTTTCCAGCTCAGCTCGGCTAAAAACAAGGCCCAACTAGTCTGCTGCAGGCCATATTTTGACCTTTATTGCAGCTCAAAAAGTGATATCCATTGAAATCCATAGAGGCGTTTCAGAAATCTGCACTCTACTGAGTGCACTCTTTGAGTATATATTCTGTTCATATTAGTAGCAAAGTAAACTATGGCTACAAAAACCAGCAGCACATGTGAAGGCCTTCCTCCTCCTCTCATTTATAGAGGACTCTAAAGGCAATCACATAGTTGAAAAAGTGGTTTTGTGAACTTAAAAAAAAAGGAACGTACCACACATTTGCTTGATAATTTCCATTACCATCAAAAGCAGCGGAAGCAGGAGAGGGCCCTGCTCCTGATCCTTAAGCTGATTGAAATATGCTGCTCATTAGAGTCCATTCACAAAATTCATGAATCACAGCAAGACAGACGACAGTTGCCTCACCTGTAAAAAGGTCCCCCCCATTAACCAGCAGATAGCCTAACTATTGTACTAAGGAAAATGGCTCAATTTATTACCGCCTTCATATGAATGCAAATGAGGCCCAATCAATAAGTCAAATTTCTGACATGTCATTAATAATAAGCCAACGAAAAAAAGTAGCACACGCATTAATATAATACTGGCACATATTAAGGATGGAAATGAACAAATCCAAATGAAATGGGCAATTTTGAAAACAGATAATTACATACAGTTTAAAAAACCAGGAAGCAGGAAACAGCAAGAAACCTGAACAAGCTGTCAAACAAAATGACAACATGAAGGCAAATCATTTCAGAGGTGAGTGAAAATTTTGATCACTTCCTCCTTTTTTCACCGGAGTAATTTCTAAAATACATAAAAACAACACTTATTGAATCCACTGACAGCAACAATCTGACCTAATACTCCTTAAACCTCAACAGAAAAGAGCAGGGAGACAATCCAACCATAGTAAAAACAGGAGGAAAGAGTGAATGCTGGGAAATTCAAGGTGGCTGCAGGAAAAAAAGAAGTGAGAGATTTATGCTAAACGTGTGCTGACTGACAAAGCAACGTCTTCTCAAGGCTCTGCAGGAGATCGGCCTAAATCCTTCTCATAAATTCTATATTAATGCCAGAGGTAACCAGGGTTGTTTTTCCCAGTATTTCTACAGGTCCATTAAACACATCTAATATACAGTGTTTCAACGTTCTCCCATTTCCTCATCTAAGTAGCTCGGCTGAATTGCCAAACTTGTATGTAAGAGAATGTTTATTCCTCGCAGAGTCTGATGTGACTTCAGTGGCTGTGCTTTTCTGTTAAGCTTGACTGGTTTAAAGATAAAAAGCTAACACGCTCACCTTCCTCTGCACCTGTAGGTACTGTAACCTTGCCATTTCACGAGATAATAAGACGAGCTGTCTGAGTGGGGAGGGGTGGGGGGGTGGGGGGGTGGGGGTGGGGGGGTCGAGGGGGCAATCTTTCTCAGATCTCGCTTAGCTCTCTCTTGTAGTTTATTCCTCAGGAATAACAATTCAACTTGATAACAAGACAGGAAACCTTTTATTCCTGGAAAAACGTGAGGGCTGTCTATCAACATTTCCGCTTTGAGTCAGACGAGGGAAAAAAATGCATTCGTGCAGTTTGTTAGCTTCAGAGCAACAGTCTGAGCAGGCAACTCCGAGTTTCTGTTTTCACACCTCTCCCCTTCCTTGATTGGCCTATTTTAAGATGTGGAGAGCTTTCCCCTGTTAATTCCCAATACAACATAGTAAATCCCAATGCAACAGACTGTAGCCACTGCCATCAAATATAGTGGCTACCATGGAAACTACTTTGAACTTCATTATCAATATACCACATAACTAGATGGTAGTAAAAACACTAAAACAGTCTGCATCCTTGGCACAATAAGTCATTAAGATAATGTGCCACATGAATAATAGGCCTACATACAAGTAATGAGTTCTCCGTCCCTTAGTGAACAGATACACTGTATTCCACTGTTGTTCGGTGACAAAACCTATTAGCAGATCACTTAGTCACCGCATAGGAGGAACACGAGCTCGAGATGGCGAACAAAAAGTGTGCTGCAAACTGCGGGAGAAGTACAGCATGGATTTCGACATGCAACAACCTCCTCAGTCAAAATGGTGGCTGCCTCCTTTCACGCTCGCGAGAAAGGGAAAAAAAAAACATGTCTCCCAGCTAGACAGGAGCAACAGCGGTGGTTTGATCTCTGCTTGAGCTCCACTTTTCAATTGCGAGTCACAAAGATGTAAGAGCATATGTCTGGCATTTAACAGCCATGAAAAATAGTCGTGGAAGGAGCAGGGGGGAGGGGGAGGCGGTGACTTTATTCTCAAACATCACTGTGTCAGTTGTCAAAAACACGCTGATAGACAAAACATGCTAATAGTTGCACCCGCCTGCACGCACACATGCGAACACACACACACACACACAGACAATTAAAAAGCTCTGGAGAGAGCAGACTGATTGTTTATCTGCATTGTAGCATAGAGAATTGAAATCCACAGCCGCTGATAAGACATCAATCTTCCTCAGTGGGCTACGTAAATAAATCTGATTATGGACAGAATCATTTCCCCTTTAGAATTGTTTTATCTGCTCGTTCTGTGCCTCAGCACCAGATAACTTGCGAAGCGCTCGGCACGACGCTCGCCTCGCGCTCGGCTCCCGTCAGCGTCGCAGGCCCGACGCCTGTGGAATGATGGCGCATTCGATTTAAACTTCAAAATGTCTGTAAAGGAAAAGTAGATCTACTAATCTGCTAACTCGCCTGACAGCCGTTATGTAACGCTTCAGAGGGATTGAAACTGAAGTAATGATGGCGAGTGTCTCACAGTGGGAGGGAACAGGGTTAATCTGTAATTATTTCTTTAGATTAATCGATCAGTGTCAGAAAAAAGTGAAAAATTATGATTACAATTTCCTAAAACCTTCCAAATAGGCCTAACAGTCTGAAGCCTAAAGACATTAGATTTATGATGACTGAAAGAGAAATTTAAAAGTTAAACCAGCGAATATTTTTCATTCATCAAGTAGCAAAAAAAAGGATTTGCTTGTCCACTTGTGGAAAGTTGTGCACGGTCTGTTTTACAGCCTGAAATTTCATGGAAACTTTTGCTTTTGAATTAAACAACAAATTTGCCTTTAATTCAATAATTTCACATTTCAAAACATGCCCTGCTGATTTTTGCCATTATTCTATGTAAGACTGGATAGGCATGTTTATGTCTTCAACTAAGGATAATGCAACTCCTCGTGAACTAATCTAATCTGAAGTGACCTGATCACAAGTCTGATAATGAGACACAGCGACGTCCAAACATGTTTTGATTATGTGCATAATTGCTCTGAAATTCCTCACTTCAGAATTTAAATGATATGTACTGTAACTAATTCCAACTGAGCATCAGCTCATAATTTCAATACATTTCAAGCTTGTGAATATTTTATGCAGCCAAGGAAAAAACAACAACAACAACAAAAAAAAACAAATTCCGTACAGACTTGGATAAATGAGATAATGTAATGCCAGAGTGTACAAAGCTTTTTACACACTTCTCAACAAATCCTACTGTTTGTTTTCACTTCTAATGTGTTGGAATCCCTTTCAACCAAAACAGATTTGCTGGTGTTTCTCTGTTAGATCTGATAAAGCATTAAAGAGCATTCAGACACTTGTGTGACCTGAATAAGCGCTGACAGCCACTAAAACGAATTTGGGCAAATCACACAAGCCAGCAGCTGAGCACATCTGCATTGTAGGAGCGTGCATTCAGCAGACAGGCATGGTGACAAGCACTCCCTTAAAACACACCAGATAAAAGACTAATTTGGTCCAATTTTGCTGGAGGGATGCTTATCTCAGAATTCAAATAAGGTCAGAAGAAAAAACAGTCACAGAGTCCTTGATAAGATCGTGCTGGAAAGGCAAAATGAACCCTGTAACCCCTCTGAAAATGAGTTATGCTCCGGATCCTTGTAGATGTGGTTATGCCTCTTATTGCCATTTACCTCCAGTGAGGACAACATGAGTCACCGCAATGAAGCTAAATAAATAACTGATGAGGGCACTGAAAAGGAAATGCAGAAGTTTGGCTTATCAGAAAAAAACAGCCAAATTTTCACTCTAAAAGACCATGATAAGAAAAGACGAATCATAAATCATCACAGATTAAACGTTAGAATACTGTACTTGGCCATAATCTCCTCGGCAGCAGGAAACTGTTGCTTTCAGCATTTATCAGGTACAGCGGGAGGGTGTGTTTCGTCGTGGGGGGGGGGGGGGGGAGGGGGGAGCTCGTTCGAAACACCTTCAGCCGCAGTGCCAGATGAGGGAAGTGGTGGGAAATGAAAAAAGAATTATAAAAGTTAAGGGATTTATCAAACTATCTGACAAATGATGTCAAGAAGAGGACAAAAACAGAGAGAAGCTTCTGAACTAAACGACTCAGATCTCGTAGGAGTTGGCTTTGCGTCCTACCAGCAATGAGCCGAGGCAGAGAAACTGCACCATGAGACAGTAATGAAAAAAGTGCGTTTCCATCAGCTCACTGCTTCACCTGTCTTCAGATGAAGGGAGGAATGAAAGATCGCTGCCACAGAACTGTCTTTCACTTAGGAACTACAGCCCATCAGAGGAGGATGCCATTCAGAAGACAACGCGGGATCACAGCACTTCCACAGCACAGCTGCTCCTTTTTGATCAATCACTGAAGATGAGGCCTGGTTTGAGTTATTGACACGGGAAAATTTGAGATGTAAGGAGTAACTGATCACCTCAGTAGAACCAGTCCTGGATAAGTATAACGCAAAAATGTTCTACATAAGATACATAAGAAAAAGTCTGATTTCTCTTACTATCCAGTCCTGTCAGCGCGGTTAAAGACTGCAAGTGTGTAGTTTTACTGCATCCAATAAATAAGATGAAAGAACGCTGCTGGCTGATCTGTCGATTGCTCTTTCAACTGATCATGATTCATTTGTGACGTCACCAGAGACAACACATGCAAAGAAATGCATTGAATCCACACAGCTGAAGAGCTCGAGCGACAGAACGTTTGGCATTTTCAATATTTTATCATCAAAATCGAAGCCAATTAACTCCATGAGGAATGACTAAGTGATTGATCGACTAATTGTTGCAGCTCTAGCCATGCCAACTTATCTTTGGAGATTTTCAGCATCACAATTAGCACAGCTTAGTGCAAAACAACAGAATTACTTTTCAGTGGATGCAAATTATGGGATGCATCCACTCTTATCAGGTTGATAGGTGACAGATCGCTCTAGCATGACACAGGAACTCAAGTGAGAAATTGCAGCAACAATGCAAACCCAGATTACACCACGAGCGAGCTCCTGCAGGTGGTAAGAAATAACCTGATTCACAGTACACACATCTATGTTCTGGGGTGTGTGCCTATTTGGCAGCTCTCTCAGGTAATCACACTTGGCCATGGTTGCTGTCGCTACCTCTGCTCTGCTACTGTTGTGACGCCCCCCTTTGCCTAAATTTAGATCTTCTTGTTCCAAACAGCAGGATGATGGTGGTGCTGGACTCAGTCTCCAGGCTCAAACCTCTCCTGAGGTCTTTCATGTCACAAAAGTGGTACTTTATACTTTCTGCTTACAGTAGAGCACAGCAGTACAGCAGCTATATTTTCCCATGAACAGCTGTTTCCTCTTTTTTTCTTATTTTTTTTCTTTATAAATTTAGCTTGTTGTCTTCCTGAATCCTTGTTCTAATTCTTGGCAATATATTATACAGTATGCTCGAAGCATTAACCATCTTTAGGACTGTACTGTACATGCATGCTGATGACTGTCTCACCAGTAATACAGATGGAAGCTTAATTTGTTCTTTAGCACCACATTTGTAGGTTGAAATGCGGGTGACTTTGTGTAGTGGCGGCTGAATTTGCTCAACCTACCAGAGCAACTTCTGACATTTCACCACGCAGACTGAATCTCATGTATGTTTGTTTCACACGGACACTTTAATGAGGAGACAAAGAAAAACATTATGGCATTACACCGCCAGGGTTAAGAGGTCTGCAGAGAAAAACCTCCCAGGAGGCCACACAGCCCACAGAGGCAGACAATCATAAACGTGTTTTCATGAGAAACATCACCGACGGAGAGTCCCACGATTGGTTTTTACGAGGGGAAGAGCCGGACAACGTTATGTCATCCGTATGTGTCGGATGCCAGTAACAGCACAAATGGTTTCATTATTGCGACTAAAAACGTACAATTGGAAGCCATAAAACACCAGGAATCATCCAAATGTCAGATTCAGCTAAGAAAGATGGTAGAGGGGAAAAAAAATGGCTGCCATGAAGACATAAACCAGCCTGAAGACGGTCCCAGATGGTGAAGATGAACATGCTGTTTAGGAACATCCACACAGTCACGGTTAGCGCGCGTGTGTGTGTGTGTGTGTGTGTGTGTGTGTGTGTGTGTGTGTGTGTGTGTGTGTGTGTGTGTGTGTGTGTGTGTGTATGAGAGGAGAGAATGTCAGTATTTTCCTCAAAAGCATTGAGGACGACTGCTTGAATACTGCAGATATTGTTTTATGGTTTTTCACATGCAGTTACACTTAAGGCAGAAAAAGTGGCTGATAAAAAGAAAACAAGAGGCTGGTATTTTTGGGATCCACCAGCCTCAGTGACAGGTGGACAGAGGAGCTAACCTCCAACCCCGCTGAACCCTCCTCAGTCTACGTCTCCACTTCCCGCTTCCTGCTGACACATTGCACGTTGTTTAAGTCACGTCTGCCTCTTGTTTTGTGTAAAATACAACCTAATTAGCCCACTTCAGCTTTTCTGTGCGCAAGTCAGAAAAGCACGAGTTCAAAGCGCGATCGTTAATCACTGGCAAGACAGTCGAACACATACAGCTGCAGAAAAAAATTAATAAATTACAATTAATCCGAAAACACAAGTGCTCCACAGATGCACGGCAGCAAGGAGCAGGAGGAGGAAACTGCAAACTCTCTGAGCTGGACAATTTTTCACAGCTGCTGCTCGCTAGCATTGACAGCAACAAAACCTGTGCGGAGGTCCATAAACTGAGATATGAGAGTGCAATTTCCCCTTGTTTTGAGATGTGCATACATAACACACAAACCACACTAACCAATATATTAGGCTGCCACACCGCACATGATAAATGACGATAATGTAAATTACTATATGCCAAGAAAGTGGATCGCTTGCACCTGTAGGCCCTGCGGCCATTTGTTTTGTGATTGCCAAGGGCGTAATGAGCAATAGGTACCCTGTGTGAGTAAGGCCGATTTGTTTTGCCCTCTGTGTTGCATTATCTAGCTGACCTGTCACAGCTGTATCACAGGGAGGTTTATTGGATTCAGAGACCGAGCTGTCCTGGTTTACACCTACACCTTCTGCTGCCATGGGTGCTGATCAACATTTCCTGTGTGGTGTGAGAGTTACCACAGTGTCCTCTCTGGTGTCTCATTACTAAACCTGCCTGCTGCCGGAGGCCACACACGCTGATGTGAATGTGATGATGTAGTAGTTAGCAAATGAAAAGTAGGTGATGAGTGGGGACCCAACAAGAATAAACTGGGGCATGCCAGAGCCTGTCGTTCTCATGTTAAATGACCAAAAGCGTGTGGACATGACAGCAATGTGTGTCTGTTGAACATTTTGGTCCAAAATCGTATCAGTGTTTTGGTACCTGGCTGCAGGGATTTGCTCCCATGCACCCACAAGAGCATCAGTGATTAATTGAGTGGAACTAAGGGACTTGGCCAAAACTCCAGCTCCAGACAAAAAGTACACAAACATATGCAGAGACTCTTCTGGCCATATAGCACCTGTGGCTTAAGTACATAATGAATATGCATGCTTGGATTTGATTCCTTGCTGGACTATGAACACCACAGTCACGTATTTTTCAGGGCCACAGGTAAGCTGCTTAACTCCACCTCTCGAAGTGGGACTACAGACTGAGGGATAATTCAATAAAGTGCAGCTCTCAGAAAGATCGTGCCTTCTGGTGCTTCCCCCCCTGCAAAGCCATGACACCGCCTGAAATCTGCAATGACAAAACTGACAGCTGTTGACTGGGGACGTGGCATTGAGGAGAATCAGGTCCCGGCGCACAAACTCATCCCGGCGCTCCCGCATCATCGCGGTGACAGAACTCAGGAGCCGAGGACTGACACGGGAGGGAGAGGGGATGGGAACATTAATGTATCATTCACCAGAGCTCCGCACCCTGCCTCTACTGCAGTATGAAAACATAAATGTAATGAAAATCCTATCGATCGGAGTCGCTTCCTTTTAGACAAATTGCACTGTTTTCTCTGCTTCTCAATTGTTTGGAAGCCAAAACCCCCGGAGACATTGTCAATGCACCATCATGACAGGCAGACCTTGGATCAACATTAGCTCAGAGCCCTCTGCAGGCTAATGCACAAGATTTTAGACATCTGCATTGAGAGAGGGTGAATGAATTAAAGCATTCAATAAGTAAATTGGTCAATCAAGTTCATGATGGAGCATATGACTGAGTCAACTTATGAAAAAAATGCAGTCATTCTAAAGGCTTGATAAGATCATGGCTACAGTAAGTGCGATTCCATTAAAATGGGATTTTCGAGTGGATGTCAACAGTCCTGAAATGCCTTTCTGCTGTGACTAACGGTATTTTAGACTACTCAAGTTAACGTTCACTGTTATCCAGAGTGAGGAGCACCTCCCCCCCTTAATCCACCGACATAGCAGGGAAGGCCTCGTGGTTAGAGAGACCATCTCTGCTTTGATCTACCAACACCCCTGCAGAAGTGTCCTTGATCAAGACGCAGTTGCAGGAGAGTAGCTCCTGGCTGCCCCTGTTTGTTCACCGCTTTGCTGCAATCCAAACATGCAGCTCTCTCAGGAAAATACAAAAAAAAACCCCTCATTTCAAAACAACTCTGAGTTCTTGTTCCAGTCCTAAAATTGTCCTGTTGGTTAGACAGCCCTCCAATGTCTGCTCTCAGAGGCCTCCGACTCATCAAGATGGAAATCTCCAGAAATTATCTCTGACATCATCACCGCTATCAGTCGTCATTAGGGAACGGACACACAAAGAAAACTATTTTAAAGTACTCCAACACAGCCAGTTACGTGGTCCCGAAGGAGGCTTTCGCAGAGCTAACATGCATGAACTGACAAGACAGACAGTGAGGGTGGATAACCATCTTACCCATGTGCAGTCCTCCTGCGTTCCTAAATTAAAGATGGGGAGATAGCACAGCCCACAATCTCCGCATGGGATCTCATTCTCTGCTGAAGTAAAGGGAATCGGAGGAAATAGATCAACCCAGCATCTCAGGGGTCAAGGGTTTATTTAATGAAGTCATATCATGCCATGCCTGCTCCTTTCTCCGATCAGCAGCTGCGGTCTGTCAAGAGGGGCGGTTTGTGTAAATAACCATCGTACTGATCTAAATGGCACTTAAACTATTTTTGTTCCACTTATCACTAATAAAGATAGAAGACTTCTATTCTTTTAGGTCTGTACAATTTCTAAAGAGCACACATGTATACCATCCATCCATTATCTATACCGCCTATCCCTTTCGGGGTTGCGGGGGGCTGGAGCCTATCCCAGCTACAATGGGCGAGAGGCGGGGTACACCCTGAACCGGTCGCCAGCCGATTGCAGGGCCACATGAAAGGACAAACAAACATTCACACTCACACTCACACCTATGGACAATTTAGAGTCATCAATTAACCTAATGAGCATGTTTTTGGTCTGTGGGAGGAAGCCGGAGTACCCGGAGAGAACCCACGCATGCACGGGAAGAACATGCAAACTTCACACAGAAAGGCCCCGCCTGACCCGGGGATCGAACCGGCAACCTTCTTGCTGTGAGGCACGCGCACTACCTGCTGCGCCACCGTGCAGACATGTATACCATGTATAATAATACTTTAACACTTAGCAGACACATACTGTATAAACTGTCCGTATGAGTCAGAACTTTTAACCGATTAGCTCCTAATGCTAACACGTGCTAAGGTACACTGCAGGAATTGTTGGTCACTAGCGTTGTGTTGCCTCTTTGAGTCAGTTCCGGTAAGTGAATGATGAGTGCTGGCTCCCATTAAGATTACTCGATAGCGTATTTGTAACATAGGATCCAGAAACGTCTCTTTGGTAATAACACTGAGATCCAAGCAAGATGAGACTGCTGTATGTTGGTCTGTTTGCCAACATACAAAACATAGTTTTACATTACTTGAGATTTTTTCCATCAGGCACAATTAGGGCTGGGCGATATGGCTGAAAACTCTATTGCGATATAAGTGTTTTATATTGGTCGATATCGATAATTATTGATATTTTTTATGACCTATTTAAAATAAGGACCAGGAGAAAAATACATTCAATTTAAACATTTTTATTTTAAATTTAACCTTCCTCTAATTATAATCCCCTCAGCTATCAAGGCAGAAAGTAAATGTCAACACAACCATGGAAAACACTCAAATAATAAATGTAAAAAAAAGTGCAAAAATATAAACAGGGAGAAACCTGAGAGTTTTTTTTCTGCAGGTTTAATTCAATTCAATTTCAATTCAGTTTTATTTGTATAGCGCCAAATCACAACAGAAGTTGTCTCAGGACACTTTCCATATAGAGCTGGTACAGACCAAGCTCTTTTATCTACAAAGAAACCAACAATCCAGAATCTAGTGCAGAAAGTTCACAAGCTGATTCACCCTCTGCTGAATAAAATGCTTTCAAATATGTGCAGTGTTTTGTAATCATAGCAGAAACTGAGGTAGACTTGACATCTGTAACATACAAACAAACAAACATGATAGACAGCACAGTAACACTGACTGAACTATAAAACCAGCCTAGACATATGAACAACTTTAATCACTCTTCTTACTCTAAACATACATGAACTATTCAATTATATTTTTATTGCAAGTGTGTTTAAAAAAAAAAAAGTACGTGTAAGAGATGTTTATAACCTGGCTTCTCCTCAGTGCTCAGTGAAGCATGTCTTTAGCTATATGATATGCTGCTGCCTCCATTATGTCTTCGTGCCTTTTAGATGATTTGTCATCAGGCAATGAAGCAGATACCTCTGCATGGTGGTCAGCTGCTTGTGCGGTGGTGCTGCGGTTGGCGGATGTTGGCAAATACGGCTGCGCTCCAAAGAGTGAGCGCGGCTAAGGTGGTTAAACAAGTTTGTGGTGTTACCGGTCTTGGTGGGGACGACAGTCTTGCATAAGTTACAGACCACACTGGTCTAACTATGGTCCGACTGATAAAATCCAAAAAAAAATTATCGAATGCTTTATCGAACGCATTTTATATTGATATTGATGACGTGTCTATCGCGAGATATATCGCTGTCGTCGGCCCAGCCCTAGGCACAATGTTAAATAATGATATTCTGAAAAGATTTAGTATAATTACACTGAAAGATTTTTGTGACATATGTGCACACATATCATCGTCATGGTCAAAATATTGCTAAATCTGGCTGAATTATGAAAGCCAGACGCTGTACTCAATAAAAAGCTAGAATTCCCATCACTATCGATTATTGTTTCTAAACAGGTTTTGGTGCTGTGTCCGCCATTTTTGTAGCTTCCTCTTGAATACATGCCGTTTATTGCACACTGCCATTGGCTGGGAGCTGCCAAAGGTTGCAGCCCAGAAACATCCCGAGCACAGCAAAGTAAGGCGAAAATACAGAGTCCCTGCACCTCCACACACTGGGGTCATCACTGATGATTGACGGGGATTACTTTTGTGAGGCTACACATTGTTTTTGAGGATTGTAGACCGTCAAAGAAACATTCAGCCCATGCTAAACTTCTATAGTGGAAACCAGTTTGGTTAAAATGGAATTTCAGTTCTCGCATGGCTGAACGACACGGTAAACTGAGCAACAGTTGCTATTTAAACCCACAAACTCTCTGACAAACTCTGCCAACTGGGGTGAAATTCTTAACTCAGAAACCTCAGTTTCTACCACTGCGCTACCAACTGTTCATGGTGAATAACAAAATGTGTGGGTGGAGACTGTGTGAACAAATTCTGTTTCTATAAACATATCATGAACACAACTTTGAACTGACAAATACAGAGAGGGATTAAAACTTTTTTTTGGCTTGGCGGAGGCATTTGCATCCTCGCTCAAAGACTGAACGAACACAAAGCCACGGCGGAACAATAAATGGACATTTGCAAGACAGAGTGCAGAAGAGATGATGCATGCATGGAGCGACATATGCTGTGTGTCAGTTAAAAAAACATACAGCAGACATTCTCCAGTCTATATCTGCATGTGTGTGTGTGTGTGTGTGTGTGTGTGTGTGTGTGTGTGTGTGTGTGTGTGTGCTGATGGGTGGGGCATTCATGGTAACACAGAGCAATAAAGCCATGAGTTAAAAAATGAAAGAATAAGCCAGAATTGAGGATAAACTGACACAGGAGCTTTGACAGCAATAACCTGACATGCAGGGGAATTAACGAGGGTATTACAGCTAAACCTGTGGGACTCTGCAGCATCCGCAGGGAAACTTAGACACATGGACCCGCATACACGCTGTGACCTAGGAAATAGGGAGGGTGGAGGGATAATACTACTTTGCCTTTGAAGCAAACGGGAGGAAAAAAGCAGGTCAAATCTCACGCTTCTAAATATCTGCTGTGCTTTTTTTATTGGGGGGGGGATATAATTAAATAACTTTTAATTCTGTCAGAATCATTAGCGGCTCCAGCCCGGAAAAGAGAGCCGTTTCTTGACACTGGGAGGGCTTGCTTTTTCCAGGCTAGTGTTTTGACTCCGAGTGTCATGGAGACAGAGATTTAGTGTGACAACGCTGATGCCAAGCGTTGTACTCCTGCGATGCTTTGCACAAACGTGGCACATTCAACATTCTGACTTTGCACACAATATTCCCCGAGACTTGAATTAACAATGCGGAAAAACAACCGTACGGCTCGAAATAAAGCAGGAGCAGAGAAACGGCACTAATCAAAGAGGGAGTACACCAGAGAGCACTTTTTGTTACGCGAGTCAACCTTGGACAAAAACAGCGATCCTTTACCAAAGGCAGGAGACGGCTGGATTCGAACACTTCCTGCCGAGAACGACAGCTCAAACGGTGCTTTACTGTCAATCACTTCTCTCCTGTTAGTTTGGGGCGAGATGTGCTGTTTTTCATTATGAGAACGAACAGCAATGAAATGATTTTGGCAAGTTAGCTTGTATTTTAATCCAATTAGCTTTGGATCCGTCAGCAGATGACAATTCTTCGTATTAGGGTTGCTAGCAAAAAAGACGAGGGACCGAGATAACAAAAAGCAGGGTGTTTTGTTTTTTTTTTTAGTTTCTGAAATCAAATTCAGCCACTGTAGTTTTCAAAATGCACTTAATGCCGCTATGCTTCATCACTATCAGTTCATTTGACTCTCAGCGACTGTGGAGCTGATCTTCATTCGTTCTTTGTCGCTGTCACAGACGCTCCTGCTGTTCAACTCATATTCGACTGTCGGCAGCTAAAAAAAAAATAAAAAAGCCATTGGATTGATTACTGGCAGGATAATGCAAATTTGCATATAATAAAAATTAATTCAGAAGCAGGCCATTATCAGGAAAAAAAAAATACTCAGCTCAGTCAATTGAAATTACGTCCACGGCCAAAGAAAATTACAAATGACTCTTCATAACATTTGCTTCTGTTGTTATTCTGCATACGCCTTGTTTTGGTAACACCGTAACCTTTTCGGATTTAACCTTGGTACTAAAATAAACAGAGGAAAGAGGAAGCACAACACGCTAACATATGATTGGCCTTTTATCGTTGCTTCATGTTGACACACAGAAAACCAGTTACATGCATGTGAAATTACAGAGTGTGTGTGTGCGCGAGTGTGCAAGCATGTGTTTGCTGTGCTATTCATTCCACACTTCTCTCCTTTTTTTCATTGAAGGGGGCGCCGGCTTAGCTCCAAGCACATTCACCCTATAATTGTTCCTTGGTTCATATCTGTCATGACACTTCTATAGGTCTGCAGCCACTGTCAGAAACCACCGCCTGCAGCCCAAATGGGGTCGCTCTATTTTTTCCTCAGTATCTCACACAACCAGCCTTTGTTCCTCATAGCACAATCTGGAGATGCCATTAGTGGGGAGGGAGACAGTGATGTTTAGTGACAGCCTACGACTCTTCTGGTCAAGAAAGTGCCCTAAAGTCATCAGAGTGTCACACACACTCCTCCACTCTGCCTGAACGCGGCCTTGGCTCCCCAAGTTCACCTTTGTTCTAGCTATCTGAAAAGGAGAAAGCTAATTGTGTGACAGGGGTCGGGGGGTGGGCAGCGCCCGCGACAGCCTGAGTGGTGCCACGGCGTAAAGCTGCCAGGCCTTCTTGTCAAACACACTGCAGGAGAATCCGACACAAAAAATTAGGCGAGAGGGGGAGGCTCTCGTTTTGCTGCAAGTGGCAGTTTTTGTCTTTGTGTTCTGTTCGTGACTGTTGTCATCACATTTGGGGCTGAGCTCAAAAACATGCGGAAATTCGGCAAGCGGCTGGGTGGGATGATAAGAGAGAAGCTACACGGCCTGTTTGCGACTGATAACTTAGACTCAGCATATATCAAACACCTTCTGGCGATTCAAATAATTTTTACAGTTGGGCATCATATGTTGAGAGGGGATAGAAGAATTCAGAGTAAAAAAAGTATCATGCCTCAGTGCCCCGAAATGAAATGCTGCAGACAAATTATGTCTTCCATGAGAAATGCTTATGCTGTGATTTACCAGCATTACTGTGTATTACACAAAACATTTTTTACACTATAAATTAAGTACAGCCGCCGAGCCTCCAACTTTTCCCCCAACTACTCCCATCGCGAATGTAAAATGATGAGAGCACATTTCACTCGCTCTCCCAGCGGCTGCAGAGTGACTGAAGTGTTGTCTTGACTCTCCTGTGGTTCTTTAACATAGCCAAAACAAACAGCAAATCAGCTTGTGGTTCATTTGTGGAGAACGTCACGTGGAGACAACACCACAAACCACTCTATAGGCAGTTAATGGGGTCTACTTGGCTGCTTCGCGCTTGTGGGACCTCGGGCCCTGCTGTTTGCTTTAGGCGCTGGCAATTTCCACCAGGCTGTGGAGGCTCTATGCATCAGTGCTGGCTTAACACAAAATGGCAGCCTGTTACAGAGGACGGGCACACATAATGCTGGAGTTTATGTTGGGGAAATAAAGCCCACACATGAATCTCAACCAATGTGTGCTACTTAGCTCAATGCTGGAACAGTGTTTTACCGACTATTGGAAGTCTCAGATGTAGTTTTACAGGCGTAACGCTGACACGGAGGACAAAAAAGGATTCCAAGCGATCTACCGTCAGCATCTCAGCCTCCTCTAGTGAGCGGCGAGAGCTAAGGTATGCCGTTGATTAATATTATGGAATCTGAAAGGTAAGATGAGCTTAATAAAAGAAAAGCTGAGGGCTGCTAGCAGAGAAAAGCGCCTTTGTGAGACCTCAGAAATGTTATCCAAGTAAGAAAGTCCTTTTTTTTCCAGACATGGAATTGGTTTGTTTCACAAGTTTATCTTGATCCACAGTGTGGGGACAAATCCTCTCTTTAAAATCTGGACAAGGGCTTGAAGAGTTCTGTAGCTCAGTGCGCGAAGATAAAAGATTTTTTCTTGTGTCGCACGTGATCTTCTTAAAATGATGACTCTTGGGATTTTACGGTGGAACATTTTTGCAGGGAAAGAATTAAAAAACATATCTGAGGAAAGAAGTTGAACAATGACATTTTCAACAACAATCTGACTCAGGCAGAAAAGTTATTATTTAATCATTACTTTAGTGAAAATGGCAGAGCAAAGCCATATGCAGTGTATGTTGCAGACCAAGAAATTAGAAAATAAGCCAAATTGCATTTGGCTTTGTGATGATTCAGCCTGAAACCAATCTGTCCAAGTTTTCAGTCAGGCGATTTAAAAAGCAGAAAACTGATTTTTAAATAGCTAAGTATGGACTGTCCAATCTCACACTTCTGACAGTGGCGGGGACGTGGTCTGAAGACTGGCTCAGAGAATTTGTGAAAGACGGAAAATAAGATGATTCATAACACTTGAGATTTCAACTGAGCAGCAGCAGCAACAATGGGAAAGGTTAATCAGCCACAGACAGAGTCTAACACTTAATAATGTCCTTCTTCTTTTGTGAGCATAATGAGAGTTGGTGACGTGACACGCACGCACACACCACAAGGCACACTGTGCATATTTACTGCATGAGTGAAAAATAAAGAGCGGGTTAAACGTTTATTCAGGAATCAAAAGCACAAAACCATTACAGAGGTTTAAATATGTAAATGTGAGCCGTGAGACTACAGTTTATGTAACACTCAGGCTGATAAACAGTAATGCCCGTCAGTTACAGGTAAGAGTAGGTGTTCTGTTTATGTGTATGTGTTGATGTGAGAAAAATAAAAAGGTAAATGGAGGTGAAGCTCTGGAGGTAAATTAAGCGAGGCCCAGCAACAGTTACAAGTGGGAGGAAGGTGATTCACATCAACCTAAATAATGAAGTGAAAAAAAAAAAAACCTCCCTTTCTCCCTGCCCTCTTCAACTATTTCCACTTGCCTTGTTATTTATTAGTTTCCCTTGTCGCTCCCTCATTAGACGCTAATATAGACAGAAGAAAAGGGATCATCTTCCTCAGGCCCTCAGGAGGGAGCAGGCCCAATGTAAGTCGGACACTGCTTCCCACTCAAAAAACATCCCCAAACCCTCCAGAGAGAGCCTGCTCTTTGTGGATTAATGTGCCTTTATAAAGTTGTCATGTCTGGTAGAGATTAAGGGGACCGGGCCCTCCCTCCCTCCGTCCTCATGCCACACCACATCAGTCTGGCCCAGTGGATCCCTCTGGTGCTAGGAAGACTGGAACCAGTGGAGCACGCCATCAAAGATCTCTCAGTAAAATAAATATATAAAGGATCACAGTCTGGATGTAGTTATATTGATTCTACAGGCTGATAATGAGCCACACAAAAGTCAACATCTGGAGTTCCTTGAGGTTTGAGTGAGTCTGTCAGATGGAGATACTCCAGTGAAGAGAAGGATTTCGGTGTGACTATCTTGTGGTTTCTGACTATACAGAACAAGGCTGAGTTTTTGCTGTGTGGTTACCGTACAGCTGGGGACACAATAGAAGACCTTTGAAACTGAAACCCTTGAAATCCAAACTCCAGCCGGTCTGTCAGTTACAAATGTCCTCTCGTTTTTAGAAGCAAGGACAGAGTCTCGCGCCCTAGCTGTATGGGATAAAATGGAAAAGTACTGTATCCTGCTGACTCTTGACATGTCACTACCATCAAGGAGCGTACATTTCCTATCTTGACATGATCAAAACAGCTACGGAGGAAAAGAGCTAGGCACGGTTTGCTCCAGCTCACTGTAAACTCCACTGGCTATTGTCATCACAATTATATTTACCACAGCTGGCAGATGCTCTCATCCAGAGCGACTTACAATGCTGCTCAGTGTTCTTGATCAAAACCAACATCATCGGATCAAGTGAAAATAGACATTTGGCGACATTTGTGACCACTCTCGGGATAAATCTGTGATCCTCTGACCCCACAGGACTTGTTCAAGGCACATGCAGATGCCCGGGCATGCTGCAAACATCAGTAATGTCTGAAATGAGGCTAAAACATGAAGACTAATTAATCTAAGAAATGATTTTTTTCACTGAGTCATACCTTCTACATCCCAACTGACTTTTCAGCTCCAGTTAGACTGTCAAAACTGGAATAATTGAGATGAATAATCCTCTATATTGTCTTCAGCTTATGAGTGATGGGATGTTCTGCATGGGGAGTAAAAACTTGCTACAGTGACTCAGAAATAAAGGATGGATGAAGTCATTAGAGGAGCCGTTAACAGTATCGTATGAACCAAGCTCGGTCAGAGGCCAGCGTCCATTCAATCACCGCTTGAAATTGGACGCCGGCTCACATTCATTAAATGACAGCCACATCGAACCAATAACTCCTTACATTCTTGTTTATTGGTCACCAGATGTCTGCGCGCCCTAACGGCGTGTTAGGCAAATGAATTCAAATGACCAAACCGAACCGAGCTTTGTTGTTTTTACGCAATGACTTCAACTGTGCCAACTCCCAAAAGACAACAGCAAAATTACAATCGATAATCTGTAAGAGCACTTTCAAGTCTATAAACAGCATACCAGCAAATGCGCATGATTCAGTGTCCAATTAAGCTAAAGTAGCAACTGTTAGGCCAGAGTGGAAGCACTGCAGTACGTTGACATCATACTGCCTTTTTGACAGAGGAGGCTTGAACGCTAACAAGAACCACAATATATCTCCTATCCACCCACAGCAAATATTCAGCTAATGTCAGTTTATATCCGTCAATTGACTGCACCCAGCAGACTTAACCCTAGACCTGTTTGCACTAATGAAAGGTATATCAACACGCCGCGTACATGGCTCGAGCTGTTTAATTAAAAATAAATGAGACACAAAGTTTGCCCGAACATGCGAGCGCCTTTCCTAATGAGCAAAGCTTTGTATCTGCCATCAGCACAGGATCAGCCTGTATGCTGACAGCTACAAGCTTGCATGTTGGAATTTACACACAGAAAGATATTAAATATGCACATCCAGTGCCAAAGACCACTCGTGGGAGACACAGAGACAAGGTTACCGTCACCCACCCAAATAAAACCATCTGTTATCACGTGACAGAAATTCCATACCAACGACAGCTGAGGCGTCTTCATGACAACTGAGCAAACTCGGTTGTGTACAGTAACACTTCCTGTACACGAGCAAATCCACAGCCCTGTTTGCTTTCCGGTTTACTCCAGCGGGCTGCCTGCACTAGCCTGAGGGTTTCATTTCTGCTTTGTCCTGCTGATTTGGTTTATTTTTTAAAATCATACAGTCCATCTCCTAATTGCCTTTGGCGACTAAATCCAATGTTGATTTCCCAGAAACTGATGCCACATCGCTTCAGCATCGCATAATCACAGGTAGCCACTGGAAATCTGGCCTTACGAGCAGCTCACAGTATTCAATTTCAACAACTTTGTAATTTCAACAGTTGCTTCACGAGTTACTCCCGTAGGCTTGATTAAACATTCATCACTGTCAGCTTTTAATGTGGATTAAAGCAAGATGTTCTCTCCAACAGAATGGTACATATTGGATCTAGATGCCTGCCAACGTTTAACTGAGCAAATCCAATATGGGTATCTAATGATACAGTAAATAGTGCTAACAGGAGTCCAATACTTGAACAAATGTAGCCCAGTGAAGACCATGAGGAGCAAGAGACCTTTATATATTTGAGGGATGTATGGTGGAAGAGTTTTAATTAAAAAAGGAGCAAAGAGGGGAAAAGCTGCTGTAAATGGCTCCTGGTCGGCCAGCCAATCATTGTTGGGCCCTCCTCCACCAACCTGTTAATTTTCTCAGTGTACAGATTGGTGACAGCATGGCATCTAAAGTCTAAAGTCAGATTTTAATCACTGATGTGTGTCTGAATTTTAAAAGTATAGCAGATTGCCTTGATACTATTATGCCAAAATAAACTAACAGATCCAAATGTCCAATGACAGTTTAAGACTGAAACCAGTGTCACTGATTACTTCACATGACAAGAGTCCATTTCTCCAATACCACTAAAACTTCAACATTAATTCTGCCTGAAACACAGGATTGTAAATGAGTGAGTAATTAACAAAAACAATGCCGGAGCAGAGCTGCTCTGAGCTCATCTTTTTGAAATTCAAGCGTTGGTGACAAGAAACTGTGGGTATGAAAACACACTTTGATTCAACATGAATGTACTGTCAGCGGACGTTAAAAACCACAGAAGCCATAATCAAGTGAAAGGTGTGCTGTTTAAAAAAAAAGGGAGTGTCTAGCCTCAACGGTAGCTGTGTTGTCATGATTAATTCTATCGGAGCGAGGACTTGAATGTGTTTTCCGTGAGCCTCGTGTTCCTGATGGCCTCGCCAAGAAAATCTGCTGCTTAGCTTTACGCTTTGAATCACTAATGCTCAGACCTCATTTCACATCGGGAAATGCTTTGTTTGGGAAAAACAATAACATGGGGACCTACATAGCTCAGTGAGGCTGTTCTCTCGCTGCTACACATTCAGGGTGGATGACAAATGGCTCATGTTTTGGGGGAATCAACTTGCATGCTGTATAACGTTGCAATGATTTGGTGATGACTTCAGGTACAAGTGGAGGAAGAAGAGGAAAGAAAGAAGGCGCCTGATGTGACCTGATCTTTCAATTTGTTTCTTTACACAGCTGTGAAGAAAAAGCTGACGCCAATGACATTAGTGATGTTGTATCAATTCTGAATTATTAACAAGCTTGCTGCTAAACCCTGCATGCTAACCTTACATCACACAACATGCCGTCTGGGCTTAAATGTGCTCTGAGAGTCACCGCTCTGTTGACTCAGTTGAATTGCTTGCCTAAGGCATCAGTGCCTGGACACATAGACATAATTAGGAAAGGTCACTGTGCCTCCTGTCTTGTCAACAAAATCACTTCAAGATGACAAATTCTGGCTCAGGCTGAGCCAGACCTCTCTCAGATACCCTTGCCAATCAAGCGCCAGCAGCGCTGCCTGGGTAGCCTCAGGTGATTTCTAATTGTGTCTTTTACGTTCCATGCTAAATAGGGATAAGCATAACAATGAGCCATACATTTGGAACTTGGAGGTGTGTTTTCCCTTCAAGGTTGAGGTAGCAGACAAAGGAGTCATTATCTCGTAACTTTTGACTACAAGCTGCTGAAAAACAGCCTTGTGAAATTCAAATGAGATCATTTCTCAATAATATAAGAAAATGTTGAAATACATGCTTACCTGCAACAAACACACCCGAGATTCTTAATGAACGAAACATAACGATTTTACAGGATGACATTAAGCTGATAAAATCTGCCAAATGCCAGTTCCCATGTAACGACCTTCACACCTTTTCAGAGTTCCTTTTCCACCGCATGCTCTGCAGACTTTCCATTCAGACCACTTTATGATGAAGTGGAAGTGGCTTTCACATCGCTCCCTGGTGGCCTTACTAAGGAACTATTAATCTATGGCTCTCCATATTGCATTCAGATCCGCGTTCCCCAGCCACCACCTGGCCTGAAGTAAAGGCCAGAAGAGGACCCAGAGGACTGGACAATCTCTTATTATGAGCTGCACCAAGACACCTCTGGGTTTCTAAGCGCTTCCTCTGACAGTGATTGATGGCCAATTAACCATTTGAAGAAGAGTATTGATCACTTAGAGAACAGGAAGGATCTGGGAACATCTCCTCAGACACCACTATTCTCACCGTACAAAGTGAGCAGCCAGACAGCACATCATGTGTACTAAAAACAAACATTATAAAAAAAGCCCTGACACAAACAGACAGCCTTTTCACCGAAATGCTGCATCTAAGGTGAGCACACAGCGAAGCCTTTTGAGAAGAAAACTACACTAAAGTGCCTTTTTTCCGACATTATCTTCTTCTATCGCGCTGACTTGGAGAACATCAACCACCACATACCCCATTGTTCTTTGCCGAGATGAAATCTTTTCCCAGCAACAGATCACAGTGGCGTGCAAGGTTCGAGGGTCAGCATCACATGTTCTTTCTCTCTTTGAGAGAGCCAGAGAGATGACCCAGGAAAAAGAACATTCGATTAGACCCTCCAGGAAAAGACTCAGCGCTCAGCTCAACAGGCTCATCCCGACTTCTCATTGGTGGCCCTCGGACACATGAGGCTGAGTGTGGGCACCGGATGGCGGGCAGTGACAGAAACACAACAGTTGAGATTGAGGGCAGTCTCCCAGCTGCTGATACAAAGTCAGATACTGTGGCCTTCTGTGAGTTATGATGCAGGTTTCCATTCAAACAAAGGGTAATCTCATCCCACAGCAGGGGTGAGAGGTCAATTTTATGCTGCCCAGATAGAAAAGCACAGAAAGTGACTATGTTGCACCACATTTCAGGAGGGAAACAGCCCAACTTCAACCCCTAAGCGCTCTCACATAAACCTGAATCATAGAAATGGGGTAATTGAAACAAAAGGCCAGAGTTTGACAGAGATGTAGTGCCTTTGCAGGGCCTCTGCACAGACTGCAGAAAATAACACCCAACTCCTCCCCTCTGCAAGGTTCATCCTCCACGTGTCCTCGACAACGCCTGTGTCCTTCCTGTGCTCCTCAAAATTGCCATTTGCAAATGATAAGCGCAGGGACATAGCCTTCTGAAAGATAAGGCGCCTGGGCATTTGTCACCAAACAGAGCGTGCTCGTCCATTGCTTAACGCTGACCTATGTTGACATGCACTGTTTACCTTTTATTCATTTATGCTGAACTATTATCTCTGCCTCCATTAATCACAGTAACTCGAACTGGAGAAAATAGCTTAAGAACACTTGGACAGGGAGCGGATTCATTCAGTTCATCTGTATTCTTTCGTTTAGACAAATTAACATGATGGAAAGTGAATTAAAAAAAATTAAATGCATTTGATCATCTCTGTCCCGCAAATAAGCAATTCCTACTCTTTTTCATTGTCACGTTGTCCAATTCAAATTTTGCAAGCGGCACACAGTTCGTAACAAGCATTTGTACTCCTGAGAAGTGAAATCATTTCAGTTCTTTCCCCTAACGTGTAATTGCCTCCTTGCGTGATATATTCCGCATTTGTACATCATGCTAATTCACTGGGTGAGTATGAGCAGTTGAGAAAATAAATAATTTTAGAGAATTTTTCCCTACCCCACCGCAATCGTCTTCCCGTTGTCTGTGTCATCTGAATTCATCTTCCATGACTACAGGGAACAAAAACTCTCTGGTAGTAAATTATCACTTTGCTGTAAAAGACCATATCCCTGCAAATACATGGCGATCATTTGCCATGCATTAGCTATGGGACAGAAACGAAGTGGTTTTAAATTCCTTTGACCAGAAGGCAATTTCCCCCAATAAATTATGTTAATTTCAGCTTTCGCTCTCCTTATCGCATTCTTTAGTGAGTCAATGAGGAGAGACAAAACTGGCTGCGAGAAAGACAACTCTGGGATGATTCGCATTAGAATGATGAGAGAAGTCTGGCAAAAAAATAAAAAAATATGCCTTATATTATTGTACTAAGGAATGGAGCCTTGCAAATGAGAGCATTATGCAATAGATGTCTACTTGTTGTCATTTGATGGCCATCTCCTTGCATCATCACAAGGTTTACACCTGGCGGAAACTGCTCCGAGGTGACTGTTCACACAAGTAGGAAGGTGCCTGATACCAAATCCCATGCTCCCTCGCTGAACCAGACAACAATTGCTTGGCAACGCTCTCACCGGGCGGAGGGAAAAACAAAGAAAAATCCTGGATTTTTATTCTCTCTGCATGGATAGCTGGCTGTTTTGATGGCATATTGGGGTGGGGCGGCTGTGGCTCAGGAAGTAGAGCAGTCGTCCATTTATCAGAGGGTCGGTGGTCTGATCCCTGGCCTCGGCAGTACATGTCAAAGTATCCTTGAACCCCAAATAGCTTCCAATGCTGTGCCATCGGTGTGTGAATGGATAACTCTTGTAATGAGCAGGTGGCTTAGCCGCCATACGAATGTGTGTGTGTGAACGATTGAACACAGACTTGCAATACCGCTCTGAGTGGTCGTCATACTAGAAAAGCAATTTATAAATACAGACCATTTGCCATTACAGTCCATTGTCTTGAGGAAGTAAGAAGGGACAAACAATGGGCAGCAGACTAACAGGAAAGAAACAGGAGAAGCAACAGGGGTTGAGATAATCTGCAGAAATGAGAAGACACATGCAGAAATGCATGTAAGCAAATCCTTATGGACCCCACCCACACCCACACCCACACACACACACACACACACACACACACACACAGGCCTCGCATACTGAAAACATCAAGTGGTGTGCACACACAGGCAAAGCAGTACAGTTCTTTGTTCCTGAGGCTGAAAGCACACCTACCCCCTCTGTCCGGCCCGTCAGATCACTCACAACACAGTGAAAGGGAAAGTGCTCGGCTTGCTCAAATCTAGATTGACAGGCCTACCTTTATTACTGACTGAGTTATGTTTCCCTGCAAAAAAGACAAGTCGGCTTTTGATACAGACGGATGCTGAGTCAGCGCCTTGCCTCTCTACAGAGGATAGCTCGACTGATCTCAGCTGAGACCGTCCCGGCCCCGATGTAGAAAGAATTGGCTACCAAATTACCTTTGCGATCCATTTCTGGGACAACGTCCTATAAAAGGTGGCCTGTAAGCTGTGATGGGAGCTCAGAAGGATGCTTGTACTGACCTAACATGTGACACGGAGTGATGGGCTGAAACTGCCTGAGAAATGTGATAAAGAAGATAGAAAAGAATAAAACAGATTATACCGTATCCCTGCACCATCTATTCTATGAACTGGCTCATTGCTATTCAGGGTCACAGAAGGGGTGGGAGCCTATCCCAGCATGCATTGAGTGAAAGGCAGGGAAACACCCAGGACAGAGCTCCCGTCTATCACAGAGCGAACAAAGAAACCGAGAAACAGTATTGCACCTAAATTGACATAATGACGAGAAGAGCATGTGACCTCCAGACAGAAGTGAGGCACTGGCACCTAACCACTGAGCCACCGCACCGCCCATGTATACCAGCAACTCCGTCAAAATGCATCGCTTTCAACATGCATCATAAAACGACTTGTAAATACCACTGCACTGCTACTTACTTAGCTTGATATATGGCGTCCCTGGAGCATGACTGTTTATTTAATCCTGATATATTCATAATTACACACTAATTAATGCAGGAGAAAAGCCCTCTTAATTCATCATCTCAGTGTCCTGAAGCAAGAGACACAATTACAGCAACTTTAACATGTTTGCCTTCTGTCCAGAGCAAGGTTAACAGTTCGGAAACAAGCGCAAGGCAAATGATGTGTGAAATTCTCGTGCTTTGGATTGTCACCAGCAGCTTCCAGCTGTGTGGCATTGTGAGGGTGATATTTAGCAGAGAGAATGAGTGTTTTAAAAATAGTCAAGAGGCTGAACCGTGAGGTGGTGCATCGTGGGCAACAGGGCATAGATTGAACATTGATTGCACTGATCAAAGCACTGATTTGACCAGCTGGACTGTGCACCACAGTAACCTGTAATATTAGGGGTCAGTGGCCAGCGCTCTGTTATGCTGGATTGCCTTAAAAACTCCAATTGCATTTGCACATGTATTGTTGTTAAATACTATCATTATTGGAATATTTGATTTTCCAAATTAGAAATCCAACTGAGCAGAAGAAAACGTGAACCTGCATTTTAGGCCATCTCACAAATGGCTTCAGGAAACTTCCCTCCAGTCTCAGCTCTTCAGCTCACCCCACTGCTGTTGATTGTTTCGTGCATCAAAGCACATTTGCATGCAAGCGGGAGTGTCTGGCCAAGAGGCTACATCATAAAATGTAACTCATCAGTGCGAGTAGGTCGTCTACCAACTCCGTAAAGCTGTCACCATACTGCAAATGCAGCAGGAACGAGTCCTGGTCGGGGAGAAACGTGGAGTTGAACGATCCTGCCCGCAGCCAGCAGAGCTCCACGCACACACGGTCCGCTCTGCAGCCACACGGCGAGCACGTTTAACTACACAGATGATGGAGGCGATATTCTTCTATTGGAATTAGACTCGCAAAAATAAAACTAAAAAAAGGCAATGAACCTTGATGATGTGACAGCGTGAAAGGAGCGCGGTGTGGCTGCGTTTTATTGTTCGCAGGCCCAGGTCTTGTTAAAACATCTCAAAGTGCGGGTTGGCTCTCAGCGCTTTCCGGCAGGTGAACTTCCCTTGCAGTCACACCGGTGGGGGTAAAAACACACGCTACACACTGCGCAGCGCTGGTTTAGCCCCATCATACACCCGCAACACACGAGGAAGCTGCTGCCTCAAGTTCTAACCTCGGCAGACATGTTCGAGGCGACACACTCCTCCCCATGTAACCTTGAAGGTGAAGGCTAATTGATGAGTGCTAGCAATTACAGAACAATAACGAGCGCTCACAACGTGCTGTCACGCGCGGCTGCATTTCGTTAAAAAGAAAAAAAAAAATCGCCAGCAAACAACTTCTCACGTGCAGCCTATTCTGAGTATACTTGCTGCGCTTTATCCCCCCCCACACACATAATTAACAGCTTAATTAACCGAAAGCTTTTCATGATATAGTGAAACTCACCAGCGCAGGTGAAGCCAGCGAAGACGAGCCAGAGCACAAGGAGCGTGGCGCTGTGCCGACGGCGGACAAAGGGGCCCCGAAGTAAGGGCATCATGGTGTTTTTTTATCGCCTAAGTTTGAGAAAGGCAGCGAGCAGAGAGGAAACGCTGGCACACAGGGCTTGTTAAGGTCCGGAGAGTGTCCTCTGTGACACTTAACGCCTTTTTCACAACGTCCAAGTCCTTCTCTTTTCTCCTCAGCACATATCCTCGCGCCGTACCGTGGCCATCAGCATCCCGGTCGCGCGTCTTGGTTGCTCAGAACAACGCATCACAGGTGTGGTGAACAAACTGCCTCCTCGCTCGCTCGCTCGCCGCTTCTCTGTACTGTATTTGTCCAAGAAGCCGCTATCCGCTCACAACTCTGCCTCTCTGTGTCACCGGGCCGAGGAGGGACGCAGTTTCACTTGTTTCTGGTCACTTTGCAGCCCTCCCGCGAAACAATACCTTCTCCGAATGCGAAAACGGTCAGAATTGGCAGCGGAGAGGGAACATCTGCTTGCACAGCAATGCTGGAGTGTTGAGAGTCAGGGAAGGTAATGCGCCGCGATGAGCGGAGCAGCAAAACCAGGAGCGGATCCTGCGTGCACGCTGGGAATGGAGCGTCCTTAGCGCGCCCTGCTGTTATATCCCTTTTCTTAGGCAAACATTTACATATCTTGAATAAGCGTAACTAGCCACACACTGGCAATGCACGGCAGAATGGAAATTATTTCGTCCGCTCCGTCGCAAGTGTGCTTTTCATATTTTCTGCCTTACATGAAAATGATGGATATGACATTCAGTCCTGTATGATAGCAATCAGACCGGTGCTTTGCATACAAATTCGCACAGATCACATCTGCATGTCATTGAGTTGCAGTTAAATATGCCTCTGCTTTGTCTTGGGGTTTTTGTTTGCTGCAGTACATCAGTGACGGACAAACACAGATGAAGAAGCATGAGGATTAGCGCTCCCATGAGAGCGCACACCTGTCAGCAAACTCAGACCAGGATGTGACTTATGTTGCAGATAGCTTTTTCCTCATTTTCTGGCGGTGTCAGTGGAGTGATTTTCAGACTGTTCAGCCGTGCTTTTACAGTGCTGCATGCCAGAATCGACAGCAGATTATTAATACACTACAGAGGGAGGGGGGTTGTGTCTTTGTTTATCCATTTCTCCACTCCCTGGTAGTCAGCAGAATAATAAGTGGAAGCACAGATCTGGACCACTGTCTTACCAGCTAATTATTGGCCTCATGTAGATGGATGATTCCTCAGATAGAGCTCAGCTATTATACAAACTCATTAAGCCCTCTCTCCATCCAGCATCCCTTGCGAAAGGTCAAAGTCACAGTCACAATGACAGCACAAAACGTGCACGCATACATGCAGAAACGCACAGCCCTGCAGCCATCTAGTTTATGATCAAACCCTAATGGGCTCTGTGGATGTGAAGTGGTAAGCAAGGCAGACGAACAGCAGCTAAGAGAATGACTCAGCCTTGGTCACTTGTGAGGTTGCTCGTAATGATCTCTCTCATTCTGCTAATCTGCTCTGTGTCCTATCAGGCAGTGCAAGCTGGTCTCTTGTAGTCACAGTATGTGCCTTCTTCTCCCTGAAAAAGCACCCAAGCTATATGCATTTCAAATGAGGGTCTGAGGATACGTCTGAAAATGCACAGTTGGTTGTACAGAGGCAGGGAATATAGCTGCAGCTGTTTTTAAAGGAATTATTAGAGTGTGTTTTCTTGCTGCGATGTGTTTGCTGAGTCAAGGCAGGGCACGACCTCTTCCACAACCCTGTCTTCCACTGATTCCTCTGGGTCCAGCATCCCGCCCCCCCTTTGCTCCCTCAATCAGACTACAATGAACAATCACAGCTCTTTGGGGAGTTGACACATTCAGTTGTTCATCGATTTGTGGTGTTGTAATTAATTTTCTCTCTGTCATTGGCTGCATTTACAATATCCTGAGACTTGAAGCAGCTTGTTCTCCTGCAATCAATCACGACACCGGGACAGAACCGAGCCATTTCTCTTGTATCATCTTGAATTATTCACGGCGGCTGTCATCCAAAAAGACCGCACTCGCTGACCGATAAGTGTCGAGGAACGAGGCTCGTGTCTGTGTTCCAGATTGTTACAGGTGTTTGTGTTCCTGGGTGCTTCCATAAACTGCGCAATTACAACATATGCAGCTCATGAAGACAACTGATTCGCCCGGTCGATAAGCATTGATCCAACGAAGGTGTCCAGCATGAAATTAATATCAGTTATTGTTTACAAACAACACTGAAGGTCCCTTGAGGAGGATGCAGAGCAGCCTCTGACTGTCTGCATTCCAGCACAGACTTGTGGAGAGAGAGAGAGAGAGAGAGAGAGAGAGAGAGAGAGAGAGAGAGTGGGTGTATCAACTTCCATCATGACCACAGCTTCACAGCCTATTGTTTTGTTTATATCAAATTAAACTGCAATGCTACTCCAGAGAGATATAATTGACCACAGCCTCAGATTAAATGACTTTAAAGATCTTAATAAGCCATCAGCGGATTGCATATTACATTGCAAACCACTTATGAGGATGCAGTCCAATGAGAATGAAATTGAGGTTCAGATTTGCATGCCACAGCATTTTAGCCATTAATTACCATGCAAAATGACTGTATGATGATCAATAGTGTATCAATTTAATTAAATATTATTGGTATGGGGTTAGGAAAATTAATTAGGAGCTTAACAAACCCCTGCAATGTTGGAAGAGAAGGTATTACTTTAACATCATAACATCTCCGGTGGGTCCTCCACTCTCTATTATATATTATAATGGATAAGGGACCCACATCCTTCCTCCACTCTCCATGAAATGCCACTCAATATATATGTGTGTGTTTGTATCTATATTTATAAACACACACACACACACACACACACACACACACACACACACACACACACACACACACACACACACACATACATATATACATACCTTAATCAGGATTCATGATCCAGATATTAAATCACATGGTTTTCTATAAGTGCTATAAAAGCCATTACCATCAGTAGATAAGTGATACACACAGGCTTTTATTCCAGGTTATTGTGTCCATAGCTCTCTACACAGTTACGATCTGCATGGCTGTGACTTTGTTTAATTAAATTATGTCACACAAGCGGCGATAAAGTGGCCTCGGTGTGATCTCCCAACATCTTGTGCAGTTGAGTGAAGAGCAAAACCAAATGAGAGCGAGAGATGGAGGGTTTAAAAAACAGAGAGGAAGAAAGTTAAGGGGGGCGGGGATGAAGGAGCCCACTGAAGGTCTCTCATTTCAGCAGCACAGACTGCTGATGAAGCTGAACTTCCAATATCCCACCACTTCAGCTCTGACGATTTCTCAATTTTACAGATATGGCCCGAGAATGTGATTTGATGAAAATGTAAAATGGGATAACCTCCAAATCATATGAAATGGGCTGCATTTTATTCCATGACTATAAATCAAAAGCAGACACTCTAAAAATTAAAGTTGATTTGGTGTGTTTGATTCAAAGTAGGACTCTCCTGACGTGGAGGAAGACAGGGTGTCCCGTCGTACCCTTAAATTAAGATTTTCTTTCGTGCAGATTCTTCATATTCGTGGCCCAGGCGGCGTCTGAGTGTAGTGCTCTAAGAGTTTGTTTCAAAAGGGAATTCAAACAATTTATTCATAGAATGTGTTTCCATCCCAAATAGATTCGCCTAATCTAAAACACTGTGTGAGTGTTTGGAAATATATGATGATTTCATTTTCTCCCAGTCTCAGGGTCATAAATAAATTTGCATTCTGTCAGCGAAATGGACTAACTGACTTGTAATTCATCAAACCCGCTGCTTAGCACTTAAACAGTTCAACACATGGTAACCTGATTTTTTTTTTTTTCCCCTCAGAATTGCCTCACAGCTGTGTGCTCTAATGGGCGAGGAGGAAGAAAAAGGAGCACTTACATTTTAAAGACCTCATAAAACAATAAGATAAAAAAGAGAAATGAACTCTGTGACTGGCACATTTTTACATGGAGTTTAATTTTGGGAGAGATGCACAAAGAATGCTTTTTGTTTACCGATTTTGATGTAAATGCTAAGAAAGCTCAGACAAAGACAGATGAGGTCTAGCTAATCAGGTCTGAATAAGGTGCGATTTGCTCCATAAAGATTCAGTATAAATGCAGAATCTGCATTCTCTCCGCTCTTTAAGTCTGATTAATTCAGACTCCTGTGTGCCTGACAAAGGATAATCTGAGGACGTTAATGGAACTAACTTGCAAACGTGAATGCGGTGTGTGATCCACCTCTTCAGCAGACAATGGGTGACAGTAAAAAGTGTCAAGCTGAACCATTTTTTCCCACACTTTTTTTCCCTCACTCTACATTTCATTATTCTCTAAAAAAGAGGTTTCCTGAAATATGCTTCCTGGACCGACATTCTCCTGTTGTTTTGAATGTCACATTGTCTAAGCGTGCATGGGAGAGGAGACTTTGAATGATGTTGAATGTTTTATGACTCCCTGCCTTTGTGTCAGTCCTTGCCAGTGCTGCTCCGAGACTCTGATAGGAGAACCTCGTCTACCACTGCTGGATCTGACAGCGGAGGGGTAACGCACAGGCTGGCCACGCTTAACATTCAAGGAGCTTCATTTTATTTCAAAATGTATCAACCCCGGGAAAATGTTTCCAGGAGTTTATCACTAAAGATCTATGGAAAAGATAATGATGATGATGCATGAGAGGGGTTTTCACTAGCCTGCATTTGGATTCTGTGCTGTGGTCCTTAAAAAGTCCCATAATGCTTTTTTATTGTTTAACATTACTAATATCCTTTACATAGAGCCAACTCAGCCGTCATTACACATTACAAGGAGAGATATACCATCTGACATTAGCAGCAACTGCTGCACTTAGGTCCAATGTTGAGGTATTATACTTTCATTTTATAGTACTTTATACTTCTGTTCCACTACATTTCAGTTACTTGTTACTTTGTACATTAAGATTTTCCAGTTAGGGCTTCTACTAATGATTTTTTTTTCTCATTGCTCATTAATCTCAATCAGTTTTTTCTCAATCAGTCCAGTAATCAGTTGATCTATTAAACATCAGCAAATGCCCATTATAATTTCCTAGAGTCCAAAGTAACCTCTTCAAATGTCGCCTCTCGTCTGATCGACAGTCCAAAACCTGAAGAAAATCAGCTTACAAAGACATAAATGCAGAAGATCATCACAACAGAGGAGCTGCCACCAAGGCCTGGTTGGCCTCTCTGTTGAAAAATAGGAATCAATTACCAATAAAGTTGACAAATAATGTTCTGTTTATCAGTTACTAATGTCAGTTTCACTTTAGGTATGATATATTGATTCACATAAATGACTCAAAGCAGTGAAAATTACCTGCAACACTGAGATGCTGCTCAACAGTGATAATAAATTAATGACATGCAGAAATACACTGACATTTACAGTGAGGCCATTCTGCCTCCATAAACACATTCATGCTTATCCTATCATACATATGCATGTTTACTTACCTCAGTAACATTTCAAAAATATTTTTCCATTGTTTTATTGTTGCTTTTACAGGATGTGAATACTTCTTCTACCACCTTTTATTTGTTGAACTTGGACCCAAATAACTATGTAAATTTGCATAACCTTCCTTGGAGCAGAGAGGTAAATATATGCATGGAGGTTTGATGTCTTGACATGTAGGCATTTACTGTATACTGCAATTATGTTGATTTCACAGCAAAGATGTTGTTAACTTCAAAGATATCTCCATGCATTCACCCCGCAGTAATCATTCTGTAACATTTTAACACCTTTTTAGAGATTTCAATTCATTTTCAATAGCAGTGAACCATTTAATTAAGACCAGACATGTACAAAGACACCTGCCTTTATGTTCAACCCTCCAAAACTATCTGGGGAGGGATTTCATTCAGAAAAGATGGGATAGATAGGTATTTTAAAAATACCACCTTAAAAATGACGCAGAAAAGGTGAGAACAGGCGGACTGAAAAAAAGAAATGTATTGGTTGAAATTCCAAAACCATGACCTTCCGTGACTGAGTGACTGAAACGATGAGCTTTACATGGCTGAAAGTGTCGTATAACAACAATAAATGAGACACGCATTTGTCACATCACAACTCAATACTCTCTTTGACATTTGACATGCAAATAGATACAGTTACTATGTTAATGGAGTGAATGGATTTCCCTGTCACACAACCCACCCGGTTCAATGACACTTTAATTAACTATTTTCTGAACGTGTAGGTATGAGCGAGCTCTCAGTTAGATTTATGCTGCAATTACAGGATATTCCAGCAGAAGTGCATTTCTTGGAAACCCTGTGCAACATATTTTGACATTGCCCTAATGCGATCCATCTTTGCCCCTGATTGCATTCATCCAAAGGGAATTTCAGAATAAACAGGGGCCGGCGGAGGACGCATGTATGTGTTTAAATCTTTATTTTGCCTCTCAGCATCTGTTTGTGAGATGTCCAATCTATCTGTCTGAACGCATCCTTGGAGAGATGTCAGAATGGTATTGACACAGACCAATCGGGAGGCGAGAGCACATATTGTTCACTCTGCACACATCCTGCTCATTCAATTCTGGGAAATTGCTCTGCCTCAAAAAAAAGGTTGTCATTATTTTGTCACTCAGTGTCCCAGGTGACATTTACAGCAAATAACCTCAGTGAAAATAAAAAAAAAAAAAAAAAAAAAAAAACACACCAGAGGGAAAATATGAAGTCACATTCTCAACTAAAGAAAAAGTGTCAGAGGAACCCAAATACTGTCTGTAGTAAAATGAATGCAGTGAATGTAGTAGGATTGAACTGCTTCAAAAACAGAGGACAGCCTCTTTGCTTGAGTCAAGAAAGTGAGTTGTATTTAAATTTTAACTGAGCTGCTTACAAACTTGTATTTAAAAATTCATTTGCATCAGTGGAGAATTCAATGTTTATCTTTTTGTCACCTTAGTCCCCCCCGGGTAAGGATTAAACTAATTCAATCTCTCAATTAAAATGATCTCCATTTCCTCTTTCGCACAAATCACATGCTTTCATGCCATTGGTGCGGCGTGAAAAAAAAAAAAAAAAAAAAAAAACAGACTGAAGGATGCTCTCACGGCCTTGTGACTATTTTCATTCTATGTGACAAGTTTTACAGGTGCTATTAACTCTGTGTGGATAGTGTCTTTCATGAAACAACCGCAGATTCCTTTTGAGTGCTGCACTCATGAGTCCTGTACTGTACCTGCCAACATGACAGATGGCTGCATTACTGATGAAGCCAATTCAAAAAAATGCAGCCTTGAATTTGATGCAGGATAGTGATGAACGGAAGAAGACTTATACCTGACTTCTACTGTTATACGTGCGCACGCACACACACACACACACACACACACACACACACACACACACACACACACACACACTCTCTCTCTTCTTTTATAAGGTTATGTTTTAAAGAAGATATTTATACAGTTTGTACCCTCAGCTCCCAGATGTGAATATAAACATGAATGAGATTCTCAATATCATCACAGAAGGTGAGCTCGCACAGATCGCATAAATTCTCCAGCTGAAAATGCCTCACACACATCCCACTCACTATCGACATTGGTGGATTCCTAGCTGAGATAATGAGTTTCTCCAAGCCATTACAAACTAAATACAGCACTCACAACTCTCAAACTGAATACATCATATTAGAATATTGATGGAAATTGCAAACACTGACCTCGACTGAAGAGCTTAACCACATGTTCCAGGTCAACAGGCATTAATGTTACGGGTGTCATTCATTAAAGGAAATACTTGAACCTTTGTTTGAGGTCAGGCCGTCCCGGTGTTGCACCCGTGAGTCCTGTGCACGTCACCGCAGTAGAAGGCAGCCCCAGTGATTTAGCCCTTTCAAAAGCACATTCTTCAGCTGGATGAGGGATTATATTTCTGCTCATTTATGTTCCTCCATTAAGACAAAGTGGCTTAAATGGCACATTCAATTTGGACTGCAAATGAAATAAATCAAGCCGTTTTTTTTTTGTTGTTGTTGTTTCATAGAACACATAAAATATGTCGAAGCTCTGAGTGAGACACTAGACAATAGAACATTTTGTAAATGTAGATGGAAAACTGGAATACCAGCAAAATTAACCCTAATGTTGCGGCCGTCTGTAGCAGCTCAAAAACAGCTGCCTATTAGTTTTATCATGTCATTAATGACTAATTTTCGGAGAATTGCACATCAACATGATTTTGATCTGCTAGCAGAAACCCAGGTCAAATAGTAATACTTTAGTGTATCAGAAATATAATTCAAGTTGTGCTTAATTTAAAGTCTGTTTGACACCTGCTTCTAAAAAGTATTTTTCTAAATAGATGTCATTAAGTTCTGTTAGTGGTATTTCAAAGCACCAATAAAAAGTGTACTTTATTATATCATAAATTGTGCAGTAAGTAAAAAATAAAGTGTACTCTAAATCAAAAATCCTTTTTATAGTAATAAAATGTACTTGTACCCCTTTGTAATACACTATTAGTTTGCTTTATCAAAGTGTACTTTAATTTTGCCTCTTTTTTTTTAAGTATATTTCCAACACATTGGTGATACAACACAATTGTACTGCGAGTTTATTTTGAATGCTGGAATACAAACTTTCAGTGTACTTTCAGTGTACTTGAGGACACTGAAAGTTTGTACTTCAGTGTACCTAAGTACAGTTGGTAAAAATTGCCAATTTAGCATCCCATTTACACTTAAAGTACACTCAATTATTACTCAAGTGGTACTCAAGGACTACTTGAGCGTACTTGAAGGTGGCAAATATAGCACCGGGAATGCATACAGAAAATGACCGTACTTTATTTAAGGTCTCACACACCCCAGAACATGGTTAGATAAATGGATTTTCACCTGTGATTGGTCTTTACAGGGATTTTTAAATGTCACAGGTACTGCCAGTATGTAAGATGACAGTCTGCACTTTGTCTGTGACTGACTTTGAACCTTTGATAACCTTTATTCCCCTCGAGGAATTTGCATTGCGCGAAGAGCATGAAAGAATCTAAAAAACACCAACAATCCCACATGACAGCACACACTATAACACAAAAAGACAAAACAGACGGCAGAAAAAGTGATACACATACAGTAATATTGTGTACTGTATCTGCATTTTGTGATTTTCATCAAATGTGGATCTCCAGTTTGTGGCAAATGCTACAAATTCTAAGTACATAAAAGGGATTTATGTGATAAAGTCAGATACAAAGGAACAATATATATTACATATGTAATGAGTTTGCAATTATTATTTTGACTTTTACTCATTCACTCAACGAACCACTGTGTCAGAAGTGAACTGCATGATATGTATCGAGTTATGCAAAACTATATTTTATTGTAAGAACATGCACATAGTGATTTTTTTTCTTTTTTAAACATTTTATCAAAGGAAGTGTCGGCCGAGGAGCCTTGAGGCTCCAAAGAATCCATTGAATTCATGTTGCACTTCCATGGTTATCTTTCGCTCTGAAATCTTTGAATAATTCTCAGAAAAAATTGTACCATTGATTCAGAACAAATGGTCTCAAACTTCAAGCCCTGCGGTTTGTTGCGGGAGAGACTAAAGATGGCATGATGCCATCAGTCAGTTCATAGTTGCATTACAGTGAATATATTATTGTTGAATAAAAACAGAATTTGGTTCTCATTCAACACATAATAAATTGACTTTGTGCTTATTCCAAAGGTAGGTAAACATCCTCTCCATCAAATCATTGTTTCACATGCTGCCTCATGCTGCCCATTTATCAGATTAATTTAGCGTGCGTTTGGGAATAGGGTTTCAGAGTAAATATGGTTTACAGCACAGAAGCTGAAAGCATGTGGGACGACTAATTCAGCCCTTCAATTACTACACGGTGCTACACAGACATTCAAAAGTAAACAAGCCTCACAATTTTCGTAAGCCTGTGCAGAGAGGTTGTCTTGGAAGAGTTGGACCTCCCAGCAATCATGGAAAATAAGGCAGTAAAAATAGTTCAAAGAGCCATAACAGCGGTTCTCAGAAAATCCCTTTCATCATTTATCTGCTGAACCTCTCCATCAGCAGAAAGTGCTTTGGCGGTACTGTACCACCATCACAAACAAAGACAGATTTAGCCTTAAAAAAAGAAAGAAAGAAAGAAAGAAAGAAAGAAAGAAAGAAAGAAAGAAATGTGCCATTGCTGGTGGACTCACTAGCCAGGAACGGTAATGACAATCCCGCAAAGCTCACCTTCCATAGATGCTGATTAAGTGCTGTCATGGTAACAATAGCGTGTGATCAGCTTTGCTCGATGCCTTAAGCATTTCACGTTGTCAGGACCTGAAGCGTTGGATTAGCGAAAAGCCTTAAGTGTGGGTTGTCTGAGAATGCCTGTGTGACATATTGTTAAATGTCTGGCAGCTATTGAGCTTGCGGGGTATCATCTGTAGCCCACAAACAGGGCTGAAATTGATGAATGATGCAGCTTCAAAGGACTTGCTCAGAGTTCAGTGAGACGAGCTGTCCCGAATAGATTCAGAAGATCACATGTCAGCAGGATACAGAGATATTCTTACTGGACCAAGGTTGCATGTGTCAGAGAAATTTTATCCAGCTTCCTGATGGAGTTCATTTTTCTCCCTCATGCCTCTGCTCTGCACCCCTTTATAGGACCGGGGAATTTATGAGAGGGGATGACTTATCGGGACAGAAGTTACAGTGGTATTTTATACTGCGTATGAGCAAACACAGGCCAGACAAAACTGTGTGTGTGTGTGTGTGTCTGTGGGGTTGTGTTTCAGGTCTAACTACAGTGCAGCTTTGTCAGGAAATCCAGCTGCAATGTGAAGTTAATTAACAAAACAGAAAGAACTGTGTGCATAAACATGTCGAGACATGTTGAGAAATCCATGCACAGTATAACACAATGCAGATGGAAATCAAACTTGAAATTGATGCTGAATATGTGAATGTATATGTACTTTGGCTGTTGTTGCCCTATAATGACGTGTTTCTGGTTTCTGACACGGTAACCTATATAAAGGGATTGTTGTTTCATGGTTGATGATTCATGGTTAATAACTTATTTACTGAGGCTGAAGCCATTTTTGAGCTGCCATTTTGGGGATGGTGTTCATCCTCTCCTGTCAGTAACACCTATGCAGCATTTGTAAGCAGTATATAACCCTGTAAGAAATGCTTTATAACACACTATAAAGGTGGTTAAGCAGCTGTAAGGACACTTTAAGTGGTCATTATGAAGCAAATCTGGCAAGGATAGCAACTTAACCTATGAAGACATACTGAATGTTTATTATGCTTTATTAATTCTATTATTATTATTAACATACAGTATATAAGGGTCTGGTGGCTGATTACATTTTACTGTTGACTGTTGATGACTTGACAGCATCAGTAAAGATTTTGCTATCAATTAATAAAACATATGAGCCTGATGTTTGTTTTTTTTTCTCTTCCACATAATTAATAAATGAGGACAAAATGTTAGAAACGCCCTTTAAGATACTGTAGCTCAATAAAACGCCACAAACCACAGCATCAAAAAATACCCTACAACTGAATCAATACACAAAATGTACAGTGTTTCTGTGTCACCAGTTAACCTACTGCCTCCCTTTCTTCTACTGGTATGTAGCCATGGTAAAAGCATGATAATACACACAGGGTGTTCCAATATAGATAATAAGCAGAGGAAATATGTCACCTCATCTCCTTCACCAGATCAATAAAACAGTGCACTTGTTTTTACACATCATCTTTGATATCACAGTAAAAACTGAAATAAAGGTGTAATTCATCCTTACTGATCTTGACTGGAAGCAAAGCAACACCTGAGACCTGGAGCAGTAAAAGGCTCTAAATCAGAGTCTTCAACTCTTGGAGACAGTTCTCAGTCTATTAAAACCAATATATGCCACTTAAAGTTTAAGTTACAGCCCATCTGCGTGGCATTCTTGTTGCCTGCATTAACGTGGGATCTCGTAAATCACATCAATACTGTTCACACTTCGATGTAAGTGACAGGTTTTAGAGCTGATTCAAACTTTATAGAGCATACTGCACATCACCATGATTCATACTGAAGGCAATATCTGCTGCAATAGTTTGTCTGCATATTGTGTGAAAAGATACTTTGAGCATTGTGTGTCTGTTAATCAATGAACACATGCTGCATTGTGTTGTTCTCCTTTTGTATTGATGTGGAGTTACAGTAAGAACAGAAATTCATGAAATGTTTGAGTTTGCTTCTTTTGATTCACTTTCAAAGATCAACTATTATCTGTTAAGTTATTTTAAGTTTGCTAAATGTCAGATTGCACTAAAACAGGGCTGTCTACTTGTAGGCTCATGGTTACATGATCAGTAGAAGAGCCTCAAATTTCCCATTGAGGTTGTCTCATAATGTCTAATTTAATGCATAATGTTATTGACTGTCAGACCAGTGACACTAGAAAGTGACTGTGAGAAATGGTCTGTTTGGTTTTGATTCAAAGTATTAAAATATAACAGAACCCTACTATATCTATTCATATGGCCTCGGGTTAATCGCAGGTACTAAGCTAATCTAAATGAATTATCACCTGTTTTTTTGTGACTTGTGATTCTATGTTTCATATTTAATCAAGAAAGATGTTTTAGAGAGATGAAAATGTTTTGCTATAAGCATTTCAATAGTTGTCGCTTTTTTGAATCAAAAGCTAAATTCTGTCATCGGTGAGCTAAATTAGCTCATGAATTTTCGGACTTTCCTTTGAATGACTGAAATATCCAGATTGCAGCTACAGTGTGATAACCTATGTATGAATGTCCAATTAAAATAGCATTTAGGGAGCAAGTAATCTTTGTTCTGAAGTCAAATTAGTTTTACTGAGCTGTATCAAATAGCTGTAATTACCTTTACAACTATATATCATGTAGCACATTTTAATTAGATTCCCTTGTTCAACCCAAGTAAATAACACTGGAGTTTTCCGTGCCTGATTAAAAACAGAAGAGAAAAGTGACTAACTTGATCAGAGGTTAAACATTCTTTACTGTTTCACGCCACATGCAAATATACAAAGAATTATTCACAAATATGTTTCAGTGTGCAGCCCCATCCAGCTAAAGCACAACTGTCTGCAGGTGGGGTACAGACAACATAATACAACTTATTAAATATAATGAAATTACAGCTATAGTAAACATATGCAGACAGCTGGGAAGTAGCATAAATTAGCAGCTTGAAGTTTTAATTAAAGGACATTTTGAGGACATGTTGCTTCATGTAGTTTCTGTTAAAGCTGGTGTGTTAGCCATGATGCAAATGCAAAAATGCTATTGGTTGAACTTTATAGGAATCCCCGCTGGAGCACCAAATGGGAATCATTAAAAATAAACTGTAATTTGTGTGATGTGTAATGTTTTGGCGAAGCATATCATGACAGAAAAAATTAAAGCAATTATCCCTCTTTTGCCAAATCAACCTGCCTTATTGATGGAGCTGGTGAGGGGGGCAGAGAGGTCAGCGGCATGAGTGCGCGGTGGCTGGGTGTACTGCTGTCTACTGTATTTAACTTGTCTCTTGACATTAGTGCATAAGTCCAGTGTCCTACTCTGCTTTATCATACGTTTCAAATTTCCCACACTGGATGAAGTCGGTAGAGTGTCAGAGAAGGACATATGATTGAAGCATCCTTGAGATAGAGGTGATTGGATATTGAGTCTGAAATGCCAGGACAAGTGAGTGACATGTGCTGCACACACAGCAGGATGTGTTGGAAGCAACATCAACAATGCATGTGCACAGTAATGGCAGCGGCAACGCCACCTGACACGCCGTTTTATGTCCCCGATTACACCATGTAGAATTAATGACGCACAGAATAACGTGCTTTTATCATACAGCACAGTCAATAATTGCTCTCCACATTAACCAAGAGCATGAAATTATGGTTTTTCGAAAAAGTTTGGAATATTGCAAAGTTATAAGATTAAGGGCTTTGGACAGCATCATCTATTATCCAGAGAGAGGGAGTTAAGTGAACAGAAAAATAAGTGCTGTTTCAAGCCCGTCTGAGCCAAGCCCAAATTAACTACTAACAGTCTGACCTACTTCATACCCAGCGGGGCTGATTTTTTTTCCATATTTGCTGATGAGGCCAAAGAAGAAAGTCGCATCAGATGCAGGGAAGGAGGCTAGTCTTTGAAAAACAAATATTTGAAAAAGTGAATAAACAGCTGGGCACGACTTGCAGCTGCATACATAAATAACCTCAAATGGCCTTCTGACCTCGCTCTAAATGGCTTTAACTGATGAGCCAACATCTTCTGCCCGATTCATTCAAATGATAGGAAATAGTTTGATAGTGAATCGCATTAATTGCTGTACTGCATGCAGTAGTATTGGCCTCGGTATTCATTCTGTTTATAGTAGATGCTGTCACTGCTGTGTCATTGCAAACATTACCTGAAATAAAAAGACCTGACACCAACCTTGTCAGTTAGCCTCTGTGAGGATAATCTATTTTTCATGGCGCTAACGCCGCCAGGGATTTAATTTTTATTACTGCAAGGCACCCAGTTTTAGTGTCAGATCTATGAAAAACTAATATAAACACAAAGGTGTGCACACACACGCTCACACACACATATCAGAAAGTAAACAATGTTTAGGAAAAACAAACACCACCGCAAGCCCAGAGAGGAAATCGAGGCTCAGAACTAAATTCTTGGATGTGGCGGCGCTTTCCCTAACGGCAGCCCAATCTGCTGGAACCTATCCCTACGGAGCATTTCTCATGAGCCGTGTGATCTCTCTCTCTCTCTCTCTCTCTCTCTCTCTCTCTCTCTCTCTCTCTCTCTCTCTCTCTCTCTCTCACTCACTCACTCACACACACACACACACACATTACAGGATATGTATTCATCAGACCGTGGTGCCATTAGGACAAACTCAGGTTAGCTTTTTAAGGCCATCAGTAAAGGCAGGCATCCATCAGTTGGTTGTGCACACCTCACTGAAGGTTCCCAGAGGTAAACTGCTTTTTACAATTCACAATACCATGTATCACATCAAAGGATGTGTTTTACTCATCACCAGTGAGACAGCTTTACAATAAACAATGTGATTAGCCTACGATATCAACTCAGGTAGCAGAGCTGGTCAGATGAGTATTGTTTCTCAGCCTTTTGTGCAGTGTTTAGCCAGAAAAACTCATTTTCCCTTCAGGACACGAGCCACCATGTCCAGCATTAACCCTGTTAACCCCAAAGCAGGCAGGAATAGCAGTGCCACACAGTGTGTATAATAGGATAGTTGTGTTTTAGAACCTGTCATACATCACACAGCAGCTGATTTAAATATTACTGCGCTGACTGAGAGAGTCTGAGCGTGAATTACAGCATGAGTCACTTAGCAACCACCTTGGTTAGAGACCGCTTAATACCTGCAGCATGCTGCTGGTATTTTCATTGTAGAACTACATAATTATAATAAAGATAAGAAGAATCGAATTCTAAATATTATAATCAACTTTATTTGTATAGAACCTTTCATAAAGGAAATGCAGCTCAAATAAGATAAATCACATAGAAGACATAATGGACATGACAACAGGGATAAAGAGTTAATGTAAAATAAGATGAGATAATAATAATAATAATAATAATAATAATGATAACAATAAGATAATGTAAAACCCTCTACAAAATGATAGTAAAAGTAACAGAATAAGGATGAAAACAAAGAAAGTGAAACCACTGAATAAAGCAATAAAACATAGGTTAACATGAAATCAGGTAAAATACATCAATTTAAAAGAAGTGCGAGAGTACATCACCACTTTACATTATGCTGAATAAGACAACACATTAGCTTTGCTGTTGTGAAAAATTCAAACATTGTGACCAGCTGGTTCTCTTTTGACAGACACTGGTTTATGTTACAGACATTGAGCTGCCTTTAGTTGGTTACAATTACAATTACAATTAATCATTTGGCAGACACTTTTATTCAAAGCAACATACATATGAATTCACACACCGATGGCACAGCATCGAGGGCAGTTTTGGGGTTCGGTATCTTGCCCAAGGACACTTCGGCATATGGACTGCTGAGGCCAGGGATCAAACCACAAACCTCCTGATTGGTGGATGACCGCTCTACCTCCTGAGCCACAGCCGCCCTGGTTACCACAGCAAGCAGGTTCCTATAAATTGGATGCAAAGTGTGATTGTCACAAGTGTGAACAGATGTGCTCTTACACCCAAACCCAAAACACGACATCTCCACTGATATTGTTGCTCAGTAGAGTTAGGCAATTGCTAATAAGCTGTCACTGTTCTGTTTTTTGAATAACCTGTGGCACTACATTTTGTCTCACCTGTTGATTATAATGTGAACTAAATGATTAGCAAAGGGTAGCTGCACATTTTCTGTTTTAGGTCATTCATTCTAATTGCATCTTTCATATTCCAAACAAGCCTCGTCTGGTAGCAGAACATAAATAAACAAAGTTGAGTATTGAGTCCAACCTCATATTAGCAGTCCCTCTAACACTTATTAGTCTAAGACATTTGATGACACAATTTGAAAATGGCATTTCTACTGGAGTCAAGATTTGTCAGTGACACTGTGAGGCCAACCCAGATTAACAGCTGCAGTGGAGACATACAGAATATTGTTTTGATGAATTTGCAAACAATTAATTGATTTTTACATTTTTCTTGATGTTGAAGCGTGAGCAGGATTCTGCAGCTGCCCAGTGTAGATACTATGAGGCCATCACAGTAGATGTGGAGGGATCATGATCTCTGTGATCGTTTCACCAGGTCTAATGTTCATCTCCACAACAGTCAAAGCCAGCATTGAAAATGAGACATCACGTCTATCTGAAAAGTGAAAAGTAGATCATGGAAGCAGGAGTTTTAAGGACGTATGAGCAGTAATATATGTGTTTGTCTTACCCTTGCTTGACATTGGCAGGTAGCTCCATCTTGTAAACTGTGGCTCTTAGAAAGGTATAGTCTTGTCACAGGTCTGTCTGAACTAATGCTGCAGAGATAAAACTGTGTTTGATACGAAGAGATTTGGTTTGGTTTGATTGAATAAAACTGTTATTTTATTCAGGTGGTTTTCTTCCATTTCACCACCAGGAGCAGCCCACAGTCTGACCTGTTCAACAGCCCACTAAAGAATGCAGCTCAGGCTCGGTTCGACGAATCCCTTCACAGTGAAGGTATCGATTACCAAACCCAGATGATCAACTTGGATCTCATATTTTTATTGTTAGCTAGCGCAGATTCATGAAATATTCTGTTTTGAGGTTACCTGAAAAGGGAGCATTTCAGGCATCACTAATTTTGGTGAAGGGCCAGATTCTGCCCACAGTTCACTACTCTGACGTCTAGTTTGAAAGAGAAACAACAAATCCATCGAAAAACCTCTGAAAGCTCAACTGTGTCTTAGATTGATCTCTGGGTCTGGGGCTTTTGAGTGTTGCATCTCCAGCCCTGAGCTAACTTTGGCTAAACTTTGGCTCCAGATAGCCCAGAGTTATATCAGAGCTTACATTAAACAGAAGGATTCACGCTTGCTCGGAGTTAACATCGTCAGGACTCCAACTGCACATGAATTGTTGAGATTTTCTTTTTTGGACAAACACTCATCCATTGTTTTTGTTTTACACACCAGCTGATTATAATAATGCTCATTTTGAGGAAGACTCAGAAAAATGTAAAGCACAGCACTTTAGAGTTGACTTCAGTTAACCTCAAGCTGAGATTTGAAGTTTAAAACTCTGGGCTAACGGGGGTCTTACTGTGACTATCAGCAGTTCAAACAGCAGACAAAAAGACTGACTTTCAATGTCCTATAGTTGAATGTGTCTGCTATTAAACACAGTGTAGCTGCACTGCAGACATTTCAGCCAGCACTCATCCAGAGTTGGACAGGCCATCTGGACCTTCTAGAGGATTCCAAAACACTCTGCGATCAAATTTTCACAGCTTGGCCAATCTGGATGGACACACACCAGACAGTCAGTCAGTGGGCTCTTGTCTGACAACTGGCCCAGGTGAGTGAGCTGCTGGTCCACAGCAATCATAGTGGAAACACACACCGGCCATTTGTTCTGAAAGCATAATGACAAGTGTATCTCTCTGTCTCTTCTTCCTTTTATCCAGCTTCTTGCTATTATACTGAATAATACTAATGAATCTACGCTTAATATTAGTAGTTTATAATTGAATTAAGATAGATTTAGAAGGGATTGGTGGCTGAGTCTAAAGCACATAGCCAATTTTCAGTTTCAGTCCATTGCTAATTACCATCCAGGCCAGTCAGCAAACAAGAAAACTTTGCCATAAAAAACAAAAGGCCACAACAGGGCAACAGGGGAAGGACCCAAGTGCGAAGAGGCCAGGCAGACGGGGTGATTTCAGTGATTTATTGACAGAAGGCTTACAGGCTGGTGCAGGAAGGCAGGGGTCCAGGCTCAGGTTCAGGTTACAGAAGCGCAAAAGCAAAAACACAAGGGAAGAAACCAACAATGCAACTGGGACACGCTGACAGAGGAACAAAAGATCTGGGCCAGTATATACAGAGAGCGGCTGATGAGGGAGTGAGGTGCAGGTGAGGAGACGGGTGGGGAAGGTCAGGTGAGGAGACAGAGGTGATTGCTGGGCAGATAGGAGCGGCAGGATCTGGAACACAAGGACAGGTAAAGACTAATGCTGAAGGGGACAAACTGGGACAAATGGCATGGTGCTTTTGGAGCTCCGGCATAAAAATCGACACATGAATCCGACTGTTGTTATCCTTGTCATCCAGGTTTTCACCGTTCTAAAAATGTCATAATTACCAAACTGCTGAGCTTTACATACCTCCGGTTTGCTGGCAGAGCTGCTCTCACAGCTCATACACACCCACAGGGGCCAGCACAACCAACAGCCAAACACAAAAAGCAATGAAAATGTGTCCTTTTCAACTCAGTAACTTTCACATTACAGTACTCTAAAATGCGTTTTTTTTTTTTGTTTTGTTTGTTTGTTTTGTTTTTTTTTACTGCTCCTCACACTTGTCCTTGTTTAAGTTGCTGGACAGAAAATGATTTTGCTGGATTGGAATGTTTTGCATGTTTCCATAAGCTCATTAGAATTTCTATCAAATTAGTAAAATTAGCACTAAACACACTGTAGAAGCTGATTACTGCCGAGTTAATCCATGTAAAAGATGTAGATTTCTAACCTTCTGCCATCAGGGGATTCCTTTATGCTGAAAACACTTGACAAAGATACGAACATCAAGTCCAGGTAGAACATAACCAGAAATATCCTTTGTGAAACTCAAACTCACACAACCCTGAGGCAGATTAAGGCATAAGAGGACGACCTTTGAAAATACCTTCAACTTAACTCCTTATAAGTCCTGTCTTGGTAAATTTCCCTGGGCATGCATCATTTTTTCTAAGGACGATAAATAAAGCAGCAAAGACAGATTCCAAACTTCACTCGTCAGCTGCTAAGAAACTGATGTTTTACGATTGTGTATTCTTCTGTCTTAAAGTTGGCAGTTTAGGCTAATAATGTGCAAAAAGAAAATAAATAAATAGGCAGAATCAACAGATTTGGAGTTCTGAGACTGTCAAGTCCGCTTCGAAGGCTAAAGAGATCTTTGTGAGAGCTTGCTGACCTTGTTTCAATCTTCTCTTATTTTTTCATTCTGTGACACTTCAGAGGCATGTTACCGCTCCATGGAACCGTCTCCTCTTCTCAGTATTTGGCAGATGATCCTCGCTTCCTCTTTGATACCAGTTGTATTCGGAGCAGATCCTGAGAAATCTGAATTCCAGGGCAAGCTCATCACACCTGGGATTTCTGTTCTCGCTAGACACAGTTTCTCAAATTCAGATGAATTTTACCCCTGGAAATCTGGTGCCTGGGCAGGTGTAATGTTTTCAGCGCAGTACGGGTTCAGGAAGAGTCATGGTTGTCTGGGGAATTTTCCAATATGAAGGTAAAATGATTGGCCAGAAAAAAGAAAAAGAACAGGATCTCTGTACAGTAGGGCCTTGAAGTCATCACTAGGGGGCTCATTAAAAACATTCCTCTTCAGGGAATCAACAAGAACACAGAGCAAGTTATTTGCTCTCCTATTGGTGCTGCAGCAGCGTGGAGCCTCTGCAATATTTGGGCCTGGTCAAAGCAGGCACAGCCAAGAAATACAGTCTATAACGCTTCTTAGGCTAATCAAGTCTGCTATGCTTTATATTTGCAATGAATGAGCAGAAAGCGCAGTGGCTTGCCAGCAAACGAGATGGGTTTTGGCTCTGATGTGTTTTGCTGTGAGTTATATAGCCTAAATGGCTCATCCACCAACCTGACCCAACAGGAGAGGCAAGCTATGCTTCTGTCCTGATTTGTTGTGTTGCTTAAGTATCATCATTACAGCAGCGGCCCACTCAGGGTAAGCATCTACAGTAAATTGATCCTTGTTGGCTTGTCTTGTGTATGGGAGAATGCTTCTGAGGATATCGATACAGTGTGGGTTTAAAATCTCTCCATCGTGTGGGATTTATAGCATTATCACATTATATTTAAAACCTGCATTAAGTGATGGGGGCAGTGGAAAGAAGCTGTGAACACCACACTGATATTATTACCATCATTTATGTTGTTATGGTGAACTTGTTAGCAAGCAGTTGCTTACTTACACATGCAACAGATATGGAGCAATATTAGTATTCATTTGAAGTCATATTTCTGTCCACCTGATGAGTTTAAGCCCAGTATTCGGTCTCTCTTTAGCTTCGTGTCCACCAGCTCCTCCACTACGTTCACCAGCTATCTGCTAACTTTGTCTATTTGTGTTTGCTACAGGCCGTCTGGGCTGATGGCATACAGTGACTTCATACCTGCTTTGCCCAAAAACAGAGAAAGTAGTGAACCAAAACAGTAAATTGCAGTATGGAAAATCCAAAAGAAGATACAATAGATGCAATAAAGTTATTAATTCTCTGTGCTTTCATTATTACTAGTGTCCTCTTTCACACACCAGTAATTTAAAGATGCATTGATAGCACTGATTATAGCTGCTTTGCAGTAAAAGATCCGCCTCCTTGTGCATCTAAAGCTCACTAATTGACACATGGTGTCTCATTAGTTTAATTCAAAGAAAAAACAAAGCCTGTCAACAGTAAGTTATGCTTCACAGTTTAGGTTACTTGACTGCAGGCTAAGCTAAGCTAACTGTCTCCTTTGGCTTCATATTTAACAGACAGATGTGAGAGAGGAATCGATCTTCTCATCTAGCTCTAGGCAAGAATGTGAGTAACTGTATTTCCCAAAATGTCAAACTATCCCTTGAAGCATTTTATGTAGGCACCGTACTTTGTAAAAGAGGGTTTCAGATCTGCTGCTGAAGAGTGACCATGCAACTGACTGCATTGATACTGCAGGGACAAAAAAAAGGAAAAATAAAACAGAATTTATGACCAGAGTAACAGCACTACTGTCAAAGCCTCTGGATGCTTTTGAACTTGAAGAGATGACTAAACACTGTCATTAGGCCCATGCTCACACTCAGAAACTGGAGAGCTTGAGAGCTCAGAACAGCAAACAGACATGGATCGTTGTACTGTGGACGTGGTATTATTCCTTTGCCTCTTTTGCAGCCAACCACCTGTTCCTTTGCTTGCTTGCCAGACTCTTCATAGATGGAATAATCTTTGGAGACAACAGGGCGTACTATACCAGACATGATACTCTAGCTAGCGCCTGCTGAAAATCAATTTGCAGCCAGATTATTACACCAAAGAGTCAGAGAAAACAAACAAATACTTATTTCCATAATTAATCAAGTGCACATGGAAGTGCTTCACTTTTCCTTGTAGAGGAAGATAAGCTGCTGGTTGTTGTTGCGGCTGCAGAATTTCAATTTTGCCTTGTGTCTTACAGTACAATGAGCACACTCTGTTGTTGTTTTAAGTACTGGAAATGTCATCCAGCAGTTCTCTCATTTATTACCTATGGTTTTTAAGTGATTATTCCAAAGTTTACTGAATGAATAAAGCAACATACTGGTCTCGTTTTCATGCTTCGTTCAACTCTTGTTCTGCTGCACATGTTTTCAATTCAGACTTCCTTTTTAATAACATCCCTCAGACGTGACTCAGTGACAGGCTGGTGCTTATTAGTCCCTCACCCTTTCTTTCTCCCGCAGAGTTTTGGGGTTTCGTTCAGTTTCTCACCTGCCATGCATGTGTGGCTTTTGGCACTGAATAGCTGGGCTGTGATTTCTCTGGCAGGCATGAATCAACACATCTCCATCTTTAGCTTTGTGATGATTGAGTCTCACGGATGGTGTGTTGGAAGGTGCCCTGCAGGAAAACAGCACCGATGCAAATCTGATGGGGCCCCCGCCCCTGCAGCTTGCCTTGAGTTGGCCCTCCTGTTGTTCCTCCAGCCAGCTCAGCTCAAAGATCATGAAACATCACAATCAGAGGAGAGACGTTTCTCAGTGATTTGTAATGCCAGCAGGTTCCACTATGGCTTGAATAATACCTGAAGTTATCATATCACTCACACCTGTGTGTGCTGCATTCCAGCCACTTTCACACCATAACAAGAGGAGTTTTCCTGTAAATTAAAATGAACAATTATCACCTATGCACAATGAAATGAAACTGGTTTTAACAGACAAAAAAAGCAACAACAAATGACTGCCAGTGAGTCAAATTCAAGCTGTTCAAAAGTTGTTTGCATATTTTTGAAATGATACTAACCACGATACATGACCTACACAAAGTATTCAGCCAGGACTGTGGTCAACTGACACCTTCACTAACCTAAAATGATATCATGTCCAGGTGAAAGCCAACATTTAGTTCATGTGCTAACTTGTCATAATTCAGTCTTGATGGCTGACAGGATTTTCTGTTCCAAACATGTTCCAAACAAGCTTAATGCTGAAGATATTCTAAATGTTTCTTACTGTAAACAGATCCTGTGAAAAGACCCAAAGCAATGATGGATTGCTTCCACCAAAAACTATTGGCTGTGTATCCAAAACCTGATATATCTCCTTCTTATGTGCCAAACATCTCCTTGGTTATATAAAAAATATTAAACACAACACATTAATGACCACACTGTTGCCCTGGGCGACGTGTTTTGTAATTACAGTGTAGTTTATTTTAACTCAATCCCAGTTTAATAATCCTGCTGCTGTAAATACTCCCAAGAGCACCAAATGTGTATTATTCTGTGGCTGAAAATAACCCCCAACAAATGTACCATTTAGTCCTGTCTGAGTAATATTTACTAAAAGTACAATGCCCTGCTGCTACCATATGTTTGTTACTTATTTTGAAGGCTTGGTGCTGACTCACACAGGCAGGGCAGCAAAGTCAGGCTGTATATAAAATACAGAGAGCTGGAATAACATCCTTGTGATTTTGGTCTTTTTAAGGGAGTTCTTAACAATGAGAAAAATACAACATTTTGCTATCCTTATCCATCAAAGGAAGCGTGCCAGTGACTTCTGCAGTTTTGTGTTTATTTGTGAGCACCACTCTGGTATTTTCTTCTCATCTTCGTTCTCTCTGTGCTGATAACAGGCTGTGGCGCTTTTGTCAGCTTGTATTGAATTTGCCGCCTGATGTGACAATTGGACCAAAAGACAGTGACACATAGAGACAGATTTTAAACTATAACACTGTATGCACTGTATTGTCAGCATATACCCTATTTATACTCTACAATATATTATTATGTGTGCCCACATAGGATCTCAGGTTCTTTGTGTTATTTTGCATTGTTGACAGGCGGGCCAGTTTTACAGCCTAATGGGAAAATAACTGCATTTTACCTCCGGCAACAATAGAACGATCTGCCCATCAGTGTTTCTAACATGTCACCATATGATCACCTTGCCATCTTTACATAGCGGGCTGTCTATCCTGAACATTATGGCCTGTTTTGAACTCAGTTTAAATCTTGCCTAGGTGTGCAGATGTAGCCTTTGTGCCACTGGGGGTTACAACATGTTTAGAATGTCTTGCCAATATAAACATGAGCCTAAACAAACCATCCGCAGTGCTGAGTTGAGTCAAAGCCTGACAAATGCTCACTCTGGTTAGCACCATTTGCATGGCTTCAGTGCAGACAAGCCACACTGATGCAACTGCAGAAAGTCCCGGGAAAAATGTTCTGTACATCCTTGACTTATATTTGGACCCAGGCAATCAATAGGAGCAGAATTATGAGGCAGTGAAGCGAGTGATTTTAATCTGGGACTAAATATCCAGTAGTGGATTAGTTTCAGACAATTTCATACCTCCAGAGCTCTTCATGAAATATGGATAAGGTAGGAGAGAGAGGGGGGATTATGAAAAATAAAGGCATTTCCCCAAACCTCCTCCTTCGATGGAGGCCAGATGAAAAGTTTTGCAGATGGGCAGCTGGAGGATTTCTAGCCACTTTGCATAGCAGATGCACCGTCTCCCACAGCCTTGGTTTGGGCACCAGTTTAATTAGAAAGCCCCCCTGGTAAGATACCTTTCAACACTGACAGTGGAGTTCCTAAACATGCCCAGATTTTCCCTCACAGTGGGAAGTCTCATGGTCATTGCTGCTGCTGAGCATTGGGTGCGCCGAAAAACAAAGAGATGAGATGCAAAGATGTGAAAGGGGTCATTTGCATACGGGGATCATTAACACAAATCCGTCCTGTTCTGTAGTCATTTACTTTGAAATATTATTAGCGTTGTGATCTGGGGCAGTAGACAGGAATTGGTACAGACAACCAACAAGTTTAATACAATATTAAAAAGTCACCGACATCTCCAATCAAGACTGTACCTTGTGTACTTGAATTGGATCTGATCCTGGGATCTCACTCACGTGTGTTGCATGTGAAGTTATTTCTCCAGGCTTTCTAGAAATTAGACTAGTGTCATGCTGTAGTCCAGTCTCCATAAGATAATGTGAAACAACTGGTTTTCCTCACAGCTGAAAGTCAAAACATGAGCCATGATGCCCAGAAACCAATCAAATCATCTCCTCTGTTTTGGGTTTTTGTGTTTATCATTTGAAGGCAACATCTTTTAGATAAAAACTTTGACATTTTAAAGCACTCTCAACCAGAATCCCAATGAAAAGAAATGCCTTAATTTGCTTAAACTGGTATTGATCGATTTAAGTCAGTCCAGCAATGTTTCAAACCAATGCTGCTGGCTACAACCTCAAATTGATGCACCAATGTTTATTTACACTGCTACTGTAGTTGGAAATGATTTTAAGGGGGATTTGTGCTTATTTCTTATCTTTTGTTTACTCTGATCTGTTCCTCTTGGCTGTTTTTGACTATATGCTCTTAGAATAAAGTTTATTTTGGCATTATCTGTGGCTGGCCCTCCATCCATTTAATCTTGACCTGCTGGGTGCCAGTGCATTTCCATGAACTGATTACACCCTGTCTGCTCATCTTTTTATCACCGCAAAGGCTTCAAAGCACAGTGGTTTATGTGGAGGCACAAGAAACTCATAATAATCGCATTATGTCAATCGATACAACAACCATGAACAACTGTGTGGCAAAGCTGAACTCCACAGACCCCAAAACTTATCCACAACAGTACTTATTATGATCGAACCCTGGGGTTGCTTTATTGCTCCGCTGATGGTGACCGGAAGCCTAATCTGTGGCTTCATCTTTTTATTAAGAACAAATCCTCAATTTCTATCCAAAACATTTCTGTTTTGGTTCGGATGACAGACGGGATCTCCTGATGCTCCAGGTCACACTCTCTCTCCTGAGTGCCGACCTTTCAGCATGATGTTTGTTAGTAGGACTGTCATCATTGTTAGACACAGTTTTCATGCACATTTGAAATTTTTAATTTGGGGGCAGGAATGTTGATTTCACCAATAAATCTTTATTGACATTATGACACTTAAACAGTATTTCTAAGAAAGTTTTTAGCTTTTGAACACTTGATGCCTATTATATTATATATTTGTCTCCACAAATAAGTAAATACTACAGATAGTATTCATTGGATACCTAGTGTAAGCACAATTAGATAGTCACATAAAAATAAAAAATAAATAAAAAATAAGACACAACAATAGAAAACAATTATTTATCTTATCAGCACCTTCAACATGCTTTTCAGGTATTAATAAAAAAAAAATCCCCTGTTCAGCACAGTGAGGATGGGTAGATAAACTGTTTTGGGGAAAATGGTAAAATGAGCAGCTAAAGGCATTGAATAATAGACTGAACCTCTACTTTACAAACATGAAAAAGGTGGCAGCTGACTGGGACGTGAGCTAATTTTTGAAAAATAACCTTGACTCGGTGGATGCTCCATTTGGAGAACAAAAGTGGGTGCTCAGAGTGAGTGAATGTGTGCTGACTTCAAGAACTTCACCTTTTTAACAAAAAGAGAGGTTTTAAAGTGCTGTGGCAGCAGAGTGTTGTAACCAAGAGAACAACCAAGCAAGATATTTAATTCATGTGTTGACTCAGTCAGTTCACTTAGGAAAGCACTAAGCTACTTCCCGATATGTGAATCTACTGTACCTCAGCTACCATACTGCCTGTACGTACGAGCCCAGACTGTACTCCCCTTATTATAACTCCTTTAAGCACTGCACATGACTCACTCCAAATGAACAAGTGCACACATGGAGCCCAGCTCTTTCTGCTGTGCTCCCACTGGGCACAGAATAGTGTTAAAAATCAGAAGTGAACGCCGTTCACAGGATTACCGAAGATGGAAATCTTGATGGTTGATTTGAAAACAGTGTGGAAGTAAAAATCTCCCAGATCTTCATCTAGCTTTGCTTCTTAGAGCGTGAGATAGACAGTAATACGAGCCTTGATTGTGAACATGAAAATAAGTCTCTCTGATGCATATCACAGGAAACTGAAAGCTTCAAGATAGCGAAAGCATTATATCTGCGATAATCAGAGTGTTAAACTGACAAGTGTAATAATAGAAGTTTCAGACCAACTACAGAAGGATTTGTGTGGCGTATGATGTATTGTTTTGTGTTTTATCAGCAGCACGGTGGTTCAGTGGTTAGTACTGATGCCTCACAGCATCCTGGGCTCTCCCAGTGTTTACCTGGGTTTCCCCCGGGTGCTCCGGTTCTCCCTGCCATCAAAAACATGCATGTTAGGTTAATTTTCCTGCCCACGGTCCAAGGTACTGGCTTAAAAGTGGAGTTGGTCCCTGGGTGCTGCTCAGTGGCTTTCCGCTGCGCCTGATACTTAGGATAGGTTAAATACACAGAGTGAATTTCCCTACAGGGGTAAATAAAGAACTTAACTTAAATCCATCACATAATTCTGCTCAGTAGCCTCCCCTCATTATGCAAATGTTTTATCTGTAATGTGTAATGTGGTGTCAATGACAGTAAAAGTGTAAACAGATACGTATATTATGACTGATCATGTGTAGGGAAGCTATGTTAAAGGAATAGGTGGACATTTTGGCTAATGCACTTTTTTGGTATATGACGATTGATACCACTGTCGTGTGTACACTAAATATGAAGCTGCAGTCACTAGCTTGTGGTCTTAGCTTAGCATGAAGGCTAGATATAGGGGGAAACAGCTAGCCTGGCTCTGTCCAAATGGACCACAACCCATTTCACCAGCATCTCTTGTTTAACTTGTACAAAAACTGTGTGTACTGAAAGAACAATTTGCCTGATTTATGCTCCAGATTATTTTGAAATAAACTAGCTGGCTACTGGCTCCAGCCTCAAATTTGCCCATGCAGACATGAGAGTGGTATTGATCTGCCCATCTCCCACCATGAAAGCGAATAAGTGTGTTTTCCAAAATGTCAACAATTCCTTGTACACTTATGTCAGTGTGCTTTGTTGTTGCAGTACGTACTTATTTGTCTGTGTACAAACATAAAAGAGCATGAAAGGCTCCAGCTGTGCACATCATGCCTTATGCAAGCCGAGATATGGGTTGACTGAGTTATGTAAATGGCAAACAAATCTTCCCATTTGCATCACAACAATGTGGCCATGAAAAAGAGAAATCAAATCAAAATGAAAATATTCCATCAAGAATCCCATTTTCCAGTCATCTTTAAAATAAAGATGACAACAGACTCTATTTACAAAAGTTCATTCCACAAATGTGAAGATTTGTGATTGGATGTCAAAACATTCAGTTCATCTGACCTGCAGTCCAGGATGTATCAATCCTATTTCGCTTGAATATAAAATTATTAGATGTATGTGCGAATTAAATGCAAACGATTTACTTCATTCTATTTGGACACACCACAACAATTAACTGCAACTTTTAAGAGGTCCAGTTTTATTGTGCTGCCAGCAAGTGTTTATTTTTTTACTTGTTTCAAATAATTAAAGGCAAGTAAATAACTGCAGCATCAATAGCAATGACATTAACCTCGCCTGTTTTCACAACAAACTTTGGGAACATTTATTCAGTGACACGAAGGTTGAGATGAGTCCAATTTCTTAACTGTCTCTGCAGTAATTTCCGAAGTCTTATGGTCTCATCTATCTGTTATTAAGGCAATCAGAAGTTATAGATGTACAGTCTAATGTTAGATGGTGTGTGCTCTTAGTCACCTGAACCATTAAGCATTTTTAGGGAGCTTTTTCCTAAATGACCAGTGAGCCATTTGTAAAACTAATTAAAGCCGGTGTCTTTGTCTGTGCAAACACATTACAGTGGAGCTCACAGGTGATATGGGGACAATCACCGCTATTCAGCATAACCTGCAGCCTTGTCCAGACTCTCATTTGTGTAAAAGAAAAGTAAGAAATATAGTTGCCGATAAAGAGATTTAATCATGCATTGTTGCTGTTTAGCTGGCATAGGAAAGCCTGAGCGACAGAGAAAATTGGTAAAACTGTTGGTAGAAGATAATTAGAGCATACAGGAGGCGATACCCTTTTCCTCACTCTGGTGAAGCAAGGCAGACCAGCCCTCGTCAGAGCTGCATAATAAATGCCCTTGATAAAAACATACACAACCGTAGGACTGCCTGTGATGAGAACTCCCCTGACCTTAATTAGCTGTGTTCATGGCATTGCATGAACCCATTACAGAGACTTTAAAGCATATCCATTTCATTTCTCACCATTTGTCTTCACCCCTGCTCCAGCTAATGAGAGCCGAAAGAACCGGAGGGGGCCTGTTTGGGGGCTGGAAGACTATCACCAACCACAGAGGTAAGAAACTAGAATAACCTGGGATTACTTACTGGCTTGATTTTTGCCCTGAAGTCAACTTTACTGACTCTGGAAACTTGAAAACTGCAACATTTCTTCAGAATTTGACTTCATCTGCATAACTCACTGCAGCAATTATGTGGACTAAATACATGACACTTTGTTAAATATTAATGGGTTGAATAACCATGCTTGTTATATAGGTTTTTATGGACTCATACATGTGTGATTTTAATAGTCTTAAACAAGCAGAATAATGTTTTCATTATGTCAAAGAATTCCCACATACAATCCACGCGTACACATGCAATAATTACGTCAGTTCTTGTGCGAAGCTGTGCAGCGTTTACATGTATCTGTGCACACGTCATTTATGTTTTCAGTGTGTGTGGCAGAAGCTCTTCAACCTTGCCAATATCAAAGCAGGCGGTACTTCAGCTGGGGGGCGAAGTGAGCAGAGTTGACCCTGGAGTGGCTATCCATTGCATTCCTTTGAGTACACTCAAGCCATAACAACACTTCACCACCTCTTTCAACTGTCAGCACCACGCTGTGCGACTACTAGCATTGTTTCCTGCTGAGCGTTGTCACTAGTCAGACTAATATTCTCAACACTCTTGTGCATTGTGAAATCTTTCGAAAAACAATCATTGTGGACCTGTGATATGATTGGATAAAAATAGAAAAACAGATGACCCGAGCAGTAAAAAAACAATACTTGCTTGGTGTCTTGGCTTGGCAGTGCCACAAATAAATTACCAGCTGTTGACACCAGACAGGGAAGTCGGGAAGTTTTTCCATCTGCTCACACGAGGAAATAAGCATCAAATGTTCAAAAACCCACATCTTGACAAAAATTGAGCTGCATTGACTGTAATGGAATATGACTGACAGCACATGATTTTCTGATTACATGCCTGACAGCTTGCACTTATTGAAAATGATGAGGACAGATGTTTGCTCTGACTCACATGCAATTAGGTTTTGACTTCATGAAAACGAGAAATTAATTGAAAGTGAAATATGGAAAAAAGATTGTTTTCTTCTGATAAGCACTGTGTGTATATTTGGCATAATGGTAGGCAGGCATGCCTGACTCCTTTACAAAGTGCCTCTTTCACACAAATTTATTTGATGTAAAAAGTCTCCTCTTTATAACTGGTGCTGCAGTCGCTTCAGACTAACCAAAATGTCACAACTATAATAACCAACATTGGTGTAACCACATGCCGTTGCACATTAATCTCGCAATTCATTATCTTAGAGTTATTAAATTTTGTGTAGGCATATTTTAGGCTCATTGGACTAATGAGCCTAAAATATGAAAAACTGATGTACAAAAGAAAAGGTCCAATGTTATAGTCAGACTTGCTTCTAAGAAGATCCACCAATCAGAGCTTGGAATTCTCTCAGGTAAACCAATCAAATGCTGCCTCTTTACTGTGTGAGGGCTCTGAAAAGAGAAATTTTGTTCCATTTTAAGGTTTCAAACCTCAAAACATCACAAATTACAGATACAAAATGAGTAATTTTTCATCCTGTTTGAACTTGCTGAAAGCAAGATTTTTACCATTAACTACCACGCTAATGCTAATTACAGAGCTTATGCTAAAGATTGTTGACACGTGGGAGTCATTATTAGTAGTTAATGTAATTAATTTAGAGATGACAGTAGTTACGTCCAGCTGAACTCAGAGGAATGTGAGATAAATTCAGATTTCTAGCTGCTGAACTGAGCTGCTAACTGGGTTTGTGTGTGTTTAGCTTGTAGCTTGTGTTCTGTAGCTGATGTATGTACACTGATGAAAGTGACTCATTCCAGCTGGTCCAGGCACAAAAGAAGTAAACTCGGGGTCAAAAAAGACACCAGAAGAGCACTGAAAAGAAGAACAGCAGATGGTGAGACAGAAACATATACTGAGGAACAAGGAGATGTTCCTCCATGTTAATGCTGTATTATCAGTTCAGGTTCAAGTTTAAGTCCAAATGTTTTTGGGTGTAAATAAAAACATGAAGCCAATCTGTTGACTTTGCTCAAAAATCATATATCATGACACCCTTCGAGTTTGTGTATTAAAACAAAATGAAACTGAACTGTCTTTTTTATCAGAAAATGATTAGCCTCAGCGAATAGAGCCTTTTAATTCAAACTGGAAAATGAATTTTCAGAATCAGAAAGTTCCATCTGAAATCCACCTGCTCTACAAAACCCATTAATAAATGAGACCTCAAAATATCTGAAACCACTCAGCCTGCAGATAGAAACTAATAATTCCGAACGATGAATTGTTGTCATGAACAGAAAAGAAATGAAACAGTAAACATAATAATGTAGCATATCTGGAAATAAAAATCCAAATTGAGAATCGCCCAGAATCCCTTCAAACCTATCGAGTCTTAAAACAAATAGCAAACATAATTACTGCACTTACTTTTAAATGTCTTTAATAAATGGCTATTCATGTCACCTGTTTTGACATGTGACGCCGCCTTGAGACTGGAGTCTGGCTTGTTTATCATCACTCACTGACTTCCAAAACAACAAAATGATGTTTACTGAAATTCATTCTGCAACTTTTGTTATTGAATGAACCCAATTCTATCAACTGCACCACAGATTATGCATCCCTTGACACACACACACACACACACACACACACACACACACACACACACACACACACACACACACATGCATGGTAAAGGAATACCTGAGCAGCATTGCTAGCCGGAGGGGGTTGACGACAAAGGGGCTCCAGAGTATGCAGCAGCATGGGCACGGAGCTTATGGGCACCTCCAGATGATGCCACGGCTCAGGGGCCCCACGCTCCATGGAAAGCTCAGACCGTCATTGAGGATGGGAAAATAAAATGGTTGGTGTCAGCCAGGTAATTTTGTTTACCTAAGAAGTTTGTGTGCACGCGGTGCTGCTGTGATGATTACGGGGGTTATGATTGTTGTTATCCACAGAGTCATTGTGCTCAACCTGCTGTCAGTTTCAATTACCGCTGTCAGTGGCTCCAAATCCTCACACAAGCGGTACAGCCCCCCTGACAGTCTTATTACTGTTAAAAGAAAATCCATACACATCAGGTTCTCTTTGTGTCTTTGCTCTCTAAACAGAGCATGACAGAGAGAGGAGGCTAAATTCTTGTTATGCCTTGTGGGTCATCAAGTTCCCCATGTGTGGATTGACTCTCTTCCCTTCAGGTTTTGAAAGACACAAATGTCTCTGGGGTTGAGGATGGGCAATTCAAGTTTTCAAGTTGAAGTTGTGTTCCTTTGATGTGCAGCTCCAGCTCCAGTGAGGCAGTGTAGGCCTGGAGTGGAAGTGTGTGTAGGTGAGCTCACTGACCTCGCAGCAGACATAAGATCTGCCTGCTGTAATTGAGCTCCGTTCCATTTACTTTCTTGTCTATTTGTCCGCCAGTCTCTTGACAGCTGAAGACAAATTATTGATCTGTGCTTTAAGGATATAAAGGACATGTAATTTAGCAACAGAAATTCAGCGCACAGCATGAGCTCGATACGCAGTGAACATTGTAAGCCATACAGGTGATTCTAGTTAAGCACCGCAGTCGGCTCATTCCTCAGAGGAACCAGAGGAGACGAGCTGCATGCAAATTTGTCATAAAATGAAATATGAAACAAGATGGCCAAATCTTTCTATATGCTGCTGCCGTAACTATAGAGAAATCACAGTATATAGTTATTCTCAGCTGCCTTACCTCCCTTTTAGTATGCTTGTAAGTACAGGTACAAAACAAGCTTCATCCTAATTAAAGTGAAGAGAGTTTTTCTACTCATTATTTGTCGAATAATAAACTTCACATCCTCACATCGAGCAAAGGATTGTTTTCTTTCTCTTTTTTTGTTCTTTCTCCAAAACTGTCTACTGTGAGAAAAAGTGCCTTTTTTTTCCAATGAAATGAATTTAATTGCATTTGTGTATTTTGCCCTCAGGCAAGGTTCACCCGCAACGGTTTAATCCTCATACAGAGTGGAGTGAAACATACATATATAATGCATGCGCTTCGGATTGCACTTAATATGGAAAGTAATTAAAAAGAAATCATTTTAATTCAGCGCGCTTATCACAGCATGGTTTTGAAAATGGCGCAGACAGGGATGATGGAAGGGGAAGGTGTGTGTGTGTGTGTGGGGGGGGGGGTTGATGGGGGGGGCAAAGAAAGAGAGGACAGATAAGGTGGGATTGGTACTGTCGGAGTGTCTCGTGGAAGGCAGGTGGAAAATGCTCCTGCTCTAAAACAGAGACACCCCCGCATCGCGCACCCTGTGACTGTGGACAGTTTCATCATTATACACACAGAGCATCAAATCCTGCTGCTTTCACTGACCATATTTAACCCTCTGAATTGGATGAACTGCTGCTTTTACACAAAACACTTTAATTACTTCATCTTGTTACCAGACTGTCAAATAGATTACATGCATAAGAAAGGTCCCGAATTCATTTCAAGCTTACAAAACATGGTACTTCACACAAATAAATGTGTTTGGTTCCCCCCAAGCAGCTCTTAGCCATGCCATTATTTCTTCATCCATTCACAGATGGCTACCCTCAGCTTCCCTGAGAGGATTGCAATTATCAAGAGATGTGTAGCTTTATATTCACACTCTTTAGAAAAATTAAGACTGTAACTCAAACATGTGTTAGATAACAACAACAGCAACAGCAAGGGAACTCCCCAGTGTACACCTAAGAGAAGGGTTTAATATTGAATCAAGAAGCTCAATAAAAAGTTTATTTTAGCTTCAGTGGAGCAAACTTGCAACATATCACAAAGAGTAAACTGTAAAAGCTATACCGCCAAGTCAGATGATGAAAATAAGTGTATGACTTAGCAGTAAATAGGCTCTAGCTGCAACACACAGGTGATATGAAGTGGATCTGACATTATTTCAGACCAATTGCGCTTGTACTCTTTGGTAATATCACTGAACCTAGTTGCCAGAGCTGAAGTGCTTTTATTCTCATATTAATATAAAGCTACATTCACATTTTTAATCTTAGTAATGGATATCCCTACAAGAGCCGTGGCCTTATTTTCTGGCAAAAAGTTGCCAGTGCACAAGCAACAGCGAAAGGGAATTACAAGTTCAGATCCCCCGGCAGTTTACCTTGGCCCTGTTAGGGAAGAACATGCTCCACTCTACTGCCCATTTACTCCACAGATATGGGCAGCTCAGCTTTTACTGAATGTTTACTCCTCAGGGAATTGGCTCCATCCTGTTAAAGTTCAGGTCACTTCTTCTCCCTGTGCAGTTGCTGCTGCTGCTGCTCCTTCCACCACTTTAGTCACCTTCCTTTTCCACAGAGCATCCAAACCTGGATGACATGGACATTACCCTTCAGGTTCGGTCCCGACATTTAAAGTGTGTATATGACCACGTTTTGTGTTTTCAGGCACTGAGGTTGTGTTCACAAAACAAAACCAAAAAAAGATGGCGCTAGCAGCTGAGATGCTTCACTTTCACCTTATGTCATGTGGGTTTTGCACAGTTTGTCCTTCAGTTTCAGGTTTCAGGCTCTAATACAATTATTTGAAATCCATCTTTTCACACTAAGTTAGAACTGATGGTGGGTGAGGGAGCGGTACAATTTTGGCAATCTATTATCATGTAATTTATCTAATCAGAATGACAATTGCCTTCTTTTTTCCTCAGTTACAAGAGGTGCTCAATGATTTTTTGGGCTTTGTTGAAAGAGATGGAGAAGATAGTGTCATGCAGAAGACAAAACAGAGTGAAGGCTAAAGAAAACCTCAGGTTGCAATGGCCCCCTTTTGTCTCTTAACAGTGTCCTCTGACTGTCTAGTTGTCATGATCCAGATATTGGAAGTATTAAATTCATAAAAATGGCAATAAATTGATTTAGATTATCATAATTTGATTTATTCCCTGGGTTTCTCCTCTCAGGCTGCACTGCATACATGCTGCCCTAACCCTATGACTGGTTGGGCCTGTATGCAGCCTGAAAGGAGGACATGCAGAAACTACTCATGGCTGAAATTACTGCAACCTCCTCTGCATATTTTCAAGAGAAAAAAAAGTAATCTATATGTTGATTTGTTACAATTTGTAATTATATAGTCTCAGAGTTTTCATTTTTTGGTTAAAGAAACTAACTTTAATGTCTCCCTTGCACTTCTGAAACCAGATCTACACCCCTTGGTAGCAACATTACAGTAATAATAGAAATGTAAAGCACAACCATGTGGATAAATTAGTTGCATGTTAAACTACCACAGCTAGTTATCATGAGCACTGGGTAAATCCTCGTATCTACAAATGATCAAACTTCCTCTAAACTAAGAGAAACAACCTTTGCATCAGACAATGCATTTTTCAGTTGTTGGTCTTGAAATGTTTTTTTTATTAATGCAAGAGTTCAGAGAAAGCCCTCACCTTCACGTCAACTGATGATACAGAAAACCGCCAGAAGAGGAGTTTCAAGGATTTCACACTGTAGCAACATTGCAGATTTAACAGGTTCAGTCAATCCGCAGGTTCAGGGTGAAGTGTGATGTATGCCTGCTTGTGTTTGTTTGGAGCTCTGTAATTCCTAACAACCCAGCCCATAATGCTCTCGTCACTAACTGCACCAAACACAGAAAGAGAAATCAGCTGCTTTCTGACAACAAAGGAGGTAGCAGCAGCAGCTACAGTATAGGATCCAGGCTCTGTTCCTGACACTGATCATGCGCGCAAACATAAATTCATGGTGAATCCACAGCCTTTCCTCTCGGCCCCAACAGGGAGCACATGTCACATACAGGCTTTTCACACAGTCTGCTGGACAGGACAGTCAGGCACACAGCAAATCTGCTTAGTTACTTTATCATGCCATGAAGTGTTACCCATGGGACAGCAACACTTGTCAAAGTGGATATTGTAAGAAAACTCAACCCCACAAGGCCATGCTCCTATGATTTTATGACCTTTCTGGAATACGCCTCATTTAAGTAAAAGGTTCTTCTTACAGTGACCTCAAACTTTGACTCCTTTTTATATGAACAGAAAACACGTCAGAGGATATTACCATCACTGTCCAGATGTACTTACTGTGCGCCTCTATCTTAAACTGCAAATGTACAGCAGAACATCATAATTTGTTTAGATAGTATTAAATCTTTTGCTTCTGTGACAAGAGGGCTGGGGTGGGGTTTCTAAATCCATTATCCATTATCCTTTATTCACATATTTTAAAGAGAATAAACACACACGCTCTGAGAACATTTGGCCGACTATGCTAAAGGATGATATTTGACATTTGACTATAGCTACATTTTCTCTGCATGCTATGAATCAATTATCCGATGTGGTTTGATCATTTGGCAAGTTGCACAGGCAGCGCTCTGAACAGGTTATGAATACCTTTGAAGGCCAGTTGGGCTCAAAGAGGTTGGCCTACCTGTCACACAGGTCAATTTCCTGCTCAAGGAGGATAACTATCACAAATACCTGCTAATTTCTGAAGGCACTTTGGTGCCCACACTCGAATGTGGGAAGGGGCAAACATTAAAATCCATTTCCACTGGAGATGAAATGACCTCCCAAGGACACAATGCCTCCCTATTACCTGCACTCTGGTGTTATAACAGTGGCTGCACACAATGAAAACACAGAGAGGGCCGTTTGGCTGCAATCAAGACTTGAAAGGTCTATTCTGCTGTCCAGCTAGCCATTTAAGTGTGATACAGTCAAAGAGCCTCGTCTCTTTCACCGCATGAACCCAGTGATGGCAGCCATGCAGGTGTTGCTGAAAGGCTGCTCAAATGGCAGGACTAAGATATTTATAGAAAAATGAGAGCTTGATTATCATGAGACATCATTTGTTCGCAGTGAATATTTATTTTATATCATGATGTGATTTGGTGAATCATTTTATCAGCACTAGAAGTTTTTACGTGCATTTCATTTCCACCACATAAAATGTCATGTATCCAGAAAGTTTTGGAGGAATGTATTACTGAAGTTATTCACTAGAAGTCAGATTTCAAATTATTTGGAATAAAGATCAGCTTCTCCCTTACCTCAAGTAAAAAAAAAAAATAAAAAAAAAAAGTCTCACATGGATGTCTTTATCCATACTTTTTCTATTTGCAGGTAAATTGTGCAGCTTCTGACACCAGCTTTATCTGAATGCCTGCAGGTTCCATAAATTTAAATTTGCTGTTTGTATCTCTGTGTTGTGTTGGTCCATGTCAGGGCTATGTTAATTGACTTTCAGCAGGTGGTTTTGTGCCATTTTCAAATTGGAATAAACAGACTTTCAGCTTTCCGTTCAACCTGGTTTCTTTTTTAGCTGTCTCGGGTTTTTCTTCCACCTCAGAAGTAAATCTGCTTGGAGATAGTTTCATCCAACTTGAAGGCACAGTGCATCATTAAAGCGGAAGGCTTTGCAATTTAATTTCAAATTTTGCTGCAGTCCTGCAGACTAATCATCAAACAAAACCATGTCAAGTATAATTATAGTGTGTAAAACATGGGTTAAAGTGATCTTAACCCTGCCAATGAGTGTGGTTACTTCAGGTCATTCGATTAAACAGAGATACTGTTTTGCCAGAGTTACCTAGAGGAGCTGAATGATTAATGTGAAGGCAAATAACACGTGAATGTGGCTCATAAAGAATAACTGAACCCAATTACTCATTCAAGATTCATACAAATAAGACAACATGAGAGGCCAGCTAAACAGCTTGCTATGAATATTGAAGCATGGATTCTTTGCACTGTAACATGACTGCCCATGATCATAAACCAACGAAATACTGCAAGAGCAGAGCTGCACCTCCCTCTTCTGCTGCTGCAGCATGTACAGTAAAAGCTACAGTATATTCATGAAAGGAAGTGTCCACTGCTCGGTTGCCCTGCCACATCCAATGCATTATCTTCGTGTGAAGATGAAAAGGCAAGGCGTGGGCTTTGGGAGCATTATAGAGACAGATTGTGTGTTGAGATCACTTGGACTGGCTGCGGGACCTGGTCTGTCCACAGCTGCGCGGCTGATCAGTGATACTGACGGAGGGGAGAGGGCGTGAAAGCGAGCCGCAAAAGGTCAAGAAATAAAGTATAGCTCTCACTCTTATTGTACCACCAATCAGCTTAGCTCAGCTGCCCTTTCCCGCCTGTCAGTCGTAGATCCAGCCTTGTTTTGATACCGCAACCTTTCATGTCATGAATTACATGCACACATTTTGTAATGGTGGATGCAGTAGCAATTAGCGTTAAATTACAATCGCTGTTTGAGTTGAGTTAATGGGGCGTAACAAAAATTGGAATTACCTGTGATTAAACAGCATCCTGACTCTGAATTGCCATACGGTACAGTGTAAAGGTAAAGATGGTTTTTGTTACATCAAATGCACTGTGTGATGGATTACATCTGGTAAAATGACAATTATGCAGCAAAGATGACATTTGGTGGGTTGTTGTGAGCCATTTCTCCAAATGCATTATCTTGAATTGAATTTACATGCAGGGTTCCCTGTAATTACCTCACTGAACGAGAGAACGAGAGAGAGAGAGACACAGAAAGAGAGAGAGTGATAGACTGTTTTAATTGGATATTTGGCCCCTCTGGATGTGGACTGAACCATGGAGCAGCATCATTATAATCCCTCATCAGGTTCTAATTTGAACCCTGAATGCCCACTCCCCACTGTGCTCCATGCACTTGAAAGTACAGGCAGTCTGCTAAAATCTTTTTTTAAATTTATTTTTAAAGATAATAGTGAAACAGATTTTTTGAGGATAGCTCATATTTAAATGATAAGACTCAGCTTATTCATTCCTAAAGCAGTTTGCACACATTTGTTCTAACAGGTTCAAAGTGCTTTATAGTTCCATCATTTTGCCTTTGGATAATTTTGTCACATTAGGTTTCCCACAGTGGAAGATTTTGTAATCTGATGCTCATGCTGAATTTTGGCACCCACAAACAGCATGCCCACTCCCTCACGTGCATAAACAATCGAATTTTACCTAGTCGTGCTACTTACCGCCAACCCACCGAGCTGTGAGGATGTTTTTGGCTGCTGGTTGCAGATGATGTGGACTCACTAAGGGCCCCTTAGGCTGTAAGAACACATCTCAGATGAACCCTGTCAACTCCATTACCTGCTGATGTGAAACGACCTAATGACCTTTGAATGAGCAGGCAGGTTTAAATCCAGAATTTCACTGTAAACCCTGTCAGGAAAGGCAATAACAGCCTTCAAACTGGGGGAAAAAAACCCAGATCAGCAGCAGTGCTGCCATACTGAAAGTAACAGATGAGAGTCTATTAAGAGTCTAAACATTCTGGCCATATCTGACGTTTCATGTTTCCAGTGATTATTTTCCATATGCATTTCTGAACGTCAGCTTCAGTCTGCAAGCTCTTTGCAAAATGAGTTTTTATCAACTCGGAGACGAGGCAGAATGCAGACAGCTTTCGCAAATCAATATGCTATAGGTCAGCCGAAAGTCTTGTATCAGTACAATCGATACTTGCACATCAAAGGAGTATGCCATTGTACACACTTAACAAGTGCAAAAGGCCAAACCCTGGAGGATCAACCCAATAAGTAGGTCAGAAAAACACTCCAATTGGGTCAAATGATAATGTGCTTCTAGATAAGATTCCGTCTAGAAATGCAGCATATGTATGTGTGAATTTGTGGCTGTGTGTGTGTGTTCATTTATATTTAAGAGTGTACTTGTTTTGATCAATGTTTGAATACCCCCTTTACATTACTATTGATCGAAAAAAAAGTTGCAGCTGCACCTCTGTAAGGGAACCACCTCATGCTGTATTAAATCTGTTATTTTTTCACCATTCAGCAATTCTTCGCAGGAATCCATGTGTAAATTAATCTACTCAGCTGAATAAGTGCCGTATTATAAACCTGCAGGCGTCTTTGCTAGCCAAGCAAGTCAACATAACTGATGCAACAGCAGTAATTTCATCGCCCATAAAGCAGCAAGTTGTTCTGCTAAATGCAAGATGTCATGAGGAGCCAGCGGGTTCCGAAATGATTATGATATGTGTTTTGTCTGCTTGGACAGTCCAAACAGCTGATCATCGGTGACTGATAGGAAGTAATCACACTGAAATCTTATTGGACTGCTGTGCATTACAGATAATATAGGCCTTCTCTGTTATCTGCACGCAGCACAGGAGAGCAGTGCATTTGTTCCCCCGCGCCGTCCGTCTGTGCACCCTGGGCGCTAAGATAATTTCACTTCCCTTTCAGGATTTGAAAGCGTCGAAGTTTTAGACCTGCGTAGGTGTACATGTTAACATTTGAACTTAGATTGTAACTGTGGGTTTTCATGCCTGAGAGGCACGGTGAGATAAGGATGCTCTTGAACATGTTGAGATACAGTATCTCTCAATGAGGGCAGCCGCATCGATCTGTTCATTTCAAACACCGAAAAAGATTAAAACAAGCTCTGTGGGGCCACTGATTCAAAGGCTGATGTGAAGCACTGAAGAGGAACTGTGTAATAACATAGTTGCAACAAATTATTTATCAGAAGTCAAATGTAATCTAGATCATTAATTAAGTACATCTACTTTATTGTGCAACACATGAAAAGGATTGTGCTTTTTGAAGTCTGGGCTTTCTCTCACATGTGTTTCTCCTGCTGTTACAAAGGTTAATTATATTTTTATTGCAAAAAAAAGTTTTGAAGTACCAGGGGATCTGCCATTTACACTACTTGTGGTATTATACTAAAAACAGAATGAATAATGGTTAAATCAAGACTAAAAGTATGATCAGACATTTGATTGCTGGACTGTTTGTGCAGTCTGTGTTAATTCTACCTGTACAGCCAATGGGCCAGCTCCACAAACCTGTAAGAATGCACATACTGTATGTGAATGTGTTGAGTTCAATTCAGGCCCTGACTGATCTCAGATCTCATCAGAAACTCCCGTTCTCTCAGTCAGTTTCCCTCCAATCTCCTCCTCTCCTTCATCTTGTCTTCATCTTGTACATCTGTGCAGTAGACTCATACCTAAAGCCCCTTGATCAAGCAGGTCAAATTTTTTCAACTCGTCATACCTGGTGACTTTGCACCTAACCACGCTCATTCTTTCCATTGATTAAAGAGTACTGCCTTTAAAATTTGCCCCACATTCTACATACGAGTCTACAGCCATAATAGCATCTCTGGGCGGTTGTACTTTCTTTGCTTTGGAGCTAAATGTTGTTCAGCTTTAGCAAGTAAAATGTATGCCATGTTCACAAACTTAGCTTAGCATGTTAGCACGCGTACATGCTCTAATTAGCACTCCGTACAGTCGAGGCTAATGGGACTGTCTTCGGGTTTGAGATATTTGGCTGAAAATATGGAAACTTTGATCTGCTGGTGCCACTAGAGGAGCTCACAGAATCACTGAGGTCCGTGGGATCCATCCTCAGATGAACATGAATGTTTGTGCAAAATTTCCCGACAATTCATTCAGTTTTCAGTCTCAACCAGCCCTTCACAAACTGGCTGTCGGCAGACTAAAATCAGGGCTCTCAAGTTTCATGCATTGAGCATGACAGTCACGGTTTTCGGTCCTTTGTCACGGTCATGAACAATGAATGGTCATTGAAGAGTCTGTAATGTGTGTGTTGTTTGTACTAGTTAAGTGTGTATGTGTGTCATTTTCCGTGGTGGACAAATGTCAGAAATTCTGTCTGAGTGTGTGTGCTTGCATATGTGTGTGATTAATGTGGTGGTAACAGATGAAAGTGGTGATTTTTAATGAGAATATTGTCTCTCAGATGCATTTCAAATTGATTTTCATTTTTATTTAAAATATGCATCACATTATATATGTGACATATGTGGTTACATTCCATCTTTAATTCTTAAACATGATTATAGTACTTAACTTAAATCCCTGCTGCTCCTCCTGTGGATTGCTGAGCAAAATAAGCATCTGTCTGTGATGTTACACAGAGAATAAATATGTTTACATTTCTTATGTAATTTCACTGATATATTTGGATGTTTATGTTAGTCTGTGAACACTCATACCTTCTATTTTCCTCCAAAACTAACCTCAAGCTAGAATTAGTTTAACTTCCTCTCCCACATTATACAACATATTTAACACACACACACACACACACACACACACACACACACACACACACACACACACACACACACACATATATATACGTACAAAGACAATCCAGCACATAACAGTGGGGTGTAAGATGCTGGCAGGGAGGGCATACATGGAGCGTCATAACCAGGTGGCTAGCATCCTACACAGGAACATCTGTACTGAGTATGGGCTGGAGGTCCCAGGATCAAGGTGGAAGACGCCTCCAAAGGTGATCCAGAACGACCGAGCCAAGATCCTGTGGGACTTCCAGTTCCAGACAGACAAACTGGTAATGGCGAAACAACCAGACATAGTGGTGGTAGACAAAGATAGTGGTGGATGTAGCTATCCCAAGTGACAGTAACATCGGGAAGAAAGAGCACGAGAAGCTGGAGTACCAGGGTCTCAAGGAGGAGTAGGAGAATATGTGGGGCATAAAGGCAAAAGTGGTCCCAGTAGTGATCGGGGCACTCAGAGCAGTAACCCCCAAGCTGGGAGAATGGCTCCAGCAGATACCAGGAAGAGTATCTGAGACCTCTGTCCAGAAGAGCGCACTCCTGGGAACAGCCAAGATCCTGCGCAGTGCTTGAAGGAGGCACAATACTGCTCCAGGCGGGGCGAGAATGTTTTTATATATATATATATATATATATATATATATATATATATATATATATATATATATATATATATATATATATATATATATATATATATATATATATATATATATATATATATATATATATATCTCCACAGAACAAGGTTCCTCTATTTTACAAGTCACGTTTGGGTCTTTCAGTGCTCTATCTGTCCCTTTAATCTCTCAGTGTATGTTTGAGTGAGATGAAAGAAGAGTTCAGGGAACATGCATGCAGATTGGATTACACCAGAAGAGACAGAAATCTATAGAGTGATGAAGGAGTGAGGCATTGTTTATATTCCTTTTCTTGCTTTCATCAGTGATTGTGAAGTTAACTGTCCTTGGATCTCTTTGCTCAAAGAATCCAAGCGGTTATGCACGCGCAAGGTTGGTTTTAGCACACACTCCGTCAAATACAATCAATCACAGTCCTCAAACATTCTGAGCAGGCAGGGAGGATGGGGTTTTAAGATGACGGGGTTGTGCCTGATCCACAGCAGATAAAAAATTCAATAAATTGGGATTTTAGGATTTCAGCGGCTCTATGTCCACGCTTGTGTCATAGATTCTTTATTAGGCTACTGGCCATTGTGACTTTAGTATGTGGCTTTAGTGCATCATGCTGAAATGTCAGTCATGCAGTGCTGCTCCTGGATGCGTGCCTTTCAAGATCCTATGGCAGATGGCAGCTAAGCATACCACTGCCATGGTGTCGCATCCATAGCAACACCATGGCAATGGCATGTGGCCCTTATGTCAGGAGAAATTTTATAATTAGGGTATCCAGACAAAAAAATTTGATTCACTAGCACCTGACATATGGCTGGCAGTGTTACCTGTTAGGGCTCTGCAAAGACTTGATAATGGACTCCCATCACTCCTGAATCTGCCCTGCAGGCTGTCTCCTTGCTTTATTAGCCTTTTCCCGGCTTGTTTTACTCTTGTTAAAGCTTATAAAATAGCTGATATTATGGGATAAAATACATGCAGCACGCACTCATTGCAGTGTCGTACTCGTCTGCAACTAACAGACAATCCTCCTCACTAATATGTAATACTGCGAGGGCAGGTTCAGTCATTTAAATGGCACTAAATTTGAAAAATTTGGTCTTTGAGTAAACAAACAATGTGTGAAGGGATGTGCTGTCAACCTGAGATGATCATTATCCTGCATTGTTTGATTGGTCCCTTAAAAATGTTGTGTGAAAGAAAAAAATATGGTCACAGCCCAGATTTAGAAGCACCTTAATAATCTGGTGAACGAGGCCCTGAGGATAACCCCTCGTCTTTAATGGTGTTGTTAGTGGCTTGTTGAAAATCCTTGGCCAATACTCGAGGTTGCAAAAGGCTAAGGTATGTGTAATTTAATGTACTAGTACATTTCTATTCTAATAGCAGTGCAGTGCCTTTGGTTTCACAGTGTCTCTGGACATTTAGATTGGCAGTCACAGCCTGCAGCATCGCTCAAGAGAATCATTGATTCCTTAAACCAGCCCAAAGATAACTGAAAATTAACATATCTATTTAATTACCTTAATCAGTCAGCACTCATTTATCAACCTAATGTCTAAATTACTTTTTTGTCAAGGTAAATTAATTTTAATTGCCCTTTGACCTTTAATGCTGCACAGCCCCCCCACCCCACCCCGAGTCCTTGTTGCCTCGAATCAAATTAGCACAACATTTCAGTTTGTTGCATACTCACCATATTATTTGGCTGATTTTAGCAGAAAGTCTTGTATTTAGCATGTGTTTCCTGCATTACACACTCTCATTAATGTGGGATCTCCTCACACTTTCGCTCTATGGGTGTATATAAGATGATGATTACTTTTTAACAATGTGCTTTCAGCGTGTGCCTCCCCTCATGCCCAGCGGCAGTCTTGCCCGGCTGTTTCTGGCTGCTTCTCCTCTGAGCTCTCATGCGCCAAACCCTGAAGATGGTCTGGAAGAAGACTAATTAGTCCTTGAGTGGCACTGGTGGTCCAAGAGGGTTTTGGTGCTGAGGAGAAATGTTTACCCAATATTCCATTAATTCAGGCATGCATCGTCAATATTTATATTAAAAAAACAGAAGAGATACGGAAGAATGAAATGAGATTATCATGTTATTATGTAACTCTCATTATCAGATAAATTGGTTCCATCAGTCATTTGAATCTGTGAACTAATGCTTTCAGCTGAGGAAAGGGGTGGAGATCAATGTAACATGAAACACTGGGAGCCGACAGCTAAGTAATGTGAACAGATACTGAACATGCAGTCACTCGACCACGATGGCTCACAGCTATGAAACGCATATTGTGTGAGCCTCAGTACATGTAATCAGAGAGCTGTTTCAGGCCTGCCATGACATAAAGCTGCTATCTGACAATGAGAATCCCCTCTCACAGGCATTCACACTTGCATGACACTTTTTCCCTTTAAGATTGAAGGGACACTGAGGGAGACTGTACAAAAGAAAGATAGTTTTACTTTTTTTAAGCGAGGGCAAATGTGGAATAGAATTATCAGATGAATTAATATTTCCTTTGAGCCAGTATCCACTGTTTAATATCTAACTCACCCACTTGATTTGTTTAAAAAAATCAACTGAAGCCGCTTTTTGCATAAGAACAAAACTTTGAGATAATGCAACAATGAAAACGGTCTTATCTACGTTTGTTATTCCCACAAAATTGTGTGCAGAGTTATCACCAAAATTTCTATAGAGCTCAACAGATGAAAGGATGTGATCGCTGTAAAAAGTGGAGTGCATAATTCTATAGATAAGAAAAGATGAACTGAAGCCTTGGATTTAAGTAGTACAGACATGCATCGTAGAGATTTGATATATATGTTATTTCTGAATTATTTTACAGCAAGGAGCAATTAGCAGAGCTGTATTTGATAGACATATGAAGACATACATTTTTACTATAATTATAATATTATATATAATTAAGCAATCACATTACCAGAGTGAAGTGAAGGCAGGGAAACAACAAGGTCCTCCAATGTAGGAAAAAAATCACCAATCTACATATAACTCGATTGGAGTTATTTTTGACAACTCTATTCCCATCTCAGTTCTGTCCATGTCTTCATTAAATCATGAACGTGCTGTGCTCTTTTGATGACAGCCTCAACAATGAAATGATACAATCTTAGCAGCATTTTGTTTTTGTGCTGGAGTAGATGTGCGTGAGCCAAACTGTCACTACTCGCTGCAGACTTTAAGGTCGGGGAGACGTCTGAGTGTAGTGCGGCAGTGCTGGCACAAAGAGGGCAGCATCTTTCCTGTTGACAAGGATTATTTCTGTCAAGAGCAGCACTCATGGGCCTTTCTAAAAACCATGTTAATAAATGTCCGTCACTGCAGCTATCCGTCACCACAACCCAGTAACAAAGTGCTTACTACACTGTTGCTGAATTGAAGTAAACAAGCTCATCTAGCAGGGAGATACATGGAAATAAGCAGCAGTGAAAAGTCTGTGCATATAAAAGGATTTATTAGAAAAAGTGTTTGGGAACCATAGGTGCCCTCCCCTAACACACAAATATCTGTGCATGTCGACATGTGCACAATCATAGACTTTCATGTAAATTTGCAGAACTCACACAGTTATCATTATTTTCTGTGAGCTCTTTGATTGCGTTAATTATAGTTAATTGTGTGCCTCGCTCAGTTGATCCATCATTACCGGTTATTTGTTTGTAACCAGATTCAAAGAGCTTTCTGAAGTTACTGTAGCTTGCCAGGGATTGTGCTCTCTCAGCAGCTTATCTGGAAAGGCTTTCGAAAGTTTCTGCATTGTTCAGGCAGCAGAGTGGCTCCATGTAATCACAAATGGCTAGGTTATTGTTTTACTGACAGAAACGCTCAGATTTCCAGATTTGTGCATTAAACATGCAGCCTAATAAAATATTAAGGCGCACTGCAGATGGCATACCGTCTGAGCCTAAAAAATAGATTCACATTTTTTTTTGCTTTTTTCCTCGCTGTGTACTTCAACACCGGCATGAGCTATAAAGCTACCTCCGTTGGTTTTCTTTATTGTTTGCTTACGCGGTTGAGAGACTTTACAGACAACTGACTCATATTATTTGTTAATATTTGTGCATATGTGGCCGATGTCGGCTGTGGGAAACCTGATTGATGATAGGTATGGTGCAATTGCTCCAGCCGAGTACCATTCTTCCTCCGAGATATGTTAAGAGATAGACAGCTGGATACATTAGCAGAATGTACCCTCGAGTGACATCCGAGACAGAGTACCTTGCCCTATTTCACTCAATCAGTCAGCTAACACATCCCCTTGGCAGATCAGTGTACCTAACTATAAATCCGAGCTGTACTGTAGCTCACAGATTTGCACACAATTCGAAGCTAACGGCACACAAGCGCCTATTCAAAAATCAGCAGTTTGTGGTAACAGCTTTGGTTTGCTTGTTCTGTGGAGGTGTGACATTATGCTACACTGGCAAACACATTTGTCCACAGTAGAACATCAAGTACAATATGCAGCCCCTCATGAGCTGCTCTTTGTATTGGAATTCAATGGCTGATTTCTTGGAGAATGTGACTTATTTTTGTGCACAGTAAAGCCCAGCATGACTGTTGTTTCCTTACAGTGTGCCCTGATGAGCGTCGCTGTGGATGTGACTCGTCTGAGTTGTGCTCAGACCAAGTTTGCAGGAGCTCCTCTGCTGCTGGCGAAAGAGCAGATCTCCACCCAGCACAGCCCCTCATTCTGGATGAATGATCTACGCTCCCAACTGCCGGGCTCCCTCCATCAAACCTGGCCAGCACTCATAATAAATGATAGTGGGGGACAATGCCCTATTTTCACGGCAGAGTCATCCGTCATGCCAGGCCAGACAAAGCCCCCAGAGTTTCATCATTTTCAAGTATTGCTCACACCAAAGTAACAGAAAAGAAACCCTCATCTGTTCAATAATGGCTATGGGCCGCCTTGAAAGCTTGCTTAAATGTATTTACTAAATTAAACACATTTTGTCTTCCAGGGTCTATCTGGCATTAGATATATGATCTGTTTTCATTGTCAATTTCACTTAATCATGATGATGTAACCATCAGTGTCTTTTTTCTTTAAGAGGAGCTGCTCGTCCCTCCTTGTGGTCAGCCTCCTATTACACGGGTTCTATATTCAATTTCATGTGTTAAATGCTTAATTAACCCCTTGATTATATTAGGTGGTGTGCTAAGGCAGACACTTGATGCTTAATGTCAATTTGCAGGTTAATCAGGTCACCTTCTATCATCTGCCGAAGCAGCAGAGGCCCTGTGGTCGTGTCATAATTGCACACGAGAGACCGCCTCGACAGATTGCCGCTCAAACCCATCTCATCTATAGCCGTACAGTCGTAGCTGAGGTACAGTTAAATGTCTTTAATTAGAGGTTAACATTAGAACAGACCTGAAAAGCAGCAGCTCATCAAAGCGGGAAGTTCACATGTGTCAAACAGCATGACAGACGCTCAAAGAATTTGTTTTAGTGCCTGTGAATATCTGTGGTGGTTTATCTGTCTGTATAGTACATTTGGTTGCTTATGTATCATAATTCAGGTTAAAATCAGGTCCAGCTTTACAGGACAGATGCTCCCAGGTTCCTGGGATTTGCAGCTTGTGTGTTTGTATACACCCGTTCATTCATACACTGAAGAATATCTTGAAGCGAAGACCTTCTCCGGATTTGTTAACCCAATCTTATTAATGCACCTACCATGAGTCAGACCTTAAATTGCCATTACTACTAATGTAACTGGATCAGCCTTTCACCTGCAGTGCTCTACTGAAGCAGAGAGCAAAATCAGTAAATGTAACTCATGCACCCACATGGTTCAACAAGTAGCAGAATGAGATGTGCAGACCATCACACCAAATCAAAGCAGTAGGACATGATTGCAGAATGACTCTAACCTTACAACTTAACATTCAAGAACAATGCTCCTATTTCAAACTCCTGAAAAAACAGGCTGAAATGAATCTATGCTATGGCTTTTCCTTCACTGTCACTGCATGTAATAACCTTAGTTCAGCACTGAGAAAATACTCACATGTTCTCCTGTAACCACTGGATGTTAAATTAGTAAGAATAAATGCTGTATAACAAGATCAAATCATTCTCAATGGTTGGCTGAAACACAAAAAATGTAATTTGAAGGTGAATTGTTGTCCTAAAATGTTATATAATCCAACAAATCTGGAGCAATAATGTCAGAAGATGAGAAGAAATGGCATTTCATGATGAATCATCCTCATTCATTTCATGGAGGGCAACAGATCCCATGAATGCCAGGAAATGAGTGATTCTTGGGAAGAAATTATTATAAAATCACAGGAAAACCTTCAACCTTTTTCTCTTTTTATTTATCCTTTTGTTTGTGGTTGGACAAGAAGACTGAACAGGCGTGTGGCAGCAGATATTGGATGTATCTAGTAAGCTGTTTCCCTTCTTGAGAAAATAAAGGATTTAATGGCTGACCAGTGTGGAGAGCGACGGAGGCCTAATGCATTTCACGGTCCATTTCACTCGCATGAGTACATCCATTGACAACACCAAACCATTTTTTATCAATATGATATTTCACAATGAGTGTGACATTTGATCTCAGACAAAAGCACCCGAGCTCACATGCACACACATACACATACACAGACACACACACACACACACACACACACACACACACACACACACACACACACAAAGTAGTGCTCCCGTCTCTTTTGGGGACATTAAACAGACTGACATTCGTTTCCTTTAGACTTACCCTACGCCTAAACTTAACCCAAGACTATACCCAAATACTCAAGGGTTTACAATATGGGGGCTTCCGTTTTACCCCTATAAAGGAGGCAAGTCCTCACCATGTCACTGTGAGTAATACATGTTCACACACACACACACACACACACACACACACACACACACACACACACACACACACACACACACACACACACACACACAGAGTTTAGAATCATTTTCACACTGCATAATGCAAAAACCTGAATAATCACATCAGCTAACATTTGACAAAGCAGCTAAGTGTAATCTTTATGTGCAACTTGACAAAAGCCCCCCCCCCCCCCCCCCCCCCCCCCTTTCAGCCGCCTCCCCCCACTCCATGCTTCAACCTGCTCTTCAGGTGATAGATACTATTTACATGGCAGAGGAAGCGCTGTGAATGCTATGAGTAAGGCACCTGGGCGCTGGCAGGCAAAGACAAAGTGCCTTGAGATAGAAATGTAACAGCACTATCTATCTGGGTTATTAGAGTCCCCCCTCAGGATCCTTTTCAACAGAACACTGGCCATTATGTAGGCCACAGAGAAACAATGCAAGAAAAAAAAGTCTGGCTGTGGTAACATAGCAGAGGAATTAACTCTAGAGCCCTGAACCCTCTGCATCCCTCCTTACACCCCCGCCTTCAACAGATAGGATAATGAGAGAATGTGCAAAGAGTCGGAGTGTTGTTAGGGAGCAGAAGCAGAAGTGGCAAATCAATATATCAACACCTCTTGTACAGGTATGCCATCATGACCAACACAATGCAAGTGATTATTACTCTCTTTCTGGTTGGACTCTTCTGAAAACAAAGCTAAACTTTGAATCTGTATGCTTATTTTTTCCTTGAGAAATAACACAAGATATGTCACTGGCAAGCTAAGCCGGGGAAAGTTTTTCATCCAGTATTCCAAGTGGTGCAGAATTATTGGCGGCAAGACGTGAATTGAAAAGAGACAGTGGGAAAAAATGAGAGAAGCAGCATCGACAAAATGAATGTGTGTTTGTGCCAATGTTTGCATGACGTAGTAGACTGAGACAGCAGCTGAGAGTCTGTAATTGATCATGGTGCAGCCTTCCTGGCTCTTGCTTTGAATGTTCAAAAGGATTTGTGTTCAGGTTGATGGATTAAAGCAAGGTGGGAGGGAAAGGAGGGGCCTGTGAGGAATAGAAAGAAATGAAACGTATGCACACTAATCCTCACTCGGTTTGGTTGTACAATATAATGGCGCATACCTAATGTAAGAGTGATTGTGTGCATGCTCCCATGCCAACTGGCTTTCCCTCTCCCAAGCACCTTGGTGTTTACATTTGGCCATTGGATTAGTGGGTTAACAATCTTATTAAGTAGTCTCCCTCTGCCCTCCCAGATTTGCACACCTCCTTTTAATCAGATGGTTTTGGTGGTTCATAAAAAAAAGAGTCTCCACTGTGACTTCAGCAGCCTTAGCTGATCCGCAATGCAATTACAGACATGCAGGTTAATGAAATATGGGGGTAGAACAAGCCAGTGTGTGTGGCTGGAACGTTCACACAAACCAACACACACAGACACACTACACGGATATTGGCATACACATGATGACACACCAAAATATCGTCCTGCTGATACATACACATACACATCATATTTAACCACCTCCCACATGCACGCATACGAAATTCACCCTCGCCCATACAGAATGTACAAAATTTGGTGTGTGGGCAGAGATGCACTTTCATGTACTGCACACACAAGCATGTGCACGCACCAACAAGCCAGCAAAGCTATGCTTAGACAGGGAAGTCATTAAGGGAGCATTTAATTAAGGCCGGGAATAAGGTCAGTGTTGGAAGGACAAACATATTCTAATAAAATTGTGGGTGTGTGTTGCACCAGGATCCCACGGTGCTCTCATACATCAGGCTGGGCTGTGAAGACCACAGCTCAATTTCGTAACCCAGCTATTTCTATGCAGATTAAAAGCTCATTCATCAATTCCCCTGCACTCTCCTTTTGATTATGTGTGCCTTCTCTTCTCTTCTCTTCTCTTCTCTTCTCTTCTCTTCTCTTCTCTTCTCTTCTCTTCTCTTCTCTTCTCTTCTCTTCTCTTCTCTTCTCTTCTCTTCTATTTGTTCCCTTTGGGCCTCATAATACCACAGGAACAAATGTCCACACATATCCTTAATTAAATCAATCTGCGGGGGGCCAGCAGGTGCATCCACTCACCTTTGCTGCGAGTCACGCAGGTCAATGCACTCGGACTGACCTTGATCATGCTAATCTGTCGCCCTGTACCTGCTGGACCGACAGACAGACACCCAGCGACTGGAGTCAGATGTCAGGTGATGACAAAGAGGGTCACAGAGGACCCCTCTGCCATGCTGGTGTGTAGGAAGAGCTGACGGAGAGGCAAACTCCTGAAATATGCTCACCTCCAGCACCAGGGTGGCCACTTTTTAAGATATGAAGAATACAAATACTATAACCATAAATTCAGTTCTTCACTTCCTCTTCTGGCTGTAACCCCACACCTGTAGACAAATAGGTTGGAACTTGATGTGAGCTCAGTCGGTTTATAGCTAACAAGCCCGCACCATATATCAAGGGCTGAAGTGATACTCTGCAGTAATCTAATATTTAACACTTTGCACAGTGGACAGAAAAGCCAAATATCTGAGGAAACTTCTCAAACAAGTCCTGTAGCATAATCCACTTCTCTGTTGTATATGTTTCAAACGCTCAAAGTTTTGGCAAATATGGCTCGTTCCACTCCTTCTGGCAGAGACTGGCAGCCTGAAGGAGGGCGTGCAACATGAAATATCTAACCACACTCTGGTCAAATGATTGTATTGAACATACATTAATGGACTTGTAGATGGACCAGAGATGTGGGTCACTGGGCGTTCTGAACAAAGCTGGTGAGCCCAAAAAGGCAAGTTTGAGTAATACATCCACAATCTTCCATCTTTAAGGCTTATTAGACGCCAAAACAGTTTTTAATAACAGTTTTTAAGAACAGATTTTATGACTCAGAAGTTACCATTTCTTGTAACAATTACAATTACATTTTGGCAGACGCTTTCCAAAGCGACATACATATGACACACACCGATGGCAGTTTTGGGGTTCAGTATCTTGCCCAAGAATACTTCAGCATGTGGGCTGCCAAGGCCACGGATCGAACCACTGACCTCCTGTTTGGCAGACGACCGCTCTACCTCCAGAGCCACATTGATTACAGTACATGTGAGTAATAACGTCGTCATTCCCTTCAGAAACAAACCTCACGATGCTTTCTAAAAGTGATCACATGTTTCTTACATATTGTTTGTGGGAGTGCGACATAAAAGCAAAGAGGTTGTTCCCAATGTCTGAACACTGAACACAATTAAAGTGAAACAATTTATTACAACAAAATGGCAAAATTGTGACAGCAAACTGAGGTAATATAATTCAGGTTGAACTGAGGCCAAAACAACAACAAACAAATCTGTCTCCTCACAAAGTGCCGACTAACCCTAGGTGAAGAAAACAAACAGACAAAAAGACATTTACCAAACATCACTCCCTAGGATACAGAAAAACAAGAGACAACATTGCCAAAGAAAATGGCAGCTCCTACAGCGTCAATGCTATTTACAAAATATAGAGCATCTACAAACTGTACCCAGCCGAGGCTGTCAGACTGCTGGAAACCCGGGCGTTTTAAATGTTATGCAAGGACCAGTGAGCAGCATGTGGCCGAAAAAAGTGGACATGGTGTAGAAATTTGATCAGGGCCAAAACAATGTTCACCTTCGCATCAGCTATTAAAAAAAGAACGATGCCCCACAGTTTATTTAAAGGGTTAACAAAAGTGACTACAGGCAAATGAGAAAAACAAAGAGAGACGGTCTGGAGAGCTCTGCCAATCTCATGGAGATTATGATGGAGATGATAAAACCGTGTTGCTTGATAGGCTGTTTGGATGTACTTGGATTTCTAACTAAAGTTGGTAAATTGTCCTTGCCACCATGTAGGACAACATCTTACATCTTAGTGAAGCCTCGCAGATTGGGTCAATCTCGCCAGTGAAAATTTCTGTCACATATGTTTTACCTGAGTGCTCCTGAGAGGCTGCTTCTGTTTTATAATTAAGTAAGTAAGCACAATGAAAAAAGGACCAAATTAAGTTTCGGTTTCTGCTCAGTCTCACTTTTCCATTTGCCAGCTCTGTATCTCTCTCTCTGCCTCCTTTCATGCATCTAAAGAAAGGTCACGCCTGAACGGAAACATACATGTTTTTTTAAACGCGTTTATTGTACGTACAAACAGAGCGAGTGATGCACTGCTCTGCCCCCGTGACATTACTATAAGACGAGTTAATGTCATGGCATATCTTCCGCCATGAACTAAACAATTAAAGAGGCATTTGGCATTCATCCATCCAATAGTCAATCCCTAGCTGGCTAGCATGCTCGCTGCACTGTAAAGGCTCTTTGAAATTTGCATTTGATGACTGCAGTTTTCTTCCTTTAGGCTGCAGTTTGCCTGAGTGTGAGTTTATTGTCATGTGTGGGAAACCAAGCTGCTCTATTCTCACTAGGCTGTAAATAAAAAATAAAAAAAAGTCTTTTAAGACCAAGATCTTACCTATGGCTAGTCACTAATGCAGCTAGTTAGCTAGTCACTAATACTGCACCTGTATTGGCTTATTGATTTGGATTATGGGTCCATAGAGTTTAGCTGCTCCAGCTGTCAACACCCTCACAGTGGCAAGTTCGAACAAGCCAAGTGTGTGCAAAATGTCAGAGAGATAGGAGTGCGACCAGCGAACGTCTGATTGGAAGGTATTTTCACCTCATGGTGAAAGAATTTGAATGCAGTCTGAAATGAAGAGCAACTCAGGACAAGTCCCTTGCGCTGTGTTTATACTGTTCTCAGTTGACACAAAAATCCCTTCTATGCCGACAGTGTAGGCCTGATAAATATTCAAGGTGTCTTCAATTCAGTTCAGTGTATAATGAGTCAAGTCTTGCAGCGATCATGTCTCATGCCCTCATTTTCGTGACTCACAGTAAATCTGACTTGAGGTCAGGGCTCAAGTCATAAGTCTCGAGCTCTGAATGTCACCAAGAACGACTACCAGAGTCACAAGGAGATCAATGAAAGTGGAGAATGTGAAACCATCTGATCAACAAGATAGGCTGTACATAGCTGCGTTGCCTTGAGCTAAATGCTACCAAAGCATGATTGATTGCTATCAAAGCACGGCTGAGTGCTAACATCCAGCTGTTCGTGGTTACCATGTTCACAAGCTAAAGGGGGAAGGGATGGACAGCTGCACTTTCACACATTTGTTGTCCGTCGGTCCCCATTTTACATTTTTATAGAAATATCTGAGACTATGATATCAAATGAATTACTGTGGAATCTCATTAGCTTTTACATGTTAAGGGCTGAGTAAATGGCTGGACTCCAAATTCACAGATTCAGATGGATTGAATAGTAAAAGGATTTATTGTCACAGAAATGTGGATTGATCACTGGGAGACGATCTGTGCGGATCCAGGTAGGTGAGGTGAGTCAGCAGGATTTCATGTGGTGGACTGAAGCTGGGCAGACTTGGCAGGTTAAAACGTAAGGAGATGATCTTGAGACACAAGGAGAAGACACTTAGTTACTCAGAAACAGGCAAGACAAAAACTAGAGCACAGAACAAAGCACTAGGCGAGCTAAGTAGCCGTGACGTGTTACCAGGCAAGAGACTGCAACAATCTGGTGATGACTGGTGAGGAGATCCGGGTTTTATCCTGTGGCTGATGAGCGGTGGATTGGCTGCAGCTGTAGTGGTTGATTGGCATGAGGATCAGGTGTAGGTGAGACGTGATTGCGTTGGAACTGCCCAGTCATGACACACACACACACACACACACACACACACACACACACACACACACACACACACACGCAAGGACAGACACAAGGAGAGGACTCACATGACACAAAGGGACAGAGGAAAACACAGGGAACCACAAGGAAAGGGAGGAGGAAGCAGAGGCATCCTAACACTACCAGCTTCAATACAATACATTATTTCCTGGTTCATCAGCTGATCACAGAATCACAGAACAGAGAAAGGTTGACGTATTTTAAGAAGCTCAAATAATGCTACAAAACATAAATAAATTGGTAAATTATCAATATATGGTCAGGGCCTTATTTTAATGTACACAATCTAAAGTTTAATATTGGCAAAACATGGAATGACTTGACTGGTACAATTATTCATTGTATGTTTGATGGTCAGTCTGTATCCTTGTTATCTATATATGTCCTAAATACTTCTGATTCAGCTTTCTACGGCAGTTTGGATGATACATGAAAAGAATTTGTGAATTGTTTGATAGGTGTTGACATGAACTCTGCTCTTGATCCACATATGGATAACTCCACCCAGACCAATGACTCAGCCACTTAAAAATATCAATCATTGCCTGATTGATGTCTGGACAATGGACTAGCCCAATTGGCTGGTCACGTTACTGTTACATTAGTCATGGTTTCTAAGTATGATATCATGTGTTAATACAATATTTCTTCATCCACAGTGGAGACTCATTACATTGGACAGGCCAGTTTCCCATCCCATTAACCCCATGGGCTAATTATTGTGCAACATCCTTTCTAATATTAATAAAAAATATATATATCATATATTACATAGTTGGGTGAAAATATATGTTTTCATTTATCCATATAAATTAGCTGCCAATGATGGAAAAAGTCAGCTGGCTTAGTTATTATTTGTGACAATTACAAATAATATTCAAGGTCAAGTCAATTAGCTTAGCTTAGCTTAGCGCAAAGACTGGAAACAGGGCAAATAGCCAGTCTGACTCTGTCTTAAGGTAACAAGTGAATGCAACAGTATTCAAATCTTTTGTTATGAAGTGAGGGTTAATATCAGGTCTGTCATACAGATCTGGGCTTTCTCTGAGGGCATTCAAAATCTGACTGTGAGAATCTCAAGGTTGCCCAGGACACACAGCACATTACATTAATTCATACTATGTTTTTCTAATTTACTGTGCTTTATACCAGAACATGTTGAAACATGATGAATTCTTCGAAGAGATGTGAAATTCACTGAACCCCAGTGTAGCAGATGCGGACTACAATGCTGAGACTCTTGGCACCATCAGACCTGGTCTTGCTGTGAATAAACCTTTGTGCTAAAAACCATTCACACACAGATTGTCTCAAGAATGCTCCCACGTTTCTTTTTTGTGTTACGCTCAAACATGAGCCAAAAGTATTACAGTGCCTTTATTTTTCAGCCTGCTGTCCGGGAGCCACTATTACTCCTGAACTTTGTCTCCATTAACTACTGTCATCTGATGACAGAGGGAACAAAAAGAGAGCAACAATACGGCTCGGCTGTCAGCTGCTTTCTGGAGATATTTTCTGCTCAGCTGCAAGTCGAGGAAACCACAGCCGATTTTGCAGATGACTGACGCTTCGAATAGCCAATGAAATTCTGAACATGATGATATGCCACAACCTCAGTTGCTTATTTCCAGCTCCAGACACCAAAAGAGATATTACACACAATTTGAAGTGATAAATATTGTAAATGACCTCAATGTAAAGATATTTATACCCAAAATATAGGTACAGATACCTTAAATATGAATATAGATGGCCAAAATTTTGATTTCATAAGGAGGACACATACTGTAATATACCGGTGTTATGGTGTTATTGTGGTGGCAGTATCTGCACATCATGCTAATTAGAAGAATATAAAGTTAGCATCTGACTCAGTTTGTGCTTTAAGATCGTGTTTTAACCTAATGTTATTACAGGACTCACATTTTGTCACCCAGTTTAAATCTAGTCTTACTGCATTCATTAAAATGAACAGGAACACTGTTACAGACGTGAGGTATTTATGGGATGCAGTCAAAGATTTTGCCCGTAATAATACAGTGGCCTTTGCCTCTGCCTGCAGTAAAACTCAAGTAAGCAAGTATTAATTGAGCTAAACTGAATTATATGTGTACACAGAGAACAGAGGCTTTCGTTCCCAGAGAAAGACAAACTGAATATTAAAATGTTAATCCTCATTATTTACTCTCAAAAATATTCCTATTAATGATCAAAAGTCACATATTTTTTCTTTAAAAACAAAAACTGGGGTCTTGGTGTATGATCCATTAGCAATTAGCGATGAATTTCAATATTCTTTTCGGCAGCTTTGTTCATGTGAATTAAGAGTTACACATACTGATTTAGATTCTTTCTTTGATGGTTTAAATATTCCCCAGTCATCTGAAAAGGAAATTAATTCACTTGACTCTCCTATTACTTTAAATGAACTATATGATAGACTTAAGTCCATGAATTGTGCCAAATCACCAGGTCTGCAAGGCATCCGTCTGGAGCGTTATCTTACACTCTGTGAAGAATCAGGTCCCCTCTTAAGTCAGCAAGTGATCAGAGATGGAAGCTTTCATAGAGATGTAACACAACTTTTAGGAGAGTTTTACTACCAAAAAAAAAAAAAAGAAGAAAGATAGTAATTTATGATCAAGTTACCATCCGATGTCTCTGCTTAGATTAATAGACATATCAAATTGTATGCCAAGGTGCTTTGTTCATCCAGTAGATTCAGAGGCAGGAGCTAATTGCTCAAACTAGACTTTATTTATATGATGTGATTGAAGTCACATTAATTTACCTGTAGATGTTTCCTGAGGTTTGACATCAAGCATTTCAGGGAAAGGCTTTCTTGTCTGACAACATGGCGACCCACCTTGAAGTGGATGCAAGAATGGCAGATTGCCTAGAGTGATGCACACTGATTTGATTGACAGAAGAGAGTTGGTACTGATTCAAACAAGAGAACCAATCACAAGCAATGCTCAGAATTTGAATGCATACCGCCCAATGAATGGAGCCTGTCTAGCTGCAGAGCCCGCTCCTTATAAGCCGTCATGGTGTTGCATTCAAAGAAAAGAGGGCATTACAGCACAAAGAAAAGATGCAAAGTCACAAAATGAATGTTATATTCTAAATATAAGCTTATATTGTAGAAAAAGTATTTTACTGAAAAGAATATATTTGGCTGTACCCCCTTTGTAATGACCAACATTCCAGAGGGAACACAGCATGCACGGACCGTCTAACGAGGATCCTGACACTGCATATTTGATGTTAAATGTTTTCAACCATCAAAAGTAAAAATACATTATTCTTCTGCTCGTTAGGTTCAGTCTTTGAAACGCTGCCCTTTTTGAAAAAAACAATAAAGTCTGTCTCTTTTTCATATTTGTGCCCTGACTTTAAATTTGAGTTGGAAAGTTCAGCGTTTTAATGAAGTGATTACACAGGGTGAATGCCATACCCTTTTCATTAGGGTAAAAAGTAACTCCACATCCAGTCAAGATTTTTAACACTGGATCCTCCAAATATTTATTTTGGGCTCTGTACTTGAGTAAAAATACTCAATAAAAAATGCTTTCCACCTTCCTATTATACCACACAACTGTGCTGCCTTCATATGACTACAATTAATTTGGTGGAAAAATGGAAAAATTCTAGGAGAAAAACAACCACTACTCTCAGTCTGTCAAAGAAAATTATCCAAACAATGAAAATAAGCCGAGCTGTAGAGAGAACTCAACACTTTTATAATGAAGCACAATCCAGGCGACAATGTGATTTTGGTTTGTGTTCTTCTTCTCAAATCAGCCAAAATTGTAGCAGTCAACCGGGAAACATTATGCAGACAACCTGTTCATTTACTGGATGTAATCTTGAATCATTGTATATTCTGCACATCCTAACAATCAGTTTATGAGTATTTGAGTATTTTGGACAATCCAGGCCACAATGTACTGTTTCACCTGTTACAGAGAGGGTTTTCTTTTCTCTTCTATAACATCTGCAGAGAGGATCCTTTGTTCCCAGTATGATCAAGTAATTTTAGCACAAACATGGCTGGCTGTGCATGTACAGTACGCATTGTTTGATTTGTCTCTGGCCTTCTGTCGGACGTTGTGTGTCTTACATTTTCTTTGTGATCTGAAAATTCCCAAACTGGGATTAATCACATTCAGCTTTACTAATCATATAAATCCTTGAATACACATCAAGTGCACTCCCATATCCCTCAAGCATGCATTACATAGACACTCGTGAGCCGGTGTGCCTGCCTGGCACACCACAGACTCAAACACATATCTTATGTTGGATTTCATTAAAATTTCACCTGGGTATGTGGCTCCGCTTATTTATCTGATGCAAGGTTTTATGTGCCTCACGTTTCTACAGTATTGCATCCACAGATTGAGCTCTCAGCGAGCTGAATTTCAAGGTTATCATTGCATAACAGCTTGCAGATGAGCTACTTATTGTAGGCAAGGAATGACACATCTGGACAGGGATCACACGTGACACCAGTCGAGGGAGTCTTGCAACCTTTCTATTTAATACATTGATAAATCGAACTCTGATGCCTGATCTGGGGTGCTACATCGAGTATTCAGCATCCACACTCTGCTTTTATTAGTTATTCTTCTCACTTCCCCTACAAAAATCATGGCAAAATTTCCCACAGCACACTCCCTGGAAAGAATGAAAAAGAAATCCTTTGGTTCAAAAACAAGGAAATGTCTATTTGTAGTGCTGCTGAGACTTCAGGGCTTGGTAGGGTGTGTGGTAGCGTGGTGGAGTTCGCCTGCAGAGAGTGTGCGGGATGTGAATGGCCTAGCAGGAGCCTGGACAAAGACACACCATTAGAGTTAATATGCACACTCTGGCGCCGCTTGAAAAGAGATGTTTGGAAAACTGCATACCGCTGTGATAAGGGTGGATATGACAGTTCTGTCTCTCTTGCCTTCCTTTCCTCCTTTGCCTCAATCCCTCCAGCTCACTCAGTGTCTGTTAGTTCTCTCTCTGTCTGTCTCTTTCAACACCCCTCCTCCTCCTCTGTTCTTTGCTCCTTCTATCTTTTCTTTCCTCCCTCCACCCGCTCTGCCTCCTCTCCTGGTGATGGCTGTCCCCGACACCTCTGTTCAGTCAGCCAAATGTCACGTAACAGAAACTGAAATATCAACTTGGCAGTCGATATGGCAGAGAAATGATGGGGAGGGGGGAAGGTGCGCCTGTCTTGTTGTCCTCAAAGGTGCTGTGAGCATTACCAAGTACTGGACTCTCTGGCACCTAGTGAAGTGATGACAGCCAACCAGCTGGGAAAAGGGCAAATAGAGCCTCTTTGACTCATTATTGTAGTGCTTTTTAGTCGCTCGTCTCTTTCTTTGTTTTGCAGAAATATTACATTCAAATGCAGCGGCTACTAACTGAAGAGCACCTGCTTTTCTCTGGTCTGAGTGTCTATGAGCACTAAGGGACTGTATGAAAATGATTACAGGGCGAGGTCAGAAAAGCAGGGAGGGTTATGTGTTTTGTCTTTTTGTTGAGTTTATGAACACGACAGCTAGCAGTTGTTTCCTTCAACATTTCAGAATGTGTTATAACAAAAAAGTGATCATTAGTTATCATTGAAATTCAACCTTTCATTTTGTATCTCCATATTTTTCATAGAATTTTCATAGTTTTGAAGTGTTTTCCATGAATTTGCAAATCTCTAATTTCACTTTTGATATGTGTGTTTGTGGCAATTGCGAATATTAGCATTCCATTAATATCAAGGTTTGAATTAGATTACACTATCATTAACTTTCTTGTCTCTTGGTGAAACTAGAAAATAGAAAATATTAATAACGCCGGGGGGTGGGGGGGGTCTCGCTTCCTTAAAAATCTCAATCATGTTTGGACAGTCCCCAATCAGCTAACTCCACTTACAGTGTGCCTCCACTAATAATGCATTGTATTTATGCTGAAACCACATTCATACTTCATCTCATTAATATTAATCGACATGTAGATCACATCGTATCTCCTCAGTCTGGGCATGTATAATATTAAGAAGTAGAAAATAAAGTATTTACTGTCCTCCAGGAATTGAGGAACATCCTTCTGTTACTCAAAGTGTGGACACTATCTTGTCTTGCTCTCTCTCTCTGGATATGAACAGATTTTGAATTCTATAGCTATGCATGCAACTCACCCTAGTTTTTCCATACCAACCATGTCCCCTAGAAATTATGCTTATATACTACTTGGATTATGTTCAGGGACAATGCTTCTTTGAGTGAATGATAGAGCACATTTATGTAGTGCACTGGAGTCGCAGGGAAGTTGTCGGTGGATGGCGAGCAGGCTGAGTGCAGGACTGTGACACCAGACTCCAGGATTTGAGTCCAGACTTCTGACTCTGGTTAGGTATAAGCAACAAAAACACATTGATTAGGTGATTTCAGTTGTGTCTCAAGTCGCTGGTGACTTTTTCTATACTAAAACAGACCATAATCTCTCCCTAATCAAGTGCTGCCAGTGTCTAAACATCACCATAACAAAGCTGAATAATGCTGTAGTCACTATGAGTGGATTCCAAGAGTGCCTATTCAAATCAAATACATTGTCAGTGAACATATATTCAGTATGAACATTTTTGCACCATGCCAGGTTCATTAATTAACAACATTTCTTCATTTCCTCAAAACATATTTGCTGCAAATTGTATATCAGTGTAATTCCTCAGAGGCAGGGCTGTCCATGCTTGCCTAGTACAGAAAACAATGCTTCAGTGTCATATGCAGTGCTGCTACATACTCATATAACAACAAACTGAAGAAACATACATAAATGGTGCTTGGCTGCTGCAGAGTTCTTCACATTTCTAGCTCGACTACGGGAGATCACCCAAGACAGGTCCAAATCAATACTGGGGAAAATCATTAATAATAATCAGAGCATTTATTGGCATCCTTACGCGAGCTATTAAGAAGTGCTGCTTTTTTTTCACACTGTCTTCATTTGAGGATCCAATTTGCTCTGACCTTTAATGACACAGCATGTAGCTGCTGGCTCTGGAGAGAGAGAGACATTAATAGACATGAAAAAACTATTACCAGCCTGCTCTACCTAACTGTTAATAGGAGAGAATAGAAAAACTCCCTGGCAGCATGTCAGACTGCAACAGCTCCACAAATTCTGCTCCACGCTCGCCCCTGCGCTTATGATCTACATATTTTAGGTTTTCCTTATCTGAAATGCTTTTACTGTCATTTTTTGAGAAGCTTTATGACAAGACTGAGGACAACTAAGATCTTTCCATGCAGGAAATTGGAAGCAGCCTTCTTGTGGTAGTCATTTAGGCTGGGTAGTATTACACGATGAATTACTGCAAGCAAACATAGTCCATTACGAGACATTATGAACATCCTTGTAAATATCACATGTGCAAGAGAAAAGCTGGGAGTCCATTTACAGCCGAAGCATTTATCAAACTGTATGGATTTCGAGAGTTAGACTGTAATCTGATGTGAAGAGATTGGATTGTAAGAATTAAACACAAGGAAGGTTTGTCCTGACCCCTATCACAGGCTTTGTTCACCGCAAGATCCTCTACATGCTAATTATGGCCGAGTTGTTTGTCGTGGAGCAGCTCTTTCTCTTGTTTACTAATGAATACCATGTGTGTTCCTGCTGTAGCCTTGATTAGAATGGATTAGGTGACCTCTCTTCTTTTCTGCTTGCATTCACCAGGAGAGGTCCAAATGCTCATCCATTCGCTCTATCAGGCAGTCGCACCTTTAAAGGGTACCTCTGCCACAACCAATGGGATCTGGCTCTTTCATCGGGTACACATGTCGCCTCCTTTTACCTGCTGAGAGGCATCTGCGATCACTGGGAAGCTGTCCGTCTGATCGGGGAGGTGAAGAGTGGGCGAAGAGGATCGAGGCTCACCTCAGTGGGATACCCGGGGGGAGCGTGTGACCTCCAGGGTCCTCCAATCCATGCTCTATTTGTTTTGTTCTGCTAATTAAGAAGCAGTGTTCAGGCTGATTGGTTTCCAGTGTGTAATTACTAAACCGTCTGCTTAGAGTGCTTTCCATCTGAGTGCCAGCCTCTCCCCCTCGACCATGAAGAAACGATGTGAGCGCTTCGTGATGCAGAAAGCCAGGGTCATGAACCTCATTTACCCAAAACAGACCCGAGGATTCTAAACAAAGATCAAGGACGAGGAGAGGCGACGGCTATATGCAGGGCGAGACAGTGCAGCAGACAGGTGCAAGCGCCCGCACGTCTCTGGTTGCTGTTTGCTTCAAAAAGCCCATTTCTATAAAGGAGAAATATGACAGTGACAGTGCTCCCTCTAAAGGAGGTACTTACTACTGAATCCAGCATGTTGGAAGGGAGTAAAAACTATGGAATAAGGTTTTATCTGCTGCTATCTGGAAGTTTTTCAAAACTCAGAAGGAACCAAGACTCAGTGACTCAGGCGTCAGGCCCAGAATATCATTTTAGAAGATGCCAAAAAACAAGCAGAACAGTCGGCCAGACTCTTATAATAGTAGCACATTTACAGTGACGACAGATTAAATGAAGTTTGCTTTCACATCAAAATGTAAATGCGAACATAACTATTACAAAATGTCTAACTACGGTAAATAGCTTGTGGCAGATTTTCATTTCAATAAACATTTACCCCGACCATCACCACACAGTAATAATGACACAATGGCAAGTGTCAAAGCGTCAACCGCACTCCTCTCCAGCATGCAAGCTGGAACACCACGTTCACTCTGTTTGATCTTTACAATGCCGTTCAGTATTCATGAACCTGCTAAGCGGAGCAGAATATCTTTTTCCGAGGATGCTTGCCATGAGCTGCTTCCACAATATCACTGCTTAGAGGGACAAGCCAGCAAAGTCTGCCATCCAAATGAACAGTGAACAAAGGAACGCTTGATTTCCAGCTCCGGGTTTTAAACCCACAGATGAGACAGAAAAGGGAAAAGGGAAGGAAATGCACTTATCAGTCCTGGGGAATAATGAACGTAATAAATGATAAAGCCACAATGAAGAGCATCCTATAAGAATAACCATTATGTTACAGGGAAAATGAACAATTCAAGTCAGATGAGTTGGTGTTTAATCTTTAAAGGCCTTATGCTCTAATTTCCAGTTTCAAAATCATAGAATAGCAGCGTCTGAACAACTCTTACATCATTAGTAAAAAAAAAAAAAGACAAACTGTTGTTATCCAAAACTAATTAATTTTTTTTCTCAAATTTTAAAGAGGTTATCGTACAGAGGCACCAGTTTTAAGGAGAGTAAGTCCTTAGAGAGAGCTTTGAAATCATAAGAAATACAATGAATTGCAAAGTATTGTTTTGAGAAAATACCCTTTGGATGAAAGTTGTCATTGGATTCACACGAGAGCAACACAATGAGATGTAAAAACAGATGTGTCTCTCACAGCTGGTGGCTCAGAATGTGTACACCTCTGAGAATCAAAACGTCGCGTACCAAATTTAAAATGACACAGTCGAGCATAATGGGTATTTTTCAGCACTGTTACATTATCAGCCCTGCAGGACAAAATAACCCCATAAGTCTCACCAGAAGAAAAGCTTAGAAATCCAGAAAAATGAGTCTTCAAGTCAGACCACTGTCCATAAATGACAGTCTCCAGCCCTTTCAGTGAGACTCGGGATGGCGCACTCATGTTTACCCTCCCTCACATGTCTAAATGATGATGTCATCACCAGCCATCATCAGTCTTGGTGTGAAAGATCTTGAAAATGAGGTGGAAACGTGGACATCTTGCAGCAGCAGCTATACAGTATAGAATAAGTCTAGCGATGAGCGATGCCAGATGCTAAATGAGTCAACATGAGGCTGTTAGAGATATCTCTCACACAGCAGTACATCATATAGGTGTGTGTGTGTGTGTGTGTGTGTGTGTGTGTGTGTGTGTGTGTGTGTGTGTGTGTGTGAGAGAGAGAGCGAGAGAAGGCGTGAGAGGATGCTGCTGTCCAAATAAATTCTCCATCCACTCTGACAGAAGTGAACAGAGCTGTTTGGACTGACGTGTGAGTTAAACTTTACATAAAAGTCTAAATGGTTTTCAGAGCCCTCGATGCAGCCCTTCATTTCCACTTGAAAACATCAAAAGTTTGTCTCAGGCTATGACCGAGGCAACTTTTCAAGAGAGCAACGACTAGCGTGACCCCATAATTCGGGCTATTTCGCAGCAGATGGCCACTCACTGTATATTGTCTGGTGGTGGAAATGGATGATGGTGATAATTGACCGAAGCAAGGCCTATATGACAGGTTCATCTAATGATAAATGCGAGAGAAAACAGCAGGTGGACAGCATGGTTTGATATCTCGTTTCTCCCCTTTTATCACAGCATGAGTCCCCAGCACAACATCTTTCCAGTGCTCAAGGGAATGGAAAACACAGAAATCTTTTCTGTCTTTCACCACAGTCTCTTTCTCTCTATCCTCCCTTTGTGTATGTGTGTGTGTGTGTGTGCGCGCACTCAACACAACTGTTCCATTTCATCAGGTTTTAGTCCCTGCTACCCATTAAAAAAAGAAGCTCAAAACAGGATTTCGGCTCCCATTGTCCAGGAGACACACTGTGTTGACAGCAGACATTTTTCATGCGAGCTGCTCAAAAGCTTGGGACGCAATCTACAGTGCAACAGGAGAAGAGCAGACAAATCAGTCTGCTATGAAAACAACAAGAGTAAGAGCATTCAAAAATGAAATAAGCAGCTCCAATTTCAGGATGTGTTGCAGCACTAATGCGTGCAGCATTGTGTGTCATCTACATTTCACCAATTACTCTCACTTCAGTCATGCCACAATGCTCCCTGAGCCATCTGTAATTCAAATGAAACATTTTCAACACTATCACCATAAACATGAAAATCTCACTATTTACTCCACAGAATCCCAATCCAGAGTCATGCCTAATTCAGAGCTAGCATGTCGAGTGAGATAATTCAGACCGCGATGCTTGAGGAAATCCCCTCTGATTTTAAAGAAGCAGTGTAATGCAAATATGAAGAGGAATACATTGATGGGAGAAGTTAATGTATCTAATGGTCTCTAATTGCCATTCATTGCATGAAAATAACTGTGGGATATAAATTATGCCAGACTATAAATCCCAGTGTCCCAGAGCTGAGATCTGTTGAATGGGATCCATATTGGTCTGCATCAACCCAACTAACAGTGACAGCACAGCCACCTAGCTGCGACTACTGAGGGAGGTTTTAGCTGGGACAAAAGAGAGTTCAATTTGATTTGATCGGGGAGTTGAAAGATAGAAAGTTACCCACCCGACCCCCCTTAATTTGCATGTGCTGCTTAAATCCAACAGAAAACACAATTAGCCAGTGAGCAAAAAGTAAGTTTTTTTTTTTTTTTTAAATTCAGTGTTGATATTTTATTACTGAAAGGATGAAAACCACCAAGGACACAGACAGTGAACTCCCACAGACAACTTTAGTCGACAAGATAAGGACAAGCAGTATATTATTTGCACTCGTGGCACAGAAGAATAAGGACTGCACCATTTAGCATCTCAAATATCCACTGTTTACATTAGCCAGGGTGTTTTTAAGGTATTTAATGTCCAAAGATACTCTATAAGAAAAGATGATGCATTACAAGGTGTGGCAGTGGTAAAGGAACAGAAAAGGAAACACTTCCTGTCTCCTCAGTGGGCACAGAGGGAAGTGTTGGAGGTGTTGTGAACATCATGTGGATGGATGAAAGCAAACGACACCAGTTAGCTCACTCAGGCCTATGCAGCTGGTATGAGATGTGACAGTCATTTATATCAGAAGCTAATTCATCAGAAGCTATATCAGAAGTAATTTCTTACCTGTCTGCATCCTTTGGAAAAGAAAAGACAGATAACTTGTTGCTGCTAAACAGTCTATTGCTGCAGAAAGCTCTAACACTAACACATTACTGATGGACTCTAGCTGTCCCATGTCAAACAATGCAGCACTAGATACACTACGAATTTAATGTTAGCGCAATATTTTGCCACGTGCTTTAATCTGCTGGCTAAATGTACTTAATATTGTTATAGAACATCTTTGGAAGACACATCTGGGTGGCCAGATGTCATGAGAGAGTGTCCTGATTTATTGGTCTGAAAAATGTCATTTTCATGTCAGAATGTTCTGAAGATATGTGGCTTGTGAAAAATGGGTTCAGTGTTAACTTTGGTCATTATGAGGCCAAAGAATCGGTCATAATCTGTGCTCATGTTCACTTCTCCCATTGGAAGGAATGGACACAGGACCTGATGTTAGTCTCTTAAAGGGGGCAGAAGTGACACCCACATGACACAGAAACAGGAAATGACTCAAAGCACGCCGAGTTGCTGAACTGTCTCTGTTACATCCAGCCTGCAAGCTCACGCTAGCAGTGTGATTTTCCTTGGTGGCTGTTTCTTTACTGACAGCTTTGGTGTCTTTGTATAACCCCGATTAGGACGCTGTGTAAAACAGAAAAATTGAAAACAACAGTAAAGATGCTGCCCTCTTTGTCCCAACGCTGCTGCTCTACACTCAGACATCTCTGTGACATTTAAGTCTGCAGCGAGCAGCAACAGTTTGGCTCAAGCACATCTACTCCAGCACAAAAAACAGAACGCTGCTGTTGTTTCATTTCATTGATGAGGCTGTCATCAAACGAGAACAACACATTCATTATTCAAACAAGACATGGGCAGAACTGAGACGGGAACAAAGTTGTCAAAAATAAGATTGCTGAGACATGAGAAGCCTTTTTAAATCAATTTCCAGTTCAATTATATGTAGATAGGCCATTTTTCCTACTTTGGAAGACCTGGTTTTGACTGTTTCCCTGCCCTCACTATTCCACTCTGATGGGATTCCTTAATTGTACTGTGTACATAAAAAGAAGATGTTGCATTATTAGCATATGTAATCTTGAAAGCTAATCTAAGTTGAAAGTTTTTCTTTGTGCTGTGTGGCTGCTGCATTATTGTTTCATGCAAATATGGTTTAAAATGAAATTCCAAGAAGTTCTGTATCCAGCAGCATTGTTATTGATTAATGCAGTTACTGCAGAGGCTGCGTCATAAAACCAATATATATATAATTTCTCCTTCTCCTGCTCATTTTTTTCCCTTAAGGTTGCACTGGACATGTAATCTGCACAACAGACCACTGTCCTGCACGACAGAAAACTGAACAGGCAAATGAATTTCAGTTGGATTTTCAGCAGAAAGACACAATATACAGAGTTGTTGTGAGATAGTTGCAGAAGGATAGAGAGAGGAAGGAAGGGCAGGGGAGAAATGAAGAATGAGAGAAAAGGACAGAGAGAGAGAAGCCAACTGGTTGCTCCCTGACTTCCTCCGACGTCGAAGCTGCAGCAGCTGTCATTTTTCCATCAGGAGGGAACAAAGTCACCTTGGCCTACATGAGGACAGGTGACAGGAGGAGTGGGAGGCTGCGGCACTGGCGCCGGCCCCTGCTGACGAGGGCCGGCGTTAGTAGAGGTGACAGGAGAGAGGAGCTGCTCACCGGGGGCCCCTGACACCATGCAGCACCTGCCCCCGAGAGATGCAGCGTCAGCACATCTTTCCACAGGAAGTTGGAATGGAAAATCAGAGAGGGTAAGAAGTTATCTGTTTCCTTCCTCTCCCATTGTTCTCTTACTTTATTTTGTTATTCCACTAACCCCCATGTGAAAGACAGACAGAGGCATAAAAAATTGATACAACCTGGTGTGTCTCATATTGCATTTTGCTGTAAGGGTGTAAGTGCCTGGGAGCTTTCCATCGATAGCCTTTGGAGATCCACGGGGATAGAAGTTCTGGACTTCTAGAGGAGTGCTTTTGATCTCTTGTAGAAAGTGAAAATCCTCTTATTGTATTACTCACTGTCTTATTAGCGTGTGCGCTCGGTGTTTTTTGCATTGCTGCACCCCAAAAAAAGCCTTTGCTCCTTGCTCATTTCCAGAGTCCTCTCCTCTCCGCTCCTTTTCTCTCTCTTTCTCTTCTCGCTCCCAGGTTGGCATCCATCACCATGCGGGAGGCCACCTCTCCTCTGACAGCTTTGTCAATGTAAATTACTGCAGTCTGTCTGGAGTGGTCTCAGCCCAGGGAGAGCAGTACCTGCAGGGCTGCCCGTTGCATGCTCAGAAGAACCCAGAATAACCAACTTACAGGTCTGCTCTGTTTGGACTCCCCCGTCTCTCCTCTGTCTCTGCTTAATTCTCCCTCATCCTCACATTCATCTCGTTACTTCATCGTTTCAACCAAACATGCAAGCTTGACCCGTCACCCTCTTACCTACACTAATCTCCATGACGGACTATGTTTTTATTGTATTGCTCCTAATCTTCCCCCTTAACTTTGCAAACATCTGGGGTGTTTTGAAGACAAGCGATGGAGTTGTTGCCTGGTTGTTTCTCAATCTAACCAAAAATCGCCAACTACCATCCACTGAGTAAACAAGGTTGTGTGGTGCTTTGATTTCCTCCATTACATGACTGATTTGGTTACATATTTCCCCTATGGAACTTTGTTCACATGGTGGTTTCTCCACTTAGAAATATGGCCTATTTCCTGCTTCAAATGAGCTCCCTCAGGACTTATTTACTAAATTGCAAAGGACGAAAGATAATTCATATCTCAGTAATTAGGCATGCAAGAAATACATCACAGAACCCAATATGCCTTGTTATTAAAAAAGAAAAAGCCATGGTTTGATATTATGTAGATTTAAAAGCCCTCCCTGAGGGTTTTTATTCATTAATTATTTCTGCTTTTATTTTATTTTTTTTATTTTGTCTGTGAATAGAACACCAGTGTGAGCTGGTTTACACCCACAATGCCGGGCAAATTAAGAACAAAGATGACAAAAAAAAAGAGGTGAATCCAGCGTTCTTCTCATCTATGTTTCTTTGAAGAAATACAATGCTCAAGGACTCATTTGTGCCATATTAGCACGCAGCAGAAGAAGAATGCTTATGTGTACGTTAACAGCCTCAGCTGACCTGCTAGGATGGAAGTGATGAAACGTTTTGCATGCAGTGTGTTTTTCCTCCCAGGTAGCTGAATCTCCCAGAGGTCTGGAGAAGCCACGGCAACCTGGATGCAGAGTCAGACTCATGTTTTGTCTGGCTGGAAAAAATGAGAGTCACTGCTGAGGCCGTGTGTATATTCATGATTGCGTGCAGCTGTAGATGTGTGGTTGTCTTCTGTTTGTGCACTCACCCTAATACATACCCCTGCGTGCATACATACACAAGTCTCTGATGTTTCTGTAGAGATGGACCCCAAATGATGGAAAACGTGTCTGCTACAGTTTCAGAATTATTTTCCTGGGAACTGGGCACATTTTCTGCTTTGAAAGTTGGAGCACTTTCGATATAAGACTCACTTGGATGTGAAACTTCAGGTAAACATTGTATGACTACACAAAGACAGTCTCCCATTCATGGTCAATGAAGCAGCTCCATGCTGTATATCAGCATGTCATCACAGATTAGAGTCTCGGCTCTTTGGTTTTCTTGCTCACGACTACACTGTGGAAGACTTTACGCATTACAATCTGTACGAGCTTTCTTAAAAGTCAAAAGTTAATCTCTTTAAGCTGAATATGAGCAAGTGAAACAGATCACATTTCAGAAGCTTCAGAGGAACAGACATGCTGTGTAATTACCAAAATGAAATAAACACATAAATAAACATAATGCCTGGAAGTGCAGCATCAGTGTCACTTGTATTTAAATGAATAACTATCTTGAGTTCACGTGGCACATATGATTGCATTTTTATTTAATCATGCTTGCAGATTAAAGCAGTGGAATGCTTATATTGAAACATCTCAAATGTCCAGTGAGATTGAAATATAGATCTTCATATCTGGCCATAAATAAGTGATGATGTTATGAGATGTTTCCTGATCACAGCGGAGAAAGGGGGCACGTGAGTGGATGGCAGCAGTCAGGGACTGGATTGAGTAGACCGACTCTCCTTCAGGCTTGGGAGCACAGCCACCTGTCACTCCTCTTCAGTCCCTGCAAGAAATCATCCAATTTCATCCACACGCTATCAGAAGGTCACCGGGATGGTGGTCCATACTTTGAGCAAGCAAAGAGAATCGCTCTTACTTAGAGCTCCGTCTCCCGGGACCCTTGTTCCTCTCAATCACTTCCCAGACTGCGGACACGCTGAGCCACTTCGCTGAGGCGCTGGATATTGCAAGTCTTTGCGGCATCAATAGCATCCCGGTCTGAACCCAGGTCTGATTTTACCCTTAGACTTTCTCTTCAGTTACTTTGAAGTAAAAGTTTTACGTGATTCACGATATCATGGTCTACATGTGTTTCATTGCAGCTGAGATAAGATGCATGCACTGAGTGAATGTTTAAATGCATGCCACCATGCTTCTTTGGTTGCACAGGAAGCCTCGTTGAATTCAACTTCTCTGTTTCAAAACAGACCTTTGCACAACAATAACCATATCACGTACATGCATATTCATGATATCATCACAGTCAAGCACAGAAATAATGACAATGAACTACGGTCGACCCACTCACCGAACAGAAGCATAATTTGCTCGTGAGATGTTCCACTTGGAGCAACATTCTCAACAACATTTTTAAGTTGAGCAAACTTTATATATAACCAATCAAAAGACCAATATATGACTCTTATTGACACATTTTCTTGTGTCTATGTTTGTTCATTATGTGCCACCTGTGCTGTGTTACATTGCACAGAAAAAAAAGAAAATCACTTCCTCTGTGGGCGGGGCTCTGTGAGGGGAATCTGGACTCATGACCTGAGTATTTGTAAAATCCTCAATACGTCCCTGTGTGCAACACTTTTGCACAGGCAACTGTGGAGTTGTTGACATTTATTGCACAACAGTACATCTGCTGGGTTTATCTTCAATCCCAATGCAAACATCTGTAAATCTATTTTTACTGGTTTCAAAACATAAATTTTTTGAACAGAATGCCTTTTTAGTTATTTGTCTGTGTTGCAGAGAAATGTCTCAAAGCTGTTTGAAAGTCTTTTCTCCCACAAATATAAACTGAGAGTTATTTTATGTTCAAAGAGTTATTTTTGCAGTGCCGGTGTCATTTAAATCCTCCTGTCTGACTCTCACTCTGACAAAATAGCTCTGTGAGAACAGCTCGCCTCACAATGCATGGCTTAATTTGCCTGCGTGGAATTCCTCGTCTCTGTTGGTCCATTGACTAGTGTCACAAATCAGAGCTCGTGTCCCAGTGTCAACATGAGTGCACCAGTGGCTCCTCTTCAGAGTGACACGCAGCATGAGGCAGCCTAATAAATAAATTAATGAAGTCCATGCAGCACTCTGAATTTTAAGGAGTCATCATTGTTGTAGATAAGCAGAACAAGGCGAATGTGAGTTCTGGGGGAAACTCTGGCCTGAAACACATGTTGCTGTGTGCTTTGATCTAGTCTGACAGAGGCGGAGGGCTGCAGAAGACAGGCAAGGCCGTCAGTGATCAAAGTCAACAGCAACATACCTCTGCTTTCAATATTTCATAGAGCAGCCCTGGATTACTAAAACATGACATCATAAAATATCTGACTTTTTTTGATTGATATTTGTTGAATAGGTGTCATCCAAAGCTCTTGTGTGCTTTTGAATCTTTCAAACCACATCTATACAAAATGGATTTTTTTTCATCAGTCACCGCACAGAAAAACTGAAGGGAGGGTGATGAGAAACCGTGTTTGCCCTCACTCCAGCGTGATGCAATGAACTTCATGATCAGTGGGCTACTTTACAGCAGGGTGAACACTCCACCTCAGTGCTTTATTTATTACTGCTGTTTCACCTGTGCGACAAAGCAGCAGTGACAGATGCACTGAACAAAATGCTGAATGCCTGAATCAGAGAGAATCCAGCACAATGACACTTCCCTTTTGCAGTATTTTGTAATGCTCTGTCAGTGCTTCATGCAAACCCAGCACCTGATATATTATGACCTTGATGATAGAAATCCCAACTGAATGAAAACTCCAACTCCAAAAAATATGCTCACCAGATAATGAAGCATAATGACTTTTGTGATCTGACTTTTCCTCGCACGACCATGACGTCCCACAGTTTTGTTTTTAATTCAACTGTCACAAAATTGGGAACAGTCCTTCAAAACTGGAATTGCTCAGATACTCGACAAGGACAATGCTTACATCAACGCGTTGACACGTTGTCATTCTGGGGATGTTAGCATGCTGACATTAGAAATTAGCTTAAAGCACCGCTACATACAGCATTCACACGGCGGCCATTGTCACGCTCAGGGTGGGAAGCTCAAATGCTGTTACCCAAAAGGATAATATCAAGGTTGCAGGAAATCTGGCAAATAGATATCACTTCACCACTTCACTGGCTATATTTCAAGGTAAAACATCATATTTGGGAACCTATTATCTCCAACGAAGCTGGCTTTTCCTGCCAGCCTCTTAATGCCACACAAAACACACACTGCTGAAGTTCTTGGAACACACTTAAGCTTTGGATGTAGTCTGCATGAACATTACATAACCACCAGATCATTTCTGAAGTCAGGTGAAGAGATGGGAAGACAGCTAACGTTACATCGTAAGCTTGATGACATCCAGTGCGTTTTACTGCCAGGCTTAATTAATGTGCAAGATGACAGTTCATATTTCAGAGTTTAGAACACTGTTTTATTTTTACATCATCCGTTTGATGACAGCATGCCACCCTGGGCATGATGTCACAGTAAAATGGCCACCATGTGAGTATGGTTTATGCTTACGGATGTGCACCCGCTAGCATAGCCATAGCCTCTTACAACATTGAAATTTAGTCTAAAAAAGATTAGAATCAACCCCCCCAAAAATGTGTTATTGTATAATAGAAAGTGTTCTGTGAATCTCTATCATGTTTTCCTCGGACGGTATATCAGTGTCTATATTACTGCAACACACTGATGATGTTACCCAGAAAAACATACTTGAGGATTGATATTCTTACATTTTGAAACCAACGGTGAACTAGAACACTAATTTCATGGCTGGGTGTACGATTGCAACTCTTCTCCAAATATAAAATGAAAAAACAAAATGCTGGCTGCCAAGTAATTTCCCTCCTGTCTGTCTATCTGTTCACCTGTTACGCTCTGTGTACAAAAGCTGCGGTGCATTTAATGACTAATACTTGTATTGTTTAGATTTCACCTGGCCTGGCAGACGTGAGGTTGTATTAGTTTTCACACAGGACCTGTCTTCATCTAAACCTCCCAGTCATGACTGAAGTGGATTTAATAGGTAAAAGCAACAGAGATCTTCATTTTCCTCTGGATTTAATGTGTGTTTCAAAGCAAAACACAGCAGCAAAGTACTTGTGATGCTTTCTATGTTCTGTGTCAACTCACGCCCAGTGGGACAAAATATATTAGTTTTTGATGCTTTTTACTGCATTTCATTGGAATTCATGCCAAACGTAGTGTTAGATTTTGACTTGAGAAGGTGTAAACACAGTAAGACTGTAAATACCACACATCTAATTAAGTACCTCAGAGCATGAATATCACTTCTCCAAAGAATTAGATCCTTTGTTTCATAGCAATTCAATGTACCTCCTTGAACTTAAACAGTTCCTTAGTGCAGAAGAATATCTATATTCTTAACATAATGCAAAATAGATGCATAATGATATGCCACTAAATTAGAAGTTGATGATGTGCAAACACAGCCAAGCTAAGCATTTTTGTTTTGCTATGTAATGCAACTGGGCATTAGTTGCCAAAAGTTCCTCTAATTAACACCAAAACAAAAGGTCACACCAAGTACGACAGTTGTACTCATTTATTAACAGTTGATTTAAATTCAAATCACAGTTTCCCTGAATCAACTTCCTTCTCTTTAACCATCTGAGATTTGCTACTGTGAAGACAATCAGCGAGGCAGTGAAATCTAATTTTACAGCATCCACAACCTGTAATAGATTTAAATGTAATATGCCGTTCGAATATTTCAGATGGAGACATAAGCATTTTTATAGGTTCTAAATGCCAACCTGATACTTGATTCACGGTGTCATTTATTAAACAGAAACACACCAACAACCTTTTAGGTGGATTCTGGCGTGTGAAATGATTCTCCACATCTTCAGAGAACAGCAATAAGCCAAACGAGGCAGTGACAATAAAAGACGATGGTGTGGCGCTGTCATAATAACCACTGACAGTAGCCCCTTTTTTTTTTTTTTTTTAACCATCCATCCTGATTTACAGACTCATGTTGATGCTCACCAAAGGTCAACTGAGGAACATGGCGGAGTCCACATCGGCAGTTTGTCACATGTAACTGCTATAATCTCCCATTGTCTTAATGACGCTGTCAGCGGCCCCTAATGACCCGGCTCAGACGCCGCCTGCTGCACTGTATTAATTTGAGCAGGCCCCACACTGGGAAGGTTATTTTTTATTGTGTCTGTCAGAGTCTGATAAACCCCTGCACATCATCCATCCTTCTGAGAGAGAAGGAGGGGGAGGACGAGAGATACAGAAGCATCTTACCATTCTCCTCTTCCCACACTTTTTCTTCCTCCTTCCTGTATTTATTCTCTTTGTCTCTATTCCTTATTCCTCTCCCTGCCTGCTACCAGCTTACCTCCCCTTTCACCCAACTCGTACTAACACCCATTGCATTTTCTTTTTTTTTCTCCTCCACACGGAGGCCCTAATATTTTCCCGCGGGGTGCCCACTTCTCTCAAACGGTGATGAATGGCTCTGGCTCACATATCGATTTCCAAACTGAAACAATTTAGGGACAAAACAAGTAGCAGTTTATCATATTGATTTTCTTCTGAATTCAGTTTCTCCCTTTAAGGTGACACGCTGCATCTGAATGAATACATGAATGAAAGCGTAGATGAATGCTTAACACTTCCTTGCTGAGCAGTGACTGAGATTTAAGGCCAGTTCCACAAACGCAGGCATGACTGAGTCTTCTCAAAGTGCTTTTTAAGTGAGAAGTCGATGTGGCAGCAGGAATATGTATGAAGACAGGTTGCCAAATCAGGAGCGAAGCCTCTCTTGTATATATACAAGCATTCATATTGCTTAATACATAATGGAGGCATTATTGTGCCGTATTTTATTCACATCCAACCGACAGCAGAAACTAAGCCTGCTTACTGTGCCGTGGTGGAGATCAAAGGATAATTAGTGACTCCGTTCACAAAGGTTGAATTCGGTGTGCAATCCATGAAGTTTTCTGAGGTGACCACAGGCAGGGAGATCATCCAGGACTTGTTTACAATTACATTACACACACTAACTTTCCCTGTTTTCTTTTGATGGAGTCAAGTGTCAAGATCGTCTTTTAATACCAGATTGGATTTGATTACAATCTGCTGACGCTGCAGCCTGCGACACACCTGAAAAAGCATGTAGCTCTGCCCTGAATGCATTAGTGCTGACAGTGGAGTCACAGGCAGGCGGACGTGCCCTTGGCCACGGTGATCTCAGCCTCGACCGATCTGTGACCAGCACCGACAGCGCCGCAGAGCGCGGAAATTGGGAATGAAAAGGCCTGCTAGAAAACTTAAAACAAAACAAACAAAAGAACAACAGTGGAGAAGCGACGATGACAGCTTGGTATTGCAAGCACATTATCTGCTTAACCTTGTGTCCTTTCTTCATGCAGGCTCTTTCTCTCCAGCTGGTTAAATTAGCTCAACTCCAAGGATGCCTGAAATAGAAATTGCTTTTACATGAAACATCTGCAGGGTGGTGACACCAGCAGGGAGCACAAGTGTTCAGATGGACATGTAGCTCAGGAAAATGTTTTTTTTTAAGAGGTAACGCTCACCTCAAACACATTATCGCCCTGGTGATGGAAATCACACTGAAATCAATATCAAGGAAATGAGAAGGAGGAATTGCTAAATATATATGCATTTCATCCACGATGTTTAATAAACTGTACAATGGGATAAATTAAAAATGTGTCCACATTCATCTACTTTTTAAATACATAATGTGATACATACAGGCTGCAAATGGTAAAACCAATAACACTTATAGTATTCCAAGCAACACTAAATGTAATTTTCTTTTCTTTCTTTCTTTCTTTTTTTTTACACCAACAACAAACAAACTGACTTTTTGTGCCAAAAGAATGTTTGTCTGACCTTTAACATAAGTGAATCCTGCACAGGTGTAACAGCAGTACTAATCCTTTGCCGGATGGCAGCTCTCCTGGTGATTAAAAATATTACACCCGCTGCTGTTATGAATAGGAGCCTCATTTTCTCAGTGTATCAGAAGTTCAGCAATGAGTGATGAAACCTGAATGGAAATCATAATAGACCGTCGCACATCAGAGTGAAGGAGTTAATTCCCACCGTCCTGCACGTAGTGATATCTTAATATTACAACATGTATTCACACTGTTGTAGCAGGGTGGAAGCGTTTTGATGTTCGGAGTATTTCATGGACAGCTGCCAGCTTGTCAGGAAATCTGAGAATGATTCCTGACATTTCATCTACTGCCACAATAAAGCCACAACTCCGATTTGACAAAAGCTTTGATAAGCTACCTTGAAATGAAATTGAATTTCCACAAAATTTCACTCACATTCATGGTCCTCAGAAGATGAACTCGGATGTTTTGATCACCTCAGACACTCTACTAAAGGGCCAAATCAGCTTGATATTAACTGCTAATTCTAAACTACAAATTGCCATGAAATTATTTTTGCACTCTGCAGAGGATCAACGTCTTCCAGTTTGGACACTCACAAGAGTTCCTATGTTGGCAACTTCAGGTTAAAACTGGTTGCTATTAAATCTATTGTGGATATTCATGGTACCCAGAGGTTGGACTGTTTTTCATGGACCAGCGCCATCCATCTAAATCACTTTCATATTGTGCCATTTAATGGACTCTGCAACCTGAAGGGGTCACTAAATGGCTTTTATACTTTTAGTCTTGCTTCAAATGTCAGACAACAAGAGAAGATAATCAGCTTTAGTTTGCTAAATTCAGTGTCTTGTTCTTAGTTTACAGCTTTGTTCAGCTAGGACTATGATCTGTAAACGTGACAGCCAGATCTATCAGTTGCATCGTTATTGCTACAACAGGTACTTGTTGCTGTTGAAGAAAGTAATTTATGGCTATTTGGTTTAGTGTGCACCATCAGCACTAAATCAACCATATAGAGACAGAGTGAAGCATCATTTCCTCAGAAGGTCTGCATACCTTGTGGTCCATTTAGTATGTCACGCTGGCCCTACACTACAGTATGTCATAGTTAAAGCTGTGTCCTATAGGTGGCAATCTAATCTGTAGAGGACCCTGTGCTCCTTTTACACCATTGGACATTATTAATCTGTAATGCTCCCTGCTAGCCAGTAGTTATTTAGTGTTGTAATTTACTCTTCCGCTGACCTCTTTTCCCTCAACATACCATCAGCATCATCTACAGGTACTTCTACCTTAATATATTTCCCAGAATGCTTTTTGAAAACCCTCAGCAGAAGATGTTATCTTTGCTGTATGCGGTACATGCAGCTGTGAGAGGAGAAGAAACAGCTTTGTGTATAATAGTAATTTGTCCCCTCAAGAAAGGTATGTGGAGGAAGAATAAAGCTGTGATGGTGTGCCTTCTAAGCAGAAGAGCTGCAGATGGAGGTGGTGGCTGCAGCGTGTTCTGACCTGTGTGGTTACTGATGGAATTCAAATTGGTGTCTCCTGTGCTTCTATTATGGACCAAAAATTGCAAACAAACTGCAAATTGGTGACTGTAGACAAAGGCTTTTCTTCAAAGAGTGATGTCAAAACTAGATATCTAGAAAGTTCAGGAAAAAAGCAACCTTTTGAAAGTCCACTGTAGCTGCGCTGCAAATATGTGACATCACTTTTTAAAGGTTTGGTTTGTTATTGATGGAAATATACAGCTACAACAGAAAGGGCCAGATGGAGGATATATAGTAGCAATAGATATTTCACAACTGTTAGATGCAGTATTTTAAAGAAAAACATGGGACAAATGAAATCCCGTGTGTGGATAATTACTATCTGCTGCTGTAAAGAAAAAGGGCAACATCACATGTCAATTTATAGGCTCAGTGTTCAGTGATGGAGTTTGATGAGGTGCACGGTCAGACCATGATGACCTTTAGAGGAGCGCCTACAGCTGTGCCCACAGGCTGTTGTCAGGCTACTGTTGGCAGAGACTGACCTCTCAGTGCTCTGCGGCACCTTCCCACTCCAATACCTCCAGGCCGTCACACCTTTGCAAGTTAAAGACCCAACTAGATATTACTGTCATCGAGAGATCGAACTGCGCAGCATGCATGAGAGGTAAGGAATATGGAACAGTCAGTCCTCTTTTGGGTGCACTTTGAGCCATGAATGGCACTTTTTGAACAGGAGCTCAATTAAGTGCTCGTTTCCAGGCAAAAAGGTTCTTATTTTTTTGCAGAATGCCATTGAGTTGGTCTATTGGGGACTGCATTTTAGATCGTTGCTCAGAACCTGAAAATTATTGAGTGATAGAAAGAAGAAAGCTGCTTTTTACGTGCAATTATCAGCATAGTACTAAAGGGGAAAATGCTGCAAAAATGTTTTTGGTGCAAAAGGACACATACCACCCTCCAAATGAAATTATGGCTGCTGATTGATTGATCAAAGAGTCATTATGTTCAAATTTGGCGAACAGATGAGGAACCAGCATGCAAATCAGGCCAGAGAGGCTCCCGACTGCTTCCAGAGCACAATTGCTTTGGATTGGTGGTCTGAAATTTGGTGTAGCCCTCCTGCCTGCCTGAAAACACACAACATTCAGTGCACAACGTGTCTGGTCTGACAGGCTTGTTTTTGATCAACACGTTGTGTTTGAAGTGCTTAAATCTATCCTTTTCTTTCTTTTTGGTTTCATTTTATTGATGGCTCAATGCTGACTTCTAAAAACAATCTCACAATCTGACATATAAAACAAATACTAATTAACATCAAGGGACAGAAATAAAAAAAAATCTTGCTGTATGTCTTCATAAGCATAAAAAAAGACACATACAGTATGTGGCTGGTGTAGCTGGCCAGTGTTGTATAATGATCTCAGGCTAAGCTCTGGTGTCTAACTAGCTGCTTCACTGGTCTACTTAATGTCAGTCCAGCGACCAGTTGGAATCGATCTGGAGTCCGATTATTACCCAACTGTAAACAATTCTGCTCAGAGAAAACTGTTCTTGTTTGTCTTTTCTGGGTTTTTCTCCCACATCCACCTCTTCAGTCACAGTCTGTAACACAGTCAACTCTCTTGGGTTCTCGCCTGCACTACACTTTCTGATGAGGGCAATCAATAGTACACACACAAGCACACTAGTGACCGATGAAATTATCGAAATGTATTCGTAATTAAATTGATTAGATGGATTCCCTCAGAACATGTGCATGAAGTCCCATCTTCAAACATGTTCAATAGCAGTAAAAGCCTTGTGAAAGAGTTTTTCCATCTTTGATATTTCTTGAAACTGGACAATTTTTACCTGCTCTACTGCCAGGCTTTGTTCCCTCTCTAATAATATATGTATTGCCAGCTTTGTATGTTCGGCATGTGTCTTTTCCAGCCCTGAAGAACCTTTTGAAATTGGGAAAAGAAATTATAATCCAACTGAACAGATACCTCGGGGGACATTTACAGCTACAATTGTGAAAAACAAAAAGTGCAGCAGAGAGAGAAATGATGCATTTAAATGTTTCTCTTAAACAGTTTTCAATTTCGATCCACACTCCAACCAACCCAGAAAGTGGCGAGCAGAGAATCACTTTCATTTAGCACTTAATGCATTTATCTGACGCTTTTCTTATTGAATTTCTCCCCCTCACCTGTTTGTAATCCATTTAGATGTTTGAAATCCTCGTGTTTTAAGTAGCTCAAGTTCAGCAGCTCGTCTAAGTTCATGGTACAGTATCCCTCACAAAGACAAAGATTTATTCCCTATGTTGCAGAGCTTGGCCCTTGTGTGTCAGCCACTGCTCAATATCCCCTCCTGCTCTCTGCAGGCAGCACATACATCCTGCTGGCCTCTGTGGCCATGGGTCTGAGGTGCAGCACTGAGCTTTAAACTGAAACAATAGATTATTGTCACCTCGGCCATGTTAGAGCCAACTGTGAAGAGAGCCTTCTGAAAAGGACAATAGGGTATGAATTGATTTATGAGGGTTCAGGGGGCCATAATGTGCAGTAGTAACAAGGAATCAATGGGCTAGAAAAATGCTAACAGCAGCCCTTTATGTCCTAAGCCTTTGTCTCATCCAGAATTTAATTAATTTCACTCCTTTTTGGGAGCGGGTGGAGTGGTGATGGAGAGGTGCGTCAGTCTCCTCTCATGCTGCTGCTTCATTGCAGTTTATAAACCAGCTCAAGCCGGCCCTCATGAAAAGTGAATATGACAGATGTGATGGCATTCTTTTGGAAATATCTTATCCCAAAAGGACCGAATGGATTTTTTTCCCCTTCTAACAGAGAGGACAAAGTGTAAAGGTGAGAAAAACTTCAGTTGCAGATGTTAATGTGAGCCAAGGGGCTAAGCGGGAAAATCTTCCATTTACAGGTTCTTTACCTGAAATGGTGTTTCACATTACCTGACGTCTTTCATTTTTAATGCAGGTCACTTATCAATGAGTCAATATGATGAGCCTCCTTTAATTTTTCATGAGATACTGGAGGAAGAAAACAGCATTTTAACCAGAATTGGATATGCACCAGTTTATCTCTGACAAAACACAAATAGCTTCAGACAGCCAAGATACTATAATAAATATGCAACATTTTTACAACGATGATGTGCTTCCTGTTAAAAACAACAGAATCTGATATAGAACATAATTATTTTTGTCATGATTATAGAATTAAATTTAGCTGCTGTTTCTCATTTCCCTGAGCCATGGCAGCAGATCAAATGTTCACCCAGAAGCCAAGTCAGACTCCTATAGATTAAAGAGCTCCTCTGATGAAAATCAAGTTCTTAACCTAATTGATCCATATGGTCTCTCTTATGCTATAAGACATATCATGAGCAAAATATGCAGTCAGCATCACGGCTGCGCATGTCTACCTTGGAACTGCAGGGCACCAATGACAGTGTCGGAAACATTGATTCAGACAGCCAGAGATTCATATCTAATGTATCTCAGGAGCCAATCCTGTCAATTTGCAGGTGGAGCTACAGTGAAATGAGGGTCATCAGAGGAGGATAGTGATGATGATGGCTTTATTCATGACAACAATTCTGACAGAAAACTTCACATGACTTGTTCTCCTTCAGAACTGGTTTCCAGGTGGAACATGCATGGCTGAATTACTCCTGTGTTACCACTTGCGATAGTGTACAGTGCAGTAGCTTGCAAAACAGGAACCAAGCAGAGGGGTGCATGTTAAATGAGCAGAGTGAAAGCTGCAGGTGAGCGGCAGAGAGGTGGGTGGTGGGTGACGTGGGTGACATTAAAGCAGGGACTGTTTAGATCCTCACATACTAAAGGAGGCCAAAGATGTAGAGTTACATCTAAGTCATTCTAATACGGTGGCCGACAAGGGCAAACGCGCCGCAAACGGCAAAACGCTGCAAACACAGGAATGATGCAAAGCCAAAAACACACAAACACATAAAACAAATGCAACAGAAAAACGCTGCAAGAAAAAATGCTGCAATCACAGAAACGAAGCAGAAGCAAAAACTTACAAACACACAAAACAAATGCAAAAGAAAAATGCTGCAAATATCAAAACACACACAACCCCAAAACAACTGCAAGAGACAAATGCTGCAAATTCACTCCACAAAACAGAAGTGTGCCAGGCCACTAGGGGGACTCAACCTGAGGGATGGACCGGTCCTGTAGGACCAGACCATAGGGATATGAGGAGTAGACGTCGCATCGACCGCTACTGCCTATCGGTGCTGATGAGCCGTGGGGCCGCCATCTTGGACCAGTCCACTCCACTCAGTGCTGTTTGGCAGGCGCAAAGAAGTGTCAGCACATTTAATCCATCGTAACTCTCTGAATACTAAACTGATTTTCACTTGTTTTTTTGCTGCAAACTTCATACATGTAGCTATGATACAAGACAAATGGTTCGGCGTATTTTAACATTCATATGGGATTAACAGTAATAGAATATTCTGATGTAGCCTAGACTGTAAACACACACATTAAACATACACACACACTGATATATAACTTATCTATTATATATGTATATATGAATGATATTGATACTATATATATGATTTATATATCTTCTCATTTTCTCTGATATATAACTTCTATCTATTGTTACGTTTCATATAGAAATATGTGTTCGTTAGTCAGTATTTTGTTTATATATGTAAATATTTATATATAGCCTGGTGAAAATCAGTTTAGTATTCAGAGAGTTACGATGTATTAAATGCAGCGACACTTCTTTGTGCCTGTCAAACAGCACTGAATGGAGCAGGTGACCAAGACAGCGGCCCCACGGCTCGTCAGCACCGATAGGCAGTAGCGGTGGATGGGGCATCTACTCTTCATATCCCTATGGTCTGGTCCTACAGGACCGGTCCATCCCTCAGGTCGAGTCCCCCTAGTGGCCTGGCACACTTCTGTTTTGTGGAGTGAATTTGCAGCGTTTCTCTCTTGCAGTTGTTTTGGGGTTGTGTGTGTTTTGATATTTGCAGCATTTTTCTTTCGCATTTGTTTTGTGTGTTTGTAAGTTTTTGCTTCTGCTTCGTTTCTGTGTTGCAGCATTTTTCTCTTGCAGCGTTTTTCTGTTGCATTTGTTTTTTGTGTTTGTGTGTTTTTGGCTTTGCATCATTCCTGTGTTTGCAGCGTTTTGCCGTTTGCGGCACGTTTGCCCTCGTCGGCCACCGTATTCTAAGGCATGAAGGGTCTTTTTTTCCTGGTATGTAATCTGGATGAACAGAGATGAATTTTTAGGGGTTTAATCAATGACAGGAGAGGAACTGGTGTTGTGTCTTGTGCACTAACCTGTCTCCACGGCACAAAAAACATTATTTAATATGGCATAGGAAAAAATGGAAATTAATGCTATATCTAATTAACCATGTTGCTTTGCTGTGGGTATGTGTTCATCCTAATTGGCATGTAGGCTATGTGACAACTACTGTTACGTTTGGCAAAATAAAACTCCATCCTCGTGCTTAACACAAAACTGTGGCTGATGTATTGGCTTTCCGTCTGGAAGCGTTAGAGTCAGGATGATGTGCTGTACATTAGATGATGTCCTGTATATCGAATTAGTCTCTGAGCTGCCTGTGAATATTACATTCAGATACGTTCTGGTTTAGCCCCTGGGAAGATGTGTGATTTTATGATTGCTCACTGTTTCACGACCAGTTAAAGGAGGAAATGGGATTCAAAAGGTTTGGAGCTGGCTTGGCTATAAGTGCTACTGGCATAACGGTTAATTACTTATTTGAACCCGCTGTCATTGAGACTTCATAACATGGTCAGTCATATCTGGATATCCAATAATCCTCTGCCCACAACGCATCCAGAGACACATATATCCAGATCCATAGCTCTGACGCTTTGAGAGATCACACAGTTAGAATTCACTTTTACATGCTTGAAATTGCCCTCTACGTGCTGTTATTTAGCTTCATCTCACTAGTTATTGGCTCGATTCCTCTCCAGCTGACAGTGTCAATAAAGTCAGTTTAGAGCTGCCGCATTGCAAGTAATGTGAAACTGCAATCTGTGTCCCGATTCCTCACCACTGTACATACTAATTTAAAGCAGGTTTGGATTATGTTGTGTTGACTACAAAAGTCTAAAGAAGTTAGCATACACACTAAAAACATTTTTGTCTGTGCTGTGGATGTAAACTATTGTGCCAAAATGCAAGGGGAGAAACAGTAAACATGTTGTGGATGGAGGTAGACAGCTCAAGGATGATCATGCAAAAGGAAAGTTGTAATTCTTTGGAGAGCAATTTTGCTGTCTCTATTGAACTTTGAATTGGCAGCGGTATTCCAAGGCCTTGTTCAGACTTCCAGCCCAAATCCATTTTTTGGCATATCCAGATTGATTTTAGAGAGTCTGGACAGCTTTCGCAAGTCTGATCCAAGCTTCATTTGGAGGTGGTTTAAAATGCGATTCCAATTGAATTTCTACAGATGCATCTCAGTCTCAGGCTGCTCAAATCGGATTTCAATGTGACACACAGCTACTATGTCAAATCCAGAGTGATGGAGGTGCATGAGGGCGGCTGAGCAGAATCCATGCTGCTGCTAGCAGACGAAAACACAGAGAACAACAGTTTTCTGCAACGTGAGTTAACATTGTGATTGTTTTTATGGCAAGATGATCTCTATTTCTCGTGTTTCTGAGTTAAAAAGCCGTGTCACCAGTGCAGGGTCGGGGCTTGCGGACAGGCAAGCCAGGAAGCTGCTTGGAGCCCCTGACCACTAGGAGGGCCCCGGCCACTTATTTACAACAACGATTATTGACAGGCCTGGGCTCACTGGACCTCACTTTGAGAACCACTAATCTATTTTTTCAGTATTCATCGCAAATGTTCCAGAAACTGTGCATTTATATGTGCAAAAATCAAATTTTTGTGGTGTGCACGGGTGGGGTGGGGGCCCCAGGGATTTCTTGCTTGGAGCCCCAAGAGACCCTGGCAATGCCACTGCACCAGTGCATGGAGTTACTGTTGCACCCATGCAGAAAGGTGGGCAATGTCTCAACATAAAAACCCGATCTGATCACTTGTCGTAAAAATATGATTTGAGAAACAAATCGGATTTGCCTGCAGTCTGAACAAAGCCAAACTGACACAGTCAGGATATTGAAGTGATCTGATACTTCAAAGCCCCAAAGTCACAGTTTGATTCATTCATCAGCAGGAAAGATTCACTGCATACTAACTACAAAAAGAGTGTACGACAGCCATTATAGGACACACTGTGTACAGAACTCCACCCTCTGCACACCAGATTACCTGAGACTGAAAACAGCAGGCTCCCACTGTGCTGAGTGAATGCTCAAGTACTGATGTGGTCATAAAATATTGCCAAACCCTCCCAGAGAAAGAGTTGCAGAATGACTGAAATCTATCTGAGTATTTTCTTTTCTTTTTTTTTCAGACTTTTTGGCAGCAGCACCAGAAACCACATGCCTCTGGTATTCTGGATGGTTACCAGTAGACTTTAACTTTGTATCATGACACACACACGGTTGTGCTTTGGGATGCTCACATCACAGCCCTTTAACAGCACAAGATTAAAAACAATTGAATGTTTAGAAAATACCCCAAACAGTGAACCTGAGAAAACCAATAACCCTCCATCAAATGAGCTCTCCGCTGCTACTTTCTTTACCACCAGCACGTCCATGTAAAAACTACACATGCTTTCATTACAGAGCGTTCTGGCTCATCCTCTATGATTTATTCTCACAATGAATTATTAGCTGCAATCACACATTTTCGAGTACAAGATTTTCACACGTTTTCATGTTAAGGCCCTCAAATGTGGCTTGAAAAGTCACAAGTATTGTACCAACATCCTGAAGAAAATGTGGGAGACTATGAATATATTTTTGGTTTACTTGCCAAAATCTTAACAGAGTAATTACAGATACTGTCAAAATGTGCAAAGTGCACCGGGAGTCTTAGTAAAATCTAAATCATAGCCAATGATTATTTGTAGACACATTTTATTTGTTTATTACTGTCCGCACTGCTTGATACTGCCAATGCACATTAACGCATCTAGGATTTTTTTCAAGCTCAGTTTCCATGGAAATATTTTGTGTATCATATGTATTAGATGAATATGAGCAGGTACAGAGATACGTATGATCAGACCATGAATATATGAGTTCATATTTGGAATATATGCAGATGCATTCACTTTTGGCACAGGCTTTAAATCAACAGGAAATGGTGAATGGCTGTTCCAGTATAAAAGATTAAAGGAGAGATTTTTTTTGGTCATGTTCAATTTCCATCTATGAATAACTCATGGTGGCCAATAAAAGCATTAAATTATCAAATGACCAAGTGTCATTATTCTGCATTTCATCTCCCATATAGTTTTTTTTTTTCTTTTGGAGAAGCCTGCATCACTCATCTCTCACTGTGTGTTATTTATATGATCACTGCCTGCCAACACTTCGTCAGCACACAGCTGAGGTGACGGATGATGTGGCAGCTGTACTTTGAAAAGGTAGATTCAGTTAAAGAAGATAAATTTTACAAACAAGTTATGGATAATAGATACGAACAATAACAGCTCTTTTACTTGCTTTTATCAAGAAGCCACTCAACGTGAATCACGTGTGATTTGTACAAAATGGCTCTCTCAGAGGTGCGATAAAGCAGGATGAATTGCAGAGGAACCATGAAGTATTTGACACGTAACTGAGTAATCTGAATTGAAAATATATTGACTGCTTGCTGTCTGACAGCCGTTGTGTCAGTGTGTGCATCCAGGTGGCTATATGAACATTGATTGGCTGTTTGTGTGGACTGATTCGCACCGCCTGGCCACAGTTTCCACATATTAGTGTAAGACTGTCTGTGGCGCTGTGAAACTCCACTATAACTACTGTATTGGGAAACCATTATTGTACTGGCCAGCATAATGATAGCTGTCGTTTAATGAGGCAAACGGCTGGAAGGGACCCACAATACAATTAAATTTACCAATTCAATTAGTTTACTAATTTAAATGAGTTTAAAACTGCAATCTGTCCCAGCACTGAGTTTTGGTCTGCATTTAAGTTACCAGTCAACTGACTGAAACATTGCTTTTAAAACAAGAATTAAATACATTGTTATGAAGTGATGAATTGGAGCGTCTGCACCAACTAGCCTACCCAGAGGTGCTGGATGAAAATGTCCTGCCTGAAATAGCAAACTAAGAGCGCAGGTGGAATTAAAATTAATAAAAGCTAGGCTGGCTATTATCCAGCAAAAACGATAACAAATGCATGAGTGCAGAGCTTCCAACCAGCCAGGATTTGATGTGGTGGGGAGGCGGAGATGCAGAATGTCTGCCCTGACTTCCCTTTCAGCTCCCCCGTGGTCACCCATCCTGGGGGAAATCCCAGTAGGATACCTCAAATCAAAACACGTGTAGGTAAACAACACAGCCAAGCCTCGTTTTAAGCTGAGACTGAGACGGGCCCCAATTTAACACTCACAAACACATACATCCAGGCACATGCACACGGACAGCTACGTAAACCCTACGCTCAAGGTACCAGGTAACCCTATGCCAGACAACCAGCTAAATCAGCCAGGCGTGTGGAGAGGGAAGTGGTGCAGTGAGTCTGGAGATATTTCTCCTCTATTTTAGGCAGCTTCCTAACAAGCGTCCTCAGACAGGGCTGTAGGGGAGCAGGGCAACTGCTGAGCCTGGCACCACTCAAAGCCCAGAACAGAGCAGCCAGCGGGGCTAACAACCATCAGCAGCCCAACCAGCTGCTGCTGAGTGCCCCAGTCCAGGCACCAACACCCCTGGGAGGGCAGCGATCAATAAAACCCACAGCCCTGGAAGATATGCAGGAAGAAATGTGTTGAGGCAAAACAGGCTCATTTAAAGCTAAACTGTCCTATCAGTGGGGTTGGAGGAGCATGCTGAATGTGTCTCCAGAGAGCTGGGGAGGAGGGGATGTTACATTCACTGTAAGAGGCTATTGGTTGGTCTCTGCAATTTGGAAGGTCAGAGTAATTGGCCAAATGAGGGTTTAGGCAAAACCCAAAGTGTGTCTGCATTTGTGTGCGTATGTGTGTGTGCAAGTCTCTATATTAGGGAAAGAGATGGAGAAAGAGAGGCAGAGATGGAAAAGCGATGAAGAATTGAAGTAGGTGCAAACATCTGTTCTGTCACACGGGTAATTTGACAGCAAGAATGATAAGTCTCACTCCCCGATGCTAAAACATGTTGGAGGCTTAAAATGTTTCAACACGAATCGGCCATTTAATGAGCTGACATTAATGTTTTGCACAGAATTTTTTTTACTTTATTCACGTGCTTCTTTTTTTTTTTTTTTTTTGAAAGAATACCTGTTCACGTGCACAAAGTTACAGCCTTGCTCCTCTCATTATGCAGGACATCTCATCTCTGCAAAAAAGTGTTTTATCAGTACAACTTTGCAATCATCTGCTTTTTAATTTTTTTTTTTTTTTATCATAGCCGGGAAATGTGGTTTGCAGAGGTAAGTACGTGAAATGCTAGTTCACCGATGCTTTGTATTTTGTAATTATAGAGGAATATGTTTTTTCCTCGCCTGCGCTGGCGTCTAGTAATGCGGATAGTTTTGGTTTTGTGTTCAGGCTTTAGATATCTGTTTCTGTGGTTTCACCCTAATGCAGTGCATGGGAACCGAAAACGTTTGTGCTGTTTTGCCATTAAAAGCATTTATTTGTTTATAGAATTCAAAAGCAGCATCTCTTTCCTGAAATAATGTCCTCGTTTTTGTAGATAGTGCACAGACTTCACAAAGGGCCAGTGTGCCTTGGAATACTTTCTGCTGGAGAAATACAGTAGTTCCAATGAAAACTGACCCACTACTTCCTGTATTTGCACCAAACATCATTGCTGTATGTAAATCGGTGGTGCAGAAATACTGAGAAACTGGGCTTGAGCTCTTACCCGAAATCTGAGGAAATAAAACCAAAACCATCTACTTGGCAAGGCAAGTGAAAAATATGTTATTTCATAAATTGGGTGAACAGATCCTTTTTTCAGTCCGTTTGTTTTGACACATAGTTACTTCTCAGTGTATATGAAGAAAAGCCGAGCAACAGTCTGCTGGAACAAAGGAGTCAAGCGCCCAATGTGTTGTGAGTATAATAAGAGGACACATATGGTTCACTTTGGGTAAGATCGGTATGTCTGCAAGTGTGTGGAGAGGCTTAGAGTGTGTGTGCGTGCGAGGAATGAGTGCGAGAAGCAACGCACTCATGGCACGTCTGGCAGACCACAGACCTTGTGCTGTCATCCTCTGTTGAGGAGGCGCGACTGAGGTGACATTCACGTCCCCGGTAATTATCAGGACTATGATGTGGGAACATTAATGATGTATGAGGGCCCAGCGAGGGGTGAGAGCCAAGGCTTCACAGGGCCTCATTACTAAGAGATACCACCAGCAAGCGAGCGTGAGAGAGACTGCACTGCCACACCCAGCCCAGACTCCACTGAGCATTTAGACTGCAACACTTCACTCTCAATTTTGCTCTGTTATTTTCAGTTTTGTCATTGTTGTTGTCACACAACAAACCCGCTTCCAAACACTGGCACCAACACGATTCTGTGAACACATCCCACTTCTTCCTGTCAAGAGGTAATGATGTATAGTTTGTCAGTGCCGACTCACTCGCTCTGCACAGGGAAAACATCTCAGATTAACAATGTTGTCAAATTTAAGAAATTGGAGTCAGAATGTCAAATTGAGAACTTTGATCCCTGCAGACCTCGGTTTTGCCCTCTTGTATCTTGAATGGACAAGATGTCTGATTATCTCTAATTAAAAATGATTAAGCACCTACTTGCCGCAGTCAATGACCATTGATTGAGGGGAATGCTGATGTGGTGAGTGTGGCCCTGTTTTGGGCTTATTCCAGCAGGCCTTCAAATTTCTCATTTCAAATCAGAGAAGGTGCTCATTGACAAGATTTAAATCATTAAAGCCATCCACTTCTCTGCTGTAGGGGGATTATGGATCTCTGGGCTCCCGTGTGCTGTCCACTTCATGCATGCTGAGCAGAGGGAATAGGGAACGAAGCCAGTGAATGTGAAAAGCGAATAAAGGATTTAAACAGGGAATAGAGACAGGGGGAAAGAGTCGATTACATCTCTCGATTGTCAAACATTTGATCATGAACCAAAGTCGGGGACCAAAAGGAAAGTAAGAAAGTCAACATCTCTGTGCATCGCTGGGTTGTTCAGAGAATTAAACAGGATAAAAGGCGATTACATGTTTGCAGGCTGATAAACAGCAGCGTCGTGTTGGTGCTCTTCCTGCTGTTGTTGTTTTCTGAGTACTACAGGTTCTTGGAGAGATGTCATCCGCCTCATCTCGCTGTCACAATCCAGAGGGCACATGCATGACTTCATGTCTAATCAGGTGGTGGTATCCATGGAAACTGAGGTAGCGGAATGTCATGTACAGCATCTCATCTCATAACACTCATGGCAAACAGCGAGGCTGTGGGGCTCGTGGCCCACATAGAGCATGTTAGCTGTGTTGAGAACAACACATCCCATCACAAACACGGCACAAAACCCTGCTTCCCATAAAATCCTCCAGGCTTCTAACTAAGAATTTGCCTGCATTTGGTTGCATCTATCTATCTATCTATCTATCTATCTATCTATCTATCTATCTATCTATCTATCTATCTATCTATCTATCTATCTATCTATCTATCTATCTATCTCTTCAGCAATTTTCCACATTTTATTCCTGGAAGTGACAAGAACTAAAGTGAAAAGATGACATCTGATCTTAATGGAAATGCGGATATTAAATCAAAGCATTGGGCAACTTGAAAGTTTAACCCGATGGTGGCTCTAGAAGAAAACTCGGGGAATCAAAGTCCCCATCCTCTGGGGAACATGAATGTCTTTGTTTCAGGCTTTTGCCTTTATTGGATAGTGGCAGCTGAAGAGAGACAGGAAAGGGGGAGAGACAGTGGAGGAGATGCAGCAAAGGGCCCGGCTGTAATTGAACCTGGGCCCTCTTACTTGTGAGCTCCCTGGGCGCCCTAATCCATGAACGTCTACACAAAATTTCATAGCAAGTCATCCAGTAGTTGTTGAGATATTTCAGTTTGGGCCACAGTGTTGGATTGACAGAATGACAGTAGCATGGCAAAAAACTATGGAAACATGATTTAACAGTTAACTGACTTATCAAATATGACAACATTTTCTGAGGGTGGTGAGTTGTGACCTCAGTGTTACTGAAATCCTCAACCCAGAATCACACCAAAGTGATGAGAAAGTGTCATAGCCACCGTGTCAGCATCATGTTTTGTGTCACTTAGATGTGAAAAGAAAACCTTCTCATTCTGCAGTCAGGTTTCAATAAATATGCAACGTGCTGTTAACTTTTAAAACAAAGCTTGCCTGCTGTGCTTCAGCAGGATTTGGACCCACTAGCAGACATGCAGACAGGGAGTAGGGGTTAAATAGGAATTTATTGAACAGATAATGAAGGGAGACTCCAGGTATGCAGGAAACTCATAGCTGGGAAGTCCTGGGAATAGCAGGTGAGGCATGAGGCACTGAGGTGGAGAGCAGCTCAGAGATACGCTGGAGCGCACAGAGCTCAGGTGGACTCGAGGCTCGAGGCAGGGCAGCGTGGTGGCAGAGACGCCGGAGCTGGAGATCAGTGCAGGAGAACTCACTGAGCATAAAGAAAAAGACACAAAAGATCAAGCTCTGGTAATCAACACAGGGAAACAAAAACTTGATATAAACCTCTGCTCGCAGGTAGCACTAGTAAAGTGGCCAACTCTACCTCTAAGCAGCAGAAACAATCTGGCAACGAGTCCTGTGCAGTCCACAGTCTTTATGCTGAGCTTGATTGTGATGAGTCCCAGCTGAGTTGAAGCCAGCTCCCGAGCCACCTGGAGAACCACACCCAGCCTCTGCCAAAAAAGGGCACACAGGAACCAAACTTCTCCACAGAACACAAGAAAATACCAGAATGCTCCAAACCACCACATTGCCGAGAAACATTTCACCAAAACTGCTTGGTTAGGTTTAGGATGAGATCATGGTTTGGCTTCAAATAACTGCTTCCTGGCCTCCTGAGTGAACGCTGTGTATGTGATCTACCACTCTACCCCAACCTAGATGGACTTCATTGCCCTTACTTGTCCTTCACTCCCACCATAATCAGCTCTCGCTGGTACTGCACGCTCATACTTGCGTGTACTTTTCACACCTATAGATGAAGCAAGCCGTCACACTGACACATTATCCTCTCGTGGGTCAGCGGGTCTGTTCAGTGCTTTGGCGTCACACTGGGGTAAAATCCTGGCTAAGTCCTGTTCACAACAAGCAGTGGTGTGCATGAAAATGCTACATAGATTAGTCATCAACCTGCAAGCTGAACCCAGCAGGAGTTATGAAAAGGAAAATATGGCTGAAGTGGATTATTGAGATAATAGATTTCACAACCTTTATTTCTGTCTCCAAATGACTGCTTTTGATAGTTTGGTAGGGACTTTATTTGTTCTTTTTTCTTTTTTCAGATACCCATTACCTTCTACAAAGTGGTCGATAGTCTACCTTGGGTCCAAACAAAACAGGAACAATAAAAAAGAAAATAATGAAATTCACATACTGTCAACAAAAAAAGTACAATAGTGAGGTGACCTTACACATGCAACTACAAACAAGAGCATCATACAGTGGAAACAAAAACACACCCACAACTCCAATGACTTAACTGCATAAAGGCCTTTGGGCTCATCTTACTGTTACAATTCTGTTGTAACCTGTGTTCATGTCCACAAACTCTACAGGGACAATGGTGTAGGTACAGTGTTCAGGGCTTCCAAACTTTGTCAGGAAGATTGAAAACACTTGGAATTTTTGTCAAGCAGCCGCATGCAGAACAGGGGTTCTTTGAATATTCATATTTGGAAAACACTTAAGAAGACGTGGCCATTGTCCAGAAAAGCACACATTATATAAGTGGTTCCACTTATTTCACCACTGGTGAAATACCTTGAATCTGAATGTGAACAATGCCCAAAACAAATTTATTCCCAGAAAGGTCCAATTGTTTCGCTCCGCAGCCGAGTGCAATTGCTTTCTGATTGTTCTTATGTGCACAAATGAGCCAAACTACGGCGGAAACCACTGCAGGGTTTCTTCCGTATACAAAGTAATTCACTCTAGACACACACACACACACACACACACACACACACACACACAAAGGCGAAACACTCCACAGTTCCTCCGGATACAGCTAACAAACTACCATTTAGGAACACAAAGGCTCTGCAATAGTAGAGAAGAAAATAGTTTTGGAAACAAGGTATAATATCTCCATATGACCAAAAATTAAGCAATACCACTGACGTCTGAGGACACATCGTACAATGGCAGGTCCAGAAGTCTTCAGTTCAGAGAATGAATGAAGTTTTTCATGTCAGCTGACACAAAGGATAGACGTGTGTACTCATTTCCCTGATAGTTAATCTAATTTTAAGTTCATCCGAGGTGGATTCATGATTTACTCTGCAAACATACAGAGCAAGTCTCCATCCTGTGACTTTGCCAAAGCGATAAGAAGGAAAAGATTCTGGAGAGTTCATTCAGATGCACTGCATGCTGGGAATACGCCAGTGAGCATAATTAAGATGTTCTTTCAACTTACAAGTTTGAACTCACAGGAGTTCTGAAGCTGATAACCAGCAAGGTGAACCTGACAAAAGCATGAATAAGAACGGAGTCACTGATTAAAGATGAATAATTTCAGCTATACTGTTTGAACAGCGCATATTCAGTATTGGACAGTAACACTTAGAGATACGTTAGTAGTGTGAGGGATTCCTAAGAGCGTCCTCTGACAGTCTGATGATTTGACTTTTCCTCTTGTTAATGACATGGTGCTTCATGGCAGAGCAACAGCTAAAACATTAACCGACTATATTTAAATTATGTTAAAAAACACACACACAAATGTCACAACTCAGGAGGTTGAAACGTGATACTTTGAGACCTGTAAATTAGTAGTGATGGTTCAGCATCAACACTGGTCGGGGCATGACCCCACCACCCACACCGAGGAAGTACAATCAGTAACTGTCGCTGCACTTAGGTCTTCTTTTATTCTATGCTCTGTGTCAAAGCGACACAGAAAAGAGGCCCTGCTGAATGAGGCAAGATGGAAAACAAACGTTCTGTGAAACATGAGCGCAGAATGGACGGCCGATGTCCTGTGCGTGTGAATGTTTGCATACTAAGGGATGTGAGACTGTGTGATCACTGCATGTTAATCATTGTGGCGATTGGCTAGATTTGGCTGGATCGGGAAGTGATCAATAAGTCAGTGAAATCAAGGTCAGTGCATACGTACAGGACATACCTTTTTTTGCTTTTGGCCCCTAGTATGTTTTGGTACAGCCCACCTGTCACAGCGTATGTGACGTCATTTGGGTGTGTACGTGACTTCCTCATTTGAGTGTTGCTTAGTGGAAAATTACTCACTTGAATCCACACCCAATATCATAAATTGTTTTTCATTAACTTAGCTCAGCTTACACAACCTTGTACTTGTTTTTATGATTTCATTAGATTATTTGGTTACAATAACAGCAGGTTAAATTCAATCATTGTTCTAACTTATAATATGACAAACGCTCATGCGTATTACATTACCATGCTAGGACTGGATGATGATGACAGGTGTAATGAGAAAATAATACGACAGTCCCAAACATAAACAGTAAAACACTGTTCTGCTGGTGCACTTCTTTGTTAGCTCTCTCTCTAGAAACAACCTTTCTTACATGTGCAGACTTCAGCTCCTGGTATGAAACTCATGTGGAAAGCTGACGTGGTTCCTCTGTCCCGTAACTGCTTTCTGTTCTGTTCAAACTTGACCTCCTGGACAGATTGTTTAAGATGCACACCGACTGAGCAATGCTGATTTCCACTTAAAATAATCATTTTCTTTTATCTCATTTGGGCATAATTTGGAATAATGATGCTCACAGTCTGCTTTACTTCACAGGAATCTGTTTTTCCGCTTGTCTCTGCCCTGCTGGTTGTAGTTTTGCTGTCTCCTCTGCTCAGGTCCTCACAGGCAAACAGCATCTCCCTCTTTCACTGCAGGTAAAGATTTATGGTTAGATTTTCTTGCACTGGAGCATCGGAATCGCAAATGTAAATCGCCAAGACGTAACCGTGAAGAGAAAGGTAGATTGAACTAAATGAGTCTTTGCCCACATCCCCTCTTAGTTGTGTCTGTGTGGACAGTATGTAAAGCCAAGTCTGGTAATGTGCCCAGTGCTAATATCAATTAGCATGCAATATCAATTAGCTACCAATCTCACAGCACATTAGGAGGAATAATGGGTTGACCCCTAATACGACCCATCCACTTCACTTCAGTGGATCCTTTTAGACTACTCTTTATAAACACTGCTTCCTCGAAAAGCTAAGACTGTTTGTAAAAACAATGCGATAAAGGACATTAATTATTAAAACCATCTTCTTCTGAGGTGAGAATTTTAAAATTCAGGTATCACAGAGCAGCACCTCAATGAGGAATATTGCTATTGTTTTATCCCCTGCTTACTGCAGGAGCAGGCCTCAGCCTGTATAGCGACTGAAGGGTCTATAAATGTTCTGTGCTCTGTGTCCCGTGAGTTACAATGCTCAGGGCAGGCAATAATTCACACCATTAAACATAACGAGGGCTTAGACAGGGCTTAGGCATCAGCAACAACGAAAAATAATGTCTAATCCTGCGATGATGTGGTATAATATTCCTTTCCTTAGTGTTGTCAACCAGCCACAAATCCAGACAAACCCAGAAGTTGGTTTGCATGCAGCGACTGACAGGTAACCTGCAAGGAAGATCCATCTTACAAGGTCAATTCATCTGATCTGCATTGAAAACAAATACTATTATCTTAAGGCGTGTGCATTAGCCTGTCACCATAATGGTGCCACTTGCGTCAAGGAAGTGTTTGAAACATGTGAAAATGACTCAGCAGCAAACAGAAAGCAATAAAAAAAAGGCTTTGTTGATGTAGAGGTTGGATGCTGTGATGGTCTTTTTGAAGTGGTTTAGGAATCAGCAAGCCAAGAAACTCGACAGTCTACAGCACAATCAACTCAAATGGGACTTCCTGGTTAAATAAAGGTAGTAATAATAATAATAATAATAATAATAATAATAATCATAATCATAATCATAATAATAACTGTGGTGATGGCAAGAACTGCAGCAAGAATTCAAGGTTGGACTTGAAAATAACAGGAACTCCTCTTTAAACTGAGCAGAAATAGCTCCAATACTTTTAAATGGAAAAAACATGAAGTGGAGAGGTAGATAGCCATATAACACAGGCATGTCTTCAAGATTTGTTGGACCTCAAAAGTCCAAAAGGTCTAATCCTTTGATGTACTGCAACATACGGTGTGATTGTGGGGTTTTTTGTTTTTTTTTTAAACTCTGAGTCATATTTTAGAGTGGGCGCTTTAAATCCCACTAGCTCAGGAATATGGGAGCTGGTTTAAATTTAACATCATGAGATGAGGATGATGCAGTTCATTGACATATACAATACATGCAGAGTATTTGTTCAGCTAGAATGATTGCATCTATTATTTCATCTATTATTTTTACTCATCCATAATATGTAGATTTATGTCATTACATACCTCTGTGATTAAAATTTCCTCACTCTGACACCATTATGATACACCAGACTGCTGCAAGCAAGAGACAGCAATCTGTTATCTATCTGTTAACACCATACTTTCTCCTCCACATTCATCTGTTATGGCATGACAATCAAAATTCAGCAATTAACCTGCTCTGTCACCCCACACTGAGAGGGACTGCTGGACTGAAGCTGAACTTCAGAGGTGGCAAATGAATTTAAAAGGGACGAGGGGGTGGCGGTAAGCTGGCAAATGAAAGCTGACATGCTGTGCTCAATAGAGATGGTACATATTTTATCAGTAAGTTAAAGATATTTCAAAGATGCTTTTAGATGACAAACATCACTTTTGCTTTTTATGCAAAACACTCACAGCATGTGTCTAAACCCAACAGAATATTAATTATTATGAAAAAAACAAGGCATTTATTGATTACTAGATATTTAATTTAATGTGATCTGACTGCCTGTTTTATTAGTAACAGTTAAGTCTCATGATGTCTTGTTTGTGACTCGCTATCATCACCTTGCGAGTTAACACACCTTCACCTTCATGCACGCCTTTAAACACACACAGACATCCTCTGTTACTAACGCTCAAACAATAAACACTCGGACTGCAGAAGCTCACCAGCAACATTTTTTGGCCACCTGGGGGCAGCAAAATACGCTAAAAACACATCATTGGTGCATCGCTGTATCCCATTGATATGGAAAATATGTTAGCAAAGTCTGTCTAATCACACATTCAACAGGTACAGAGCAACACCTGACAAACACACAATATTAGCTCTTCTTTCAGCTCTGACTTGGTGTCTAAATATCTGGCTCTTAAGCTGCTAAATGATCCACTATGTTCACCAGCTAGTCGCTAACTGTGTCCGTCTGCTGCTGCATACCATGGCTTTAGCGGAGCTTTTTGGCTTAAATCAACTGTCTGCTGCATCTGGAAACAGCTTTGACAAGAGCCAAGTTTTGGACCATAAAACCAAAACAATGAGCCAAAAATGTTCAGTTGAGGGGAAACTGCAGAGTCAATGAAAATATTGATTAGTGCAGTTTCCAGACTTCATAGTAGGACATTTTAGTAAACGTATGGTGGCTAATTTGTTCATATACGTACAGCAGATAAACCATCAACATCATCTGCCCCCACTGTTAAAAGCAGCATAGGTCATAGCATGCAGCTATGGTGTTAAAGCAGCTTCCGTTTCTGCCTCAGCAGGGTTTTGTTGTGGCCTCTTCATAACCCTGCGGGGTGCAAAGAAGTCAAGGAGGAACCTGAGACTCCAGTTTGTTCTCCAAGCAGCGTTTGAATTACATAATGTGGGTAAAATCCAATTGTCTCCAGTCATCTCAGGGTCCCATGTTATCCATCATTTTTATTAGTGCGGCAGTGAGATAAGACTTTGTTATGTTTTTCAGAGAATCCATTTTCACATGACAAAAAATGGTGATTAAATATGTTTTAACTGCGAGGTTGCCATAAAGCTGCTGGACATCTGTCCAGGTCGGGACTTCTAAAGCAGAGAAATAGATCAACCGAGGAATACATTTCTGATTTCACAAAGATTGTGTTTTCAAATAACAAATCTCCCTGCAAAAGAGGAATTGGGATGATATAAAGTGTGGAGCAGGCCTGGCAAAGAGGCTGTTGTACAGCACAGGGATTTATGAAATTGAATTTCAATGGCACATTGAGCAGTTCATTGAGAGCGTGCCAAAAGTGAGAATCCTATGACGGATTGAGACAAATCACTGCCCAAATGAGCTGACAACAAGATGCCTGAGGCATTGCATTACTATTCAATTAGCATTTAAGAGGGCTTTGGGGAGAATTGTTTTGTTCTATTTTGCAGATAAAATATGAGCATCTCCCACAGATTTCTCATTAGGGCCACTTTGAGGGTAACTCTCACCCCATTTATCTTCTCCAGTGTGGACCCCTGGTGAATTGAAAGCTTCAGATCGAGACGAGAGACACGCTATTGAGTTATGCTCACTGAGCTGCAGTGTGATGAGAGTTAACTACTTTCTTTTCAGTTCCTATCTGGATTTGTGGATGCTGAATACGTTGTGGACGTCTGTAAACATGATCGGAGTGATAACAACATCCTTCCATATTCAATTCATTTAGGTTTTGATGACTAATCACACTGGTGCCTCATGTCTCCTCTCCACTGACTAAAACTCTCTTTTTGACATCCAAGCTCCATCGTAGCATCACTTTCAATTCAAAATACTGTCTATCATTTTTTATTTAATAACATAGTTTACTCACAGTACTGTGTGGCCTTGAAAACAAGAACTCCAAACTGCAAAAACACTGACTTTTACATTAAAAATGCTGTCTTATCTCAGTCATCAGTTCTTGCTACATTCATTTTGTTTTTTCATAAAATCCATTATGAAGGCTAATATGCATGAGAAACCTTTCCTTCAGTCTCATGGTGCATTAATCACCAGGCCTCTAATATGCTTTTGTTCTGATTATGGCGGTGGCTAGCCCAGAACTGATAAACACCTATGACGTCGGTTTAGTGTCCCTCCTGGGCTTCTGTGTGACCAAGAAGCTAAATTGCAAAATAAAATCAAGACAGAAAAGCCCAGTTAAAGCGCACCACAAAACAAGGCAACAAAGAACATACAGCGCTATTCAAGCCCTACCTGCATGCACTTTTTTCCCCAACAATCAATTTGATTTTCTCTTTTTAATTATGGCAGGATGATGATGTATGCTCCACTAATAAGACATGAATGGGAAATGAAAGGTCGGTGAGACCTAGATAAATGACTCCCATTATTTCACCAATCGGATAGAAGCCCCTCTATATGTTCTAATTTGAATGATAATAAAATTCTGAATTGCTTTGTCCAAGCAGGCCACTTTCTCCATGATAAGCAGCCTGGCAAGGTAACCTTGTCCTGTAACCCAGACTCCCATTGCCTTCTGAGAATGTAATTGCTTTAAATGAAGGCACAGAAAACACACACAGTTCAAGGCTGCATCTGATCCAGAGATAATGCAGCTAAACTCTTTCTTAATTTACATTTCTGCGTCAAACCGTTGTGAAATTGAAATTTTTAGGCACAAATATGGATTTTCCCTCATGCAAGACGGGACGAACAGTTTTCAATCAGTGTTAATATTGAAGTTCCAGTTTGGTTTATTATTAAGTAACATGCATGCACTGCACTTCAAAGCACATCATGTCTAAGATGACAATGTCAGACTGCATAAAGCACAACACATCCATTATCTGTGCTTAGAAGTCCTAAATGAATTGTTTATTTTTAGCCAGCCCATTGGCAGAGAAGGATAAGGTGGCTTTGGGAGTATAAATAATAAATCACATTGTCCTTGTCTTGGAATACGTTGAAAAGCAATGAAATGTGATAAAGTGTCTCATCCGGATTGTCTGATATTTGTGGCAGTCACTTGTGAGCTGACATGCAGTACTGTATAGGTTACTTATGGCACAAGTCTCAGCGGGTCTATAGCACAGGAAAGGAGAAGGCAAAACAAGTCGATGTCAGTCTGTGACTGCGGAGCGGGGCAGCTCGAGCTGCAGCTGTCTGGATTTAACGCATCAAGTCACACACTTCATAATAACAATGATAATAATAATATCCTGCAACTGCATGATGCTTTATCAGTTAGGATAAAAACACAATAAAGCTGAAGGGGATTCAGACTTGGACTGCTCAATATATTTTTTTTAATGTAGCTAAGTGCGTGCACATTTTGCGGTACTTTACTTAATTAGTATCTCTATTATTATTTTACTTTAGTGCATTGAAGATGGAAACACAGTTTTGGACCTTTTACTCACCTCAGCTTGTCCAAATTTATTGAACAGCTGTCATCACCAGTTAGGGAGTGCACAGACATTTTTTGACCTATATTGGGAAATGAACTAGAACTTAACTTAGTCAGCATGTCTTTCCACTGTATGCCATCTAAGGTAAGGCACAGGCGCAGCCAGACTTGCATCACGCCTGTTTAACTTGCTGTAAGAGCAGCTCTGGCTGTGATATGTCTGAGCCAATTGAAGGGCTAAGTTGAGCATAGCTGGGTATGTCTTTTAATTAACTGGGAATAACAGGTCAGCCCATGGATATTGGAAAGCATCATACCAAATTGGAGGAATGTGTATTTGTAATAAATAGCAATGATGTGGTTTTGTGGATTCATTTATTTTGATTAGACCCATTATTGTTCCACTTTATGAAATTAATTGAATTCCTCATGCATTTCAGTAAACGGACAAACGAATTAATCAAAAATTGGCAAATGGGTCTCCATTCAGCTGTGCTAGGAATTTTGCCATTATGTGTGTGTGTCCAAGTGCGTAATGCATCCTGTGTGTGTATGTGTGTTTGGTGGGTGGCCAGAGCATGTATAGTTTCATAATGATGTGCTTGGGTGCGTGACCCTGTCTGAACACTGGAATGAATTCGCTGACAGTAACATGAGGAAGATCATCACGCAGCAGAGTGTCGTTCCACACACACAATCTGCTCAAACGCCTTCTATCAGCTCACATTCACTGCTAACTGTGGACAATCAACAGTGTTTGACACACGTTAAATAACCTCCCATCTCTTCCATTTTCACTTCAGCAACATTCAGCAGTTGCTGTTATTATTACTGAACATTTGCCATCCTGTTTACAGTTACGAATGAATCATATTTACCAAGTTGAACATTTTTTTGAGGGCTTTAGCACAGCATAGTGGCCTTGAGAGCTCAGCGCTCTCTATCTAAGGGAAACACACGACAATAAACAAGAGAACACAACTAAATGCATACAAAAGAGCCACATAAGAAAACATGCTGCAAAACACAACAGCAAAATTTGGAAAATACCGTTTTCTCTTCAGTAAAATTCAGCAGAAACTACGAGCGTATACCTTCAAGAGCAATAAATCATATCTCAATTAACTCATTTTATGTAAATGAACTTGAATTTGATAGAATCCACAGATTATGATCTCAACCAACCCTGTTTTAACATTCACTGAGCATCACACACTGTCATTACAGGCGAAAGGGAAAAAAAGGGAAAAGTGCTGTCAGACATCAATGGATTTTTTTAGAACATATCAAAGCACAGTTGCTCTGAGGACATGATAGGGTGGTATACCTGTTTTTATCTCCGAATGCTGCCCTGATGTTTTCTGAAGCCTGCCTACCACTGACACAGCCTTCAAACTATTATCTCCCTGCTTCCTTCCTCCTCCTCCCCCTCCACCTTCCCCACTCCCTAGAACATAAAAACACTCTCTGCAAGTCCCTGTCTCAGCAGAAAATATTGTGAGATATAATGATGATGCGACACAGGGAGCAGAAAGTGGTAGTAAAAAAAAAAAAAAAAAGACTTTCGCTTTGTACTCCACGATGCGCAATTTGTTTTTTAAAAAGTGATTTCAACTGTAACTGTCGTTTTCAACTCCACAAACGCGGATATGAGACGATGTTATAACCATCTCAGCTAAAGTGAAGAGGAAGAGAGAGGTATGGTTTAATGGAGGCAGATTTAATCTAAGTAAAGTAACGAGTATGCAGAGTCCTTCTCACAACAATGGGATCATCAATAAGAGCAGGATGTTCATCGGGCTCAGCAAGCTTTAATATATGGATGTTTTGGCTAATACACAGAGCAGATTGGTAAACAAGCCCACTCATGCGTGATTTCTCTGTTAATCACTTGACTTTATTCAAATGTGTCAGCCGCAATGGGATGTTACATCTTATGCTCATCTTACAAATCATATTAGCAGCCAGAGCTACAGTAGCGCCAGCAAATGCAAAATACATATGGAGCTTCTTTTTGCTGCTGTAAGACAAGTTTGTGAAGACAAGCTTTAATTTTCATGGATCATATCAGGGACAAGAAACGATTTATCTGTCTGTGGAGGAGACAAAGCACCTGCTAAGCACAGTGAGATTCAAGAAGTAATTTGACGAGAATGATGTCTCAGTTTGTTGATGAATACGTGATGAGACAAATGTTATTAAGAGATCAATGAACATTCAGATTGCAGAAAGTTATTTGAACATTGTGTCTGGTTCAGGTTTTTTCCCCCGAGAGAAATGAGAAATTTTTGTCGGCTTCCTTCTGTCTCACTTGATTCTTGCACCAGCTCGCACAGACGTTCAGTTAAGACAGATGTAATGAAATAAAAATGAATCAGAGCAAGGGGGAAGGTTTGGTTCAGAGGAAGAAAAATCATGATGGCATTGGTTATTGTGCTTTTTAGATTAAATTTGATACTAAAAACTGTGTATGATAATAAAAGAATGCTGCATTCCTAATGGACTACCCTATTATAATGTTTAGTTTCACCAATGGAGACATGAAGCTGCACCATAGATGATGTTGTATTTCCATTCTTGCAGAGATTACTGTCCTTAAGTACCTTATCTTTGTTTGATGTTCGGTTCTTATAGGAGAACCTTAACCCTAAATAAAAACATAGATCATTTCTTTCTTTTTTTTAACTCGGAAAACATCGAGAGGAGGTGAAATCAGATGCATTTTTCAGTAGTGTCTCCAGTCTTCCTCTCAGGCATCATATGGGCCCAACAACCTCCACCATTTAGGTATGAAGGCCTGTGTGTGGCCTGAGAGGTGAAATCCTGGGGTTTGGTTGGCTGGACAGTCAGAGGACACTGTTTAGGGGATCTGACTGTACACAAATCAATGGGGACTTCCTGCCACTGTGAGGTCCCCACTGCGTCCACACTGCTTTTTGAGGGTTAAAGCTGTAATGTGTAACATATGGCCATCTGAGTTCAACACCAACAGAACGTGAAGAAGCAGCAGCTCTGACAGTTTGCCAAAGACATCTGCTGTTTTGCAGAGGTATCTACTGAAATTAGCATGCTAGCCAGCTAGCCCATCCTGTCTCATAATACCACTTCACCACTTTGTACCATGATATAAAGATATATACGACAGTACAGTAAATTTGTCAAACGTTCCCTAGTATGGTGTCCCTCTAGTCCTCGTCAGTTTGTGGATCTTATTAGAATTGCTGAAGAAGGCTGAGGCACTCAGGAGGGCAGCGAATTAAAAAATCCTTTAATATCTCATGGCTATTTCAGCCATTTCATCCTTCATCAAAGCAAAAGGACAAACTGATGTGTTGTACTTTGTGGCATACTTTTGTCACCTTTAGGCTTTTTGAAATAAACCAAAGGTGACCACCGTGTATTTGTCCCGATGAAGGCCTTAATGGCTGAAATGCCAATAAGTTTGATTTAACAGCCATGAGATTTTAAATTCTCTATCCTGTTGAGTGCCTCAGACTCCTTCAACAGTTCTGAACTATTATTTTTAATATGTAATAGTAATCTAGTATTGAAACTCAGTAGTTCTGCAATTCAGATTCAAAACCTCATTGGAGCCATTTCAATTTTTTTTTTCACATTTTAAACAATGTCTCAAGCTGCAACAAGAAACGAGTGCACTGTGGTGATTCCTCTCTGCCCGCCAAAGGACAAACTGATGTCTCATATTTGTCAGCGCTGTCTGTTGCTTATTCATTAGAATTTTCTTTATATTTGTATAATATTAGGATTCATTATACTATCTTAATTTAATTTTGAATGAATTGTTCAATGGGTATTAAATTGTTTTAACTACATCTATGTATTTTAAACTTTATCTATCTATCTATCTATCTATCTATCTATCTATCTATCTATCTATCTATCTATCTATCTATCTATGTGCGTGTGTATACGTATATACACACACACACACATATATATACTGACATATATATATCTGCTGTATAAATCTAGTAGATGTAGTGTTAATCTTAAAGAACAAATCTGTAATATCTGGGTCAATTTTGAAAGTGACATGACTTATGGTTTATCTGTCTACACTGTTGCTCTAGTTATTGTCTTCCTCACCCGCTCACAGCTGAAAATAAAGTAAATTGACGCCTTCTGTCTTTGTGTGAAGTCATTGTTGTAAAAGCAGGAGTAAATGAGGAGGGCTCAATACAAGTTGGTGCACCACAAATTGCAACACTTTGTATGTAGCACTGAGAGTATCTGAGGAGGATTTTTTCCTCTAATGCATTGGCTTTACTCACCAAGTCAATAACTTTTTAGGAGTGGGAAGCAGTGTGAAGTCTGTGCAGCAGATGCCTTTGAGCTTTGGATGCATTCTGCACTTATCTGGCTCTGTTTTGCAGAGGAGTTAGCCATTTAATTCAAGGCATGTTGAAAGCGTGAACCTTGCTTAACAACACAGAGGCAGCATGCTTTCAGTGCCGTTCAAACAGGACATCTTCAGTCGAAGGTCTCAGCAGTAAACTCTGAATGACCAGTGTCAACCGCAGCAACTCAGCACAAGTCATCTATACTCATCCTGTCTCTACGCTTCAGCCCAGTCCCACTAACTACTGGCTAATGAGACAGCTGACCCCGCCGGCTGAGGCAGCCCACTCAGCAGTGCAGTAATTCAGAAATGAGACAGTAATCAGTTAATGGAAAAAAAAAAATCAATGTGGACAATTTAGAAAGCTTTAAGACACAACACTATGAGGAAAACATATTTTTCCTTCTCGGGTTCTAAGTTTGATTGCAGTTTGCTGTGGGGGGGGGGGGGGGGGGGGGGGTTATTTTTCACTTGTGAAATGATCAGCAGTGTCATTGCCAAATGACCCCTCTGCATTGTCTCACACCCCGCAGCACCTGTCCTCTCTTTCTCTTCTTGATGCTCGCCGGCAAAGGCAGCGCGTCATCTATGTATTTATTGTCACAAACTGCAACAGATCCCTTCCCGGCAGCATTTTAGATGCATCTCTTAAGGAAAAGGGGATAAAAGAGACTAGTGAATTCAACCAAAGGCCTGCAGCATCCGGCAGCGTTACTGCTGCTGTCTTACTTCTGACCGCTGTCTGATGGCCTTGTGTGCAAATAGGCACAGAGGAAAAGAGAAGTGCAGCGCCAGGTTGTGAACTTTCTCTCTGTGTTTTTGAGTGGCAGAATGTTCCCCCTCCCATGAATACCAAGGGCAACCTGCTTCCATTATTCATAACCCAGCTGTTCTAAGGTGCCCATATTTACACTTATATTGCAGAACCAGCAAGTGGCTTTCCCTTTTTAATATTGTGGCTGCCAGCCCTCTCTGACTTCTGCAGCTGAAGGACCAGCTAGCGTTGCTCTGGGGCAAAAGTGTGCACTGATGGGTGGCAGGCTGGCGAATTTATAAACAAGGACTGGTAATATCATATTTGCTTTTTGAATTATTGAGGAGAGTTTTATGATACGTTTCAAACTCCATGAGAATTTGATTATAATTTGATTATAAGCCAGCTATAGTTCCTGAGGATGTCTACATGATTGGGTTATTCATATGGTTTAAACTGCAGCTCTGTGCCTCGCTTAGGGATGTCTGAGGAATAATGAACAGCAGAATTTACCAGGGCGAAAATCTCAATCCAGTATACAACTGCAGTGATCAACAGTCATTACATGGCCACCGGCCAGCAGCCCAGGCAAATGAATAACACATGAATCCCTGTTGATGAAACATTGGAGAGTAGTTACCAGTACCCAGCTGTCTCACTCAGATAGTATTCATCGCCAAGTGGAGCAGATCTGGTCAGAATACAAGCCAAGCAGGTGGTATGTAAGCCTCATGACACCATGGGGGCGACTGCTAACAGGTTTGAAAATGACCTGGTCCGGCAACCACAGGCAGATTGTTTCAGTGTCTCCATTTCCCTAATAATCCCTCACAAGGACAGAGGCAGTTTGCTGGTGTCTCTTACACAGACTGAGCCAGCCGATCACAGATATGACTCACTAGGTCTCGTCGAATTCTGTTGCAGAATTGTCCCTGATGGCTAAAAAAAATCTATGGCCAGCAACAGCAGTTTGAGCTAGTTTATCCTCTGCACCGGTCAGCCTGCCGCTGACTTGGGTTATACTGCCAAATCCTGTTCAACCCCCTGGGATTCACAATGAGGACGCAGTCGAGAGCAGTGACTTACAGAATGAGACACATATCTTATTTATTGCATGTGGTCAGACTGCACGGGAGGTTTGGGCTTAGCTGGAAATAGCCATTTGTTGCTGTTGTTTTTCATCATTTTCCACCAGGGGCAACTTCAGCTGACACCATCTGAGACACTGTAAACACATCTTGATGTGAATTATACACCTATAACACATGGAAGGGTGTCTGAACATCCTGTGCTCCTTGTTACAGAACTTCTATACGTTACATGGAAATGCTGTTTGCAGCACAAAGTGAAATTCGAAACATTTGATGAATAATTGAGCAGCATGCAAGTAGTAATTTCTAATAAGGCACCATGAAAAAGGGTTTATAATTTGTAATAATGGATTTATTAAAGGTTAATGAATCATTTACTACTTTATAGATCAATTACATATATATTATATATATTATAGATTAATTAAAAAAACATTTGAGTTGTGAAAACTTCCTTTGACTGGTTGGGTCTATTTTTCTAGAAAAGAACTGCAGACGCAGACTTGATTATTAAAACGTTTCATTAATGACTTATTAACATTTATAACTGCAGAATTAATGCCTAATTAGAAAGTAGAAAGTGTGAAACCCATTATTTATTAAGGGTTAGGGTTAGGGTTGGGTTACAGACCGTGTATCTCTAAAAACGTCAACTTTTTCTTAGCTTCTTCAACTTTACATTTGGTTTATTTATTATTCATTAATGTAGTAGGAGGTTTTCTCAACCATTGAATGAATACTTAATCCTTCAGTTTGTCTGAATATTTTATAATCACCAAAATTGGATAATACATGTTTTTCATTGGACAGCCATGATTTATAGCTGCATTATTCCAAAATAAACATAATAAACCTGCCAATGGGATTTTTCCGTTAGTTACAAGCCTATTATAACAGGGAGTCTTAACTGAAAGTGGAATTTTCATATTAAAACATATTTTGCTGCCAACAGTCTCTTTTTTTAAAGAATATGCTGCAGTGGTAATGGGGCTCTTATGTGAGACTCTGAGGAGAAGATGGCTGTGCGTCAACATGTCTGCACGGGTGGAATCAAGACGCCGATACATCAGAGATAAACTGAGATAAATGAGTCGCAGCCGTTCACGATGGGGGGCGGGGGGGCAGACAAAGATGCAGAGGTGGTGGTGGGGGAGTTACACAGGTGCAGTGCATCATTTGCATGGCTGCGGCTTAAGTTTTGTCGCTGTAATTGCTGTTGTCAGTGTTGTTGAGTCACAGGAGAGCGGCGGAGGTGCTGATGTCACAGAGACTGCCTGGCATGTAGGGCAGCAGCTGCCTCATTTCTGAACCGTTCCACATTTTTGCGAATCGTTGTGAAGGAGATGTCATCTGAGCAGAAACCTATCTGACAGCTGAGAGTGAAATGAGGTGAGAAATCAAAGTCACATTCTATTTAGGAACATCGCCGCGGTGCCTATCCTGCAGGCTGTGATCACCAACAGCCTCTCTGTCCCCCCACTTTCCCCCCGTCCCCTCTCTCTCGCCATCTCTTTCCCCATGGCGCCACGCAGGATGGGCCCTGCTCTCTGAAATACAGTGTTATTATCGAGCGCAGAAGAGCACACGTCAACATGCAACATGCACACGCACGTACACCAATATATGCACGGAAATACATATCAATTTTCCAATTACTGTTGAGATTGTTTTTCTGGTTACTGTGCTGAAGAAGCATGAAAAACAATAATATCTGTATTTACAAAGGCTGCAGGACACTGTACGGTTAAACGGCATCATTCCCCTCTCCTCAGGCTGTCGAGTCACAGTATGTTAAATAGATTGTAAACCCCATAGTTAACACAAGCTGCGGTCTATGTCTGTATTTAGGTGACAGTAACAGTTCAGGAAGCCTTGTTTTCAGCTTGTTTACTTTTAACATAACTTTCCCCCAGAGAAACTTGCATGTAAACACTTTATAGCTTTACCTCATCGCCAACAGGAGAGTAACCCGTTATTGGGCGGGGAAACTAGCAGGATGGATGGCTCCTTTCACCGTCTGTCTATTAGTTTTCATTAGGCGGCCCAGGGAAACCTGGAGATTTATAGGGCACATTTGCTTTAAATTCAGCCCTGCAGGGTTTCACCTGATTGCTGCATGGGACAGACAATGATCATCTCCCATCCGTCTCACCACTCTGCTTCCATTTCCATAAATTCTGCCTGTCTGTGGGAGAACAGGAGCCTGTCATAGTCTACAATGTCATAGCGAAGACATCCACCCCGGCTGGACTTCTAGTTGCTCCAATCCCCATCTTATTCTGCCAAGGCTTAGCGTGGATCAGTGCTGACAGATCCACACCTCGAGTTGTTCACGTCTGAAGACATGTCAATCATGACTGTTCAGGGACACTTCCTCATGAAACAAAAATTACTTCTTTTTTTTCTTCCCCCTCCCTCCTTTAGTGGAGGCAATATCCTGGAAATGCTCTAGCATGAATGTTGCAAGCCACTGATTTGCTGGATGACCCACCAGAGCCAGCAGGTCATTCAAAGATGTTTGTCACAGAGAAAAAAAGGGTAATTTGAAAATAATCAAGCCACTCACTGCATTCGCTGGAACATATTATTCAAGCCACCACTGACACGGATTGCCTATTATTCATCAGACAGATGTGAGTGAGATGAAATAGAGGCGAGAAACTTCTCAGATCATTTGATTAGATTTCTCTTCTTTGAAATGACCCGTTAACACGTTTCCATTTATATTTGCTGAACTTGTTTTCTGACTTTGAGTAATCATACCCTGATTATTATTCCCAAACTTCTCTCAGACAGGGTGTGATCGCTTCCATTATGCAAAGCAATGTCATACGGCGCATCCAATGATTAATCTGAACTGGCAACGTGATATAGGATTTCCTCCCCACAGCGCGATCAATAGCCTCCTCCTCAGCTGGGTAAAGTCTGAGATTTCATTAACCCATTTAGAAGGACTTGACCATCTTTTGTGAGTTATTATGAAAGGGTAAGAAGGCCAAACGCATTCTTTAGCCAAGATGACGTCCTCCGGGGTTGGCATTTTTCCCTCACTGGCTGTTAGCCAGAATAGAAATGATGATGATGATTTATATGCATTTCAGTCAATGGCAGATAAATCCCTGTGTTTAACCAATCAATAATGCTGTGATCCATCAATTGTATTTCACTATTCCTGTCAGAGCCGCTCTCCTCCTTTAAACAATATTTCGTATTCACCGGGCAGGTCATGAATAAATGTTTTGCTTAGAAATTCCAAACCTCCCATTTGGTTGGCAGCCATGTTGCTTCAGACACCCCCCCATGTTTTATTCATATTTCCTCCGTCCGGGCGGCCAAACTTAAAAGCAGCAGACCTGATGTATTTGATCCCTGTGATGTTTTGATGAGATCACTCACACTCTGAAGCATGTTTTCCACCTCTCCGTCTACTGTTTCATTCAACCCTGATGACTGAGCTCCATCTGTTTCCACAACATTAGGCTACAACACATTAGCATCAGAGGAGTCTATCCATTCGAGCCTAGCAGCCTGGTACGGCTGAGAAAGAGGCGGGCTGCAGCCATCATCGTGTGCTTCTGAATGGCCCTGTCTGTGAGTCATTCCGCCCAGTGAGCTGCTTCTTACTGCCTGTTCCCGGGGTGAGCAGCTCTCCTTCTCTGTCTGATTGTTGCTCCTGTGGAGCTGAACCGCCTGCTGTTACCGGGCCTGAGGGACAGCCTGCCTCATTCCCAGAGAAAAAAAAGAAAGAAAAGAGGAGTGAAAATCAATTCCTCATTAAACAAATTTGTAGAGGCTGCATCAAAAGGTGTTCAACATTTGCTTTGGCACAGCTGTCAGTTTGATGCGACCTTGAGAATGCGATGCGTTGCCTGACAAATAGCGTGCATGCCTGCTGAGGAAGAAGGTGTTGCCTTTGTCTTAGTCTTGATTGATAGTTGGGTCATCGCTCCCTTCACTTTCCAACATGGAGAAACAATGGCTGGGCGGCGCGCAAATCAGAATGCAAATCAATAGGACGGCGTGTGTGTCTGCACCTGTCTGGCTGTCAGGGGCGAAGGTTGGATATTTTGCGAGTGTGAATGAAATCTAAAGAGAAAATAAGAAAGAGGAAGAGAGAGACAGAGAAATTGATAGGGAAGCGCACAAAGGTGGAAGAAGACGAGAAGAAAGGCTGAAGTCCCGTCACAGGCCAGAGGAGGGAATGTCATCTTCTCTGTCCTCTCTTGGCTGAGGAGTGGAATTACCCACCCTTATGTGCTCATACATCTTTTCTTTTACAGATGACCAGCTTTCCCCTTTGGAATTGACACCCACAATTTATACTCATTTCACTTCTCTCCACAGGCCGCACAAGGGCTCCTTGCTGAGGTGTACCTGCCACGGCTATCAATAGAGTGAGTCGTCATGGGCTAGCTAATGCAGCCCACTCCCACTGAGGTAATCCTTCAGAGGCGTCCCGCGGCCTGAGAGAAATGTCAGAGCGCTGCTGCAAGGATCAGTCTATCCCCGCATACAGAGATAGAGATATATCTTATTTAAGCCTGATTTAATTTGGGCTGCTTGGCACTGCTGACGGGAAGTGTTGTGTGTAGAACAGAGGGTGGGAGCTGGGGATGCAAAAAGTCTGTCTTTATTTCCAGAAACTGGCTTCGGTACAACACAGGCCAGATGCACCGCAAACTGAACTGACAGATGTAGTGGTCACAGATATTTCTCTGCTCAGATTACCACCTGTACGGCCATATGAATATTTACTGAATGCCAGAATGTCTGCTGTAATGCGGCTTCCACAATCGACTGTATTCTGCCATATTGTATATGGGGAATGCTGGCAGTGTTTGAAAGTGCAGCATTGATAATTCATTAGGCTCAGTTGGGGATTGGCTCCAAACTTGTGAATAAAACTTTGTGAAACATCTAGTTTCACCAGGTTTTCACCTGTGTCTTTCCTTCCATGCAGTGAACAGGTTCCACTGGGATCCATTGCTGGTCTTCTCTTGGTTGCACCAGCTAACATGCCCTGCAGTGGCCATAGAGAGAAAAAATATTTATGGAGGCCGACGTTTTACAACAAGCACTCCAAATGCTATTGCGTGCACACGAGATGCAATTCAATGTGATTAATTCTGACACGCAAGATAAGTGTATATGCAGAGAGCCAGCACAACAGGACACGTCTAGGTTAACTTCCATATGACAAAAAAAACTGGACTGGACTATAGTAGCTTGGAAAATGGCACAATGGGGCACTGAATTTGATGAATTTGTTGTTTATCAGACCACAAATGAGACAAGGATAAGGTGCCACCAGAGCGGATTGATTTGGCCTCACTGATTACTGAGCTGTTTGACAACATGGAAGACAGTACCACTAAAACTCCTGCTCAGGCCTCCAGAGGTGGGTGCTGACGGATGCCCGACCTCCCTTTTCCGCCTCTGTTGTCCCTGCCTGAATCTGCCATGTTTTGGGCATCCCCAGGGGTCAAAGTCCTTGCTGAAGCTGCTGTAAATCACCTCAGTACTGTTGTGCAGTACTGTTTCCTGCTGTTGAAGTGTACTCCTTGGTCAGGGAGGCTGTGTTTGGTCCTGATCCGGCCGTGTTCACTGGGAGGCTGCTGAGCCCAGTTCTGTGATCTAGTTTCACTAAAATCAGTGAATAAAGTTAGAAATGTGCCCCCAGCGACACTCTGCCCCAGTGGCATCTATCATTTCTCCAGCCTCATCCTTGTGTCGTTTGTGGTCTGATAAACAGTAAATTCATCAAACTGAGTGCTCCGTATCGCTCTTTTCCAAGCTACTGTAGCTGTCATATCCACCCAGAGTCTCATCATAGAGAAGTGGTGCTGGCTCTCTGTATATACACTTCTTGTGCACACAGATTAACCAAAAAGTCTGAACAAATTGTGTCTCACGATGCAGAGTAGTAGCAAAACATGGCCTCGATATATATTTATTCTCGACTATGGCCACTCCGACGCTCCATGCTGACAAACTCCTGATAGAAAAAAAAATATCAGTTTTAAAGGATAGCAGTGCTTTTCTATGTTGTACCTCATTAAAAAACACTGACCTTATTATAAATAACACTTAGCTGTTAGGCAGCTGTCTGGTTTCCATTTCCAATTGCATTTCTGTGTACTTTTAACCTGCAGAAACTTGAAACTTGATGCAACTTGAAGTAAGTTGTCACAGTCAGCACTCTCTCACCTTAACTTTTCTATCAAAGTTATGTTATTTTCATGTGGTACTCTGAGTTGTGAGCTGGCTCCACTTTTGACAACTCTCCTCAGTGGTGCATTCAAGGAAGAAAAACCACTCATCACCAGCTGCCAAAAACTAGTGAGTGTCTACTGTCGGCCTATGTTGTCTTTAAATTAAATCCATACAAGCAAACAGGACAACACTGTAAATGCAGTAATGTAAATTGGGTTGTTTCTACTGAAGAGGCTGGAGCATCTTTACTATAACTGCACCAACAGGTGGATTAGCATTAAAGTCTCTGCTACATCTACATTACATATGTTTTACATTTGCTCGGGATAACAGGTATTTATTTTTCTAACACACTAAAAGGAATTTAAAACAGTGGGTTAATCTACAAGTGGCACGGTGGAGCAACAGGTAGTGCACGTGCCTCACAGCAAGACGGCTGCCGGTTCGATCCCCGGGCGGGGCCTTTCTGTGCGAAGTTTGCATGTTCTTCCCGTGCATGTGTAGGTTCCCTCCGGGCGCTCCGGCTTCCTCCCACAGACCAAAAACATGCTCATTAGGTAAATTGGTGACTCTAAATTTCCCCTAGGTGTGAGTGTGAATGGTTGTTCGTCTTGCGTGTTGCCCTGCAATCGACTGGCGACCGGTCCAGGGCGTACCCCGCCTCTCGCCCGTTGACAGCTGGGATAGGCTCCAGCCCCCCCGCAACCCCGAAAGGGATAGGCAGTATAGAAAATGGATGGATGGGTTAATGTACACTTAATGCCTTGCTACTCCTACCTTTGAGTACTTGCACCACTATGTATTCTCAAAAGGTCGCTAAATGGGGCTAAAATATTTGCTTTGTGCCAACCCTCCAGTTAAGTCATATCAGCACACACCTCAGCTGTCAATAAATAGGCATAACTAATGTAGAAACTAGCCTCTCTGTTGCAGGCATGGCTGCAGAGTTTGGGAGGTGTTGTTCTGTTTCTGAAGTTTTCCGGCTCACTACTCCCTAATCCATACTGACAGAGGAAGCTCTACAGGAAGGCAGAATGGCAGAAGCTCGGCTTCCACTACTCTGTACTCTGCAGGGAGAGCAGGGTTCTTCCTTTGTATGAGGCCTGTATTTATTATGCCTCAATAAAGAATACAGTCATTTCCCACTGAATGAATAAATCAATACAATGAATTCTGTTGTCAAAGGAAATTCTTTCCTCAATGATGTGAGATATTTGTGCCACACGTTTCATCATCTCAATCCATTTCTTTTGTTATTCTTTTACTTTTTTATGCTGTGGGACATGTAGTGTTAATGCTCAGAGGCCACAGAGAACTTGATCCATGCACGTCTCCCATCCTTTTAATGAACATTCAAAGGCATTCACCCTCTGTATTGACCTCTCTGTCTGGCAGATGGCTTCATAGCCTCACACGAGTCTGCTGAGAGGAGAGATGATGCCTCAATGCAAACAACACTTGCGATCAGACCTTTAATAGCCTTTTTTTCCCACTGAGTCAGCCATAGTAACACTCCTTTGTAATAACTACTGAAACAGTAGAGTGGGCAGGGGGAGACAGAAATTTTCTGCAAAGCAAAGAGACCCTGTCGGCTGATGCAGGAGCGACAATGGGTCAATAACAGACGGAGGGATGAACTGTTGGCCCTGTGAGCCGTGAGAGGATCTGAGATGGGGATGAGCATTCTCAGCGAGGGTCGCATATTCCGGTCCAGCTCGAGCAAAAACACTATTTGTTTCACACAGAGAGTATTGTTTTGGTGATGAAAAGGATCCAGCTGGCATGCACGTTCCTCTTCTTGGAAAGGATGACGGTTAACAGTTTAGAGTGAGTGGAGCCTTGACTAAACAGATAATCCTATTATTCTGTTACATCTCCATCAGCGCAGACTGTGAGTGTGCGTAGTATACAGCGCAGTAAATAGATCTATCAACACATAAGGCCATGGTCACGCAGAGTGCAACAGGGAAAAAATGCCATGCTCACAACACTCCCTCCCTCTTTTCCTCGCACCTCTTCGCTCACACACACACACCGAGATATTTGCGGTGCTTTCAGACCTGTTGTCTGGGAGACCATTCCTTGTTTAGATGCGTTGTCAAGGAAACAAAGATGGGGGGAAAAGCTGTTTGCTGAAATTTTTCAGAAAATCCATCTGCTAGGTTGGAAAAAGGAAAAAAGTAATGCTAGAGCCTAGTTGGATGAGTGCTTCCAATAAAATTTATCTTCCAAAGGGAAAGGGTTTTTATTGATTTTGCGATTGTGTTATTAATATAAAAATGGAGCCTGGTTGTTGTAAATAAGCCCAGTGATTTCTTTTTATTGCAGTCCAACTGAACCTTTCACCTATTGAGCTGAAAATTGTGTCGGACAAAAATCTCCCATATAAGTCAGGTAACCATCTGCAGTACAATTATTACCTAACTGGCTAGCCTTCTTTATAATTCTAAATAACAGGATGTCCAAATGCTTATAATCACCTATGATTGCTGGTGAAAGGTTAAGCTGATTCAATCCCTCAGCTCAATTTGCAGCAAAATCTGGGAAAATACTCCAAAGACTGGGGGATTTGTGAGGCTGCTCGTTAGGGATGCTGAATGATCAGATTGTTGCTTTGGGAGAATAATAGCATGTTTTGCATAAGGAGTCACAGCATAATTTCATTGTAGTTGGGTTACCCAGGAGAGCAGCAGCAGCTGGACAGCCAAGGTGGCAGACATGCTGAATATTGTGCAAGTGATTAAAAAAACCCAGTGTGGCCTAAATATCTTCCCACAGCCTGGTTCCCTCCCTTTTCACACATCCCCTGATTCTGTCACATCTTCCCTGTTCTACTCCGCCGCTTCCCCTCCTCTCCGTATCTCCCTGTTTCACATTGTATGGTCAGAAATATATGATGCAGTCATTCAATAATCATATCCTCCCGTTGGCCACATACTGATAAACCTCACAAACACAATTTCCCATCTTCCTCTGACAATCACGAGTTTTTACAGAGGATGAATCATTCATTCGGCATGAGAATGGCGTCTGAATTGCGATGGCTGTAAGGCTCAGTCGGATGCACGTTTTGGATTTGGACTCTGCCATGTTCCCCTGGTGTCACCTGGTGCTCATCTCTGGCAATCAGGACTGACAGCAGCGATCAGAAGTGGGACCCCATGCACACTAAGGACCTTAGTCTTAGCCACAGTGCTCTGACACAAACACATCACAGCTCATCAACACTGGAGTGATAATTGTTCAGGAATACTTTGAGGAGCCTCCTCGCTCTTTTTTTTTATTTTCTTCCCACATCTGGCACTCCTGTGGATTCTGCTAAGAGCAGAGGCTGAGGTGACATCACATGGCGTGCTGCTTCTGCGCAGCCCAGGACACATCAGCTTCCTCCTGGTTGCATTCGAGTGAGAAAGCCCTGTCAACACACCCAACGAGAGGGGCTCGTGTTAAGGAGTAGAGGGAGACTGAGGACAGAGGTTTAGGATGACAGAGGGAGAGAGGAGGTGGGAGAGGGAAGGTAGGAAGAAGGAAAAGTAGAGGTCATTGCGGGATCTGACAGCGGAGGGCAGTGCAAAGCCTCATTTAGAATTCACTCCCTGAGAAGCAGCTGTTACATCTTTTATTGGGGGAACAAAAGAATGGCGTGCTATTTTCATATGAGAGCAATTTTCTTAAGAGTAGCATCTAAAGAGACAAGAGGGAAACAGGAGTGTGAGTGGAAAATACAAAACTCTTCCTTCAGAAACACGAAGACCAGCGTGGCGCTTGTTGTCAGCAGTTCAGGTTGTCACCCTGTCATTGTTTGGGTCAAATGCCGCCTCAGATGGATGGCCAGGAGAGCTGTCTCCAAGACTTCCAGGAAAGTCAATACTGAAGATCGTATTTTAATTCTGTAGTGGCCCTCATCCCTTAAAAATACCCCTTTGGCACACTTGCTCAGTTTGAGTTTCATTCTAATTAAAACAAGGAGTCGCTCAAGCATAAAGTCTAATTACTGTAAAACAATATCTTAGATGAACACACACAAAAAAGACACATTGCATATTAGCGTGCAGTGAAGAAGGCATTTCTCTGAGTCTCTGAAAATGAAAATGGAAATTGCAGTTGCAGCCTCCCACTTTTGGTCAGCAACCGTGATTCAAAAACTCATTATGATTTCCTTGCTTGGCATTTTAATACACTGTGGGGGTAAATAACAGGATGGTCCACCACTGTTTGGAAGGCTAGTGGGCAAATTCATGTTGTTAAAAGTTGGACAGCTGCACAGAGAATGAAGTTTTCAAATGACAAGTGAGCAGAAGAAAGTAAATGAAGGGACTGGCTGTTTTTACACTGAGCAGCGAGCTATAATAAATGACTGTGTTGATGTCAGTAATAACAGCACAGTTATCAGTTTTAAAAAGGCACCATATTCAGACTGAAGTTGAATTAACCAAACACTGGCCAGTCTGGTGGCCTAATTCTTTGGCTGGATGAAGGCCAGCAGCTGAAACATGCTGCTTAGATGTTATTTTGTTCTTCTTTGAATGAGACATTTAATAGAGGCTTTTTAATCTTGTTGCTGTGTCTTGGCAAGACACTTCCTTGGCTCACGTCTCTTGGTTAACAGTGAATGTTTCATCCCTTCACCAAAGAGCACTTGTGTGATTAGACAGTGCAACGCTTGCCGCATATGTTTTCATTATTTAAAAACTTCATGTCACACCCGTTTCCATCATTGTCTACACATGAGGAGGAGGAGGAGGAGGAGAAGTGTGTTCACTTTTTGAGTTTATGAAGCAAAAGGATGATAAAAATATTAAAAGAGTAGCCTACTCCACCAATTTAGCATGCTTATTACCCACAATGCAACTTAACCACTGACAGTTTGGTTGGAGATTCAGGTTATCTTAATGTTAGGATGTTATGGCTAATGAGGGAATTTCTAAAGGGCCATTCCACTGATTTTACACATTTACAACCTGCAATAGATGATATATTTCATGTCAAACTTGCTAAAGATGACCATGGTTTGTTTTGTAGACACATCTTTGATGAACGATGGCTGTCACTGGCAAATACTCGACCTTTCCAAGGTCTGCCTCCCTATAAAAACACCCTTTGTGCTTTGCTTTTAATGTGAACTAGCAGCAGTATGAAATGTCCGGTTTGCATCAACATTTTACACCTACTGATACGGCAGCACGAGAGTGAACAGTGAGGCTGATATCAATGAAATGAAATAATACAACATTACATATATTCTTTGAATCCCTCGTGCATAAAGACAATTTGAATTCTGCCTGTGAAGGACGGACCCCGCCACTAACAATGAGGCTGTGTGTGAACGCTGTCTATTGCAAAAAAGCCATAATCAACATTGGGGCTTGGTGTCATGTAAATGTTAAGGATTTTAAAAGTAAAGGATATTTTGGCATTTGCTGTATTGATTTTAATCACTTTTTTAAACTGTCTCTTAACAAGTTCCCCACAAGTGCAATACTAAATCGCTGGAGTGCTCCATCACTGCCAATTTGTGCGAAGGTAACAGAAGAGTAGTTACTGCACTCAGGGAGCACGATATTAAACTGAAGTGTTTCATAACTTGTTTTGTGGCAAGAACAAGCTTAACAGTATCTATGTCTGGCATGCTATGGAGCGAAAACACACACATTTAATGAGATGTTTTCTTGTCGGCTCGGTCTTTGCTGAATGACATAGCCTGTGGATGTCCGCAGGTTCAAAGGAAAAGCTAGTTAGCCTTTATGTTTGCTGCTCGCAGTAGGATGGGCAAGATCAATCGGAAGTAATCTGAGAAATGTCAACCTTTCATTTTGTTTTGCCCCAACAAAGGCTAAGCAGAAGGGAGAGGAGTCATCACTATTAATTATGAAGCCCATTAAGTTTTGATCTGTGCAACAGCCCGTCAATAAAAAGGTGCGATTATCACCCACCCATAGTCTGTTTTCCTGGAATTAATTCTCTTTCTTGATAATTTCTTGAAATCTGTTGTCAAATATCACATCATAACACCCTGTGAATAACAATCGCACTGATTTTCACATGGCCGGGTTGTCGCTGCACATATGGCAGAAAAACAAACAAACATTAAAGCTCATCCGGCAGACACTCTGGACGATTGTGTTGTGGCTGAGAACACAAAAGAAATAGCTGCTTGTCAGGCTGTGTGATTATAGTGGACTGTTGTCAGAACATTTCCAGAGGGCATATCTCAGACATGTTTCATTTCAACAGTAAATCATAATTTAGTGGTAAGTAGCATCACTGGCATTATATAGTTTTCTGCAGTTGCACCCGAAGGATGAAATATGCTCCTGAAAATGGAAAAGAAAAGAAATTATTCATGGAAAATGGAAATCAAGTGTTAATGTGATAATATTTCTCTGCCTCTCACAACTAAAAGACATACTAATACATCATCCTCATCCGCACAGCACCTTGAATCTTCTGCTAGGTCAGAAAAATAGAGAGGAGACTGATGAGTTTCTTTGTTTGTGAGGCGCGTTAGAAGGATTTACATTTCTCACCTGCCAGGATAACAAGATCATGCTTCATGATTAGATTGTACTCAAGTGGTGTCAACTGCCTCCATGATCATGATGAGAAATAAGTGGATTAGTACATTCGGACTCTGGAGAGGTGGTGAGTTGGCCAAGAGGTAAAGAGGCCACCCAATTACCAGTGTTGTCAGTTTGATCCCTGCCACTCGGAGCTGGGTGTGCTCCAGCTGCCAGCTTGTTACTGGTGGTTAGCTGAAATCGCATCTGTTGCTGCAGTACACTCGCCCCGTCATGATGGCTGAAAGGTCCCTGAACAAGGCACCAGAGTCCTCGGTGACCTCTGAAGCGGAGTAGACATTGCCTGGTAACTACATCTGAAATGACTTATGGAAAACATGCTGTGAAGTGGCTGCACTCTTTCCTTATGGTGAACAATACCAAGACTACCAGTCTGGGGGACTAAAAGTATGAACACATCATTTGTATTTGTGCGACAAACAGTCCTGAAAGAAAACCTCAGCTGCAGATCGTATGTGAGCTTCGTCGCCCGAGGATGTCAGTCAGTCAGTCAGTCCACGTCTTTTGCTCAGCAGCTAGATGGGTAACCATGACTTCTTGCATTGACATCCAAAACAGATGTCTCCCTCAGGGTGAATCGCTTTGGTGTTACCTGCAAAACTAATGCCATTCATCCTTACTTTGTATTGTACTCCGAATTAGCCACTGTTAGCATGCTAACATGCTGAACTCAGATGGCGACCGCGGGAAACACCTGATTCACATCAGCATGTTGTCATTGTGAGCATGTTAGCAGCCTGACGTTAGCATTTGTCTCGCTCAGAGCATCACTGTGCGTATGGCCTCACAGAGCCATTAGCATGGAAGTGGAGTCTAGTCTTGCTTCTGGGTATGCAGGCACCTTTCCTATGGGGCTGTTTAGCTTGGTTGCACACATCTGAATGTGTTCCTTGGGAACCTAAATTCTTGAGTATTGGCATATCATTTATTTACACCTGTAAATTAAAAAGCCATCCAGCAGGTAAACTCTTTATGTAGTTTTAATGATGAAGCTGTAGACTCAAGGACCATCACAGTATTTTCTCGCTAAGAAATCATCTAAAATCAACTTTTTAACTCATTTACAGCTGTTGATATGACGACCTCAGTTTTTTTTTTTTTTAGTCTCTTTTTATTCTTTATTTAGTCTTTTTTATGGGAGCCAGCAATTCAAAAGTCTATTCAGCATAACAAAAATATAAGTCTCACTTAAGCTTCTGCAGCTAGTCAGGCAGCAAAGCAGCAGCACTGATTGCACAAAGCCTCGCCACAACTTTGCTGATAACTCGCTAAAAAGCTGTAAATGCATAAATGTGTAACAGCACATGGCAGAGCTTTATTTTCATTCACATCCCGTTGTTGAGGGTCTTTCTCACACCTGACTGCTCAGTCTCATCCCAAAAGAGCAGACAGCAACATCTGGAGTCTAACGGAAAGGAAAAGCTCTGAGGACAAATAGAAAGGCAGAACAAACTCTCTTCCTCACGCACGTACACGCGCATACGTGAGTAAAACACATCTGAGGTCATTAAAAGGTAACCCCCTCTCGGTCTGAAATGATGTACAGATCACAACACATTACCGTCACTGTCTGGAAAGGTTTTTTTCTGCTGCTCCCACATTAAACTGATGATCAGTGCTCAGAACAAAAGTGAAATCCTTTAAAAAGAATCACTTTCAGACAGACAAGATATTATGCTGCATGACTACTCAGACAATATTATGCAAAGGCAGAGGGTTGGAATGACACTCCATTATTCTCTCAGTCTCACCAAACTGTTGAGAAACACAAATGTTGTTTATGGTTCAAAGCACAGGCAAATAAGAAGGGAGACGGGCTCTTTGTCTTTTAAGTGCATTGCAATTGGAAGGCAAAGCAATACATGAGAGGGTCTTTAAAAGGTTATGTGTTCATTGTGCTGTATACAAAGAAGCAATACAGAAAATGTTTAGCTTATCATCCGTATCTAGACTGAATTCCAAGTGAAGCGATGTATTTGATTTCATATGAAAGCAAATAAAAGTAGCTAATTTGAGCTTGTTAACAGTTACAGCAAGGCCAGCAGTGGAGCCAATAGCTGGAATACGGAGAGCCAGGCTAGATTTTACCCCCTGATTCCAATCTAATTGTGAATTCAACATGTTAGCCAGACCCAGCATGCACCTGCTGGTCACACAACATAGTGGGTATGTTTGATTTGGGTCACTCAGCGAGTGTTACATTAAATAGGTTAATAATTACAGCACATGTAGTCTTCTATAGAGAGGTACAATAATGCTATTCTTACCCATAACTCATGGTGACATCATTCTTTTTTTTTTTTTTTCATTGCGTTTTTGATGCTGTTCACAATCTGCAAGGCCAGGCCCGGCTGCAACCACACTTCTCACACTTCTCACACTCATGACACGAAGTAAATATTTGGAACATGTATCTTACCCAGAGTCTCAGCTGAGTACTTTCACACATGACACATGACATGTTCTTAATCTCCAACAGATGAGCCTTGAAATGTTGCAATATGCAAAACTTGACATAAAAAGTACTTTAGTACAAGTAAGATTTTTCAAAATATTTAGCATTAGTCGTAATAGTTTTGAATGTCTCATCTAACTCTCGCGAAGAAAAAAACATGTTTCCCAAAATGTCAAACTATTCCTTTAAACATGACCTGTCTAGCACAAACTCGACAGTCGTACATGTGTGCATATATTAGCTCCATACGTTTGATGGGAACCCCAAAGTAAGAGCCCGCCATTGAATGTTGCACAAAGTCTTTATGGTTGCCTGTCACTTAAATGCCATGTTGGCTCAGTTTATTTATATCTTGATCATTCAATGCGTGTGTGTGTGTGTGTGTGTGTGTGTGTGTGTGTGTGTATGTGTGCGAGAGTGAGAGCTACCATGATGACAGCCAATTAATTCAGCTCTTGGGGACTCGGTGAGGAGAAACAGTGACTCGCGGGCTGCATTAGTCATGCAGTATGGCAGCACTGGCATCAGGGAGCTCTCATACACTTTAAAGGTGACTCTGTATATGTGTGTGTGTGTGTGTGTGTGTGTGCCCACATTTGTTGTTTGCCTCTTCTGCTATCCTGTCATCCCTCCCTCACCCAAGGGGGCCCAGCATGAAACAGCCTCATGACTTAAGGATACCGTCGGCAGCGTTGAGTGCAGACTGAGAAGCTGAGTGTCAAACTTCCAACAAAGCATTTAACAAGCACAACAGTGCACAGTGCTAACAGCTCGTTCAAAGACTATCGCAGAGTTTACCCCCTACAAGCACACAAACAAACAACTTTATTATGGTTGATGTAATGCTGAGTCCAAAAGGATGTGAGGGAAGTTTTTCAAAAAAAGTGCTCTACAGAAAGCACCGGCGAAGTGATATAATGATCACCGTGAAGTGGGTCACAGGTTTGTGTACAAGTAATTAAAGGCTCAACTGTATGTTTACCGTTATTGAATCTGACTGCTGCTGGACTCCGCAGAATAGCAAGGATGTTCAGAGAGGTGTGTAAATGTGAAGGACACACACAGATTACTCTGCTCATTGAATATACTTGATACTCATTATCCATCAATGCTGGCCATGAACAGCCTGTATAACAGCTTGAAATGATCTGTTTAACGGAACAACCAATCATAAGTTAGATATATGATCATCCAGGTCATTCTGCAAACCTGTGTGTCATAGTCACCAAACTGTGCACCGTCAGAGCGGCTGCTTTAGAAGTCAAGAGGGAAGGCGGAGATGCTCGTCTGTGTTTCCTGTCATCCAAATAGATGCAGATCAACTGTAGCACAGCATAAGTGATTCATATGCAGTGGTGTGTTTTATATGCAGACATGAAAGCAGACGGTTTCAACCGGTGCTCTGAAGGTGGTTTAGTTGGTTTAATTATAGGTGCAATATTTAAATGGTCTATTTAAGTATATTTAAATTGGCCAGGCCCTTTGCTAAAGAGTCATTTTAGTTCCCACCTGCTATTGTTTTACAGGGGACTGTTGTGAGTGTAACAAGTGGAGAGAGCAGATATGAAAGTCTGATGTGATCCTTGAGAAACGAGTGTTTGGTGTGTTTACTGTCTTGGCTTGTTTGTGTTAAATTAAAGATTTATTCTCACATAAACTGTAGCCTGCTTATTAGAGTGACTGGAGAATGCTCAGGGTTATATAAATAAAGCTAACTTTATAAATGCTTTATTATTAAGTTGTGGCTTATTGCTTCAATATCTGTTAATACTTGATTTATTCATGTTTTATATGTATGTAGTTAGCCACTTGAGGACAGTTGTCAGCTAAAAAACACTTGGATCGATATCGTCCTCCTGCATAACTTTTCATTAACATAGGTGCATATGTGATGCTCTAGAAAGCAGAGCATTAAGCAGCCATGAGATTCTCATGTTACAGTGAGCCATCAGGTCTGCAAATAAAAATGGCATTTCATTACTTAATGAAGAGTTTGTCCACGATAACAATCCATCAGGTTTGGAGTTGTTCATCTAAGTTGTTTTTAAATGGATTGTGGTACAGATGCTCTGCAGTCCTTCTGCAGAAATGAATTTGTGTCGTTCGCTAACATTTCATTCAAAAGAACAAATCTTTTGGGTGAACAAACTGAACTGAGTCATTTCCTGAAACAATGCATTCATTTCTCAGTCAGTTCAGCTGAGCCATCAGTCAGTCGAGAGCTTACAGGAGGGGATACACTCATACACTCATGATTCAAGTCATTTGTTTGTAGGAGGAATGGGGAGTGTTCAAGACAGCTGATTTCGGATGCTAACATTTAGCTGCAAAGATTTAACAACATTGGTACATTGGTCGTGAGCTGCAGTCCAGATATATGACATTATATTGATTAATATTACATGCATAAGCAATAGGACAGCTATGAGGATACGCACACTGAACAGCACATAGCATGATAGCTAACAGTGTGTGGTGAAACCTGCGGTATGAAAAAACAGGTGTCTGAGCCTGACTGTCTCTGAGCCTTTCACAGCGAGGGGACGCTGCATGTCCGGTGGTTCGTTCACTGAATGTGCTCCACTACGAACGTGAGCTCTGAGTAAATTGTCCCTCTCCCTCTCTCTTATGTCTTGAAGTCTTGAAGTAGGAAGTAGCACCAAATATTTTATTTAGTTTATGTTATACTGGGGGAGGATATTCACCCCTCGAAGAGACCAACCTGACAATCCAACCATTATTAGTGTCTGATTACTGATCTGCAGTGTAAACCACCATCAAACTATTTATCTTCCAGTAACAAAGCCAGTGTTTAAACATTTTACAATGCATGCATCACAGACACATGGTACCAACTAGGACTGAGAGCAGAATAAAGATATGGGTTTTGAGGGTGATAATTCTGTTGGTCTACAACTGCTGTCCTCATGCCTGCGGCTTGGAGGCGGGATGTCTCCATGAGAAACAAATGATGAGCAGGACTTGTAGGTGGTTGGTGTGCTGCCTCAGCCAGTGCTCTGCTTACAAAGGGCCATTAGCCAAGGTCTGCAGCTGACAGATGAAGGCCCCCTAATGGTGCAGGCTCCCGCTGTGATTTACAATCTTTATATTTAACCAGAGAGAGATTAATTATCGCCGGCAAATTGACAGGTCCAAGGGGGTGAGGGAGGTTTCTGACTGACATTGCCATTCCTCACAGCACTTCCTGCCAGAGGGCATTGCTCTTGACCTTGTGATGCCAGGCATGTTGGGCACCCTGCCTCCTTTCAGCAGCGCCTCCCTGGTCTTTTTCTTTAATAATCATCCTTTATTCTTTGCAGGGACGCCACTCACCCCTGGATGAGCTTAAAGCCCAACAAGGGCTGTCACAGTAAAGCAAGAATTTACTGTCAGGCAGAATTCACTTATGTTTTTGATCGCGGACGCTTTATCGTAGACGTGTTCAAGCCTGTGTGTGAGAATGAGTGAGCGAGTGAGTGTGTGGAGGGGAGGACAAGCCTTGCCCAAAGCAACAAAACAAAAGAGCCATGATTCCAGTCTGTGTTTCTATCCTCCCGGTTTACTGATGCCCTGCAGATGTCCTCAGCCACTTTTTATGTCTAAAGTATTGTTTCTTGTTTGAGGTTTGTCATGTTCTTCGCTTTGTTTGGGCAGCTATCTGGAGTGTGATCCTTCATGTGGGTGACAGACTTGGCCCAGTCATTTTTTTGTGGTGCACATTTAACAACAGGATGCAAAATCTATTTTCCACTGTAGGGACAATAAAAAGCCATGATATGATGCGTTTAGGCTCTAAAGTAATAAAAGGACTAACAGTCGGCATCATGGGATCTCAGTAAATCCCAGCAACTGAAAATTCTAAAAGAGACCGTAAAAGCCCTCGTGCTGGCATTTGCATTGCTTTAGTTAAATTGATTTTTATTATCAAAATTTGATTTTCATTTCAAAATGTGTGCCAAGACTAATTCTGGAGAAGTACGACATTGGGGGAAAATACACTTATTTGCTTTGTTGCCAAGAGAAGATCAATATCACTATCATATCTGTATGCAAAACATGAAGCCACAGCCAGCAGCTGGTTAGCTTATCTTAGCATAAAGAGTGGAAACAGCTAGCCTGGCTCCGTCATGAGGTAGCAAGCCCTCTAAAGCTCAATAATTAAACACACACATACAGCGGGTGAAATAAATATTCAACACATCATTATTTTCATTAAGCATATTTCTCACTGCAGCTGAGACCAGGCATGAGTATTAAATCAATAAAACTTCACAGGTGAAGAAATGGTAACATTCCAATCTATAAAAGAACATTGTGTGCAATAAAGTGGAATGATGCAGGAAAAAAAGTCTCCCTTCTCAACATGCTAACTAAATTTTAATGAATGCTTGGTCAAGAAGTGTTTGAAGAAACTGATCTCTCTGATTCCTCAGCACAGACAGTCGTTAAATCTTGACGAATCTTGGGGGCAGGCTGGTGAATCTTGCCCTACGTTTACACATAGCAGGGTATTTTGGAAAACAGATATTTTGACCCCTCCGTTTTCAAAAATAACATCGTGCACACAACATCGTTTTAAAAAATGTTGTCGTTTACATGAACCTGGATAAATATGCCGTCGAGCGCATCGTAACTATGCCAAACCTATGGGCGCGAGTGTAAACATGGGTCGCTCACATGATGTTAAGTATTTTCAGTTGCATGTTGTGACATGCAACTGAAAATAAAAAAAACACAGTTTAACCCAGTTTACACGCCAACAAATAGCCGGCGTTTTCAGAAATCTCCACTTTGGCCGGAGTTTTTAAAAATGATGAAAAAAAAAATCATTTTCCGTTTACGTGTAAACAAAGGGGCCAAACCGCATGAAAAAATATGCGTTTTCCCTAAGTGTAAACGGGGTCTCCTTTGGAGGTCTTGTGAGGAGCTCCTCTGTGCGGTGATGTCATCTTCCTTCCACTTGCAGATAATGGTGCTTGTAGGCACATTTAAGAGTTCAGAAATCAGAAACTCAGTTACCAGTGCCATCACTATGTTGCTGACCAATGATGTTTTGAAGGTCATGGGAAAGTTCTTTCACTCTACCCATCATGAGGTGTTTCTTGCGTGACAGCTTGGTAACAAATGATTTCTTTACTTGCATTCAGAGACAGATAACCCTGTTTCAAAGAGTGCAAATACAAACCTACCAACATGTCCCAACACAGCTGATTTTAATCAGCACAGCTAGTAGAAGTAATTAGTGGAACCAGCTGGTTTAGTGCAGTTTTTTCAGTGTGTTCACTCCTTTTTTTCCTGTCATTCCATTTTATTGCACATAACTTTTTGATGGATTGGAATGTTGCTATTTATTCATCGATGTAATTTTAGTGAGTTAATGTCTGCTCTCAGTTTCACTTGAATGCTGCATTATGCTGTATGTGTCATGAAAAAAGTGTTGCCATGTTGAATATCTATTTCCCACACTGTATCTCATCTGATGTGTTCAACTTATTGTGATTTTACAGGCTATAGCTGTCTCCCCCTAAGCTAACAAACTGCTGCCTCCAGAAGCATAGCTCTCATGGAACCATGAGGGTGGTATCAATCTTCTCATTTAACCCTTAGCAATAAATAAGTGCATAAATGCAAAACTATTTTTTCAAAGCTCAGATAAGCTAAAATATTCCACTAGACTAGTCAGTGCTGTGTTTTTCTTTAATTTTTTTCTTTAAATGTGACTTGAAGAGTCACATTTAAGAACAAGACATGTATTTGCATAAAAAGCACAGCTTGTGTGTGCACTGATTTTCCTAAATTTCAACATCTGGTCTGAGAGCAGAATGTTCAGAAAATCCAGTTTGTTTTCTGTCAGTGAGTACAGTCCTGCACTTAACACCACTGTTGCCCGTCTGTCAGTTCACCGTCTATATCCAACTGAATAAATCATACAAACACAATTTGCCGTGTTATCTACCACAAATGTGAACGCAGTGGGACTCTGACACAGAAATTCTCTTTTGAGGATGAATAAAAAAACAACTTTGTGGTCTCTTTGTGGTTACAGCAGAGTAAAGGCACAATGTACTGCACAGGAAAATGATTTGATTCACAACTGTTATCAGGCTGCAATTCAAACTATGGGGGAGAGTTGTTCGTGTTTGCAGAGGATTGAGCTATGCAGGAAAAACACATCCTTCACACCTCTCATCGCATACAACAGCTGCCACCTCCCTTTGACTACACACTCCAGATCCTACCAGTCTCCCCCTTTTTCTCTCTTTCTCACCCCTCACCTTTGCCTCGCTGGTCTCATCCATCGCTGTTTCCCTTAGCCAAGAGGCTCACCTATGACACGCTCCCCTGGCACCCCAACTTGCACTTTGCAGAGTAGGGATCACAATGAAGGACAACGTGCTAATGATTTCCATTCAGTTTGGCTTCTGGGCTCGGGAATATACGTCCTGGATAAATCCTAAGATTTATGACGTCAACATTTTATCTTCTTCTAAGTGCAGGATGACCGAAAAGAGGGCAGCAAGGAGAGACAGCAAGTGCCATGCAGGAGCCATGACCACCTTTACTAATCCTTTGGTACCCCTACCAGCCCACATTACAGATAGAAACCACTGAAGGGAATATAAGAGCGAATCAACTGGGCTCAGTTTAGGATGCTGCTCACCATCAGCAGTCTCCCTTCATTTCTCTCTCCTTACTGCCCTCATATATGGCAGCCCCCTTCATCTAACATTAGTTCTTTTAAAGGAGAGATCACACCAATCCAACGTGCCAAATTAGCAGGCAGATGCAGAAAATTGCTCTTTTCATAATGAAGGTTATTTATACGTGCCCCCTCGTGGAGCTGGACACGCTGCCTCATTGTCACCTCGTAAACGCTCAAGGCTCTTTTTCTTTCCCTTTTCTCACTTTCTGGCTTCTCACACACTCTCACTCACACACTCCACATACAGACACCTCAAATGCTTAAATACAGCTCAGGCACCCATAATTCAAAGCTCCCAAATATGAAGCCAAAGCCTGTTGCCGAGAGAATCTGACATCAGCTCAGATGTCAGATCAGACTGAGACATCAGTGATTCTCAATCCAATTACATTAATCGACCATAGAAAATCCATACTGAAGGTTGATGAATAATCTTTACTGCCAAATTACAGGGCTGGCATGATTATAATTGAAGTTGGTTGTGGCTGTCACTATCTGTCTAATGAAATAATCTTGTTGAGCTAACCCTCTGACCGTGATCATGACAGACATAATTATCAATCTTTTTTTCTGAATATTGTGCCTTACTCCCAACATCCTGCCACTCTGTGTCAGTATGGACATTGTTAAATGTGGGAAACTCACCAAACATCGCTGCATATAATAGACAGGCAGTAGAGATCAAGTCAAAGAGGATGACAAGAGGAAGATGTGAGGAGTCCACAATCATTTCCAAGGCAGTTCACTGACTTCACAGGCACTAAAGACATTGAAGGTCATGCATTTTTCAAGGATCCCTTATTGAAAGCAGCCTTGTATGATTCACCAATGTCCACATAACTTCATAACCGCTCTCACTTTGTGCAGCACGCTTAATTCAGTCAGCAAGGTCAAAGAGGTCAGCAGGCAAAGTGTTGCTCATCTTGACTGACCGGCAGCCACATGCTGCTGTACTTGCAGCTCTCCACCAAACATAGAGCACTACTGCCCTCTATTGACAGCTGTGTAGCACTGGCAGCTGGGATGGAGCTCTTACCCAGGTTTACTTTATCAATGAAAATGAAAATGACAGGAAATGACAGGCGAGATCTCCTGTGTTCACACTGGAAGATGTTTAGGGACTATGGTCTTCTGTTTTTTTCAGCAGTGAAGGTTTAGTGGAGCAGCGGCTGTGCTGCGGATGCCATCACATCTTGGCCCGTATCATGAGGGATGTAATCCCCAGTGAATTGAGCAAGACCTTATTATGATGAGATACACATCTTTATCCTCACAGTAAATAGCCTTCTGATTGCTGACCATCGCTGGAGCCTCCAGAGATATCCCCTTCTCAGACAACTGTCTGTCTCCTGGAGGATTTATGTCTGGTAGACAGCTGCTAAATAACCCTATCAGCTCATAAAGGATTGTTTCGCTGCATACAGTGTGATGGTATTTATATATGTATGATGTCTTACTTGATTTGAAAATAAAACAGTTATAATGTTTGAGTTTACTAACATCATGACTGTGGGGAGTATGTTGTGCTGTCTCCATCTGGTGGTTTCTGGTGAAATTACACAATTTTATTTCATTTATGTGTCTTTTTATGTCCATTCAGAAACGTGCAACCATACATTCTTCATTCTCCTATTAGATTAATTTACCATATTAACCACCACTTAACCGTTCACCTAAAGATTTCAGCTTTGAGCTTCAAATAGCATTCTGGTCATGTTTGCGTTTAGCGCTCAATGAATAAAGAATACCAGAAATTACTCAAATATCATAAAATACCAACGAGCAGCTGAGATGTCAGCGATCACAACGGTTATTCTCTTTTGAAATGGACCACTAAATAAGATATATATTCAAATGTTCAGAGAACCGAAGGACGAAAATTTCAAGCTCATGAATGATCAGAAACATACAAACATCTGTACGATTCAACTCTGAGGCGATACAAGAGCCCTACAATGACAGATACCTTTGTGTCACGTGTGCTGTTTGTGTGTTGACTCAGCTGTGTGCTACCTTTTAAAGCCTCGTATTTATGCTGTATTGAACTCTTTAGTCTGTTTAGAATTTTTTCTGTACCTGATTTTCATATATGGAAGAGCAACACCACAAACCATAGCTTCAATCACCAGATGGCATCATCACCTCTCTGACGCAGTGTGAAAAACAATTTAACATTATTTTCCACAAAGGTTTATTATAGCACTGTCTTACTGGGTCGCAACACAGTGTAAATATGTTCCTATGTTGTGTTCAAGGTGTATATTTTATCTTGATAATTATCATTGTTTTAACATATGAAGTGAAATCAACGTCTTCCCTTAGGACCATAAATTTTTGCAAATAATCCACCCTGATAAAAATGTTTCGGGCTGATATTTATAGTTCACTTGTGTGCTTGTCTGTGCATCAAAACAACATGCAAAGATGTTATTATGGACACAATAGGCTGAGGATCCATTACACATTGTAAGTGTTTATCCAGCGCTGACAGCTCTCAGAGTCCCTGATGCTCAAGTGTCTGGAAGCCTTTCTTCTTCTTTTGATGGACTGGGTCTATACAGCCCACTCCATGTTTGCCGTATCTGCCATATGGTGTCTTGGTACAAGAAAGGAGCTCACTCGAAACTGCATGTTTAGCCTGTCACATGTGAAGAAAAAAGCACAAATTTCCCATTAAAACCAAGCTCTTGTATTTTCATATACACAAAGAGTGCACGGTAAATAGATGGGTAGTGCACTCATTTTACCCTGAGGTGGCAAAAATAGAAAAATGTGCATGTGCACAGAGATGCTTAACTGTATCAATACCACAGTGTACATTTACTCTAAAATTCCTGCATTCATAATGTGAAAGTACAGAAGTGTTATCAGCATAATTTATCAAAGTATCAGTGTAAAGGAGCATTATAACAATAAATGTGTTGGTGTACTTTAAAGTATTCAACAATGGGATAAGAGTTACTGCTATGTGTGTAATCAAAATACATTTTCGAATGCTTTCTTACCTAAATTGTCTGTTTTGAGGAGACACGTGTCTCACTAAAGGCAGCGGGCAACACCTGTGATCAGTGGTGCAGGTCTGACTTTGAAGACCCGCTTTGTTGTCCCCGTCATGCTGACTAAACCCCTGACCCTGCGGTCCCCGTCTGTCCCCTGCGGCGTATGGAAACGGCACCCTGCAGAGACGAAATATCAGGCATCGCGACATTTCCTTCAGTGGAGCCATCGGCTGCGCGGCTGTTCTCGCGATGACAGAGGCGGTTTAAAAAAAAGTGTCGTAAATCAACAGGTCCTCCTCTGAAGTACCTTCAGCTCTGCCGACTCAGCACAGTCCTCTCAGTGTAACCGTGAAGTCATCCCCTCTTATTGTCCTTCCCTCAGAGTTCATCAATTAGCCTTCTACCACAGATAACATTGACTTAATGAACCGTTACTTTAACTAGAATATTACTTCCCCTTTCCCAAATTAATGAGGCCGCTAATCGTCCTAATTTGCGTCTGAACCCCGGCATTAAGAGTCCTCTCTTTGCTCAGCAGAACCACCTCCGGTAGCTTCGGGTGCGTGAGGATAATTACAGAGTAGACTGCTCCCACCGTCAAGAGGCTCACTGTTCTTGGTGAATGATTAAAAAAATGGAAACGCTCTATTGTTACGAAATTAAGGAGTCTTTAATTAAAACGCGAGAGAGACCCAAGAAGAGGGAGAAACGTCCTCTCAGTGCGTCATTGCGTCATTCTAATCATGTCCACCTGTTGGTCTGATGCTACCTGAAGGATCAGTGAGGGTGGGGCGGAGGGGTCACAAGGACACAGCTCAATGAAACTTGGACAATATTGTAGGTATATAAGTGAAATTCACATGAAAAGCCACACTGCCTTTGTGAATATTACAGTTTTATTTATGAAACTCAAACCTTTGGTCGTTATGGTGATGCTTTAAGGGTCCATGAGCTCAAAATAATTCTCCCGGAAATAAAATGTAATATTGGCTGTGAGTAAAATGGAGACACTGTTCATTTGGTGCACTTCCAATTAATTAATTCCAATGAACTCAGTAAAGCAATCAACAGACTCAGCAGGTCAGGTGACCTTAAAAAATGTTTTTATAAACAGGCAGGCCTGCAACCCAGGATACCAAGAATAAATTAATGATGAATTAATAATTACTTCAGTTTCATTTGAGCATTACTTCGGAGAAATGTCCTATTTCCTCTGTAATTAGTAATAAAATTGACACTTTTTCTCGGGGAACTTACTGGAAAATGATTACAAAATTACACCTCCATAAAACTATCATAAGTTCTGAAGCCTCTGTGGTTTGTATGTTGTAATGCAGTTCTTATAAGCTGCTGTGAAGCGTTGAACAGGTGTACAATGAAACAGAGACACAGCGCTTCAAACTGAAGTCTCAAAAATAGAATTGAATTAATTATAGATTGCCTGGGGCCATGGTTCCACAACTGTGCTTCCCAAGGGGTAATGGAGGAGGTCTGAAGGCATCCCTGGTGGAATGAGGACTGCTTTAATTTCACGATTAGGCCTGCTTCATTTACTAGAAATTAGAACGATGAGACAATGTATTATTATTGGAAGTGCTCTCGCTCGCTCCATTATCATCCCAGGAAAATCCTGCTACACCACATATGCGCTACACACTGTGTGCTGGGGGTTGCTGGTTGGGTTTAGTTGTCTGTGATGCACTCATGCCAGCAACAAGTTATGAAACCATTAGGCCATAAACTGAGTCATGTGGCTGCTGAGGCATTTTGTAAAAGCTAACATCAAGATAGTTTGTTGCTTTTCATTGAGTCTTGTAGTTGACACTACAGCCTACCTGACCATCTCCATTAGTGAAGCACATAAATAATTTCCAGTGGCTGCTGTGTCCTATCATAACATAGAGAGCCCAGGATCCTGTTCCAAGAGGTATCTGGATACATTTAATCCAGAAATCCATCCATGTTCTATTTTGAGTGGGTTCAACGATGTGCTTTCCATGGCGTCATCACAGGTTTTTGAAGAGCCATTGTGAAGCCCTGTGACAGTGGTGCTGCCTGCCACCATCTTGGCAGTGCCAGACTCCCTAAAACTCTTAGCTAATCCAAAAATGAGCGAAGAGGTGGAGTGTGGGTGGAGCTGATGCAAGCTGAACGAAGCATGGCTACTGAAATCTAGCTGCTAGCTGTCACTGAAAACTGCCATGCCCATAATTATACAGAACTTTAAGCCTCAATAATTTAAATGAGTGAGTTACATAAAAATTCTCCTCCAGTTTAGTTGTCATGGAGGGGGAAATTAGCTGTGGAGACCAAAGCTGCTTTTTGTACCAGCCTGTAAACATGTTTATTTCTGCTGTAAAGTTGGGCATTTTGATATGGAGGTCTATGGGGATTGACTCACTTTTGGAGCGAGCCTCAAGTGGCCATTTAAGGAACTGCACTGCACTTTGGCGTTGGCTTCATTCTTCAGATCTGCTTGATTTTATCCTGTAATTTTGCCCAGATAACAAGAGAAACATGTTTATTGAAACAGGACATACTGCACTGGTCACACAAACACCTGAGGGACGGAGGAGCCTTCCCAGAATTTAGGCATTAACAGTGGAGTTGGCTGCATTTTGGCCACAGCGGGAAAAGATATCACTACATGATTTTGGTGCAAAAAGAGATAAATATTTGATTACAGGTTAATAAAACAGCTTGTTTCCAGCTGCTGACATGCTGTTTACTGCTTGCTTCTGTATGCAAAAACACACACTGAGCAGGTTACCTAATTCATTTATTCTCTGTCAGTGATTTAGCTCAAATCTATTCCCGGTTTGCATATTTTTACCATGTAAAGTTCACAACTGTGTAACAATTTTCATGGTGCAAATGTCAGAGTAGTTGTTCCAGCATACCCTTCTCAGATGCTGCTGTTTCTCCTCCATGGATCACTTGTTTACTGCCACTGCTCTTTAGTCTCACTCATCCACAGCGGTGGAAAGTGACTCAAGTACAGTTTCATGTAACTGGACTTGACTGTTTCCATCGCACGCCACTTTAATTACCCATACTACACTACCTTTTTGAATAAATCTCTTTATTTCACAAGATTTAAAGGCCATTTGCGAGAACATCTACAGTAACAATTGAAAATGCTGCTTACACATGAATGTGTGTGTATTAATAGTCCAAAAGCTCCTAAAACGGTCAGTTGCTTTTACTTTTCATGTTTTAAGAAGCATACAATTTACTGATTATATTTTGACTTAAGTAAAATTTTTAAATGTGGTCTTTACTTGTGATAGAGTGTTTTTGCATTGTTGTAAACCGCTCTCACAATAATTATGGCTTTCAGTTATGGTTAACTCCTTAATTTGTGTGTGCACTCATGATGGTGGGGGGTTGATTTATGCATATAAGGGCCCCCAACGAGGCTTGGACCAGCACAGTTGACAGCCATGTTGCCTGGTGGGACGCATCAGTCTCTCTCTCTTGCAGGAGGTCACTAAAGTTGACCTTAGAAATGTTCCTCACACCTCCTCGGCCTCGGCCGCCACTCCCCCGCTCACGCCCTGCACCAGATGGGAAGTGTGGTCGCATTTTTAAAGCCTGTGCGCAGGGTTACAGGCTGTTGCGCTGGCAGTGGGGCTGAAGGAATGAAATATTCATGTAGGAGAAAAAAAAGAAAAAATGAATGGACACCCCGGGACGGAGAGCGTGCCGATTTATTCAACTAAGACCAGGCCTCATTAAACTGCTGGCGGCGAGGCAGGTCACGGTGATTTTCTTTACCAGTGCTCGACCCCGACCATCACACGCACACACACAAAAAGAGGGAGAGGGGCGCTGAATGCCAAATTCATCCAAGTCACCACGATCACATCTCTGATCCCCCACCGGACAGGTCTGCGTCGGTGCTGAAGTGGTTCCTCTGCTGTAATTGATGACCTAATGAGTGATTAGCTCTTGTGTCAGAGCAGTGAGCGTCAGTGTGAACGCTGAGCTGTCGCTGCGCGCGGCATATGGGAGACGTGGGTGACACTGGTGGTGACACAGAGGTGTGTAGCTTGAGTGAGGTGCCAGGGGACAGCAGCTGATAGGCACAGGCGCCTAATTAAAATGCATTTATCTGACTTGATTTGGTCTAACTTAGGAAATAATATCTTAATCTTCTAAAAATGGCGACAAAAACAACAATAACAATAAGGGAAGTTCTTGCATTGTGACTCCTGCATGTTCATGTTTTGATCCTTGTTTCCTGCTGAATGATTTATAAATCGCTCGCAGACAATTTATCAGTTATCGTGGCTCTGCTGTAGACAGGTGTGTCTCCAGCCTTGCCTTCCACCTGTTGGTTTTATTATTCTTCTGCAAATAAACCGCAAAAGATTGTCCACCTTTTACTGTTTGTTTGAGAACAAACCTCAAGGCTGCCAGGCCCCTTAAGGATCAGACCCAATTAAGGAGACAGTTCCTTTGCTCCTGAGAAAGATGTCCAAATTGGTTTTCCATGGAGCTGGGAGCAGAGGTCCATGAACGATGGTGATGATGATAGAGCCTGAATGTCTGTACCAAACTGACTTAATATCCGATGAATTTACCTTATAAATAAATATGAACTTTTAGAACACCTTATAAAAATGCCAAATCAAAAAGGACTGAAAGAAAAAAGGAAAAGTCTGTCGATCCAGTTTTGGCACGCGCATTTTTCCTTTATTTATTTGTAACTTAAATAACTTAAGCCAACAGACATGCAACACAGACTCTGTTGAACAAGTTCATGAGATCAAATTTTTCTTAACACGTAAGCCACGCTCTTAAATGATTAATTCGTCGGGCTCCCCTCTGTGTGAGGATAATAACAGTGTCGTGATTGAGTTACAATGCACAATAGGGGTAAAAAAGTGGAGCTTTGTCTAATTGTTCCTTGGCGGGGTCAGGGGGGATTGCGCGATTGGCTGCTGCCTCCTGAGGCTGCAGGGCTGTCAGAGCTGCTGGAGCTCTGGGAGTGACACCAAGGTGACCAAGGGGAGGCTGTATAAAATGCTGGCGCAGTGCAAACCACTCCAGAGACATCAGCCAGAGTCTTCTGTGTGACCTTTCCCTGCCGCGCACGACCAAAGGCCATCACAGTGATGACTGCAAAAGCAGAGCTTTCAAGTTGGCCGGAGTACCCAGAGGATTTCACCCTGCTGCAGCAACGTAACCTGGCCCACATCAACACCAAGACCTGGGTTTCTTCAAATTCCCTCCATGCGTTCGCCAGGAGGGACGTGCACGGAGCTGCGGACGCAGGCATCTCACTGGACAAACTTGCGCCAGTGAGTCCTGACTGCGTGTCCGCTACGGGCATCGCAGCGATAGGCTCTGACAAGGCAGCAGAGGGAGACAAGACGAGCCGCTTTGCTCCCCAGAGGCACAGGCGCGTCGCAGCCAACGCCAGGGAGAGGAGGAGGATGCACGGCCTGAACAAAGCGTTTGACGAGCTGAGGAGCGTCATCCCCTCCCTGGAAAACGAGAGAAAGTTATCCAAGTATGACACCCTTCAGATGGCGCAGATTTACATCACTGAGCTGTCGGAGCTCCTGGCCGGTGTGGTTCACCCGGAGCGCAGGAGTCCGCGTCCAGGCTCCGCGGACAAGACCGCCAAGAGGAGCCTGATCAACCCTCTCCGGCCAGCCGCCCCTGGGTCGCCCTCTAACCCGCTGACCGGAGAACAGCGGGACCCCTGCGCCTCCGTCGGCCACTTTATAATACTTGGACCTACATCTGACTTTGGGTCAAATAAATCAACGACCTCTTCAAGCAGCAGTGATGGGGAATCTTCGCACTTGAGTGACATGGATGAAAGTCTGACTGGAGGACAGTAACAGAAACCCACTGACTCATCACTTTCTCTACTGCAGCATCTGTTATAGAAAGAACCAGGAGAACCAAATATTCCAGCCAGTAGAAATGTTGATCACTCGAGATAGTCCTGTGCTCCTGTCATTTTGAATAGCGTAGAGGTTGCACTGCCAAATGAAAAAGCAGGTAGAAGTCAAAAACATTGACTGAGATCTTGGACTTTTTACTTCCAGGGGCCATGATGAACCTCCAGAGGCCTTCTTAAATGCACTTTATGGCCTGAACCATCACTAAAGACATTCCCAGTGTCATTAGTGACATTTGTCTAAATTAAAAACCGTTATTTTGATATTTATGTATAGCTATTTTATAATGATTGTTTTGCTACAATAAAGATATACTTGAAGAATCAGTGTACTGTATATTTCAAGTTGTTTTTGTGTATTTCTTTTTTTATATTGCCATATACTGAGTAAGCTAGATTTCAACATTTCTAATTTAAATCAGACTGAAAATGCAGTATTTATACCAAACTTGGGTTCTTGGTCTTTCCATACGCCTGAAAAACTGTCAATTTAGAAGGAACTGCACAAACTAAAGCTAATATCAAACATTTTGTGCATCTCACTGAATATAACAAAGGAACATTATTATTAATGTTAATTCCATAATGAAACAGTCCAACAGACAGGCAGTCATTCAGCTTATCAACTAATGCAAATGCCACATTAAATATACTGCAAAATATATTTTCAATAATTCCAGTGAAGTAACAATACTGCTATAAGGAAAAAGTAAGTAAAAGTAAGTAAGTAAAACTCCTGCATTCAAACTTTCTCTCAAGGAACAGTACAAAGCTACTCACACTAAAATAGAATTACAAAAAATTTTAAATTAAAAGCACTCATTATGCAGAATGACCCAGAGTCATTTAGATTATGTTACTGGATTATAATCATTGATGCATTCATGCATAAACATCACTCATGTTGCAGCTGATTGTTTGATTATGTTATGTATTAATAATCTGACTCTGCAAAGTAGCTAAAGCTGTCAAAAATAAATGCTGTTGAGTAAAAAGTAAAATATTTGCCATATTACAGTATCACATAAAACTGAAATACTCAAGTGAAGTACAAGTACCTCAGAATTGCACTTAAGTACAGCACTTTAGTAAATGTTCTTAGCTACATTCCAGCACCGCAGATAAACATACAAACGTCCACGAGCCGAGATCTGAAGCTTAACGTTCAAAGCAGAGGAGGTTTCAAGGAAATAAAGAAGCTAATTATGCTGTATGACAGTCTGTCATGGTTAAAATCGCTCCTTCAAGCCTACTGAGAAAATGTGGGGCTGCCCAGTCCAGAGGGAAGAGGTGGCTGGAACTTTGCCAGGTCCTTGGAAATGATTTCTGCCAGCCTGTGTTTAAAACTGCCAGGGGCCTCTGTGGGGAGAGCCCGGGTAGAGGAGCTGATGGCCTGCTCCATCTCTTTCATGTCATCCACTGCCTGTGCCTGTGTATTGTACCCTGGTTGGATGTAGTTATTCACAGGGGGCTGACGCTGGTGTCGAGGCTTGGGTAGGATGAAGGGAACAGATTGGGGAAGTGTGCAGGGAGGAAGAAGCTGAGGGAAGGGTGACGAAAATGGCTGCAGCCGGGGGTTTAAGGGAGAATCAACTATCTTCACATCTGCATAGATGCACTCTGAATCACCACGTGTCTCAGGTTTGAGCAGGTCTTTTCTCATAATAGGAGGCGTGGCTTTTCTTAGGTTGTAATAAATGTTGTCCTCAGTGAGATTATCTAGGTTTACAGCCTCCAGGGAATGACACACTTCACCCTCACCTTCCTCTCCCACAGCCTCTTTGCTATAAGAGAGATAAGGTTTGACAGGAGGTAGCTGCTTGATGTCTGGTAGAGAGGCGTATTTAATAGTAGAGTAGTGGTGGGCAGACTCGTCCTCTGCGTCAGCAGAAACATCCGCAGGATTGTGGTAAGGAGGACCGGTGGGCCGGTAGGTTGTGGTTGGGAGGTTAACAGGCGACTGGTCGATGAATGAGCTTCTGTGGACACTGAGTGGCTGCACAGAGGACCTCCTCCTCACAGAGCACTGCTGTAAGATAGTCTGCATGATCTGGAGCCCATGTCTGGACAGGAAGATGAACACTCCTTCTCCTGACTCACAGCGACGGCCTGCTTCAATGCTGAATCCACCCTGCAATCACATCCATTAATGCATTTTGGAGAATATGCTAATTCCCTTCCATGCTGAGCTTTATGAGAAAATGGATTTCACTCTTGTGTCTTTATGATGTAGCCTACAAATGAAGCCACTACCAGCAGCTGGTTATCTTAGCTTAGCATAAAGACTGGAAAGGAGAAAACAGCTGTCCAAAAGCAACAAAATCAACAAGATATGAAACATTACATCTTTTTTGGTTTAATCCAAAAACTGAAATGTGGAAATGATGCGTACACGCACCAGTATCATGTCTGAACACTGCTGGAGCCACCTGCCCGTTAGCTTAGCTTAGCACAAAGACAGTAAACCTGAGAACTAGCTAGCTTCATTCTGTCCAAAGGTAAAACAGTGCCAAGCTAGCTGGTTCCCCATGTTTCCACTCGCTGTGTTAAGCTAAGCTAACTAGCGGCTAGCTTCAAATTTACTGTGCAGCCATGAGAGGGGTATCCATCTTTTCATCTAACTCTCGGCAAGAAAGCCAAGAAGTGTTGTGACCTTTTTCCAAAAGGTCAAACTATTCCTTTAACGATACATGAATGATCTGAGCCGAGTCAGGTTTATTATGACCGTGGCGAGGCAGTTAGAATTCATTTTTGTATCTTTTCCGATTTGGGGGAATTAAGCAATTTACCTCAACCTGTCCAAACTTGCGTAAGAACGTGTATGGCCAGCGGTAGATGATGTGACCAGTATGGATGGCCAGCAGCAGCACAGCCTGTTTCTCTGGGGAGATCAGATACTCTCCAGCCAGCTGGCACCTCCTGGATGCCTCCGTGCTCTGGACAGTCACTTGGTACTGGTTTGGAGGAAGGGTCGGATCTAAACATGAGAAAGCAGCACAGCACACTGAGGATAGCGCAGCATCATTACACATGAAAGTATTAGTTTTTTCATGACCTCCCAAGAGAATAAATTTACACCAAGTATATTCTCACACAGAAAAATGCTGATTCAAAGTTGCCTGCTTTCTACTAATCTCTCCACGTGACTGGGCTGGCTGGATTTTTCAGCAGATGTGTAATCCGTTAGGAAATAAAAGGAAACACATTTATTTAAGCCTGAGCTTGCTGACGCTAATACATTCTGCCGTCCATGTTTGAATAAATTAGTGGCTACTGCTCACACATATTCAAGGTTTCTGCTGATGTCTTGAATTTATGATGCTATGAAATCTAAACTCCACTGCTTTTCCTTTTCTTGATATTTTTCCTTTAATATATTTACCAATATATTTAACATATTTTCCAATTTACTCTGACAACCTTACAAGTGTAATTTCAGTTTCTCACAACTTGAATGTAATTTTTGCAGTTCTGGCTATTATTTCGATCAGTTATGACAACACCAACTGGATTCATCAGGTTAACTGCTGATGTAAGAGCGCTGCAGCATCACTACAACATAGTTTGATGGGACAAAAACACCACCGGTTGTGGCTAAAGCACCACAAATAAAATCACTGTGACAAAACACTCAATACAGATTGAGTCACAGAAAAATAAGAGACATATGCGGACAGACATGAATGAAAGAGCTGGGGGATGTAGCTCTACACCTTTGCCTTCATGCAGTATGTGCGAATCTAAGTAGTCCCCACCTCAATCTCCACCCACCCCTCTGGAATACCGATACCTAGTTACACCTGGCCGGTCTGATACCCCTCTATTCACCGTAGGCCCCCCTGCAAGCTGCTTGGGCTGGATCCTCAGGTATGTTATGTCAGAAACCCTGGCTGTCTGACTTCTTTTTAGGGGCTGAAAATTACTGGGGGTAAGGCTCGAAGGCATGTGTGGCACTCTTTGATTGACTGAAGTGGAAATGCTTAGACATGGTGATGTAGCATATAAAAGACACCATATAGACATGGCACCACCAGTGTACACATTAAGAAAACACTTACACAGAAACAGAACTGTTGTCCTTCACATTTCTCAAAGTGCATATTTATAAACCATGCTGCAAGTGAACGCTGTCTTTCTGATGCAGAAACAGAAATTAAGGAACTGAAAATATAATCAAGGACAAGAATAAAAGACCCTCCTCCGCTCTGCCAAAAAGTCAAACTCCCCTGTCTTTTGCATTAAGACAAATTATGCCATACTTCACCTTTTGTGACCCCCTCTCCCCAACTGATAACTTTGGTACAGTCCCCTAGCAATGGCACCTTTGCATCAATTACCTTTGTGAGTACAGCGTACAGTAGAAAAACTATGCAAATAAGACCCAGAAGACAACAATTGGCTTTGACTGAACTGAAAATTATTTTTGATGGTTTGTGGACTGATCAGCTGTCGTCATTACCGGTTTTCCATGATGAGTAAAGATCATTGTCCTCCATGGTCAAGCCATTTCCTCTCTCGAAACCCCCTTTGTCTGATTCTCCAGGATCCTTCTGTAAACACAGTGGCATGGTAAACACTACATGGAGTGTACACTCTCCTCTTATCACTCTTTATGACTTCAAAGAGGCAAGATGCAAGAAGGAGCATAAGTTGTGCAAGCACGAGAATTAGAGAAGTGAAGTGGCAGAAGTTACAGGTATTGTATTCACTTCCTCATTGTGCTATCTGTCTCTGATTGTGGGTATGTGGGTAAGGTTTATCCCCACCATTCCCAAATGATAACACTAATCCTCATATAAAAAGAAGAGGTGAGAGTTGCACTGATCAAGAGGAGAGATGTCTGATACCTGGAAGGCTAGAAGACAGAGGGCACTCAGCCAGTCCTGGCTCGCTGTGGAGGCCAGGGTGTAGCTGCACTGGATGGTGTTGAGGTTGAAGGCTGTGCACCCTTGGGGGCAAGACTCCTTTGGAGCAGGGCTGACACTGAGGCAGTCACTCAGACGCACCACTTTTCTCTCTGGTGTTTTCTGCCAACCAGCTTTCTTCTGTTCAGTAACAGCGCTGTTGTCAAACACAGTGTAGAGCTCCACCCGTCCCACCCCTGTGGAGCTGGGTTTGAAAAGAACCATCCATATTTTTCGCCATGTTTTCTGTTGAAGATGGCAGAGGTGGAAACAGAAAAGGGGACTGTTTTAAGTGTTTTAGATCTTATGTTACTATGGTATAACATAGTTAAGCCTATAAACTAGAATCTGTTATAATTTAACGTCCGCATTTCTCCCACAGCACATCTGAGAAAAATAGATTCACACATTAGTTTATTAATTATTTTGATGCACTTTTTTTTACAGTGTAAAACAATCATACACTGTAAGTTAGTGACTTGAATTCAAGATGCTTCTCACTGTCTTCAGATGACCACATGAATGACCTCAGTGATGCTACATTTAGTTCATTCATCCTCCAGTCTCTAACAGCCTCTTTGTAGTTTTACGGTCCTATAAAAAGTAAAAATTAAAATATGTTTGTCTGACCCACTTAGACCTACTGGATCATTCACTTCATGCTCCATCAGCTACAGTTTTGTTCTTATTTATTCATTTTATCATTAGTGTTTAAGATCTCTCCTTTTTCTTGCCTTTTTTCTGTTGTCTTTAACATTTCTTCTTGTTTTCTGTTCTTTTCGTGCACACTGTGTTTCATCTGTTCGTGGGCAGCACATCCTGAGTACAGCTGCTGCTATGAAAGACTCCTCCTGGCCAAACTTTCCCAGGTGCTGAAAAAATAGCCCTGTGCCAGTCTGCGGATAATTTAAAGTTTGAAGGGACTTTCACAAACCAAGTCAGTGAGTCACACCTTATATCAGTATATCCTCCAAGAACCAGTATTTTAAGACCTGCATGAATCAAAAAAACATCTTGGGTTGCATTTTTTAACACTTTAGTAGTTTAATATAGTGTAAAAATTAAGTACAGATAATCTAATGAGGGACTTGTGTCAACTCTTTGATGAAACCAAATGAATAGATATAACCAGCCTCAGTTAATATTAATTGATAGTATTTAATATGGGAGAACCAATACCAGATTTTCACCAGTCATAATGATTTTACAGCTGCAGCAGGGTTACAATGAGGTTATGGAGTGGAAAAAGCAGCACTACATGTCCTTAAGTTGACTGTGATTGTGGAAATATTTACGTGGCTCTTCCAGATGTGGTCACACAGAATCATCTCCACGCTGACCTGAACAATACTGCCACCGTTTTACAGCGCTGTCTTCAGGAACATTTGAAAACAAAGGGGGCAAAAAGCTTACGAGAGGTCTTGAATAAGGCAATTTCTTCTATTGTGCAAAAACTTGCTCAGTCTATGCCATCCACAGTGCAACGGTGACAGCCATAACAAATACTGTCTGAAAATGTTACAATCTTTTTTCACTTACATTTAAATAATATGTAGCTTTTCTATTACTGCGTTCAACATTTGTTACCTTTTACTTAATGCCCACAGGTTTTGGGAGAGTACTCTTGGACCCACCTGTATTGTTGATGAATAATTCAGAGTAATAGATGGGTTTTTGGATGCGATAGGCTCCATGTCAGACTGACAATCTCTGAAAAGCATTTGTACTGCCAGTTGAGCCATGCTCATTGACCAAGCAGTTCACGAAAGCAAAAGTGTCATCTAATCATGACCGAGCTGTTCAGTTTCAATACTGACATTAAAAAGCCACAATCTTTTGTGAAATTTCTATCAAACTTACTTTTCCAAACTTGGTCCCCTGGAGGTACAACAGCCCTTCTTTGAAGATGACATCCATGCTTGTAAGGTTTGCCTGTAAATCTTTCACTCTAGCACTTGTTGCTCTGTGGTCGCGATGGAACTACTAAAGAGGATAAAATTAGTTTCGTGTGTCATTAAAATAATAGTTTCCGTGACGTCACCAGCAGCTTTCATTCTGTAGTCAACTACTGTGCGTCTCACAGGGCTAAAATTACTTGCAACTTCAGTGTTGAAATAGAAGACACACATTGTGTGTTTCTGTTGTTTTTTTTTCTTTAGTCAAACTTCCCTTTGCATTTTTCTGCTTGTTTTAGCAACTTCCTCACCATACAAAACCGGTACCACATTTTTTCACTTTGCCAGGAAGAACAAGACGGATCACAAGAAATAGATCAGTTTTATTTACAATTAGAGTATCAAAAGTGTATGTTACAAAGTCTATACACACAGACGTGACACATTTAGGGAAAAACGGGTAAAAAGTCCATCCCCTCAGAAGTCCATTGAACTATGAGCCAGGTAGTCTTTCCGCCCAATGTTGGTGACCTGCTTGGTCTGCATGGCCTCCAACTTCGGACAGTCTGTAATACGATGACCCAGACCACCACAAAATGTACAGCCCCTCTCTCCTGCGAAAAAAGAATCAGGGATGTTAGAGATGGTTCACAAACATTTAAAAAGGAAGCACTAAGTTATTGCAGAGTAAGTGACGAAGAAGCTGAGAAAAAGACATGGTGTGAAGGACTCACCTCCGATGTCCAGCATGGTCTCGTCTCCTGTTTGGAGCACCTGGAGGACTGGAGGAACCTTCTGCTTGGCTTCAACCAGCAGGGCTTTAAGATCCATCAGTACTGACTCATCTATGGGGAAACACATACGCTTACTGTTAACTTACTGTCATTTAACGCCTGCTTTCAACTAAATGCACGAAAACACATCACAAATATTCAGAAAATCACGACTCCTATACAGAACTTAATCAGATTTTTGACTTGATCGGTATTTTTCCTTACCACAGCCTTTATTGATGAATGTAGTAGCAATACCAGTTTTGCCTGATCGTCCTGTTCTTCCAATTCTATGGACTGAAACAAGACAGTGTCAACAACCCATCTTGGGCCAGTTAGGGAGAACTGATGATTACATAATGTGTGTTTATTTTATACACACACGCACATGCACACACTCTGTATATGTATCTGTGTGGGAGTACATGTATATAATAATAAACACATACACACACACACAGAGGATATATATTTGCATCTTCTTACCATAGTTCTCTATCTCCTCAGGCATGTCATAATTTACTACATGCTGTATAGCTGGGAAATCCAGACCCTTAGAGGCAACGTCTGTGGCAACTAAGACATCTTTCTTTCCTTCTTTAAATGCCTCTATGGCTTTTGTTCTTTCCTCTTGGTCTGAAAAACAATCAACAAATATTACAGAAACAGCCTTTTGCAAGACTTCACGAGGGAAGTGTCTATACCTTGGAAATGTTGAGCAAAGTCTGAGGCAGAAACAGCGCAATGTGCAAGCAGGGTGCCATCTGCTGGTGATGATGAGCAACTACAAGAAAGCTGAGGAGCGAGGCCGTGTTGAACGACAGGTGCTCTGAGCTGAACTTGATGTTGGGCTGGACAGTGCGCTAGTAGAGTTCTGCATACCTTTTCCTCCATGGATGGCCACCGCCTCGACTCCTTTCAGCAACAGATACTCATGGATGGCGTCCACGTCAGCCTTCTTCTCAGCGAATATCAGCACCTGTTGATATGAGCACACAATATTTTGTAACATTTGACATGTCTGAGTTGTGTTTTCTTAGTATTATTCATTTTTGTCGTAACATGTAGAAGTACTGACAGGAGGTGGTGTTTTCTGGAGACACTCAAGCAGGTACACCATCTTGGCTTCCTCTTTGACGTATTCCACTTCCTGCACACACACAAGGTATTTATTACTTCCTTCACATGCTTGTAAATTGAGTGTAATGAATTTCCCAGGCTAAGACAGAAAATCTTTCTTTCAGTGAATAATGAACATACCTGGATGACATCCAAGCTGGCAGCTCCGGCCCTGCCCACGTTGATAGTGATGGGTTTGACCAGCGCACTCTTAGCAAAGTTCTGGATCTTCTTGGGCATTGTAGCACTGAAGAGCAGGGTCTGTCTTTGTCCCTAGAAAAACAAATGACATATTCTAGGACTTTTCATGCCTGCACGACACTACTGCACTACATTTTCCACGCTCAGTTTTCTTGACACGACTTCAGTGTGAAAAAAAAAATCAGCTGATTGAGCATGGCAGCTGGAAGATGGACTAACCACTGACTCTGTGGAGCGCTTAGATGATGACGAAATCTGCTGGCTTTGTGAAAAAAGGCTTCTAGTAGTGTTACAGATATACTGTATAATGAAGAATTACTCTGTAAAGGCATGGCCTAGTTTTGCTCTAAATGTAATGGGCAGCAGATTTTAAGGACAAATCAAGTAGAAAAGTTTCCTAAAATACCATCGTAGCTTTTCAGTGAGTCAAAGGAAAAATCAAAGGAAGAATCCAATGACAGCCTGGTGAGGGGTGAATCTGTCCAACCAGATACAGAAGCAATATCGGTTCATGCTTGAGTGTTTCATCTAGTGTGCAGCCTATTTCAAATGATGTCTGAGACAAATATTGTCCAGTTAAGGCTTGCTGGGCTGGCTTTGTAAAACTTGTTGTGTGGCGAAGGGCTTTAATGACCAGGACATAGAAAAATGGACTGCACCGGCTACATGTGGCTGTCATTTGGCGATGACGGCTGCAGAGGAGGACCTCACCTTGAAATATGAGAAGATGGTTCTGATGTCTTCCTCAAAACCCATGTCGATCATCCTATCAGCCTCATCCAGAGCCAAGTAGCGGCAGATGTCCAGACTCACCATCTTCTTCTGCAGCAAATCCATCAGTCTGCCAGGGGTGGCGACCATCATGTGGACGCCACTATAGTGAAGAGGGGATGCAGGTTCAGATGGGAGAGAACTCAAAAAAGCATCTCCTGTTTGCATTTTTAAAAAACATTATTCACGCATAGGTCCTGAGGCAGTCCTGTCAAATGTTTTGCACTATGCATTATGTCTGAAATGTTTGCTGATTTTGCTCCTCTCTGAATGATTTCATGTAGCTGAATCATGCATTTTTTTACTTGACGCTAGTTCAAACTGAAATTCTGGATGAAAGACAAAAACAGATTGTTTTTCATAGAAGTCTTCACTCTTACTTACTGCTTAACTACCTCCATCTGCTCCTTGACAGACATTCCTCCAATGCATAGGGCAGAGCGTAGCTGAGGAGCTCCCTCCTCCTCCAGCAGCTTGCAGTAGTACTCAATGATTCCGTGAGTCTGCCTCGCCAACTCTCGCTGGAGAGAAGGGAGAGGTATTAAAATCAGATGAGCTTACTTGCAGAAAAAGTGAGGCTGCTTGCAGTAAAGGCCATCTGTCTGAAGTGCAAACAGCAAGAAATGCTGTATAATTATTTGTGCCTTTCACCGTCACACACAGTTTAAAACTGATTCAAAGTTTGAAGGGATTTGCAGTATGAGCAAATGTAATTAGCTACTAGCATCTCAACACTGTATTTTTTGTAGCTACAAAGCAACCTCTCGACAGTATTCAAAGCTGTGTCATCAATATAATAGGTTAATCTTGTATGTCTTACTGAGGGACAGATGATGAGTCCATATGGTCCCTCTCTCTTAAAGAATGGCAGCCGTTTCTCCTGCTCCAGGGAAAACATGATGATGGGCAGAGTGAAGACCAAAGTCTTTCCAGAGCCAGTGAAGGCTATGCCAATCATGTCTCGACCTGACAGACTACAGACAAACACCGTCACTTTATCACAGCTTACATGCACTTAACATACGCTTCATATTTTACCATCTGTTTGTACAGTATACGTCCATTTACCGTACTTACACTGTAGGGATTCCTTGAATTTGAATCGGCGTGGGATGCACAATGCCCTTCTTTTTCAAACCCTTTAGAATTGCTGCAAAAACAATAAACAAATTTGTTGGCAGTTATCAATCACGTTGGACCAGTTAAGACAGTTCGTACAGACAGACAATCTGTTTTTCATGTGTGTGAGAGCGTATGCTGTAACCTGGTGGAAACTTCATCTCCCTGAAGCTTTTGATTGGAGGAGGGATGCCGTCTCCATCGACCAGGATGTGAAACTTCTTCCTGACGCGCTCATGTCGGGTGTCCGGCATATTCAGGATGTAGCGTGGTGCCTTCCAGCTATAAAGACCACCCAGGTTAAAATAAAAGTAAACAACGTCTCATGCAGAAGTCACTGATCAAGAACGTACCTTGTTTTTATGGGATCATCATATATGATGCCTTTGGCCATTTCCTTCACAGACATCAAAGCTGACAGAGGAGAGAGAATTAGTTTAACATCTGTTTTAACATATATAACTTCAGCAAAGTAAACCTGATATTTGAAGGAACCTGACAGCATTATCATTTACCTCTGCCCTCTGCAACACTCTCAAGAATCTTCTCTTCCTCTTTCAGCTGCTTCTCCTTGGCGGACTCCTTACGGGCTGTAGATAGAAAAGAATAAAGTTGGTGGGATATCACAGAACCATTTTGGTTCATGTTTAATGAGCACTATGATAACAGTATGAGAGTTGTAGTGTGAAAAGAAGTTAATCACAGTCCAGGGTGGGTCGTGGTTGAACTGATACCTTCTGCTTTTTCCTTGAGATGCTGATGCTGGTCGAGGAGACTGATATTGGAGCGTGGACCGAGACCTTCGTCCTCATCCCTCTGCTCCTCCCCACTGTCCTTCTGCTCCTCATCCACTGCTTTTCCTCGCAGACGTAACATCTTTTGTAGCTGTGAGGGACACACGTTAAAGAAATGTTTTCAGTTTGAAAATGTGGAAACTGGATGCTTTGTTGTTACACATTTAGAAAATCAAAATTCGATTAGAGATGTGCAGATCACACTTCCATTCTCCTGATACTGAATGCTATTTTGTTCCAAAATTTAAATTCTAGACAGCTCATTGTGTGGAAACTTAGTGGGACTGTTTATATGTAAAGTAACATGAGGCCTGGGATTGCTTTGGTGCTGAAAACAGAGTCTGCAGGTTGCCTTGGCTGAAAAATGGAGCAAAACTTAATTTCATAATGACACTGACGAAAAACCTGCATTCAATGCAGAACAGTCACGTCTGGCCAACATCCTGGATCCGCTTTCTTGGGCTTTAGCTCTAACAATGAACATCTTATTTCGAAAGTGTCAAATAGGACAGTGGACTATAACTTACCATTTGCTGTTTTCTTATTTTGACTGGAACATAAGGAACATAGTCATCATCCTCCGATCCCTCTGAGCCAGACTGCTCATCCTCCCCATGGGATCTCTGTACAAACACATTACCATTATCAGTAGTGTTACCTCTTGAGCAGTATTACCTTGTTTTTCTCCTCTACAGAGAGTACTGAGCCCCACATTCAACCAGAATAGCCTTCAAACACAAACACACCAGGTCCAAACACAAGTACAACGAGTCTTTGATGCCTCTTTAACACACTAACACACACACACACACACACACACACACACACACACACACACACACACACACACACACACACACACACACACACACTGCAAGGTGTCCATGTCCACCTCTGGGGAGTCAAATTGGCAGAGAATCCATTCAGACTACCTGCGTTTTCAGTAAAATATCGATATTTGGCACCAGTGTATCGATAACATATAGATTATACAATATATTCCTGTACTGATGTTTTGTCCCACCCCTACATTTCAGTGGTATTTATTGAATATGACTGTATGTGCCGGAATGTGCTACATGGATACACATTTACAGGTATAGAAATGATATCTTGACACAGATATACTAGATGTTTGAACAAACACACTTTATAGCGGATATCAACTGTTAACGTCATGTACTCAGTTTAAATATGTAGGCAAGAGGGATAATGGCTTCCTTCCATTGAGTGCTTATGACTGAACGATAGCTGATCGCTGGAAAAACCTCAAAATAGCTACAGTAGCTTTGAAGAGTAAATAAAAATGTGAAGCGTTACGGAGCTCTGTTCAGCAGCCCTGCTTTCAACTTAAGGATGTTATTTGTGATCTGAAAACTCACAGAAGTACATCCCTGTTTACTTAACTGATACAAATGCAGGTTTGTATATCCTGAGCTGACTTCTGTGTCACTATGAACGTTACAATTACGTATTAACGGTGGACGTTGCGGCACTGCTAGTTGATCGTGTAGCTTTACTAAACACAATGCACATACTTTCATAAAATCTATTTTAAAACGGTATATTATTCAAAAACTTAAGTTATTCAGCAGCGTGTTCCAATGTTTTTAACAGCGTAAATGATAGAAAAATGTATGTCAGACGTACGCTAATGCTTGGCTAACTAGCTAGCTTTAGCTAACGTTACCTCGTGTAACCTCTTCATATCACATACGACAGAGTAGTCTTAACTTACCTTTTTAGGTCGATTTTCGGTCTCCATTTTATTTATGAATTCGGTGACGTTCTCTATGTACAGCAACCAAAGAATTATTGACCAAATACCCGGCACACAGTTCAATAAATATAGCTACTCAGCATGTTTACACAACGCAGGAAGCTTTGATACTGTACGGAGCGCTAGAGGGGTCAAACCTTATCAGAGGCTGCGCGCAAACATTTCAAAGCGGCTCAGTGTGGTGTCGGGGAAGCAGGGGTCGTGCAAAAGATATTTCATGGCAACCAAACAAAAAAGATAAACGTAGAAAGCAAACACCACACTTTATTTTTTTTTTTCAAAACTGTATTGTTTTTAATCTTTCTGAACGAAAGATTTTTCACAGTATCAAAAGTGAATTTTAAAAAAAAGAAACAAGCCAACATACACTTGGCTGTTATTGATATAGTATAAATCTACATTCGAAACATTAAGATAATCTTCTCTAATTGAATATAACCTGGAAAGCATCAGAGATGTTATATGAAAACAAAATCTCAGCACATATTCAAGAAAGAAATTACCATCTCAATGAAAGCCATCAACTAAAACAAGTTACTGGTGTAACTCTCAAGGCCCTTGTCTCAAAGGTATCACTGATATTTCTCATCAAAAGATTATCAAGACTTGGACTTAAGATTCAGAGGTACAAGGTGCCACACCAAGGTATCACAGTACAGGGAAAAAAAGAGTAGTATGGTTGAAAATATATCTCACACACACAACCCCCAGACACGCATGACAAAGGCTCAAAAGGGCCAAAAATAATCACTCAGTATGTACACGCATTGAAATTAACTGCGTCAAACAATGTGTGATGGTTCCAACGTTAAAATGAACATTGCACACTGGTGTACCTGTCACTGCTGGGATATGGGAGATAAAATAACAGTTAAGGAGTGAGAAAACCATGGTCAAGGACTCTCTACTACAGATGGCAGAGTGTATGATGGATATCACTATAAAAGAGATAATCGCTCAAGATTAACACCAAGGTAGGATTGACACTGAAGCAACAGACACATGTAACTTTGCCCAATACAGGACTGGGGACAGTATTTAGTTTTCTGCTCTACACATCATGCATGGGAAAGTATTTGCTTGGGTACTTAATTGATTTATAATTTTTTTCTTTTCAAATGCAGTCTGTGAGCCGAGTGTTATACACTGTAATTGATAGTGATATATGATCTCATACAAAAAGAACAACAGTGGAGCAGGTATGTCATCAAGTGTTTGTTTCAGTTTTCTGTCACTGATTGCTAAATTATTTGATGATCACAAACTTAAGTGTTCCAAGTGTCATAATCACCGAATGTGCTGCAGTCTGCTTGAGTAAAATCAATTTGTTGCCACTGTTGCTCCCTGCAGAGGTGGCGGGTGCAAATGTTTCTCCATAATATCAGGTCAAAATGTCACCTCGTTGTCCTTTTTGACACTCGTAGTTTAAGACAAATGGCCTCTGGTGTCTACTGAGACTGGTCATGGGCAGGAAACTAGCAATGCTAAAATGTAAAAAGGGTGATGAGCACCAAATTGAACTGATGGGAATTCATAAGTTTAACAACGTTAAAATGTCTCAGATTTGTGATAAAAACATTTATTTCATGTAAGGTAACTGTTTACATACTACATACGTAAGCACATGGATGCAGTGGATTCAACAGACTTTTTTCCATTTTTGCATCTGTTATTTAGTGAACATTGCAATAATAGCAAAGGGTAGAGTTGGCCTTGAGAATGATCCCTGGCTTGTCAGCCACACGTTACGTTTCAGTCTTCTGAATGGAGAGTATGAGTTTGAACAAGGTCCCTTGGCTTAGTAAGGAAGAGAAGAAAACAGGGAATGAGAGAAGGCCTCAGGCCAAATAGGGCTCTACTGAAAGAGTTTGTGGTATGGAGTTTCTTTTTTTCTGGCACTCATCCAAGTTATTGAGCTGCATTGGAAGGAACCTTTTTGAGGCTGAAGTTGGACCAATTCACTGCTACCTTCTGGCGAGTTTGCTTTGCAGAATCAAGGCAAAACCTGGAGAAAACAAAGAGAGATGAAGAAGAGAAGACGGATAAGGCCCAGGTTTAGTGCTGTGGTTAATCAATATAATTATTCAGTATTTCTATCAATGAACACAACAGTTTAGTTTATCCTGACAGACTACCTTTTGAAGTATTCCACTTCCCGATCAATCTCATCCATTTCTGTTGGATCCACATCTTTAGGGAGAAATACATCATCTAGGGAATAACAATGAAGATTCACACATTAGCGAAAAACATAACAAAGAAGAAACTATTCAAACGTTGCATATAGAGTTAAAGATAGTTTATTGTACCGATAGCACTGCTGGATTTTTCCCCCTTGTTCTTGTTCTTCTTATTTTTTCCCTTGGGTTGCTGCTGTTGCTGTCCATTTGCTGAAATGTTGGGGTGAGCTTTGCTTTCCGATTCCTGCTCAGACCGACCTCGCATTTCTGTGTCACTTTTGCCCCTTTGTGTGTTCGAGAGGGCACCGTTTGCTCCATTTGCTGTATGTTTGGACGATCTGCCCTCCTCGGGTTTCTTAGGCCCATTTCTCTGGTTTTCCGCACAGTGCTGGGGCTGTTTATTCCCAGCTTTTGAGCCATTAGAAGCCATTTCTTTAGACTCACTGGTTTTCTGTGTTTCATTCCCGCAGGCAGCTTTGGTTGGTTTGATGGAATTTTGCTCTGACAAAGGTTGCTCCTGTCTCTGCTGCTGCTGCTGCTGCTGCTTTTTATTCTTCTTTGACTTTGCACCACCGTTCCCAGCTGTTGTGTTCTTGGGATCGGGGATGTCCTCCTTCGATTTAGCTGTAGCTTGGGCTGGCACCTGTGGCAAACCATCAGATCCAGAGGAAGTGCATCTTTCTGGGGACCGAACCCTGATGAGTTTTGAGAGACTGGGGGTAGTGTGCAACCGCTGGATGTCCTTGGACCCAGCAGGGACCCCTGATCCCGTGGTGATGTTATTAGGGGATGACACAGTGGTTGTGTCCTCCCATCCATTAACCAGGTCCAGGTGGCTCTTAAAGGTTCCCAGTGAAAGAGGGGCCAGGTCAAGGTCTATCTGCTGCAGGTCAGAGGAACCATTGAGATGGGACAGTAAATGGTTTCCCTCCAACGTGGCTGCCTTCTTTGGGAAGTCATTGACGTCCAGATTGAGGTCGTACATGCTAAATGAGGCCCGGATTGAGTCTTTGATGGTGTTCTTAATCTCTTCCAGTCGACTGGTGAGGAAACTGTTGACGCGCTCAAGTTCCAGCTGAGGCCAGTCAAGCAACCGACTGGCTTCTGAGCCATCAGGGAGGGGCTCATCGACAGGCTCTGATGGATTGGAGTGGGGGTCACTGCCTGCAGCACCCATGTTGCCCTGTTGAGCTTTTTCCTGAAACAGTAATATACATGCTTGAGAGAGTGAACAGGTACACACAAAATGTGACATTTGAGATAACACATTAATCAGGCTGTGTGCTGAACATTCATACTTTCTGAATATTGACCAACGTGTATCTATAGCAACAAGTATCAAAAGTACTGCAGTTTGTCATCAAATGTCTGGTTGGATTTGTAATCTTGTTAAAGCATTCTTCAATTACACTGTGCTCCAAATTATTATGCAAGTGACAGTTCACAGATGAAAGCCATGCTACACTGGATGGTCCAGACGGATGGAGTTCTGCATGGTTAGTTAATGGCCCTGCTACTCCAACAAGGCTGCGACCGTCAGCAAGGAGGTGGCAGAGTGATGGTTTGGCCCTGAAGGTATTAAAATGACCTCTGTTCCCTACTGACCATTTCCTGCCATGGTATAAAATTAAGATTTTTTTAATCATGCCTTCCGTAACAAAATTATTTTCATGCAAGGCCACAAACCATCCCATGATGCAAAAAACACCACTGACTGCTTGGTTACTCATCATCCCATGACCTTGACCCAACTGAGGACCAGGGGAGCATGCTCAAAATGAAGAAGAATGAAGCAGCAGTATTCCTCAAAACAGCAGCTCTGCGAAGCAATACTGACATCTTCAAATGAAATACAGGCAGAAACTGTACGTACAGTGACAAGATCAAAGGATGAGATCATATCTGGCTTGATCTGTAAATGTTATTTAAACTGCTATTCGTTATGACCTGTTGAATGTTTTCAAACTCTCTTAACAATTTGGAACAATGTATTTTGAGTTGTTTTCAAAACAGAAAAAAAAAAAAGCTTATGTCATCATCAGTAGCTTTGCTTGTAATAACAGCCACATTATAATGTAACTGTTGACTATGAAAATAACACAAATGTATTGACGTTCTGGAAAAACAGCATGTGCGTAATCACTGGGAACAGTGTAGGCAGATGCTGGTTTAAGTGATAGCTGTTCAGATTTTCATGACATCAAACCCAGTTTTAACAATTATGGTCTGCGGGTTCAATAATTTACATTATGCAATTACCTCTTTATAAAGTAGCCTTCATTAGTGGTGGAGTCTGTCATTCCATTCATGAGGGACTCACAGGAAATGATGCATTCATGTAATCCAGCATTAGTTTGTCATTTCATCAGCCTCACTCTTTACTGTTCACTCCCCAAACGTCATGTCAGAGCTGCACTAAGTTGATTCTAATGCAAACCCAATATGTTGAAATTGCAATGATTGTATATTTACATTTAAAGTTTGCCAATTTTAGTCTATTTCAGCAAAGTTCTCTTAGAGGTGCTTGTGTTATATATGTTAATATTACTAAGTGACATATCAAAAAGCGGCACGGTGGCGCAAGCAGGTAGTGCGCGTGCCTCACAGCAAGAAGGTTGCTGGTTCGATCCCCGGACGGGGCCTTTCTATGTCAAGTTTGCATGTTCTTCCCGTGCATGCGTGGGTTCTCTCAGGGCACTCCGGCTTCCTCCCACAGACCAAAAACATGCTCATTAGGTTGATTGGTGACTCTAAATTGCCCCTAGGTATGAGTGTGAATGGTTGCCCTGCAATCGTCTGGCGACCGGTTCAGGGTGTACCCCGCCTCTCGCCCGTTGAAGCTGGGACAGGCTCAGCCCCCCCCCCCCCCCCCCCCCCCCAACCCTGAAAGGGATAGGTGGTATAGAAGATGGATAGATGGACATATCAAAAAACATTCTGAAAACAATACCCAGCCTGACACATAATACATAAGCAAATTAAAAGAAAAGAAATAAATAAAAAGGGAACAATCAAACACATTCTTTTTAAAGTTACCACACCTTCTTCTTTTGTTTGTGTCGCGCCCTTTTGGCAGCCTTGGCACTGTTGACGGGTTTGGGCTCAGAACTGTTTATGAAGTCTAGCAGCTCGTCTACATCTCGGTTGTCAATGGCACCGGCCACTGTCAGTTCTGAGTCTTGACGCTGAGGCAGCTCCTCTTTACGGCGGGTCAGACGTGAGCGGAGCTTCTCACGAATCTCTGCGTAGTTACGGCTTGTTGGTGCAGCTGGAGGCTGTGATCATAAATACATTACAATATCTTTTTATGGTGTCAACGTTTCAGAAATGTTCAACAAGTATGTGATGGTAAAGGGATCTCTGAACGACTACTTAAAAAGAAGATAGCAACACAATATTTCAAAGTACCGCATTGTGTCCAAAGAACTCGCAGTAGCAGCAGTCGCAGTACTTCCCGTCCTTCTGGTTGGTGGAAGACGAGGCACAAGAGCTCCTCTCAGAGCTGCTGTCTTCATCCTCCCCTTCCTCCAGCTCAGACGAAGGATGACACAATGTCCCATTAGTCATTTTGTGCCCCTTACATGCTTGGTCCCTACAAACATAAATAAATGAATGAAACAATAAAAACATGACATTAACCATCAGAAGGCAGTTGCATTTTCAACCAATGCAGCCAAGAAAGTGATTTCTTAATTCCCATATTCAACAAAAACAACAGTGAGATGGTGACGCTAACCTGCAGGCCCCAGCAGTCAGATGGCCTACATTTGAAGTGGCCACCGTTCCTGCACTGTGTCCATTACAGGGGTGGTTACAGCCCATGATAGACGTGCCCAGTTTGCTGTGTTGCGTGTTCACGGCAGGAATGTGGGAGTTTTTGCACGGGCTGGGCTTATGGACAGACGTTGGGCTATCTGGACCGGGAGAGTTGAGTTTGGTTGTAGGGCCGTGGAGGTTTGGTACCAGTGGGGAGAAGGGAGTGTGGGCTGCCACCCCAGAGCCAGACGAGGAGGTTACATGGCCGTGCTGCCCAGAGTTCGGCTTTGGGGGAAGGAGTGAGGAATGCTGGGAAGACAGGCCAGTGGGACTGTTGGGGGGTACCGACAAGTCTGTGTGTTGATGGTGGTCACTGGGGTGGAAGGCTTCACCTGGACAATGAAAAACGTGAATAAAAATGACCAATAGTTCAAAAACACTGAATCGGCTGATATTAGTCCACTTTCCTGTAGATTAACAAAGTTTAGATTAGATTGTATAAACTGCTACTGAACCATAGGAGTGAAAGGAAATATTACCTGGTGGCGTTGGTCGACGGCACATGGTCTTGAAGTGCTTGGGAGTGGTCTTACAAAGGTCCGCTGAGGTAGACAGGGGGTTCCCAGCAGATGATCCACTGGAATTCTGGGACGACGGGTGACTGTAGGGGCAGACTTTGGCGCCCGACGTTTTAGCAGATTTCCCAGGCGCTTCATGAAGTCCTCTTTTCTCATGACAAGCCGACCCTGCTGGTACACCTGGAGAGGGGAAAAAGGTTGAATTTTAAAAAGGGAATTGTTACGACAATATGTCAGAGTTATGCTTTCCACTAACAAACATTCTTACTGTCCATGTGACAAAAACATCATAACGTCTAATTCACCACTCACTATTTGGACTGTAGTTTGTTTTGTAAAAATAATTCCTGCTATTTGGAGGCGCGTTCTGGCATGTTTAACTGTCCAATGTCTCACTGCATTGAGAAAGAAACCAGCATTACAAGACACTTCAGCCCTGAAGTATTAAGTCCCTCTTTGGCATCCAAAATAAAATGAAAAAGTATACCTACAACATTTGAATTATTAAACACGCTCATTTCTGTGGTAATAAAAAAAGGCTTGATCTCTTACTGGCAATTATCCAGTAGAAGTTGATACAAGTCACTGTGACTGCCCACTTAAATGTTTGCTATGATATGTAATGGAGTACGTAAAGTAGCTCAGTTCCCATCCAACTTAACACACAAACTCACACAAACTCTCTAAATTCAAATATACCATTATGAATGCAACTCAATGCAGCAAGGGCACAGTTGCACTCACTGAGCACTACTTTCACTTACCCTACTTTAAATGCCATTTTGCAACATGGTCCATTCGAGCATTTGCTAAACTAGAAATACTACCACAGTTACGCACCAGGTAATGTCTACAAAGTGGTTTGTTGGGAGCTTAGAACCAGGAAGAAAACAGACAAAAGCAAAGATCATAGCAGTCTGAAATGCTGTGCTTCCCATTTTATAAACAGCTGCCAGAACAAACATGCCTCTCTTTCACATTCAATTCTCCTCTTATGATACATTTTTCTGGTATCTCTGTTATGGCTAGAAAAGCTTAATGCCAGGTAGAACACCTGAGTTACTCTGTAGCACAGTTCTATTAAACCACTGAGCAGTCAAGGGACAAAGTGATAAATAACTGAAACTTTAACTGAAGTTGTTTTTGTCTGTTACCTGTAATGTCTCACTATGTGTTGAAAAACACTGGGCTGAGATACATCATGATTAGATTTCAATTTATCGTTCTATGATCTGATTACAAAACAATGCTTGATGCAACTGAACACTCAGCTTTCAATTCCACAATTTTCTTTCTGTACGACAACAATCCTAACTGGATCATCCGTTTCTATCCACCATCAAAGTCAGGCATTTGATTCCATTTTCAATTATTAATTGACGGCTAAGGGTACAGCTGCTTCTCTGAATGTCATCGTGACAGTATGTTGTACCCTTGCTCAAATATGTGCAAATTTGAGCAAATCTTCTGAGCATCCTTTGTGATAAAACTCGTAACAGACAGTGATATGTTAATATCACTGTCCATATGTTACGTGGAAACTTTGAATGTGTAATGTGATTTTGCATGTTAGTTGTACATCATAAGTATATAATATGTAATAATGTGAAGCAATTTACATGTATTAATCTCTTCATATTGCCAACATGTTAACAGATTGTAATATAAATTAAAACAGATGTTCACTGACTCTCTCAGTTGCCTCTTACAGCCCGTGGATTGATTTCTACCTAGAGAACTCGGAAAAATTCAAAGGATCTGACCTCATGCGCCTCCCAAGTACCTCTATTTTTGTAACAATTCACATGGTTTTCTTGATATTAAAAAAAATGGTGACCAAAGCCATATTCTCTGATTCAGTCAATCATCTTCATTGGAAATTGTGTTATTTTTAAATGTACCTGCACCATCTGAGCGCACTTTGTCGTTTTGACAACAAGCTTATCTTAAAACATTATTCCACTTTTCATAATGCTGAGCTCTAAGGAAACTCAAAAAGCAGAGCACTGTAAGTTTCTACAAGACACCTCTTTGTTCTTCTGAAACGTAGCAGACTAACACCACAACAAAGTGACTAAAAATGTATCACACCTTTATTGCTAAGTAAGTAAGCTAACCAGTTTAGCTGTGATTCTAACCCTAATTTGTCACACGAAACTGAAGCTTGCAACACAACCTGCAATTTAGGTTTGTGATGATTTTAGTGACTGCTTTCACTGTCATCAAATGTTTTCTGCAGCTGTCTTTTGCCCTGTGATGACAGACCTTGCTGTGAGTGTGAAGAAGTGTTGTGGTTGCAGTGTTCCCCTCCGTTGGTGTGGGCAGAGTTCCAGAGACCTGACAGTTTGTGGGCTGACAGGAAGGAACTTGGGTCCCAATCCACAGTACTTTGCTCCGGGTAACCGTTCCCACAGCTCTGGGACTTACAGGAGGAAGAGTGTGACAATGGTACCTGAATTAAAAAAGAAAACAACAAAACCCACTTGGTTAATCACAGGGCTGTCTACATAGGCTTTTGGCACCAGTGGCACCACGTAACAACCAATATCAGCTGTAACACATTAAAGTATGTGCGACAAGACAAGCAAAAACACCTTAAAATGTATTAATCAGTCTTAAGCAAACAAAACAAACAAACCCACCGCAACTCTGCAGTGGACTGTTCAGCAGCAACCACCCTTGGTTGCTTTTTTAACGTTTGCAAGTTTTAGACAAATATCAACAAAACATCTTGTCTGAACACTATTTTCATCTGCAGTCGAGCTTCAGTATGATGATACAATAAGTCTTCAAAATTGCACTCTGTGTAAAGTAAGAAAAAGTAATTGCGGCTGCCTCACACATGCCACAGAGACACAAATACAAAGTTCCTTCTGAAGAGACAAACAGTAGACTACACATTCAAACTTATTAAATCCAGGGTGACATTTAGACAGATTTATGTAATGAGTAAGCTCATGCAAATGCAACGCCCTGTGTGATGACTAGAGATGAGATTACCTCAGTGAAATGAAGCGAACACAGTTTAACTAAAAAGCAGTAAAAAGAAGTTGTGAAAGGGATCAAGACATATGACCTAAATCAGTCCCCTTTTATTTACCGGCGTTGGCTGTTCCTGGGTGCTCCGCCTCTCCTCCTCTTCCACACTCTTGCAGCAGCTCTGACAGATCCACAGAGGCACCTCTCCCAGCAGGGACTGAGACAGCGAGGGCACCGCATCAGCAAGCTTACGACCCGGCGCCTCCCGCAATAAGGCCTGGGAGAGTGCAGGCACGGCATCAGCCAGCTTGGTCCCATGGCCCCCAGGGAGTCCGTTTACGGAGCTCGCTCCCCAGTCCTTAAATTCACGGTGGCACAGGAGGCAGCAGGTGTGCATAGGCTAGGTAGAAAAAGAGAGGATAAAGAGGTCAAGTATAGGCCTGTGATTACCAGTCAAATTGTGATCAGTGGCACAATTTTGTTAAAGGAAAAAAAAAAAAGCAACAGAAAAGGGCCAGGTCAGATCAATCAAACAAACAGATGACTTCAGTACTTATAATTTTATGTGTGTGCATAACCTAGGTTGCTGATTTATTAGGTACACCTAGCTAAAGTGAATGCAGTCTAGTACAAATGTGACGCAAAACTTCCCCTTGTTAATAAGACGGAACACCTCTCTAAAACAGTCTCACCAAAATTGGACACTACAGTGTTCACAAAGGTGGTTTTATTGCAGGGCAGTGAGATGATATTCATTTTACTTTGATGTGCCAAAAAGACTGGCTTAGATAGAGAGATAGGTGTTTCTGAGTATGGCATAATCCATTTGATAGAGCAATAAATATCATGTTTTAGAGCTAAACAGGTTATTCACTGTTACTTAGGACAATTCTGCAAAAAAACTGAACATTTTTCATTTATTTTTGAAGTTCCAGTTATGAGACGTGTCTAGACGGGCATCTTGCACGTGTGGTATAGAGTGTTATAAGTCAAAGCGAGCAGCAGTCGTGCAGGTAGTGCAGCTCAGAGGTCAGATGTAAGGTTAGCTAGCTGCAGAGGCGACAGGGGTCCAGCCGTGCAGCAGATACCTTCAACTTAGACAACGTTACTGACTCCGATTTAGCTAGGCACCACTGGCTGATACCTACATGCACTGAAACTTTTTACCACAAACGCTAGCTCCTGTCACACCACGATGGAAGAGTGTGATACAGTGATGAAGAGAAATAGCATAGGTAGACTCAAATAAACAACTCAAACCATGTCTGAGATTTAGCTACCCTAATTATAAATCCGTTATCTCTTTCAGCTAACCAGCTAATTAGCTAGTAGCTGGCTAGCCACCGCTGGCTAAGTGGTTCCTGTGGATGGGTTCAAGTGTAGGCAGTAAGCACGTTTGCAGCACGCTAGCTGGAGATGGCAGCCCGGCTAGCCTTCTAGCTAAGGTTAGCGGGGCGGATGAAGAGTTGTAAACGCTGGAAATGGGACGACCTGTCTGAGGCACAATGTCACCTGTCCGGCAGAGGAGATGGGCTGCAATGCTAGCCACCCTGCCTCAAAGCCGCCTGTTCTGCTCGCTAAGTTGAGCGTATAATTTATTTAATTACACATCAAACGACGTGAGAGCTCTACGTCCACTTCTACAACATCAAGATTAAAATAGCTTTCAACCACACAGCGGATGCATATAACTTTGCACCTCTGCAGGATCTGGCTACAAAAAATAAAAGCACAATGGAGGATGCTTGGATTGCCAGAGAGGTGCTAGCTCAGAGGCTAGCTAGCCTATTTTAAAAACAGCGATTGGCTTGCTGCTAGCTAACCTACCTGGTTCGCCCTGGTAGTGGCCAGCCTATCCAGCCCAGCATCTCCGCCGCCACCGCCAGCTGCATCGCCGGGAGAGACTGGGCTCTTCGGTACGTTCTGCTGTCCAGACACAAGCTCTTTCTGGGCGACCCCTTGTTGCTTGCTTTTCTTCCTTGCCATGACAACGGTGTTTATAGTACGCTTTGGCCAAGTTTGCACCAGTTTCGATAATTTTCAGAGCACACTTTCGTTTCTTCTCGGACCTCAAAATGTTCTCTATCTCCTCCAGTCAAGACAACAGTCAATATGGCGGAGTACTGGCACACTCAGGAGTTCATAGGTTAAAGATACTGCTGGCAAAGAGGCTTCACTCCCTTACGGAGAATACAAGTGAAACCTGATACAGACAGTGAAGCTAGACAGCGCCATATTTAGTAAGGGCAACCCTCTCCTCCCACTTTCTTATAAACGAGTTTTCTTCCTTATTCTAGCATTTCAAATGATTGTTTCAGCGAGGATATTTATTAAGTATATTATTTTCTGTTCGCTATATACGATTATATCTCTAATATGGTCGAATCAAACCTTTTACATGCAGTCTACTGAAACTGTATCCAGTATATACAGTCTGTCAATAAAGACAGTAAGACAATAGTTGAAGTGGGCTGGAGTTGAGATACAAGTGGATGTTTTTTAGACATTGGTAGGTGGAGATAGTGAGAAAAAGATAAATGCAACAGTGAAACATATGTAACAATACGTTTCGTGAAAAAACTGTAATGTAGTTTTGGTTTTTCATACAATAGAGGGCAAATTTTGATCATGTCAACGTAGTTGTAAACTAATATGATAAATGTTTGAAAAATAACGGTGCTGTGAGAGGGGGGAGGAGGGGGGCTTGATAATGACGTTTTACGTCCACGGTCGATGCCTTAAAATGGTTTCGGAAATATTCCACCGTAATCCACGGACCCATTATAGTCTGAGTGGTAAAGCAGATCTTTCATTGGCATTATATTTGCGTTAATGGTGTTTATGACATTATGTTTGATGAAAAAACAGTTTTGCTTTATTTTTTCACTTTATCATTATTATATAGTTTTACACAAACGGTAAGCTATTGGCACATGTCCCCGAACTGTCTGAGCTCTAAAGGTAATAGTCACACTTTTTAATTTGTCATCCATTTGAGTACTCCTTTTTTTTTTATAGAGAATAAACCAACAGAGGCCAATTCTTTCCTTTTTTGTTATCATATCAGAGAAACATAGTGCCCGCCAGACCGTACTTATGGCAGTTGACGAATATCCGAGCTTACGTGGAACACTTGAAGGCAGCGTCAGTGAGTCGACTTACGCGGAGTGGGGACGTAGCACAGACAGCTTCAGCTACTTCAGGCTACTGACGTCTGCACCACTGTAGGTTGTTTACCCACGGTTGTTTCATTTTAACAAAAATCATCATGGAAGGAAACGTTTGCAACATCCAGGTGCTTCTTCGGGCTGCTGAGTTCCTGGAGAGAAGAGAGCGAGGTAAGTGTTTTACAGACAAGTGTCAGCCCGTCGCGGAGGAAGTTTGTCATTGTTAAAACAACAAAATGCACAATGGAGCGACAGCAATTATGCATGCAAAACGCAACACTGAGGCATAATACAGTGCGATCGTTCGAGAAACCATCGAGATTGTTGCTAGAAGGTGATTTTGGGCCATCTTTCCCATTTGACTCAGTGACCTACATATCGGTCGCATCATTGTACTCAAAGGCGCCAATCTGGTCCAGTTTGAAAATGAACCGGGGCTGGGCGCTCAGCACGGGGAATGAAAGTGAGGCAGAGAAAGGCGACGTGATGAGTTTAATTCATTGTTTACACACTGCGGGCATTGTATTTGTGTGTTTCTGTCTGAGAGGCTGCAGAGATTGTTTCATAACAGTGAATAGTTGGTGTGGGATGGCGCCAAAACCAAAAACAGAGCGTCCAGCTGATGGTGCCGATGACAGCCGTGGAGCGTTTTTCTCCGCATTTCACAGCTTTGCAAGCAAGATGTGGTCATCGATGCTAATTTGCAGCGCATGGGTTCACTGATGTTAACAACGGGAAAAGTCTGCATTTAGCATTGCATACCGTTGAGCTCCAGACTGTTTTTTAATCCAGCTGTGATGTGTTTTTCCTGCACAGAGGCAGAACATGGATATGCTTCAGTCCTGCCTCTCAGTCCCGATCACTCGGACAAGAGAAGCAAACAGAAGAGCAAGAAGATGTCTGCTGGTGGCAATAGGTGAATACATTACATAACGTAACTGACAAGAGGGTGTGGCTGTATACTTTCAGCTTTGATAAAGCGCCCTGTTAAACTTGAATGCCTCACAGGCTGCAGCTGTTGTCACGAATGCATTCGAGCGCTGAACAAACTGTCTCTCTCTGTCCCTGCAGGTCAGTTCACAACGAGCTGGAGAAAAACAGGTAAGGGATGTTTTAGTCATAGCAGAGTCTATCGTAGCTAAATGCATTTTTTTTATGGTGCAGGGGAAAGCAAGCAACAAATAAAGGCCCTGTTTTCACTTGTATCTGTATGTTGCTTGTTGTGCTTTGCAGACGAGCTCAGCTGAGGCACTGCCTGGAGCAGCTCAAAAAGCAAGTCCCTCTGTCATCTGACTCCATGAGGAACACCACCCTCAACCTGCTGAGACGAGCCCAGCTCCATATAAAGGTAGCCTCCGCACACTGGCATCAGGCTGGTGGAAGTGCCGCTGAAGTTAAATGAACTCGCGTGTTGTCTGCACACCCTGTGGTCTCTAAATGCTCGTCCTGTCTTTGTCGTGGCTTAGCCTTTCTCTGTCTGTGCGCTCTCTGCTTTCAGAAGCTGCAGGAGCAGGACGAGCGTGCAGAGCAGCTGAAGGGCCGCCTGCGCTGGGAGCAGAGGGAGCTGCGGGTTCGGCTGGAGCAGCTGCAGAGAGGCTCGGAGAGGATGAGGAACGACAGCCAGGGCTCGACCATGTCGTCCGAGAGGTCCGACTCAGACAGAGGTAGGTCCCCCCGACGCAAGAAGGCCCTCAGCTCGTGCTTCCACAGTGTCGTCCAGTGCTTTATCGCTGAAAGTGTGATTGCAGCTTCAAAGCATCCTAATTCTGATCTAATGATTGTAGTTGACACAGTTTGTCTACATTTTACTGTTTTATGTTGAATATATGATTATATTATGTAACAAAGTTCTGTCTAAATCAATGATTTAAAGAGAGATCACATCAAGAGTGAACAACATGAGTTGTTTTACACCTCTGTTGAAACGATTAATAGTGGAACTCTCATTGAATATTCATTTATTTATTCTGTTTTTCATGCATCTGCCATGTTGTGAGAATTATCTGTGAGTGAGTGCCCCTGTATTTCCTCCCGCTCGTGGATTGAATCTTTGGTTACCTTGCAGAGGACGTGGAGATCGATGTGGAGAGCATCGTGTTCGACTGCGTGGACTCTGACGGACTGAGCATTACGCACACTGACGCAGACCACTGTTACTCCAGCATGGACAAAGCCTGGCTATGACAGCAGGAAGAGCTACGGTAACGCATTTACTGTCACCAGGTGGACAGGAAGAAGAGGAAACATTCCAAAAAAACAAACAAATGGGGGAAGAGGGCGAATGGAGAAAGGTGTTACTGAACAACTCAACAGGTTTTTGTAAGAGTAACTTCTGACATCCTCTTTTCCAAATATGTCAGACTACAAGCTCAGCCATAATGTCATGAACGAGCTGTGTCCATTTGCACTGAATAGCAGTAAAAATCACTGGGCTGGAAAGGATGTAACGTCACGCATGCATATTCTCTGGCATCAACCATTAATGGCATTTCTTTCCAAAGCCATGAGGTGTCTGTCACTTCCACTGATTCAAACTGTTGAAAAACATTCATCTTTCAGGGCTTTTTAAAATCCAAATAAGGGCTTTTTATTCAAAAATTCTTAACTTATTCTTTTCTACAACATGCCTATACTGAAGTCTGCCTTAAATCAGATTTGGTTTCGTATTCCAGATTTTCTTTAGCACTAAGTTGATATTTCAGTAACAGCATGTGTAGCATGCAATTAAAACATTAATCTGCGCCTTGTTTTGTATTATTGTCTTTTCATGTACGTTCATACGTATATTTTGATCTTTTTCTTCTGTTGCACAAGACGTCCACACATTGCACTTGTTTTGTCTCAAAGATTTCGAAATGAAAACCGTGAACAGACATTAACTGGTCATTTTTGCACATTTATATGACATTTAAGGAACCGTGCCAAATATTCGTTTTGGTCTATTTGTGCACGATTCAGTCTGTAATTAAGTGCAAGAATTTTGATGCTTGTTTTAGAAATTGTGAGAACACACGGAGAGAGGTTTAATGACAGTCACAGTTTAATTCACTGCTAATATTAACTGGTATGATTTCTTGTTTATCACAACTGTAAACATTGCTTCTGCGTTTGGCAGTATAAATCTTAATTATGCATGCAACAAATTCACCAGTTGGGCAGGTAATATCTACTTGTAATAATTATGCAATTCATGCTGTATTGCAAGTATGTATCATTCATTGCTATATATTTAATAACTGAAGGTGCTTTTTTTTTACCCTTCTCTTTTGTATATGCAAGATGCCTTATCTTTTAATATTATGTATACATTCATCTGTCTCTCCGCCCAGTAATATTATGTAGCATTTTTGTACTGGTGTAAGCTTTTTTTATTGAATAAATATTTTCTATATTTACATGCTGTTTCTTATTGTTTGTCTTGTTGTTTTAGACAATTTGGTATTGTAGAAATGTCTTTCTTAAATCATGTAGCGACCCCTCAGATTTGTCCCACAGCCCCTTGTGGGTTATACAGAGACCCCACTTATTATTCAAAAACATCACAGCATAAGAGCTACAAAGAAACTGTCCATTTATTGGCAAGCTGATATTTGATTCATACAATAAGAGCACATTGTTGCATGGGCTGTATCATCAGACCCAAGCTGAATGCACAATACAAGGTGTCATTTCTATCTTTGTACACACATTTTGAATTCTGGCGAAGACCCAACCAGATCTTGATCAATACCAAGAGTGCTAAGTGACTATTTGTTATCAAGCTATGACTGCCAACAATATGGACCCTTCTTCTTCAGTCAATGAACTTCAACTTGAAGCAATCAGTCTTGGTAGGAGGATTAAGTTGTGATTAGAACTGAACTAAAAGATAACATGAGAGCAACAAAAGTAAATCATATGAATTGATCAGATATTCCACGGTATGCTAATGTTGGTAAAGCGGTAAATAATACAAAGTTATTACAAAATAACGTGATATCGTCAAAGGAACGGTGAAGCGCAGACGTTGAAGGGCACAGAGGGTGAGCAAAGGTCTGAGGGACAGTATCAAGGCTGGCAAAGTGAAGATCACTTTATGGCACTCAGAGCCATACTCAGCCATCCCCTGCTAAGATCTCTGTGTGGTAAATACTGAGATGATCTGGTATCAAAGGAACGGCATATTCAGCAGGACAGGGAGGCTGGAACAGGCTCTTGAACCCAGCTCAGGCCTTTTATGGTCCACCCACCATTTCAGTTGGATGCTTCCTCACAGAGGCGTCCACCCGTGACTGGGATCGGTTTGTCTTACCCCAGCTGAATCATGAGGGAAGGGGGTAAAGACAAATCTGTCCCAGTGCCAGAGCCGATGACATACAGTATGTGTCTCACACATATTGTTTCTTGTGGGCATGTGAGGCGAGGTCTTTGGCTTTCTCCTTAGCTGCCAGTGCTGTCTCTCTTGCTCGCTCTGTAGCAGTTTCTGCTAAGGTTCTTGATGGAGTTTCACCTACAAAAACCCATAACATAATTGATTATAGTATCATTTGAATATCTGTATTTATGTAGTTCTACAAAAGCTCTGAAGTCCTGAAGTCCAGTGAAATGCACTATAAACACAGTACAGCCTCAGTACAGGCAAACTAAATATCTTAAAAGGACAGTTTCATTTGACAGTTTCAACCATTTGAATGTCTCTTTCCAGAAATCATGAGCGCCACTCAAGATAATCCACAGACCCTGTTGCATTTCATATCAGAACTACTTTCTTTCTAATGAACTACACCTGCCAACGGCATCCCTGTGCAGAGCGAAGTGTGTGTCTACTCCTGGAGGACAGGTTCGTTCTTGTCACAGTGCAGGAGGGAAACATCAATGGTGTCCTCCAGAGCTGATCTGGAGCGTTTGCTAGCAGTACTGGTTAGCCATGACCTGATCTCCACAAGATAGCAAACTCAGACAACGGTTCAGGGAGTAGATGCACTCATCCTTCTGTGCAGTGGTACGGTTGATGTTTGTAGTTCAGTAGAAAGAAAATAGTGCCTGCATGAAACTCCTTCACAACACAACAAGGTCTGTGGATTATCTTAAGTAACCAGCTCAAGATTTCTGGTAAGAGACATTGCTGTTAACATAAACTAGTGTCATTGTTCCATTATACTCGAGAGAAGGCAGACATTGCTACAGCAACTCACACCAAAACAATCGACATTTTAAATGTGGAATAGTTACGCTAATTACTAGCTAATTACTAGCTCTGCTCCAGCTGGTTGGCTATGAGTGTGCCTAAATTGAGGCACACTCATAGCTCAATAAAAGCTTGCTGCTTGCATATCACAAGTCTACAACAATGCATGTCATCTGAGAGCGAAGCACTCTCAATCTGCAGCTCATATAATGCAAAACCAAACGCTGACGTTTCCATTGTTGACAGGTTACCTTGCATTCTGCCCAGCACATACTCAAAGCCTTTCATGGTCTTTGTTACACTGGTCTTGAACCTTGCAAGCCCAAATTCCTGGAAAGAGAAGACAGAAAGTCAACCAGACAGCAAAGAACACTAAGACAAAGAGTAACGTGTCAACAGCCTATAAATCACTACATCATATATTTACAAACACAGATTCCCAGACCTTGACAACAATAAAAGACCACTCAGATTCTATCATAAATCATTCAGCAACTGAAGTCTTGGCAGACAGCTTGATCTGTTCAGCTGTTACATCTTAACACTGTGTATCATGTTACTAATTACAGAACGACAGATCAGCAGGTCAGTCTCTCTTTCAGAAGTCCACGCCACTTTCGCTGGGCGGTTACGCTCTGCAGTGCTCCTCTTTACTCTACTGACCTGAATAGCTCTAGTGAGGCCGTAGACATTGGAAGAGATCCAAGCTTCTCTTTTAATCTCTGTCCAGCTGCCATTGTCAGGGTTAATTCGGTACTCACACCGCTCTTCCACAGACTGCAACCAAGTGGGGAAAAAACAAACAAAAGCATCATGAGGCCGGGTTATTACTTTGTGCAAGCAAGTGTCTATGGAAGCAAACACTGTGGTACCATGAGGCGAGCGTGGCTGATGTTCCATGTGAGCGTGGTCATGGTCCTTTTCTGAGGGTCCACAATAGAGTCCTCGATGATGTATGCAGAGCTGGCCATGTGCTTTGGAAGGTACCGCTCCATCCAGCGAGGCGCACGGCTGGTTTTGGTCAACAGACGTCTGGAAATGAGGCAGTTGGTTGGAGTAACCTCTCGGAAAATGATGTCCTCAGTCAAAACGTGGTTACTGTGGGAAAGAAGGGAAAGCTGGTCAAGACAGAAAAAAACTGCAACTAATGATCATATTCATTATGTTTACTGTCCATTATGTTCTATCGTTAATTTTGTTTAGTTTAGACGGTGTCAGGAAATGTGAAGAAGAAATGCCTGTTACACATTCCCAAAACTCACATTGATTTTTTTGGTTTTTCAACGATGTGAATCAACAACACAAACTCACATATGAGAAGTTGAATAATTTGATTGTTCAGTTAAAGCTGCAACAACTATTTTCACAATTGATTAATCAGAATCAGATTTACTTCATTTATAACATAAAAGTCCAAAACCTAAAGTTATAAATGTACTATCACACATCTACTATTTCATATCACCACAAAACTGTACAGCATTTTCTGCATCTTTCCTTACAAAAAGACCAATAATTAATAGTTTCTTGCAAATTTTGCCTCAATTTTATGTACGGAATCACTACTGTCTGGAGAAACTACTCAACCCCAGTGATAAACGATGTATTGAGACCTTTTACTTAGCAGCATCCTAAAAGTTCTACATTACACGTGTTTCAATGTAACTTAAGCAGAAGTACAAAAGCATTAGAATCAAAATGTACTTGAAGTATTAAAAGTAAAATTACTCGATCAGAGTTGTATCATATTATTGGATTACTATCACTGACACACATTGTGTCGTATTTGATCAGCTAACCAAATGGCTAGTATGTAAAATCTCAAGCCTCAAATGAACTGGTAACGCACTGCTTGAGGAATTGTACTTTCCACCACTGTTTCACCTTCTCACTGTGCAAATGTTGAGCATCAATCCCAACTAGTTATGTAATGCAAGTTAGCACAAGGACCAGAGGCACATTGTCTGCAGACTCTGCCCCGCTCACCTGTACGGGTTGGGGTATCGCTGCCAGAAAGCGACACAAACTTGGTCCCAGGTGCTTTTGAGCAAACCTGCGCAGCAGTAATACTTAACCATTGTTCCGTGCGTTTACTTTGACAATAGCCTGTGGACACAGAACAAACAACAAGGTTTATTTGCTACGCTTCACGTTATGCAACTCGCTTTCAGATAATGGTGCAGAGCGACCTCGGGACATAAAGGATTTAGGGTTGTGAAAATGTTAAATAATAACGTTACATCATAAAAAACCGTTAACAGACACATTTCCTGAACTTTCCAGCTACATGCTACATGATAGCTGTCATTCAGCTAAATAAATTACAGTAACCTCACAAATACCAGAGTCTTCTCGTACGGCTGAGAAGCTATGTTGCTAACATTATGGGCAGACTGACGAACATTAAACCAGCGGTTAACGCCACATATTGCTGCTGTCACATTTGTCACGTCCGCACTCCTTATCTTCCTCGTTAGCCTGAGCTAACCTAGCATTAAGCTAACCCAATGAATGAAGAGAGTGAAACAAAAATACGTTTGACCGACACTTAACAGGCGAATTAATTAGTTCGTTGTAGAGGCAAAGACGATTACCTGTATGACGACAACATTCAAAAGATGAGTATTTGCATTTTACACTCCAGTCGGGATGAACTTCACCGTGCGGCCACCGACTAGTCATGTCAAACGTGAAGAGGAAGGTCAAACACCAACGACACATCCGGTAGGTGGTGCAAATGCGATGTCCAGTCTGAACACTAGAGGGCAGCAGGCGAACGTGCAAAATTCCACAAGGTTCACTCGCAAAAATAGTTTTGTTTTATTTTTTAATCTTTTTTTCCCAGTTTCTTTTAGCATGTTTTTTTTTTCCCTAAATTCCATAGAATATAGTTTATCGGTATATTGTTTTGTGCACTTAAGGGAATGTCAACCAAATTGGTGCTGCTTGATTCATTCATTCATTCTGTTTTTGCAAGTGAAGTCTTGCTACGAGCGAATTTTGATAAGAAACGTGTGAATCAAATGTCATGTAATCTTGTCCAAACAACTGAACGTGGCATTTGTGAGGCTCCTTGAAAAGTGTGCCACCCAGAAAAAACCTACCTACCTGTCTTCAACTCGAAGGTAAAAAAAAAAAAAAAAAAAGATGATTATTTTTAAGTCTTGCTATTTTTAGAGATATATCCCTTTTAGCTCACTATACTGCAGGACAGATGGATAATCTTTTCTGCATACTAAAATCAGCCTTGAAAACACCTCTAGTCTGCAGTAAAATCTTCATACATTAGCTCTAACGCTCAAAGGGTCTAATGCCTCGGGCCTAAGCTCAGTGTTTGTCTTCTGGTAGTCCCGATAAAGGCTTAGAGCTTCTATAATAATCTACAGCGCATAAAGGAATATAGGCTAAGCCAGGAAATCAGTGATGTGGGTGTCAAGAATCAGCAATACAAACCTAGTACATATTTCCTCTGCTGTAAAATGAATCACACTGCGTAGGCCACTTGTTCATTAAATGCTTTATTGGATGGTATTTGGACCCACCATTTGTTTTTCTTTCTTTCCTTCTTTTTTTTCAAAATGATGTCTGACAGTGTATGTGTAGGACTTTGATTAACCTCAGTTTTGCTTCTTTTTCCTTTAAACACACTCTATTAATGGACTTTTCAGCTGCCAGGTTCTGGGAGTTAAAGTTCATCTTTCCTGTGTGACTGTAAGTATGGAGTGTTCATTCAGCAATCCCAAAGGTTTTCAGTGGTCAGTGCATTTTATAATATGCCACTATTTTCAGTTTTACACCCAGACAGGATGACATTTAACTTACTCGCACTTCTCTTTAATCCACTCCTCCAAGCCCATGTCTGTTTATCTAGCATGGAGGAACAAAACATAATGTACACTGGGGGCTCAACAGGTGTGCCCAGAGGCCCTGTTGTGAGTTAATGTTCTTCTGTTCATCAATAAAAGACCACAAACTGAGGACATATCGGCAGATGAGTGTAGAATTATGTGTTCTGACTTCTCCAAATCCACTTTTTACATATCCTCAAAGCAGCTGCCATTCTGTTATGGAGATATCGAGAACTTGATCTCGTTTCACACAGTTCAGTGGTTTTCAATCTCATTCCTTTAGACACGGAGGCCTACTGATCCACATAATCAGGACCAGCTAGTTGCCAGGTGAACGCAATTAATTTCCCGGTTGGACAGAAAATCGGCGTTAGCCTCCTCTGGATTCCTTGGACGAGGGTTGAATGTTACTCTGCGAAAATACTGGAAGTAATTCAAAACATTTGGATTAATCGAGTGAAAATCATCCAAATGCTTTGAGCAGCTAACAAGTAGAAAAGCGAGAGTGAAAAATGAAACTTGGTCTCACAGTCACAAATAAGCACCCTCTTCCCTTACAGTAAGTATGAACACACTAACAGCCTCAAATATGTGTATGCGGCAGAGTGCACCATTAATTGGACACTACTGACCAACAAGAGTTCTGCATTTACAGGAAACACATTATACATTATACAGAGTTAATTAACAGACTAATAAACATCTTAAACACAGCTTAAACACATACTTGAATGGGTTTGACAAATGTATTTTCACTAATCCCATTCACATAAGAAATAAATGCCTTACATATATCCATTTGCATGCAAAGCTTTGAGGCTTTCTCCAGTGACACAGATACTCAAGCTTAGACAATTCAAGTTACAAGGCTTCTGAACCACAATCGCCGCACAAACCAGAAGAGTGCTCAGTGTGCTCAGTCATTTTCTACAGGCTTTTGAGATTCTGTTAATCTCATACAGCGGTCGGTGGGTGCCCACCATTACGACCATTCAGAGCCAGCCTTCGTATGGAGCGTGTCCTGAACGAGCCCTCAGGGTGGAAAGAATCTGGCTTATCCTCGCAACGGAAGACCATGAGGAAGCCATTCCTGTAGTTTTTATTCATCCACCCATACAGGAGAGGGTTGGTGAAAGTTGAACACATAGCTACGATATGGAACACGGTGTATATCAGCTTGTACTCCTTCAGCCTGAGCGCCAGGTCCAGATCACTGGCCAGCTGAATCACATGGAACGGCAGCCAGCAGATAGCAAACACCACCACCACCAGCGCCAGCATCTTGGTGGTTTTTTTCCGGCGGATGATGCTGTCGTTACGGCTGGACGGGCTGACGTGATTCTTCAGTTTGACCCAGATGCAGATGTAAGCATAGCTGATGATGGCTAAAGGAATGATATACTGTAGGAGCAGCATTGACAGGCTGTAGATCACTCCGTCCCTGCTGGTCCCGTGGGGCCAGTTCTCAGAGCAGACAGCGATACGCAGGTTGATGGAAGGGATCTCTTCATACCTGTACTCTCTGAAGATGGCCAGGGGTGCTGCCAGGACAGCAGACATAGTCCATGTGATCGCCATGATGAGGAAGCTGGAGTGCCACGTGAGGCGCCGACCAAGGTGGAAGACGATGCAGCGGTAACGATCCAGAGCGATCACAGTCAGGGTCAGGATGGATACATGCACGCTCAGGGCCTGGGCAAAGGGCACCATGTGGCACAACACAGCCCCAAACTTCCACTCATCTAGAAGAGTGTAAACCAAGGTGAAGGGCAAACAGAGAGTGTCCACCAGGAGGTCAGCCAGGGCCAGGTTAGCTATGAAGAAGTTGGTCACTGTTCGCATGTTTCTGTAGCGAATTATCATGTAGATGACAAGAGAGTTCCCCAGCAGCCCCAGCAGAATGATTAGGGAATAAGCTGTGATCAGGGTGATCTGGACTCCAAGGTGCTTGGTGATGTCAGTGTGGAAACCAGGAGGAAATGAACCCATGCTGTCGTTAAATAGGATCCAAGGATTGGCTTCACCAGCCTCCCCTTCACTTGTGCTGTTGGATGTGTCAGGTGGGCTCATTTTATCAGAAGATGCCAGATCGACGCTGTGCCGACACTTGAGTAGAGAAAACACAGAGAATAAAATATTTCTCTTAAAAAAGCCAGGCAGCACACAGCTATTAAAAGAAAACAAAGGTGAAAAATACTTGGGCTTGAGGTATTAATTCACCTATTTTTTGATTTCACACCTTTCCTCCAATTTAGAATTGCATTTCAGCTCCACTGTGGCACACACACGGTGTTAGCAGCCACTTTTGCCCCCAGTAGGTGTCCCGAACAGCCATTTTGAGTTTCTGGTGCAGCGACAAGAACGCAATCCTTCGCTGGCTTCCCACCCACAAAGACTTCCACTTGCTTTTACTTGAATGCCTGACCAAGCCAAAGGTACTGCTGCTGGGACTTGAACCCCGGGTCTCTTTAGTGGTGCACTAATACCTTCTGGCCCATTCTCTCCCTCTCTTTATGCAATAAAACAAGAAATGCATCCTGTCATTCAAAGAAATGGTCTATAGACAACACGTTTAGATAGACAAAGCGGCATTATTAGTGGTGGGTGTCTTCTTCCTTCTCAGCGTAGAATGAACAACAAGAGTGGCGACTAAATCCAACTTTTATTGAAATCGGACTAAACAGAACTGATACGCAACAATGTCATTATTCTCTTCATATCACCTGGAAAGGTTAGTCTGCATCGTAAATGTCACACTGTGATTTAAACCATTTAGTATTTAACTTGAGAGAAGGGAACAGCGCAATTTAAAAGATAAGATAATTCTCTAATGAATGCAGTCTAATTATTAGAACAATTACCCAAGATTGCATTGAGGAAGTGGGTGTTAAATGAAGTTCAGAAAATGGAAAATGTAATTGAGTAACAGATGATAATCAATAGAAAATCACCTATATATACTGGGAATGTCTTGGCCAATGCTAGTACAAGTATTCATTTGGCTACACCATGCAAATAACACCTGTGCCATTGTAAAGGCGAAAGGAAAATGATGGAGGAAGCAGTGTGATCAGCAGGAGTCAGCCAGTTCAAAGCTGCGTCATTAGAGCCGCAGACTGCTTTCATTCACAGTCTGCAACTCATAAAGGGAATATTGTGCAGCATGCATGTATTCTGCCTGAAAGATGGTCCATGTTGCACCAAAAATCCTTCCTTTTCAGTATACTTTCTGTGCTTCATTATCTTGTCATTTCTGTGAATTTACCTGAGAGCCGGAGAGTTCCTGCTGAAAGAAGAGAGAACATTATGACATGGCATGTATACGAACTACTGTCAGTCTTTGATTCTTACGTAAGTACTAAGTCTCTGCATCCTCATTAAGCAGATTAATGCTAATTACATTAAGTGACATTAGACTCAGCCAGAGGCTTTTAAAAAATCCACAATACTCAGGTTTTAAAGGATTTCATTTTTCACTTGTAAGAACTGGACTTTTTTGAGTGCTCACAGGCCTGAATGGTGGCTTTATGGAAGTTTGCTTTATGGAATTACTCAGACAAACAGGACACCGTTTAGTGAGAGGTCATCTCTTTGGTGACAGACACTCTTTGCTTGCTCTGGGGATCATGCAGCCTTTTCTTTTCTTTTTTTTTTCTTTTTTTCACAGGCCATTGCAGGGACCATAGTTCACCGACGTCTTTGCCTTTTGATTTAATTTCTGATTAAAATTTGAATATTTTGTTGTGGGAAATATGGAATACATTTATTTGTGATTTTAAGTTATTTTGTCGCATTGTTGTGTTTATTGCTATTTTTATCTACATGCTACAAATAACATGTCCGTTCTGCAATTGACTTCAAACAGCCACATATCTAGACAAGTGTGCATACTGTGTGCGTGTGTGTGTGTGTGTGTGTGTGTGTGTGTGTGTGTGTGCGCGCGCGCGCGCGCGTGCATTTCCCTGAAATTAAAACCTCTGTTCCTGAGGGTTTAATTTAACAGTGTACAACATCAGGTGTGAGATCTATATGAGAGAAAAGTATCGATGATATTGAAGAACGACGGATGGAATTGACAGCTACAGTGAGGCACTGGCCATAAACCAAAAGGCATGTACAGCCTGTCTGTACCCTCTGCCACCAGAGCAGCCAGACACACAGGAGCATTAGGGATCTATCAGGCAGCCTGCAGGCGACATGTGCACTTTACAAAGCATCAGTTATTTGTCAAAGCACCCTTTTCTGAGCAGCGATGGTAATCCTTGACTTGAGGCAAGCTTGTGCCACCAAGGAGTGTTACCACACACCTGCTGGAACAAACTGCCACAATACAGCCGGATTCTAGTGAAGTCTACGCAGTGCTGTCAAATTATGATGAGATACCTCATTTCCAATCAAACATGCATTGATGCTTCATTCGTGCGTAATTTGTCGCCATTGGTTTAACTTACTGAATGGTGCGCATTCATATATCTTCAAGAGAGCTCTCAAAGCTGAGTCAACCGAGCAGACAGGTGCAAAACGTATGCCTCCAACACAAATAGTCCCTTGTGCTCCATAATTTCGGACACTTGTTCATCTTCCTTTTCAAATCTTCCTCTCATATCATAATTACGCACATATAACAGTTTCAATAACTACAAGTTGCGCAGTCAAAGATCAGGGATGCATGTTTGCCACTAAAAAGCCTTGAAACATTAATTGAAAGTCTAAATGAATGCTATGCGCATATTAATAGACTCACCTTCTCTCTTATATCTCCTTTTGCAAACGAGTCTTCATCCTAGAGTGGCGTGGAACAGGGGGGAAAAATCCCGAAGCTCCTCCCAAGCTGTAGCGCCTCTTGTGCGCATCTTGTGGCTCGACTGTGCGGGTCCACAGGATTGAGCGTGAGCGTCCACATCAGCGCGAGGGACTGTCACCGGAGACCTGCGCATTGATTGCGCTTTGTAGATCACAGTTTTTGAACAAGGCATCTATGCTGTTTCATTTCCACTACAGTAATGAAATGTAAATCGATATCACAGAATATCCTTTAAAGTTTCAATGCAGACTTTCACCTCGATGTATCATTCCGATTTTTTCCCAGGCAGACTTTCCCCAGTCAAGCCTGCTAATTCCCTTCATACAGTTTTGAATGAACTTTGGAACAATACAGGACTGTAAAGCAAATCCTCGTGTATTGCTTTATCTGAGGCTCCACGTCACTGTCACAACTGATCTAATTTCAGCAATCAAATGAGCAACATTAACACTAAACTGTGACACAGCTTCATATGGCTGTGCAACAAGCCAGCGCTGGTTAACTGCATGGAACAAATCTAGATTCCCTGGGAAGAAAAAGAAGACACATGCCTCTCACAGCTTGTTTCAAAGAGCTTCCATGACCTCGTAAAACAGATTTAAGTCAATAGATGATTAGTATAAGTTATGGGCATGTGTGCCAGGACAGTTTTGGTTGGCAGATGATTCAAAAGGCAGCTTGTTGAATTGTAATACATTTGAATGAGGTTTGGTTGATCGATATTTTAGTTTTCTGAGTCTCTTTGACCTCAGTGTTTTCAGTTCTCATGGGTTTGAATGAATGCTGTGTGCCCAGAGCTGCTGTCCTTCACATAAGGTAGTTTGGAGAGGTTTGTGAAAAGACAGTTGAATTGTGAATTGAACAGTTTTCAAGGATGATCTGGATGTTGTAACATATAGAAAAAGCACAGTAAAATACCATAAACTTAGTACTAAGCATTCTCAACAAAGCAAGACAAAGTTTAATCAAAAGATTCCTGGAAATAAAGGGAAAATAATGAAATGATTATATAATGACTAAGAAATTTACATGCATTTGCAGCCCCCATGATCCAGGTTGAAATGAGTTCACCCCTTCAGACCTGCAGACTGTTCAATAGTCACAGTTGTTAAATGTCTTCACTTGTCTCTTTTCTGTTGTGTTTGAATTTGTCTGCCACAGACACAAAGAGAATTTTCCAAAAGCACAATAAACCAAACTTAGTCATTTAGCCACAACAACCATTCTCACCCACTAAGAGGATGTTTTGTGGTTTTGATAACAGACGACATTAAGTCTCCCTTGAGCACTGTTTTCTGCATTTCCCTGGAGCTGTTAAGAGTTGCCTTTCACCATCAAAGCTCAGATTTATCGTTTAGGGAGCAACATTATGGGAGATCCCTGGATCCACTCGGTGGGATCTTATTTGATGATGCAATAATTGGTGAACTGATTGACTGAGCCACAGAGGTTGCTCTTATTGATCAGTGCAGGCAGTCTCTCCACCTCAATTTATTCTTTCAATTAGGAAAGCTGTCCCTCAGCTTCCATGAGGAGAGGGTCACTCTGCAGTCAGGGTTGACAGCTCTCTCTGCCTGACTTGCATCCTTTGCTGATAAAACATTTTTGTCCTTGCCTCACACTTGTTCATCTCCTTCTACACAGTGGTGTGGAGGCTTTATAGTGCGGCTGTGAAGAAAATATTTGTACTCTGAAGTGTCAGTTAAAGTGAACTTTACTTACTTTAAATTTTTGCGCAGCTTCCTGCATCTACCTGTGCTTATCATATCAATCAGCAGGCTCCTAATGAGAGAGCTCTGTAGGACTCCCCTCCATATGGCCTCTGCTCCTCTATTTATGGTCCACTGCTCTCCATCTGATTTCTGTTTCTGTCAAGCTCCTCTAAAAGCACTAGTGATGACATGATCACAGACTGCGGCGTCCTCATGTCGCACAGCCCCAAAACTCTTAGTGCACACTCCCAGGCTTTTTCATTCCCACTGTCTCTCGCTGTCCCTCTGTCGGTCTGTCTGTCTGTCTGTCTGTCTGTCTGTCTGTCTGTCTGTCTGTCTGTCTGCCTGTCTGTCTGTCTGTCTGTCTGTCTGTCTGTCTGTCTGTCTGTGAGTAGACTGTGTGAAGTAATGAATGTGGGAGTGGAGGACAGACAAACTGAAAAATCTCATTTGTGCCTCCTCCTTTCTTCTCTGGCTCTTGGTGTTTTTCACATAGGTTAAACTTGACATGTGGAGACTGTAGCCTTGTCCAGATAACAGCCTTGAATTTGTCAGTGATACAAAATATGGATTTTAAAGCATGGACTAAAAATTGGATTCCTGGGGTAAACATTTGTGTGGGATGATCCAGTAACACCCCCTGTTGTACTTCTCTTGTATTTGAAGACAAGGCCAATGTGTGTAGGAAAGCAAATGTGATCTGGGCCCTATCAAGCTGTGTGTCCATCCAGACACAATCAAATTAAGTGTCTCATTAAACCTACGTTTAATAGCTTTGTGTCTTGTAACCAGGGCAGTACCTACCACTGAGGACACAAAGTTCATGTCCTTGGTATTGTTTCTGGGAATATGGAGGTTTTAACAACACAAGAGGGAGTTTGTATTACAGATTTGTCGTGCACACGAATTATAGGTAGTGGATGTTTGGTCGAAGTTATGTATGGGTGGCACAGTGGTAACGCTGTCGCCTCACTAGCGCCTTTGGCGCCTGCTGCCCTTTATCTCAAGGAAAGAGGCCTTTCTGTGTGGAGTTTGCATGTTCTCCCCGTGTTCACCTGGGGTATCCTCCATATTAAACCCCCCACTAAAAACATGCAAGAAGATCACCACCTGACCAATGGTGACAAGAAGGAACTGGGTCCCTGGGCGCCGCTGTCGGCTGACAGCCCACCGCTCCTGGTCTGCCGTGGAGGAATGATGAGTTAAATGCGGAGGAAATAATTTCACCAAAAGCATGGCATATGCATGTTGTGTTGTGTGTGTGATTAATAAAGTGAGTCTTCTTCTTCTTCTTCTTCTTCTTCTTCTTCTTCTTCTTCTAATTACAAGTGCACTTCACTTATCAGTATTATCAAAACAGTTGTATGATGTCTACTGTGGATCTAATGGGACCTTTCTAAAGTCTGAAATAGAAATAACCCCGATGATGTCATCAGGGTTTGGACACCAATACTTTTTGGCCAAAAAGCCTGTTGCACACTGGACATTTAGAGGCAGGAAAGGTCAAATGAAAGACACTCTCGAATTTAATTATGGGAATTGTAGGATGCAGTTATTGACAAAAAATAAGTTAGGATATCTAACTGTTGCTTTGATTTTGAAACTCTCTTGAAAGTCTGCCAACTCTGCAAAAGTGCAGTGAATAAACTGCTGGAGGGGTCCTTTAAATCACATTATAATAAAGGAGTTTTGGCTATCATGGAGGAGAAAGCTTTTCAAACAGTTAAACCACCATGTAGTGAGATCAAATTCACAAAATATAATAAGATGGGAAATAATCATAACATATTGCAGACTTTTTGTTGTGGAAAGTCAAAACTTGTAGTTATTGGAACTTGTTATGGGTTAACCTGACGGCGATGCCTGTGGCAAGACTGTGGCTAATTTGCAGTAGTATGGAAATGAGGCTTTTGTTCACAGTTGTGTTCAGTGCAAAGCGACACAGAACACGAATTAAACGTAGATGAGAAAAGACTAACCGACCGCATTAATTCACTTCCTGCGGCTGTTCGCCGTGAAACATGCGGACCAATCAAAGGCACGTCTACAGTTGGCACATGCGCAGTACGTTTTCTCCCCTAACAGCAGCCGAGAGACTACAGAGCGGATGGAGGGACTTTGAAGTATTTGGACTCGTAAATCTCCGAACAGCAGACAAAGTAGGTTCATAAGTCTGAGCTAAAAGTTGATAATTGTCACCGTGTAAGAGCTTTTCACAGGTTTTGCTCGACGTCGCTTAAATAGGCTGTTCAGAGGCGGCTCGGCTGAGCGCTGTCAGACTTCATGGCAGGTCAAAGCTAAACAACACATCTGACCAAACGTTGCTTTGACAATACAAATCACTAGCTAGCTTATGGAGTCCCGTGATAAATCACCTGATTTCCACCCGTGCTCTCCTTGATTAACATTGACCGCCGTCGTTTACACTTGAAGTGAATTCATAGGGGCATGTGCAGGGTTGCGTGCACCGATTTGTTGTTGTGCTGGACTTCAGATGGGAAGCTCTGCTGGATCACATCTAGTCACTGGTTAACTTAATAAAGCGAGTTGCACAACAGGAAGTGGCTTCTGAACAATGTCAAGTTTTTATGTATGCATATTTAATTTCAGCTGACTGGACATATCTGTCTCACTGTGATCTGTCCTCAGAAGGGGAGCGTTTCTCTCTCCCGGCCTCTCGACCTCCCGACCCCCAGGCTTTTGCTCTCGCTTCCTCAGTGTGGACAGACTTGCTTGTGGAAATTACCCTTCGCCATGGCTGCTGCGGCCGCCACCGCCGCCACATCTTCCAAAGGCAGCCTGAGAGAGGACCTGACATGTGCCATATGCTGCGACCTTTTCCGAGAGCCTGTCATGTTGGCCTGTCTGCACCACTTCTGCAGACCCTGCATCTCCAGGTACTGGAGGGGAACCCAAGGCCCTGTAAGCTGCCCACAGTGCCGCAAGGAGTTCACCTCCAAGCAGTTTCAAACAAACTACCTTGTGACAGCCATGGTGGAGAAGGTCAGGGTGACCACTTCGGAAACTTACATCAAGAACCTAGAGGTGAGTTTAACCTTGATCGCCATACTCTTGGTCATCTGGAAAGTGTTAATAAGTGTTTGGCTATCAATACAAACAACCTCCTGCTCCAACGTAAACTAATCAATTACAAATGAGCGTCCTGTAACCTTTGACAGTTGTATTGTACGTTTCAGTCCACATCTGTGTTTATTTGTACTTTCCTGTAGTTCCACCCTGAACATATCTCGCTTGAATTGCTCCGGGCAAGGTTCACTCTCCACTCCCTTTTAGATTACTTTATATGACAGGATATATAACTTAACCACAGCAGGGGAACCAATGCACACAGAATAATAAACCACCTGTACTCTTTAATATAATCCAGTCCAAAATTCCTCTAATAAATCCTGTGTACTGGAATCCTACACGTACACACACACACACACACACACACACACACACACACAGCCTTGTCTTTGTTACGTTGTAAGGACACAAGACAAGAACATGCAATGTGGGATCCACCCTTTCTGAAGGTTGTACAGCACTGAAAAAAATCAGGCAGTATCCTGTAGTGGATACCAACACAGCTGTCACTTCAAATTATCAATTAGACAAAGTAAATTCCTTCACCTGACCAGATCCAGCCGTGTGGGGACTTGTCAGGGTTTTAGTCATAAGTGGGGTCAATATACACACTGTCTGGGTTTTCTGTCTTTGTGGGTTTAACACACAGTCAGGTTAAACTTACTTTGTGGAACATGACATTCATCTGCTGGAGCCTGGTAAGTTATGAAAAAATTAAGGTTCTTAGGTTAAGTATTTGGAATTCAATACAATATTGATTAAGTCTTAAGAACTATTTGTGCTACTACAGTATTATTATATTGTTAGTCTTTTAACCTGCTGTGGTCAATTGTGTAAATAGTAAACTTTTAACAGCCATACATGCCAACCACTGTCTTGTCATTATGTTCTGAGCATTAAAACCTTACTATAGATTAGAGCTCTGGGATATAATTCATGATTAGAATTTGCTTCAATACGAAACCTTGTATTAAGAACTCATAAAAGGTATCACGATTTAAAGTCGTCATTATTACAGGACAAAAGTCCCAAGACTTTGTAACAACATCAGTCTCATAAAAGTATTATTAATGAAAACTGTCAGACCAAGGTTCTTCAGACTCTCTACACACGTGTTGCTGTATTACCAGTACAGTCCTGTATTTTTTAATTTTGCTGAATTTAACAGATTGCTCCACAACTTATGTTGTTGGATGAATCTTAAACATCAAAATCTTTATTTACACTTTTGTATGCAATTATTAAAATGTTAAAAGTCTTGAACAAAAATACCAGAGCGCAGGTTTGACCAAACAACAATAAAACAAACAATAACAACAATAAAACACTTATCACAGTCGCTTTTCCCAGGGACACGACATGAAGTGATGAAGAACATCATGTGCTTCAACAGCACGGACATCCTCTTTCTCCCACATTCTTAAAAGTTTGGCGACCTGTAAAACATTCGATAAAAAAGTATAAACATTTGTATTTCTCCATGATAGTGTTTTTTGAGGAACAAAGGCCAAGGACAAATTAGGGGGTTCTTGTGTGGATGCAATACTGTCCATAGTATAAAGTGGAAGGGATCCATAGACAGACACAATATGTTCAGTTTTGTGTTTTTTAATAGGTCTTTTAGCCCTGATTCCATTTCCTCCCATTGTGTGCAATCCACAAACAGAAGGAAAACAAGTGGAATGAAGGGCAATCAATGAGAGAGAGCTGCAAACAGCTGTTTTTACACACCTCCTCTGCTGATTTTGATGCTCTGATTAATAAAAGTAAATACCTAATCCCTTGTTTGTAATGACAGCTTTGGTTAGTTTTAACAGTGAGCACTTGTGAAACTGCCCAATGTGGTCAAGGCACTGTGGATTTTTGATGCATTCCGAGAGTTTTTGTCTACACCTGAACTGCCAGAACAACAGTCTCCTGATTTACAAATTAAGCACAAACGATGCTTTATCGGTTAGTCGGTGCAAATGGAGGTGGATAGGCTTGCTATGTGCAAATGTTTCTTTATTGAAAACAACAACGTGTAGTGTTTTATTTCACACTAACATTCTCACTTTGAGCAGTCATTCACATTTGAAGCAAAACCTCAATAAGCCTCAGAGGAGGCACTGGCAGTCAATTGTCCAACCTGAAGAATAAATTTAACATCATTTCAACTCAACTACAATGACTACAGGCAGATACAAAAGACAAAATGTTGAAATGGTTCCTGTATCTGACTCATAATCATTCTTACTTTTGAAACTTTCAAGTTGGCTCTGATTTCTGTCATAAATATGTCCCCTAACTGGAACCTCCTCACTCAAGAACAAGTAAAGGTGAAGTCTGGCAGGATAAACTGACCTGTGACCAACTGCTGCTTTGACTAATAAAAGGCAAACTGACCTCAGATTCAAGGACATGTGTCATACATGGAGTTTTTTAAGTTTATAGACACAAAAATGAAATGAATGTAATTAAATATGCACAATATTATTCACTTGGCGTGGACCCCACAACTACATGAGACCTGACAAGTGTGTGTGCGAGAGGTGTGTCTAAAAGCCCAAAGACTGGACCTCACAACTACAAGAGACCTGACAAGTGTGTCTGCGAGAGACTGAACTACATTAAAAGACCAAAACCAGCATGTGCTTACACTGACCTTAACACAGCCAAAATGTACCTTCAAGTGCAAACACTTCAACAATTAAAAGCTTAAAAACTAAAGTAATAACAACCAAAGGACATGTAAAACAATTCAGACAAAAATCTGTACCTGCATCTGGGAGCATGGAGATCCCTGAGGGGCTTGTTCGGCAGATGTGGAGAGTTCAGCCTCAGAGGAGGCACTGGCAGTCAACTGTCCAACCTGAAGAATAAGTTTAACATCATTTCAACTCAACTACAATGACTACAGACAGATACAAAAGACAAAATGTTGAAATGTTTCCTGTATCTGACTCATAATCATTCTTACTTTTGATACTTTCAAGTTGGCTCTGATTTCTGTCATAAATATGTCCCCTAACTGGAACCTCCTCACTCAAGAACAAGTAAAGGTGAAGTCTGGCAGGATAAACTGACCTGTGACCAACTGCTGCTTTGACTAATAAAAGGCAAACTGACCTCAGATTCAAGGACATGTGTCATACATGGAGTTTTTTAAGTTTATGGACACAAAAATGAAATGAATGTAATTAAATATGCACAATATTATTCACTTGGCGTGGACCCCACAACTACATGAGACCTGACAAGTGTGTGTGCGAGAGGTGTTTCTAAAAGCACAAAGACTGGACCCCACAACTACATGAGACCTGACAAGTGTGTCTGCGAGAGGTGTTTCTAAAAGCCCAAAGACTGGACCCCACAACTACAAGAGACCTGACAAGTGTGTCTGCGAGAGACTGAACTACATTAAATGACCAAAACCAGCATGTGCTTACACTGACCTTAACACAGCCAAAATGTACCTTCAAGTGCAAACACTTCAACAATTATTCATAGAGAAACAGCTTAAAAACTAAAGTAAGAGCAACTTAAAGACATGTAAAACAATTCAGACAAAAATCTGTACCTGCATCTGGGAGCATGGAGATCCCTGAGGGGCCTGTTCGGCAGATGTGGAGAGTTCAGCCTCAGAGGAGGCACTGGCAGTCAACTGTCCAACCTGAAGAATAAGTTTAACATCATTTCAACTCAACTACAATGACTACAGGCAGATACAAAAGACAAAATGTTGAAATGTTTCCTGTATCTGACTCATAATCATTCTTACTTTTGAAACTTTCAAGTTGGCTCTGATTTCTGTCATAAATATGTCCCCTAACTGGAACCTCCTCACTCAAGAACAAGTAAAGGTGAAGTCTGGCAGGATAAACTGACCTGTGACCAACTGCTGCTTTGACTAGTAGAAGGCAAACTGACCTCAGATTCAAGGACATGTGTCATACATGGAGTTTTTTAAGTTTATAGACACAAAAATGAAATGAATGTAATTAAATATGCACAATATTATTCACTTGGCGTGGACCCCACAACTACATGAGACCTGACAAGTGTGTGTGAGAGGTGTGTCTAAAAGCCCAAAGACTGGACCTCACAACTACAAGAGACCTGACAAGTGTGTCTGCGAGAGACTGAACTACATTAAAAGACCAAAACCAGCATGTGCTTACACTGACCTTAACACAGCCAAAATGTACCTTCAAGTGCAAACACTTCAACAATTAAAAGCTTAAAAACTAAAGTAATAACAACCAAAGGACATGTAAAACAATTCAGACAAAAATCTGTACCTGCATCTGGGAGCATGGAGATCCCTGAGGGGCTTGTTCGGCAGATGTGGAGAGTTCAGCCTCAGAGGAGGCACTGGCAGTCAACTGTCCAACCTGAAGAATAAGTTTAACATCATTTCAACTCAACTACAATGACTACAGACAGATACAAAAGACAAAATGTTGAAATGTTTCCTGTATCTGACTCATAATCATTCTTACTTTTGATACTTTCAAGTTGGCTCTGATTTCTGTCATAAATATGTCCCCTAACTGGAACCTCCTCACTCAAGAACAAGTAAAGGTGAAGTCTGGCAGGATAAACTGACCTGTGACCAACTGCTGCTTTGACTAATAAAAGGCAAACTGACCTCAGATTCAAGGACATGTGTCATACATGGAGTTTTTTAAGTTTATGGACACAAAAATGAAATGAATGTAATTAAATATGCACAATATTATTCACTTGGCGTGGACCCCACAACTACATGAGACCTGACAAGTGTGTGTGCGAGGTGTGTCTAAAAGCCCAAAGACTGGACCCCACAACTACAAGAGACCTGACAAGTGTGTGTGCGAGAGGTGTTTCTAAAAGCACAAAGACTGGACCCCACAACTACAAGAGACCTGACAAGTGTGTCTGCGAGAGACTGAACTACATTAAATGACCAAAACCAGCATGTGCTTACACTGACCTTAACACAGCCAAAATGTACCTTCAAGTGCAAACACTTCAACAATTATTCATAGAGAAACAGCTTAAAAACTAAAGTAAGAGCAACTTAAAGACATGTAAAACAATTCAGACAAAAATCTGTACCTGCATCTGGGAGCATGGAGATCCCTGAGGGGCCTGTTCGGCAGATGTGGAGAGTTCAGCCTCAGAGGAGGCACTGGCAGTCAACTGTCCAACCTGAAGAATAAGTTTAACATCATTTCAACTCAACTACAATGACTACAGGCAGATACAAAAGACAAAATGTTGAAATGTTTCCTGTATCTGACTCATAATCATTCTTACTTTTGAAACTTTCAAGTTGGCTCTGATTTCTGTCATAAATATGTCCCCTAACTGGAACCTCCTCACTCAAGAACAAGTAAAGGTGAAGTCTGGCAGGATAAACTGACCTGTGACCAACTGCTGCTTTGACTAGTAGAAGGCAAACTGACCTCAGATTCAAGGACATGTGTCATACATGGAGTTTTTTAAGTTTATAGACACAAAAATGAAATGAATGTAATTAAATATGCACAATATTATTCACTTGGCGTGGACCCCACAACTACATGAGACCTGACAAGTGTGTGTGCGAGGTGTGTCTAAAAGCCCAAAGACTGGACCCCACAACTACGAGACCTGACAAGTGTGTCTGCGAGAGACTGAACTACATTAAAAGACCAAAACCAGCATGTGCTTACACTGACCTTAACACAGCCAAAATGTACCTTCAAGTGCAAACACTTCAACAATTAAAAGCTTAAAAACTAAAGTAAGAACAACCAAAAGACATGTAAAACAATTCAGACAAAAATCTGTACCTGCATCTGGGAGCATGGAGATCCCTGAGGGGCCTGTTCGGCAGATGTGGAGAGTTCAGCCTCAGAGGAGGCACTGGCAGTCAACTGTCCAACCTGAAGAATAAGTTTAACATCATTTCAACTCAACTACAATGACTACAGACAGATACAAAAGACAAAATGTTGAAATGTTTCCTGTATCTGACTCATAATCATTCTTACTTTTGATACTTTCAAGTTGGCTCTGATTTCTGTCATAAATACGTCCCCTAACTGGAACCTCCTCACTCAAGAACAAGTAAAGGTGAAGTCTGGCAGGATAAACTGACCTGTGACCAACTGCTGCTTTGACTAATAAAAGGCAAACTGACCTCAGATTCAAGGACATGTGTCATACATGGAGTTTTTTAAGTTTATGGACACAAAAATGAAATGAATGTAATTAAATATGCACAATATTATTCACTTGGCGTGGACCCCACAACTACATGAGACCTGACAAGTGTGTGTGCAAGAGGTGTTTCTAAAAGCCCAAAGACTGGACCCCACAACTACATGAGACCTGACAAGTGTGTGTGCGAGAGGTGTTTCTAAAAGCCCAAAGACTGGACCCCACAACTACATGAGACCTGACAAGTGTGTCTGCAAGAGACTGAACTACATTAAATGACCAAAACCAGCATGTGCTTACACTGACCTTAACACAGCCAAAATGTACCTTCAAGTGCACACACTTCAACAATTATTCATAGAGAAACAGCTTAAAAACTAAAGTAAGAGCAACTTAAAGACATGTAAAACAATTCAGACAAAAATCAGTTCCTGCATTTTGGAGCATGGAGATCCCTGAGGGGCCTGTTCGGCAGATGTGGAGAGTTCAGCCTCAGAGGAGGCACTGGCAGTCAACTGTCCAACCTGAAGAATAAGTTTAACATCATTTCAACTCAACTACAATGACTACAGGCAGAACAAAAGACAAAATGTTGAAATGTTTCCTGTATCTGACTCATAATCATTCTTACTTTTGATACTTTCAAGTTGGCTCTGATTTCTGTCATAAATATGTCCCCTAACTGGAACCTCCTCACTCAAGAACAAGTAAAGGTGAAGTCTGGCAGGATAAACTGACCTGTGACCAACTGCTGCTTTGACTAATAAAAGGCAAACTGACCTCAGATTCAAGGACATGTGTCATACATGGAGTTTTTTAAGTTTATGGACACAAAAATGAAATGAATGTAATTAAATATGCACAATATTATTCACTTGGCGTGGACCCCACAACTACATGAGACCTGACAAGTGTGTGTGCGAGAGGTGTTTCTAAAAGCCCAAAGACTGGACCCCACAACTACATGAGACCTGACAAGTGTGTCTGCGAGAGACTGAACTACATTAAATGACCAAAACCAGCATGTGCTTACACTGACCTTAACACAGCCAAAATGTACCTTCAAGTGCACACACTTCAACAATTATTCATAGAGAAACAGCTTAAAAACTAAAGTAAGAGCAACTTAAAGACATGTAACACAATTCAGACAAAAATCTGTACCTGCATCTGGGAGCATGGAGATCCCTGAGGGGCCTCTTCGGCAGATGTGGAGAGTTCAGCCTCAGAGGAGGCACTGGCAGTCAACTGTCCAACCTGAAGAATAAGTTTAACATCATTTCAACTCAACTACAATGACTACAGGCAGAACAAAAGATAATAAGTAGTTCATGGAGAGAAAAGTGACAGTAATGTAACTGCATGTGTACAATATTATAGGGCTGCAACTAACAATTATTTTCATCATCAATTAATCGATGTTGATTATTTTCTCAATTAACTGATTAGTTGCTTGGTCCATAAAGTGTCAGTTGTTTTTTTTTCTAATTTAATAATCATTTAATTATCGATAATTATCGATTGACCGATTTAGCATTGCAGCTGTACAATACTATTCCCTTGGTGTGTACTCCACAACTACAAGACACCGACAAGTGTGTGAGAGAGGTGAAGTTAAGGTAAATAAACCTTTTACTACATTGTATAGAGCAGGCATCTCAAACTCATTCCACAAAGGGCCGTGTGGCTGCAGGTTTTTCCTCCAACCAATCAAGAGGATGCAGTCTGACCAATCAGCTGTCTGAAGACTGAGATCAGCTCATGAAATGAGTCAAGTCTGGTGTGCTGCTGCTTGGTTGAAGAAAACCTTCAGCCACTCGGCCCTTTGTGGAATGAGTTTGAGACCTGTGGTATAGAGTAACCTTTACCCGAGAGTGCAATGCTATCCTGAACCAGGCAAAACTTAAAATAATGTTCACATTCATGCCAATATGCACCGTCAACAATCTCTCTTCCACTCGAAGAGAGTGGAGTCAAAATTAATGTTGCTGCCAATCATTGACCCATCTCAGGGCCTAAGAATAATAATGATAATAATCAAATAATTCTTGAAATGTATTATCTGGAAATCATTTTAGCTTTGTTTTTTTTTTCTATAAAAAAAACAGTGGATACTGGCATCTAAAGGGTTAAAATCCCCAAAATATAATTAATATTTGATATGTATATTTCAGGCCGAAGTAGTTGAAAAATATTGAATCATCTAAAGTGGAAGAAAATATGAATATGTTTTTACAGCAGTTTTTGGGAAGTTGACATTTTTTTTGTCATTATGGACAAATGCATTAGTTTATTGAAGGACCTCTTTATTAATAAATCAGCCGCAGGGCCGTCAAAAATAAGCTGGCCTGTCTCGTTGTCAAGCCACACTTTCACCATTAATTTCATGTCAAATCAGAATGAATCCCTCCTTGAGTTACATTAATCACACACTTGTTTAGTGTTTTATTAATTGAAGCAATGATGAAACTGACCATACTAACCACCGTTTTAACCTGACACGTGCCAGCAGCGACCACACTGTTAGCCAATTAGCCAGCTAGCCAATTAGCCAGCTAGCTTGACCTCGGTAGCATAACGTAGCTGTCCCTCCAGTTGGCTTACTAACTGTTTGAAAACGTAACCACCTCTGTTACTAGCAAGAAATGATAACTGTGGTAATTCACTCGTATCTTAATGTTCACGTAGCACAACTTACCTTTTCACAGACACTTGTCCCAGCCATCCGCACACACCAACACGCCCACGTAAATTGCTTCTCTCCACGTTAGCTCCTCACGTGAGTCGGGTCAAGGAGCGCTTGTTTTGTATAGTGAGCACATCCTGTAAGGGTGGTAATGCTGTCGTCTGTAGGACTCCGCCGTCCGCCAACGCAATCTTATGAGGGGCTGTGCAAGCCATAATTCATTCAGGCCCTCTCACGTACTGTCCTTTCACAGACACATATTTTTACTCTCACATTAATTTATTTTCATTCTTACACCAACACATTTTTATTTTCATATTTATATATTTTTACCCCGCGACCCCAAAAGAGATAAGCGGCATAAAAAATGGATGGATGGATTTATATATTTTTACTCACACATTCATACATTTTACTCTCATATTCATATATTTTCACCGACACATTCATACATTTTGAAAGCTGAATTCATGTTGTTTCACCATTTACTATAACATGTTTCTTCATTTAGAACCATGGCAATCATCATCATCATCATCATCATCATCATCATTATGTTAAGAAAAAATAATTCAATTCAATCTTAATATTGAATTAATTAAGAACTCTCTCTGTTTCCTGGTGGTTTGTGTGGCTCCAGTTCGAACCCTTGTCCATAACACTCATATTTAGATATTTTCACTCACAAATTCATACATTTTGCTCTCATGCACATGTGGCCAATGTATATTTAATATTTTGAATAATATATGTATATAAGAAGAAGATGTATGTATGTGTGAGGGACAGAGTATAATAGAAAAGGAAGTACAGTGGAAATGGAAGGCAGGTCATTTTATCGCACTTTGATTGACTGAGAAGTTAGACCAGGGTCATGTTCAGGTCAGATCAGCATGGACAGGAGAGATGAGGCTGCAGCAGGCCATTGGGGTTTTAAGAAATATTTTATCTTCCCCTGAGACTGTCACATCTTTGTCCTTGTCCATTGAGTGCCAGAGAACAGGCTCATCTGCACCTAACATTACTCGCAGCGCAGTGGAAAGTGAGATGAGAGAACTTTTCAGGCCTCACAACTCCCAAGTCGCTTCAGCGGGCCAAGTGGCTAACATTACACTCGGCCAAACTGGAGGATTGCGGCAGTCTTTACTATATCAGACTCAGCAACACTTTGGCAACTGGAGCTCCCAGGCAAGGAAGAGGTGAGAACAATGTACATGGCAGTTTAACAGGAAGTTATCAACCTACTGACTGTAAATCCTAAATCTAAGTTTGCTAATTTAGCAACACACTTTGGCACCACAGTCAATGTTGCAGTATTAGTTAATGTTTTCAAAAAACATGTCCATAGTAAAAAATAATAAGGGTTAATTAAAAAATTAATCAAATGACAGAAAATATTGGAAGCTATTTTGTATTTATAAGCTGACCATAAGAGGGGTGTTGATTTGTTAGTTTTTAACAGGGGGGATGGTCCAGTGGGATTTTGTTACAGAGGTGGCTTGGCCTGTTGGTGTATTGCAGAACAAACACTATATTATAGCAATATTATAGGAATACTACAGGAAGCAGTGTGTAAATGATCCTCTCACTCTTCTGCAAATACATGTTGCTATTTGTCATTTTCAGGATGAAGGTGACACTAGGATAGACTATATAGACTACAATATAGTATAGACTTAAGTATTTATAGTACATAGGCTAATTTAGAGAATATTATAGATCCGAGATGAACAGAACGGCCGAACTGAGAGAAAAGGGCGCAATCACAAATCCGTCTACTACTACAGGGCCATGGATTTATCAATACACAGCACAGGTAGGCTACTGATCTTCCAGAGCCATGGTCAGGGTCATAGATTCTAACTTGCACAAAACTCAGTCAGATAAAGGATGAGTCAGCAGACTAGACTGACATGTTCAACTAAACAACCCCTCTGCCCCTGCACTCTGCCCACTACTAGGGGACGGAGAGGTGAGATGGCAGGTTACAAGGGGGAGGCATTGTGGTAATTTTGTTAACAAGTGGGATGGCATCCCCCCTCATCATCCCTCAAATTGCCGACTAAATGATGCTCTCTCTCTCTCTCCCTCTGAGGTTACATTACTTTTGACTGAATATCCTTTATTAATGTATGTAGCAGTAGCTACATTACCCGAGGAAAGCACTGGTTAAGGTTACTGTTATTTTGGTTAATAGATTTAAGTTGATGAGCTTAATCTTGCTAGAAAAGGTCAGTTAAAGGCTTTGTTGTGTATGAGTCAGTACTACAGCATTGTAGAGCAGGTGAGGATGGACATGGCTGACACTCTTGTGTATTTTAAGTTAAGGCTATTCCTGCATTACCTCCAACTTGGTACCATTGCGTTGTGTAAAGTGTAGCAAATTACCCTCTAAGAAAGACTAACAAGGGTATAAGAATGGAAAATAAAGATGCATTGTTCTTCTAATAACTAATAATTCTAATAACAGTGATATGGCTTCACCCTAGATTGCAGTACAGTTTTCTTCTAATGAGCAGCAAATTACCCTGTAATAAGGTGAAACTATGTTGAATAAAAACCCATTCAGTGTAGTATCTGATTGTTTTATAAGCTGTGTCTGGTATATATTGTAGTTGCTTATATTGTATAAATAGCATAGGCCCTCAAGCTATGTTGGTGGCATTAAATGTGGTGTTTAAATATATTTGGTTGTACTGTGGCTAATTTGGATTGAGTAAAATACAGAAGCAGGCTCAGTCATTCCATATCAGAATATTGTCAGAACTACAGACCATTGTCACATTGTTCAGTCCTAAGTGATGGTAACATTAGCAACTCTTATTGCCTTATTTCAAGTAAAAACAGTATTATTTTAGCTTGTTGTAGGAGAGCCTTTTATGCTTTCTACATCTATGTTCTTGTTCATGTTCTTGTTTTGATAGGAGTTACGGTTAAGTCAGCATAAGCCCAAATGTGAGACTAGTGCAGAGGCAGAAAATGGCTGTTTTCCCTCCACGTTTCTGTCTGCCCCTGTCTATCTGACTGGGGGGCCCCTATCGTCAATGGCAACCACCTCAAGTTGCTGTGGCAACCTCTGAGCCTCAGTCCTTCTCTGAGCACTCCTCTGCCACACTCACAAACACATATGTAGCTTCAGCTGCAGCTATGTGGCTGATTCAAATGATCAACTCGTCATCAAGCTCTGCAGTGGCTTGATAACGAGCCACTAATCTTATCTTACTATTACTGGTGAGTTTGAAATGGTAGTAATGTAATGAGTGATATTGTTCTGTTAGCATTAGCCACAATGCTAACAGCGGCTAATGCTAACATGAGGTCCTATGAACTTGTTGGTGCATACAGGTTTGACTTTTCATATCAGGTTGTTGTGCTAATATGCTAATGATTAGCATGCTAATGCTAACATGCTAACCTACAGTAAAATGATTCTTAAATGCATTCTAATGGTGTTTGAGATCTTTTCAATATGCTATTTGACATGCTAATGTTAGCTTGGCATTAGCCGCTTTTAGCATTGTCATAATTTACACACTCCGGCAGTAGCCCCCATGGTCCTTTCGAAATTTCCCCAGGGAAATTAACATCAGGATAAGATGAGCAAGCCTTGCACGTGTATTTCCTGGTTTGAGGATGACTAATTGTAATTTGGCTGCTTGAGCATGCTCAGTAAGCCGAGTGTGTGTGAAAAGTGTGCTTGTGCATTACCGGCCCCGACCACTAGAGGCCGATACTGAGTTACTTCTGCTAAGCACACTTAAGCACACTGTGTTGGTAAAAGTGCATTGTGAGGTCATGCCTGAAAACTTTACAGGGCATTATTTTGACCTTCTTTTCACTGAATTAGCTGTTATCGTTGTGGGGTCCAGGATTTTGGACCCCACAAAGATTTTGGACCCCACACTGTGACTGTGCTGTCAGGTGCTGGACCCCACCATGTGATAAAGACAAACACACACACACACACACACACACACACACAGTGTGTAAGAAAGGTTTTTATTCAACTTTATGCTTGTGTTTCAACAAGTATTTTAATATTTTGGGAGGTAGGCTTCTTTCCTGTCTTGCAGTCAGATGCAGATGTCCAGTAGGTATAAGGCTATAGTCAGCAGGCGGTTAGCTTAGCTTAGCATAAAGCCTAGAAACAGGGGGAAATGGCTCGCCTGGCTCTGTCCAAAGGTAATAAAATCCATCTGCCAAGCTCGCTGATCAACACATGATATCATCCTGTGCGTTTAATCCTTACAGAAAGTAAAGTGTAAATACAAGTGGCAGTTTTAAGGGGCTTCATGTGTAGGGCTATTTCTAGTCTCCACTGGATGCCTAGCAACAGAGATGACAAGATGTCAGGAAAACATAAAAGTCTACTTATAAAAAAAATGTTAAGCTGTTTGTTTAAAGCTGTTGATTGTGCCATTGTTGCACTTGGTTGCAGTCAATTTTGAGGTGTTTGTGACCTGTTTTTGCTCATCCATATATGGAAATGAGGTGGACAATATATTAGAAACATCTTACATTAAAATGACTCAACACACAGAAACCCTGTGCCTAAAAAACACCCAACATTTTGAGGCAGTCGTCTTTTTTTTTCTGTTCACTCAGTAATGGGCACGTTGAGTTCCTTGATTCTCTGCTCAGTCTCTGTGTGTGTCACCATTTCTGTCCCTACTCTGATTTGATTTGCATATTTCTGCACAGAAACAACTTAAAGAGACTTTTGAGAGCCATCGCCTGAAGAAGGAGGACTTCATCAACAGCATTCGCAGAGACAAAGACAAGCTGGACACCATAAAGGTACACTGGAGGGATGGCAGCACTTAGCAGATAAGAATGCACACGTCCCTCAGTAATGACTGTTTGCAGTATGTCACTGTGCATATTTAGTGGTGTTTGCTCATGTGGTAAGTGACAGTTTGTGCCTTGATATGTAAAACATAATGGCGTTGCGGTTCGGTGCATAGATGCCTTTCTGACCTTAATTGCGTGTTCTGTGCATCCTAACTCTTACACAGTCTTATTTTTGCATGGCAACGATTCTGCCAGATTGGCTTCAGCAGAAAGACCACCACCATGCATTAAATTTTGTTTGAATTCATGAGACTGCAGTACACCATGTGACAAGCTGTGCACAGGCATATGTGACAAAAACAAAAACACATCGAATGTGTGTGTGACAGATGGAAGATAAGAACTTGAGTTTAGTTGCTGTGCTGAGACGATCAACAGGAAATCCATCCCTGCTTAGACGCACTGCCGTTGTTTGACACACAGATCTTTGATGTGTGTGAAATGTAGCTTCATTACCGTTTGTTTGTCTCTCTCTGGAGAGGCGTAGTTTTTCAGAAGTTATTTTGAGCTTTAGTATATGAATCCACTTGGCATCAACAGAGCTGGAGTCAGAGAAAATGAGGTAAAGCAAAGAAAGCAAAATGCTGCGTTAAGTCCTCTACCCGCAACATCATCTCTGTTGCAGAGAGTCGGAGCAGATCTGCAGGCTCGTGTCAAAGGCGAATTCAGAGCTCTCCATCAGATCCTGCAGGATGAGGAGGCCTGCGTGCTGGAGCAGCTGAGGAGAGAGCAGGAGGAGGAGCTGGAGAAAGTGCAGCGCCACCTGGAGGCCGTCGAGCTGGCTGTGAGGGAGCTGGAGGACAATCTGAGAGTGCTAAAGCAGGCTAGCGCCGCCACTGAGAGCGTCGTGCTGACTGAGGTGAGAAAGCAGCCGTCAAGCTGTCAATACGTAAACCACATCTGAACTTTAAATAAAACCCAGAGTGTCATCTAAATTTTGAATTCTGCATCAATTTGGGGATGACAGTTGTTAATGTGATTGTTCTTTTCCTTTCATTTCCTCCTGTCTAGCTTCCACAGCTACGGTAAGTGTTCGCGTCAGTGTGATGAATGGTTGATGGCTTTTGGCGTTGTTGCAGCTGTCTTGTCTGATTTCCACATTTCCATTTCCACTTAGCGTTATTTGCAGTGAGAATAAATGACCCTGAAATGTATGTTTGCGTTGTTTTTTTGACAGACCATGTGTGCAGGTGGATACTGTGCCAGAGTTTGATGTTAACACTTTCAGTAGCAAATACGTGGCCCCCTTACAGTACATCACATGGAGAAAGATGTTCAAGTCTTTGAAGCCAGGTAATTGTTCCCTCTGATGTGCTTCAGCTGAAAACCGGTTCTGCCTCAACAATGGAGTAATTACGAGAAAATTACTATAGAAGTACTATAGTAGTACTATATAAGAGTATGATATTAAGTGGTAAGAGAATGACAGTAATGACGACGTTGCTCTCCTGATGGGATAAAAATTTCATTTAAAACATGACACTCTGTTGAATCTAATCACAAAAACTATTATCACAGTTAACGTTCATTGAATTGGTTCACCCCAAAGGTCCTTCTCCATTAACGTTTGACGTCGACACAGCTCACCCGAGCATCCACATCTCCAGGGACAAAACAGTGGCAGTCGAATGTAACGCCATGATCCCACATCTGGACCACAGCAAGCGTTTCCTCCAGTGTGTCAACGTCCTCGCCGCCCAGGGCTTCCAGTCAGGCCGACACTACTGGGAGGTCGAAGTGGCCTCCAAGCCCAAGTGGGACGTGGGCGTGGCCGCCGAGGCCGCAGACAGGCACGCTCGGATCAAGCTGAGCCCCGAAAGCGGCTACTGGACACTGCGGTTGCGCAATGGGAACGAGTACTCAGCTGGCACACAGCCCTGGATGAGGCTGCATCTGGGCTCGTCCCCTCAGAGGCTCGGGGTGTTCCTGGACTGCGAGGAGAGGAGAGTGTCCTTCTACAATGCTGACGATATGAGCCTGCTGCACTCTTTCACCAACGGGCCGAGGGGCAAGGTGTTCCCCTTCTTCAGCCCGTGCATCAGTGACAGAAGCCAGAAACCTCAGCCTGTCAAACTCCTTCATTACCCTGCTGTCGCTCTGTCTGGCTAACATGGGCACAATCATTCAAAAGGGTTTGAGAATGTAAGAGCTGTCCAATCACTTATTGACCAATGACTGTTATCACCGCGCTATTAAAAGACAGTACAGATATTTTCACGTTTAATGTGAAATGAGATGTTATGAAATTTTCCATATTCTCTATATCAAATTTCCATTGTGCTGTAATCATTGTGAAGAGGCTCATTCACTGCAGGAGAAACCAGCAGAAACACATTAAAAATAGGCATTCAGCCGTTTGGAACTGAATATCTTGAAGCTTGGATGCATCAAATTACATTTTGACTGTTCCTCACAACCAGATATCTCAAATAGATGCTTAAAGTTGGTCTTTCAAATGAAATCTGAATAAATTATCTCTCATCAAGTCACAAGTCTGTCCTTAGGCCCACTCGTAAAATGTGTCTTGTAATCACCGTCAATCAGTACGAAGGGATAGTGCACTTCACTCAGAGATTTTACATTTGATTAAATGTGTTTCCTTAATGAAACTTGTGTTTTTATCCCAGATGAGTTGTTTGAGTAGCATCCAGATGTGACTTCACTGCACCTTCTCAGTTCTTTAGTTGACTTCTAGCAGCTTCTGTTAATTTGTTATTTTTGGTATATTCATTTATATACATTACATGCGCCTTCATTTGAAGTTAAGGATCATTGTAATTTTGTAATCACTCAAGGAAGCAATTAAAATGCAGTTCTTTGTAGAATATCTTACATTGCTGTCGCTGCATGTCACTTCCATGTTCAATCACTTTCTGATGAAGACCCAAACAGTTCATGTAAAACCTGCTGATGCAAACAATAAACCAAATCATCTATTCTCTCTGAAATAAACGTCTTTGATCCTTTTCTGCAGCTGCGACACTGTGCACTTCCATGACCTCACTTGAAATAATCAAGGATGTTATTAAGCATCATCAAAGCAGAATGCACAGCTACGAACAGTTTGGAATACTTGAGCCGTCTCTGACACTTAAAGAGCAAGAACAGGCGGGCTCTCGGTTATCTTTACAAACACACAAAAGCACTGACGTCCTGTTTCCTCTCGCCAGGTTAAAGGTCAGATAAACAGAGTGACAGTGGGGATGCCTCTGGGCTGTCCTGGGGGGGTGCTGAGGCAGGATGCTGCTGCCTCTGCAGACTGGAGAGGTGGCACAATGAACTGCACCACAGGGGGACCCGTGCACGGTTTCCTGCACAGCGGCTGCACAGAGTGGGTGCGTTTATGACAGGACACCCAAGTCACTGACCTTGACCTATAAAGTTTGATTGAAATCAGTGTCGTGAATTGAAGAGGGCCTGTCCTGAATATCGAATAGGAAGAGATTAGGACAGCCTCTATATGCATGAGGCTCTCATTGCCTGTGTCTTCTCTGAAAGCTGTGCCTTTTGGTTGACAAGGGATATATAACTTTAGGCCTATATTATAATTTCCTCATGAGTGGCATTCAAAATTAAAGCTTCGCTAATCAATATAAATATAAAAAAAAAATATAATTTTTATGCTAAAAACTGGGAAAATTCAAAATATAATGTGACAGGAATTGAACCCTCGGAGAATCGTTCACCCAGCTACAGTCCACCTGAGCTCTACAGCAACTTTTAGCATCTTTTAGCTAGTTGTTTTGCTTTCTCTCCCACAACTTTCATGCTTTATTTCAGTCTCACTGCTTTCATGAACTGTGCAGCTCTTTTCAACAACAACAACAACAACAACAACAACAACAACAACAACAACAACAACAACAACAACAACAAAGACTGTAATAAACCCACATTACCTGCCCAGCTCCAAACCTCAGACAAAGCTAAATGTAGCATTTAGCTGCTAAAGAGCCTGATATGTCCCCCAGGAGTTGGTGCGACTAAAGCAGAGCTAAAAGAGCATGGCGATTAGACTTACATTTATGTGGAAGACAGTCAAAGCACTCAGAGCATTAGCTTCATGGCTAATTAGTTAGTAAATAATGCACATGTAAGCTTGCAGCAGCGTTGCCTAGTCTGCCACTACTACTACTACTGCTCATCGGGATGCTTGCCGTAAGTGCTGGTAGTGAACATGACCTACAAATGATGAGAAACTTTGGCTTCTTCCATCAAAACAAAACAAGAAAAAAGCACCTTGACAAGTGACAGCAAGGCCTACTTCAAAGCAGCTTGGCAGAGTGCTGTGTGGTGCGCAGGCCTGTGTGCATACACTTGAGCGGGTTGTATGTGTGCTCCACATCCTTCCTATGATAGTAGCTGTGGATCCGTAATGTGTTTCCTGACCCAAGGATGGGCCGGATGGAGTGCTGGCACTTCAAGGACGGGTCCTTGAGTCCTCGGTTGTCTCTCAGGAGCCAGCAGAATTATGAACTGAAACCTTTTCATCTGACACAGCAGGGGCGATCATGCTATCCTGCATGAGGGCTATTGTTTGTTATCGCCGTTGTCTGAATGGCTCGTCTGAATGCTTATGTGTGCAGTTTATTATTTTATTGGCCACTCAAGTGTTTTTGGTGTGTTTATGACCTTATCTGTTTTATATAATGTAATGAGATTTGGCAACTCCCTGGATATTGCTTTGTTTGTTATCAGCACGATTTAGTGTGCTTATTTTCCTCTGAAGCCGACGGCGTTGTGGGGCCAAAACCAGGAGAACATTTTAATTACAACCATTCAATCACAACATTGTGTTTTAAGGTCAGAGAGGTGGATTGCCGTGAGGGATCTGGGGAGCAGCACATGCCCACAATAACATGCAATGATCCTTGGACTCCTTGTTATTCCACACACTCCTGATGTCCGCTTCTCCGTGGCTCAGAAATTGTTGAGAATAACATAATCATATTAAGATTTTTTTTGCTCTTTCCTCTAATCGACACTTGCTGTTGGCTGACAGCCGGACTGGTGTTCAACAGCTAGGAAGGAGTCTTGAATCAACTTGTGTTATTATAGTTGTAATGGATTGCTAAGTGCAGAGAGAGCATAGGTTCCCATTGATTTTAGAGCACACTCATGGTGCTGGAAAGCAGACCTGTCTGAGGCTGATTTAATTGGCTTGTTTTGGGCTTGCTGGTTTTTCTGTGGCTCCGTAAGAGGTTTGACTGGACCTCCAATGAAAATGAATGAAACACACAGCTACACCCGAAGCTCCATCTGCGTGTGTGTGTGCAGGTCTCTTGTACTCTGTGATTTTTTTTATATCTGAATGTATACGGTACATGGGTTTTCAATTTTCAAAACCCCTCTCTGTAAAATAAAACTGGGCTGATAGTGCCTCGCCATGGGCATGTTGCCCTCTTAGTACATGATTTTCATTCACACTCTGAAGATTCCCTGAGGAGGATGGATGTGTGGGCGGACGGGGTTAACAGGACTTGGATAAGGCTGGAAGAACTCTGCACACTTTAGTTTCATTGCACGCATTGTTGCATTTGACCCTTTGGCAGAATAATTACAGACATTTAATCGTAAGCTTCCCCCCAAGGCACCTCTGCTCAGCATTAGTTTGTTGAATTGGGAGAAGAATTTGTGTTCATAATCACAGAAGATAACTTATTCTACCTCAAATTAATGGCTGACGTTTGACCTGATAAAATTGCACTGACATTACAGAAGAGTTATGGACTAGGTAGATTGGATGGATTAAACACAGATGACCAGCGGAGAGAATATCACACAGTGTTCTGCTTATACTGCTCCTGAGGCCGTGTCTATCTAACTGTGGTATGTGTTCACTTCCTTTTCCTGTATTCCTGCGGTGGCTTTATAAGAATTTCTGATGGTGTTAGGATTACCTGCAGAGCTTTTTGCGTGTCAGGGGGGATTTAAATGCCTTGAAAAAATATCCACAGAATTAAAATCAATATCAGAGTTTGGCAGGAAAGCAGCAAATGGAAATCCACAGCTGCTACAGAGCATCATAATCCCCTCATCACTGAGCTCAGAGAGTTCTTGTGGTACTTTGTGGTGTCTTATTGTGCCATGCAATAGATATCACCCTGTTCAATATGATTACTAAAGGTCTTTAAGGCAGAGGATGAAACGAATGGGATCTCGCAGGAAGGAAATTTGTCATGGGTGTTAGGGAGACCACCCCTCTGCCCCCCCCCCCCCCCCCCCCCCCCCCCCCCCACACACACACACACACACACACCCCACACCCTCCGACACACACCCCTCCAATTCAGCTTGTTTTATGAACTGGATGGGTGGGTGTGCATGCGCTCCAGTCACGAGCAAAGGAAAAGGAAATCGTTGTAAATCCTATTCTGTGCGCCTTGTGCATCCTTTTGACAAAACGAGGAAAAAATACGTTTTCCCCCTCCTTTCCTCAGCATTTCGCCTCTGTCCTCTCCTCCAGCACTCAGACCAGGCAGGCATCGATTGGCCGAGGTTCACCTGAGTGTTTCCCTCCCCCTCCCCATCCACGGACTTTCATTCAAAGCACCTCTCCACTGTCTCCATCTGCGTTAAAACAAGCGACTTTTATAAGAAACACCGCTCAAGCGTCTGCACTTCTGGACCGGAGATCTGGAGATGAAGACAGATTTTACGTTTTTCTGTCGGACTTGGATTGGAATAGCGTATGCCTCAGGTGAGGAGACTTCCACAGTGAGTATGAAAGTTTGGAGCGCAAGTTTTTTTTTTTTTTTTTTTTTTTATGAAGGGAAAGGTCGAGTGGACTGTTTACACTGACTTGCAGAAAATAAATGATCCGAGGTCGACTGAAGTTCTATTTCTAGAGGCTCAAAGTTTTATTCATGTCAAGCTGCGGTCTTAAACGGAAGCCAGGTAGATCCCGAACTTAAGCCTTTCAGTATACTCTGTTTTATTAATCGTAAATAGAGCAGGATGTTTCTACAGTGCTTTAGAGCTGATGCATTAGTCAAATTCAAGAAACCCTTCAGTGAATCCCTTCTGGATGCACCCGTTTTTTGGGCCATATTTTACGCACACCATTCATCACGCATACATGTTTTTTTTAAGTTTGCTCTCAATATGGGCCTGAATTCATAAGGAATGAGAGTCTCCAAGACATGCAGATAGGCACTAGGGGGAGGCATGCTGTTGTTGTGTCTTTGATAAAGATGCAGTTGTTAATTGGTGATACTAAACTAAGGACGGAGCAACGAAAGAGCAGATTGTGTTAAGTTGAGCTTGAGTGACACATCATAGTTTATGTATGTAGGTCACATTTTGCGGAGGAAGAGCGGGAGGAGAGTTGACTGATCCAGACTGGACTGACATGTGGAGGAGGAGGGGGGGCGGGGGGTTGGGGGGGGGGGGGGTCAGATCCCTTCAAATCTCTCAGTGCTCTATTCATGAACTCTTATTTGTGCAGAGGAAGCGAAAGGTGACAGAATCTCGCTTTCATCCAGTCCAAACTGACTGGTTTCAAGAATCTCTGGGTTATTTTCAGTGTGATCTGCCTCCACATGTGCTTTTTATTCACTTGTGTGTCAAATTCACAAAACTGAGACTAGAGACTAATAAATCTAAAGCACATTGTTTTCGCTGCACTATTTTACATCAGATACTTGACACCGGGCCCTCTGATTGACTATGTTATGTGGGAGTATGGCTGAGGTTGTTTGCAGTTTTTCCCAATGACTGAATGTGTACATTTGAGTTGTTCATCTCTGATTGCGGCTGAGCAGCTGTTCATAAAGAACAGGGAATACTTTTGTGAGGGGCAGCCGCCATATGTCTACCCGAATCATGACTCCGGGGTGGAGGGATGACTCGCGCTCCTTTCATATATCTCACTGAGCTGTGCTGGGTGGGTCACATAGATTTGGAGGAGCAGATAAACAGTTGGTCAAGTGGTTTTCTATTTTCAGAGAGGAATGAGGGCTAATGGCATCACAAAATTCATTTCAGGGGTACCACTGGCCTCAGCGAACATCATCAAGTCTCAGTAATGGTAGATTTTATAATGTGTGACAAATGGTGTTGAGTCTGAGGTCCCTCTCCTCTGTTCACCTGGCAGCATTTTCCTTTAAGGCTCAGTCCAAACTTTCACAGTATTCAAAACAAAGAGAAAACAGTTTCCCATCAATCCACAATGTGTATGTTGGAACTGTAAAGCTCTGTCTGACGTCTCTGTCATCACACACACCCGATGTGCTTATTAGCGCATGTGTGGTGCTGTCTGTTGAAAAACTTACTTGCAGACCTGTTACTTCAGCGATACAAGCCCCCCTTGATGCTCAGTGGAAGTGCAATATCACAGAACTGTCCTGGAGGCAGAAGGATTCACTAGCTTCATATTGCAGAGGCACAATTTTCAATTACAGCCTCGCAGTGTCTACCCGTGAGATTGAGTGGCACATTAAAGCACAGATGTGAGAGAAAAGAACGTTCGGGATATTAAATTTCAGAGAGCAATTAACATTAAATTTTTCTTATCATTTTTTTAGGTTGACCACATGTCTTGACATACTGGGGATGTACAATTTCTGTGAAATGTGTCTTTTCAGTCTTTTCTTCCTTCATGAATGCAGAGCACGACACAAGTCCAAAGAAATGACCCTTGAACGCAGCAATTTACCTTTTGTCCGTGCTCTTACTTTAAGGAATCTCTTGTGGAATAACCTCTTGAAAGTCTGAAAGATTAAATATTTCCTATTGTGAAATGTTCAGATTTGTCTATAGTCTGAAGGTTTGTCTTAACTTTTTAACCCACAAATTCTTTTCCGCAAAACGCAAATGTAAGACTTTAAAAAGAAGCTTCCGATTCGAGTTTGATGCAAACGTGAAGAGAGCACTGGCTTCACATTACTATGATCGCAGGGGAAGATTGAGGGAGAGTGGATTGTAGACCCGCCAGCGCAGAAGTCATTGTCATTTTTGGGGGAGAGGATATAATTTACACAGCAGCTGCATTTATGGAGCTTTGGGTTTTTACCCTGAGCCATTTTCTACCATCTTCCTGTCTCACTCTGTCTCTGGTTTGAATTATGCTGGTTTCAAAACATTTAGTATGCTGCTTTAGAGAGTCAGTCTCATTTAAAGAAGGATCTTGATGAAATGTCAGTGGTACACGATCTATTAAAATGAATTGTGAATCACTGATTGATTCTTCGCCTCTTAATTTCCTTGGTTTTGTTGAAGCATAATTGGCCATTGAAAACCTCCCCAGTCAAATAAGCTGCATATGAAAGCAGTGAATCTTTTTTTTTTTTTTTAAAGCTGAGCTCTACAGCCGAATGATCTTTGGCTTGCTCTGTGTCTTGGGTGCACAGTGTTGATATTGCTTTTAGCTGAGTGTTTTCTGTACGCATACCTCCGCTTGATCAGATCATCCCAGAAATCTGACTCTCAACTCTGGGTATTATTCTAGTCGTCCACTTATAGGGGTCGAGTTGTTTTAGCCAACAATATCCCCCTATTCTCAGCGCTGATCTCAGGATTCAACCTCAGGACTCCGAGGAGTGGACCCTCTGTGTCTGTCCGTGAATATCTTGTTCTATCAGCTGGAGAGGAGCTCGGATGAGAGAGGAATGCTGTTGCTGCTGCTCCGTGTGGGAAGCTCTCTGCAGTAAAGTCCAAATAAATAGGGAGTCCGGTGCCTCACTCATCACTGGCAAGGAGTAGCAAGGCCCCTTGGGCATTTATAAGTCTGGTCACTCACTTTCTCATCATGCTAAAGCACCAACACCCCAAATATGACTCAAGCTGAGAGATAAGCTCTTTCCACACCAGGAATCTGCTGCAAAAGCCAAATATGTGTCAACGTTGGTGTTAGATAGTTGATGAAAACCATCTGTGGTATTTCTTGTTTTCATATTTCCCTCCATTTTCTCTGTGCCCAGTTTTAGCCACACTAACTGCCTGGATCTAAGGGTGGCAACGTTGGTCTGTAGGTCGGTTTGGACAGAAATATCTCAATAACTACTGGACGCATCGCCATGAAATTTAATGCAGGCATCCACGTTCCTCTCAGTATCAGTTGGAATAAATTTAGTGATCCCTTAACTTTTCATCTTCTGCCATAATCAGGCCAAAATGCATCTGATATTTTGGTTTGTGGCTAAATATCTGCAAAACTCGAATGACATTCCTGTCAGCCTCAGCTGAAGCACTGCTGATGAGCACGTTAGCATGCTAACACGCAACACTAAGATGGTAAAACCAGCACTGTGCCTAAGCGCAGCCTCACAAAGCTGCTTCCACTGCTTCAGACTCTTATTTTCAGACACTCATAGTGTTGCACTCTGTTGTATGTGCAACAGTAAAAGTTGTGTAGAGAATTACAAAAAGAAATCCAGAAAGAATTTCAAACCCTCTGTCCTTTCTTACCTTTGCACAGCTAGTCAGTGGCGGCGTAAAGTGAGTGTGAATGTCCGATTGGTGGTTTGGGAAAGTTACAGAAATTGTCGCACACATGGTCCTACTGTGCAAATGAAATGTTAGCCAGAACAGCCTCCCGTTCTGCTCCCGCAGTGTACATTTTTGTGAGCAGTCTTGCTCCCCCACACTTGGAGTAATTACCATGCTGAGAGGGTTTAACCTATCGATTTTCATTCTCTCTGTGTTCACACTGAGTTTCGTATTGCTGCCACTGCAGCACAAAGACAGTCAGAAATGAATTTTCATGACGATTTGCACACAGCACAAGAGCTATAACTCAATGAGTGAATGAACCCCCTCATGAATAGGTAAGTTGTACATGTGAGATGAGAAAAACTGTTGTTAATTGAGAAAAAAAAAGCATCACAAAGACTGCTGCACAGCTTAATAATTAGAGGTTTTGAATTCACACCTACAAATGCTTACCTATTCGAACTGTCTTGACATGCTAATAGATGGCCAATTACATGAAATTCAGCATCTGTAACAACCAGTGAAAAGACAATTATTGTAAGTAGTGTTGACAGGCACTGGGGGGAAATTGCTTTGTGGCATCTATCAGCTTTATTGGTCAGTCACTCTACACATTCTCTGACAGCAGAAACTGGATCCTGGGACACGGTAGCCGTTAACACGGATATTACAACACTCCAAAGTGCTTGTGTTGCTTGGAAACAAGCATCATGTAGAGCCCTTATCAGTTTAACAAGAACCACCATTGCTATTATGTTCAATTGCTACTAAGTCTCAGGCAGCTTTGTGAGTATGAGGCTGTGACTTGGAAGTCCATGTAGCATTTTATTGGCCACTCATACCTCTTGAGGTTCATGGGAACCAGTCCATTGGCAAAGCCTGAGGAAATTGCCATCTTCCCTCCCTTTCGGCATTCAGTACCATAGTTGTTGACCCAGCACTCCCTACTTTGCCCTTGTTTTCTATGGCATCTGAAGCTGCCACAGTGATTTAGCTCACTGGGACATCTGACATGGCAGCAGAGTCTTGTTTATGGCCTGAATCTCCAGGAACTGGCTAATAAGCTCAGTAATGGGGCTCCTCAAAGTTTGGCCTCTGAAGAGTCGCAGCACGAGTTTTAGGAGCGTGCAAGTCATCACAGCAGGCATGGACTGTGCTAATCTTTGGCACTTGCTTGTACTCAAAGAGATATTTTAAATTTCCTAACAGCATGTCAGAGCCAGGGGCCAGGACAAAGCGTTTACCAGAACATGCTTGGTTCCCCTCTTAGAAGGGAAACCATTTCTCAGTGATAAAAACGATGACATGCAAAAAAAAGAATCGCCACAGAGGAAGTGCTTCAGTTGTCCGGTGTGCCTGTGAGGCAGGTACAGGAAGATTTAGTCAGGGACAGAGGTTTTAAACATAGGAAGCTGGCCCAGATGGCTTGTCGCCGTATCCTTAATTTCGCACCCCTCCTCTGGCAGGATGTTGGAAAGGCCTAACTCCCGCAATAGCGGAGAGGACAGGGACGTAGTGGATGTCATCCTCCTCCATAGTAACAATGAAATCAAAGCTGGGCTGCCAGTCAGTCCGTCGCCTGGCTTTGGCCCGGCCTTGTGTCCAGATGACAGAGGAAGTGGACTTTATTTCTCTCAGAGCAAGAGAGAGATAGAGGGAGTATATTGTAGCCTGAGGCTGGCTGACTCCACGTCCAGAAAGCAGGTCTGCTTCATGGCCTGCATGGCCTCCCGTCCCTCACCGGACATACAGGGCTATTTCAGAGTGTGTTAACCTTGGCCTGTTTCCAGTTACTGTGTCACTGAAATAACTGTAGCTGCACTGTCACCTACATGTTGTTCTTTACCCTCTAAAGGCCTTAAGAAAAAAGTGTAGTCAATTTCCAGTCAATCATTTTCTGTCTCATTCAAGTGCTTTTGACCATGTGTGATTGTGTTTAAACTGAGCGTCCATTGAAGGGAAAGTCACAGCTGTATATGTAGAAAGATTTGATTCATCTTCCCAGGCATTTTGCCCATTCGTGCAATAAAAAACCTCAAAGTAACAGCACAAGTGCGTAATCACAAATGCTGTATCTGTGAACTGTCCTTTCTGCCAAACTGAGAACTCTGAGAAAAGCTTTATTTGTTTACACAAGGTTTGTCTTTTCCTGTTCCTGTCACGTGACTGATCAGAGACTACAGAGGAGTGAGGAAGCACTAATGGCAACATCTCCTTGACCGTCCATGAAAAAGGGAAGTGGGAGAAGCGTGAACATGATAAAGAAAACAGGAAATTTGCTTGCGTTGAAGAACATTGTGCCACCTTTCACAAAAGCTTTAATGTGCCCTGTGTTGCAGCCTTGGAGAGAAGAGCTCTCATCTTCATGCGTACCTTTGATGCTCTCGACGCCTGCCTGCCTTGTCTGTCTGCTTGTCAGAGAAGCTTTACATTTTTAACAGGCTTATAGAGCACAATGGCAGCTAGGCTTCTTCCCTCTCTTGTGTGGGTATATGTATGATTTATCTATACTCAGCAGGTTTCCTCCATAGGTTGAGAAGTCCAGTTTCTGTATTCCCTGAGTGTGACAAAACTATCAGTATGAGCCAGGAAGAGAGCTCAACTCGGAATAAGATGAACGCACACACAGATGCATTTAAATTGGTAAAAGATCTGCTTTATAGCACTCCAACTTGCAATCTCACAGTTGATTGTGCCATAACTCCTCACAAAACGAGCCCATCATGCATCTAAACAGAAACCATTAATGCCTCTGTAACTCTGCAGAGCTACTTTCCGTTGGACATTTTCATTACTGTCTGATTCTTGTTTACAGAGAAAGATCGTTCTTTCCAGCACTTTCCTTTTTCTTACATTTTTGTCATATTCTTGTTGCAAAACTGTTAGGTGCAGCAGTCCTCTGCACCTCTTGGTATTCTGGTCCTTCAGACCTAAATAAAGAGCTACTTTTGATGTTCCCCTGACATGCTATTTGCACATTTAAATTGACAAGTAGCCAGTCGCACATCTTTCTTCCCTGTCAACCAGGTATGTGGAGCTGACACATCAAAGTGGAGCCCAATACACATGCTGAGCAAACAGGCACAATTGTCCTTGAAATATTCTGACTTTTGGCACTTAGCTCATATACATCTGGCACTTCCATCATGACAGAGGCATGCAGCACAGAGGAGGCAGAAACGCCAGCTGTGTCAACCCATGTGTCTGTAGTAAACATCTCTACATGATCGCTGTCACATGGCTGGCATGTCTGAGGAATGCAGAAAGGACTGCCTCATCCTTATCTGAATTACATTTACACCCAGCACTCACCACTCACCGAAGTACAATGACCTCAGTGTTTTGAAGGGTTGGTTTGGATTCACTGAATAGTACAAGCTAACTAACCCCTCAAGGCAGTGGTAGACCAGTAAGGCCTGAGTTCTGAGAGGTAAAAATACTGTTTGTTCAAAGGAGTCTGGTGGCCTTGGAGGGAGTGATATAATGGCTTCAGTTCCTTGTTGGAAGGGCAGGAGGGCAGGAAAAGCAGTGAAAATACTGTAGATAGCCCACACTGACAATGAATCTTTTGAAGGTGGGACGTATTTGGGTGGGAAGAATGAACACGTAAGTCCGTCCATTCTGTTGCTACTTTCAGAGCACGCCATGTGAAATTACTTTTCTCTGACTCACTTATTTCTCCGACTGTTGTCTCTCGTTTCATCTTTCCCCTGTGTTTGAGTGTGTGCGTGTGTGTCACTCACTGACTCCAGTTGCAATGCTTATTGGAGTACACAGATTTGATTGACTGAAGAGCATCATGTGAGATGATTTACAATGCATGCAACTTGTCTGTGAGTCTCCTGGGCTGCGAAACCAGTGCCGTAAAGGCACTTTAAAATAGAAACACTGCGTCAAGATTGGATAGTTCTTAATAATTTATCCATAAAAGATCATCCAAACTACTTAACACTCGACACTGCATTTGTTTGGGTCCTCGGCAATACACCTGACCAGTGTGAAGTCGACTGGATGAATGGTTGGTGAGAAAATTAAAGGCCAGTCCTTTCAAATCCAGCTATTCTCTCCATCTGTCGAATGACCGATCAAGGTGTTTTCACCTGTGCTCTATCATCGTCGCTTTGGCCTAATTATTTTGTTCTTCAGCCATTTATTTTCTTTTTCTCTTTGCAGATGCTGCCCCAGTGTCAGCCATAATGACAAAATGTAATTGTCTAAAATTGTCCTCCTGCTTCCTTTTAACTGACAAACGTACCACTCACTGTGACTGTGTCGTGAGGAATTGAGTCTCATTTTATTTGGATCATATCGAGGCATCAGCATTAAATTGAGACTGTTTCATAACCGGTTAAAAAGTCCATGTAGCATGTTTAAACAAATTTCTCTCAGACCTTTGTGTTTGCCTGGCAGAACCAGCTGGGGCTGGTGCAGGGTGGACACATTACTCCCACAGTGAGAATGGATTTTCAGAGATATCACATTTCGCAAGACCAATGTCAGGTTTTTACAAGGACATGTTCAGTGAGCTGTTTCTCTGAGACAAAACCCGTTCTGCCAATGAGAAGTTCTTTTGTTTTTAATCTCCAGTGATCAGAGTTATGAACGCAATCGCTGAATCACAAGATTTATAAAGTGGAGTCATTGTCATTCTCAAGTGTTGGAAATCTAGAAAATTGGCTACAAGATTAACTTCCTTAATGGGACATTTATCTGTCTGAAGGGTTTTACACATCTAAACTTTTTATGCTGTGTAATCATCGGGTGTGATAACAGAAGGAGCAAATCAACTTTGGAAATTTTATGTTTTTATATTTTTGAAGTGTGATGCTTGTTTTTTGTTGGTTGAAGCTAATCACCCAAAGCTGCTGCTTATCTCTGCACCACCAGCTGGAATGCTTGGGAAAAGAGGGGAACCAAGCTCAAATATTTTTTTGGCTCCCTGCCCCCTGTTTTGTAAGGTTGTTGTCAACCAGCCAATCACCATCCATTTGAGTTTTCAGGCCAAGCAGTCATTCTAAATAGATAGATGTTGATCTGTGAGATTTTGTTAGTTACAAAAAATTCAGAAAAATGAATTGAATAATGGACTGTACCAATGATTTGCATGTTTTATTTCACCAGTGCACTTCACAACATGTGTGCTCCGTTGCTTGGCCTCTCTCAGTATCACCGTCCTGCAGAGCCACAGAACCCCTGCAGTTCTAAACGCAGCAGTACCAAACCTATTGTTTCAGACCTACACACGCGCCACCACCATTTTTTTACACCTAAATGATTTCTAATAATAATCATCATAATAATGATGACATTTAAATGACTAAATACATGCTGAAGACACACTTTTCACACATGAAAAACCAAATCTCAAAATGTCAAAGAAAACAATTAAAAAATTTGATCATAGATTAACGTTAACTTGAATGTGCAGTGCACTCAGACATTGTCATTTTCTCATTGAAGCTGCAGCCTTGTGTATAAAAGGATGGCCGTCCCCTGAAACCTGAGTTCACAGCTGCAGCTCAGCTCACTCACTGTCCACCTACACAACTGCTGACTACTGCCTACACTCCAAAAAGTGTTGGCTTGCATCTGTAAACACGCCGTTGGGTTGCTCATGCTGTGTGAAAGGGGTTGTAAGGGGCTTATTTGCAGCTGACCAACATGTTGGTTACTTTGACCCAGCTGCTGAGCCATTAATTTTCCTGCTCCTCCATCTCTGGAACCTGGTTCGCGCAGCACACGGTGGGCAGGATTTTATGGTAGGTTAATATGAATACCTATATTTTAAGTCTGAGATCATCGGGGCAGGGATGGTTTTTAGTCTGTGACATTTCTGCGTTAGCTAGTTTTTTTTTGGTAGATGCTAGCTAGATGACAGTTGTTGTAATGATAGCTGTATCACGTTGTCATTTTGAATTTTGAAGTTAATCTATTGTGTGTGTGTATGTGTATATATATCGTGGTGTTTTGCCCCAAAATTTTAAAATAATCCAATGTACCTATATACCTATAACCTATATTTTACCCAGCAGCAGTGTTAATTTCACTCACTACGTTGGGTCAAATGAGCAATCTGGCATTCTGGGTTAAATGGCAAAACTCAGCCCTTGGGACAAACCAACCCTGTGTGCGCTCTGTCCCATAGTTACCCAGTTTAAAGTTGGGTTATTTTTTAACCCAGCCCTTTTTTGAGCTTGTCCTCCAAGCCTTAAGGCGTATACAATATGTGGAGACTGCTAACCTTTTTTCACAGCACTGTTTAATGCATATTAAGATAAATGGGCTAACTGAGTGATAACAGCCGTAACAATCTGTCATGAAAAGTGACATGAAAGGTCGCGCCAGGAAAATGTGTTTATTATCGTGACAAGATATGCTATCAGCCATGAACTTGTATGAAATGATGTGTTTGGTTTTCTTTGGCATTCACTCCACATAGCTATACATTCTGGAAATTTGTGCTTTTAATTTTAGATGACAGACTGCAAACAATTACTAATGGGATTATAGATTTTTTCAAACAGGCTGACTGGCCTCCACACATGTGGAGTCTCATAGTTAGGATACATTATACAGCACATGCATATAGTCCTTGTTGTTTTTATTGCTGAATACATATTCTAAATGTGTTGTGCAATTGAAAGTACATAGAAAAGGTGTGACAAAGATTGTATGGTTGAGATCAAAAGAAATTCACAATGACTATTAGTAGCGTCCACACATCAAACAGCAGTCCTTGGTGTCCCAGTCTTATAATTTGTACACCCACCCATCCACCCTGACCTTTCAAAGCAAAAGTCATTAAACAGCCTTGAGAGGTTCACGTGAGTAAAATGTATCAATAGTTATTTTACATGTTTAAATAAATGATCATTGCATATAGAACATATTGACATCTTGCACAATACATTTTCATCATGAAACATGGGGGAAAGAACAAGCAGCTCCTTGAGCACCATGGCCGAGAGTCACCTGTAGTGTGTGGCGCTGAAATGCCCCCTTCCTAACTCTCATCAATCTGAAATGTCCAAACAGCGGAGAGGTCGGTGGCTGTTTTGGCCTGCAGCCATGTGTAACCCAGCACACATTAAGTTATGACTTTGCAGCACCTCCTTGAGCAGTTATGACAGACCCACTTAGGATGACAAGTGATATATAAAAGATCCAAAGTGTTGACAAGTAATGTGGCTCAAACTGAAGCCAGGAAATAGACAATGAAAGAGGTGCTGAGCTCACAGTACAACAGCATATGTGTCATGAACTGTATCAGTTTGAATGATCTGTTAAATATTTTTGCTTGACTTCAAAAAGCTTTTAGCTTGACTCTGTGTGGGTGTGATGCCGTCTTGGTCCTCTGGTGTGAGACACTCCTGCTGGACTGTGATAGCCACGTCAGTGTATGTTACTAAATTGGAGCGTTTCAAATAGCCAAAGCTAAAATCTCCCCTTTATAGTAAATAAATCTTTTTCAGATGTCTCTCCCAAATACACCCCTAACATCTTGATGCATTGTCTCTCAGGGCATGCCAGTCAGTCATGACATTTCAAAAAGATTTACAATTTGCACCCTGTCTGTCAGTGTGCGATCATTCATCTGATTGTGAGGGAAGCATCCATCACTGAGACTCAGCTACAGAAGGCATTCTGCTCATCACTCACTCTGCACACCTCTCACAAAGCAAAACCATGTCACTGCATATCAACCGGTACACTTGATACTTGTGTATTTTCTTCTTATTCCTCAGAAATATTTACAGTCCATGTTGTTTTTACTACTGAATACATATTCTAAATGTGTTGTGCAATTGAAAGTACATAGAAAAGGTGTGACAAAGATCGTATGGTTGAGATCAAAAGAAATTCACAATGACTATTAGTAGCGTCCACACATCAAACAGCAGTCCTTGGTGTCCCAGCCTTATAATTTGTACACCCACCCATCCACCCTGACCTCTCAAAGCAACAGTCATTATTCAAACAGCCTTGAGAGGTTCACATGAGTAAAATGTATCAATAGTTATTTTACATGTTTAAATAAATGATCATTGCTTCACTTTGTTCACCATATTCATCAGCTTTGTCTGTCACCATACACTCTGTCTGCTGTATGATGCTGGACAGGTCATGTGCAGTGGGTTTCCCAGAGCATTGGTCACTGAGAGCAGCAGCCTGTTGTGGCTGCAAAACAGCTGGAAGCTGTTGAGAGCAATGCCAGTGAACCAAATTAGGAATGTTGCAGACCAGAAAACCAAAACAATCAGCTGAAAGGAGCTAAAAAAGCTAGTGAAGCTGAAAAAGCTAGTGAAATGAAGTGATGGTTCTCAGGGGGTTCATGTCTATGCGGGACCCCTATCACAGTGCTCATAGGCTGTATTTGGAACCGCCTGTGACATACTGCTGATGAACAGCAGTATGTCACAGTATGAAACTGTTAAATCGATTTATTTTGCAGCCTACTATGCTTTGCTTGTTTTAAACAATTACATGGCTAATGGCAAACCACCACGACTGTGCAGCATCACCTTAGGCTCCAAAAAAAGAGAAAATATAAAGTGGATTTTCACATTTTCCTGGCGACTGGATAGAAGCAGATTCAGCTGCGCTTTGTTGCATTACTTCATTGCAAGTGTAACACGAGTTGGACCTAGTTCTTCCAGTATTTCTGTTGCTTGGGAAGCGTAACATTATCCTTGTTATCCTTGCTTCAAGCAAACTGGCTGGAAAGTGAATTTCTGTACTGACTCTCCCTCTCAGACCAAGTATATCAATCATTTGAATGGCTTACTCTTAGACTCTTAGGAACTCACAGGCTTTGATTTATGCTCTCCGTCTATACTCTGAGGGAAATATCCAGGTCTCTAGTGGGCATGAAAGGGACTGAAATCTTAATGGGCAATAGTAGAGTGATCTGTCTGATGTCCTTTGGACTCATCTAGGACTTAGGGAGATGATCTCTCTCGTTCTTCCCCCTTAGTGTGTGTGAAGGAAATTTGCTATTCCTAAAATAGTGAAGATGTTAGCTGTCTGGCAGGAATTTCCTTTCACACTTTCCCCTTGTCCGTAGCCCTTGGAGGGCCGTGTTGGCCCCTGTGTATGTTTCTCTGAGACAGCCCACTGTTTGGATTCACAGCATTTCAGGTGTGGGGAAGAGTGGACAAAGCTGTGCTGCAGAGGGGCGGTGATGGGACTGAAGTTGGTGGCAGGTTCACATCTGAGCTGAGACAATATGTTTGGAAAACTTTGCTTCTCCTGTGGGGCCAAGTTAAAGATCTCTCAAAGGGTAGGGAAGGAATACCCCACTGGGAACAAGCTGGGAATGATTCACGGACTGCCACCACTTCCCACTTCAGTTTCTTAACATGTGTGTTGCCTGTCAGCAGGGCAATGTCAGCTATCCGAGTTCACAATCATACAAGTGTTATTTTGTGGGTTGTATGTGGTTTTAAGTTAGCATGATATCATGTTAAATAGCCAAGCAAAGACAGAAACAGATGTTGGTTGGTGGTTTTATTGTTTCAACTGTGATCCCATCAGAGATAAAGAAGGATATTTGAATTCTGAATCAATATATTATTGGTATGAAACACCAGCAATAATAGGATAAGATAAGAAAAAATAACATAATGCTTTATTAATCCCACATGGAGAAATGTCGTGTGTGACATCAGCAAAGGGGATAGTGCAGTAGTAAGAAGCGGCAGTAAAAACAGCAAGATATGATGCATAAGTAGGCTACCAATATTATAAGTACAATAAGGCGATGGTTAAGTTACAAGAGAGGAGAAAGCTCAACTGTGAGCAAGAGCTGTGTAACAGGCCTCCATTACATATGCACATAGGAATAATTCAACATTTTACAGTATAGGCTCATTCACTTTCTCTCTGACAAATAGATCAGAAGATAAATGCCATTGTGATGTGTGTACAGTAGATTCTATACTGCCTGCAGCTGCAGCTGAAGTGAACGCCATCGATTTAGCATTGCACTCCTATAACATTGTCAGACTCACAATGGGTAATTTGAAAAAAAAAAAAAGAAGAAGAAAAAGAACGGTCTCAATCGATGCAGCAGAGCCAGAGATACCATTTTTATTCCATGTATTGTTCTGCACTGTCAAGACATGGTGCAACTCCACAGTATAACTCAGGGATTTGGATGTGTTATGCAGGTAGAGATGTAGCCTCAAGATGCTAGCCTGCTGCTCGGTCTGGTTATCTCACTTCTTTCTAAAGCCACACCAGCAGATATTTTTGCATTTTTAATTTTGTAGTCTTCAGTTCAGTTCATCACTTGAGGCAGTTTATCGGACTCTCTAGAAGGACAAAAGGAGTTATAGCCAACAACTTTTTTCACATTTGCAGTAGTAATGTCTAAAAACCTGCATGCGGACTGATGTGTCAAACATGTGTGGTTGAATTGCTTCTATACTTGCCATGCAGTGTACAGCAGCTAGAAAAATAAAAAGCTCAGGATTGTGTGTTTGATGACCAGAGTCAACAGCGAGCAAGACGGCTGGGTTACAGTCAAAGACGGGGGGTTGGTGGTGACAGAGGCAATGACTGTTTGCATATTCAAATATACATGCATACGAAATGAAGGCAAAGACTTACATCTGAGCTATTTTAGGGCTTAAAGGATTATTTTGATGAAAAAAAAAGACATTTTAATGAAGGGAGATGAGTTTTTAGAGGTTTAATTAACGGAAGGACAGGAACTTTGAGTATGTTCACACGTTACATATGAGACTGATAACGATCTTCTCTCTTAACTCTTGGCAAGAAAGTAAATAAACATTTTCTGAAAATGTCATATTATTCCTTTAAGGAAACTGAACTATATAATATTGACGTGACAAAACTAAAAAGGGAAATTTAGCAGTAATTTTTTTTTTTTTTGGGGGGGGGGGGATTATTATTATAAGGATCCTTTCTCATTTATTGTAGATTTTATTTAAAAAAAAAAAACTGTGAATCTGTGATATAAAGCATCACTATAGCAGGTTGAGTATTGCAGAATGCAATGCAGGAGAAAAGTGGCCTTGAGCATTGCCACGGTGTAAAAACAATGGTCGGCTATTCATTTTTATTGAAGCAAAGTGTGTCTGTTCATAACAATTGCCCCTGGTGGGATTAATAAAGTTGTCTGTATCTGTATCTGTATCTGTATCTGTATCTGTATCTGTATCTGTATCTTTTGCTTTTGGGGGTGTTTAAATTTATTGTGGCATAAGTAAAATAAAAGCTAAGTTTTTCAGTCTTGCATAGTGAAAGTTTCTGTGCACACTTTCACAAAACTGCATTCAAGGCTGCACACTCACACAATGTTAAAGCAGCGACAAGGAGCTCTCATTTTGTGTTGATTGTGGCGGCCCCTGTGGATGAAAGCGGTAGTGTTTCCCAGAATGAAGACTTGTTTCCCATGAGTACCACCACCTCGTGTCCTGAAGAGCTTGATTTGGTCAACATTTGTTCTGGAAGCGAGTGAAAGACAGATGCTAATTATCTGTAATACTTTTCTCTTTTTTATTAAACAGAGCTGTTCGCAGGATGCATAGTGATGAGGCAATGTGTCTGTGGCTGTGTAAGATGATTCACTGGAATATGAAGAAGGTGAAACAAAGTCAGCTTTCTTTTAGCACCGTTCATACACCTCGGTTAGATGTATACATAGAAATAACAGATTTGGTTGCTTGGTAATAGTCATTTTATTGAGAAAGCTCAAGTTATCAACATTTCCAGGCCATACTGTCATCATAATAAGCCAACAGCAAGGCCAACATGAACTATTACGTTATTCAGTTGTATTACAGTAATTTTGATGGTGACCTGAACCTCCATGGACTGTAAACCGTGATTCACAATCACTTTCAAACATAGACGTGGTGCATACCTGTGTCAGAGGGAAAGGACCCCTTCAGGGCTGGTTCTGAATCCTGTCAAATCCAGCAGTTCTCTGCTTCTATTGAATGACAGACCAAGGTTGTTTTCACCCATCCTCTGTCATTGTCCCTTTTTCTTTCTTTTTTTTTTTTTTTTTTGTTTGATGAATTTCTTTTCTTTGCAGATCCCACTACACTATCAGAATAAACTGTCAAGAATGAAATTGTCCAAAGACATACGTCGTCCTGCTTCCTTTTACAGGCTAACATACAGCCTGCTCTGAAATGTAAACATTTCACTTCTGGTCTACGTGCCAAAAATCGTTTTGTCTGATGTCATGGGAAATCGGATCCAGGGACAAGCATTAAGAATGACTGTATAGAAACAGCCTCATTTGCTTATGCAGGTCATATAGAGACATCAGGATTAAGCTGAGACTGATTCATAGCCAGTTAAAAACTGCTTGTAGCTGCTTTAACGGTCTGTTTGCAGAACTGGAAGGAACCCAGGCTGATCCTTCCACTGGGATCAGCCTTTACTGTAAACATAATTAACAAAATATTTACAGAAGAATAACCTTTCTCCATTGTGCTCCCTGGGCAGCAGGATGCGTTAGAGGAATGAGGTTTGTGTACAAGAACCGCAGCTGTCCAGAGCTCTGAGCTTTGATTGGCAGCAGGTCATGATTGACTGTTGTGAAATCATTCTTGCTGCTTTTCTGCAGTCGGTGTTGAAGTCTATTGTCTCCCCGGTTGTCTGTAGTACACATGCTTGAAGATGTGTGAGCATATGATGAGAATATTGATTAAATGTAAACTACTGAATGAGGACTTTCAGGCGTTTCTGTTGCTGCTCTGTTCGTCCTTGAATAGTGTTCCCTGCTTTGCTCGGTCTGCTGGCTAAGTACCATCATATAGTGAATTCCTGCACATGCTTCAAAATCATTTTCAAACACTGAGGCTGATGTGAAAAATGGTCATCATTTGCTTACATAAATGCAAAGAAAGCCCCCCGACCTTCATATCGCCTCTCTGTCTGTGCTGTTGCTCTGTGTGTGTTTTCATCTCTAATGATATCCAGGTGGAGCATAAGTCATGGTGACACTTTTATATATGATAGACTGTAGGTGTGGAGTCTGACTAAGCACTAATAGCACCCTGAGGGGACTCTGGGATGGTAATGACATTCTAGACTGGCCATATTAACCAAGCACAAGTCAGTGAAGTGAATGCATTAGTTATGAATCAAGGTGAAATGGTCTTTGTGCCTATTTCAGAGGAGGAAGTAGGGAGCTGTGACCAGCATCGCCTCATGAGTGGGCCATGATTTCTCTGCCTGGGTGTTTCTCAGCATCAGGGACCGAATGCTGTAGATTGCCTGACAGCTTGTAAATGTAATGAACAATGTGCTATCTGAGCTGCTGTCGTGTTCAACCTCAGGTTCCTGGCGTGTTGCAGAGATTTGACAGCCAACCAGCAGCTCTGTCCCGACCCGGTCCCGAGCGACCTGCCTAACATGAATCTAATGCAGTTGCCGTGTTCGCTCCCACAGGTCTGGTGATTGGCTTTTCTATGACTCCACCCATCCTTGACAGCACCAAAGACGACCTAGTGATCCCAGTCCACGAAACACTCACTATTACATGCAGGTATGTGGGCGTGCTGCTCTGGGTTGGGAGTGTGTGGGTGCAGTTGTCCTTCATTTGCTGCTTGTTATTTCAATAAGTAAAATCCACTGGTAGAAAGCAAAATCAATCATGCCTCTTATTGCGTAATGATTGCTGTCAAAGATATATGCAATACACTGCAGTTGTAAGCAAGTACTGTGCTTAAGTATACATTTCAGATGCTTGAAAAATTTCACGCCACTTTATGGTTCCAGTCCACTACATGAGAGAAATATTGTACTTTTTCTATTTTACTAAGATTTTGCTCACTCAAACTAAGATGGTGCACTGTTATGGATTGAACTACCCAACAGTGGATGAAATGAGAGCGACCTTTCATCGATCCAGCTTCTCAAACCTGAGGATTCGTTGCTTTTCTGTGTTCTAACATCCCACAAAAAACAAGGTCGTAGTGCAAACCAAACTATTAATCAGCGAACTGAGAAAGTGATCACCAGATTAATCAATAATAAAAACAATCATTAGTTCTATATAAAACAGCAACTACAGCAGTAATAAAGTGATACCAAGAGCAGTGTGTAGTAGTAAAACTGAATGATGTAATATAAAAGTATAAAGCTCTATTGAGTGCTTTTACTTCAACATTTTGCTGGTACGTAAATAACATTTTTAATACATGACTTCTACTCGTAATGGAGTATTTCTACAGCAGTGCTATTACTATTTTTTCTTCAGTTTGCTCTAATGCCTCTGATGGGAATTAGTTAAGTCAAATCCATTTTATTTATGAAACCCAAAATCTTTCAGACAGCTTTAAAGTTTGTACAACATACAACACCCTCTGTCCCCAGACCCTCATGTGGCCGAAGGCAAAACTCCACAAAACCACATTTTCTAATGCATCTATCTATCTGATATAAAATGAAAATACAAAAAAGAGTCAGGTCCTATAACCCGCACAGAGACTTTTTTTGTTCTAAAACACCAGCCAGCATTGATTTAAACTGAGTCGAAATGAGATATGAATTCCCTCATAATAACCGTCCTTTATCCTTATGAAATCTCTGCTGTGCTGTGCTGCCAAAGCTGTCCCTCCATTAACTGTTTTGTTTCTGTGGTACAAAAAAATGCTGTCTTTGGAGAGCTGGTGATACCTTTGGACTTTTTCCAACACCAATTTTAAATAGTTGTTGTTGCATATAAACCTCGCATGGCCAGCACCACTGAGAGTCTCCTGGGAGAAGAAGTCAGTTTCATTTTTGTCAGTTTAGTCGTCACAATGTACAATTTTATAGAATCGAGATAGGTAGATGTCATTGGCGGGCGCTGGAAAATAACCCACAGAACGCTTTCATTGCCCTTTATGATTTCTGCAGTTATTTCCAGTCATCACATTTTGGCACTGTCTGAAAATGTGGGCATTTGTAGATGGGGGAGGCAGGTGGTGAAATCATGGCTATCAGTTTACAGACAGCCATTATGATTCCTCTCAATCTCGCTCATAATGCCTCCGGGTTGACATGCCCGGCCGTAACTGAATTAACATGACAAAGCACAAAGCAAACAGGGATGTGTGGAGGCACATTTGTAGTATCACATACACACACACACACACACACACACACACACACACACACACACAAACAAACATGCACATGAACACTTTTCACCTTGTACATTTAATACGTGACACCGACTGCGAGAATGTGACTACAGATACCAAAATGCTTTTAATTCATTTTTTTTAATAAATTAAAGGATTCTGTTCATATTTATTCAAGTCTGTCTTGAAATGATCAGGTGTGGATATGCACACTGAAACAGTTTTTGCTTGCTGTGCTCAGCACCTGATTATTACTGTAGGACGGGATTGGAAAATGCGAACTTATCCTCAATTCTGTATCCTCAGGGGACAGCGCACTCTGACCTGGGCCTGGCCTGATCAGACTCTGGTGGGACAGGAGCTAACTGACCGCCAGGCCCAGCTGCCGACCACCAGGACCCCCGGGCAGAGGGTCGCCTTGGTCAGCGAGTGTCCGGGGGAGCCGGGGAGGCCGTACTGCAAGAGGCTGACCCTGAGAGGGGCGCAGGCCAAAGACACGGGCTACTATCGCTGCTATTACAAAGATGTCAAGGCCATCATTGTCGGCACTACTGCCGTCAGCATTTACGTCTTTGTCCGAGGTGAGTCACAGTTGCACACACATGTATGCACTATGCTGGCATCAACTGACTAGAAATTGAAAATATTCAAATGAGTTGTTCTACTCACTGGCTCAGCACAAAACATTCATTATAAAGTGTTTCAATGTTTCTCTTAATTTATTTAAAAGTAATTGTTGGAGTGTAGGTCATATCAACTATGAAAATTGGATTGTCAGTCCTAACAGCACTTCTGATTTTCAACCATGAGTTTTCTCTTCTGTGCAGAAATCAATTTGCTGTAGTAATGAGTCTGCAGTTTGTGTGGCCATTTTGCTGTCTGAACTTGTTGTGTGTTTAAACAGAGCATGTTTCATCTCCTGCCCGCCTGACCTGGTCTCTTTGGCTTGGCTGCGTGGAGCCTTTATGCTTCAATTTCTCTTTTCCTTGGGTGGTTCACAAGAAAACCATAGAGATCCCACTGAAACAAATCTGCTGTTTAAATATGACTTCAGTATCAAAGCAGCCGCTGCACTGGGGGTTGTTGACTCTGCCTCAGCACCACCCGGGAGGCTGGCAGGATTAATGCATTAATGTTTCGGAAATTGGAAACGCAGGGTGTTTGATAAAGGTAGGAATGACCAGCTCGTTCCCTTTTCTCATTTGGGATAGGATGTTTTTCGGTTATTCATTTTCAAATATCACAGCAACTCTCTTTTAATTCACCTTCTCAAGGGACTTTTCAAATCTGATAAGCCCTGCAGAGTAAAATGGGTTTTTGCAACCAGTCTTTTTTCTCCTGCCTGCCTGCACAGCGTCTCAAATGTTATTAGGATTCAGGTCCACCTCTCCTACTTTCTCTGCTTTAGACCAATTTCAGGACTCTGAGCTTGGCCTTAAGGGTTGCCTCTTGACTCCTCCTTGCCTCGCTCCATGTGCTGTGGGGGAGTAGTAGACAGAGGGGTGGGGAGGGGGATGATTGTCATGTAGGGGAATCCTGCTGACCAGTCCACTCATGTGAAATGACTGTTTATCTCTTCTGACAAGGTGCCAGAACAGTTTCCACAGATCTAACCGGGGGGCTGATCAGAAGCAGATGAATATTGCAGCCATAAACTGGACACAGTGTGTGGCGGGATGAGAAGGGATGCATGTGGATTGAGTTTACTCAGCCAGTCGTCTCCCCTTTACCCCACCTCTGCTCCACACCATCATCTCAAACACACTATAGAGTATGAACTGACAGTATGAGTGTACTATGTGCTTGCACACACACACAGGCAGACTCATGTAATATACATAAACACTTTCTCTGGCACACATATTCTCACACTCATATCCAGACTCATATCCCTGATGCTTTGCAAACTCTTCTCACCCCAGGCAGGACAGCTCCTCTTCCAAAACCCATTGCAGTCTAATACCTGCAGTGATTTATCGTGAAGAACTTAACCTGTGAGGCATGGTGTGTTGTTTCTTTTACCTGTATGGGTTTTAGACCACCTTGGGGGCAGAAATGTAAGCCTCTGGAGTGGACCCATTGTTAAGCCTTGCAGCGGTTTGAAGCTGTAGCTTTGAGTGCTGCAAGAAAGAAAAATGAAACTAATAGAAGTTTTTTAATGGAAGAAAAAGAAACAAGAAGGCGAGCAGGTTGTTATCTCACAACACCTTTGGCTGACTTACAAAAGTTGCTGGTATTGACAGGAAAGCCTGAGAGATGAGCATTTTTACAATAGTGTGCGCTCATGCTGTGGGAATATGAGGTTTTCTAATGATAACAGCTGTAATGCAAATTGCTGCCGCAATTGCTGTGTTGTCTCCCAAAGCCTATCTGCAACAGTGGCTGCGAATCACAGACAATAAAAAGGGAGATATCAATGTGTTGGAAGAAACACATTAAAGATATTTTGAGTCACACAGCTTGAGGTGAAATCGTAGCAACTGTGGAGGAGGATTAAACCCCTCGGCTGGATGTCTCTCAGCTGACCTATAGCAGTTCTTAATGCTATTTACTGTGTGGGGGCAGACTGACCCACTGCATTACATGTAACCATGATAAATGCATACGGTGTGTCTTTTGGGTCATTATCAGGCTGAGAGATATCTGGCTGTCCGTTCACTAAGTCACCTCCATAATAGCTACCATTATCCTTATTGGTATCAGGATGTCCCTTTAACAGCGCCCTGTTTCTGTCTTCATCCAGACCCCGAGCAGCCCTTCCTCAGGAAAGGCAACAGAAATGACCTGGAGACCATTTTAATCACACGCTTCTCCACGCATGTCACAGTGCCATGCCTGGTCACAGTACCGGATCTGAACGTCACCCTCCACGCGGTCTGTGCTCACAACAGATGTCTCATTCCTCCAATTAAAGCTGTCAAGCACTGTCAATTGGTGATTTGAGTTTGAGTAATTGTTTTACGTGTGTCATCTCAGTATCCCACGCCTCTGGAGAAGAGCGGGATGACGTGGGACAACAAGCGAGGCTGGTCCATTCCCAGAGAAGTCATAGACAGTGTGCCGATGCTCATCGGGGTTTTGTGTGTCGCCACACTGGGAGGCAAAGACTATCAATCTGCCAACTACCTGATCCACACTACAGGTAACAAACATCTGTGTCGACTCCAAAGGTTTAAAGGGTTCAGTCTCTTCTGCCGCTGCTCCAGCCAAAAGGTGGAGGATCACACAAACTTTAACTTCAGCAGCTATGATAACATGGCCAACCGAACGCAAATATTTTAATTGAATTTGAAGCTATAGCTACTCTTGTAGAAAGATGAATTAGCAAGGAAGTCAGTGCTGGTGTCATGTCACCATAATTCTGCATGGGAGTCAGTGAGCCAATTACGCCTAAATGCTGACAATTTGATGGATTTTATTCCATTATGCTACTTCCTCCAGAACAACTCCCTTATTTATGCTGGTAAGCGTGCCACTATGCCCGCAGAATTTAAAAAAAAAAAAAAAAAAAAAAAAAAGGAGACAAGGAAAAACACAATTCAGATGGAGAGATGAAGAGGCGAGATTTCGTGCCGAGGTTCCCTTTCGTTGCAAGTGAACTCTGAGGGACCCAGAGGCTTTTCGCTATGTTGTGAGATCACTCACCTCTCACTTCAGAGGGCAAAAAGAAACTCATACCTACTGCTGCCAGGCCAAAAGTAACAGCAGCGTCTGTCAGAAGAGAAACTGAGCCCTCACTCTGAACGCCAATGGAGCGTTTAAACAATCAGGCAATCACAGTCTGCTGCAGAGATGTCACCAGCATACATGTTTTGTTTTGTTTTTTTTTTACACCTCATTTCATTTCCAGTGACGGCAGAGAGAGGTGGCTTAAATATCAGAGGCACTGGCCAGTGTCCAAAGCTTTCTTATCTTTAATTGAGACTTCTCTGTATTCCACTTTAATTTCCCTCACTGATATATGATTTGACACATGAATGGAAATAGTGCAGGCTTGTGACAGACAGCTTCTTTATAGTGGGATGGCTCCTCTGGTCCAAAGGAAAGTCATTTCCTCTGGACCTGTGAGGAAGGAAAAACTGCTGACGATGTCACCATGACCTCTCTCACTGTCTCCCTCCCTCTGTCCCTCTGTTTCTCCCTCCCCTCTTTTTATTTTCCCGGACAGGAAGTCAGGTTTACGATGTCAAGCTGTTTCCTGACAACCCAGTCGAGCTGATAGTGGGGGAGGCCCTCACCCTGAACTGCACAGCGTTGGTGGAGTTCAACACTGGGGTGGACATTCAGTGGTCTTACCCAGGCAAACTGGTGCGTAGCAGCAACAGTTGGTGCAAGTCGTGCGACGTCAGTGAATAAAACCTTAATTTCAGACTGTTTCTTCTCACCAGACGAACAACTGGGTGGACACCAAGCCCCATCGTGAAGCTCTGTCTCACGCCACAGAGGCTGTTAGCATCCTGACCATCCACAGCGTCAATGTCACAGACACTGGCCCATACAGCTGCAACGTTACCAGTATTGACACAACACAAACCCAACAAACTCAGGTCATAGTTTATGGTAAGCACCAGCTCAGAGCCGTGCACATTTACTACTTGGCTTCCTCTCCTTGTATAGATCAGTCTAGTTGCCTAAATGAAACATCAATAATGAGTATCTTCACATAATAACAAGTCTAAGAGTCTACATCCACGTTTGTGGATGTAGAAGTGCTTTGAGGTAAATGCTATCAGCATGCTAACATGCACGCATAATGAGCTTCCTATACTTATCAGTGTTAAACTGTAGTAATTAAGTAGCACAGTGTAGCAGTGTGAAGCAGACTCAGTGAAACCCATTGTAGAGCAATATTAATGCAGTGTTACTTTGTACATTCAGCTCACAGTAGCCACCACAAACTAGTGGTCATATCAGTCCAGAGCTACTGGCCTGAGGGTATTGAATTGAGCAGGGGTGCATTTTATTGCTTATAAATCAAACTTAAGGTGGAAGAATTTTTTGTTCTTTGAAAAATGATATGATAGTCTTGCTTTAAGGGAATACTCCTCCACAAACCTATCAAATATTTAGTGCTGTAGGCTTGAAGGATGTTTCTGATCCCAGTGGCGACCCGGAGTCTCAGCAAGAAAACCCACAGAAACTTCTCAGAACCACTCAAAGGAATAAAAGGAGATCCTATGAGGACAGACAGTGGAGGAGTGATTTTAGAAGCTTCTGTGGATGTTTCGACGGAAGTTTTGACATGACTCAGGGTCACCATTTGAGCCCACATTGAATCTGAGCTGAATTACAGCTGCCATCCCAGACAAAGGAGCCACCTCTCAAAAACTTTTCAGAGTCACCTTTCAAGCCAACGGGGGTGAGCGTTTTGATACTCAGAAGATTTTTGGTGGAGATTTTTTTTTTTAAGCTTTGAGGCTCAGATTTGAACCAGTAACTATTTCACCTAAATGAATGAATATCTCATTTTCCAGAAAAGCCATTTATCAGCCTTAACTACAGAAATGGACCGGTGATGGAGGTAACTGCTGGCCAGAAGTCATTCAAATTGCACGTAAATGTGTCTGCTTTCCCTCCGCCTGAAACACTATGGTAAGATGAGACTCCCTGGTGTATTCATTAAACCTAGTGGGCAATTTCCACAAACATAATTAGCCTCATATATCTTAGATTTACAGATGAATTAAGGGGCGGGGAACCTCAGTTTGGAGGTATCTATAATGTAGTAGCTGTGCTTTTATGTGTGTGTCATATATTGTAAAGGTATAAAGATGGAAAGCTGATAAACCAGCGCCCAGAGTTCAAGATGAAAAGGATGAGGATGCACCTGAACCACGCTCTGGAGATTAAGGATGCTTGTCAGGAGGATTCGGGCGTGTACACAGTGGTGCTGAAGAACAGTGCTGCTGCGCTGGAGAGGAGGCTCAACATCACGCTTGTCGTAAACGGTAACTAGTCTGTTGGTCCATGTATCCTCATTGGACATGACAGATGTTTTGTATGTGAAATAAATGATGTGCAACTGTTCACGTTCCTGCTACAAAACTCTGGAGGTTTACCAGTTTTCTGTAGGGTATAATGAAATATTATGATGTGGAATTTATACAAAAAGTCTGAGCGTGTGGATTGCGAAAGAAAATGGAAAGAAATTTGCAATACAAGCAGAAATACTGCAAAAGCTGAAGCATGGCATTGGTAATTAAAAGATTCCCAAACAGAAGATGGTGACAGATTGACTGACAGAGCTGTCTGGGGCCTGGAAATACAAAGGGAACAAATTAATTCATGAAGGTATAATAAATGATTAATCAGGTCAGGAGGCTACTTTTTTTTTCAAGAATACTTTTTGGGGTTATTAATAATTTTACTTTTGTCATATCTTTAAACATTTAAAGATAGTCAACATGAACATGTTTTCCTTTGCTGACTTATATTTGCTTAAAATTCACACCACACTTTGATGTAATCGCACCCTTTGAAGTGGAATCTTGATTTTATCCCAACCAGGTGTTCCTCTCTTTTTTCTAGTGGTCTAGATGTGTTCCAGTCATGGTTCAGTGTTTTGGTTTAGTCTTAGTTCAGAGACATTCAAACCAGATCTGCAAAAGACTCCAAATTTCTGGGTCTGTCTGTGACTCTGAATCTCCTCTTCACCAGTCCCCCCACAGATCCATGAGAAAGAAGTGGCAGATCCGTCCAGCCCTTACCCCAGCGGCAGCAGCCAGACTCTAACATGCACCGCCTATGGTCTCCCTGCTCCCAACGTCAGCTGGCAGTGGAGGGCCTGGGGCCCGTGTGTCCTCAACAGCACTCAGAGCAGACTGTAAGAAAACCTTCTCACGCTGTTGCTCACAGGGCTGATTTTTTTTTTTAAACTCTATGTAACCAGTGTGGGAGCAGATAAGGTTTGATCCAGCAAGGCAGAAAAGAGGAGTGGAATGCAGTGCATGAAGCGTTATGTGAGGACCAAATAGGACGAAAAGGTCAGTGTTAAATTATGGCTCTGAATGAAGGAGAGAGGGAGGAGATGACGAAGATCGAGATGTGGAGGTGGATCAAAAGAGTGGAGATAAAGAGCAAGGTGGAGGAGAGGTAAGTAGTGGAAAGAGACAACCACCGGAAAGTGTGTCTGTTCAATGTCCGAGCTCAATCCTCCCCCGCGCAGTAATAATGTGCTTGTTACTCCGCGGCTGATCCGCCATGGTTCAGCTCGCACACAGCAGTCTGCTTTCTGACACACATAGGCACACACGATGCGCACACATATCATACATACACATATCATATCATATGCATATCTGAAATCCAAATAAACCACCATGGTGTGTTTGAGCCCATCAGGGTGCTTTGTCTCAAACACACACATGCTTAAATGCACGCATAAACACTGATGTACACACATGCTAACATCGCCCTGGGCTCTTCTCCGTTTCTCCTCTGCTGCATCTCACAACACAATATAATGATCCTTCGGACAGTCATTTGTAGTAGATTTCAGTTATTTCCTATTCCTTCATCCTCAGTGCAGAAGCTGCACAGTATATTTCTAATATGCCTCCACCTTCCTCCGAGGCTTAATTTAAGAGCCGCTGTTCTTCTAAGAAGTTCACCCTGAAACACACAACAGTGGCAGGTGAGGCTCAATTTAAGCTCCATCTCTCCAGTTCAGGTTCTTTCTTATGTGACATTTCATGGGCACTGGCTGAGACATGGCTGTGTTGACCTTTTCTGATACGTAAGAATTGAATTTCCTGTTTTTAATCTGATGGTCAGACATATATTGAAAGACAAGTCTGTCTTGCGTCACAGCAGCCTGTGTAGTGTGGCAGCACAATGTGGATTCAAACCACCTGCCTGATGAAATGTCCTGAGCAAGATGCTGAAATCAGCTTGAACTCGCGTAGGATTACTTTCATAAGAGTGGATGGTCTCACATTATGAGGACAGTGTCTGTTAGTCACACTGCATGGATGAACATATGCTCACACACACACAGAGAGGGACATTTTTGGGATGTTTCTCCCATTTGGCTACAAGAAGAAGGTCCCCACAAAGTGTTTAGACTACTCTGATATTTTGGAAAGTTTTTACTCAGAACCACATGGTTCACAGCTCATATAGTACATCTTACATTCAAAGGAAGCTCAGACTACAAAGCAACAGATTGGATAGGTGTTCCTGGTTAAAAGAGAAAGAAAAGTACAGAGGCCCTTGATAAGAGTTTTACATTTAGCCTACTCATTAGAGGTCGGGTAGTCCATAAAATAATCCCAGCTTCCTAGAGCCACAGGTCCCTTGCCCCTTATTCTTGTCAACATAATCTCACATGATGCTGTTTCACTCATCAAAGCTTTCCACTCATTAAATGTTGGCATAGTAGGTGCCTTCCAATATCTCAGAATAATTCTGGCAGCTGAGGTTGTCCCAGCCATCAGAACTGAATGAACACTTTTGATCAGTTTTTCTGTTTTATCTCCCAGAAAGGCATAAACACTCCATGTTTATGTTTATACTGGCAGGGATATTCCTACCCATGCCTCTAAGAATTCCATTACACTTTGCCTAAATGGGTGGACCATAGGACATTCCCATATGAGATGATGAATGTGCCCACCTCTGTCTTGCATTTCCAGTATGTGTTGGTACTTATTAGTCCTACTCTGAAAAGCCTACAGTAGTACCGGTGTCGAATTTTATATGGAATGAATTTACCCCTAATGTCCTTAATATATTTACCATCGCCAGTTACAATCTGTTTCCATGTATCTTCATCAATCTGACAGTCAAGGTCTCTCTGCCAAATTATCCTCAAATTATCACATGAGCTACTGGTTAAATACATTGAATTAGTATAAAATGTTGATGCTTTATGGTTAAGTGGACTTTGGATATAGTCAGCTGTTGGATTGTTGGTATTATTCAGCTGACACTTCTTCATTAAGCAATATCGAATCTGCAGGTACCTCCAAAAATCACCCTTGTCATGCAAATTGTATTCCTGGGCTAATTCAGCAAATGACTTAAATGTACCATCTTTATAGAGATTGCTTATTGTGTGTATTCCATTGTCTAACCATCTTCTCCAAAATACTGTTTGTTTCCCTACATTTTGGAAAGTTGACTTTATTGACTTTCTTGAAAAAGTCATATCTGTACACTAAATATGAAGCTTCTGTCAAGAAACAGTTAGCTTATCTTAGCATAAAGACTGGAAACGGGGAAATAGCTCGACAGGCTAGCTCCTCCCCCATTTACAGTCTTTATTGTAAAATAAGCTAACATTATTAACCATTTTTGGTTATGACCATAAGTTTGTTGACCATGAAATATTGCAACAGAATGAACAGAAAACAGGTTCTTGTCATCCACTTGCATAATTAACCTATTTCTATATGAATACAATAATTGGGACTTATTTATGAATTGTGCAGTCTGTTTGCACACCGTGACGAGTAAAATGAAACTGACCCTTAACACCTTCTGCTAATGTACAACATTGTAGTGGTGCCTTTAGGAGAAAAAGCAAAACAAAAATTCCATTTCATGTTTCATTAGTTCTGCTCTGATGTTCACACTTTGGATCTTCATAACAGAAATTGATACCATTTTTTTTCCATTGGTTGCCAGGACACTTTGCATAATTGCCTTGGCTTTGGGATGTGAGCTGATGTTTGGATCTGAAATGCAATCCAGTTTATGTGTGTGTGTGTGTGTGTGGGGGGGGGGGGTATCATAAAACCTCAGGATGTCTGGTTTGATGTGCTTCTGAATTCTCCCTCACTGCACACTCTGTGCTGTGCATGTCAATGAGGGGAGGTGTCATGGATGTGTCTGTGTTTCTCTCCAGGGTCCAACGAGACAGGAAGGGCCGGAGTGACAGGATCGCAGACTGTCAGAACTGGCAGGACATTAACTCGGAAAATGGCGTGAATGAAATCGAAGCTATTGAGACGTCAGTGGAAGTGGTGGACGGCCGACAGAAGGTTCATTATAGCTGTTTGATTATGACTGTCAGTTCATGTGAAAGCCCACCTTTTCATAAATTCTAACAAAAAATGAACGTTGTTATAATACGATTATATAATTGTGGGATTGCAATTTGTGCAAAAGAATGACAAAATATGATTAGGACGTAACCCAGAGAAGAAGATATTTATGTAAGTGGACTTATCCGTGAACTGTAATGTTTTTATGTAAGCGTCCCAAATTCTGAGCTCCATAACAAAATTTGTCAATCACGAACCATTTCCACAGTAGAAATATTTAGAACAGTCTTCCTCTGCAGACTTCCTGTGACGACTGCTTATACACACACACATCCAGACGCACATGCAAGGGGCACATGTGCACACACTCATGCCTGCACATTTGTAAACCACTGCCTTAAGAGGACATTATCACATGAGCGCACAGAGAAACACGTACGCTGATGTTTTTTCAGTCACACCTGAGTGAGCCTTGCCTCTCGTTTGCCTGCCAGCAAAAAAATCTGCTTTGTGTCAGCTCACAAAGAATTACGTGACAGCAGACTGCACTTCCTGTTAAGATACGCACGTTTCCTCCTGATGAATTAAAGTCTCATTCGCCTTTTCTCCTCTCACAGATAGTGAGCAGGCTCCAGATTCGCAACGCCAGTGTTTCCGTCATGTACAAGTGCTCTGCTGAAAACAAAGCTGGCAAAGATGAGCGACTGATCTACTTTTATGTAACAAGTAAGTATGTTGGGTTAGGTAAGATTTTAGAGAAATCGGTCTGTGAGGTTTTTGCCTTCGCCCGATTACAATAGCACACATATCACGCCCAGGGGGCCAACAGGTCAGGAGGCCCTGAACAGAAACCTCTGATGAAGTGAGTGCCGTAAGCCTCTGTCATTGAAAAGTCACAGGGCTCAGCTAGAAGTGAGGATGTCGTCATCGTGTTTTATATTGACCATCCAAGTCTGATCTGATATTGAGTTTTTTATTATTTTTTTCTCTAACATGGCTGCACAGTGCACACTAAGATTGCATTAATCCTGAATATGCTAATTAGAAAAGCAATTTAAATATGTTGGACAACAGAATTGTCTTCAAGACAATAGACGCTTTTATGGCTTTCGGTAATGCTGTGTGATAGCTGTGGGGAGGAGTGTCTGCGTGGATCTGCTTGGCCAGGAAAGTTTAGAGGGAATTACAACCAATAGCAAAACAGAAAAAACACCCAAAACTAGCATGAAAAACATTGGGGGTCAGGGATGCTCTGGTACTTTCTGTGCCTGATGGCTCATCGAATCTGCCCATGCAGAAGAATCAGACCAAACTGTGGATTAGCCACCGAAACAAGGAATCATTTAGTTGCTGTGTTGCTACACACGAAATCCCACTCTTTATTTTACTGGGGTGCAGAAAAAAACCCAGAACTATCTGCATGGCTGGAAACCACCAGGATTTAAGTGACCTGTTAAGCTGATTGAACCCTTTAACGAATCATTTTCATGAATGTCCAGCACACAAGCTCTGTCTTGTCAGGTCACCTAACCGCGCCACCTGCCCTTCTCTGTATCTTCAAAGCCATCCCTGAGGGGTTCAGCGTGGACGTCCAGCCCTCGGAGAATCCCCTGGAGCAGGAGAAAGTGTCCCTGTGCTGCAGCGCTGACAATTACACCTATGAGCAGCTGCAGTGGTACCGCCTGGACCCCCAGGCCCTGCAGGACGAGCAGGGCAAGCCCCAGGAGCTGGACTGTAGGAGCGTGCACCTCTACGCAGACACTCTCGACGGTCAGCTATCCTTCCAGGAGCCCTCCAACAGCTGGGTCCTGGACTTCACCGTCCCCTCCATACAGCTGCAGGACGAGGGTCATTATGTGTGTGAGGCTCAGAGCAGACGCAGCGGGGACAAACAGTGCCTGTTCAGATACATCTCTGTTAAAGGTGAGAACTAACAGAGACAAATGCTCCAGACGTACACACGTACATACCTGACGAAGAGAGTAGTCACTCTAACATTTAATTATAGAGAAAAGCTCAACCTGTGGCAGCGGAAACACACACGGGTCTCAGTGGGCATGGTGGTGAGAAGCTGCAGGCTTAAAAATACACACACTCACAAACAAGTGCCCACACACAGCCAGATACCCACATCCACACATAGCGGAGAGAGTAGCTGGTGTTTGCGCAGCATCAATATGTAAGATACAAACAGGGCCGAAATGCACAAACAAATCCATGCTTTATTCATGCTTGTGGGCATTAACCTTGCATCGGTGGCTGGAGGATAGATGTACATTTCAGTGTACTTTTGCCCTTCTTTCTATCCAATAAGACACACCCCCCCACACACACCCCCACACACACAGTAAATATGTACATTTACGGTCCTTGGACCATCAAGTCATATGGTTCGTTTCCTCTTTCCCTCTCCTGCTCTCTTCTCCGTCTTTTGGCATCTCCCTCTCTCCGTAGCCTTGGAGGCGCCTCGGTACAAGCGGAGCCTCACCAACCAGACGGTGAATGTGACTGAGTCTCTGCGGATGGAGTGCGATGTGGAGGGCAGACCTCTGCCCCGCCTCTCCTGGTTCAAAGATAACCAGCCTCTCCACCAAATGTCAGGTGCATGAATACACCTACACAGGTGATGCACACATTTACACAACAGTGCAGCCGCCCACCCGCTGACCGAGCAGCCAGGCATACAGTGCATGCACACACCTTCATGCAAGAGTTACTCATAAAGTTTACCCCTCAGGGTCTTAATTTAGCCCGACTCATATCTTCCCATGAGCTTATTCTGTGCAGGTGTGTTTGCAGGAGGCTCCATTACCTTTTGGCTTCAGATTAGATAAAAGAGCTGAGACAAAAGGCTCGGTTAATATTTGTTCAGACATTGACAACTTTTGTCAGATGTTGCGTTTTTTTTGTTGCACTTTCTGTCCTGATAAATGGCAATCCAGCTATTAAACGTCAACTAGGGAACACACACATACAGATACACAACCACCCACCAGCCCACCCACATGCTACCATTAAATAAATGTGTCAAACAGAACCAGTGACACGTACGCACACACACACACACACACACACACACACACACACACACACACACACACACACACACACACACACACACACACACACACACACACACACACACACATAAAACCCTGTGGGCCAATACACATGCCTCATTAGCTTTCTCAGTGTGTGACTCTTCTTAAAATCTGAAGGGGATGAGGGAAGTCAATATGGGTCTGAGTGACAGCTGATGCCCTCACTCAGAGGGGCTGCTGGGACATGGGGCTCGCCACACCGGCCGATGGGATTTTAAATGAATACAGGAGTTTGAATTCCAGAGGTGTAATGAGACATTCAAGAAATTCAGTTGAAAATGTTGCTGAATTTATGATGTGAGAGGTCAAGGAGTGTTGAAGCACAGCATCGTCTGTGTGTGCCTGTGTGCCTGTGTGCCTGTGTGTGTGTGCCTGTGTGTGTGTGTGTGTGTGTGTGTGTGTGTGTGTGTGTGTGTGTGTGTGTGTGTGTGTGTGTGTCTAACTAATGCCGTACCTTGCAGGTGTCCAGCTGCAGGATTCAAACCGCACGCTGAGTATCCAGCGGGTTAGAGAGGAGGACGCCGGGCTTTACACCTGCACCGCCTGCAACCAGCGCGGCTGTGTCCACTCCTCAGCAGCTGTCCAGGTCATCGGTGAGACAGCCACACACACACACACACACACACACAGAAATAGACTGTTGCATACAATCACCACAACACCTGAATCCACTCACTCACCGCTGACGTGCTTTATCGAGTGTGCTCAGGCCTGAAATCACAGCTGCCCTTGAGCTCATGGCCTCTCACATACAATGTACACGTCTGGATTTTAGTCATTCTCCTCTTGCGCTCTTCACTGCTGCAGGAGTTTTTGTGCTTTTGTTATGTGCAGCTCTCCACAATAGAATCAAAGTCATTGACAGCTGGGACATGTTTTCAGAATGAATCATTTCACGGGTGCGCTGGAAGTGGTCTCACAATGAATGGCTCCAGTGAGTAAATGGCTGTTTAGCACATTGATGTAACCTAAAGATTTAATGTAAGGCTCTTGCAAGAAAAGTGGGACCAATCGTCTGTAACACAGCACCCCCTACAGTCAGGCGAGAGTTTAAGTAAAGAACTGTGAAAGAGTGGATTCAGATACTCAGTGTTCAAAACATCTGCACCTAAAGGTCACTTTCTTTCTTTCTTTCTTTCTTTCTTTCTTTCTTTCTTTCTTTCTTTCTTTCTTTCTTTCTTTCTTTCTTTCTTTCTTTCTTTCTTTGTGTCAAGGTTCAAGTGACAAGGCCAATGTGGAGATTGTTATCCTCATCGGGACTGGAGTCATTGCTGTTTTCTTCTGGGCCTTGCTCATCCTCATCTTCTGCAATGTGAAGCGGGTCAGTGGGCTTTTCACTGTGTGTCTGTTACTGACAGACCGTGACAGAGGCACTTTAACCCCTGACTCACTACATGTCTGTCACTGTTTGAGCACAGCCAGTTTGATTTGTAAACAGTCTGTAATTAACCTGCTGAGACAGTTACTGGTAACTGCAGGGAGTGAGTCCAATTAGCCTTTTACTGCTTTTAGCCATAAAAACAAACACGCCTGTAATGAGACTCAAAGTGCCTTTTATGTTACCTCGTTTGCTCATATAGTAGTTCGCCTCACAGTAGTTGCTCAGCAGATCACAGTGTGGTGCTATCATTAACAAATTAATTTAGGGATGGCTTAATGTGCAGAGATGGAAAGTTTTCTGTCTCCTCTCTCTTACAGTGTCTCTGGGTGAGATCCAACCATTTACACCCCCACTCCCAAGACATTAAACTTAAACAAAAAAAAAGGAAACAAAAAATGTATTGAGACCCCAAAGATCACAGGAAGTATCCTGCTATATATTAACAGTATGTTATAAAATATGCTTTTAAGGGCATATAGTGTTAAATTTACACTGGAGGAGACAATCCATCGATTTCCTTTGTTACTGTGTGCTGACTCTATTTTTTAATCCCTTAATTTAAAGAAGGTTAAAATGTATTAGTCATACGAGGGCATACTGTACATGTTCACAATACCAGTACTATTATAATCCTGCTTAGGTATATCACAGTTCTTCATTGTGTAGTAAAGGCACAGATAGTCAGTAACCATTAAAGATTTATATAGTCATTGAAGGTACCTGCTGGTGATACGCTTGTGAAATGACACTGTTCATCCAAAACCAGAGATTGCAAATATAATGCAGATAATACATTACAAAAAATCGTTCCTATCTTCAGCTCTCCTTGTAACCTTTTCCTTGTCTCCTTTGCTCATGCGATGCGTGTTGTGTCAGCCCAACACCTCACTTTACATGAACTCTTTCTCGCTCTGAACTGCAGGTTAAACCGGCCGACATAAAGACAGGCTATCTGTCCATCATCATGGACCCGGGTGAGGTGCCTCTGGATGAGCAGTGTGAATACCTTCCTTACGACTCCTCGCAGTGGGAGATCTCCAGAGACAGACTCCGATTGGGTGAGCCGTCAGGAAGGGTGGGAGCGAAGGATGGATGGATGTTGGGATAAGTGAGTGAATGGGAGAGAGGGGGCTGTATGAGGAAATATACAGTAGGGGAGATACGAATAGATGGATGAAACTGAATTAGTTTTCCATTTTCAGAATCCTTAATGGTATGAGTTTGGATGAAAGCCAGCCCAACAAGGTGCTGCCAAGTACAAGTGCTAATGTTAAATATGTGCTCGATCCCAACGCAGCGTTTAAAAAAATGGCCTGAGGAAAAGCATCTGTTCCGCAAAAGCAACTTATGGTGCTGCATTTGTGACTCTAATTCCTCCGCTTGCCTGTATGGATGCCAGATGCATTTACATTTTGCAATGAATCCCAACCACATCTGTTTGTGTATTCTAGTGAGACTTACACCAAGTCTGCATAGATCAATGAGATGGATGTCCTGTCGTGTTTCTGCTGTTTGTCCTGACACAGGAAAGGTACTGGGCCATGGCGCCTTTGGAAAAGTAATCGAGGCATCCATCTACGGCATCAGCAAGAGCAACAGTTTGGACACGGTGGCTGTCAAGATGCTGAAGGGTGCGCTTTGTCTTTGTTCTTGTATTGTTATGTTTACTGCATATGAGTATTTGAGGAAGCTTTCTAAGAAGACGCCTGGTTACAAATTTGAAGTAGCTTTGATCAGAGTTAGCTCAGCATACAGTACAGTATGTGCTCCATTAATTTTGTGAATGTGCATCTGATGTACAAAAGATGAGAAATGAGGTGTGTTTTCTGCATGATGTTCCACTTCATGGGTTTCAGATGGAGCCACGGCCAGTGAGCATAAGGCCTTAATGTCAGAGCTGAAGATACTGATCCACATTGGAAACCATCTGAATGTCGTGAACCTGCTAGGAGCCTGCACCAAACCAAACGGTGAGTGCAGATTTATATGTATTACACATCAAATGTGTGTGTGTGTGTGTGTGTGTGTGTGTGTGTGTGTGTGTGACTGGTATAGGTCAACATAGATAGATAGATAGATAGATAGATAGATAGATAGATAGATAGATAGATAGATAGATAGATAGATAGATAGATAGATAGATAGATAGATAGATAGATAGATAGATAGATGCTTTGTTAATATTTTACTGGGGTAGATGACCCAATGGGTGCACCCCCCTCGCCCCACAACACCAACCAACACACTCATGTGTACTCATTCCTTACACCAGATATCTATAGGACAAAATGCATCTGTAGTCATGTCTCCCCTAAAATAGTTTGTTACAGAGGTGGTTTGTCTGAGGTGTATTTTCAGCAGCACATATGCTACTCAATGAAATGTTATAGAAATATGTAGGTGCACCTCTCTAAAGAGTATGAAGGCTGTAATATAGTATAGAATTGAGTGTTAGCAGTATAGTTGAGAGACTATTATTGACCCAAGATGAATTCGACTGATAGAAAAAGGTGCAGTTACAAATCCGTCTACTCCCTCAGCACCACGGACAGCTCCATGGGTTTATCAATACGCTAGACTACGAATATTTCAGAGCCGTTATCGAGGTCATAGATACTAACCTGCACAAACCTCAGTCAGGTAAAGGATCAATGAGGCAGGCAGATTTACATGGTCATCTTAACAACCTCTGCGCGCCTGCACTCTCTCTACTGCAGATTAACACAGGGTGTAGCATACAGATCGCCTACTGAGTACAAATGATCTGTTTTCCTGTTGGCTGAGATTCCTTTTCAGTGAGGTGTTACATTATTTTGTCTACCCCCTAGAGCTTCCACACAACATGTTTAAGAGCAACCCAACTGAGAAAGTGACAAGCCTGCCTGTCTTTTTCTTTGACACGCCTAATTTTATGTCCATACATCGATTTGACCTTCAGAGGACATTTCTGTACGGCTGACATCTGAAAATGTTTACCCTGAGCAAAAGCAGCAGTTTTGCCTCACAGCTGCCCTCAGGCAGGAAATCTTTTAAGAATACCACTTCTCTGTTCTGAACGCACGCACGCACGCACGCACGCACGCACGCACGCACGCACGCACGCACGCACGCACGCACGCACGCACGCACGCACAGTGCTGTTCTAATGATGCTAATGTTCTTAATGCTGTTAAAGTTCTTATTGTTCTTTTCTTCCTCGTGTCGTTTTGTCAGTGTTTTGTCTTTTTTGTCTTAATTATCATAAAAAAGCAGTTCTCGTGTATTGAACATGGTGTGAAAAGCTCCTGAAAATGAGGCAGAAATCAATTCAGTGAGAGAGAAGGCATTGTAAAGTGTGCTGAAACAGCTTTTTTCAAGCACTTCTGCCACGATAACAAGAAGAAAAGAAAACGGCTGACTGTTAAACCGTCTGTCTTGCCAGGTCCGCTGATGGTGGTCGTGGAATACTGCAAGTATGGGAATCTGTCCAACTTCTTACGAGCCAAGAGGGAGTTCTTCCTCCCCTACAGGGTAACCAAAACACTACAGAAACTGAAGTACTTTCTGCCGTCTTATCTGTTTGCTCTGCTGTGATAATGTGACTGCAGCTTAATCCCCAGAAAGATTCCAATTTGCTTTAGTTTAGCTGATGTTTCTGTCTGTGCTTTGTTTCCTTCATTGAACAGCGCTTTCTTTCGGTTTTCTCCATCTGGTGATTTCTTCGATTTTTATTTAACTGATGCTCAGAGGTATCTTCTGTGTGTTCCTGCCCTTTCAGCTGTCAGTCTGCTTGAACCGACGTACAGCATTTTGTCTTTTTTTTTGCAAACCCTTCAGACAAAATAACATCTATTTGTAAAGAGGACTGGTGAGCCCTTCAGACCTTTTCAAAAGACAGTCTTCTCAGTCATCTGACTGCACTGAATTATGCTTTTGTGGCAGACTCTTCTTCCAGACTTTTGACCCGTGCTCTTTTTTGATACTGACTTATTGAATCGTTGCTCCATTCAGGATCGCTCTCCCAAAACTCAGAGCCAGGTGAGACGCATGATTGAAGCGGGCCAAATGGACCAAAGGGCTCGCCACCCACCTTCTCCGCCCTCCCCTGCGCTCACCAGCCCTCAGAGTCCATCATCCAGCACGCCCACTCAGAATCCTGCTGTGGAGAAAAGTGTGTTTTAATCCACCCTCCATCCTCCATTTAGCTCGCTGTCTCATTACAGTTGTGGTGTAACTTCTTCATTTGCTTTCCATGATCTCCACTTGCCTTCTCTTTCCAGTGGAGGACCTGTGGAAAACTCCTCTGACGATAGAAGATCTAATTTGCTACAGTTTCCAGGTGGCTCGTGGGATGGAGTTCTTGGCCTCCAGAAAGGTTAATTACCAGCATCACACAGACAATTAGTGCATGAGCTGTGGTGAATTCTTAGCAGTCCCAGGTTGTAACCTGGTCATTCTGCCTTCCAAGCCTTTGTGCATTAATTAACCACATGACTATAAACTGGAGCTGTGAAATGATACCGTGCTGCATACTAATCCCCAGCAGGTTTTGACAATGTGGTGTGTTTACGCAGGAAAAATGTTCAAAATTAATAAGATTCACATTAGATTAAACATTGAATTTGCTGTAAAATAAAATTTAAAATTGAATCTTTATAAATGTAATAATTGAATACAAAAGTAAAAATATTAAAAAATATATTAAAATTGACGTTTAGCACACACCTGATGGGTAATCTTTATTCACACATTTCATTTGGTGATTATTTAATACACACTTAATGAGCTGTAAAACGAATGCAGATCTGAAGACGACGTTTTTTTTTTGAGGAATAATTCTGTCAGAAGGCTCAGATCTTTGATTTTCATCCGTTCTGCAACACACCGTGTTCAAGCAGTGACGAGTCGTGGAAGCTGTCATCACTGCTGTCATTGGTTGTTTCAGTTCACTGGTGAGCTAATTTGATTTATTGACTCATCGGTGTATTTTTCATAGAGCCACAGTCCGTCTCCACATGAATCTGCTGATCCGATGAAGAATGACATTAAAATGTTGACAAAAGCAGCTACAGTATAACTGATGAATATCAACAATCTGAGCGGACTCTAAACACACCATCTGGCTTTTAATGACTGCAAACCAGCCATTGCTCCGTGAGCACGTTGACTTGACTGCTTTGTGAATGATGCTGGATCTCCTGCAGCGATTCCACAGAGCTTGACCGGGCCAAGACATAGTCCAGTCCCAGTTAAACACACACACACACACACACACACACACACACACACACACACACACACACACACACACACACAGATTGCTATAATAGCGAATTCTCTGTTTCCTTAATCCAAATGATATCTGCTATTCACTGATCAGTTAAAGCACGGTGGAAACAATGCGTGCAAACACTCCCACAAACATCAACACGCACACACACACACCTGTCCGCAGGGTGATGATGTATGTGTTTGTATCCACAGTGTATCCACAGAGACTTGGCAGCCCGGAACATTCTCCTGTCAGAGAACAACATTGTGAAGATCTGTGACTTTGGTCTGGCCAGAGACATATACAAAGACCCCGACTACGTCAGGAAAGGCAATGTACGGCACCCTCACACTCAAGTCCAGCCTCCACCTTTATTATCCGTCTCAACTTTGTTGTGTTTTTTCTTTAAAGCGCCCACATGATGATTGAATTTAAGGGCAGGTGTCAGTGCTGTTTATGTGACTGTCTGCTAACATTTGTCTGGTGTTTTAACGCTCTCTCAGGCTCGCCTGCCTTTGAAGTGGATGGCTCCAGAGAGCATCTTTGACAAAGTGTACACCAGCCAGAGTGACGTGTGGTCCTTTGGAGTTCTCCTCTGGGAAATCTTTTCGCTGGGTAAAGTCAAAGTCAGAACACACTCATTGCATCTCTTATGAAGATGCATTTGGATGGAAATCAAACGAAAGGAACAGAGTTTCGATGCAATCTCCTTCAGAAGTGTGGAGGAGCTCTTTTCAAAAGTGGGAATCGACCTCTGTTCCTGCCAAAGGCAATATGGATTTTGTTCTTTTAGAAGCAGACTAAATCTTCATCACTGTTATCCAAACACTCAATAACTTAATTTGACTTGTTAATTCATTTCTCGCCCGCCTTTTGTTCACCCTCAGGTGCGTCTCCGTACCCGGGAGTACAGATTGATGAAGAGTTCTGCAAGCGATTGAAAGACGGCGTCAGGATGAGAGCACCAGACACAGCCTCCCCTGAAATGTAAGCAGAGGCTCTAGTTTATTTTTTTTTAATTATTAATATAGGCGTTTAGGGGGTTTAACCTATCACCTATGTCAAATAAGATTTACAGCCCTAAAATTTGATCAAGCTTGATCTGCTCATAAACATCATAACTAGATTTAAGAGACGCTACAGGAGCAGATTTGTAGCTGTGGCCTCAGTGTCTCCTTTGTTGTGATGGTGCTGCCCTCTGCTGGTAGATATGGCATCATGCTGGCCTGCTGGCACGGCGAGCCCAAAGAGAGGCCGATGTTTCCGGCCCTGGTGCAGATCCTGGGAGACCTGCTGCAGGACAACAGCCTCCCTGTAAGTTCACTGCTGGACAGACAGTCATTTGAGCGAGTGGTGTAAAGAGTTTAACCTTAAACAAATTCCCTTCAGGATGGGAAGGACTACGTCCCTCTGAACCACTCGCAGAGCTCAGAAGATGATGGTTTCTCACAGGCTTCATCACGGCCTCCATCTGAGGAGGAGCTGAGACTGGCGTGCAACACTCTGCCCACCAGGTACTAATCTCTCATCATCCCTCAAGACCCCATGACACTGACCTGGAAAACCGTCAAATGTGGCATCTTTAAAGCATTTTATCTAGTCATATATCAACAATCCAATGAAAAGCCTCACATATCTTATTCCTCACTACCATTAAAACACATCAATAAACCACATCATTTCCCCGGGAAATGTGTTCCTTACTTGCCACGAACACAGTGTAATTTATTTTGAGTCGATCGCACACACCGCACTGCTGCTGTAAATACGTTCAACTGAAAATAGGTCTCAGTAAATACATTATTTAATCCTTCTTGGGTGAAGTTTGCTTAAAATGTTTTGCCTGTTATAAAACTGAGAGTATACAGCACATCAGGATGTACATCTTTGGTACTAACCGGTTGACTCCTGAGAGCTACAGACAGGAAAGGAAGGTAGACAGAGACAGATCAATGCATTACACATGCAAACTATGTAGAGTGTCACCAGCATTGTCCTTAACCAGCACATGCAGGGATAAACAAAAAACTTTAAGAGGTCTGACTCCTTTGGACCTCATCTGTTTTTATCCTGAATCCAGTCCCTTTATTCCTCTGGGGTTTGCTCATGAGTGTGCAACCTGTTGATGAGGAGGTGTGTGCAGTGCAGAAGTCATCTCCCCCCTCTGGCAGTGAGAGTAACTACACAAATGCTGTGGACGCGCTTATGACGCCACAGGCTCTGCCATAGTTGCTCTATCCTGCTCCGTCACTACAGTTGCTCCACCCTTCAGCTGTGGCTGGATGACGTCAAGTGCGTCACTACCTGTGTGTCAGTGGGAGATTGTTGTCACAGACACATTTAAAAATTCCAGTATACTGCAAAATACAGAGCGATGTACCTGCCAGTGATGGGCTTAATAAGAACTGTGTGAACTTGTCTGGTGGGCTTGAATGCAACACTTATTTAAAAGTCCTGCAGTTTTAAGGCTGTTCCTCACGGTTTGTGATCAAGTTTCATTTAGAAAATATTATCAAAAAGAAAAAAGAAAAAACATTACACCATGGCGCTTCCAGTTTCAAGATAATAATCATACAGCTGGCAATGATGTGTCATCAGAGCAACACAAGGATGTAGACATGGTGAAAAAAAATATGAACTTTGCATTAAATTTGATTGATTTCAGTGGATTAATTCAGATTATAACATTCTTAAAGGTAAACTGTGCAGGATTTTCCTAAAAAAATCAACAACATATAGACTCATACAAAAGGAATCCCCCTCAATCATCACTTATGACGCACTGCAAGTGTGTAGGGGTCTACCTATTTGCAGAGACCCTGCATATTGTTTCCCATCCTGCTGCAGTCAGTGTTTAAATGTTTAAATGTGTCTGTGCCAACAATCTCAGCGCTGCAGTCAGCTAGTCAGTGATTCATAGTTTTTTTTTTTAATGATGATTATCATTATTATTAATAGAGAGGTCACAAACACTGACAGGGAGGCTCAAGATCATGTTGGGGATTAGATGTTTTATAAGCTGGGACAAACATTGTTTGTTCCCCAGATGTATGAGCATGTCTGTGTTTTCAGATGTGGCTCTGGTGTTTGTGTGTCTTGTGTATTGAATAGCTTCAGCCTCTCGGCCCTCGCTGATAATTAATCAAATGGCACAAAGAGAATATCATTCTGCTGATGAACCATTGGACGACCTGTGCGCGACTCCATTTATCACCACTTTCAAACCACTGACTGACTGAGAGAGTCACACAGCTGTTAATCAGCCCTTTTCATAAGACAAATTATTTAAAAATCAAAAGATATGCCGCTGTTTTTCCACTGAATGGAACATAATTTGGTCATTTTCCCATCTGCTCTGCACTTTCTCCTGGCATTGCCTTCATCAGGATGCTGTATCAGGTACTCATCTGATAATGCTTTCTCCTCGTCTTCACCAGGTATTATAACTGCGTGCCCTTTGCCGGCTGTGTGTTTGTGGGACCGTCCAAAATATGCCAGCCCAGAGTGAAGACATTTGAACAGCTGCCCCTGGAGATGCACCCTCAGAAAGCCCCTCAAGTAAGCTCTTTATTTCCTCATCACTTGCTGAAAATGTGAAGCGGCCGGTGGCATTTCGTGAATGCCATTCGACTCTGACGATTTTCCCCTCAGATAATCGCCAAAAATAGTTCCTGCTTTCAGACACAGCAGCAGGGTCAACCAATGGCTTTTAATTCACGCAGTGTCCTGCTGTGTCTCTCCCCAGGACAACCAGACAGACAGCGGGATGGTTCTGGCCTCTGAAGAATTCGAGAGAATCGAACACCAGCACAGGGGCGCCGTCTCAAAAAGGTTTGTCATGCGAAGGCCGATCGTTGGTATTACTGTCTGGAGACCGACAAGAGATGCACAGTCAGATATTTACTCTCTGCTTATTAATGACTGTGCAGCAACACAGTCACTGACAGGATAAAGTTTCAGATATATTAAGAAAGTCTGCTTTTATAGATGTGTCAAAGTCCATATGAGCAAACAGTCATTCTGTAGAATACAGCCAACGCAGCTTCACATACGCAGTGAAACTACAGCAGATCTGAGAAGGAAGTAAGCATCGGCAGAGTCTATGTTTATGCATGGGCAAGTAGGAGTAAGCAATAGTCTGAGTCAGTTGAACCCAGAGCCCGAATCTATCAAAGTTTTGAGGATTAGGCTTTAAAAAAGCTCTAAACAGCCAAGTTAGCAAAAAAAAAAGCGTAGGAGGAACCATTAAGAGCAGCTCCCAGGTGGTCACATGAGTTATCCCATGATGCTCAGTGCTATAACCAGCCCGATTTAACCTGCCTCTGCCCCATTGTTCTTCCTCTGAAGACACACTGACATTCTGCTCAGTGAAAGCAGCATCAGGAACTGAACAACCCTAAAAGTACATTCATATAGATTTCATGTTGCTTGTCATGATCAATGATGCACTGCGCTGTCTCAGAAGGCGCGTGCTCACCTTTGGCAATGCTTAATCTCCTTAATAGCTTTTATTGTTAAGTTTGCAAGTGGAAGTAAAAGTTTTACCTCCTTTCACTTGAAGGATAAGGTTAGCATCAAAAATCCCCCCAAAAAGACCAAAATCAACAATGTATTCGTGTGTCTCTCAGGACTTTGACTCCTGAAGCCCATTGGTTCTCGAATCTTTAAGAATGAGTCACAAATATGTAGTTTAATTTTTACAAAAGTTTAACAAGGTTACTCAAACAGGAAGAAGTGGTGTTTCCACTGGGGACTCTTCTCTGCTGTGGCTGTGATGCTCTCGTATTTCCAGCAGCAGGACGGTGTGTGTGCGTGTGTGCGTGTGTGTGTGTGTGTGTGTGTGGGATGAATTCAAAATAAACTACAGCGCCTGCGTTTCTTATAATGAAGGAACATGTCAACCACAACAATGGTGTGGCTCAGTGACGTGTTTTTAATCGTTTTTGGACAATAATGGAGCTCTGAGGCGCAGAGGAGTAAGCTACACAAACAATACTCGTTAGAAGATTCGGTTCATTGCTGGTTTTGGGCTTTTCATGGAGGAAATGTAGAATATCAGCAGGTTTGTTTCTTAAGTTCAGATGAACATGAAGTAGTTTGGTCATCCACAGATTTCTCATCAACTCACAACTCGAGACTCTGTGTGTGTCCTAATTTAACATACTATACATTTACTACTGCTAATACACAGCAGCAATGCTGAAAGCTGTTTCTTCTTCTCTGTCTCCAGTCGGATCAGCAGCAGCAGCAGCACAGAGCCTCTCACAGCCTCCCATGGTTCCCTGGGTCGAAGCAGCGGCGCCGGCAGCTCCAGGCACCGTCCCCACTTCTTCAGCCAGCTTTCAGGACAGACCTTCTACAACAACGAGTACGGACACCTGTCGGAGGACGGCTTCTGCGACTTCTTCTCCTCGCCTGATGCCCCCTGCCTGGCCTCCTCCAATGTGTAGTCTTACCAAAAGATGCGGCCCGAGAGAACAGAGAGCGTTAAAAGAAAGAGGGCAGCTCAGGCGGAGGGAGGTGTGTAGTAACATACCCGTACTGATATTATATATTATAATAAAGATCAGGTCACAGATCCTTAAAGCCAGAGCTCACCTCACCTCAGAGTCCTTCCTGCTGCCTGGACACACAGACTGAGCTGTATATGCCTGAAGTTCCTCTACAGAGCCACTGGGTGGCAGCATTATGAAAAAAACAAACCCTAAGTATTTTCTTTTCATACATCTCTATTTTTAGCTTTTATATATACAGAGTATTCTTCCTTTATTTGTACAAATTATGACTCATATGGGAAGAAATAAAGAAATTTATCTTCTTCTCGCTCTCCTCTCTCTGATTAATATGAAGCTGGAGCTGTCATCATTCCACTGAAGTACATGTTTCAAGAGCAAATTTGCATTTGTCACGCTGATAAATTACAAGTCCACAGTGAACCAGAGCCACAGTCTATGCGACGGTCCCCGTAATCAACGAAGCGAGCAGATATTTGTGGATCTGTGTCATTTAGTGGAGGTGGAGACGCTTGGATACCCGGCCCCGCGAACAAGGAATAAGTGACGGAGGTAAACAGAGAGATGTAGGGTGAATAAAAGAGTGAGTCACACTAAGCACCTCTTATCAGAGCTGGACGTAAGCATGATGACAGCTGTGACAGCTTAACACCCTCTTGCATGCTCACATCACAAATGACAACCTGCAGGGTGTTGACTCTGGCTGCCAGCGGATGGAAATGAGCAGCATTCTGGGTGCAAAGTCTCTCTCACACACACACACACACATGCACGCACGCATGCACGCACGCACGGTCTCTATGAATGATTGCTGATAAGGGTACCTGGATAAACTCAGGTAAACTGTCAGTTTGAAGTGAAAAGCGTTCAAGCTCACACTTTTTTAAAATGATTTCTTCTCTATACAACCTGGACTCCATAACTTGACTACTTTAGGATTTATTATATAATAAACAAGCTTCTTGCACCTTTTTAGACCAGAAATATAAAACCCTTCCTTGTCAAACCTCTGTGTAGTGAGCCAGTCCCTTTGAGATATGTAATCCACATTCATCCTATTCTGTGGAGTTACACGCAAAATAAAAGTTAGTGAATGAAAGTTACAGAAATGTGAAGACACGGAGCGTACAGCAGTGAGTTCTATGGTGCCTTTACTTGAGGAACACATGGCATTACAGAGTATCTGAGACGCGACAGGAAATGGATGACAGTAGAAAGACCAGTTCTGAGGGCTTGTGACTATCACTTGATCAGAGATGTCTTTTACACAACAGCAGAAAAGAAAAGAAAACGACAAAGAATGCAAAACATTTTGGTCTACAAGCTCCTTACGAAACACAAAGAATAAACAAAGCCACGTACCGAGTACAAAAAATGAAACTAAACCGATTTATCTCTTAGAAAAACCAAAATCATGGAGTGGAAAACGCTCAGGGCTTCAACAGCATTGAGGAAATATTTGGTATAAACGGAGTAAAACGTAAAGGACTGAAAAGAATCTGTAAAAAGTGAATCAACTCGGATGCCCCGAGTGTAACATGCACGAGAGAACTTGTGAAAATACTGGTTTTAGCTGCAGCCGCTGAAACAGATGGACGAACAAATGATGATGATCCCAAAGGCACACAGTCTGAATACTGCAGATCAAATGGATGGGCTGAAAAAATGTAAATGTAGTTTTATGGGCAGTGTGAAATATCAAAACGCTTCAGTCTTCAGATTCAGGCTTATAATCCAGAACACTTCCTTCAAATGATCACCCCCTTTGGCACCGGCTGATCGATACACCTGCCTGAAAATCTCCTGTCAATCACTCAGCCATAAATCCTAATTTCTGACTGATTTGTGTCAATTAAAAAAAAAAAAAAAAATCTGAATATCAGCACAAATATACATCATTCTAAAAAAATAAATCAGGTGCAGCCTTCAAATACCCATATTGGTTGAACCATGACACAGTGCTCACAGCACTGAAGACTTCATCCCCACAGTAACAAAATCCTCCACCTCCTCTCCTCTCCTGACACTGAAGACGCAGGAAGCAGACATGTGATAGTCAGCGTCCACACGTCACCAGAGCGGACGGAGCCCGAGAGGACCTTGAGTGAGTGAGAGGCAGCCGTGTAGCCTGGTAGTTAGATCGAGTGCCGGAACCGCTTCGTTGGTCACGTTGGTACAATCTCCGAAAGGAAGCTGGTTTGGGCGAGGACTGGATTTAGCTAACAGGCTAGCAACTTCGCACTTACAAATAAGATGCGAGGAGGGGTGGGGAGCAGTCCTCATGACATTTTTCCTATCTGGATCTTCTTCCAGGCCTCTGAAGCGGTGAATATACAGGAGTCGATGATTCCTGCGACCGTGAACGTCCCGCCAACGATGGCGCAGATCTACAGAAAACAAGTCACTCTGTCAGCTTCAAAGCTTTGGTATTTCCCCCCTCTGGCTGGATATGGTTCAATATCAGCTGCTTTTTATCACATTTAATAAAAACATTTCATTACATGGACACCTCAGAATGTGCTGGAAACCAGCAAAGAGCCGTGTTGCAGCTTGACTCACAATCTTAAGCCGTGACTCATGGTCACACTATAAGCACAGTCATATCCGACCCATGCTTTAAGTCATGATGAACCTAAACAACACAAAAGACAAATAACAGTGTAGCTCATCAGCCAGGCAGCCAATTTCATCCCGACTGCATCATCAGTCAGCAGGAGACTTCCCTGACGAGGAGCTTCGGGCTCAGCCAGAATTCCTCAGCTGATAAGTCAGGTGGGGAGTGGAGGTCAAGAAGGATAAAGGGTTTTTTGAACAGACTAAAATAACAAAAGGGAACGTTTTAAATAGCTTTGGAGGTGCTGGTAGGTATCTTCAGACAGAGCCAGGCTAGCTGTTTCCGTCTCTATGCTAAGCTGCGACAAACACCTGCTGGCTTCAGTATTTACTCTACAGGTATCAACATTCTCATCTAAGTCTCAGAAAGAAAGTAAATAAAGCGGAAAATTATGATTTACTGTATAATTAAGAATTAAAATGACCACGTCTGACACCGATAAAGAGAAAGAGGAAAGCTAAAATTTAAACCCAAAACAGCAATAGTCCCATAGTTTTGTGAGACAAATACTGTCTGTCCATTTTGACTTACTTACAAAAAACAGAAGAATTAAATGATTTTATTTGGCAAAATGGGAGCAGCAAGCTGTAAACACAAGGCTGACATTGTTAATAGAAGAAACTGCTTAGAAGTGAGTTTAAAAGCAGCTCTATATTCCCACAGGTGTTGGTAGAGACCAAACCAGAGCTAAAAGAGACTGAACATTGGAGTTACATTGGAGGTGGACTAAAACGCCACATTCCAAATGAATGATAATGTTTCTCTGTACCTGTTCGCCAACAAGTTCTTCATCTCAAAATGGTGATAATAATGTCAGTGTTGTGTTCACAGCTTGTTTCTGCTGCCCCTGAATAAGAGTTAGTAAGAGTTTTTGCCCAGAGGGACTTCACTCACCGTCGTGATGAAGCGGTAGAGGGGCTGCCTCCTCTCTGTGTACTTGACTGTGATTGGACTGAGGTCGTATCGGAACCAGATGGCCGGGATGATCCTGCCTGTGTGGCTGTAAGCAACGTACTCCTGTGAGGGAAAAGAAAAGACACACTTCGGTGGGTTTCAGGCCGAGAGAAATTGATTTCATCGAGCCTGATACAGGCTTTAAAGCAATCTGTGATTTCAGTCTTATCTCTAGCGGCGGCAGTGGCGTTTATGAGTCATGACAGAATTGATTTGGGATTAGTCAAAAATGATTCATTAAAAATTAATCTTGGTTGAATGAAACTGGTGATGTAAGCGGGAGGAGGCTACACTGTGTTGTGAGCTATCGCTACGTGATGACATCATAATTCACCTTAAGTATAAATTTGATAGTATGCAAAGATTTAACATGAAAAATAGTACTGATGTGTGCCTCAGCTGGACCTGTATTTATGCTTTGGAGTGTTTCACACGGGCCCTCGTCCTCCTCCGTGGTTCACAGCTGACCTGCACTGTTATTACTCTAAACCCAGCTGTCAGTCAGCACAGTTCTAAGAAGTGTGTTTATGGTTTGTTGACATCAAGGGAGCGTTTCCAGTCACTAGAGGTGAGCTTTCACTTCCAGGTGAGTGGACAACACGGCGATACATGTGCCGGCCATATGTCGGGATGGTCACGCTGCTCCCAGAACAAGTGCAAAAACAACATATGACACAGAGGGATGATCTCACAGGAGGGATGGGAAAGAGGGATAATAGCTGCACCTTGTTGGCTACCGTGTACTGGTAGGAGAACCTCTGTTTGCCTGATAGGTCTTCATACACTGTTGGAACAATCTTCAGGATGTAGTCATGTGAGGCCAAAGCTGCAAGAGAAACAAATTTCAATAATAAAAAAAAAAAAATGTGCTTCAGTGTCCAAAAATGGATGCAGTTTTGTTAGGCTGGAGCTTTTCCATCTGAGGTGCAGTGTCAGCTGTGTGAATCAAGTTTCCACTCGGTTTGGACGCGACAGCCGTCCACGAGGTGTCTCATTTCACTACATCGCTCTATGTCAGCAAGCAGGTTTACATAAACGTCACATCGCGGCCAACATGAGTGCGTGTGCTGCGTGTATACGTACGATTAGAGGACAGCCTGTCGGCTCCTCCTAAGGCATTGAAGGCTCCTTGTACTTTTTGTACCTGCGTGACAAAAGAGAGAAAGGAGGTTGGTGTTCAGCCTCGATAATGGGAGAGATTATCTGCGTTCATGTTGTGTGTCTGGGTGTGTTTTAGATCCGACCTGGAGCTTTTCTCCAAAGGCCAGCTTGTGAATAATGTGGGTCATGTCAGGGCTCTGTGGCTGCGCTGTAGCACTGTGCGTCGACACATGGAAGTTTCCTGGTACCTGAAGACACACGCGTACACAAACATAGAACGTACATCTGTGTCAGTGAACCCCTGAACATCAGCGGCTCATTTAGTTAACTAACGACCAGGTCTGAACACACACACGGCTGCTTGGAGGCTAAATGGTCCTTGCCTCCGGAAGACGTTTCGCGTATTTCCAAATATCCCACATGTAAGAGTGTTAAATGTACAACTGCTGGGTTAATCATTTGAAATGCACTGGAAAGACTGACGCACAAGATGATGGAAGGACAAACAGGGCTTCACAGGGCTCAGACTATACTGTCAGAAGTAACTGAAGCCGACCCCGGAGCTCCTCCATTTGACATAACTCAATTCAGACTGGAGGAGGAAGTCTCAGGCAGGGCCTCGCCCTCTGAGTCCAAGACAAATAAACAACATATAGCCCCACAAAATATCAGCCTTCTTATCTGATCCATCATGATGTGATTACTGGCTGAAAAAAAAGCAGACTTTTGGATTCCTCCGAAGGCGATCAGCCACAGAAAACAAGTAATTCATAGAGTGAGTGCAGGTTGTTCCTCTTCACTCTGCCGTGTGATGAGGCCTTACTTTGTTGATGGTGAACTCTCCCTCAAAGCGGCAACCGTCACCCTGGTTGAGGGGAATCTTCATCGAGTTGTCTATGTGACCGACCTCGTGGCGGCCCATCTCATCCTGGATGTCCAGACCCACCACTGAGAAACAGCGAGGAGACACGGGAGAGAATTTAAATACACATAGAGGGTTTATTTCAATTCAGAATGTGAACCAAAACATTATACAGTGTCCTCTGCTAGTTCCAAACGTCTTCTGTTTTTATTGATGAGACAGTCGATTCATCACTTAGAAATGAATCAGCAATAATTGGAATGGTTTGATTCATCATTTCAGTAAAAATGCTAAACTAGGACTGCAACTAACAATTGTTTCCTTGTCAAGTAATCCATCAATATTTTTGGATTAATTGCTTAGTTTTAGTGATTACAAACAGTGAAATAACAACAATTAAGAACTCAAAAATGCAAACACATTAAATTTTGAATTATATAAAACAGAGAAAAGAAGCAAATCCTCCCATCAGAGAAGCAGGAAGAGGAAATGGTTCAGTTTCCTTCTTAATAAATGATTAACCAAAAAGCTGGGGGAAGATTGTGACCTTTGTTTTGCTCAATGAGTCCTCACACAGCCACAAAACTCTGAATAAATGTCAAAACAAACATCATAAATTGAAAATCCTTTGGTGTCTGTCCGACAAAAACAAGCCATTTGAAGGCGTCACCGCCTTATCGCGGGCATTTTTCCAGCTTGTTTGGACTCCATAGACCGAGCGACTCGTCGGTTAATCATAGAAATGATTGACAGATTAACTGATAATGAGGGTAATCATTAGCTGCAGTTCTGTTTTTCACATTCAAATGACAAGCATGTTTTTTTTATCAAGAGTGGCAGAGAAGAGGAAAGAGAGAAGTTCTGAATATCACTGCAGAGTGTGACCCACAGAGTAAACACACTGAGTCCACACAGACCACCTCTCCTGCCCTCTGTCAGCCTGTGTTTTTCCATCTAGGCTTCACTGACCCCCCTCCTGCCGGCTGCTGTGTGTTGGCACACTGGTAGTAGCCTATTTTCAGGGCCTGCCTGTGCCGCGTGCTGGCCGGTAGCGCAGAGAGGAACGTCTGCCCGATCTGTGCTAACACCTCCACATGCCGTCTGTCTGACCTTTGACATTCAAGACAAGTTCGACCCCCGGCCCCCCTTCCGCCTCTCCAGATCTCAAAATACAGTGCACAAATATAAGTGAAGCCCGCCACTGCGACCGCGTCTGAGCTGCTTGTTTCTCCTTTTTAAGACATTTAAACCTGGAAGTGGATCCCAGGCGTATTTATTATAAGGTTATTACACGCGGTGTTCCATGAAGTCACAAATCAAGACCTGGCAACCCGTAAAGGTCAGCGGAGGGAGACGCCATTTAACTCCACAGCAGAAAAGATAAATAGTAAAAAGAGATGCTAATGCCAGCTTTTCCATGATGAAATGATTCCTCCCTCCAAGTAAAACCTGTAATGGATGACAACCTGTTTGGAGGCCTGGAAAATAAACTGGTGTACAATATTAACTCGCTGGGAGGAACATTTCTGCTCATTACATGCAGCTGCAGTGCGGTGAGACCGACGTGTTTGAGCTGGTATTTCAGATGGCCCCCATTTCTGCACAAAACTGCACGTAAACAAAGCCACCATACATACAATCATCAAGAGCTTTAATTGGAAACGGCAGGAGACGGCCTTTGTTTAGGCATGCCACGGGTGAGCACGTCTTGACACATGGCCCGCAGCTGCGCGTCCGCATGCCAAAGCCTCTCTCGCACAAATCTGGGCTTCATTTTTAACACAAGCATTTATTAGCTTTGCCATTTTTGGATATCGCTCCAATCCAATGAATGTGTATTTTCTGTGCTGCCCAAACCTCACCAATGTGGTGTGTGCATGTGCGCGGTTTGTCATTGAGCATAGTTTCTGAGGGGCGTCATGAGGAGCAAATAGCCGGTGACTGCTCTCCGCGCTGGCAGGCTGCAGCGGGGCCTGCCCACTTCTCTGACGCTGAAGTGCGGCAGACGAGCCAGCAGAGGCAACTTCATGTCAAAGTGGGATCACAGCTGTGTGGCAGCACGAGATCAAACGGAGGCGACGCGCGCTGGCGGCTGAGCTGAAATCTAGTGTTATCTATGAGCACGCCACAACACAGCCGGGTAAACAAACCATTATCTAGTTCTGAGCCTGCTTCTTTATCTGGACCATCGTTTATCTTTTGCCAATACTCAGCGTTAAATGATGACAAAGGGAAACAAGGTGCACACAGGAGGTCGTGAACAACGCAATAAAGAAAACACACAAACAGGAAGTGTAATGCAAATAAATTGAGAGTTGGATATTATGTATATACTCACAATCACAGTGTAAGTTTGGCAAACTGATGTTTAAACTCACTTCTATCTTCCCACCACTGTCTTTATCAGGATCATCCACATACAGTTCATTTACACTGCGACAGACAGAAAAGATTAAAAAAAAAGTGGTTATATAAGCTGAAACCCAAACTTTAAAAGAAAGGAGGGGAAAGAAAAACAATTTGAGAAGAAAATATACGACTATTTCCTCCCCCCACACGTCCTTTGCACACCACTTTCACAGCTGAGGAAAAGAGCATTTGTGTATCTCTGTCAGTGTAATTTCCTTCCCTTCACATCCTCCCCAAGTCATCCCTTATTACACATCGCCAAGAGGCTGACGCATGCACAAAGGCAATTTCCTGTGAGAAAAGCAACGCATTCATTGGTTACAACATGGACAGAGCAGAATACATCATAATGGGGGCATGATGATGTGTTAAGTCCCTGTCTCGTATATTTCAGATGGCAGGTCATCTGCCTGTGTGGCAACAGAGGATCTCTCTCTAGATTACAGTGTTTCGACTACAGGATATTATAACAAGCATGATGATCCTCAGATCTGATGCCGTGATACCTACATTTCAGTGGCTATGAATCCCGTCAGCTCAGACAGGAACAGGAAGAGTATGAAGACACAGCAGAGGATGGAAACTGTGGGCAAAGAGGAAGAAAGTTAGAAGGAATACCTAGCTTTAACTTAAGCCGCTGTTGATCTTACATATGGCATATTAAACTAAAATTACACCAGCATTTCAAGGGATGATGAAAACCAAATGGGCCGGGCTGTTACAGCCTTTAGTAAGAGCTGACCTAAGATACTGACATTAATGAAATCACAGCCGCCATAAAAGATTTCCCTAAATAGCTCTTTTACTGATGGTGTTAAGTCTGCCATTACGCAGGTTTTTAAACACCCTCCTACACTAATTACACATTAAATACCAGCACAACAGGCGACCATTACAGCATATCGGCTGTGAGAGAGGTGAGCTCACTTTATGTGAGTCTTACAAACAGCTCACTTTAGGTTTCTTTAGCCAAACTCCTCCACTGACAATCACCCAGACCAAAAACGGCTCCTACATCTCCAAATCCAACAAATTTAAGACGCTGTGTGAACTTAAATAAAACAGAATGTGGTCAGTGTTCATGAGCTCATGTGGTAACATCCTTTATACATTCATGTGTTCACAAAGTGGTGAACCTCGCCCCATCCTTGCTCGTGGACGACTGAGCCTTTCCAGGATGTCCCCTTCATGCCCAATCATGATGCTATCACCCGTTACCAAACAACCTGTTTACCTGTGGAATGTTCCAAACAGGTGTTTGTGGAACATTCCACATCTTTCTCAGTCTTTGTTGCTCCTGGCCCAACTTGTTTGAAATGTGTTGCTGGCAGAAAATTCAGTAAAAGCTTATATTTACAAAAAATCAATGAAGTCGATGAGGTAAAACATTAAATATATTGTCTTTGTACTGTTTTCAATTGAGTATATGTTATTGGCATGGATTTATGTTTTTCACTGTCCCCTCTTCTTTGGAATCAGGGTTGTATAAAGAAGCTTTAAGGACTCAACTAAAAGCTCAAATCAGTAGAAGCATACAGGCTTGTCTGTTTCATTTCATGTGTCAAACCAATCAGCCGGCGGGTCATACAAAACGCTGTCAGGTATTTACTCGGATAAATATGGAAGGAACTGATCTGTGTCTGCGCAACTGTGGTCTATCTGGTATGGCGACAGCCTCAGTCAGAAAGCTCTCACTCAGCAGGTGAGGTGTGTTTACGTGGCAACTGTCTCCTAGATCACACAGTCACATGACCTTGTGGTTGGCAGAGTATCACGGCCAAAGCTGCGGTTGGTGGAGGTTTTACATAAGGTAATGTTTAACCAACAAACAATGGGGAGTGTCGCTATGACACACAGGTCACCAATTCAGGTTCATCACACTCGTACGGTAATTCATCCCAGGCTTCAAAGGGCACAATACTGGAAAGGGATTATTAAAGATCAGAGTAATGGGCTGACACTGATTTAAACTTCAGCAGCTCCGCAATGGAAATACTGACGAGCCCAGTGATTTACAAAGACTCCACATGAGTGGTTTTTTATTCAAACTCCAGCTCATCCGTGCCCACACAAGGGATGAAATGGGCTCAAAAGTTGCTTCATTCTAACAGTGAGGAAGCTTTTTTCTCACAGCTGTGACACAAAGAATCAGATACAATAACACCATGAATCAGTCAGTGACATCCGAAACTGGCCCTCGTAATCAGATGTGCTGTTTATTCTCGTACTGCCTTAGCCTCATTTTCCATGTACGGCACAGACAAATGAGGATCTGCTATCAGCACAGCCAGGACAAACAAATACTACCACAGAAAGTCAGTCAAACAGCAGATTGATATGTTATGACCAAAGGTAGAACAGTTTTGGGGCTAAAACAGAGGGAGCACTCACAGTAAATACCATTAAAAAGCAAGTCAAAGGAATGTGGCCCTAAAACAGAATAACAAAAGCAGGCAGGGTCAAATACTTGGCCTTTTGTGAAGGGGGGGGTCTGTTTCTGAACCTCTGAACCACACAAGCCAAACTGTGAGTTGACCTGCCGTGGGTGAAGCAATAACAGTCGTCTAATAAGCAAAACCACCCAACGACCTCACCCCTAGACAGTGGATGGAGACAGGAAGGGTGTTGATTGTGTACAGGAAGAGCTTCCATCCACTTCCTCATGGGTGGAAACCGTGCGTATATCTTTAGCAAATTCATTCTCTTCCCTGTCAGCCAGGAAGGTGGTGCTCAGTATTCATTGGCAGCACCGCCTACCTACTCTGTCATCCGTTTGGTTTGCTCTACCCTGCATCCTGTGTCATCAGCTGACCAATGAATAACAACCAACACTAGAAAATGACTGAGGAGCCAAAAATGTGTCATCAGGTCTTTCAGGTCCATGAAGTGGTGAATAATCAATACAATCCCTGATTACACAATGACTTATTGATGACAAGAGGGAAAAACGCATGACCTGACAGGAAAAACATTCAAATGACTTGTCAGGTGCCTGTGGCTATGAAAGAACATGATCATTAGCATTCTTACCATACTAGTTGCGCTAAAACAGGTACTGCCCCATGCTGAATGACTCTATCAGGACGTACCTCTGTGCTGGGACAGGCAGGTACTTGAAACACAGCTGTCAAATCATCCTTCTGCTCCTCGATACCTCCCTAACCTCGATACCTCCCTTTCCATTTACCTTCTAATGAAACACCCGCATGTAAACCTCCATATGCTAATCAACCCCATAAGTGCTGCTGGGATCACAGAGTTACTGTTTATTGCCATTCAAGAGCAGAAAATAGAGACAGCATGACCCTTTACAGCTAAATGAGTTTGATAAAAAGATTGACAGGACTGTCATGACCATATGCTAACAGTTAGCAGGCGATTAGCTTAGCTGAGCATAAAGACTGGAAACAGTTAGCCTGGTGAGTCCAAATATAATAAAATATACAGCTTCTTCTAAAGCTCACTAATTAACACATTATATCTTGTTTGTTTAATTAAAAATGTCTAGTTGTGGTTTTGAAATGAAGGTAGAGCTGATAGCCAGCTAGCGGATCTTAGCACAAAGATTGGAAACAGCTAGCTTGACTCTAAAGTTCGCTAATTAACACATTACCTCTTGTTTGTTTCATCCATACACAAAACAATGTGTAAAAATGTAAATAAAACATCCACTTTTCATTTCTGCTCTGTGCTTTGGCATTAACTGGTGAGTTATAGAGGACAGAACCAGCCTAGTTATTTCCCCCTGTTTTCAGTACTTGTGCTAAGCTAAGCTAACTGTCTACTGGCAGACATGGCATCGATCTTTTCAGCTAACTTTCAGCGAGAAAACCTTAAGAAAGTGTATTTTAAGTTTGTGACTGAATGGGAGATAGAAGTTTATTGCACCATATTTGCACCGAACTTAATTTTATCTAATGGTAAACATTCATTATAGGAGCAACGTTCAGGGATGCCACATAAATATGTGGAAAACTGGGCAACTAAAACTCAACTGAACAAAATATCCAAATAAAAACCAGCCAAAAATAGAAGCTCATAGCTGTGGCCTGCTGTGTGTGTGAAGACTACTCACTGAAAGCTCCTGTGTATGTGGGCTGGGTGAGATCTTTTGGCACTTTCCTGTAGATATCGAATCTGAGGAGAAGAAAAAGAAAACAAAATATAAAAAAAAAAAACAGGGAAAGTGGAGTGAGGAAAAAAAAGAGAAAATGTAAACACTACGTGCAGAGAAAAGAAGCACATTCTGTACCCAGAAGGCTGTGCGATATTACAGAAGAGCGGTGGAATGTTAGCTTTGGACCATCGCCATTACACACAACAGGTCCAGACAGAAAGACACACACACACACACACACACACACACACACACACACACACACACACACACACACACACACACACACACACACACACACACACACACACACACACACACTTTTTACAGGGTTACACCTCTTCCTTTCAATGTGTGCTATGTAATTCTGACCTGACCCCAACAAAGGTCTCTGACACTCAGCATAGACACAAAAAAACACAAAGCCAGCATGAACACACACACACACAACAATGAAAAGAAGCATGCTGGGATATAAACACAGCTCCAAATTATACGGTTTATTCTCATCTAAATCTTCATATGAACATTCTCTGAAGGGTTTGTGCGTAAATCGGTGAATAAAAAGCTGAGGAGGATCCTCACCACCTGATTAAATCAACCCTCCTCTTGTGAAACACTGTTATTGCCTATTTGAGGAGCGGGGGGGGGGGGGGGGGGGGGGGTACTTCTGCTCAACACCAAAACTATTTAGGCTCATAAGTTCTTAGGCATTTCCTTTTTGGGCAGTGAAACATTTTCGACCCCAAACTCCATCACAGCCTGCGCAAACCCCACCCACGGGCTCTTCACATCTCCCCTCTCACACTCGCTCTTCTTCCAAAAGCACTCACATCTGTTCATATTTTCTTCCACCGAGAGCTGCCAGTGAAATAATCACAGCTGATGCAATGCAGGGCGGGGGGAGGAAGTGGGAGGGAGGGCTTCCTGTCCGGCCCCGACCCTGCTGCTTCTCTTGTTTTGCTCCTGCTTTCACTCCTTTGTTTTCAGCCCTGGATCATAAACACCTCAGCCGGCTTCCCTCCGTCTCTCTCTCGCTCTAATTCGCGTCCATCTCTAACTTCCTGCACCCATGTCCCATTAGTATTAGATCACTCTGTGTTAATAGCCGGCCTGGCAGGATATATAGGGCAGACAGCACAGAGAGGGGCTGGGCGGGGAGCTCAGGGTGGAGTATCAGGATCAGGACAACTTCTAGAGTAACACACTTCCTGAATGTTAATCCTCAGTGTGCAGAGGGAGAATCTCTTTCCTCACATCCTCTCCGCTCAGCCACACTGAGCTCCCGAGACCACCACACAGGTGGAGCACAGCTATATGCATACTGAAAACCTTGATAGTCTGGTTTCTGACTGCGGCTCAAGGATCCCTGTGGAGGAAATACTCGATCCATATTGTTAGGGAACCTAGGGCAACTCCTCCTATGTCAACTCCAAACGATGTCTGTGGTCAAACTGAACTTTAGATCTTGAAACGCTGCCATGTTTGGGAGATGCAACGTGTTTACCCATTTGTACTGTATGATATACTGCAGGAAGGCCCACAGATTTTTAACATGCGTGGTTGTTGCTTTCATAGCACATAAATAGGTCTCGGTTCTATTATATCACTGCAAACAAGTCATCTTAACACACTGATTTGTACATTTAAAATCATACCATATTCCTTATTACGTACTGTCCTGAAGTATGCTCTTAAAGATACACTACGAAGTCTATATATGAGACCAGGATATAAATAGCTACAGAAGTTCTTGGTGTAGGATTAACAAAAATGTATTTTTAGCTGTCAGGGTTTCCCACTGCTCAATCTGAATATGAACGAGGAAACAAAATCTCATGTGAGAGAGGATCTGATGCCACACATGAACGGTGAATAGCATGTACAGCAGACAGTCTGAACGTATATTTGGACGCAGGACACGTGGTCTGATGCTGAGGGTGGACAAAATGAGTGTCTTCATACTGATACAATATTTATTTAAGTATTCAAATCCCACGGGGTTAGACTGATTATTCTGATTTGATAAAAACATAGACTGACTGAGCTGCAGTACTGTGTTGCATTACAGGGCAGGTGATCTTCTGATCCAGCTGGCAGACTGGAAACGTTCCAGTATCTCAACAAGTTTGAAGTCGGGCAGACTAGCACAGCTGCCACTGAAAGTTACACCTGACAGGTTTAAAAATTGTAAAATTGTGAAGTACCATTTTAACTACAGTATATAGTATGTAGGACTTTAGTTTAGTTCACAAATACTTAACATAGTGCCCTTCAGCATACTGCATATTTGTATTAATATATCTTTTATGGCCGTTTGTGTACTTGTTGCACCTCGACCACCTGAATTTCCCTGAATTTTTGACCATACTGAATAAAATCTGATTATTTTTCTGAAAAGTACACTAAAGCATAATTTATACTGCACAAGTTGAAAACATTTTTTTTAAGCAAAAGGCTTACACCCAAATACTCCTGTTCAATTAAACATAGATACATTAAAGTTGAGTTCATTTTTTCTGCTACACCTTCAATACACTGTAGTTATTTTTAGGCTGGATGAGAACTCAGTTTCACTTCATTTTCTCTGCTCTGCACTTCTTCTTCGTGATTATTAACGTTAACTCTTGAGAGTTCACCGCTCTGTCTATCGCCGATGTCTGCAATTTCCTGAATTACAGTCAGCCCATTCCCCCTCCATCACTTCCCTCTGCTCAGTCTTCTGTAAAGGGATGTTTTGTGATTAGAGAGGACACGGTGTACCAGCATCTCTCTGTTGATACCACGGGGCTGCTTTTCAAGGAAGGGCCTCACTAAATAAACCACTTCTCGCATATGAGTCATAGTGAGTCAGTACTTCGTCCCTTTCTTGTATTACTGAGCAAATCCAAATTTTCACATAGGATCATCTCACATCACAAGCCACTAGAACAGCCTACAAGCGTCTTTATGTAGGTTTCTGTTCAGCATGAAACTGCAAACAGTCAACCATCACTGTCAAGATTAAGACATTATGACACTTACTGACACTGAGGATGTTGAAGTCACCATGAAGTAATCACCACAGGAGCAAACACACTACATCATCAGGTCAGCCTTAACCAAGCATAAGTGTGTCAATAAATGACAAAATCTGAGGTCAATTAAACATGTGGATGAAAGCCTTTCTGTGATACACTCATCCATTCATTCATTCATTCAGAAGAGCTGAGGTGAGGTTATCCTTATTCTTAGAGGCTGATCTCGGCCTGCACGGGAACCAAATTACTGTCGAAAAACCATTTAAAAGCAACACAGGAAGCCAACACGTTCTGTTATAACTCATGACAAGTGTTGACTCATGTATCAAGAAAACATACACAATGAAAAAAAAAAAAAAAAATCAATAAACTCTTATCTTTTGATGGTACAAGGAAATAACACTGAGGGCAGCATGGGATGAAGCCCACGCACATGGAGAGAGTACAGCCGAGCAGGGTAGTGGTATGGCTTCATTAGAAAGGATAAGGCTGATGATATTTGATATTTTTCTAATGTCTTACGTCATGAAAAGTCCAAAACCAACAATTAACTGATCCAAATAACAAGCACTGCAACAAGTATCCAATGTATGTACACGGTCCTGCTGCTCTAAAACACCAAATGTGTATTAATATTGAGCCTCCTTTAACTATGAAGCTATAAATCTCTGCCTTTTTTTTTTATTTAAATGTACGTCTTCAGTAGGAACCAATAAGCTTTGAGCTGAGAGCCACAGACAAGAGGGCAATGAGAGATGTTGGTGTTGTTGACAATCATTAAAAGAATAATCCTTTAACATTCAACAGACTTGTTTCTGATGTGGTATCAGTGCAACACAACATTCTGGGAATACATGCTACACGCCATATGGTGTAATCTACGGTCATCTACGCTGTTCCACTCTCACGCCGCTGACTAACCCCCCTAGTTTTTTGGAGTGGGTGGAACCTCGAAACAACAAGTTAGTTGGTCAATCGAGCTATTTCCAGCTGTTGAAATGTGGGTTTCAGGGCACCGATGAAGCATCTGAACAGGACGTGACCACTTGGTAACCCCATGACACACCTGCTCTCACACAGCCCTCAAACGAGAGTTACACCAGATCCTGTATGTCGGTAAATTCATTCTCTCGTTGCAACACAGCTGTGGTCTGTAGGACAGACGGCCGTGATGAGTTTGACAGACAGCTCGTGTGTGTTCTCCAGAGCTGCAGCTGACCATCATTTTCACTACAAATCTACCAATACCAGTCCAAAACTAAAAGAATATTACTTTACCATTACATGAAACTGAGAAAAACAGCAAATCCTCACAATGGAGAATTTGGAACAGGAGATAAATCAATTATTATGTTATCAAGAATGAAAATCAACCTGATAGAGAGAGAAATCAGTCAATCAATCAATCATTTGACAGAAAACTAATCAGCAACTATTTTTTTCCAAGCAAAACTGGTGAAAAGTAACCAAATATTCTCTTGTGTGAGCCTCTCGAATGAGAGAGTTTGCTGTACTTGTTGGACATTTTTACTTCTAACTTTTAATTCTTTGCTTGCTGTGCTTTTGGATTATTTATTGCATGCCTTTTTCTTTAAATTTGTGGAATATGCATGAATTTGTGAATTTCCCTTGGGGATGAATAAAGTATGTATCTATCTACTTCCTTTGTGGTATCATTGTTTACTGAGTAACTTTGAGTCTTGCTTAAAGTCAACAAGACATTGAAATACGTCCCCTTAACAAAGAGACTGAACGGTTCAATGAAGAAACCTGCAGACGAACGGATCGTGACAACAAACGTCAGTTGCAGCTCTGCTACTTTCGACTGTTTCAGTTTAGACAAAGTTAATACTTTCCCCTCAAACGTAAGGATTAAGTGTGTGGTTGCAGCCTTAAGAGTTTGACAGTATACCTGTCAGTTCCCGCACACATCCTGTCCTTTGCTTTGATTAGGGTGTGCTCTATTGACAGTTTCAACAGCCCTGGAGGTGCGACTATTGGCTCTGTGGCTGTTGCTCAAGTATCAAACAATAGATTAGTTGAATGTGTCTGCAGTGCCTGCAGTCAGCATTTCATGACCTGCTGTTCACTGTGTATTGGTAGCTAATGATTCGGACAGTTTTGACCCATTGGTACATTGGGAGAACTATAAACCTTTGTTTGATTTGTTGATTTGAACCAGGCTGTCACGTTTGTTTAGTAATAACACAGCTGTGACAAAACTGTGTTGACTGTAAAGTGTCACCCTTCCTGAGCATCACATAGTGTGTGTATAAGGAGGGACGTGGAAATCTGCACATGCGTAGGCGGGAACCCTGACAAAACCTCCGGCGAGCTCACCTGAGCATCTCTCCGCCGACTCCTGAAAAAACACTGTACACCCTTCACAACAATTGGCCCATTCATGCCCGACGAGAAGCACCGCTGCTGGTACAACTTTGACTCGCTCATTAGCAGGCGATGCTGTGCCAACCGTTAATTCATCCAGAGCTCACGGACTGTAAGCTCCCCGCCGCCGACCCAAAGTGAAAGGGAAGCCCCGTACTCACCTCCTGACATCGAAAGGCATGGTGATGTTTGCACGTTTCACGCGGGAATTAACGGATAGAGCTACAAACAACGGGCAATCATACAGTTCTCCACGGCGCTACCGGTTGTTCATCGGTACCGGGCTGACGTCAGCTTAGGACGCTTTGCAAAAGCCGATTGGCTGAGAGCTACTTCCTGTCCGCTCCGATTCTTCTTCCGCCGAGAGCGTTGCATCGTTCTGTGTTAACTTCACAAGAGATGAAGACATATGAATCTTATCGTTCGTAATTGTCTAAAATGTGGAATAAAACGAAATAAATAATTGAGGCGAAGGAATAAATTTGATTTTCATATAATTTTAGATTGTTTTAGTGACTAACAATAACTTAAATAGTCTTTTATTTATTTAATAACTTAATTTACATAAATTTACCTTTTTTCTACAAATAAAGAGTGAGTTATGATTATTGTGGGACAATTTCAATTTTATTACATTCATTTGGCAGGGACCATGTATATAAAACATAAATGTCATGAAAAGAGAAAATACTCTTTGTACCAGATGTGGCTGGTTACTTCCCATCTGCCCTGGACAGTACATGCACAAATACATTATAGACTACAATGGTAGTCTGTGACACAGTATAAGGTAGCCATTCAATCAGAAACATTATTTATTTATTTATTTATCTACATAACCGTGTGCATAATCTATCTGGTGTCCCTGGACAGATGTGAAGAAAGCATTCTAAAAATAGTAGCAGTAGTAGAAGTAGTAACAGCAGTCAATAGCACATGGCAATCAAACCATCCATTACATCTAATGCTCTTGTTGGCCCTAGATGCATCAACTAAGCTGCTTTGATGACATAAAGATTAGATTATTGTTAGAAAAGTCTGCAAAAAAAATTCATTAACACAGATTGGTGGAACGGTGGACAGTGGTAACACTGTCACCTCACAGCGAGAAGGTCTAGGTTTCAATTCCCGCCCAGCATGTCCTCCACCATGCGTCGGTGCCTGCTGCCCTTTATCTCGAGGAACGGGGCCTTTCTGTGTGGAGTTTGCATGTTCTCCCCGTGTTCACCTGGGATATCCTCTATAAAAAAAGAAAAAAAAAACCCACTAAAAACATGCAAGAAGATCACCACCTGACCAATGGTGACAAGAAGAAACTGGGTCCCCGGGCATCGCTGTCAGCTGGCAGCCCACCGCTCCTGGTCTGCCGCAGAGGAACAACTTACCAGGATGGGTTAAACAAAACTATTTCAGCATGGCATGTGCATGTTGTGTTGTTGTGATCAATAAAGTATGTCTTTGTCTTTTGTCTTTTTTATTACTTTGTTGCATGTTACATTACATTGTTAACAGGTAACCAGGAAATGACTTGTGCTAATTGTAAAGTTTCATATAAAATCAGAATGGTTAATTGGTGGGTGAGTTTATTTTCATCTGGTTCAACATTCAGAAATGAAAAGGATTTTTTTTTTTTTTTTTGTCCCGCAATACTGAGTGTTCACATAGTGTCAAAGTATTTTGGATCAAATTACCATCACAACCCAGAAACAGAGAGCTGTATATCATGCTTGAAGAAAATCCACAGATTCCATCAGTTAAGGTTTTCCCATGGCAACATAAGTGTTGTTTTTTTTCTTCATATACATGAAATGAAACATCTTTAAGTAACATGTCTGCTGTCCAGACGCTTTAAGTCAGGATAGGCCCTGTGTTTTCCCAGTGATGGTTCCGCCGTTGCCCATAGTGACAATGACAGTAAAAAGGCAAGGATGACAGCAAGTCACAGCGAGGCTGGACTGCAGGAAATGCCTCTCAGTCATCCTCTGTTTCACTTCCCCTTCTGGGTGAGAGCTCCAGTTGGTTGCAGGCCATAATTATGGGAATTCAAAACAGAGCAACAACTCAGGCTTTATTTTCAGACACATTTTAGTGACTGAAATGGACATTTTGGTTTCACACTTGGTATTCATGACCAAACAGCAACAGAGAAAATATTATAGATGGGATTAGCCGGTTGAACTTTATATAATATGTTTATAGAATATTTTGGAAAGCACCAGCATCACAGGAAACAGTTGCTGTGAATAAATGAAAAAGGGTGAGCATTTTCTTGTGGAAATACACAATTGCCTCATTTATGTGAACTGTTCACCCCTTTGTAAGGTGTCTCTGCTAACCTCCAGCACATTAGCCATCACTTCCAATATGACGGTAGAGGCCTCAACAGTGAGGACAAAATGTTTGGGTACAGACTGTTTTCAGAGCCCGTTTGACCCTCCTCCCTTGTGTAGTGTGTAAAATTCCTGCTTTGTGGCATGTGCCTCACAGTTGACTCATCTCACAGGAGTGTGAGGTTAGAGCTTTTGCACTCTGTTGTGATTGGTTAAGTTTCTGTCCTTTACACTTCCCCTCCCCTCCCCTTCTTCCTTTCTCACATAACACAACTATTTTCCCTTTGCTTGAGATAAAACAGAAGGTCAAAAGAGAATGTATGTGGATTCAGCCAGCTGACAGTTCTCCCTTGTTACACGTTACAGTAAAGTGAGAATGACATCATGGCCTATATTGTGTATGTCAGCCTGATCTTTTGAAGTGTTCAACAGCATGATATTTTAGTTACAAAGACTTTATTGCAAATAAATGAAATGTTTAGGCCAACAGGATAACATAATTTGTTCATAATGTGACTAAGGAGGGTCTGCTGAACTGAAACTCAACAAGGATTTTGAATGGAAGGCAATGTCCCAACACTACCTGTTTCTAGGTCTGATTAGTAAACACTTGTTTCACAACAAAACAGCCCCGGCACGTCTTTGTTGCAGTTTCACCACACACTCTTGTCAGCGTAGATACCTGTCATCTGTCAATAATGACCCTCCTGCTTCCTTATTATGACGATGAGACAGCAGCATTGGCCACTCTGAGTCAGCAAACCTCACTGACAAATAAAAAGGGTTTCCCAGAGTGCTCATAATCATCAAATATAATCAAATTTCTTTTTTTAATTTTTTTCTTGGGGGGGGGCACCTCATCCATCTGTTTCAATTAGGTCATACATGAAACAAAAATGACAGGTCGAGAGATCTCCATCTGCTGTTGTCTTCCTGGTAGACCGGTGTTTTGTTTCTCAGCATGTGGAAATTTACTGGACTTCAGATTTCTATACAGTGATTAACTTTTATGGTCAGCCTTTGCTCTCGGGGCATTGAACACTATGTACCTCTGACTAATAAAAACAAAGAATAAGCTTTTATGGCCCCTGTGGCAGGTATTTACTTATTATCTTGTTATTTGGCAACTCTCAGGCGAAGAGGCAAAACAGAAATCTAATTAAACACTAACATCATGGAAAATTTGGAAAATTCCTCATTTGCTGACATGCCAGATATTTTACGCCGTCACTTAAAACTGGGAAACATAAGATTAGCTGTAGAAGTTGGCTTTGTTGACAGATACGCGGACAAAGTCGAGTGATCTTAAAGTGAAAGCTTGCTTTTCACCGCATGCCCGCGTACGTGCAGTACGCCTGTACAGAAATGTACCGCATGCGCTCGTGCACTGGCCGTCAGCGGCGGGGGGGGGGGGGAGGGTGGAGTTGCGGGGGGGCGATGACGTCTGCAGCGTTGGCAGGAAGCCAAGAGGGGCCGTCGCCTGACGTCAGTGGCCTCTCATTCACAAGCACGAGCCGTATATAAGCGCTTTTCAAACCGCTCAGAGGCAGAAGCTACTCACTGTAAACTTGAATATATTGACCTTTTTAAGAAGCACCACAAACACCGGATACACTCAAGAAGACCATCGTAGATAGTTTTAAAACTTTTTTTTCTCGTTTGTGTGCCTGTTTTTTTTTTTTTTTTTCGCTAACCCGGAACAAAGGACTCGCCGCTTTACAAATTAGCCTACTTTGTAACTTTGGGAGAAAAGCTTTTTTTCCACAACAAGCTAAACTTCCGTTTTCCTTCCGTACAAGCTTTATGTATTTGGATTTAATATATCTATCCCGCCGTCCTACTATGGTCATAATGGAGGTTCCCACCATCGACTCCGCGTCTGTCCGTGGCTTGTTGGAGGACGACGTCCCGGGCTGCCTGGTGCTGGACTGCCGCTCCTTCCTGTCCTTCAACTCGTCCCACATATCGGGCTCCACCAACGTGCGCTTCAGCACCATAGTGCGCAGGAGAGCCAGGGGCGGTCTCGGACTTGAGCACATCGTCCCTAACGAAGACACCAGGAACCGGCTCCTGTCCGGGGAGTACCAGTCTGTGGTGCTACTGGACGACCGCAGTTTTGACTTAAGCCAAGCGAAGAAAGACGGGACATTGATGCTTGCCGTGACGGCCCTGTGTCGCGACCCCTGTGGGGTCAGTGTTTTTATTCTCAAAGGTAAGAATCCAGTGGGCTTTACTGTTTAAGAGGGCTGCACACAATTGTTTCACTGTATCCTAACAACGGGGCAACAAATGTGGATTACAGCTGTCACCATACCAGCTGTTGTCGGAGTAAACAATGTTCCAAAATAGCCCCCTGAGCAGTTGTCACCTTCTTGAGACTCGTATTTAAACGTGGATGTGTTTCTGCGCTGTCCTGTAATCTGACCTAGCTGTCTTTTCCTTCCTTTTTCAGGCGGTTTTGACACATTCTCCTCAGAGTATCCAGAGATGTGTACCAAACCCTCCCCCCCACAAGGGCTCAGTTTGCCCCTGAGCTCCAGCCACCCTGAGAGCGCAGACCCAAGCTGCAGTCCGTGCAATACTCCTCTATATGACCAGGTTTGTTGCATTGTTTTTGTATGTCATCAGATCACGCTCTGTTTGTTTCTTACTTCCTGGTGTACTGTTTTGGGGTTGACTAAATGAGGTTGTTTTGTGTATTATCTTCTCTTCAGGGCGGTCCTGTGGAGATCTTGCCTTTCCTGTACCTTGGCAGTGCTTACCACGCTTCAAGAAAAGACATGCTGGACATGCTGGGGATCACTGCTCTTATCAATGTCTCTGCCAACTGCCCCAACCACTTCGAGGACTCCTTCCTCTACAAGAGCATCCCGGTGGAGGACAACCACAAAGCTGATATCAGCTCCTGGTTCAACGAGGCAATCGAGTTTATCGGTGAGTACATTCACCATTATACTCCCCTCACACTCCTTCAGCTGCCAAATGTGAGCGGCTGTCACAGCTGTTACCTCCTGAGCCCGTTGGTGGCGAGCATCTCAAACACCCAACCCCCCTCTTCCTTCACTTCACTCTTTGACTCCAGGATTTAAAATTTAAAAAGTTCCCTCCAAAACCAACCAGCTGGCTCGGCACAGGCTCCCCAATCCCCCACAATGGTGGTTGCATCATCACCACCTCTCAGGCGTAGAAAAGGGGATGCTCCCTCTTAATGAAGGCAGCGGCCCCAAACTAGTTTTGTAGTGGGTAGGCTGGCTGGGTTTGAATAGCTCCCTCCACACCACTCTTTGTTCTGTCTGAACAAAAGGCAATTTCTCCTGGCTCACTGTCGGCCTTCCTCCCAGATCAATACCCCCAGCAGGAGTCTGTTCCCCTTCTTTGTCTATTCAGCCTGCCTCCTTTGGGAATAACCCCCACAAGCTCACACCCTGCACCCCTATTAACTGAGTTCCTGTGTCTTAATGAGCACCGTTGAATTTAAAAAGAAGCTAAAAGTGTTGCAAAGACATGTCTGTTTTTACCTTCCTGTGATGGGCAGAGTTTTAGCCTCTATTCTTTGCAAGTGCATTTAATCACCTGAAAGATGTTCCACAGTGCACTAACGGGGCTTTCTCATCTCTTTCTGTTCCAGACTCTGTTAGGAATAAAGGAGGCCGTGTGTTTGTACACTGCCAAGCAGGCATCTCCCGCTCTGCCACCATTTGCCTTGCCTACCTCATGAGGACCAACCGCGTGAAGCTGGATGAGGCCTTTGAGTTTGTCAAGCAGCGTCGCAGCATCATCTCCCCCAATTTCAGCTTCATGGGACAGCTCCTTCAGTTTGAGTCCCAGGTCCTGGCCTCGTCTACCTGCTCCTCAGAGGCGGGCAGTCCAGCCATCGGCAATAGCAGCACAGTCTTCAATTTCCCAGTCTCCATCCCTGTACACGCCTCAGCTGGTCAGCTCTCATTCCTCCACAGTCCCATCACCACCTCTCCCAGCTGCTGAGGGAGGTGTGGGGTGCACAGACGTTGTTAGGACTTCAGCTCATACGTGACTCTGCAAAGAGCACTGCACAAAACCCCATTTCTAGTCCATTTTATGGTGATACTGGTATCACTTGACAGAATGGGAACTAGCTGTTGGCTGGCCAAGTTTCTGTAAGTTGGCCTCATCATTTCAAAGGGACATTTGATAACTACCATCAGGCAGTATTCATCTTTAACCACCTAAATGTGAAAGTCATCTGCAGTTTTAATCCGAGATGACCTGGGAAATGGCTGAAGAAGGTGGTTATTCCCGTAGAGGAAGTAAGAAGTATTTGAATAATCTTTATTCAAAGGACTGGTTTTTTTTTCTTCTTTTTTTTCCAGGATGGTAACTGCTTTTGATAATCACAATCATTATTAAGCAAACAAAAGAGAGAGGGCTAACAGTTGTCTCAGGAATGTTGACGTATCCTCTCAGATGTCTATTTTGCTTTCTGTACTCTGAAGCAGTATAAACCTTATTGCTCAGTATGGCATAGAAGTAACTGCTTCATTTGACGAACAATGAATGTATCTCCTTCTTTTCAGTGTAGATGTGGCAGAAATCTTCATGTTCACTTTGAGAGTTGAACAGGTTGCCGATTCAAATGCAAATACCTGCCTTTCAAGACATCATGAAACATTGACGATCCTGACACATTGGGGAAACGGACCATTAAATACCTCATGTTTGTGTACTGTGTACTGCAGCGCTGAGACGGACTGAACCCCAGAACTACTAAATCGGGGGCGCGTAGTCCTCAGCGGCTGCATTCTGACATATTTATTGAACTAAAGTAATATATTTCTTTATCATATCTATTTTTGCATTTGTTTGTTTAAATGTTGTTTTTATACCGTTTAATAAATGTCATTTGACTTTTGTAATTAACTTTTGGACTGACTTTCTTTTCTTTGTTTTCAAAAGCATATATCTGACATAAGACACATTTATTTGCTAGTGGCCAATCATGTGCCTTGACTTCAAGCAAATCCTAATTTTAGACCCTGATTTAGTTTTGTAATAAATCGCAACACGCTTTTGATGTTAAAATTTAGTTATCTACAATAACTTGCAGTAACGTGACATACATAAACAAATTTATCCTTCCATGTAAAGTGACACCTTATAATAATTTTAGTGCAAAATACCAAGCAAAGACAAGGCTATAGACCCCCAAAATTAAATCCTATCCATCCTATCCTTTTAGTTAAAACCTGTGCTAATGTATATGGCCAGCAACACAAATACTTTAGGGATGCAACAAACCTTTACCGTCATCATTGACAAATCATTTGGTTCAAGTTATTTTACAAAAATGACCATCACAATTTCCCAAAGGTTAAGTTGACATTCAGACTGCTTGTTTTGTCCGACAAACAACCCAAGAATCCAAACTACAAATGTCATTTAATATTAATGATGAAAAAAAAAAAAAACAAACTAGCGAATATTGCTTAAAATAGCTGCAGATTGAACTTTGTATATCTTAAAGTATTTCACAGAGGAAAGTCTGTTTTGATACTTATGAAGACTAAAAAGAGCACAAGAAGGAAAACATTCGCAATGCACCTCAACAGAGCTGAAGTAAGGTCGACCTCCTGGCATGTCAGAAACATCTCTTCCCTGTTTTGTTCCATGCAACGGAATCTTATCCTATATCTGCAGGAGGATTTTGCCCATATCAGAAGCATGATGTCATGGCGTGGGCCATTGTTCAGGCCACACTCCCTCTCTATGAACCCATCTAAGACCAGGGCAACAGCAGGAGGCTCAAAGAATTAGCCAAGGAGCCCTCCCTCTGCGGCCACAATAGGAGCAGCTGCAAGGCGTTTGGGAAAAGTGTGACAACTAAAGAGCATTCAGGGCTCAGTCAAGCACCGGCCTTGTGTCCCCTGCCTCACACACCAATGAGGAGGTGGAGACAGGGATGGCCATGAAAGGGAAAGGAATATGTTTGGCTTGCAAATTAGCCAAAACATTGGCAATGACCCTTGGTGGGGTGTGAGAAAAAGGTGGAAAAACTTCCTCCAGAGGTAACGATGATGTTACCCCAAGGCCTTCACTAAACAACTACTCTGCGTTGAATGGAGGTAAGGTCTAGGGGGAGAAAAAAAAAATGACAGCATGTTCGCTGTAAACACATGGATCCTGACAAAATGTATGCTTTGAAAGGACACCCACTCCTTATCTGACATAAAGCAAATGTTTGTCTCTGAAAGAAAACATCACCAGTGACGATGCCTCTGTGATAAAAGGCTCATTCATTACCTCACCAGTTCCTCAGACAAGCTGTGGTTTGGGTGACATATGTGCGACACCCCCACCCCCCCAACCAGCCCACCCGCCTTTGTGTCTTTAGATTCCCTGTTGTCAGGAGGGAGGCTGGCAGGAGTGTGCGTTTGTGGTGTCTGTGGGTGTGTGAAAGTTGTTAGGCATCTTTTATGATCTGATGAGGGTGCTTTGGAGGAAAAAAAACACCCGGTCAATTGCCAGGTCAGGGACAGTGAAGTACTGGGATTTTAATGTGTGTGTGAGACAGTCTGAATGTGGTGTGAGACAATGTCAAGGTGCTACCAAAGGAAGAAAGAAAGACATCCCTTTATTGTCACACAACACAACATGCTACACACACACCATGCATTGGTGAAATTCTCCGCTTTTGACCCATCCCGGCAAGTCCTTCCTCCACGGCATAGCAGGAGCGGTGGGCTGTGAGGATGGATCCGGAAGCAAGACTGTTTTTTGACTCGTTCGTGTAAAAAAACAAATAAAATGCAAACTTGATTAAGTTTGCTTCCAATATATTAACGTCTGTCTTTCTTCTGATATTCTCACATTTTAGTCAGTATCAAGTAGACAGAACTGATCATAATGTCATTGGCCAGTTTCACAGTGGTGCCAATTGGCTGCTCCATTTAGCAACTGAGCTCTGACTCAACTTCAAAGTCATTTTAATTAACACAATCCTGAGGAAACAATGGTTATATAACGTGTCAGACCCTGCTGCCATGACAGGAAGACAGACAATCCCACCTCCCTCTTTCGACATCATCCACCTTGGATCAAATGTGTGGGAGTTGATGGAAGTTTCATGACTATTTCACATCAGACGTGTGACACATTCCCACTTCTTTAAACAGCGAGAAGAGCGTCTTTTAATTGAATTCTGCCACAAAAAAATCCTCTACAACTTTTGACACACGTATGGGATCGAATGACTCTGTGATTTGCAAGGTTTTACACGCCTGCTAACAATCTCACAGTAAAAGAATATGAGATCATCATTATAAAACATTATGACGGCCTCATCTCTCCTCATCTTCTGTGGACCGTTCAAGGTCCAGTCCTGCGCCTCCGTAGAAGTGTTAAGATGATTACTCTTTAGATGCCGACAGCAGGAACTGATTTATCTTTATGGCGTATTTCATGTCAAGTGTCATAGCAGTGTCACAGCACTGTATCCGTGTGTGTGCTGTATCACAGAAAGTTGTACCTTCAGTTGCAAAGACAGGATTTCTTTTTTTGTTTACTTCACTTTGTGATACAAACTGGCAACACCAATGTTTTTGACTCTCACTGACTCTCTAACCTGATCGGCCTTTTTTTATTCAAGGTGTCACAGTAGGAAAAGCACAGATGTGAATACTCAAATGAATCATGGCCTGTTAAATGTTTCACTTTCAGTGTGCTGGTGTTGTGCATGCTGGCTGACAATTGTAATGTTATTAGTAACGCCTGCGCTTGATCCTCTTAGTCAATGTCTGCTGTGGTAAAGGCCTGCAGCAGAAGTTCACAGCAGCAGCAGTGATCGATGAGAGAATTGAAGTAATCAAGAGTTACACAAAAATTATGTCTCCGTCGGGATGCCCGTGTTGTTTTCTTCCTGCTGAATGTGTTAGTATCATTAGTTAAGCATTGGCTAACATGTTAGCCATAAAAACCTGATAAGTCGGTACTGTTTTGCTGATTGCAGGGAGTTTTTATGGACTCTACTTTCTGCCCTGTTTATAGCTTCTCTATTCAACGCGCAATTACACTTTCATCTGTCAAATGTGTAGGGAAGTTGCTTTTTTTAATCGAAAGTAGGGAAGTTGTTTTTCCCTGCTATGTAGAGCTGTGTAATCAGTTACGTAGTTCAGGATTGCACCAGCTGACTTTTCATGTCAAGTACTTTTTACACAAATAAAACAGAGCATCACGTCAAAATCGTCTCCGCTCATCAATTCATGAGGGAATTCACATGACGTGAAATGTATCAGCACCCGAGACTGAAGAGCAAAAACCACAAACTCACCAATTAAATTTAAGCTGACTTCCTGTGTGAGAGGGCCTTAAGCGTGAATGTGACTGGCGCACTGATCACTAGAGGATGCTGTGTAATTACACCTCTCACACTTCATAGTACCTTGAAAGTGGATTAAGCCTCCCTCACGCACACATCCATTCTCACAAACACACACGACGTCCTGAGTGAGAGGATTTAGTCCCCACATTGATGTCACGGCAGAATACTCACCTGCAGTAAATCTGTAAGAGGATTATGACTGTGACTGGGCGGCCTCTGTAACGTCTTGTGGTTGAAGCATTGTACTGGCTCATTCCAACTTTTACATGGACACAGAGAGCAGACACACACGCAGTCTGTTGTGCCAGATGCCAGATCTCATGTGGGCATTGTCGTAAACACAGTCAACATGGAACTTTTCTGTACAAGAAGCCAATGTGCTAAAACCAAAACCTTCGTCAAAAACTTTTAATGGACGAATTAACCCAGCGTCACCTCGGCGATCAAACCTTTTGTATTCAAGACATTCCAGCGCGAAGCTCTGCCAGAAACTCTGCAAAAGAAGCCAGACGAGCTGCAGTTGCGTGACAGAGGCCTGATAAGGCCTGATCTGTGGCTTGATAACCAAAGATTTGTATAGCTCGAAGAATGTCAGGACATTACGTATGGCCAGAAAGAAGTGGCTTTTCCTCGCCAGCAGTGCTCTGCTTCATTTGACAACCCAGTCTGGAATGTCAGGCGATGGTGGAAGAGAAACTGTGTCGGCTCTAAAGGCGTTGCGTTGTTGTATCATTCAGGGCATCTTTGCAGAGGTTGTGTAACATTAAACTCCCATTGTGTTTGTGATAGTTCCACCTGTCCAGATAAGAGTTCTGCTGTGCTTTGGTATAAAAGCAGGGACATTAATTAAAAGAAAAAAGAAAAAAAAAAACAACCTCATATGCAGAGGTAGCGTGCAGAAGACTTAATTACTCCTAATCTTAAAAAGGGATCAGATATTTTAGTGATAGCCAGAAGTAAGACGACTATCAATCCCCCATCAGAGCCTCTTTCACCACGCTGAGTCTCAACAGAGCCTGTACTTTTCCACTCACTGGAGGTACGGGGTTGTGTTCACAAGCAGAAGCGAGATCCTGTGTGGAGTATTCGAGGAATGCCTGGCATCCTGTCTTCTGCACCGACTGCGCTCTGGGTAGATGATGTCACACCCAAAGAACATACACAGCAGACATAACTCACGAAAGGCCAGGGCAGGTGTGCAGATAAAATAGTGATAGTTGGTTCTACGTCAACGTTTTCTAAAATGAAAGTAATTGCACTCATCTAGTCAGGCTTCTTTGTTTGTGTTTTATCAGAGAACTGCAACTTGAATGCATCATCGACCGCTATCGCATAACCAAAAAAGCCACCCTGCTCTGGCTAAAGGAGGAAGCTACACATTTCCGGTGCAGGCAGAGATTGTTGACGTTGATGACAACAAACAAACTGAAATAAGGGTCAGTAATCTTTTCCTGGTCACAGCTCAAAAAATGCAGCAATTCTAGAAGCACAAGTCCTGCTTCAGAGATCTCAGGGCCCCGGGCAAAGGAAAGCATGAGACATCCTGAATCCAAACCCTGACCCTTTTCCATCCACATGGGTACAAAGACTTTCTTACAAGCTGCAGCAGATCTCACATGACTGAGAAATTATCACCACTCACATGGTGTTACTGCCGGTTCTTTACTGGAGCTGTTCTTCCAATGAAAAAAAGCTGCCACAGGCTTTTTATTGATTGGATTTATTTCATTCTTAATTTGGTTTTTTAAGCCTTCGAGTCAAGTGATGAAGAAGTGCAGTGTTGAATAAGTAGTAGTACTCTCACATGATCCAGTGAATAAGACGAAGGGTGTTTGTTGATAAGATGAATGTGTCCACGTTTGCCATAGAGGGTGGAGCAGCCTCTTGTAGCACCGATGACCAAGCTCCAGGTTCAGCCACATGTGACAGCTGTCCCAGTTTACAGACGTGTGTGTGTGACGTATGTTATGTCAGTGCTGCATAGTTTCCTGTCACTTCACACATCTGTCTCTGACATTTCTGTACATTTATGCCTTTCATTTGTATTTCTATTTTTAAGATTTGAATCATCCTTGTAAGTTGCATGGTTTGTACTCTTTGTACTCTTCATGCTGTACTTTTACTTCAAACATCTGACACAACATGTTCTTGTGTGAAAATACAGAACATTGTTTTTCTGTTGATATATGCTATAATAATGCATGAATGGTTTTCATCATGGGATTATCATAGTTTGAACTTGAACAAAGTGTGCAGGCCAAATGGCCTGTTAACACATTTATTTGCTTGTTTTATGCTCTTTTAAACAGCTGGTTAAGGTTTCCTACACACACACACACACACACACACACACACACACACACACACACACACACACACACACACACACACACACACACACACACACACAAAGGTCTCTCAAAAATATGTATGATTAAATGTGTAATATTGTTCTGAGTACTTCTGTGACAGCAGCCTGTGTCAGCGGATGAATGGATCAAATGCGTGTGGCGCACACGTTCAGTAAAGGCATCACACGCTCAGATTGACGCCTGGAGAGGATCGCTGTCTTCTTCTAAGTTCATTGGGCGTCAGCGCCATCTTATGGAAGATATTGTGTGTTACCTATAGACAAACACAGCCTGCTATGGGAATGAATAGAACACATAAACTGCATATAGCATGGAAACAAAACTGTTTCCTGTACAGCATGCAGACAAAACTGTTTCAGGCAGCAACACAGCAGCGCAGTTTGATTACACGACCAACTCTTCATATTGATTTTCTCATCCCTTGTGATCAGGAAGTCAAGATAGTCCAATTATCAAAGTCTCTGTTGACATGGGGGAGGTTGTGAAACAATAAGCGTGGGTGTAGAAAAATCAACAGGCTGCAGTCAAACACAGACACGAGTGGGACCAGAGGATGTTAGATTAACCTGACCTCGTGCTCCCTCTGCTCATAGTGTGTTGTCACATCAGCTTTTCAAATTTAAAGTAAAGTCCAACAAACACCAGGATCCAATGGATGAAAACTGCTGAGCTGAGCCAGATAAGCCGACAGACTGGCTGGGCTGCTATTTGTCAAACTCCAGTGATTCTGATTCAAACAGTCGATTTTTGACCAGTACTGTTAATGAGTAACAGTGCTGATACAGAGGCTGCAAGCAGCATTCACAAGTGAAATGAGTAATCTATTTTCATTAACTTACGGAAACCAAGTTAATCATCAACTTATTTCTTTCAACTGAAAAACTGATATATTAAGTTTAGAATAAGAGAAAATGACAATAACTCAGCTTCAAATGTTAACATTTAACATTTATATGTAGATTAAGATGTAACATTTTGACACGTCAGAGCAGATTTAATTAATAATTAATAAGGGCTGCATTCCATGTTGGCATATCAGCTTGAGGGCTCTATATTGTGGATTCACACTCACAGATGACTCTCATGGGACAGTGGAGCAGCGTTAATAATATTAGTTTCACATGCTTTTCCTTCTCCGGTCAAATTGTCTGAACTCATGCTCTTTCATTTTGACATAAAACTTTTCTTCATCAGTTTGCAGCAGCCTATGCAAAAGGAAAGTACAAGAGACTGAAGCACAATCCAACAAAATCCAAGTTTTCACAGCAGATGATTTGATTTGTCATAGCAGCCTAAAGAACCACTGCTACTAATCACTTTAAGGACGGCTCAGTGAGCCATGACAATGTGACAGTCAGCATGAAAAAGTCGTGGAATGTGACCAAGTATATTTACCCAAGCGTTGTACTTCGACCTACTTGAATAGATCCGTTTTCTGCTGCTTTGTATTTCCACTCCACTACATTTCAGAGGGATTTGAGAGCTTAAGTTACCAGTTATTTCTATATACATACAAAACATGATCATTCAGGTCATATGACGATGCATTATTATCATTATTATTATTATTGATGAGCCATCTAACGCTATTGAAATTGTTGTTGAAATTGACTCCACGTTACAGCATTAAAATGTTGCTTATAACAAATCAATGATATATGACTGATCTTCACAATGAGCACTCTCACCTTAGATACTTCAAGCACATGTTGCTGATAATGATGCACTGAAATTACATTAACATTACTCGTAACAAATAACTTGTTACGTTTTGATTTTTGCCATTTGTTGCAAAGCATCCGAATACTTCCCAGTACTCTGAAAATGAAGCAGGTAAATGGAATTCAGCCATCAGTAACTTTATCATTTACACCTGTGCTGTCCCTACTGTGACACGTGAGCATGTCATCCGTCAAAAGGCTGACAGAAGAAACATAAGAATAAGTATGAATTAATGAATGAATTTGAAGCCATTTAATCTTTTTTTTAATTTTAGCTTTCTTTTACTTTTGTGTTGTCTGAGCTGAATGTGTTATGAGTAAATAAAAGTAAAACAGCGCTCCCAGCTCGCGCTCACCTCTCAAGGACAGGAATGTTAGCGTGCACGCCCTCTTCACCTTATTTAGAAAGTGCGATGTGGGCTGTGACAGAAGTCCCCAGTCTGCCCCTCCGACATCATGTGTATATTTAACGGTCCGCGGCGTAGATTAATCGCGCGCATACAAGCACACGCACGCACGCACGCACGCACGCACGCACACACACACACACACACACACACACACACACACACACACACACACACGTGCCAACGCCCTTCCCCTCTCAGTCTGGATTTTATTGGACAGAATAAACAGATAACAATGGCCACGTGCTCATGTTTACACCTCTTCAAATTTCAGGCGGGATTTCTTGTTGTCGCTAAAACGACACAATATCTGAAAACCTGCCACACACTACTGAGAGACCTCCAACTAGAAGAGACCAGACCACGAGAGTAAACCCTGTTTTAGTCCGGTTGTTAAGCGGCCCAGTTGATTCATTTTTAGACTGGTTTTGATGGGAAACAGCATGGGGAACAACCAGTCAAACCATTGCATTCCTTCTGGCTTGTGCAGTTTGCCTCTTTCCAACAAAGAGAAGAAAATTCACAGCAGCCCAGAGGGTAAGACAGACTCTTCATCTGTTTGACACCTCTTGTTTTCTTTGTGACTTTGCTGTCTGTTGTGTTTCTTCAAGCTGTTAAATATTATCTAAAAATAACAGTTAAGCTAATTCAAGGGAGTATGTAGCTAGCGGTTGGTGTACCCTCACTAAGGGGGAATGTTTCTTAAAAAATTGCAACAAAACCTCCTGTGCGGCATGAAGTGACATACAAATAACATTATTATGAGTCAGTGGTTAATTTATCTGCACTATAATATAATAAATAACATTATTATTATAATGTCTTTACATTTTCAGACCAACTGTAGGCTATATTTTAATATTTATGAGGAAGCTAATAGGCTAAAGGGATAGCATGTGATGCTGTTCAGCCTGTATCTTTATTATGTGTCTAGCGGTGAGCTTCCTCCATCTGTTTGACAAGACCATTGTCAAACAGATGGTATATGATGTATATGATATATGATATATCATTGCCAATATATCACATGGCTGCTATTATCACATTATACAATTGGTACAGTAGGGGAGAGCGGTTTCATTGCTCAAACAGCTCAAATAGCCGATGCTGAGCCGGTGAGTTGTCTTCCAACATCTGATATTAATTAAACTCTGTTATTTGTTGTTTTAGACCGACAGGAAATGCCTGTCGCTCATTCATTGCTGTGTTGAGCCCCATGTGACTGAGGGAGGTTCACAGAGACCTCTGGTGATGTCACAGCTTTCCCAGACCCCTGCGGGGTGATGGGAAAAAGACAGAATGGTTGTGAGAATAGAAAAGGAAGTCACTGGAAAAGAACCAATGTCATCTAGAAGAAAATAAAACAAACAATTTCAGTGTGTTTTCAAACCTGTGGCTTATCTGTTTCTTCTGTTTTGCTCCACTTAAAAACACTATTGCTTTAACTATTGGTGGTGGAGTGTGCGACAAAAAAGCTGTTTTATCGTGTTCAGATTGTATGGGCACTTCTTTTCCTCAAATGTTGGCATGTTATTACTACATGATAACAGCAGTTTATTTTGTTCACCAAACAAAAGCAACACACTTGATACAGCGATACAGCACAGCTCCTCAGGGGAAAATCCCTTGTCAGACCCTGGATCTATTAAAGATTCAGGGTGTTGCTCAAGGGCACTTCAGCATCACATATAGCAGTAGTGTTAGATTTTCTTTCACTCTCTATAAATATTCAAACGCTGAATGAAAGCCATTCTTTTTTGTATACACCAATATGCACCACTAGGTGGCGTCCCTATATTACATTGACATCACAAAGTCGGGGAGGGCCGTTAGAGAGCTCAGGAACTGATGGTCTGACTTTGGCAAGTACCAGGATGAGTTCATTGGATTGTTGTAGCCAAACTAAGCTACATCTCTCATCAGCGTGTTCCCCCTGTATTAGATCACTGCATAAAACAATAAACATTGTTTCTATTTAAACATCCACTGTCCAAGTGTAAACTCACACTCTGTGAAGCAACAGTGTTACTAAGACATGTTTACTCTGTGGTTCGGTGGAAGTGGTTGCTTGTGTCTTGTTGCCTCAAGCAACAGGTGTGGTTGTGTAATAAGGTCTGATCCTGTATTTTAAGCTACAACAGGGTCTGTCTTTGAGAGGGGGTCCTTCAAACGTGATCTCAGCAGAAGACCCGACACCGTTAGGCAGAATGAGAGTTTTGAAAGGAGGATGAGAGTGTAAAGTCAAGGAGAAAACACAGATTTCAGCTCAGACTTGATCTGGTACACAAGGATCCATCATCTTAACTGCTTCATCTGTTGTTATTTCCAGATCAAATCTATGCTTAAGTTGCATGCTGCATAAAGTATTGTTAATACACATCTGTATGTGTGGAAAGTTAGAAAAGGATGTTTTCTCTCTCTCTCTCTCTCTCTCTCTCTCTCTCTCTCTCTCTCTCTCTCTCTCTCTCTCTCTCTCTCTCTCTCTCTCTCTCTCTCTCTCTGTGTGTGTGTGTGTGTGTGTGTGTGTGTGTGTGTGTGTGTGTGTGTGAGTATGACCTTGGCAGTTTCTCTCACATGTGATGAAGCTCTTGGGTGGCATAAGAGGAGGCAGTTAAACTTTCAACACCATCTTAATTATTCAAGACTGTTTCTGAGAGAGAGACACACACACAGAGAGAGAGGGAGGTTCATTGACAGCCAATGTTAAGTCTGTGGCAAAGAACTGTGGGATAACTTTTAGTCACTCGTAATCACGCCACAAATATCGTCCAATCTTGTTTGTTTGTTTTTTTCAATTAACAAACATCTCCAAGATACGATATGTGCTAAATTTTAATGACGTGGAAGAAGTCATACTTTTCCACGCAAAGAAGCAGCAAATCCTCACTTCTGAGAAGCTGGAAGCACTAAATATTTACCATTTTTGCTTCATAAATGACTCATTATGACTAATCAATTCTAAAAATTGTTCCCAGTTACAGCCCTTATTATTGTCACTGGTCTGTTTAGTTGACCTAAAACTAGCCCTATATTCGGTATGACTTACAATGCAGTGCAAGAAAATCTCTCTCCATCTTCCATTAACTGTGGAGAATTGCCGCTCAGAGTGACTCATCTGATCCAACCTGATCTGTTTGCAGCTTAAAGGCTGCCAGCGGACCCCGGATCTCCCTTATCATAATCTCAACATCTTCCTCTGAAGTTCCAGCTCAGTAACGCTTCCTCCCTGTGCTGCTCCTCGTTCGTCTCCCCTCTTCCAAACATGGGACACGGTTTGGGCGTCCCTGAAACTCTGAGCCGGATGCTCCTTATAAAACTCGGCCGAATGTGTGGAAGCACCTGAAAATTCTGTCTTAGAGACAGAAAAACAATTGCTGACAAAGGCAGCTTGTAAGGGAGAACCGCATTCACTGTTTCTTTAACCTGCAAATGTGCGTTTCTGTAAGAGTTTGTAAAAAACAAGGTGGCGGCCATTAATCTTGAGCCCAGTATGATCGTATTCCCTTGATTCAAACAGAAAGAGAAAGAGAAGGAGAAGCTGTGCCAGTGATAGTGGATGGGCTGCATTTTTCCCTTGACTTCTTGTAGATAATAATCCTCTGGTATATAGATACACTTTAGGAAAGGAAGTTCTCATATTTACAAGTTCCCGAAATAGCCCCGTCACCCAGCACTCTCAGTATATCAGTGTCCTGTCTGATGTGGGGGCCCCGCAGAAGTTTCCCACACGTGTCATAGGCCAACGCCATGACAAGAGAGCGAGGGAGCGAGAGAGAGGAAGAGGGCCAGGGAATGGGAAGGAGGTGTGATTAGCTCTAAGGAGAGGCAAAAAAATAATGAGTAAGATAAATCAGTGCTTACAGACTCATGTTCAGAGGGCTCAGATGGTGGCTGGCTTGATGGCAGCGGAGGGACGTGGACAACGGGAAAAGGGGCACAGATGGGCGGAAGCACTCAGCCGCGTAGAAGTGTTAAAGGTGAACCGAGTGTCTATGAAACTGACCCTGATGTTTCCCCCGCCTTCAAGTCAAACGCCACGGTTATGTAACAGGGTGTTTATGGCGCCCACAGCTTTGTCTTTCATGTCACTGATGACGGATTTCGGAGCTGTAATCTCTACCTGTTGCTGGGCCCAGTTGTTTACCTGTTTGAACATATTAGCTGCATACTGTACATTGTAGCATCTCAAAGTGTCCTGGACATGAGATCACCTTACGTTAAGTTCCCACTGGCTCATGCCCTTCCATGACAGTTGTCTTTGATGTCTGGTATGCAGCCGTCTATGGAGTGAGCCTCCAGATAGCGGAGGCACATTCCAAGTTTGCAAGATCCTGACGGCACAGGAATTATCAGTCACATTTGATGGCAGTTCCTGGCAAACCCCTCATTTAAGGGCTTAGATCAAAGTGTATTGCTCATTGTCATTTCACCTAGATGACCTTCAGTGTGAAGAATGATGAATGTGCAGAGTTTGACACATGATGGCTGTTTTCACAATCATCGGCTGAAGGAGGAAAGCTTCTGTGTGCTTACAAGCATGGTTTTATGACATCAGAACTAGTTTTGAGGCCAACTGTGGTCCTGTATGAAAGCTATATTTTTGTGGACAGAATGAAGAAGTAGATGTGAATTTTAAGCTATTTTAACAAGTTTACCAAACTTTTTAGTGTAGAATCCATATCCGACACACAGTTATTATAGTATTTATGTCTTGAAACCTCTCTGGAAGAAGCACAAAGACATTGCACACATGACATCCACAACAACGCAATGGAAGCCACTTAGTTGCAAGTTTTGGTTCATTGTTGTGTTGGATATCTAAAAATTTCATCTATTTCTCTGCTTCTTTTTATTCAAACACACGACTTTACTTTGAAAGAAGCAGACCAGCACCGTGTGCTAAAGCTCATCAACCATCTATCTCATCTTGGTATTAGAGGAACAATTTTTGCAATTTTTTTTTAAATTCTCAAAAATGTTCTGCTCTTTAAATTACATTCAACAGAATATACAGTTATGTTTAGTTCAGTGAACTGCGTCAGCCAAAACAAGCTGGTTTGAATCATAGGAAAACAGAGGAAGCCTGGTCTTTTGCTGCCTGAAAGTCAATCATGAAGAAGAGCTGTTTCTCCATGTACATCATTTATTTTTCTGATTCATGATGACAGGATGGGAACACATCTAATTTTTCCCTTTGTGTCCTCATTTTCTGATAATGTCCTCTATTTGAACATGAATCTTTGAAAAGAAAAAAGAAATAATCTTTCTCATTTGAAAATGAATGATGACAGGTTCATCCTCTGCTGTGGCTCTCATACTGTCAGAATCTGTGATGGTGATCAGTGATCCTGAAGTGGTTCCTCAAGTAGCAGCAAAGAAGGAAGCCTGTGCTCAGTGAAGGGCATCCGTCCAGAACAGAGTGGTAGCTAGCAGAGGAGTCAGTGCACACCTCGGCTTCAAGCTGCTCCATGGGAACCGGGGTGGATGGCCGCTGTTTCCCTGGAGACCATAGACTAACAGGACCTGCTCTCTAATTACCTACGCCCACCTGAGTCAGCAGCGAGGCAGGGAGCATGCCTCAGTTCAAGACCCTTAGCACAGAAACAACGAATAATTCTTTGACTTGTGTTGCTACTTTGTTCTGAAATAGTTGTGGAAGAAAGATACATAAAGGCAAAAGGACGGCAGCGAAGGACATGAAGACTGGAAAGGAAACAACGCCAGCCCTTTGGACACAGTGCTGGCGTGACTGTAGAGCTATAAAGCTAACAGGTAAATCTGAAAAAATTATTAAAAAGAAACACTGAAATGGTTCTTTTGCCAAAGACAGGTTGTAGGGTTGTGTCCCCTTCCCAGTGTGATAGATGTTTGGTTGACAACAAAAACATGTGAGTAACGTCACATCAGCTAATTAAAGCCCAGCATGGTTTCCCTGTTCGAGTCAAAGGACATGGTTGTTGGCATACTACATGAAGTCAGGCAACTCGGCCACTGAAGCCGAAGCAAAGAGAGCTATAGGCCTTGAAATCGCCCTTGACACTGAAAGAACAGCACGTCATTACTGGACCAAGTGGTGCCCTGCTGCTGGTGGCTTGAATGTCCTTTATGACAGTTGACATGAGTGACTCATGCACCCAGAGGTCTGGAGGGAGAGACTTGACTTTTGTCCCCCAGAGTGTCAGTTATCCTTCATAGCAATGCACAGTCCAGTGGAGAACAAAACCTGCTTTATGTTCCTGCCTCTGTTTTAGTTTGTTTGCTCATTTGTTTTTGATCTGGGGATCTGATTTTGGAGGTGATCCATGGTTAGAGAACTGACACTGTGATGACATTATGAACATAGTAAGTATCATCAGTCATAAGGGGAAACCAAATGGAGCTACATTATTTTGATAGGAATAAACGTTGAGATGCCAATAAATTCTGCACTGACAAGAGAAACGAAGTAACTTCTATGACATGTACAGATCTGGACTGTTCATCAAGTCAGGTTTTTTTTCTGCTGTCTGTGGGACATTTGGAGCTGGACAGGAAAGCTAGAACAGCTCCATGCTTCTCAGGTCTGTCCCACTGTCTCTGGCTCCCAATTGCAGATGAATGGAAAGAGGTTTGGAAGGAAAGTTGCTATTATGTAATACAGTACCTGGAGCTCTCTGCTATCCCTATATGCCCTTTCCTTTGGGCCTATAAGACAAAACGAGCACACGCTAATGGTCAGTACATAATATGACAGCTGCTGGCTGTTGTTCTTGAACTTCTTTCATTTCGTGGAAACATTGGAATCTATTCTGGACCCGACAGTCTGTTGGAGCTTGTTGTTGAAGGTGGGCTTAGACGTCTTTTTTAGCTTACTGAGTGAGTGCACAGGGTAATAATAGCAAAAGTATTTTGTGTCATAACCCCAGGGCCTTCACTGACTCTCTGTGCCCCTTGCAGTCAAGGTTTACATCACCATGGGCCCCGGCTGTGTGCAAACATAGGAAATATTCAAATTTGTTAATATTTGATTTAGGAAAAGAACCAAATGAGGCTTTACATCTTGTTTATATTTTGTCTCTTTTTATTGTTTGTGATAGTTACTCCATGATGTAATTTGAGGTTTATAGAGGAAATACTTTACAAAAAGTAATAGTGTATGTTGGTTGAGTGTTTACTGCTTCTTAATTGCTTCTCTATGTCTGACAGTGTGCATATTTTTTTTTTTTTAAACACTTCCCTCCTTTACAGTATAATATAGTCCACAGTACAGTAAGCCCTAAAAACCAATTTCCACTTCTCGGGAACATTAACCTTTAGCAACCGCTGTCGTAGCTCCAAAAAAAATTGTATTATATGATCAACACATGAAAGGAGAGCAACATAAAGAAATTGATTAAAATGTTAAGATGGTTGTAGCTGAAAAGCCCCAATCTCAGCTGCTCAGCAGTTCCCCAAAACCACTTGCGTCTCACTAATGAGATCTTGGATTCTTTCCTCCCAAATATTTGAGAGCGAAGCAATTTAGAGGTTAGAATTTGGGAGCCTGGAGGCAAATTCTGACAAGCCTTAAATTGCTTGGGAAGCGATTTCCTTTTGAACTGTGTCATAAATTCTAATGATGTTAGCAGGTTTAATTGAGATCTTCTTAACTATAGGTTTGTTGTTTAATATATTCCTCAAGAATTCACTGCTTTTCCCTTATATGCCTGACAGGATTAATGTGAATATGGCACAAGGCTTTTTACAACTGTGGTGCAGTGGTGAAATGCTGTGGGTCAACGACATCCATCCCTTCTTATAATATTATCCCACAAAAACACACAGTTTATGCTGTTATACACACACCAATATAAGACTTCTGCCATATTTACCCACACATCTGTTTATTTAGCATTATATACCTCTCATCTTTACAAGACTCACTTATTTTTATCTGTTTCTGAAGAATGATTAAAAATATATAGCTTTACCTTGTAAATTTTAATGCTCGAGCACAGTGTCTATTTCTGGAGTGTGTCTGACAGCCTCTCTTGAGCGAACCTGCCACTGTTTGTGTGGACTTATGTTAAAGATGACAAAGACCTTGACATCGACACTCATAACAACTTCCTGTTCCTTATTAGCCCTTTGACAACTGTATAACTCATGAATGTTCCACTACATCAAGCATGGTACTTTTTAGGTACTGTAGAAAAGATTAAAGAAAAAGAACAAATGAAGACTTAATTAACAATGTTTGTTCTTTTGCATCACAAATATGAAGACTGGTTGCACCGCCTTCATATAACAATAGAAAACTCATGGCTTATGTACCAGGAAATACCTTAATTTTGCCATAGTCTTAAGCTGCACTTGTATCTGAAGCCACTATGCAAAAGGCTAGAAGAAGTTGGCTGTGTTGTTCTAGGCCAAGAGTATTTCCTGCATCTCCTTCGGTGGTGCATCCGCTCCTCATCCCAGAGAACACTGAGACAATAGAACAGATGGAGGAAGAACACTGTCCGTGCATCTGGTTAAATGCATTGAAAGGCCATTTTTAGCATGTCTCCCACTGACAGAGAGGCCTAAAACAACATTTTAGTGGAGGCTTGCTACTGTTTCATGTTTCACTACCGCAAACTCAAAATGTAGGACCTCATAACAAAGGGCACCACTGATTCTTCATAGTTTAGTATACTTTAAAATGCTCACTAATAGCAACAAAGACTAAAAAAGACATTCTCTTCAGTGCCACCGCCTGACTGTTTCCATTGTCTTACAGTACTGTAGCGTGGGGCTGACATGTTACATAATGTCATGATTTAGACTCCTCCAATGGAAAATGAATCAGGAAATTCCTCATATCACAGTCATTATCTCTGTCCATTATTATTACCATTATTACCATTACTATGGAGGTGTGCCACATGGACACAACACTCCCTCTTCAATTCCTTCTGGGGTTTTTTACGGTGACTCGTCCACCTCTCTGTTCACTCATGTTTCCCGTCACTATTTGCTGCCTAAGAAAGGCCAAAACCCCACCCCCAGAAACATAAACACAAAAAACACGACATGACTGTGGTATGCTGCCAACATATCATGCTATATAGGGTTTTATACTCAATAAACAAATAACACATGAGCAAAACTAATTAGACAGCTGCATGACCTGGAAATGGAACCCTAATAAAACGTACATGCCTGGCTTTAGAGCAAGAAAATGTGGTGACCCTATATTGTGTAACCTAATATTTAGAACAGTAACTCAAAAAGTACAAGACCTAAAATTAACTCAACAAGGACCCTAAAATAGTGGTAGTCTAATGCAACTGGTGGTGCAACCAGTCATGTACAGCTTTCAGATGAATGCTGACAGTCTGCCTGCCAGCAGGAACGCTTCTCTTTATGCTAGAGAGGTGAATCAGGCACAGTCAAGGGCAGAGAGAACTCATGAAACAAAAGAATATGTTGTGTTTCTACATGACATCTGAGCAAACTCCATCCACTGAGGAAGTAATTATTTGAAGTAATTGAATTGTTTTCTGAAAACAGCCTAAAGCGCAAAAAAAAAGTTAATTCATTGTAGAGTGAACATGACTAAAAAGTTAGACACCAATTGTCAATTTAGTGCATTTCTGTGCAGCGTTCATACCAGCAGCAGTCCTTTGTTTTCCCACTTCACCAGTGATTCACTTCATAGTGGTGTTTTTAATTTACTGAAATCTGAAATTGCAGAAGTGAAACCAAGCATGCATGCATTTTGTCTGTTCAAGACTGCCACAGCATTCAGTCTCATGATCTGAGGATTTTGCAAATTAAAACAATCTGTGAGGGTACCGAACACATGGCAAGAACTCCCCCTAAAATGGCTCCAATTAAAGGCAAATGCAGCACTGTTGCTTTGATTGGAAAAAAAAAACACAAAGATTTTCAACTCAGTATGTTTCATCATCTACGTGAGGGACTTTTTACTGATAAAACGGCTTTTGGTAATGCTTGAACTCTTGGTGCGTTTTTGAAAAGCAGGTGCTTGACTCCACTGGCCTGTTAGGAGTCGACCTAATGAAAAGACAGGAGCGCAGATTGAAAACAGATGTGAATGTGCCGTAGTAGAAAACAGGACTCAAACAAAAAGAGGTGACCAGAAAAACATTGTTGTATGAATGTGGCTCATTGTGCTGGCCCATGTGTGTTTGATGGAGATGCTTGTGTTCACATTGAAGGTGGGTATGACTCACTTCATCCATTAGATCAGTGGCTGGGGTTTGGACAGCAGCCCTCCCCTGATACTGAGACCACCACATACAAACCTTCCCAAACAGCCATCTGCTCAGCATTTCTACACTGCTTTTGAGTCTTTAAAGAGAATTAAAATACTGCAAATGTAACACTTTGCTGTCCAAGGACCAGTCACTGCGCTGTTCTGCATGGCAGCAGTCACACTGCTGTGGGCCAAGTTTCCTTGAGCAAACGAGGCATGTCTGCCCTCCTTCTCTGGAAATAACTTTATTCGCTGTTGGGGCCCTCCTGAGATTGCTGCATCACGGATGCTTGATACTCAAAAGGGGGACAGTATGCATTATGGTTCACTTTAGTGCAAAGCATTTCTGTTTGCATCCGAACGTCTAAAAATAGATGCAGCTTTCTTACAGCGCGCCGTACTGTACGTCCTTCACCTAGTTACATTGGTGTAAATTACAACTCTGGATCATTTTCACACATTGAACGAACAAATCACACCAAAATCTCAAAGGCTTGCCAGGATATATGGCTTTCTGCTGCAGCGGGAAAGTTGTTGAAATAAAGTTGTTCCTTAATTCTGTTTGTACATGGGTGGTCAAACCACCAATGTAGGCTCTCCCTCACTGTTGGTTTCCACACCAACATCCAGAGGCGTCTTTGCTTCTGTCGTGCTGTCAGAGCAATCAGACTGACATATCTGTGTTAACAGTGTCCAGGGGTCACGGCTGAGGGTTATGCTGGGTTGTGATTTATGCTTTGGCAGAGTATGAGGAGGACCGCCAACACACTCACTGAACTAGTGCGTTTTGTTTAACATTCCACTGTTCACACACTATCTGGATGTACTGAGTGAGTTCTCACTGCATATCAGAGGGTGCGTGCTCATAGTTCATCTCTGACCGGCTGTAGTAAACAAACAAACAAACAAACAAACCACAAGAAGACACCTTAAAGGAATAGTTTAGCATTTGTGGAGAGAGGCTTAGTCACTTTCTTGCCGAGAGAAAATGGAAACCACTATCAGGTCGGTATGAAACATATGTAACTACAGCCAGTAGCCGGTTAGCTTAGCTTAGCACTGTGACTGGAAACGGGGGAAACAGCTAGCATGGTTGTGTCCAAGGGTAATAAAATAAGCCTTCCAGCAGCTCCAAAGTTCACCAGTGAATGCGTTACATCAGTCGTCTGTGCCTTTGAAAACCATGAAGCGACCTGGTTAGACACTGTGAAGGCTAGGGAACGATCCTGGTCATGCTTTAAAAAGAAATACACTGACAGTCACTTGGAAAAGCGACATGAGCAGCAGTCTCCCATACTAAGATCTGATATTTTGTCGGGAGTCAATAGTTCCGAGTCAGTGGTCCCACCTTCCAATCTAAATGCGTGCCAGTGCATGAGGAAAACATGGACGCCTGCAGCAAACTGATGTTTGTATGCAAAGTCTTTGAACTTCTCAAGCATATTAGCACACTTTAAAGGAGATGTGAGGAGAAGACTTGTATGCTTACAAAGGCTTCTTTCAGGCACAAATCAGCTTGAAAGGAAATGGAAACTACAACATTGTTACAACTCAAACACGACATAAACTAAAACCTGATGACAAGGTGATTCTGCTTACTGTTCACTGTGTGCCACCGTATTGCTCTGACATCAGGTGTGTTTATGTCACTGAAAGTCGAGCCCGAGTTTCTGACTTGAACGACTGTTCTACTGCACTTTTCCGTGTCAGCGGGCGTTTTTCCGTTGTTCCTCCTTTGCTCCCATCATAATTACGACAGCCACTAGAGAGCTTTGTCACTTGAGCGTAAACAGATGTTGTTTCGGGACATTTACTGAAACCATTCATGCTGTCAGTCTTCTTGGAGGACAGTCTCAAATAAGCATACATCTCTCTGAACTGCTGAATAATTCTGCAGGCATCCAACGGTGCCTTTAGAAATGAAAATGATGAAAATGATCCTGAAAGTACAGTTCCTTGCCAATGGAATAAATTCAGCCCAGTAATCATTATGCTTTCATTAACGCCAAATAGTCTGCACTCAGGCAGTAAAGCAAGCATCGGGGGAAGCGGCACTTGTTACTGTGGCTCTGTTGTGTTTACAGGGAAAGCTTGATTGCAGACTCCATCATGGCCTCATATTCACTTCCTGTGTTAATCCCCTTTGCCACTGCAAATCTTTCTTTTTAAGGGCGTGGGGGTAGGGGGGGTGGGGGTATTTCACTTCTGCTTCGCTTCACCCCAAACACCATTCACCCAAGGCTGATATAAGGAGCCACCATATCCTGCTAAAACAAACAGCATTGAGGAGGTAGAAACAAATGCTTTTGTCTTCGAGTTATATTTAGTTCCAGCCTGCCTTCACCCAAGCGCCACGTCTCACGAGACTTGTTTGTCCTCAAACTGAATTAGATCCTATAAGATCAATGTGGCAGCTGGAAGCCCAGAAGCACTTTTCCTCTGTATGTGATATGGATCATGTCAATATAGTCAACCAGATGCACGGAGCAGAAAGCGAACCCATACCTCTGCCATATTAGTCGCAATTCCAACAGTGTGTTGAGGTCAAGGAATAATAATTTGCACGCATGTACAATTCCATGCATTTTTTCTTAACCAGCAGGCTTTGTTCAGTAAATCTGACACACAGCTGCTGATGCGCTTCAGGCCTCTTGTTCTCGCCTATGGGAGATTCACTGTCCCGGCACTCCCTTCACTCGTGGTCTCAGACCTACAAACCCTGCAGGCCATGGCTCCTCAGAGAGCACTGTGGTCCAGAAGACAGGAAACAGCTTGAGAGGAGCCCAGCAGTCAAGGCTGTGGGAGTGCAGAGGATAGGGTGGGAAAAGGGGGATTTCCTCATATGGCGTTTGGACTTTCATCAGAAGTGTCCAGTGCTAATCTGTTTGTCCACCATATGAATGCATGATTATAATTAATGGCTGATATCCTCCACGTGATGGCTCTGTGGGATCCGTGACAAAAATTCAGGGCTCACTTATCAGTGAATCTCTTTCCTCTGTGCTCTGATCAGCTTAACCCCTTCAGGATGATGCTCAAAAGCGAAAAGCTTCTTTGAAACAGCCGTGATCAATGAGCTTGTGATCATTTTTATTGGTATCAAAGCGCTGGCTGCCTGACATCTCTATATGCAAATGTGCTGACAAAGTGCCTTCCTTTAGATATCACATCCGCTTCCAGCACGATGTTTGTCCTATAGGCTACGCAGTCATTAGGCTTCATCACAGGCTTTGAGTGAATAATGAAATGAATTATTCAGAGGCTGTGTGATGGGGGATCTCTGCTTACTGTGTCTTTAAAGTCGTGCAGAGGGGAGCCTATACTAAAGAAAGGAGGGGGCTGCTGTGCGCCAGTTGGAGGTGTCTGCCTGTCGCAGCGGCTCGGGGTTGACATTAAGAGGAGCGTGTCCATGCTTCAGCGGGGAGATAGAGCGCATTTTGAAGGCACCGATACTCAGACTGAACTGGTTCCAGGCAGATACTCATCAGACCGAGGATCCACGGATGGACAGAGACATATTGCAATCGGAATTAACTTGTCAGCCGGTGCGAGGAATTTCTGGATATAATGGGGAATACGACACCTAAACCCTTAATAGGTGAGGCTTAATTGCTATTAATGTGTGATTCGCGAGGCTTGTGGTGCACCCGCGCGAAGCGGCGTCGGTGTGGAACAGCTTGATGGCCACAGATACACATGGCTAGTCCTCATTCCTGTACTTGCGCTGCGCACAGACGCGCTTCCCATCACGGGGGAGCTGAGCGTGATTACCAGGGAGCGCTCCGGCAGCCGCGTTTCTGCGAAATGCACTTCTTTCTTAAGCTGTCATTTTCAGAATTATGATCAGCGATGCATCTCTAAATGATAAAACTAATAGGGTGGAGGAAATGAAGGGCGACAATTTGACTATTTGATGATTATAAGGCAAGCAGGAGCATCATCAACAAAAGTCAGTAATATTTTCAGAAAAGCTCCTTCGGAAGTGTTGCCAAAGATCCTGTCCGAATAAACAGTAGTTTCATCTTTGAGAGTTGATATGAAGCATTGTTTTAGCTGTGAAAGCCTACTCGTAATGCATTTTTAAAAAAGGTGGGCAAGTTGACCTCCACCGCATCCCTTACTGTAACAGACAAATGGCCAATTTTCAAATGACATGAAATGCCTGCAGCCTGTGCATTAAATGGCTCCTCACTTTCTGCTTTTTGTGGCACCATCCTGAGATGCACAGTCACATCGTTTCCTCTTTACTTAATGCTTAATGCTCTGTGACTTTGTCTTTTCATTTCAGGTATGAACCATTATTGTGTGCCATTTCTTGCCATGTGCTTGTTGTTTCATGTGGGTAGATAGATGGAGTATTAATTTGTGGAAAATTGCATTGCATTGCAGCCAAGTCACACATGGATCACAAAAGAAAACAAACATAAGGATAGATATGAGCTTGATAAAAAAATAGAATAAGAAAACATACTATCTTAACTGGTCTGATCTGGTAATATTCTTACCCTAGTATCAAAGTTGTCATATATATAGTGCAATATGCTGGTGAATTGTTCCTGTATGAGATGTGATTGTTCGCCCCAGTTTTTGCACAAAGCTGTCATTATGAGCTCTCACTTTCCGAACCACTTTGTCATGACACCGAAAGCACATTACTGGATAATCAGTTCCCCATATCACTTTGATTTAATGTCTGTCACACTCCCACGCCCCCAACAGACCCACTCAGCGGCTAAATGATGTGGTTACTGCCACCAGGGCCAGCTGACGTAGGGTTTGGACTGAGAACAGTTTGTCACAGAGGAGCAGGAGCAGCTTGGGTCCTATTGCTTGCACTGTATGGTTTTGATTAATGTGGAATTAATAGAATATCTGCGTTTATGGGGTGTATATTAGAGATGTGCAGAATATATCACAAAGTAGCTTAATAGGTTCCTCATTGCAGTCCTCATTGAGTTACTGTGCAGGCCATAATACCAGCTGTGAACAGAGGGTCAAGTGATGTCATTGAGAATTTTTTAATAGCGAAATCTTTGTTCAGAACTTCCAGAAAAAAAAAAAAAAGATGTGACAAAACAGGCTGCAAAATTCCTTTAAAATTTGCAGAGGCTCCTGTTCTGCTCAGTGAATGAGTTACAGTATGATGAACACATACAGCCTAGAGATATGAGAGAATAAAGAGCCTGATCATCTTGTGGCCAAGGAGAACTCTGACGAATGCACGTAATCAGTTTTACATTTCACAAAGCTTTCCTTGGCACAGCAGTGTGTCTTGTGGAGTCTTATGATTGTATTTATTTGTGCTTTTTCTTTCATTAGGAAAAAGACACCGTTCCTATTAACCAACTGTTTCTCTCTAAAATAATCGAACCACACGTGGCAGCAGAGATATACTGTGACTGAGCTTTGCATGATAACTACATTTCCGATCAGCTGCCTGAACTGGCCTCTGTTTGTTCCTCTTTATGTACCTTCTCTCCCACTGTAATTTCAGTCCGTCTCATCATTTCGCAGTCCTAAATCCAAAGATGTATTTCTGGCTTTCTAATGATTGTGTTGGTCCGTCACTACTCCTAACACAAGGTCACATGATTGAGGTGGGGGCTCTTAATAAACAGCTGAACAGAATTTCAGTAAACCAACATCAATCTGTGCCATGACGACGAAAACACAGTAAACTGTCGTTGCATTCATCCATTGCTGACATTGACCTAGCCTCACTTTGCTTAAGCATTAACATCCAATTTTGAAAAAAAGAAATATCTGGCAATCTTTGAAAGAAAAAGGTCATTTAACGACACTGAAGGTATTTCCAGAATCTTCCAAGACTCTTTGAACTATCTGGTATTTCCCCGACTGCACCATAAAAAAGATGTTTCTTAAGCTGTGACTATATTTCCTACCCAGGAAACTGGAAATGACCTACGTTGCTGCTCTTTTGTGCAAAAACAGAAGAATGTTGAAGAGTTAGTTCGTCATTTGGATATAAACCAACATCAACGTAGACACATATCGGAGATAGTGAACTTCTTTAAAGGTGCTCTGTGCAGTTTTCTTGTAAACATACGTTATTCTTCTGCTTCGCCAAAACTCATTGTGCGTATCCTTCAGATCTAACAAACATGTTAAATGCATTTCCTTCCTCATTATTACGTACGCTGCATTGTTTAGATCCTTGTTTCAGCCACTTGTCTTCTTCTTCACTGCCTTTGTTGGCATATTGCTGTGTTTTCTGACACATTATAGCCATTGGTGCAACAGGGAAATCATTGGCAGGGTTGTGTATTATGTCACCTGCGATCACCTGATCATAGAAAAACTGCTCCATAGTGCTGCTAGAGGCCAAACACTCCACAGGGCATCTGTAAGTTTGGTTCACATTGTACAGCAGCACCAGGCGTCCTGAACCCTCGTCGTCACGTGGTCAAGGTGGTGAAATGGTTGCAGCTCGCTTAGCTTTGGGGAACGATCGTCATTTAAGTTTCAATATAAGTTGCCGCACGTATGTTAAGCCATGTTACATACATGTTATAAGTTACGTATGCTGTGTAAGTTCATTTGCATGTGTAAGTCACATAAGTCCCTCCCAAGCAGACTATGACCACTAGAGGTTGCTGCCTAACAATAAAATATGGGTTGTAATTGGTGTTGGGCAAGTTATTTTCAAAATGTAATTTATTACATATTTCTAGTTACTTTTGAAAATGATAAGTTAATTTACAATATTGTTATCTGTGTGGAGTAATGCATTACTGATGAAACTACTTTTGTGTTACTTTCACCAAGCAGACGTACAGCTAGCATTATATCTGGCTATATGTTACGGTTATATTATAGTTTGTAATAATAAAGCTGTTGGTCCCATAACCTTGGCACAGCCTGGTCTCTATGGCAGTGTTAGCTTACCTTACGTCTGGTTTTGACAGGAATTCTGCTGATGAGTTTTATCAGATGCGTTTTTCCCACACAACAGATCCACTCTGTTCTATTAATCTGTGCAGCCATCTGCACCAGCACCGTACAGGCTTGTGTTTCAAGTGTGTTTCACGGGTGTAACCACTACCTGAAGCATTCTCTATTTTTTAGACAATACACACATTAACGCAAGTAACTGACTAAATATATTCATCCAAAATGTGCAACCTAAGCTGAGCAGAGTGTGCTGCTCTCTGAATGGAGCCAGTCACACACACACACACACACACACACACACACACACACACACACACACACACACACACACACACACACACACACTGTTGTAATAACACTTAACAGCCAGTATGAATGTGTTAAATGTGGCAATATAACCAAAATCTTCTTAGTAATGCGTTACATGACTTTATTACAGGAAACAGTAATACCTTACTGCAACACGTTACTTTCGTGATGTGTTATGAACACTGTTTGTAACAACAACAACAACAACTTATTTGCATATACAACCTGTTTTTAGCTATGATGGTTTAGTTTTCGAGGGTTCTGGAAAAAAGAACAGTGTGAAGTGTTGAGAAATGGATATTCCATGGAATCAAGCACTGAGACTTGATTGTAATTTTGATATACATGAGAGGCACAAACTGGGGCCAACGTTGACAATGAGCCTTTTCTCACTGCATGACCTGTTGTGCTATGCCTTTCATCTAATAGTGGCTTGTTTTTTTATCAGTCTTTTTTGTAGAGTCCCAGTTCATCACACAGTCAACAAGGCAGTTGAGCCTCAGACCAATAGACTAACATGTTTTTTTCCATTGACTTTGACCAAAGTAGATTTTACTCCCTCCAAAGCCAAATTCCTGGAGTAGAAAGGAAAGGGGCACATCATTTGAGATGTTACAGATGTTCTTGCTGCTGCTTCATAGTTTAGAATATAATCAGCGATAATGTCTAATTTAGGAAATGTGCTGTGGAACATTTCACTGAGTTATTGTCTTTACACCAGATCACAGTGAATTTTAAACAGAAATGTAATCACTCTGCGGCCCTGGACGAGAGTAGAAACACCGCCTCCCCTCCAGTGCTGGATTTCAGCCAGTCTATACCATAAACACTCGCCTGCAGCTTTAATTTGATTTAATATTAGACCCAAATAATCTGCTTCTGATTTAAGGCCTTGCACAGTTTGCTTTGCTTGATTCTCATCCTCCATAATTTGTTTTTTGATGCTCATGAATAAATTCCCAAGTAGAACATTGACTCCTGTGAAGATAAGATCAAAAATTAAGCCTTTTATTTGGGCATTTCTTACTGACTAGGCACTGTGTGATTCATTCTCCACTTCTGAAGATAACTGGAGGAATGAAAGAGGCTATTCAGGGTTTGTTTATGCTGTAGGCCAGGGGTGTGTATTCCATAAATAAGAGGAAGACTTTTCTGTCTTTTGTCGACTTTCTGCAGATTGTTTTTGTGGTTGTTGTGTTTTCTCTCTTCTATGATGCAACTAATATTAGCACTACTCAAATCTATGTTCATTTTATATAAGACAAATGTCCTTTTTTTTTTGTTGCCCAGTGATATATGCACATGGGGGTTATCTAAATCTACCTTGTTTTATTTCCCATATGGACGTGGTAAGGAGACGAATTTGGGACAGTTTGCCTTTTTATACTGTAAATGTGGGTTACACGCTAAAAGAGACTATTTAATGTACTAGAGGAGGAGCAGAGAGGCTCCATAGTGTCAGTGTGGGAAAGGAAGTGTGTGAGACTGTGGGCTCCTTTACATAACTGGCCTCTGCCCTCTAAACCAACTGCCGCGGACCACTTACAAACAAGTTATTGTGTGCTGATATGGTCATCTCTTTTTCCAACAGCTGCTGTCACTAACATTGCCGTTTTGACCTGCTCGCACAAAAGCAGACCTGCTGTTCACATGCCGCGTTGGTCCCCCGGTGGGGTCGATCAGGTTGAGTCACTGATGGATTTCTGTCTGATGTTGTTGTACCCACAGATGCCACTCTGCAGTCGCGCCCGGTGGCCAGCAGGCAATACTACACCTTGCCTAACAATGGGGCAGGTTTGGAGAGGAGAACGTCTGCCCCTCCAGTCAGCGCCAGTATGGAGTCCCCCCGCTTCCACCCCCACGCCAAAGGCAAGAATATCAGGCTGGATGGGCAGCTTCGCCGTGCCACACGCAAGAACAGCTTCTGTAATGGCATCACTTTCAGCCACAGGCCCGTCCACCTCTATGAGAAGGTTTGTTTCACCTCACTCTTTTTTTTTGGTAACAGCTAGAAATTTAAAGAATCTAAGTTTTAATCATACCATCAATTCAGGTGCGTCTTCGCCTGAGTGGTGTGCACACTGGCTGGAGTGGAGCTCTACGCTTTGGTTTCACCAGTCTGGACCCCAGCGAACTGGTCACAACAGACATCCCCAAGTATGCTTGCCCAGACCTGGTGACACGGCCGGGCTACTGGGCCAAAGCCCTGCCGGAGAGGCTGGCCTTGAAGGACAACGTGTTGTCGTTCTGGGCCGATCGCCATGGAAGAGTTTTCTACAGCATCAACGAAGGAGAGCCCATCCTCTTCCACTGTGGGCTCAGCATCGGCTGTCCGCTCTGGGCCATCATAGATATCTATGGCATCACTCAGGAGGTCACATTGCTCGGTAAGCATTTTATTATGCTGTTTACTTTGTCTGTGAAAACACTCATACAAAACACTTATTGTTTTTTTATGATTGCAGCCGAGAGAGGCAAGCAGAAGTATATTCAAAAGGGAAGTGAGAGGAACACATTACACAACTGAGTGGTCACGAGTCTGTCCACAATCCATTAGTACAATTCATACCCGTCCAATAAAGTGTTGAGTAATGGATATTTTTTGACTGGAGTCAGCTAGAAAGCCATGTATTTTGACCATTGCTTTGACAACCCTGCACCCTCACTAACTTATATTTATGGTGTCAACACATTCACAGCTAATTTAAGCAGCTTCCTGAGAGTTCAGAGAGCAGCTGTGCAATGAAGCCCTTCAGCAGTGAAGGTCAGAACAGTAGGAGGAGCAGGTAGACTCAGTGATCTGTGTGACAGAACTAGTTTGTCTAGAAAACCAGAATCATAACCTACCGAGATAAACACGATGTAGACCACGGAGCACAGCAGCTCTAACTCCTCACCGCTCCCTCTGCCTCTCCTCGAACACTGTCACTTTCCCGCGCTTTGTCACTTTCTCCCTCTTCCATCACCCTCTCCCCTGTGGTTCCCACTCGTACTCACAGGGTGTGTTTATCTTCAGTCTGACAGGAGCTATGGCCATGTTTGGTCAACGCGGCAGATCCCAGGAGCTTTGGTGAGGGGCCAGTGCACTCAACTGCTCCGGCATCACTAGAAATAGTAATAAAGGAATGTATCATAAGTCAAAGGGGGACTATGAATGCCAGAGTCGTTTATATCATACAGAGAGAGATTCAGCTGGACTATGAACTCGGTGCATGGACCACGGCTCATGTTAATGACAAAAGGAAATGAAACAGGGAGATGAATATGGTGGTGATAAAAAATACACTGCTGGCCAGCACAGCATGCAACATGAGCAGCATGCTCATTCTAGCTCCCTGAGTGTCTGAAGCATGTCTGTATTATACAAAAGTGAAATCACTCATTCATGAGTCTTGTGCTAGAACTGCAAGGATGAGTCAATTCATTGTTCAGTCAATAGACAGGAAATTAAAATGCAACTACTTTGGATATCCACCAATGGTTTTAAACTTTTTTCAAGCAGAAATGTCAAATATTTTCTGGTGCTTCTTCTGAGCTTCTTAAATGTGAATATTTGCTGCTGTTCTTCATCTTCTGTGACAGTAAACTGAATATCTTTGGGTTTTAGACTGTTGGTCAGATAAAAGAAGTTATTTAAAGACGTCATCAAAGACATTTGAACAATGAATCAATAAAGTGAGAAAATAATCATTAGATTAATTGATAATGAGTTCGTTAGTTGCAGCCCTATAATGCACCCGTATGTGCACACAGGGCAGGGTGGAGGCAGCAGTAACGCATGCAGATTGGATCTCAGCCTTCGCTGCTTTTCCTCAGACACTATAATAGAAAAAAAAGGACTCTTGGAAAAGAGGAATGGAGCAGAAAGGAGGGAAGTGTCCTGAGCTGACTTGGGACAGATCATATGATATTATGTTCAAGTATTGCAATTGTTTGTCCATATTCTCCACCGCAGAAAGCACGTTTGCTGAGAGTGTGGGGTCCAGCTGCCTGAGTGCGGCCCGTCTGAGTGCCTATCTGTCCCAGAGTAGCCACGATTCAGCCAACTACAGCAACAATCAGCTGGAGAACAACCAGGCAGCTGCTGCCAAGATGGCCAACCTCCAGCTCAATAACTACACTCAGCTCATCCCCTGCTGCTCCTCCACCTCATCCTCCTCTTCCACGCCATCCTCATCTGCCTCCACTGGATTCAGTGTCCCAAGGGTGGTCCGGGGCCTTCCTTCCCCACTGGACAATGACTTGCACTTTCACCCGATCCGTGGCTCTGATGTAATACTCTCTGCAGACCGCTCAGCCGCCTGCATCCACTTTCTGGACAGCAGTCGGACTCTGGTGTTCAGTGACCGGCCGCTGCATGTGGGTGAGACTTTGTACGTGGAGGTCGGCCACCTGGGTCTGCCTTACTTTGGGGCGCTGTTGTTTGGTTTAACATCCTGTGACCCGGCCAGTCTGCACGCTGCGGACCTGCCAGCGGACCCCGAGGTTCTCCTGGACCGTAAAGAGTATTGGGTGGTGCACCGGGGCTTCCCCATGCCTTGCTCTGGAGACGTGCTCAGCTTTAGTCTGCTGCCCAGCGGAGAAGTGCACCACGGGGTGAACGGAGTGGGACGTGGCCGGCTGCTCTGTGTGGACTCCTCTCAGGTCCTGTGGGCCTTTTTCACCCTGCATGGGGCTGTCAACAGACTCAGGATACTTGGTAAGCTCAATGGATTTACACAGAACACAACACAGAGATGATATCTTGATACCTCAAAATTTCGGCAGTCTTACATTTTCTGGGGATTTATTGTAATGATCATGTGATATAACACATAATACCTAATGGAACACGATGCAAAGTTAGACATTTATGAGAAATAACCACTTTCATTTTTGTCCTTTAATTATAAGGCTACAGTCAGCAGCCTGTTAGCTTAGCTTAGCACAAAGACTGGAAAAAGTACTATGTGCTTGACTATTTCTTGGCTCTGTGCATACAACCTGCAGACCAGGCTAGGCTAGTTGTTTCCCCCAGTTTCCAGTCTTTGCGCTCAGCTAACTGGCTGCTGGCTTCATATTTTATGGACAGAAAAGAGAGAATGATATTTTCATTTAACTCTCTGCAAGAAAGCATGTTTTCCAAGAAGTCGAACTGATAAATGCCCATAAAGGACATACTGTTCAATTATCATCAGCCTATTCTTGAGACTAGACAGCCCCTGCAATTTATTTTTTACCAGACTAAAGGAATGCAGCCGAGTAGTTTACATCTGCATGTGTCTGTTCAGTTTAGAGCTGTGGCCTATCTGTCCTAGTCCCACAACTCCCACATAAGCTCCCATCAGCTCAGACCCCATTTGGAACCGTTTCTGATCCAACAATATTATGCTCAAAGAGAAACAATGAAAAGAAAATTGCTCTATGAAACTTCAAATGTGCATATCTAATCTGACTGGTTAGGGCTGGTCAGCGTGCACCCTTAAACTCCAGCATGACATGCAAACTGTCGGAGGACGCTGTATTGAAAAGATACCAGCTACAGTTAAATATACTCTTTGTGTGAATGCTGCCTTTCAAGGCCTTACATGAGTGTGATTATCTGGGGTTTGTTCATGTCCATTTATCTTTGTGGCACAGGAACGTTGCAGTCCAGTCCTCCCTCTACATCCCCCAACACTTCTCAGAGCAGCAGTCCAGAGGACAGTGACTCAGACCTGGCATTCAGTGTCAACAGATCTTCCTCTGCCTCCGAATCATCTCTGGGTAGGTTGGTGACAGCATGCCTAATGCTACAGTGTGTGTGGAGACCCTCACGGGGTCACAGCAGGGAGGCTGTTAAGGTGTAGAGGAGTGGCAGTGCTGTTGGACGTACTGTATGTGACACTTGGCAGGTCTTTGGAAAGATGTTTTGTTTCTCTTTCTTATGACATTTTCATTTGGTAGAACTGCAACAATTAATCAATTAGCAAACTGACAGAAAGTTAATTTGCAACTATATTTGGGTTTGATCATTCCTTAAGTTCTGCGCTTCTCAGATTTGAACATTTGCTGTTTCTCTTCGTCTTAACAATATAGTGAATTAAATATTTCAGGACGATCTGATCATCATCATCTCAGGCTGGAGGAAATTGTCACCTGCATTTTCTGATGTTATATACTCCAATTAATCAATTAATCAAGAAAAGAATGTGCAGATTCATCGATTATGAAAATAAACATTAGTTGTAACCCTAATGCATTCTGTTTGCGTCAGGTTTGAATAATTTAGTAAAGATCAGATCCTAACATGGAAATTTGTACACTCCAACACACAGACAAAGACTAAAGAACAGATAAAACAACAGCATTGAGGATCAGAGAGAGTTAGTCATCTGTGTACGTGCATCCACGTCTGCCCAAGACCCACACATGTTTTCTTTCTTTTCCTCCAGTGACGGCTCCCAGCTCCCCCCTCAGTCCTCCCGTCTCTCCCACTCTCACTGCCTCAGAACTGCCCCCTGCTGGGAAGAACGGAGAATGCACCATTTGCTTCGACCAGGAGGTGGACACGGTCATTTACACCTGCGGACACATGTGTCTGTGCAACGACTGCGGCCTGAAGCTGAAGAGACAGATCAATGCCTGCTGTCCAATATGCAGGAGGCCGATCAAAGACGTTATCAAAACATATCGGCCCTGATGGTCCAGAGGTCTAAACAGGTGCTGTGACTTCCGCTGCTGGATGCCACCTGTGTCCCCTTCTCAGGCTTGGGTGGACACCGATCTTGGCCCCAGCTGGAGATTAGCCACACACGGACATATTGTGCCTATATTTCCATTTTATGTGGGTGAATGATTTCAATTCAAAGACAAGGCTCATCATAAGCAGAACTGTGACGAGGCCCATCCTCATACAAAGACTGCATACATGAGCTCATATATTTTGACTAAGAAAGAACAAATGATTCATGTGCTCATGTTTTGTATTTTCCATGTGATATCTCTTATGTCACATGTATTCGCTGAGCACAAAAGCCTGCTGTGAATATGTTGTCTTTACCCTTGTTGTCCTAGGTTTATGTGTGCTTCAATTATGCGGACCGTAGTCTTTGACTTATAGTGCCTTAGATTTGTCACATTGTGTGTCCAAGTAATTATGCTAACAATCCTAGCCATATTTTCAATGTACAGTATTGAAAGCTTGAGGTGAAAAGGGCAGACGGATAGAAGTGGAGAGTATGAAATGTGTGTTCAGTGGCGTGCTTTAAGAAAAGTATGTTTGGAAAGGCCAAAATTAAGAATTTGGTTTTGCACATTGAGAGATGAATAAAAGTGGACTAAGTGTGAGTAAAATGTGTGTAGCTTCAATAATAAGACATCTTTCACCCCTGAAGGTTCGCTTCATAACATCTAAAGAAACAAGCATTCTCCATCACACTCCTGATCAAAGTGGCTTCCGGCGGCTGTGGCTCAGGAAGCAGAGCAGTAGTCCACCAGTCAGATCCCTGGCTACATGTCAAAGTGTCCTCAGGCAAGATACTGAACCCTAAACTGCTGCTGATAGCTGTGCCATGTGAATGTGCATCGTTGTTGATGAGCAGGTGGCACCTTGCATGGCTTGGCGTATTGCTTGGCAGCTTCTGCCAACAGTGTGTGAATGGATGAATGCTGGCTTGTGTTGTAAAGCGCTCTGAGTGAGAAGAAGATGAGAAAAGTGATATAAATGCAGTCCATTTACCGTTTGAGTAATCAGGTTTAGGCCTGTTAGCACACTATGGTGCTGCTTGTGAGGCTAACTAGAGCAATGGACTCTCTCATTGATAAAGGACTATCCATTTGAGAATGGCTCAGAATAGGAAACAAACTGAGGCAGTTGACCTATTACTTACACCAAGATGCAAATAAGCAACCTAATTAACAACAAAGCGTATTGTGTTGCCAAACCCTGCAGGCAGGGAGGATTGAGCGTTACGTTACCTCAGCACAACTGGGCCTGAACCTCTAAACGTATCAAGAGACTTAGAGTATTGGGTGTCGCACACCTTTCATGCCACAAGAGTGCAGGATATACTGACTTGATGGATGTTGTGGAGTGGAAGGAAAGCAGGATGCTTCATTTCCATTGTAAGATATGAAGCTGAAGGCGAGATAAAGATAAAAACTAATGTGAACAAGAGGTGTTTTTACTCAACCTGCTGTGATAATTCTGATTGTATTGATGCTACATGCTTAATTTTTTGGCAAATAAACAAAAATCTACGAGATTCCAGATAATTAACATGTAAAATGTTAATATAGTTATGGAAAATGGAGGTTTATTATCAAATTTCTAAAAGGTGTACAGTAAGTGTATTGATTTGAAGGAGGTGCTGGTTTTCCAGGAGGCTGGTGCATTAAGATTAAAGGTAGTTTTTCAAATTCAGCGCTAACCCGAGGAACATGAAGCAGCAGGCAATCAGATCTGATGAAGCCCATGGACTGAGGGGCCAATTTTGCCGGCAGCGTGGTCATTTTCCAGAAAGGAATCCTTTTATCATCTGGATAAAAGCATAGAATTAAGTATCATATCTCTCTTGGAGATGAAGACCACCCAGCCGTATCATATAAAATCCAAGTCCATAAGACATCACCGCCAATAAATAATAATAAGTGATTGAGTCCAGAAGCTGAAGCTGAAGCGGATTCCTGCCTATAAATCATGACTGACACGAATACTGCCTCAACAACCCTTTTCCTGCAAATCGTAGGAGAGATGATAGTATTTCTGCAGAAACAGCCAACCTTTTGGCTCAGCACATACGATTATTTATGTTGAATTTGAGAGTTTCCTTTTTGATGAGATATTTCTATTCTGTGACTCTCAATCATAAATCCATCCATAGCAGAAATATTAATAGCTCTGGCTCTGTAGAATAGCATGCACTTAGTGGTGCTGGGTAGTGGCTCTGCGGTCATGTTAGCAACAAATGTATGTTTGACTTTCAGAATAAAGCTTGCTGACAATATTAGGTTTCGGCACCAAAACTTTGTGGTAATGTTTAATCAAAACATCATGGTTTGGCTTAAAATACATACATTAGTTACTTACATACGTATGTTACATTACATGAACCCCAGTGTCCTGGGTTGAAGTCGTGTGGTTGACCCTTCTTACCCCAGTCTCCTCCACAAGTAGCCTTTTTCACTCTTTATGCAACTCTGCAGTAGGACTACGCTGCACATTGAAAAATTAGGCTAATGTGACAAGTTGGGAGTGAGAACAGTTGTCCATGGGCATGACAGTTTGCCACAGGTGAAACAATATTTCTGGTATAGATAGTGAAAAGAACTGGACATGAAACTGAAAAAAACTCAGATGTTTAGTTCCTGAACAAATTACATGCGTTAATATCAAGTCCAGCATTATGTGGCCTTTGCATCAGCGGGCCATGGTCGACAGCATCAGATGCTTTTTAATCTAAAGCTGATACAATGTCATTTACAATTTCAATGCAAGGACTCATTCTTGACATTTGGTGCAGCCTTATTGATATCTTAATGCTTGCTAATGTGCAGTGAACATACAGCGAGAAAATTTGTTTTCTCCTCAAAAATCTGTGTTTGTTTTTTTTTTTAAAGTGAGCCAGTGCAATCTCCAAAATCCCCTGAAAGATGCAAACTTCTTCTGGATTACAGGAAGATAAAGAAAATGAGGGGCTACCTGACACCCTGAGGGGGAAACATGTCACCACTCACAATAAGTAAATTACCTCTAGTAACTCATACAGTGAGGTTGTAACATTCGCAGTGTGGTGAGTTTAGGCATCTCTGTTGCAGAAACTTTATGTCGAGGGCACCTGGTGGATGGAAGGAAAAGGACAATGAAGGGCCAGTGGAAACAGAAATGTGGCAAAACAGTAATTTCAATTTCATCATTTTCGGAAGGGACTACACAATAATTCCTCATAGATAGCTGTGTATAATCAAAGCTGGAGTTGGTAAGAACCATCAAGAGAAAGCTAGATTTTGAAAGCATCCAATAGAAGTTTTGCCTCTGATACAGGATATTGAATTTCCTCTTCCATCAGCAGGGACAATTTCCCTGATAGATTTTCATCTCTTTTCTTTAGCATGAGGGAGATTACAAGATATCACAACATGGGCAGACGTTTGCTACACACCACAAATGAAGTGTCATTAACCTATATTTGATTTCAAAGGTTTCTAGTAATAGTTCATGGTTTGACATCATAAAGACTTCAGGCTTATGAGAAGCGTAAATTTAAAACAAATAGCTTGCCATTTAATAATTTACCTCATTAGATCCCACTCACCAAAACTGTCAGAGAGGGGAAACAAAAGCCTGTCTCATTTATTTACTGTGTTTTGTCATATAAAATATCAAATGTCATAAATGTTCAGCATGTGGCCCGCCCCCCTATTTGAATGAGTTTTATGAACAAATCAGTACCATTACAAATAAAAAACACTGACTGCTGAACAAAGAGAAGCCTTTGCTGAGATTCCTGTGGCGGGATCTGAAGACGGACCAGCCTCCAGCTGTGTACCAATGGAAGGAGCATTTCCATATGACGTGCAGCCTCTGCTGTGCAGCATTTTCCCTCCAGAGGATTGTTGCTCAACAAAGCCCCACAGGTGAAGACATCCATCACAGAGCCTAGCGGTGCTTCTGCGCAGACAATTGTCTACAAAGCCTGGAAGGCTCAAGGGATGCTAAAGCTCTTCTAGACAAGCTAAGAGCTTCATTGCCCACAGGAGGATTTGAAATTCTGCAACGGGCCAGTAATGTGCTGGATGTGAAAAGCTATCTTAGCACTGAAGCAATGTCCAGGCAATATCTACAAGATACTAGTGACTCAGTATGATTCTTTGGGATGCATCTTACTATTTGCAACATGAGCCTGGGAAACTCTGGAGACTGAGCTCCCATGCCTTTCCATCACACCACCCCATTAGCATTTCCCACCAAGCCAATCTTGAATTTGCCTCCACTGAGCTCCATGTCTTCTGTGATGCCTCTGAGGCAGCTTATGGCCGATTCGACATCTGTATCTGCATAGAATCTTATTCTGATCATGTGAAATATCACCCGCTACTAACCACTGAGAGACAATTACTTTATCTGTTGTGAAAAAAAGTGCCCACATTCTCATATCTCAGGGGCTCAAATGTAGCTATTTTGTGGTCTCCTTAGCCTTCTGTGATTGGAAACTGAATATCTTGGCCAGTGTGTTTGGTTTATTGCTTCAGAAATGCTTTATATAACACCCCTGATGCACAATTTATACTGAACCTTTTTTAACATAGAATTGTGAAATATTAACAAGATGTCTGTGTTTGTCACTGTTTGCAAGAGTCTCTATTGGACACATGAAGGCGCCATTTCCATGCACACGGAAGGAGAGGCTCTGTGTTTTAGCGAGGACCAGTAAGAACCTTGGCAAGTTGATAATGGCTGCTGTTGTAAACCTTACAGTTAAGATAAGACAGCATTCTTAGGACGAATCACACAGGCGTCCACATTCAGAGGGTATCTGGGTTATTTAAAGAGACGTGTAGAGAGAAGAGGGTCAGGACGCAGATGTTACGGACTGTAGAGTTATAGTTTGGAAACAGCTTATAGTCTTAATTGACAGATTGTTGGTAAACATTTCCGGTTGCCTGCCTGCAGAGACAACAGAGCACAAATATAGTCTTTATTAATGCCATCAAAGCCCAACAAGGGACTCTCCGTTGCCTCGTATAAGAGCTTCGCATCCTCGCATTTCCATTACGCACAGGAGAGCGCTCACATGCCTTCTGGCCGAGCCCTCCTGGTAGAATGGAGCAACGCGCAGGCAGAGCCGTGGTGACTCATGAGGACCACACAGAGGACGCTGGTGAAACACGACTTTCTGGCATCTTTATAACCTAAAAAATGCACTTCTTAAATGCCCCTGCATGCGTAAAACCCATTAGTACTCCAGTGATCATGTCATTGTTCGCGTCTTCCTCCACTGCTCCACAGGCGGAGGAGTGTGGTTTCGTGCCTCAAAAAGTTCAGGACTCCCCGCAGAAAAATGCTTTTGAATTTTTTTGTATGTAATTTTTTTTTTCTCAGCTGAACATTGGAGTATTCCCACCATGACCACTGCACCCTGAGGGGAGATGGATTTAGAGGTGAAGGATGTGAACAGGTCGAACTGCTTGCCCCGAAACGAGAGCGACCGCGGACTGAACGCGTCTTCCTCTGGAGTGTCCACTGCGCTGGCCAGCGTGCTGATCTTCACCATCGTGGTAGACATCCTGGGCAATGTCCTCGTCATCCTGTCCGTTTACAGGAACAAAAAGCTCAGGAATGCAGGTGAGAGACAAAGACAAACGATCAAGCGTTGATTTTGGAAATGGCGCACAAGATAATATGCTGATGTCAGCCGCTTTAATGGGCAAGGTGTGGGAGATATGCCTAAATTAAGAGACACGCAGACACTTAAAATACAGCAGGGAAAGTTGTTTATTTGATCAAAATTAATGTGAAAAATAATCTGTTTAACAGCAGACTCTACAGTCAAAAGGCCAATTCCTTGGCTCAGTGTGTGGGATACGCCGCTCTCCTCAATTATGACTAAAATTATATAATATAACATGTAGCGTGTGACTTCGGTGTTGGGCAATCAGGCTGCTATCTATAGTGAGCCTCCAGTCTCTGTGATGGAGTTTCCACAGCCTTGCTCGTCTGCCTTCATATCTCTTCATAAATAATAACACCCTCTTCCCTCCATCTGGCTTTATCCTTGGTTCTCCATCCCAGATAAATCACATCCCTCCTTGTATCAAGACCTGTAGTGTCCCATGAGCAGCCAAGGTGAGAGACGCTGTTGTATAGCTTCTATGTCCTTTTGCACAGGTTCTATGTTGAACTCAACCTCATATTTTGTTGTCTTACATTTCAAGTGTCCTAGCAGCAGTGTGAAGGCGAGGAAGATATTTATTATGGTCACTTAGATTGGTCACATTTTTCTTTCTTGGCAAAATATGCCATCATCGTTCATTGCCCTCTTCACTTTCTAGCCTGTAGTTTCCTCAAATGGCCACTCAAATGGAAGTCAGTTCATGTCATTTTCAGTGGCTTGTACCATTTAGAAAAATTAGGCTGTAAGCTGCTCCTTTGATTCTTTTGATGAACTGCATGGAAATTATCACAGGTGGAGGGGGGTCAGAAAAGTCAGAGGGTGATGTAAATTTCCTTTTAGGAGGCTAGTCTGATTTGAGTAGAGCAGGGGAGGGTCTTTTGTTGTTTTTTCCGACCTCAGACGGCGACCCCTGCAAAATGCAACCCTGCCTCCAAAAGCGTTGGATGAAAACATAAAACAGAATGAGATCATTTGCAAATAATTTTTTACATATTAAACCAGTTCAAAGACAATGATTTTTAAATGTTTTATCTCATCAACTTCAATGATTTTTTTTTTTTTGTAAATATCTGCTTATTCTGAATATGATGCAGTTGGAACAGGAGACTGCGAAAGCTCCAAAAACACCTGCTTGGAACATTCCACAGGTAAACAGGTTCATTGGTAACAGGTGATAGCATCATGATTGGGCGAGTTACACAAATAGTCACATCAAAAAATTTTGATCAAAATGGAAGCTTTCATGTGCACAAATATATGCAGAGGACAACAGTCTTGTGTTGATCCAGGTTTTATTTTCCCATCATAACCAGCTAGCAGCTGGTATCCAATGTAAGAAACACAGAGTACACTTGGATCTTTTTAGTTATTAGTGTTTTTAGTGTATTTTGTTATTAGTGTATTTAGTGTATTTTTGACTATAGTGAAAATGGTTGATTAATGTATCAGAGAAGTAATACATTTTTCAGCTTACAAATGAAATTTGAATTCACAAGAAATAATGCTCATTTCAGTGCGCTCAGCTATTTATGTTGTTTATTTGTTCGAGCTTGATCAATACTTTTGCTGCCTACTGTTTGAGACAAACAGAAAGCTCGAAATACAAACTCATAACACTCCTCTACTTATGTCACAGAGAAACCTTTCAATTGTTTTATCACAAGCAAAACAAGCTGTAAACACACTTAGTTGCTTCTTGTACCAATCTAACACTGTTATATTATTTTGAGATACTAGGGGGGATTGTGTTGCACTTTTTTCCGGCAGATGGTCCAAAGAAAATATTGATGCTCCTGACGAAGGCCTTGCTTTTTTAAAAGCATAGCCCATCCCCCTGAACAAATGCAATTATCTGTCATATCTTGGGTTGCACATTGTGTCCATTTCCTTCTATAAAAACCTGATAATATCTTGTGACCTGGAGGCCATTTCTTATCTGGCAATGGGAAAACTCGGGAAGTGACAAAAAAATGCAAATTAAAAAGAACCAGTCACAGGACAGTCTGTATAAATGTATAACAATGCCCTGCGGGGTTTATGGCAAAAGAATCTGGTTTTGAAAATATACTGTCCAATCACAAGAGCGATATTGTATTATTGTAATGATATGATCAAACCTTGTGATTTGGCTTTTCAAACAGAACAGAACAGTGAGATATGTTATCAGAATTGTCTTCCAGAGGCTGAAAACAGAGCAAACTGTAGATTTGATGTTGTGCTGCAATGCACTTGAAGGTCCTGGAGATCCGGCGCCGTGCAGCATCCCCATCCCCACCAAGTCTGTGCTTAAACGGAAAGTCAGGAAGCACTTCAGCTGAGGCAGAAGACTAAGTACAGGGATCAGAACATGATGCTAATTAGACCATTCGAATCAGGCTGCGGGATTAGGTCAGCCAGCATTTGCAATAATGAGCTTTTAATTACAATTTCAAATACATTACATAACACATCCAATGTGTTCCTGTGTCCAACAGCCAAATGGAGTTTGGCAAGAAGTTTAGGAGCCGGAAGAATAATTTGATTATCCAGTTTGCAAAAATGCCACAGTTGACTGGTCTCAAACAAGAGTGCAGAAGTAAATTGCCTGTTCAGAAGTCTTCTCCATGTTGATGGACGACAGACACTGCACTGATTACAGACCTCATGTTACTGTTCTCCCTCTAATTGGACTGACTGACAGGTCCAGTCACACGAGAGTCCTCGCCAGTGTCGCGGTGTCCCGTTGGTCAGCATGTGTGAGTAGAAACCTGAAACTCCGGTAGAAGCTTGGAGCCTTGAGCTCATGTTGTCTTTCTTTCTTTCTTTCTTTCTTTCTTTCTTTCTTTCTTTCTTTCTTTCTTTCTTTCTTTCTTTCTTTCTTTCTTTCCAAGTGTGTCCCCAAGTGACTTAAATTGTTACTGCTGTCATCAATCACCTTTCTGGTCTTAACAAACTATTTATAGGTCTGGCTCACTTAGTATGAATGTTTAATCGTACAGCCTTTCCGAAAAGGAAAGCGTGGAAAGCTGTGATAGATGGCTGTTTTGTAAAGTGGTAATAGGTGCAGCATGATATGATAACAACCCCTGGGTTCACAAACTGACTCATTAGTGATATACTGTGGTGTGATTTATGATTTACCGTGGGTAACGACTATGCTCAGATATTTCTGTGGAATCCAGGCCGAAAACATCCCATCTCGTCTCTCCATTACACACTATTCAGACTGCTGCTTTGCTTCCTCACGCACAGCAGCAGGACCTTTCCGCTCTGCTTCTCTTCAACACACTTGCCTCGCATGCTGCCTCCATGTATCCCTCCGCCACTCAAACCCTTCAAAACAACACATGCAAGTGCCCACATCTGGTAGATGCTGGTACATCTTCTGAGTGATATATATCGTCATATATTTGAAGAGAATTTGCGCCATGTGACTCATTTTCGCAGGTTTGCAGGTTCTCTCAAGTGTGTACGTGTAACAGGATCAAACCAGTGAATCTTCAGAGGGTGGAGCATGACACTATAGGACTGCCAATGGGGTGTAAACTGTAGAGTTTCCCACTGGGGTTAACCATACTAAAAATACACTCACAAATACACTCATGCACTCATAAGAGAGAGAGAGGGCCAGAGAAACAAGGAAGGGGAGCAGATGGAGGAAATAAAGAAAGAATGAGCTTGACTCTGTGTGTGTGTGTGTGTGTGTGTGTGTGTGTGTGTGTGTGTGTGTGTGTGTGTGTGTGTGTGTGTGTGTGTGTGTGTGTGTGTGTGTGTGCGTGCGCGCGCACGTGTGTGTGCAGCTTGCACCTCCATATCAGGAGTTGTGGGTTGCAGGGTGTGTGAGGTTGAGGATGAACTTTTTGTTAAATCATGCACGGCATCCCCTCAGTTACTCCACAGTCATGAATAAAACCTAAAAACTGGAGTGTCCAGAGGGGGGGTTAATTGAGTCAGAGGACTTAGTGAGTCAAACCAGAAGCCAATTTAAATTGACAGCACAGATCCACGGGGAATATCATTTAACACACTACATTAAACATATCTTCTTCTCCTGACAACAAAGTTGTAGATGACATTTAGGTTTCAAATGTGGTCAGCGTGGCGGTAAGATATTATCAGATTTGGATTATCTGACTAAGCCATTCCTAGATAAGGTAAATGCTCCATTGCTTACACACCATTCAGTCTTTACTTCCACTGCAGGAGGCTGTTTTGCTTGATTTTACATAATTCACTAACATCCTCATGTTTCCGTGATTGCGCCTAACGAGTGAAACGCGATTGGACCAGGCGCTGCTTGTGTCCTGATGGTCTGATTTCTCTCAGGGCCAGTGAGTCTTATTTTCTCCGACATAGGGGGTCTGATTGGTAGATGGCCTTTGATGATGACGATGATGTTTTTGGCTGGGCTCATAGCAGGCTGCATCACCAAAAGGCAGCTTGTGTCAGTTTAATGTTAAACTTCTTCAAAAAAAATTCTCTGGCCCCTTGAACACGAGTCCATGCAGTAGTCACTACTAATTCATCAGCGCTAATGCCCTTGCCGAAAGGTTATTCTTGCTTATTTACGATAACATGCTGAGTAAATCAAATGTAATCTAGTTTGGGGTATGCACTTGTAGTAATAAGCCCTGCTGACATTCAGCCGCATTCAAGCAATGCCAGGCCTCCTCCACATTTTTATGAATTCATCTTCCTTCAAAGGTGTATAAATATAGCCGGGTGAATCAAAGTGGAGTATATCACGTTTCCTGTATGAGCAGTGGGAGTGATGGGATACAGACGGTGGGTTTGACAGAGGAACATAAGCCCCTGAGATTCACACTCACACACAGCCATGCAAGACATCAGATTGAAAATCAGCCGGCAGCCTTTTTGTTTTGTCTTTTGGTTTGTTTAGCTCTCCTACCTTCGTCTTCATTATGTGCCCATTCTTGCCCCTGCATAGCTCCCTTTTTATTTCCCACATTGTTCTTTTTGCTGTTCAGAACTATTCAGCTGGAATGAAGCATTCTGCCATAAATATGCCCACATTGTATATAGAGCCTATTTTGACACATATGTGGGTTTATATGCTGGGAGGGAGGATGTGAGGCAGTTTCTGTCTAATATAGTTTTGAATATGCTACTGAGTGCTGGCTGATTCTGATGACAAATATCTTGTTTCACTCACGCACAGCTGAGTGGTTTTCTGCTGTACTGTTTTGATTCATGTTTCATTTGGCAAAAAAAAAAAAAAATCTGTATGTGGCAGACAACGAGAGAGCTGTCTCTGTGGGAATTCATAGGGTGGGTGGTCCCTCGACTCTCAGAAGTCACTTTAAAGCAAGAATCAGTTGATTTCATGCAACATTTCACTTGGTTGACAGTTTTGAGAGAGAATACCGTACAGTCAGATCATTACAGAGCCAATGGTGTCAGAGAACTTAAAGGCCGCAAGTCAGCTGTCCCCGATGGCCTGCAACCAATCAGCATTCAGGTTAAGCTCTATCCAACTCACACTCGCTGATAATAATAGCTCACAAAGATGTCAGCGAGCATGACTCTATTCTGGTATCCAGGAGTGAGAATGTCTTTGTTGGTCTGCCGTTTAACACTAAAACAACAAATGGTTTTGAGTGCTGTGAGTTTGGGTGTGATGAGCATCAGGCCGGCCAAGCTGGTTAATTAAACAGCGAGAGGTAATGGCTTGTCCAGTGTTTTAATAATGGATGCCAACAAAACAAAGACAGTCATCTGGCCGCTTCACAACAATCCTCTCAGCGGCGTTTTAGCACTTACCTCATCCTCTTGACGATAAAGGGGAAAGAGGGTTCAGCCAGAGAGAACTATAAGGCTGTAGCATGCCCTGTCCAGCCGGTGCACATGATAACACTGAGCCGCATGATGTCAGCGAGGAATCAAACCACTGCACAATGACAAATGCACACAGTGAGTACTGTGAGCGTCACAAATACAATCTGACAGATTTGCCCACTGAGCTGACTCGAGGATGAAGAACAAATGCTTTTATTTTTATCTCAGCAGGCTTGAGAGAGTGCTTGTGCTGTTTTAGTAACCGGGAAATCAACCATCCCTGAATACCTGTGCCACGTCTGTCGAAAATGTGAAACCAATGTCTTGAATTTCTCCAAAAACTCAAAAATATCAGATAGGAATACACTTGCATATAGTTTTTGTCATGTTTTATGATGGTGTATGTTCTTTGTTATTTTCTTTATTACCACATCAGATGAATCAAGTTCAAGTCAAGTAAATTAAAATTAGACTGGTTGCTAAACAACAGACTATAGCAGTGTTGTCCCTGGGGTGCAGGGATTATAACAAGCTTTGAACGTCAAGGATTGATGGCCAACATGTGTTTTAAATCCACCCCCATCATATCTGCCAATCAACGCTGTTGTTTCAGCTGTTGTCTGAGTGAGCAAGAGCCTTGCGCCTTCATACTTAGCTTCAAAAGGTGCTTTATGTTTTATCAAACCTTGAATCGCACCCAATGTCTGACACAAAATGTTGTTAAAATGAAGCATATTATATATAATCCTTTACAGATTATTTACAGAAAAAATAAATGTTTATATTCTAACCAGTGATGTAATGCTGCTTGAGAAACTGGCTCAACGTCGGTAATGACAAGCAGTGTGTAATCATATTTTCAGACTGGTTTGGTTTTGTTATGTAGTTTCTACCAGCGTGGTGCTCTTCACTACATGGAGAACACATTGTACGATGAAGAGTTTTATCTCTAAAAAGCTTGTTAAATTGTACTTAATGGCAGTAAACACTGGGTTTATTTGGACAAAATCTCCACTTCATCTTGACTTGTGTATGTGCAGCTTTCACACATCCTAGACCCTTTATTGCACACTCTTTATATGAAGCCAATACCTCTTTTACGAAACAATTCAATTGCATTGTGTCTCCACTTTATGTTCTTGTTATCTCTCTTCTTATCTGACAAACCATTACAGTTTGATTTATTGCTTTATTGTCCCCCACCCAGAACAGCTGCACTGTAACAATATCAGACATCATTTTCTATGATTCATGTCTTCTGAGGAGATCTGGTGTCACACTACCATCAACCTAGACCTCATGAGGAAAGGACCTTGTCTGGATGTAATCTGATGCTAAATCACCCATGTCCTGGGTTTTGTGTACTTAAACTTTGTGTTCGACTGTCTGTTCCTGCAGGCAAAGAAGCTTTAAAAGGACCATTTTATTGTGATGTACCCTATTAAACATTACAAAAAACAAAATACATCTACCCTAGGGGGTCTGCAAAGCTGCATTCAAGCACAGTGAAACTTTTACCTAACACCTAACATCAGCATGCTAACATGCTCACAGTGACAATGTTAATGTGCAACATGTTGATGGTCATGCATGTTGTCATGCTAACATTCACTAATTTGCCCTAAACACGAGTACAGCTGAGACTAATGGGAATGTCGATAGTTTTGCAGGTATTTGTATATAAACCAAAGAATTAGACAAATTAAAATTTTGACCTGATGTTGGCACTTTATGCACTTTCAGTTCAGCCTGCTGGTTCCTAGCTGTTCTCAATATCCAAAGGGTTATGAGATTAAGATGGGACTTTGTGATGATGGTACTCGAGAGGGTCAAAAGATAACCAATGGATGGAGATGGATGTCTCTTTACAATAAATCATGGAAATCCATCCAAGACATACTTCACTCAAAACCATGGATGTGAACCGCATGGTTGCGCTTAAGTTGGGGGATCACTAAAGTGGGATCCATCCTTTTGGTAACATGGTATCCATACCAAATTTCAATCCAATCCATTTGTTGTTGTTGAGATATTTCCGTTTGGACCGAAGTAGTGAATTGACAGACCACCCACCGCCATCCATCAAGCCACGCTCCTAGAATGGTTACAAATGCTGTTAGTTTTAAAAGTAAGTTACAGTGAGGAAAAAGGGGCTCCAACAAAAAAAGCTTTTGCCTGGATCCACGTTCGTGCTCCGGAGAGTACATGGTAAAAGCTTCATCAAAATGAGTCGCGGAGGGCACAATGAAGCTGCTCTTTTATGATGCTAAATCACAGTTGTGCCTCCAGTGACGAGGTTTATTTTAAGGAATTTAACTTGCAGCAGAAAGTGAAAAAGGAATGCTGTATGCTTTATTTATACACCAGTTTGGGTCATGTTTTGTCTGTTATCTGAATCTCCTACTGTTTCCCCAGGCAACATCTTTGTGGTGAGTTTGTCTGTAGCTGATCTGGTGGTGGCATTGTACCCTTACCCTCTGGTCCTGACAGCCATCTTCCACAATGACTGGACCATGGGTGACCTGCACTGCCAGGCCAGTGGCTTCATCATGGGCCTCAGCGTCATCGGCTCCATCTTCAACATCACAGCCATCGCCATCAACCGCTACTGCTACATCTGCCACAGCCTCCACTATGACCGCCTGTACAGCCTGAGGAACACTTGCTGCTACCTAGGCCTCACCTGGCTGCTCACTGCCATCGCCACAGTGCCCAACTTCTTTGTCGGCTCGCTGCAGTATGACCCCCGTATCTACTCCTGCACCTTCGCCCAGACCGTCAGCTCATACTACACAATCTCCGTGGTGGTGATTCACTTCCTGATCCCGCTGCTGGTGGTGTCCTACTGCTACATGCGGATATGGGTGCTGGTGATTCAAGTGAAACATCGGGTTAAACCGGAGCAAAGGACCAAACTGAAACCTAGTGATGTGAGGAACTTCCTGACTATGTTTATGGTGTTTGTGTTGTTTGCAGTATGCTGGGCTCCACTGAACCTCATAGGCCTGGCTGTAGCTATAAACCCCATGAAAGTTGCACCCAACATACCTGAGTGGCTATTTGTCACAAGCTACTTTATGGCATACTTCAACAGCTGCCTCAACGCCATCATATATGGACTACTGAACCAAAACTTTCGCAAAGAATACAAGACAATCCTTCTTGCTCTTTGCGTCCCACGATTGCTCCTCATGGAGACCTCCAGGTGTGCCACGGAGGGACTGAAGAGTAAGCCTTCACCGGCTGTAACAAACAATAATGTAGCAGAGTTAAATGTATAAAGCAAGTGTTTTACTGGAAAGCTTGGATGAAGTGTCTCTAACACCTCATTGTGGATGTGTTATATGACTCACCCCGTGCCTTTTCACAAGACCTGTTATCATTTTCCGGTTGTAAAGATGTAATCATGTTTGGAGAGGACATTGGTGCCATCATATTCCTTTCAGACATGTCAAACACTGTTCCCGTATGTTGGGTGGAAAACAACCATTTGTATCACCAGTACATTGTGTGTCTTTGTGGCTGCCTCCTGGAACTCTATGTAAAGACGAGAACACTGGTTAGGAAAAAAAACAGATAACTCCCCAAAAAGCATTTTGACCATGGGGGGTAATCAGCTTGGAGAGTTTCTCTCCTAAAATCTTTAATACGGTGAGTCAATTCATATGGTCTAACTTATTGTTTGGATGGGAGACTTTGCTTACTCTGTGTGTGCACAAGACTGACTCACTGCCTGTTGGCACAGACTGATTGTGAGTATGTCAACAACATAGTGAAAAGAAAATGAATGTATTTTCTATTTCCACTGTGTCTCTGTGCTCTTAAATGCAGAATTAATGATGGAAAAGTCTAAAGGTTTGTTTGTTTTCCTTCAATGCAATCAGCTGAAGCCTTTTTATTTACTGCTTGGCTCAGTTATCAAGGACTTAATGCTATTATTTGGATGTTAGCGACTGAGCATATTAGAACTGGGGTAGCTGCCAATTGGGAAACACATTTCAGTGTCTGTAAAAGCTATGCTGAGGTTTGGAACCCATTATTTCATCCTCAGTGTGGATGAATATGTATCTCAGTCCTCTCTCTGGGAATGTATGCTGTATTAATTCACCATGATGATGTTTCAGCCTCAGGCTTGTCTTCTGAGCAACAATGCCCACACAAAACACACTGGGAAATATTGTCTGCCGGTATTATTCAAGAAAAAAATCATATCTGAACATTAATGTCTGCTTATGGGACAATGCTGAATTTGTTGTTCACAAAATCGTATTTCCTTCATTTTCAGTCAACTGCCTTTCACCATTTCAATATTCACGTGTATCAATTTATCAGACTAAAAAGTTCAAAGCCCCACATGCTCACTTTCAAACCTTGAATGATCTAGGGATGATAAACAAAGCTAGTTCTTGTTTATTAAATGCCTGAGGGACACGATTCGCTTCGGGAGCCAGAGATGTAATTTCGTGATAGTGCAAGTGTGCCTGAGCACATGTCACCCTATCCGTGATGAGCTCTGACAGCCTCCCAGCATAATGTCCACCCAGCAAACAAACTATGAGCGGTTCACCTCACAGGGAGGCTCCAAGATGTCAGTGTGACACATTCTTGATATGATGCACTGTTACTGGGATATTAAAGGTATTACACATTCCTGATGTCTAATTCAAAGGATTTATAAATATTCTCAGCACACTCAAGCTGTTTTATAGAGCAAGGTGCCAAGTTGCAGAGGAGCAAAATGGCAGAAAAGTGTTCGACTCTGCTTGCAGTCGTACCAGACAGTGTCTGTGATGTGGAAGAAAGAAGCAGCCTACATGCTGGTGCAAGGTCAGCTACAGATGAGTGGCTAAAGGGGCTCGAGGGAAGATGACAGTATCAGCTCCACCACACCAAAGAGTCACAGAGTAATGTCATGTTTCCTTCTCCTCCTCTCACCTTCCACTCTTTATTCTCTCCTTTTCCCGCTATTCTTACTCTCCTTTTCCCGCTCTTTTGACTGTTTACAGTTATTCTGCTCGCTCCTGAAGCATTTTAGGAATAGTTTAACATTTTGGGAGATATGTTTTCTTGCTAAGTTACATGTGAAGATCAATACCACTCCTTTGTTTGTTTGAAGCTACAGCCATGAGATGGTTAGCTTAGCTCAGTTTAGCTTAGCATAAAGACAGGAAGCAGGGAAACAACTAGCCTGACTGTGTCTGAAGGCTAACAAAAAAATCTGTGCATCATATTTTGGTTGTTTAATCTGTAAAATGACATGTTGTGGTACAGTAAAACTAAAAAAAAAAAGTCTCAGAAATAGTTTTGAACATATGGTAACCCTTCACGAAACCATTTTAACACATCTGTCATTGTAACTGGCTTTAATTAATGAACATTAGAGATGCTGGAAGGAGCCAGGCTAGCTGTTTGCTTCTGGTGCTAACATCAGCTATGTTAGCTGCTAGCATATGCATGACTCATATCAGATTTAACCATCTTTCAGCAAGAAAATAAATGTCAAACTTTTCCTGTGTAGATCTGTTAGGGAATTTTCATGCAACCGAAAATATCCACTCATACATAAACACATCAGTGTTTGAACTGCAATAGCTATAATGCTGGCTCCTACCGATGTCAGCTAACTCATGACACTATGTTTCTCAGATACATAGTATCTCTGTGAAATAATAGTTGGCATTTGTAAACATATGGAGAGAAAAGACTGTAACTCATATTTCTCAATAGATAAATCAAGACTACAAGAATACCCACAGTCCAGGATGAATAGCTGAAATGACTGGTCTTTCCACCCACTGTGTCTGTCATTTTGCCTGTGATTCAACATGAAGGGCGATAGCTTGTGGAGATATTTTTCTATCAGAATGTTCAAGGACAGCCTGATCTATCCATGTCTCCCTGCACCATAAGATCCATCATAACTCATGACTCTGCTTTGCCAGTTTCACATACAGTATGTAGCCCATGTGGCTCTGTCTTTCTGTGACTTACACCCTCTTTCTGAAAAGCATTTACTCTCTCACTGGTTTCTCTGCTCCATTTTCTTTTGGCTGCTGCTTTCTGTCTCATGTAAGCTTTCTACAGTCAAGTTACACTGTAAATCCCAATATACTGTTGTATAGAGATGTCAGAATTTAATATCATAAGTTAGATCTATTGTCATACAGATAAAAGGCAGGTATCCTTGTCATATTTTTTTGTAAATATCGAAGAGATTGGCAGTGCTCATTGCATCTTTGCAACATCCACTTCATGACACTGACAATTTATTGTGCAAACTGGCTCAAGCACAGAGAGAGCAAGGCGCAAATTTGAATTTGTCTGCAGACATGATACTCTGCTCTCTCTACAACCATGTACTTGCTTATTTTCTTTTCCCTCTCAGTGGCATGTGAGCAGGAGAGGCCTCAAAGAAACAAATTCTCATTTGCGGGCAATAAGGATTATTTCCACAACAGCAGAACATTGCCACTAATGCGGTTAACACAAAATGGATGAGGAATGATGCATTACATGGCTCAATGCAAGCATGACATGATGGTTTTTCTCCCTGTGGAAGAAGCTAGACCTGACTCCCCTGTTTGCACACAGGAATTTCTACAGCTCTTGCACATCATTGCATTTTACAGCGGTGGGGTCTCATGGTGGGCCTGCTGCCCCAATAGCATGTCTCCTAATGGATTTGTGCATTGGGTGCAGCACTGCCTGTGTTCTCATGCATATGATGTGTTCCTACATGTCCCAGTGGGCTGTGGGTCACAGTGCTACCAGGAGGTTTTAGGTGTTGTGGGTCCAAGGAAGCCAGTGAGAGCAGGAAATGGGGATAATGATGACTACTTACATCAAATTTCTTGTATTTATTTTTAGCCTGAATCCTATACAGCAGAGGGGATTACAGATGAATGTGTGAAAATGTCATTAGTTTTACTTGACAATATTTTCTCATGTATGAGATGGGTATGACATGTGGTGTATGTGCCTTTTTATAAGTGTGTATGGGGACATATTGATCCCACGGATGGGTAACATACGGTATATGTTGCCAGTAAGTACAGTATATGTACTTAAAGTACCGAAAAGTTGAAGTATGAAGTACCAACAACAAAAGTACTGGATCCTCCCTTGAATACTATTTTCATTATATATTAATTTACCAGTTTTTGTATACTGATGCAACAATGTGTACAGTAAGTACAACTTTACTGTTGTAGATGGTGGAGCTAGTTTTTCCTACTTAATATACAGATCAACTGTGTAGCCTGCTGATTCCTTCTTGTTCCCAACCTCTAAAGGGTTACAAGATTAAAATGGGGGTTTGTAAGAAGATTAACAGGATGGGAAAGAAGAAATAACAAAGTTCAGCTCCACACTTTTGTAATAATTTTTTGGGCTTTTCTCTAATCTTTCCTTTAATTTTGAAAAAAGCCAAAAAGCCTGCAAACCACTGGCTTAATCTTATTTTATTAAGTCTCATCTTGTTGACTTTCTTGCAGAGAGTTACACGACTAACAGCAAGCCTAGCTCTGTCCAAAACAAAGTCCACCAACCAACACTTACAAAGCTTGTGTATTAGCACATTGTTTCTGGTTTGTTTAATCTTTACAAAAACTGAAGAGTAAAAATGACAAATTGACATTTTGCATAAGGTTATGTTGGACAATTTCTTTGCTGGGACCAGTTACCTCCTAGAGTGTGTGCAGGCCCAGCACATAACTCCTCATAAACAAGATTCACCATGTTAATTGTTGAGCTTTAGAGGTGATGATCGTTGGATTTTGTTACCTTTGGAGAGAGCCAAGTTGGCTGTTACTGCCTGTCTGTAGTCTTCATGCTAAGCTCAGTTAGCCATATTTAGTGTGCAGACAAGGAAATGTTATCTTCTCATGTAACTCTCACTAAGAAAGTGAATGATGTCTTTTTTTAATGTAAAATCTCAATCTGAAAAGCAAGTGAAGATTTTAGTTGTTACACAAATGCAGCAGAAAAACAAAAGAACAGCACATTTGAAACGTAGTTGAGTTGGGGTATAAAGTAGCATAAACATACTCAAATCAAGTACAAGTACTTTAACATTGTACATAAGCACTGTACTTGAATAAATGTACTTGGTTCCTTGCACTACTAAATGGTACAAGAGGAAAATAGTGGCATTACATGGGACTTGCTGACATGAGAGCTAATCAGAATCCTCTCAGCCTTAGCAGCAAATGGCAAAGCTATGAATAGAATGGAGCTATTTTTAATGTGTGTTTTTTTTTTTTTTTTACACTTACTCTGATTTCAAATGGAAACTTAATTGACAGTAATAGTTCCCTCTCAAGGACACTGTGCCGCTTGGTCAAAACAACAGGTGTGGAGTGTGGGGTGCCTCGTGTTTGACACGGAGCATTGGTGACACAAGGAATGCAAAAGGCATAGCTGGGGGAGTCCAGACAGAAAGCTATGGGAACTACTTGCAGAAGGTCAACGATCACGATCCATGAGGAAGGAGGGTCTATTATTGAACTTGCAATAGACGACCTCTTGACCAGATCTACACACTGTTATTCCGCTGAGAACATGACATCTGTCAAGCTTCAATTTTAGAGACGGTTGTTTTGTTAAAATTCATAATCCCACCATGACGGGGTGAACATGTGCGGCCAGGAACTGCACCAGCCTTGTCCTCTGTGGTTTATGTTCTATTCCCAAAGCTCACTGCAATAAAGCCTCTAATTAATTTTTAGTTTTGCATCTGTTTCCAGAGAAAATAAAGTGTAGCGTATATTCCAGTGTACTGGGAGGATGCCATTTTGACCTGGAATAATTGCTGATGACCTGTTTATGAAAAGAGGTCATTGTTTATATTATAATTGTTGCTCCAATGATTAGCCTGGGATATTTTTCTGTACAGTTAGAAAAAAGGGTTGTAATTACTTGCAGGTTAGATTTTGAACATACAGTACAATGTACATTTGCTCATATATAAAAAGGGGGTTAAATCAATATTTTCTTTTAAATACAGTTAAGTGAGGCACATTTTATTATTCATAAAACACTGTAAAATACAAATCAAATGACATGTGTTCACAAAAGATAAACAGATTGCTAAATCTGATCATACTGTTTTTGTGGTTTTTAGCAGGAGGCCTAATACTGTATATAAACTGCACCTCTGAAGAAAGTGATGTTGATATTGACAGAGGTATCTGTACTCATGCTGTCTGCATATAGTTCTAATGAACAAAAGACATGTATTGAAATGTTTCAAGTCAACATTGCATAAGTGACGGAGGGCTCCAGGGACGCTACGCTGAAAACTCTCCTCCGTGCTTCCTGTCTGTCTCCAAAGGGCAACATCCAGCAAAACAATAAAGGCAGAAAATAATTTTTACAATGATCTCAGAGGTTCATCCAGCAACGGATTTGACGTTAATATGACTCAGTATGACAATCCTCTGCCTCCACAGAGCTGGTGAGGTCTGGGGCTTTTTTGTTGGGGTACCTATTCAGGAGTGAAATTGCCACAGGGGGCAAAAATGATTATTTTGAACACACATCAGTACATTGTTCTTAGTGGTTCTGACTGGTCCCTTCTGAGAGTCTTTCACATGAAATGTGTTTCGGGGGAACCTGCTGAGCGTGGAACCGGTGAGAACAAAGCCAACTGGAGCAGAAAGCGCCACTCCTTGACACTCAGCCAGGGAGACTTCAACCAGAAACACAGTCAGGGCATGACAGTAAATGTATATAGTCAGCACGAAATGGACTAAATGGCTCTCTGTTACATCTAGAATTAAATGAGAAATAGTCCACAGTCTTACATTATTTAGGAATGTAGGGTGCTCAAGCGCATAGTGTACGTGTGATTTGTGCAAGTCCAGCCACTGGGGATACTGAGGTTATTTTATGTTTTTGCACCAATGATGCAATTCACATAAAACTGAAATAAATGATGCTTGAATGAACTTGCACGTTTAAATCTTGCTCTATTTTTAGAGACTTTGTTATGGGAATGGAAAAAATGGACAGGAGTGTCGAGGTATGAATCAGTTGTGAAACATTTTTTTTTAATGTGCAGAAAGATATGTTTTAACTGCTTTATGAAAAACAATGGTTGAATGTACCCATACGTTATACAGCTCCTGATTCCATCTGTAAAAGCCATGTACTGTTTATCCTTTTCTGAAGAAGCCTATCAGAGTTCAACTTAATTATCATGTGATGCTGATTTGACCATTTGCTGGTATATTAGAGGGCTTCTGCAGGTTCGAGAGTGTATACCACCCACCATGAATCAAAACTGAACGGAAAATCTAATTTCCTGAACACAGGCTGGTGTTTGTGGCTATTTTTACCCCTTACAATAGATCATTTATAGGAAAAAAAAAAATGCAGTGACAAGCCAGAAGCAATGAAGAGTCTAAAGCCCCTGAAGTGCTCCTGAAAAGAGATATTCTGAATAAATAGTTCAAACAAGAAGATTCATTCAAAGTGCATTTTTCTCATCTCTCAAGGCCAAAGAAGACACTTGAGTCCTGAGCCAGACACTTTAATTGTACAGAGGAGTCTGTTAAATGAATGGAAGTCTAATGTGATGGAAAATAACCGCAAAGGTTTCATAACGTTTTGTTGGAATACAGTCTACATACTGTACATCTATGGAAAATAAGCACAACAGTAATTTTAAGATGCTGCACGCTCTTCATTTCACTTATGTGCCAAATTAGAACTGTGTGGGCGTGCACAGACTTCACTCAAATGACATATTTTAATTGCCACATTTTATTATTATTATTTAAAGCAAAGGTGACATTTAAGGTTCCCATCAGATGACTAGAATGCCATTTCTGTATTTGGAAACCTGACATGATTGGGAAAATATCATAAATGTGGGCTTTTGCAAATATTCACCCAAATGAAGATATATTGGATAAAAACCTTTAATACAGTCAGACTTTTATTTACTTTACTTGATTAATTCCACTCTCAGTCATTTTATACTTCTATTCCACCACACTTTAGAGGCAAATATTGAGCTTTTTACTCAGTTTCTTTTAGTTTTTCTAGATCAAGCAGATCCCAAGCCTATGATGCATTATCATAAATAAAATTATTCAACAGTCTGTACGGCAGTACGAATTACCCCACCTCAACCTGCTACGATATTAAAATGCTTGTGACACATTTGTGGGTTATTATTAATAATCCAAGAGTATATAGACCACAACAATACTAGACAACAAACAATAGTGATAAGACTGTGTTATGTTTGCTGTGTTTAGCAATTTGGACTTTTTGTACTAACCCGATTGAAACTGTCTTTGAATTCCTATGACTGAATTCCAGGCTCTCCTAATTTACATTTTTATTTATTTATTACTATTTTCTTATTTGTAACCCAAGTTGATTGTCATGAAGCCAGAGATTGTTTGCCACATTGACAGTAAAGTTTCTAACCTAACCCTTCTCTACCACTGGTTATATCACCAGGGAGGAGAAATTGGGTAAAACAGACAGAAAAAATTATAAACTGCATATTACAGGAAACTCTAAGAACATCCACATTGTTTGAATGTTTATAATTTGTCCAGTATTTTACTGAAATCAACGCAGAGCTCATATTTAAGCATTTTTCTTGCATTTATTACCGCTGGACATGAAGCTGTCTTTGACTATTGTTATGAAGTCTAGCCTCGCGGGACTAATCGGTGTCAAATCTCGTCATGTGACGGTCCCGTGATCCCATGCGGAAGAAGGGATTTTCAGCCGCGACAACATATCGCAGACAGGGGAAAACGCTTACATTATCCTATTATATTTTCCTTTTGCTATTTTAATCTCGCCTCCTGTCAAACCAGCAATGGACGGAAATGTCAGAGCATCTTTAGACGCCAGCGCCGGACCGCCGCCGTATTTTAGAGGGTGAATAATCACTTATTTTAAATGAACAGCTAACCTTAGCTAGCTAGCTAGCCTCATGCTTAGTCTGCTAGCTCCTCTGCCTGTGCAGTGGTGGCTGGCTCCAAATACCCCGTCCCCCCGTGCTGTTTGATGCTGAGCATGAGCCAAAGTGTACAAAAGACTTTTATTGAATGTGGCGTAATCCTCGAGCATTACATTAATCATTGCCAAGGGACATCCCCACATCAGGAGTCAGCATGTTGCTGCTTAACAGTAAGGTCGCTGTTTCCTCTCTGCCGACTCATGAACTTTTGTCCTCTGCAGCAATGAAAGCTCCCTGGTTTCAGCCCTCAAGACACTGCTGTTCTTCACTATCCTGATGGTCACGCTGCCCATTGGACTCTACTTCGCATCAAAAGCGTACATATTTGAGGGTAAATTTTGCAATACTTCCTTGTGTGTTGGCAGGACAGTGGTACAAAGAAAGAAAAAGTGCAAATATATCAATAAACATCAGCAAAATCTAAAACACACACTGCCAAAAATATAGGCAAGGTCAACTGTAAAGTCGTCTCTTGGTCGGCTGTATGTAGAGATGCAAACTGTCTCAAGGCATTTATACACAGAATGGTATCTTATTTTTAATATGTTTAAAAATTATTTAGGTCATGCAGGGAAAAACATCTCTCATAGTATTAATAATCATGTATTGCGATATTGATATGTGTAGTGATAAAGGTACTGAAAATTCTGCAAATCCATGTCTGACTTTCAGCTGTCTGCTCATTGGTTTAGAATTTGGCCCTAATACAACAAATGATATTGATAAGGGTTAGGTCTAGGTCTGTGTGATTTTACCTCGATTTTGTCACGGCCGACACCACACGACACCCCAACGCAAAGTCTAGCATTTCAGAATTTTTTTTTTTGTCTTGACTCGTCTTGCGTGACATCTCCCATGACATGTTCCTGAGTGTTGACCAATCAGGTGCTCTCTCCAGAGTGTAGTTAGGTAATGACAGTGAGCAGGAGGAGGGATGCTGAGGTTGCTGCTGTTAGGTGGGACAGCGAAAGAGAGGAAGCATTTGTTGAGCTGTGGAAATCTTCCGTGAAGGAGGATGAGTCAAAAATGAGTTTAAAAAAAAAAACAAATGTTGGAGAGAAATAGCAGAAGTGCTTCAGTAGCCTGACAACTACCTGCTGTGCTGTCACAACATTATCCCGGTCCTAACTGCAGGAATATACTCATTATTACTAAGTCCAGATCAAACGTTAAAGTAGCCTGTTTGATGCGGCGAACACAGTTGACGTTTACACTGTTTGCTTTCAATGTTACAGCGCAGCCACGGCCGTCTTTTCTTTCTTTTTCTTTTTTGGTACACAAGACCACCAGCATCACACACAATGCTTCTGTCAGTTTGATTGACAGTTGCTTCACCCACCTCCCCGATTACATCTGATGTCGCGCATGATGGTGAAATAAGACGTGCTGTCATCGATCACAGTGATCATACGTGTAGTCTGACCAGTTTCTGGCAGTGTGATTGTTAAATCTGAAACCGTGACAATTGTTTAAGACGAAAATCTTGTAGTTTGAACCAGGCTTTAGGAAGCACATTATGAATGATATTTAAAACTCTGATGTTAAACAAGTTTTTATCATTTCAAGATCCATCATCCATGCTGGTATTTTTGTAATGGGCATTCATGAAACAAATCTGAAATTGAAGTAAATGAACATTGTAGGCGTCTTCATTAAGTTTCACATTACAAATGATCAAGACATCCCTGAACTTTTGGCACTAATGCAGCTGCTTGTCATCACCATGAACTCTTCTCTTGTTCTTCTTCCTCCTTTCCCCAGGTTCCATGAAGATGTCGAGCTCTGACAGCTACTTCTATGCAGCCATTGTTGCAGTGCTCGCCGTGCATGTGGTTTTGGCTTTGTTTGTTTACGTAGCCTGGAACGAAGGCACGCCTAAAGGGAAGGGCAAAGATGATTAATGCGTGTCCTTATCAGCTCGTAAGACCGCAGGAGGTGGTCAGACAGGCATGGATTTACAGCCCCCCCAACCATGGGCTCCGGCACTAAAAACAGCACCATCTACCAACCAGACCGTTAGGGGATCTGGTTTGCGCTTAGGCTTTAACCCGAGGTTGAAGCAGGAAACTGATCTATTATTCTCTGGCATGGGGGAGTGGAGGCTGTTGGGTGTGTTTTTTTTCACCAGCCTCAGCAGGCCCACTTTTTGACTTTTTGTTCTCTGAAATTGTTACTTTTGTTGACAGAGGACGGCCCCTATTTTTAAGAGGCTTTATTATAAGCTGCCATTTGGCAAAATGCTCTAAGTCCCTTCACAGTAAAGAGTTTGTCATGTAGGAAAACATCTCGAGTTTTGGATGCTGAATGCACACACACACACACACACACGCACGCACGCACGCACGCACGCACGCACGCACGCACACACACACATACACACGTCCGCCGTATGTACTTGTAATGTGTGTGTATGAAGGATTTGATTCATCCATTTTTGTTCTGATCATGCAGTCCTCAGATTTCACTCCTCTGCATTCATTCAAATAGGCCTCTTAACTTCCGTGTCAACCCCTGATGTGCTTCACTTTCATGCTGTATTTTGGATGAAAGTCTTAATGATGTCCCTAAAATAATCGTCCTTGTAAACGTGTTTGTCTTTCTGTTTTATAGTGTCGGTGAACTGTACTTCAGTGATATTTTGGAGCTTTGGATCAGGAAATTAATGTAAGATCACATTGTAGTTAAACGAATGCTTTGTATTGAAGACGTTTGGTGATCTGAGGATGTAGACGTATGTGGAGTCAGTGTGATGCAGATGAGAATGTTGACTTGCTCAAATAAACTTGAAAAATTGTCATTTTCTTAAGCTGCGTCGCATGTTTTCAAAGGCTTTGTGGTATTTTGCGTAAGATTGTGGGCATGTCAGATGGTGCGTGGAAAAACCTTTGCACAATTTGATACTGTTAATGTTCCCACAAGGAAGACAGCAAAGACAAACTCAGACAGATGTTGTGATCTTTGGTTTGGTCTTGTAATACTTGTAATAAGTAGCAGTCAGTAGTTTGTGTGTAAATCGTATAAGTGGCTTAATGAAAGAGGAGTTTTAATCTGAGAAAAAAAACCTGGGCACGTGATAAACAAGCTGTATCATGCAAGATGCCATGACTTCTACCATCTGCTGTGTGAGCCACAGCAAATGCACGGAGACGCATGCGAGCGTGTGCATTCATTTATGGAGAGACTTTGTTTATGCGGAAGGTCAGCTTAGTTTTATTTATGCTAAGTCAAAACTTCCATTGATAAACTGTGAGTGAGTTCAGTCTTTGTGTGGCTCTGCATGCCACAGATTTGTGATATTGTTAATCCTCGAGGCAAATTTTAGCTATGACAGTCAGAAGCCTCTTTCAATGCAGGGTGCACCCAAAACCATTGAGATATTTTATCACTATCTAAATTGATTACTTTGATTTTGGCTGAGCCTGATAAGAGATATTCATGAAAATGATCAGTCTTGTGGCCATAAGACAAGCTTTCTCCCAAGACAACAGGATACTTCACTGAGGTCTGCACAGTGTTTCAGCTGTCACATGGTGGCAGCAGACGGTCAGCCTGTACCCACAGACCACACAGCATGGTAGCCAGCACGAGAACTGACAGACGCCAAGCCATAATGATGTTTTCTGCCTCAGAAAGCATGTCAGCAGCTGATTTTCCTCTGTGTGTGTGATTCTGCGCAGTTTGGCGTTGGAGCTGTGCACTCTTTGTTGAGTTTAACAAGGCTGGTGTTGGTGATGAGGTGACAGGCCTGCAAGCAATCAGACTGATTCAGTCAGCAAACAGCAGAAGCCTTGTTTTCCTTTTGGCTGATATTTCGTAAGCTTACCCTTGCGGCACCGCAAAGTTGGTGCAAGGGCAGACTTTGCTTCAGGCTCTTTGTCATTTATCACACATTAGCAGGTTGGGCGCATAGTGTCACTGCGATGAAAAACAGGCCAGAGAGCATACTTCACTGAATCAGGGATTAATTAAACACGACAAAACTCCTCGATTTTATTCTGTGCATCTCCTAAAATACAATCCACATACAGACTCTTTGTACATTTGTCCTGATTTAACAGATATATAGGACTACATCAGAATAAAGCCTCACTTGTTATTTACCAGCGAGATGTAAATTAAAACAGAAATGGCATTACAAAACATCTCCGTGAGGTGGATCTCCTTTGACCAGCAGATGGCACGCCGAGCAGACGCAACCCTCAGAAGAGCAGCTCATCAGCGTTGAGGTAGAAGTGAAGGGAGAGGGCAGTAGAGTGCTGTGCTACAGCTGCTGGGCAATAATATGAAGGCACCACAGGGAGCAAACAGAACAAAATGATGGAATAACTCATCTGGACACATAAAATTATATCCACTGTTAAACATAACCAAGGCAGCACTGTGTTGTGTTTGTGTTGTTATTTCCCATGAAACTGCCGAGGCTCTTTTGAGAAGATAATTACAGGCTTCAGCGCAGAGGAAACGGCAACACTGGGGTGTTGTTATTTGATTTTATCTTTTACGTATTTATCCCAAACACGTAAAATATGTCTCACAGCAAATAAAGGCATAAAAATACAGTATTCAATTATAATGCAGATTTTATATATATATTATTATTCATGGGTGTTTATTGTAGGATTATGCCTTTAGTGTTTTTCATTGAACTGAAAGGGAGCTGGAAAGCTGTTCCTTCAGAGCACGTTTACATTTGCTCATCGCTCTCCTTCGTGTTTGAGGATTCACACAACAGCAGCTCATTTCTGATGAGTCAGGTAAGCTACAATGACTCAGTGGAAATAAAATATTGCAATTTCACCTTCCCAGGTTTTAGGGACTATACAAAAATTATTCAGTGGGGGTTCAATAACAGGAGGGTAGTCTGGTTTTGGGGGAGAGTGCAGGATTGTTTTAGTGATTGAACATTATTTCTGCAGAGAGCATTTCATTTGTCACTATCCTGCAGAAAACTGCCACATTGACTGCAGCAAAATGTGTCCCAAAATGTGAACGTGATATAAGGGGACAGTGAAAACTCAAAAATAAATAGAAGGCCAATAGAAAAAGATATATCATTTTGTTTCACTGATTCCACTTCCATTGTGCGATTTGATTTGGAGGCCATGTGAACATTTTTATTTCCTGTTAACTCACCTGGAGCGTGCACCAACTATCAAGGCTGAATCCTTATCACAAATTCACCTCCTGCCTGGACCCTTTGCTGCCTGTCACTGTCCAACATAAAACCAAAAAAACAATGCCAAAAGAATAGGGTACACTGTTATCTATTAATGGCAAAACAAATCTTATCATTACAGTTGTTTTACTTTTCTGTATATTGTGGGCAGAGTGTTGCAATTTTTCTCTTCGTCGAGAGGACGATCCAAAGAAAATATTGCTAACTCTGGCAAGAGCCTTGCTGTTTTTTAAAAAGTGAAACATAATATTTAATGTTGTATAGTCGGGAGTGTCATAGATCATCATGCTGCTATTAATTTCACTTGCATGGTAATGCAAAAGCCATCCTGATCAAAGTCACGGCGGTTTTATACAACACAAAACATTCCGTGTCATCTGATGTTAACAAAACACAGTTTCATAGCGTGATACAGTCAAACTAAAGCTTCAGATGACAATGCTCTCTCTGGTGTGCTTGACGCATGCTCTATATTTCCAAAAATGTGCTACACTGGCTCTTCTATAATGCTCCAACACTCTGATGCAAGTACAATTTGACATGTTGGCCTCGCACTAAAAGGATTTCATTTCAAAGTGCTGGATTTCCACTAACAGTCATAACTCATATCTATACATCTGTCAACATTTCAAAAACACGTATAAGCCTTTTCTCAGAGTTGATCACTTTATTGTGTTGTAAGATGATGCATGTCTGAAAATATCTTTCACTAACCTCTGTGTTTTATATTCATTTGTAAAAGTAGATGCGACATGATTCAGAATCAGACACTATTCTGGTTCACTTAGTGATTTATGGAGCTGAACATTACCAATAACACTCCTGACTGTTTCGTGTGGGAGATCTGAAACATATTGGTTCTGGCACCACACTGAAGGAAAGGATAGTACGCCCAGACTGCACTCAATCATGTCTAAACACATCAGCAAACTACAGTTTCAGAGATCGAGCTCTTTTGTTTTTAACACATTGAAGTTAAAACGTCTCGTTGTTCGTCCCTTGACACACGAGGCACTGACAGGAAATCCTGAACGTTCCAGTCTGAAGATATGAAGACAGCCTTCTCACCATGAACGTGCTATGTCTTTAATGTCAAGGTCTCCATACCAGGGCTGTCTGTGTGCTGTGCTTTCCTGGCACAGATGAGTGTAAGATGTGCGAGAGTTGGATATGCAGACAGCAAAGTCTTTACACATGACATGTTTGCTCCCGCTCCAGCACGTCCCATTTTAACAGGTTGAAATGTTTGCGTGTAGATCCGAATGACTCAAGCTACACCAAATTCTGATTTCAGAGAATCAGAAGTGTTTCTGTTGGTGGCAGGGCTACACTGTATGTTCAAGCTACTGTGCATAGAAACTGAGAATCAGCAATAATATCATTCCTCCTCCTCGGTCGATCTGGATTTATTTGTTTCAGGAACAGCTGCAGCATGTGTTCCGCTGAAATGGTCCCCCCCCCCTTTTTTTTTTTTCCTGATAAAGGCTTGAGATTATAGATGCACTGCCTAACTTTGCAAATTTAAGACACATTTATTTCAAGCAAGTTTTACAAATATGGTTGTCACCAAGTGCTTTACAGAAAACAAACAACACAAACACAGATATAAACAGATAGAAACAAAACAATGTGCTTATGATTATGTACTTGCTGGCTGTCACGATAAAAAGAGAGAGTAGAAATGTGGGAACTCCTGAGACCAGTGCAATTTCTTTTGAGGCGCGTCCTGGAATCACGTACAGTATTCCCAGAGTCCAATGTGTTGTCAGGTATTGCACAACTTTTCACTTCAAGTCTAAGCAAGTGAACTATGCTGGATGGTGACCTCAAAACAGTTAAAGGAAGTTTAAATTTAACTATTCGCCCTATCTGATTCCCTCAAACGAGGTCAGGCCAGAGTGGAACAAGTTTCTGAGCAACTTTATATACTGAGCTGCATTTTTTGAGTCTATTCCCATTCATGACATGCTGAAAAAAATGATACTCTGAATGCAGCAGACAGTACTTTGCTGATGTTAGATTCTCAGTGACAATAGTGAACAGTGGAAAGGTTCATACCATACACACATCAATTAAAAAACAAACCAATACTCATCAACAATGGCTGAAAATATGGTGTTCCATATACCACTAAAGCTACAGTCTAATGTGAAATCCACTTCGGTTTTTTAAAAGAAATACAGCTACGGAAAAATTGGAGAGGCCTACGTTCATTAGCAATGTGATTATTACACATTACTGTACATCGTCTCTGTGTGCCCTGTGCATGTAACAGTCACATGTTCTTAGCTGGAATGAGTCAAACCCATCTAACCCAAGAGGGGGGTCAGTTCAGCATGTTTGAAAGCTTCCAAACAACATACGATCCCCTCACTGCAATTTAAGACCCCTCAGAGCAACATAAACCTCCTCATATCTTCAGATCGTCTATTCTAGTCTTGTTGCTGCTGTGTTTGCCGCTGCGGCCGGGCCTGGCCTGCGTAGGTGACCCGGGAGCCGATCCTGCTCCCTTCTTTCCTTTCAGGTCACATTCCTCTGGCATGCTGCTGCTCCTCTCCACCGCCAAGTTGTCCTTATTCTGTTTGTAGGCCGCCTTGCTGTGATAGGGGTGGAAGGACGAGTCTGTGCCGTCAGACAGGGGGGAGAGGTTGTAGCTGGGTACGGGCGGGTAGGCCGGCTGGACTTGGTGGTGCCCGTGGAAGTAGTCGTCATAACTGGGGGCGAAGGGCACTGAGGTCTCGCTGGGCTCCTTGTGGATACCCTGCAATGACTGCTCACCTCTCCTGAAGGTGAGGCCCTGGCGGCACTTGGTGAAGCCAAGGTGGTAGATCTCTACGAGGTTTAGGAACAGAGACACGCTGGCCACTCCCAGCATGAAGATGATGAAGATGGTTTTCTCCGTGGGGCGGGATATATAGCAGTTTACCACGTTGGGGCAGGGCGATCTGTCACAGGTGTACATGGGCTTCAGCTCAAAGCCGTACAAAAGGTACTGAGCCACAATGAAGCCCACCTCAAACAGGGTTTTAAAGACCACGTTGAAGACATACGTGCGCAAGAGCTCCCCCTGCAGGCGCACACGGCCCTTATCGTCCCTCAAAAGAGCCTTTTTGTGCTTAGCATCCGCAATGAGGGCCTGCTTGTCTGAATGATGTGCTGTGTCCCTCGTCTTGTCTTTCTGCTTTTCCTCCATCCGCACCAGGTGGAGGATGTGTCCCAGGTAGATCAACGTAGGCGTGGACACAAAGATGATCTGCAGCACCCAAAAGCGGACGTGGGAGATGGGGAAAGTGATGTCATAGCAGACATTCTCGCAACCGGGCTGCTTGGTGTCGCAGGTGAAGCCCGACTGCTCGTCGCCCCACACCTTTTCTGTGGCGGCGCTCAGGATCAGGATGCGGAAGATGAACAGGACGGTGAGCCACACCTTTCCCACCACAGTGGAGTGCTCCTGGGCTTTTTCCAGAAGCTTTCCCAGCAGGTTCCAGTCCCCCATGGCTGTGTGAGCTCAGATCTGGGACTGGAGGTGCAAAAACAGTTAAAACCCTTTCTCAATTTGATCAGACTTGCCTACAGAGAAAATACAATTCAAATAAAACAAATCTAGAGATTAAAGTAAGCTTCAGAGATCCTGAAGATGGTAAACTCTCTGAAATCTTACCAAGTTCAGCAGAGCTCAGGCCAAATGAGTGTCTAGGGAGCAAAGCTGCCAACTGAGTGTACAACAGGGGCCGTGCTGCCGAGCAGGTAGTGGCCTTTTCCACGTGGACGCAGACCGGATTATATTTACTTTAGGAGGGTATATATTTGGCAAGTGTGGACAGGAGGGAAGGCAGGTTCCAGTCATGACTGTGCGGCTGCTGGCCTTCATGGCGCGAGTCACGGCAACATGATCCCCACAAGGTGAAATCAAATGCCAGGAAGTGCGAATTAGAATAGTTGTGTAATGTCAGTGCTGTCAGCTCCTGTAACACACTATTAGAAATATGTTCTATATGGAACAGATGTGGTGTACAGTAACAGGGAGAATGAATTCTGATAACTGCTGAAATGATGTTAAGAGAGCCACGTTGATCTGGTGTTTTAACAGCTGCAGGCTGGGCTGCAATCTGAAGCAAATGAGGCTTTCCATATTGAAGTCAGACCATGTAATCCCATTTGACAAAAGATAATAATGCGAAGAGTATTTTTGTCAAAAACTAAGTGTTTTCTCAAGCCTGGACACCTGCACCTCCTTGCAGTTTTCCCACAGTTAAGTCTTTAAACAAGCAGCAGCCTTTAGCCGCAGTGTGCACCCAAATCAAGTTAGAACTGTATGTCCTGAGAGTACGCCAATCCACAAATGTTTAAGTACATAAAAAATCAGAGATGTCGCATCTGCTGGATAAACCCACCTTGTCATCTTATCCATCTCCTGCGGTGAAGCCCCGCACGTCTTCGAGGGTCCATGAGGCCGCCTGCCTTGCTGACAGGCCTCAGTGGAAAGCTGATCTCCAGGCCCCCAGCAATGCCCTTGAATGGACAGGAAAACTGGACTTCTGCTCGCCACAACCTCCGTTCCACACCGACGAACCCACGGGCTCCGTCTGCTGCTCTCAAACACAGCTCAGGCAGGAATCAGGATCCAGGCCCCAGGGTCTTCCACTGACCACCACACGTAACCTGCTGGACACACTCTCAACCGTGTCCTCCCTCAAACCCCCCTCCCCCCGTGGTTAAATTTGGCACAGGGTACACTCTATAATGTAAACTATTAAAGGCCCTCACTCTCTTGTTACGGTGAGTGACACGGCAGCTGGCCAATGATGTCGTCTGCTAAGTCTGTCTGGCCACAAGTGCCTCTGGGATCTAAACATAGCACGAGGGTCTCTCCTATCATGGGGGGCATGATTTGGAGATGAGTAGCCATTTGCATCCTCAAGTTACAAACGACAGCGACAGTAAACACTGTTTATCTAATTAGTGAGGCTGCTGTCCTCTTATTTAACACACCTTTTGGAAAGAAACCCAGTGGAACGAGCAACTTGTACGTTCACTAAATAACTTCAAATGATGTCAACTTATCAGGCAGTTTATTTCTTTATATTACATAATGTACACATATAGTATCAACCCATATTATATACAGTATTAACTGGATTGTTTACCTGGATGTAAAGTGATATATATGTACATGTAGGCATAAATGTCGACACCAGGATTTTTGTACACTGAATAACTTTATAATAGAACAGCTGTATGAACAGATACCAGCGTATGAGACGTTACATATTCAGGACCACAGAGAGATACTGAATAATGTACGATACAGGGTAATATTAAGAAAGCAAGTGCAACACTGTCACACAGTGGAGGGTCTCTGTTAAAAAGTGGGTCAACCTCAAACATTTTTCTGAAACAAACAGAAAAACACCATGAAGCCAGTAGACAGGATCCACAATTGAATTCAAAGATATACAAATCCAAAGACGTGTGTATGTACAGTACTGCAGTATTCTAAAAGTCACCCGGCAGACAAAGGAGTAGAGGAGTTAGAGTGAGTTATTGTAATTTTGCCTTTTCATCTGTTGTCTTTACTGAAATGCCGCAGTCGTGGGAACGCGTTCGGTGTGTGTGCAGCATTCTCACCACTCTGTCGAGATAACGTGCTCTTAATGGAAGTTTACAGTAGTGAAGATGTGTCTGTGGAAAACTGCTGTCAAATGTTATTTGTCAGTCACTTGTGGAAGAATAATATCCAGTGACAGTTGACCATATCTGGACCTTATTTTAAACCTTTCTTTGGGTTTTCTAGCACCAACTCTTTCCACAGTGGTGTGCCAAGGTACATAATACTGACAGCCGTCTGCACAAAGTTTAGCAACATCTAAAAAGTAAAACTATCTAATAAAATCAAAGCGTTCCATTACTGGCTTAAAGGGCTGTTAGTGACATTTAATGGCTTTGACTCACACAACGCTCCGCTCCAACATCACCTAGCTTTCACTAAATATAGCACATATGAACAAGATGTAAATAAAAAGTTCCCTTTCTATCCAGCATTTTAACCTCTATGGTAAGCTTTACTTCTTTAAAGGACCATACCGCCGTTTATGCACATTTTGGCCAAGTTACCAGAAATCATATACACTTTATGTTACCGCTGAGTGAATGACAAGGCTTACAGTTTTTTAGTTTGTAATGTTTCCATGCTCTCCGGACAGCTACCTGTTTCCTTTAATTTAAGTATGGTATGAAAATCGGCTTGTCAAGACTTAATGTAACTTTCTTAAAGTTGGGATGCTGTGTAAAATGTAAATAAAAACAATGCAGTCATTTGCAAACAAACTGTGTTTACCACTAAAGGTTTTACAAAGTGTTCCTGAGCTCATGAATTAATCTTCCTTATACAATCATGTGTTCACAAAGTGGTGAACCTCCCTCCATCCTTGCTCGTGAACAACTGAGCCTTTCCAGGATGTCCCTTTCATACCCAATGAACCAATGAATGAGATTGATGAGATAAAACATTAAACATATTGTCTTTGCACTGTTTTCAATTGAGTATATGGTGAGCAAATGGTCACTTTTTGTCTTATTTGTTTTCCACAGCGGCCCAGCTGTTTTGGAATCAGTGTTGTACGACTATGTAGCAGCTATTGATGGTTTCTAACAGGTGCACCAACCTGCCAAACCTTTCAAAAAACCCAGAATTTGAACCGTATTATCTGAGCAACAGTTTGACAAAAATGATTGAAGGCATAGTTTCTTAAGCTCAAGAAACTTTGCGTGTTGTTCCTCACACAACTAAAACCCAACAAATGAATCAGAGCCAGTATCAACTACGCCTAATTAATAGAAAATAAGCAAAAACATGCAAAAACACAAATGGTATGGCCCTTTAACCTTCATGACTGGCTCCAAGTAGTTTAGATGAGTTCTGACAGCAGATAGGGTCAGTAAAACCGGTCAAGAAAAAAAACAGATGAATCGATAAGCGAATGACTGCATGATGCATAAATAAATGGTCTGAATGTGTATGCTGACAATGATCAAATGTAGAGTCTTTGTGACATTAATGCAGAGCAGCGTGCTCCATGTGTGATTACTGTAGGTTAGTTTAAAGGGAACAGGAGAGCCTCAGAAAGCAGAACACCTTTCACCTTTCTCAGCTGGGCTCTTTTTGGTCACAGCGAACTTAGACTTGAGAGAATGGTCTGCTATCAGCTGATTGATTTCATTTTGCCTATAAGAAGACAATCTTTGACTTATCCAAGCGACTTTGGACTCTTCCTCAGAGCCCCGTAAGCACCGTTTGCAGGCCCCGCCTATGAGGTACAAAACCTCAGCCAGGTTAAGCAGCACACACACCCCAGACACTGCCAGCATGAACACAGTGAAAATGGTCTTTTCTGTCGGTCTGGACACGAAACAGTCCACCGTGTTCGGGCATGGGTACGAGTCACACTTCACCAAACGCACCATCTTAAAGTCAGGATAGATCAAGTAGAAGATGTAAAGAAAAGCCACCTCGAAGATGATTCTGAAGATGATACTGATCATGTAAGTCCACCACAGAGCTCCGGTGATCTGAAACTTCTGGTTCTTGATATGTTCCAGCTCCTTGGGGCTGCCGCGTCCGGCCCGCTTCATGATCTTCTTGTCGATGTGGCGTCGGTGGGCCACATGCATGGCCACCAGCAGGGCGGGGGTGGAGACCAGGATGAGCTGGAGCGCCCACAGGCGGATGTGCGAGATGGGGAAGAACTGGTCGTAGCAGACGCTGTTGCAGCCGGGCTGCTGGGTGTTGCAGATGAAGCCGGACTTCTCATCTCCCCAAACACTCTCAGCGGCAACCACCAAGACCAGGATACGGAAGATGAAGATGACGGACAGCCAGACGCGTCCAATGCCAGTTGAGTGTCTGTTTACGCCGCTGATCACGGCATAAAAGGTGCCCCAATTCATTTTCGACTCCAGGTCTGCAAAAAGCAATTACATGTTCAGTCAAGCTTACATGGGAACATGCTAAGCTACATTTCTAGCTTGATGTCAACTGTTTTAACTAAACGTTTAATGTGTAACAATACAAAGCTAAGGTGTCAAAATGCCTCTCAAACAGTAGAATAACCAAATTTCTTAAAACATGCAGCATTTAGCCCTTTGTACTGAACAAAACTCACATTATTAGCAATGAATTTTCAGTTTAAGTAGCTTATAGTTATTGCTGTCGTCCACAGTTCAGTAATTTAGTAAAAGTCTATCTGTTGTAACAGTAGTTTTTAGAGGTTTACCAGGCTCAGCCAGCGGTGCAAGCGGCGTAAGCAGCGCCGGGTCCAAAGATGACCATCTTGATGTGTGGCCTGAGCATCAAGCTGGATTTGGCAGAGCAAGGAACAACAGAAAAGAATTGCCAAGTCGCCCGTTGGCCGTATAAAAGCTGGGGTGATGGCCTACCACCGCGCACCGTCACAAGACGCAACAGGACGAAGCCAATTGCGAAACATTTACCGAGCCACGTGATTGGCTCGCCCTGTATTAATAGCGTACTCCCAAACTGACCTACAGCCCAGTTGCTGACAGACTGACAGACTGCCAGTACATTTCTCCAAGGAACCAGCAAGACATCCATCTCATTATGAGATTTTTTTAAGACGACTGAGAGACCTCTATTGTTCATAACAAAGACTGCAGACTTGAGCAGATTGGCCAAATAAAACTTCTAAAACTAACACTCACGCTCTTTAAAAGCTGATTTATTCAGATATCACAGCTATGAAGGGTAATGACTATTTAAACATCATCACGCAGCATTTGTCGAGTCTGACAAGGGGGCATGTCAGCCATCAGTCCCATAAAATCTGACCTCATACAACACTGGATGTTAGTAGAAGAGAGAATCAAATGACAGAACATGTTTTTTTTTTTTACCTTCAGCTGTGGTGGTACACAAAAATGTGTACAAAGCAGGAAGAAATGAAATAAAATATTGTGTTTTTTAGCGAGCCAAAGGGCTGGATTGAGAACACCATGCGTTTGGAAAATGCTAATCATTCCTCCGCCACTAGCCACTGCCCTGCACCGTAGCAGTCATATGCTCTTATATAAACTATTTACATACAATGGCAGCCTTTATTGGGCTGCAACAAGACTCTTTAGAATTCAGATCAAACGCCTCGATTTCCGCCTACCCCGGGCAAAAGAAGGAATCTGTGTGGACACAAAAGGCCTCAGCCTGCCACATTATTTATTGTGCTTGGCAGGGCAGGGAAGTGAAGGAAGCTTTTGACCTGAGCCACTGTCATTGAGAGCACAGTCACAGTCTCTAGGTCTGCAGATTCATCCAGAAAACACTTGAGCTGCTCTAAAGTCGCGGAAAATGAAAGTCAGTTTTAACTTTATACACAAGATTTAATGAAGACCAGTCCTCTCATTTGTTCATGCTGATTTCTGTAACACAACAATGTCACAAACTAATACTGTAAATGAGGCAAATACATCGCAGTCACGAACATGAGACTGAATTACTGCTTTGTGCCAGCTGCTGTTCTTATTGATGTTTTTACTGATTATCTACAAGTCTACTTTTGTATAAAATTTGCTTCCATTGTTTTAATAACACGCTTGTGAGTGCATGACATATTTATAACTTTTGGACACATGCACACAATTCTCGACACTTGAAGCTTGTGTATCAACAAGGCTCCAGACTTCTGAGCTCTAAGCACAACGCCTTTGTCCTCACTCAAAAGAGAAAATCGCATTTTTGCGAAAGTCAAAGCACAAGTGGCATCATTTGGCACCTGGAAAACACTGGCCTTCAAAATGCCACACCCTAATTACCAGTTAGTCTCACTCACGTCTCACCTGTTCAAATTCCACAGGCAAAACACTCCAATCACATGTCAGAGCATAAATTCAGGTGACCTCAGGTGACCTCTACTGCAGCACGGAGAACAGAGAGGAAGAGTGAGGAAGAGGAATCTGGAAGCTAACTGGACAGATGTGCAGTGCATCCTATTCTGACAGTGATGTGATCGTATCAATGCAGTATCTTATGATATATCCACAATACTGTATTACAATAGGGCAAGTTTTTATACTTTATATAGTAAGACGTAAACTATCAAACAATAAGGGATAAAACTCAATCCACATGCTTATCACATCCTTCTAATTCCTTTTATTGTTCCTGACTGATATTTCAGTTTGTTCTGGTCACACTCCTCCCTGTAACAGTAGAAACAATAATTTACAGTAACAACAAACTGAATGCAAGTGCAAACACAATGTGGTCATTTGTCATGCACTATCAGATGACCTACAGCGGTTCACTGTGGCATAAGCATCTCTGCGTCGCTTACGACAGATGTAGTGGGAGGGTTTGAGTGGTCTGGTAATTCTTTGAATGAACTAAACCTCATTTATATTCTCTCTATACAAGATACACGACAATACAGAGACACGGGCATAAAGCTGGAAATAATGCTGTTTTATTACAAAAGCAGAGATTTATGTACAGTACATTCAAAATACCAGAGCTGCCGCTGTACAATGCAGGCAACGCCATAATATGACTGCACTGGCTGGAATAACCAGGACTTGAGACACAAATAAAGAGAATGAAGACACACAAAGCTATGTCTGTGAAATAAGTTCCAAAGAAAACAGCATCCTCCACCATTATGTATTCCCCATGCAACACACACACACACACACACACACACACACACACACACACACACACACACACACACACACACACACACACACACACACACACACACACACACACACACACACACACACACACACACACACATATATAAGGAGTAAGACAATATTCTTTTGTTTCCCTGCTTTACAGACAATAGTCACAGTTTGGAGTCTAAAAGAGGAATTTATGTTTAAAAAAAGAAATGTCTTCAGTTCCAGTTATGTTACAGAGAACATGAGCTTTATGCTCACGTTCAAACACAGCTTTGACTGTATGAAACATAAAAACACACAACTGATTTATTCAACATGTACTAATCTGGTCAGTGCTTCAGTCTGAATGCAAAACTTTGCTTTGTAGTTCCTTTTTTTTTTTTTCCTAAATTTAAATATCCTCACTTTTTCTTTGCACTGCAAAGTGCAGATGACAGCAGTTTGTCAGTGTGACCTTTACTTTCAGTCTACTGCATATTCACGTATACAAAGATGGTCTGTCAAAACTGGATAATTTATGCCTCACTTAAGAATCATTAAATGTCTCAGGGTTGTCAAATTGGCTGGGTGTCAGGCAAGCACCAACAAAACCACACACATTTCCTGCTTTCTGAACTACTTCCCACTTTTAACATAGCACGAGATGAGGTATTTCTCCCACTCTGAGTGCTGTTTTCTCATTTGAACTTGAACACTTCCTAAAAAGCAAAACACAACAGTTTGAGTGAAAATGAGAGCGGTGGCAGCCACGAACGTTTTGAATGAACATGAGTGCTGCCCCGGTCAGACACAGGCTACACTGCCATCTACTGTAGATGCACAGTTCGGGGTAAACAATTTCCAAACTGCAACTCGACTTACCTCTTTTCATGTGTCCCACATCCCTCAGTTTTCCATGTTTCGCATGTCCGTTCTGGGTCAGCCTCAAAGACAGTGATGCACCTCTCCTGAAATGAAGATAATACCATTTTACTGTTGAAATATTGGGCAGCTACTGGTCTTAAAACTCAACAGTTATTCCTTTCATTTCCTTTCAGTTCATCACAGTTGTTACACACAACATGCAGAGTTGAGGGGGGAACTGCACACGCCATGCATTTTTGTGAAATTCATTCTTTTTGACCCATCTATGGTCAGTCCTTCCTCCACGGCAGACCAGGAGCGGTGGGCTGCCAGTCGACCGGCGCCTGGGGACCCAGCTCTCATTTGTCACCATTGGTCAGGTGGTGATCTTCTTGCATGTTTTTAGTGGGGGTATTTTTTATGGAGGATACCCCAGGTGAACACGGGGAGAACATGCAAACTCCACATAGAAAGGCCCTTATTTTTCATCGAGCAAAGGCATGGTGGAGGACACGCCCCAGTGGGATTCGAACCGGGGACCTTCTAGCTGTGAGGCGACAGTGTTACCACCTGATGAGATAGAGTGAAGCAATCTGCCTTTACCAAAGACTCTCAGCTCCTATTTGGATACTGCACTTGGCTGTATTGTGATTTCAATAATATTCTGATTATTGTTCAGGCTACTTACTATAGGGCCAACATAAGCATATAGAGGGGGGTGTAGGGGACACGTCCCCCCAACACTTTGAAAACACATTTGTTCACCCCTATAAAAACATAAAAGCACAAAAGCAGGACTTTTTTTTTGACAAACTGCTAGAATATGACTCAGACACAATAATGCCTCCAAAAAAGTAAATGGTGGTAGTATGCAACCTCAAATGCCATGGCTGCAATCTGCCATAAGACAGAAAGAGGAAGAAGAAACTATGCATGGTTAATAAGCACAGAGGAGCCAGAAGGGAAAAGGACGAGGAGGTCCAATATTTGATTTCTTAAGTTTCACATCATCTTTCAGCACAATGGTTTTAGCTAATGGCTCACAGTGTTGGACAATCTCACACTGTTCACATAAAGTACTGATCCTCTCCAAAAGCACAAGAATAAAACTGGATTTCTCAAAATGGGACCTGGAGGAGTAATCCTTCATGTTAAACATATGATCTAGATTCATTGTTTAGAGGCAGTAAAATGGTCTCACTCTCTAACGATCTTATGATGTGTTTTTGTCTTGTTTTCAGTCAGCTTCAGTAGCATAGATGAGATGTATATGATTTGTAAAAATCATTCCATAACACACATGTGGGATACGTTTTGAGTGTGCAGAAAGTTTTGAACATGAGCAGACAACTTGTTTAAACATACATGAGGTATTAAAGCCCAAGAGTTTATAAATCAATTACGATGAATTCATTTATCGTTGACATGAAGGAGTGATACAGTACGGGCACATTTAAACAGATTACTTCCCAAACAAAAAACACAAAAAAGGACAGAAAAATCATGTCTACGTGTGTGCCGATTCAGCTGGGGTGACATTAAATGTGAAAAGTTGATTTACAGGAGAATAAATATATGAATTAATAAAGAAAACCTGTGAGTCTTACTGCATTATATTTCAAACTGTTACCTGGAGCCTGAATTTTGCATTTTCCTTTACATAGACTACGATCTTTCCACCACATACTGATGCAGAAAAGGCATAAACTGGTACTTCAAAATCCCCCCCCCGCTTAATATGTGCCCCCCAAGTGTAGAAATGACACCTACACCCTTGAATGTACTGCACCTTAATTCAACATACATCTTGTGCACAATGTTAGCTGGAAGAATCAAAGGATACTTATTGGCAGAAACAACATGTGCCAATAAATCAAAGTGATTTCTTGTGCTTTTTATCTGTTCATTCTAAATTTACAATTCACTTGTGTTTCATTCTTAAGTACCTCATAGCACTGAGTTTCCCCTTTTCCAAGAACAGCTCGACTGTAACTTTAGGCCCCTGTGGGAAAAGTCTGGCATAGAGCGTCCTGTTGTGCACCATTGCTTGGAACCAGCCCACTGCCTCCTCTGACCACTCACTCCCATTCACAGGCGTCACCTTGCGGGGGAGAGGAAACAGACAAGAAAGACCATGAACTGAGATAATTCATTTCCTTTATCACTGAGCAATAGATAAGACTGTGACTAATCATGTGGACAAACGCCAGTACTGTAACTGAGTCTACACTCTCACAGCACAGCACAGCACATTAACCATTTCCATGTATGCAAATCCTGAGAGGGATAATCTGCACGCCTGTTGCTGAACATCCTATCGTGTTCATCAGTGAGAGCTTTGTGAGGTGAAATTATGAAGCCAACATTAACAGCAGGGAATTACTCACATTCGCCAGTGAGACCTGTACAGCCTGAAGGGGCAGGGCGGCCATTTCTGGGGTCAACTCCTTAATGTTCCACAGTGACAGACAGGCAGTGTCGCCGTGGTCCAGCCTCTTCACCTCCACCTGGATCGATGTTTTACTCCCTGCACCATCAGCGGTATTCTTTTCTGAAATACAAAAGACAGAGAGCATGGCAGGCTAAGATTTTAAAAAATGTAAAAAAAAAAAAAAAAAATCCAGTGGAGAATTCCCAAGTGGCTAAAGGCAAGCAAAGTGACACTGCTACCATCTAGAGGTATGCATTTGTAAATCCATCCCAATAGACAAAACTGAACCCACCTCCAGTGACTCCACATATCTTCGTCACCTGAGCCCTGCACCATTGTTCTTGCTTGGGGAACCAACCCATTACTTTGGTTCCAATGTCTGGAATGCAGTTCTGCTCAGCATATGAACTACTGGCTTTCCAGCTGCTGCAAATGAGAAAAAAAAATAATGACAACCAGACACATGTGGATTATTAAAAAAAAAGGGGGGGGGGGTCTACAAAGAAAGTTGTATTGAACAAAAAGGATAAGTGGCTCTTTTAGTTCTGTTAACGTGATCAGGGAATCAGTGAGGGTTAAGAAAAGTTGAGAAAAAGCAGAACAGAGATTAGAGTCCATGCTGAACGACTTACTCTGTGACAAGGGCCTGCAGCTTCGCGATGGAGTCTGCGTGTCGGATGTAGAAGTTGTCTGGACTGACAACATGAGACACAACGACTTCAGTCTCTTCATACCTCCGGATCTGGAACTCAGGAATGGTGATACCGTTGATAGTGGACGTTTTTGCACCAGCAGAATAACCATCACGTTCAGGTTCTGTGCACCGCGGAGCTGTGGGTTCCCACTGGAAGTTTACTCTCGAGTTCTCCACCTGAGCCGTTACATTTTGGCAGTCTGTATTTTGCAAGGGGCTGGCTTCAGAGTCCCTGTGTCCCACCTCAGTGACGATGTCTGCAATATCCCACAATTCAGTCTTTGTTGCAATCACACAAGTGTAGGTCAGAGAGCCACTTGATTCCACTCTTTTCACTCTGAAGACTTGGTTTTCAGAGTCTGCACTCAGAGTTTTTGGCACCTCTGCAGTAATCACACCATCTGTCACAACCTGTCCGAATTGGCAGCTTTGTGTTTTGAAAGCAGGCGACATCGACTCAGGCGAACTGGAAGTGTACATACTTTTACTCCACTCCATGACAGTGACCTCTAGTGCACCCACGTGTTTAGCTTTTGCTCTGAGGAAGTGAAGCAGCTGAGCGGATGTTTGCTTTTGGTGCTGCACCTGGACATCATCCTCACATCCCCAGTTAGATAGTGGTGTTATTTTCATTGGTTTAGGGTTACTGATCTCTGGGAATATAGCCTGTGAGGGAGGTAGGAGCAGTGGTGGCCTCTCTGTGCTAATCTTGGGACTTTGAATAATGTCAGGTAGAAGATTCACAGCATCCGGTGAGCGTTTCTCTTCAAAAACAGTAACATGTACTTTTTCCTCTGCCTTTAAGTCAGACAATGAGCTTGTGGTCGCAAGGACGTTGTTGTAGCTTGATGTGATGCTGCATATCACGTCATCCTGCTGAACTGCTGCAGGCTGAGAGATGAGCAAATGTTTCAACTGTTGAAGGGACTGTGTGGCTCCAAGCACCTGAACTGCTTTCTTTATGGCGGGTGACATGAGCGAGTTCTGCAACATAGGCCCAAACTTGAGAACATCTGTCATCAGGATCCCTTTGTCTGTGAGTGGCTGAAGTTGGTTTGTTCTCACTCTATTTTTGACACAAATGAGTGGCTCTGTAAAGACGAGAAAAGCAGAGAGAGAAAGTGAGGAAAATCCTTTCCTAAATCACACACCGAACACCTGTGCTGGTGGTAGACAAGGCATTTATATTATAGTCAAGATATTTGGTGCATTTGTCTTACATGTGGATGTCTGCAATGTCGCATTAGTAGCTAAAAACCATATGATTAATTCTTGACTTACCGCCCGCGAGGTCCTTTAACAAAGCCGAGAGCTTGTCAACAGCTTGACATTTCGAATCCAAAGCCTTTGCAAGATCACTGAACACACTGGTGGGAAAAGATGAACTGAAGAAACCTTGAACGTCTTCATAGGCCTGAGGGAAAAGTGAAACAGGCCTAAGTGATGTTGAAAGACTGTAAAAATGAGTACTGTGCTTATTAGAAAATAACACCAATTTTGGTGATCAAGTTAATAATTCAACTGGAGTTTTGCCAATCATTCATTGGTTTAATGCTTCTAAGATGTGAAGATTTTCAGATTTTTATTATTATTTTTTTTTAATAACTGCACGTTGTTTTGGAGTGTTGGTTAGCCAAAAAAATAAATCAATCAGTTTCTGGGGCTGTGGGAAACTGCGATGACTATTTTTCACCATTTTCTGACATTTACACAATCAATCACCAAGTTGGAATATTATTAAGCGATGCTGAAAATCACATCAACATTGATTACAGCTCTACACAACTGTTTTATTAGCTAACATTTAGCCATCTCAGGCAAGCTAGCTAACTTAGCTAGCCCAACTATACATCTGGCCATGTGCCCTGAGTGCTTGATCGCTTGCTAAATTAATTTCCAGCTAATGTCAACCTGAGATGTAGAGATGTGTCGACGATAAACTGGCGTAATCATTACCTTAGTGGTGAAGCTGAGAAGTTCCTGTTCGAGTGTATTCCGGGCTTTTTCCAGCAAAAACAGCTTGTAAATTAACTGCACTTTCTGGGCGACGACGGAGGGGAGGGACCGGCGGGGAACAGGCAGCTGGTAAGGAGTCATGGTCGTCCGGGAGGGATTTCTGCCGGCGTTGCCGCTGCTGGAGCCCCTGCGGCTCGAGACTGAACGGTTGGTGGCTAACGTTAGCTAACTAGCAAGCCAACAAGCCAAGCGATACTGTTAGCTAATACCAGTTTTGGCGGCACTCCGTGTTCGCGGCTTTAGGTTTCTGGTCCTGAGGGGTTACCATAGCACAGTAAATATTCTCTTTCATCTTCTTCTTGTCCCCGCTGTCTCTTTCTTCCAGCCGCGGTCTTCGGAGACACGTGTCCTGCTCTCTCTTCTGCTGGTAGACAAGAAGAAGAAACGGAACGCCATGTTAGAAATGCTGTGTAGTCACCTGATTTGAAGGAGCACTGAGGTGAAACTTAAATATTAGTCGTGCGAGTCCTGCTCTTTCTGCGACTTATATGTTACCGGAGCCTTACGCTCCATACTTGGCCAATGTCACTAATCCTGATTCTGATTGATCTCTTGGCCCTTAGCTATGGAGTATCAGCCCGTACAGAGTACGAGTATACTAAAACTGATATATTACAGCCACTGTTAAATCAGATCCTGATGTGTTCTGTTCTGCGTCTCTTGTTTCAACTGAGGAGAAAATGCATACTATCAACATACTGTAAATAATATGATTTGGAGGATGTTTTTTTGCCTACTGTATGTTTGCAGAAGGATCGCAGTGCATTTGTTTAGAAAACTACAATTCTAGATCAGAATATTTCTAAATACAACCCCTATTCCAACAAAGTTGGATGATGTGTAAAACATAAAAAACAGGATGTAGCCATTTGCAAACAAACTGTGTTTACAGACAAGGGTGTCCTGAGTAGTAATATCCTTTATCCAATCATGAGCTCACAAAGTGGTGAACCTCCCTCCATCCACACTCAGAGCAACTGAGCCTTTCCAGGATGCCCCTTTCATACCCAATCATGATACTATCACCTGTTACCAATCAACCTGTTTACCTGTGGAATGTTCCAAACAGGTGTTTTTGGAGCATTCCACAACTTTCCCCAATCTTTTGTTGCTCCTGTCCCAACTTGCTTGGATAAGGAGACAGGAAGCAGATGTCACTGATGTAATATAACATCCTTATTAAGAAAGATTTCCACAGTGTCAGGTTTAATCTTTTACTTGTAAGACTGAGGTTTACTGGAAATAAAGTTAGCCTAGAGGGAGAGGCTGACAGTGATACAACTGTCTCCAACACTTTCTCTGCTAACAAACAAGCAGCTGCTAATGTCTGAATGCCAGCCACCATTAATCACCAAGCAGAAGAATGAATACAATTTGCTCGTTGCATTCCTATGGTTTTACACCTAATACTATCCACACAGTGTTCTTTTCTTTGACTGCTCTTTGCTTGAACTTGTCAAGCTGCTACTTGATCCAGTACCTAGATCTTGTGGGTGGGGCAGCATTTCCTACAGTTATATTGCTCAAGAGCCAGATTGATAGGCATCCTGGCTGCTTAGACACTAATGCTGGCATCACAGCCCTGGCTATAGCCAGTGGACAAAGTGGTAAGGGGCATGAGAATTGCAAAATGCCTCTTTGCCTCAGTTTAAAGGAGAAGGATGTGTCCATAAAAGGACAATGAGAGGATTGCTCAACAGGATATCCTCCTGAGCAGCAGCTTCTCCCCAGTTACTTGCTGAGATTGTACAACACTGATTCCAAAAAGGTTTGGACACTGTGCAAAACATAAATAAAACAAAAGAGGGATCATTTGTTAATCCTGTTTGACATATGCTCAGTTGAAAACAGGGCAAAGACAACATAATGTTCTACCTCATTAACTTTACAGATTTTTGTAAATATGTGCTGATTCTGACAGCACTTTTCAAACAAGTTGGGACAGGAGCAACAAAAGACTGGGAAAGATGTGGAATGCTCCAAAAACACCTGTTTGGATGTTGTGTTTTACACAGCGTCCCATCATTTTTGAATCAGGGTTTTATCTACACACTGTCAAGAAAGCTATTTTTATTTGGTATACTTATGTTTACACAGAAATTCGTACGAGGTCTCTTATTGGCCGTGTGTTGAATTGTTCAAGAGTTCAGTCCAGGTAAACAGGTTCATTGGTGACAGGTGATAGTATCATGATTGGGTATGAAAGGGGCATCCCAACTCTTTTGGAAGTGTGGGATAAAATTCAAAGTTTGTTCATGTGTTAGTTTAACCTCATGGTAATGATTATGTGCCTATCTTTTTAAATGTCCATCCATCCATCCATTTTCTATGCCGCTTATCCCTTTCGGGGTGGCGGGGGGGCCAGAGCCTATCTCGGCTGTCAGCGGGTGGGAGGCGGGGTACACCCTGGACCGGTCGCCAGCCGATCGCAGGGCACATACACACAACCATTCACACTCACACCTAGGGGCAATTTAGAGTCACCAATTAACCTAATGAGCATGTTTTTGGTCTGTGCAGGAAGCTGGAGTACCTGGAGAAACCCACGCATGCACGGGAAGAACATGCAAACTTCACACAGAAAGGCCCGACCCGGGAATCGAACCGCCGACCTTCTTGCTGTGAGGCACGCACACTACCTGCTATTGAGTGAGAATGCATATCACAATGAATGACAGTAGCTTTTCCAGTCAATATTTGCAGGTATAGAAATGAGAGGTTCATATTGTACAATGAAGAATACCAACATATGTGCTGTTGTGTTACTGATAAGTCTTTATTGATCCCACACTGGGGAAAGCCAGCAAGTATTAAAAAAATAAAATGGTGTCACAGAAGGGTCAAGATAAATAGTTTAACGGGAACAGAATAAAAAAATCAACTATGTATATGAACATATGTACAGATTATAAAAATACAAATTTCCATAAAAATACTATAGCCAATATTCTTCTGAGAAAAAACTACCAATGCCATATATGGCATTGGTAGTTTTGGTACTAATGGTACTTTCTCAAGTACAATTTCAACATATATGTTGAAATTGTACTTGAGAAATACTGTTGCATAAAATAAAGAATAATGTGAGTGTAAAACATTAATAAAAACAGGAACAAACAGTGTCCCTGAGGTCATGTAACAATCTCCTTTATACAATCATGTGTTCACAAAGTGGTGAACCTCATTCCATCCTCTGCTTGTCAATGACTGAGCCTTTCCAGGATGCCCCTTTCATACCCAACCATGATGCTATCACCTGTTACCAATCAACCTGTTTACCTGTGGAATGTTCCAAACAGGTGTTTTTGGAGCATTCCACCACTTTGCCAGTCTTTAGTTGCTCCTGACCCTACTTGTTTGATACATGTTACCACCACCATCAAATTCGGAATGAGCGTATATTCACAAAAATCAGTGAAGTTGATGAGGTCAAACATTAAATATATTGTCTTTGAACTGTTTGTATTTGAGCATATGTCAAAAAGGATTAACAAATTATCATATTCTGTTATTTATGTTTCCAATGCGTCCCAACATTTTTGGTAATCAGGGTTGTGTTTTTATTTGGTACACTTATGTTCACACAGAAACTCAGACAAGGTCTCTTATTAGCGTTGTGTTGAATTGTTCAAGAGTTCAGTCCATGTTCTGGGAATGTTGTGCAAGGCCTCACAGAAGACGTCATAAAAATTTGAGCCAAGGTTAAAGTTTTAGTCGCAAACAATTTCACAATGAAGGATGGGCAAAAATTCTCCGCCTGATTAGTGAATTTGGCATGCACTGTTACCAAACAGCCTGGGAATCGATAAAGCCAATTTCAGTTACATTTTGGCTGCGCAGGTCGCACAGCATGATGGATGTCCTACAAACCAGTACTGTGAAGGGGAGTTATCAGAAAAGGCCTGAATGGAGCATGAATGGAAATGAGGATAGACTGATGTGTTACATGATGAAGATTTTACTGCATTTTATTAATTAAAAGTCTGTTTTTGCAGTCTAAGCAGCCATTAAGCCCACTTCTGTTTATAGGAGAATGGGTCATGCACACTGAAACTCACAGGAATTATGCTTCAGTTACTGCACTTTACTCTCCAGTGTATTTGGTTGGCTTACTTAATGTAACCATATCTAAATATAGAACAATATACAGAATAATGAGGGTAAATTTCAGCTTTCACACTATAAATGATCTCTCTTTGCAGCACACATTCCTGATGAATATGATCAACACTGCTAATATTACAGTTACAAATAAAACTATAATGATCATTTGTCCAAAGTGAATTTCTTGTGCCTTTGGATGAAACAAACAGTACTCTGAGGTGTTTTTCAGATATCCTGTCACCACAATGTTTCTGTCCATTGCAAAGCATACAGTGTCGCTGATATCAGGCAGTTTTATCTTCAACTCATGCAGGACTGTCAGCCATTTACTGTCACAACAGTTGAAATAATTTCCACCGATGTACATTTGATTGAGGTGAGTAGACATGGCAAGGATCAAAGAATGGTTTAAAGACACAAAGAGATTATTTCGTATGTCGATTTCTCTCAGAGGAGAACAGCTCAGACTGCTGGGTAGCATATTTAGGTGGTTGTTAGATATGTTCAGCTGAGTCAACACTGGCATGCAGGGTAAAGATAGATCAGAGCTTGTCATGTTTATTTCACTGATAATCAAGGACTGAAGAGTCTTGAACACTCCCTCAAATGCACCTACTTGCATTACCATATGTGAATTTCCAGCAAGGTTCAAAGAAACCAAAGATGTCTTGTGAAATGTGTTGGCATGAAGCATCTCTATGTTGTTTTCTTTAAGATTTAGATGTTTAAGAGTCTTTAATTGCTCAAAGACAACACAAGACGTGTTGAGATTGACGTTCTGTGTTAATTGATGGCTTTGCAAATGCTCCGTAGAGGCACAGGGTTGCACAGAATTGCCTTGTAGGTTTAGCGTTTCTATTTGTGTGAGCGCATTGAGAAAAAATGGCGAAATATATACAAGCCCATTGCTTTGCAGGTCGAGGTATTTTAAGGAGGGAAAGAAAAGCTGCCGATGGTTTCCTGACTCATCTTTTCTGACATTCCAGATGATGTTTTGCAGACAGTTGTTACTGAAATTAAGAGTTTTTAAAGATGAAAGAAGGCTCAGAGTCTCCAGTGGGAAAGACCTGAAGTGGTTGTAGCTCAGGTCAATATAAATCAGTGGCATCAGCCTCCAGTTTGAGTGTAAGTTATTTTTTCTAACTGTTCTTTCCTTTATGATCTCATTATAAAGAGCGTTGGCTTCTGACACCATTGTAGCCTCTGAATTTAAGGTACCCACCATATTATTCTGTAAATGAAGATACTTCAGATTGTTCATTTTTGGAACAATTGGGAAATAAAGGAGTTTGTTGTGACTCAGATCAAGAATTTCAAGCCTGTACAACTGGTTGTCCTCATGTGTAACAAAGAACTCAACTGAATTCCTGCTGAGATTAAGAAATTTAACTTGATGTAATTTAAAATCACAGATATGCGCCAGGTTGTTTTTGGCCAAGTTTAGCATCTCTAACTGGCTCAGTGGTTCAAATGTCCCCTTTTCTATCACTGATACCTGATTGTCATCAATAGTAATGGACCTCAAACCTTTGCTTTCCTTGAACAAGTTGTGTGAAAGTCTTGTTAAAGCATTGCCAGTCATCTTTAGTTGATCAAGAGTAGCTTTGTTTCGAAGGTACTGTTCCACTGCATCATCACTCAAACCGTTCATTGATATGTCCAAAGTCCTCAGTCTACTGATGGATTGGAGGGCTTTGCTGTTGCTGCCAAGGTTGTTGTTCAGCGCATTTCTGGACAAATTCAACTCTTCAAGTCGAGCCAGGTTTTCAAAAGCCCCTTCGGAGATGAGATCCAGCTGGTTAGAGCTCAGGTCCAGCTGCTCCAAGTATGGCAAAGCAAGTGTGTGCAACTGTCTGATGAAGTTATTGGACAGGTCTAGTCTTCTAAGCCTTGCATCCAGGTCCAGAGGGACAGAATAGAGGTTCTGGTTGTTCCAGGACTGCTCCTTGAAATGAAAGGAGCATTAATCATAATCAAAGTGAACCATGGAAACCAGAGTCAAACAGTTTTAAGACCTCAAAAACATAAATGTCCAACGTCAAGAACAAAAGAATTGCAGCGATGTTACACTTTTCAGTTACTCATCGTGAGCCTACCTTTGGCTTGTGATACATCAGTCCAGTTACATGGAGGTCATGGCTGAGTGACCAGAGTAGTAGGAGATGAGAGAACATATGTCTGACCATTCTCCCTCTGCTGCTGCTTCTGCTGCGGCACCACTCCTGTTGCCAGAGCTCATGTACACACTCACACACACCCTCTTATAGCCATGCTTCATCCAAAAAAAAAAAAAAAAACGAGTCAGAAAACATCTGCGGATACCAGATAGGCATTGTGGACACTATATTTAGACAATAAAGGCTTGGCCGCTGATGTATCACTATTAAGAAAGCTTCTGATGAAGGACCCTTTAATTTGGATGAAAACAGATTTTTAGACAAAGATGGACATATTTCTGTGTTTAATATAAGAAATAATACATATTATCTTGAATTTTGTCATGACATATTAAAGTATTTACAGTGTTAAAGAGTTCATGTCACCTGGGAGAACACCTACAGAGTGATATAAATTTATGCCTTTGTTTGTTCCTGACATGGTCTCAGGAAAACGGAAACGATTCAAAAATAGGCGAGAGGAACAAATAAACAGACAGCGCGGAGGTGGAGCTGGAGGCAACCCCCAGTGAGGTATAAAGAGACATTCTAAAATTAAAATGGACTGATGAAAGGAGATGGGAGCACACATAAACAGTGCTGGGGGACAGGCCCAGGTGGACTACCTGAAAGATACATTTTAAAGCTGATGGATTTTAAAAATAGTTGTCAAAAAAGCTGACAGATGAGATGTGGCGTTCATTTAAAAAAGTTCAGTATGTATTTTCCTGAGATTCAGGTCCCGACAGCTTTCCTGCTGCTGTCACTCGGCCCTTTATCAGCATCCCCTCACACAGCTCACTGTCAGTTTCCTACTGTACATCCTGCAACATCGAGCTGCACGCTTATCATCTCCATTCTGTCTTGTTTCAGTTCAGCTGTATGACACCAAAAAAGGTTGAGTCTGCGTCCATACAGATGAGGGCTTGGGGCCTGTCTGGTATCACCAGTTCTAGCTCATCGTCCTGATGCAGCTGCACTATACCTGTGACAGGATACACAGAAGGAGATACAAGGTGGGTTACAAATTGTAGGACATAATGTCTCGCAATGCAGCTTCAGAGCTCCTTGGCATAGGTTAGACTCATTAAGTCTCTGGAGCTGTAACGGCGGGATGAATGATCTCACAAAAGACATTCCCTTGTTTGGTGTTGAGAAAAAATGTCGGAGACGCTGCAAAAGTTCAAGCAATAGTTACACATAATCTGCATGAATGCACTTTATTTCCCAGAGTTAGAGGATCGAGACCCCTCTCATGCCTGTTAGGTAAATGCGAAGCTACCACCAGCAGCCGGTTAGCTTAGCTTTGCACGAAGAGTGGAAAGAGAGGGAAACAACTCGTCTGGCTGTGTCCACTCCCATCTGATTTGTTTAATGTGTACAAAAACCAAAGTGTAAAAATGACACATTGTGGTTTCAGGGGGAAGGGGGTTATGACTATTTCTTGGCCAGAAACAGTCTGGAAACCTCAGAGTGACGATGAGACTCCAGAAAGTCACAACTCCCGACCAAGAAATAGTCTGGCCCACAACCACCCGTACAACCACAATGTGTTGTTTTTGTACAAATTAAACAAGAATGAAACAAACAAGGACTGTAAGCGCTGGTAGGCGAGTTTTGTTTACTTTGGACAGAGTCAGGATAGCTAGTCTGTACGCTATGCTAAGCTAAGCTAACCGCTGGCTGTAGCTCCATATCTACCATGCTGACAAAAGGGTGCTATCAATATTCTCATGTAACTCTCAACAAGGAAACGACTTTAGGAAAGGACTTCAGCACATATCTCTTAGTGTATTTCTAATGCATTTCTTGAAGCAGTCACACAGTAGTGCCTCACTGACCTGCAGTGTAGCACGTATTGTCAGGACTTTCATCATCAGACATCTCTTGCAGGCAATGCAAGAGCTGTGTTGATGCCCTTCCTGTTTTCATGGAACCCCATCTTCGAATGATATGACCCATAACTGTGCTTGGGCTCGTGAACAAAACCTGTGAATGAAGCAGAACATTAGCTGAATAGTCGGAACAAATCGGATGTAATATCAACTTAGTTATGCTTGAATTACAGTGACACAATACTTGTCCAAACACCAAGTAATAACCATCTTCTTGGACAACAATTCTGTTTTCCTTTTGTGAAATTGCATTTCCTTGCTGCACAGACACAGTCCAAGGGATCACTGTTATATTTCCTACGGGAGAAGGAAAGATATACTTATTCAAAATAATGGCATACAGTGTGATACCAAAGCCAAAGACTTGAATTAAGTTTTACCTCTTATATCTGGCTGTTTGTTAGTGTTAGCTGTTAACTGCAGGAATGATGTTGGACCTGGCAGGATGGACAAATCAACATAATGCTTTAATTCTATTAAGTTAGCACACTGTTTATGGTCTCACTACCAAATCAAACTGTAACTAATGGACACATTTTCAGTTCTCAGCTCCAACCCACCTCTGTGGCCGCCCTGTTCCCGTTTTACTCTCCTAGAAGACATCTTCAGAGAACTTTGAGCTTTTTGCAAAGTACTTGGCTTTATGTCCTGAGAGAAAACAAAGCATTAGGAGAAAATTTATTATTGCAGCACTATCTGAATACTCACTAATAGCATAAATCTCAGTAGTACATTGTCCAAGATGACTCCATCCTGCATAATCAGTGACATACCTCACTTGTTTTAGACATCTTGGCCGTTTTCCCATTGACTCCCTCAGAACGTGGCTGATTTAATTGTAGAATTATGTCCCCTTGGAGTTTGCGAAAATCATTCTCTAAAACACTGGCTCTGTGCACCAGGAAAAGGCTGAGACAAAACATAAATGCTGTGAGTGATAATAAGGCACTGTAAAGCATTGCGAGACGAGTGAGACAGACAAGATGTCCTCAAGTTACTCAAATGGGTGAGGTCACACATCAGCTAACCCCCGGAAACATAAATGTTCAGTTTCAAAATTAGTTCCTAAATGAGGAACTATCTTCTCTCTGCCTCTCAACATGGAACTCATTTAGATTGCATGAAGATTACAGCCAAATTTGCAGCGTATTGTGAAACTTGCAGTTAAACTAAAAGCCACATTTTAATAAAGACAAAGGCCTCAGTCAAAGAACATCGTTTGTTCTTGTCAGTACTCGTGCCAGCAGAGTCCGATCTGAAGGAGAAGTTTTAACCTTTTAAATCAATACCACCCGCTACACAAACACAAAAGACAGACAAATGGGTTTAGACAGAAAATGAAACATTTTAATCCATCAATCAACTCCATTTACAAAAGTATATCCCATTTTATATACAATATGTACATAGACGTATAAACAACTATCATTTTTCCACATGGATTCATTCACACGGTAACTAAACAATAGCACTGTAACAAAACATATCACTGATATTCTGCAGGGATGCTGTAGTGCAAATGTGCGCAAAATACATAGTGCTGTTGCTCTGTGAATACCTTATAACTCCAGTTTTAATAGATTTTTCTCAGCTTTATACTTGCTTTGAACACGTGTATGGTCTTTAAATCATTTTTATACCCCAGGGGCATATAGAGCTTTAAACTGCTTCTTTATAAGTGTTAATGTCATTAAATTAATTAAAAACTCTAAAAACTGCAAATACAACATTTTGAATAGCTGGTGTTTTTGGAGATACAAGATTATCATTCAACAGCACCTAAAAATATGTAAATATTAAGTATATGTCAGCGCAGTGTCCTTCCTTGATATAAAGAGAGAGATTCTGTCTGTGTTGACACAAAGTGGTGACTATAAATAGAACTTTTGTTTGATGAGGACGCTCGGCTCATCGGGGCTGATCTCTTTGCACAGGGAGAAGTACAACAGTCTATACTGTCCTTTTCAGTACAGGGCTGTGAAAGTGAACCAAAGTCGTCTGCGGGGGGGGGGGGGGGGGGGGCTCCCTCGAATGTAATGATCTGGAGGGTTTAAGTTTCCACTAAACAGGGGCAAGACTTGGGCTACAAGTTGCTTCCTACTGATTCGGCCGCTGTGAGCGACATCTAATTTCTGCAGAGGGCTGGTGGTGTGGTGCAGTTATCAGTTCTGTCCAGCAGATGGAGCCTCTCCAAGTCTGACACTTCCCAGGAAGGTGGTGTGGTTGGTCATACTGATGAGTGTGTCCTCATACACTATGCGTATGGAGATCCTCTGGCCGGCGCGGAGCAGGCTCACCCCAGCCGTGTAGCAGGTGTTGAACTTGCGCTGGCCCGTCTCGATGCTGCAGGTGCAGCGGAGGAACGGGTTAGAGTCCACCATCACCTCATAGCTGGCAATGTCGGTGAAGTTGAGGTAGTACACCTGGTGGAGAGGTAAAATTCACAAAAGACTAAGAGGGGTAGTCAAAACAAGTCCACATGATATTTAAGAGCTTATTTAAAGCTGAAACAGCTGGAATATCTGAGTGGCCAACAAGGTTCTGAGTTATAGGCGTTCACATTTAGCCACAGTGAGAGGCGAAAGAAATACGTCGTAAAATATAACTCAAACATTTATGGAGAAGCAAGGCAAGCAGGTTTTTAAGATTAACTACAGAAGTGCCAGTTCTTTTGACTTTGAACTGTAAATTATAAGAGTTACGTCAAGGACCGTACTCACTTCTACCTGACTATATATGAAGTAGACACCGTCCAGCAGCACCTCTAGCTCTCCAGAGCGAGAGTGCATTTTGAACACACGGTGATGGATGGACACCATCTTCCAGTTCCTAAGGATGCCTTCAGACAGATCTAAACATGTCACAACAAACAAACAAACAAACAAACAAACAAACAAACAAACAAGAGGCAAACAGTCAACATAAACAGCTATCAGCAGTGTTTAGCTACAACCAGAGCTCAGCACTGAAAATAAACCTGCTAATGATGCTTACACTCTTTTTACACCGACAAAGTGATGCAGAATAACCTGAATCAGCTAGCATGCAAGGCTTCTGCTCTTGACCTGATTTAACACGGATCTGATTTATAATAGAAGCCTATGACTGCATACTAATCCTATAATAGCTATGGGATTACTTCAGGGTTACTATAATCTTACAGTAAATATTAGAAGCAACCTTGCCCTCTAAACCATAAAATCTTAGGTTCTGTATGTGCTTGTGTTAACTTTCCGTAAGGTGACCAAATAAAGAAAGGGATAAAAAAAAAAAAAAAAAAGTCACAATCTCTTTTTTAAACATTTTTAATCAAGCGAATGTCGACAGTTTACAGTGCCTCTGTTTATTCTGGTGTAAGCCTGTGGCTTGGCAGGGATGTGTTCAGCAGAACAGTTGCAGACTCGGGTCTTTGTCAAAGGACACTGACAGGGATTAAGGCTGTTTATTGTTTTCTGTCAAGCACAGGGGTGCAACTACAAGTAAGAGTAGAGAGAAGACCCACCTTCTCTCACTTGGATGGTTGTCTCCTGCCCTTGCAAATGAACCACTGCAGGCTGGAAAACAAAATGATCTCTGGTGACTAATCTGAACACACAGTGAAATACGAGCACTGCCGTTTCATTTTCATTTCCATTTCTTTGTGGGACAACATTTAATTCCCGATAGGTGACATACTCTACCTGGAATTCCTTTGTTTTTGTCTTATCTGGAACTCCTGCAATAAGAGAGAGACGTGATAAAATAGCCTTCAACACGGTTGAGGAACAAAGAAGAGATGATGATTCAAACAAAACAAACAGCGGCATAGTTTCAAGATAGATCACTGCTATCCCACACTATGTTTGACATCCTGCATCAGAAACTCGCACTGTGAAGGCAATGAGTTCATCAATTTTGTCAACTTGAGCCCTCTTCTAGTGTGGGAACGGGTCCACAGGCAGGAAAATACTGTAATCTAAGAACAAATCTCTCAACTCGTGGGTGTTTCCAAGTCCTCTTGCCTGAGTCTTGGCTATCTCAGTGTATTATCGTGTCCTGTCTATTTTAAGTTTTATACCTGCTGGACCTTGAGTGCCCGGAGGTCCCTGTGGCCCGGGGGGTCCAGGAGGTCCTGCAGGCCCCACAGCATTGCTTCCTGGAATGCCGGGGATTCCAGGGATGCCCGGTGGCCCCTGTGGGCCCGGGGGACCAGGGGGGCCAGGGGGGCCAGGTACAGACCTTTTTTTCCCTGTAAGGAGAGAAAGCAAAATGGTTGGCAAACTGAATCTGAGCGTAATCTTTAAATCTGAGCTGAGGTTAATCTTTTGACAGTCAGTTTTATTTATGTAGCCTGAAATCACAAATTTGCCTCCAAGAGCTTTACAGTCTGTACAGCATCTGTACGGACTTTAACGGCAAGAGGGCAGGAATAACGTCCCTGATGGGTCAAATATGGAAAGCTTGTCATTCATGCCGAGCCAACACAGTTACTGGCTTTTGGAGGACATGTCAAGGATTCTTCCACAGAGTGGGCAGCAGGTAGCAGTCTGACCAGGATGAAAGACTGAAATGTAGGCTGAATTATGTATTACCTTTTTTCTTATCTTTCCTTTTACTGCCTTTTATTTCCCTCCCAGTCGATTCTGTAAGAAACAAAAACAGTGTGATTAAGCTTGAAATGGTCTCCTGAACAATTATCATCTCAGATAACACCTCGAGTATCCAGCTCATTCCGCGCAGGTATCGCGAACAGGCTAAAATAACAGATTCAGATGTTCGGCACTGAACACTGGAGTGGAGGTATGTCAGTCTGTGGTATCTTATAGTGTAGTAATTTGTAAGTGTGGTTTCACCTCCTCTGTATGAACAAGTGCCTTAAGCATTCACAGGCAGTGGAACTGGAGAAGATCATTAGAGAGATACTTTATCCTGCCAAAATCCTTTTCTTTGAATTAAGCCCAGATGGAGAATGCAGATGAAAGTGTGTCTACATGTGTGTGTGTGCACGCATGTGTTTGTGTGAGTGTGTCTCCCATTTACAACCATGTGCATGTGTCTGTGTGTGTGCGCGCACGCATGGATGTTGGTGGGGCATCTATGTCAGCGCTTGAAAGACAAAATGCACTTAGTGTACATCTGTGTGTGTGTGTGTGTGTCTGAGGGTGTGTGTGCTCTGTGTGCAGCTGAAGAATCCTTTTCAAAAAGCCGTCTCGCTGCTCTTGTGTTTACCATGTCATTACAACTACAAAGGCCATTTAACCTTAAAACCTCACAGTTTGAGTCCCCCTCAAACATATGGCCAGTGTTTCTCCTCTGGCTAAATGACTGGATGCATCCACATAGATTTCTCTTAACGAGCAGCCCTATCTGGAATCTGGTGCCCGTTAGGAGTGCCCAGAACGCACACATATGCACACACGTGCAAACACAGGACACACACACACACACACACACAGAAAAACACACATCTAAGGCTGAGATTACAAAAGCCTTTGTCTGTGCGCTGAGAGCAGAGGAGAGACCTGGGAATGATTAGTGTTTAGAGGCTCGGGACTTTACTGATTTATGTAGAAAGTCTCAAAGGTGAGTTTTTTCTTCTAATTTAAACACAATCACTAAACTTCCCCCCCCCAAGTATTCAGTGTCACGCCACAGACATTGGTATGCCTTGTGATCATGGTGCACTTGTTGCTCTCAGACATGAAACTTCAAAGGCTTCGCTTTTTTATTTGCATAGCTCACATTCTGAACAACAACTACAAAAGCCAATTCAGACATATTGTCCATATGGCTGTCTGTGGAGCTATCGATTACGATAAATCAATTTGCTGGAATTAATGAAAACCATCAAAGTCTCACATGATAACCGCTTTCAGACACGGCCACCTGGTTCCTGAAAATGACAGCGTGTCCTACAAAGGAGAACATTTTTTAATCTTATTTTCTGAAGGGTCAGACGTGACCGATCGCACAGCTGGACTCCAAAACGCAGATCTGCCTAGTTGACTGATACAAAAGATATTTCGGGGACCTGATATTATTTCGAGACGGGGAAAATCAACGCGGGCTTCGCTGTCTGTTTCAAATTGGTGAAACCCTCCCAAACTCCTTGTTGTCCTTGTTTGCTGTCCAAGTAATAATCAATCCCATTCCATTTAATCTCTTGCTCTATAAACTCGGCAACATTATGTGGTGGAGCTGCTTTGTTAAGTAAGCACAAAGCAGTAAAAAATCAATTCCCCAAAAAGTGAGAAGCCATTAACAAACTGTTTTCAAAATTTAAGAGCCTTAAGCCCACCAAAAGCCTGTTATTTACACTGTACCGAATCCCCTCCAAATAAACAAGAGCTGGGGAAACCATTGCTCAAAAGCCGACCAGGCTGTTGCCAAGCACGTATCCAGAAAATAGACTGATGCAGGTGCACTACAGAGCCATGGTTTGAGCGGTTTGTCTTGCAGTTAAATGTCCTGAATTTGGAGTTTGAGTCTGAAAAATACAGAAGGGGAGACCTGGGAGGCAATAAAGCTACGATGTCAGCACACATACAGTATTAAGAACAAAGGACAAGGCAGAAATAAATCATAGATCCAAAGAAAAAACAAAACAAAAAAAACAACATGCCTGTTTCTGGCTGCTTGCCGGGACTCCTTTTCGCTCGCTGAGTTATGCCCCTGTTATCCTCTGTGGCGTGGAAGTCGCTATTTCTGTGCAGTAACTTCTCCTGGTGGAAAACAAAAGGAAATATTAATGGGTGCTGGAAAATTCATATGGCAGAAAATTCAAGGGGACCACTGGCTCCACAGACAGAATATTACCAGCCAAGATCGCCTCATATTAATTCCGTGAAGCTAACAAAAGGGATGAGTGATACAAGGTTTTGAGAGCGAAACCCATGTTACAAGTGTCCTTTCTATTCTTGGGGTATAATGTTTGCACAAAGACAACTTGGGGCATTTGAAAAGATGTGAGACTCTGTCAGCCAGCACATTCATTTGTGGCCAAGTCATTGTCTGTCCCATTGGGGCTGTAACCTATCCTGTAACCCAAGTCACTTTTGTCTGCGTCTCTGCCGTTTGAGACAGTCACCTGGACATGGCTGCTCTAAAATTCACCTTTTTATACAAAAGGGGGACATGAATTGCGGTTAATCTGAGAGCAATACCCATTCATATGGCACCTGGTCCCAGCCCTATTCAGAGGTAGCACGAATAAGCTAAAAAAAATGGAGTCAAAGACAAGGATCTGATGAAGCTGCACTGAGCTCATCCCTAAAAACAGGAAACGCTATGCTACAGCGGTGTGGTGTTCCCATGGGTGAGCAAGTGGCGGGACAAACCGCATGCCTGTGTTCTTATGTGACTGGTTCTGGTCGGCCTACATTCACATGAACTCCGTAGGACGTGCTGACCTGAGTGTAACACGCTCAAGACGTGACCGGCTCTGACAACAATAATAACAACAAAAAAAGAAAAAGGGGTTTCGTGCTAAGGTTTAAAAATGCAGATTGTTCAAAGTCGCCTTCAGTTAGAACAGCCAGTTTGTGATCACATCTTTGGAGGGCTCCCAGAATCCGATAGACAAAGAAACTCTGGCACTGGAAACACAACAAGACCACCCAAAACCTCCTTTTCGTCGAGCCCCGAAATATACGAGATTGCTTTCGGTCACACTTTGGAGTGTCACCATAAATAATGGTAAGAGTGCAAGATAAAGGCTGTGAACGGCTGAGGACAGACGACCAGGCAACTTGCGCTTGTGCTGGACATCTGCTCGGAGTTTGGATAACTGACATCTCCGAAGCAGTGACACGTGCAGCACCTTAGCGTGGATCAAAAGATAATAAATAATGATGTATCATTTCTTCTCGCTGGAATGAATCAGACAAGCTTACTGACAGACACTTTGACCTCTTTCTCAACATGGGGCCTATCCCGGTTGGGCACAAGATGACATACTGCATGTCTCCATCTGTGACGCTCAAGTAAACACAGTTGTTTAACCCCCCCCCCAGGCGGCGGGAACTCTCCTTGTCCTGAAAGTAGCATGAACTCCCAGTGCCTCTTTGTGTGGTTTGCGAGCAGAGCCACTGAAAGACCATAAGAAGGCAGACAAGAAAAGTTATGTTTCGAATTTCTTCTATACCTCGTCTCAGATGTGGGAACCCCCTCCTGTGGTGAGGGATGAGCTGTATCATGTCAAACACCACCCGCCGGCTGTGTTGGGCAAGCTCAGAGTAGTTAAAGTCTACATCCCTGACCAGCTGCCAGCCATGTCTGACCTTATAAGCACGGGAATTCCAGCCTGATGGTGGAGTATGTGTTGGAATGGTTTATCGGCACACAGACCGCCAGATGTTCCCGCGAGCAGCGACGTTTGCTGTGCATTTGGTGCGCAGGTGTCTCCACATCTCCTCTCCAGCTGTTGGCATATAAGGGGCTTTTACCTCTCAAAGGATTCTGGGTGTATGTTCAGGCATATGGCATTACACTTTCCTCTGTTCTGACAGCCAAACATGATTCAACAGCCAATTTCTGGCCCGAGATTAAGCTCAAGCAGAACGACAAAAAACAAACAAGCAATCTGCTAGGCTACTACCAGATTGGTGCGGCTTGTGCTGTTGATGAAGGCAACAAAGTGATCGAGGGGGAAAAAAAAGTTATGCCACTATACGACTATGAGAAATGGTTTTGCGCCCTTGTTTGCTTCATTTCACTTCATTACAACATTTACGGCCTTTATACCCTTCAAAGGCACGCAGAGTTACAGTAAATCAGGATGACAACGTGTTGGTATGTATGCCAAGTGCCAACTATTGAGTAAACCATTCTTTTTCAGCACAAGGGAAAAAATGCTATTAATTAGAGGGCTTTCAAATCTTCAAAGCGTGGGGGGTGCTGTTGAGCGCAGAGGACGCGATTCCCCGTTGCTCCGTGAGGATATGACTAAAATTCAGTCACCCCAGGGATGTGTAATTTTGTGATCACAAGGCTTCTTTTTGCCCTATTAACACTTACTAATGCAACGGCTTGTATCTACCCATTTCTACACCTACACTACCGAAATTCCCCGACATTCGGAACTTTTCAGGCCGTTTATGAAAATAAAAAGCCACAATGTGAGTGTTTTTTGACCAATACGGTTTCCTGGCTCACATATTTACACAAAAACAGACATTCTGGCTGCAGTCGTGTCTCTAAATCTTCGACTCGCAGCGACAATTAGCCACTAAATTGCGGTTGAGAACGTGAGGGTTGAGGAGGTGAAACTGGGGGCTGGTGGCTGCGGGTGCCAGATGCAGACTGGGTGTCCATCACTGCTGTGCAGGCATTGCTGAATTAACAGCTGGCTTACCGCTGAGAACTGAGGGTTCATAATACGCCTGTGATTCACACTCATGGATAGAACTCTGACAGTGTGTTCTCTGCTCAAAATTCATACAGAAAGGAGTGTCCTGACCTCTGCCAAAATCAGACGCAGCTCTCTGGAAGGCCATGTGTTTTAAACCATAACTGGGATAATTTAATAATAGCATCCATAGATTATCATCTAAAAAAGCTGTGGGGCTCAACCTAAGGGAAATGTAGCCTGTCAGCAGCCAATCACACTTCAGATTGTTGCAACACTGCTGGCAAAGTGACTTCTAGCTGATTGCTGTGAATGCCTTGAGAATTTATTATTTTGGTAGATGTTTGTGACTCTGGACTTAATCTTTACTGGGCGTCAACGCCATCCGTCTGTCAAGACAATTCACTCTTCTATGGAAAAGCTTGCAGCCTCGTATCTCTGATGTTTCAACCTCCTTCGCCTTGTGCTTTTATGACCGTTGTGTCCGCGCTGATTATTCCCTGATATGTAGGCTATCTGTACATATGATACTGCTGCTTTAACTAATCACGCACGGGTCACAATTAAAGTAGATCTGGGTGACAGCCCACCCTGGAGTCCCCAGAGCTTGTATTCTGCTTAGCACTTTGTGTCCCATCAAACTGACTTTTTTAATAGCCGTTAACTAGACTCCAGATGTTTCAGCATCTGTTCTCTGTGAGACTTTGAAGGCATACATCAGAGGAGAAAATGATTTCATAAAACTGTTATAAGAAAAATGTTAGGCAAGAATAAAACACTATCTGAGCTAACACAATTAAATATTCCACGGACTGACTTTTACTGCGTTTAGCCTGCTGAGGTCAGGTGAACGAGGGTCAGGCTGACTGTGAGCGACACTTGCTCCTACTCAGTAAGGCCCTGCATTACGCTCGTGCTCCAGACCTCAGAGCCTCACACACCTGGGAGGGGCTTTTTACTGTTGGGAAATGTGCAGATCTGCTGGGCAGCTGGGATTTACTGCCTTGCTCAAGGGCATACCAACTGTGACTGTTGAAGGGAAGACTGTTTGTTCATTTCCCAGGCTCGGATCATAAATGACCACATCATCTGCTCTCATTAAGAAGCAACTAGATGGATCTGGAAAAAGTGTGAGATGTTAAGTGGTGTGTCATTTTTTTTTAGCGCATGCCAGAAATGTCTGTTTTTCCTGTTTGTCATTAATGGCGCATTTTTCTGTTGCAGTGAGTATTATTGCAAGGAAAACCTCTGAAGATCTATCAACCTTTGAAGTGTCAAAACAATATTGTTTTTACTGCTGTACTTAAATCTGGGGAGACATGTAAAATGTAATGTTATAGACATGCTGACAGATATATATATATATATATATATATATGTATGTATATATATATATATATATTTTGTATAACTGTGTTATATTGTTAAACCTCGCATCACCCCACAACCCCACCGGCAAGCGCTTCCTCGTCTGTTCACAAAGACATTATGAAAGCTGATCAGAGACTTGTAATGCTGAGGTTTAAAAAGCCCAGATCCTTATCTGGGAGTTATGGCCACAACCACTTTTTTCAGATCAGGTGTGTATTTATAAATTCTGCCAATTTTCAGCCCAAATTACTTGGCCTTAATAGGCCCACTTAAGTTTTATTTTTCCCTAGTGACAGGCTGTGGTGGCTGAAGGAGAACAAAAATGTGATCACACTTAAGAATGGATCAAAAAATAAATTCAATATTACTACATGAAAAATAACTTTGCTGCCAGAATAAACATGGGTCGCTGCTTTAATCAAACATAAGCTTTAACAATTACATTTTGAGGCCAACGCAAGAAAACAGCTCTGCTTCTATGCACGCACTGACTGTAGAGAAGATATTTACAACTTGAAACTCAAGTGAATGTCGTTTTTCCATTTTTCCCCCCAATTACCCTCCATGATATCATGATCTCAACTGAGCAAAAGTCCTCTTTCCATTCGGTTTGACTCGGCTAAACAAGAGAATTATGACAAAAAGTGTCTGGGTTTCCACTGTGTGCAGAGTTTACTGAGGTGGACCTAAGTTCACAACACTGATCAGCCCTGTTGAAAACTATCTAACACACTAAACGCAATCTAAATCTGGCGTGCAAAGCTGTTATTACGTGATGAGGAGCCGCAACTTTAAAAATACATCTCAACCACCACGTGGGCTGAGTCCACCTGACCAGAGCTTACACACTGACACAGTGGTGCTATTGGATGGCAATGCCTTGGCCCTTCGTGTCTTTCAGATGTAGGTCTATGTGGTATGTATGTTTGGCCCTATACATGATTGTTTCTGATTTTCTTTGTTTTCTACTATGTTATGTTACACTTGTCTGTATACCTGCACATCACATCAAATTTCACTGATGCTCCTGAAGTTCTTTTGATGATGACTTGTGTGAAAAATCCAATAAACAATTTTTAGCTCTACAAAAAAAGACTCTTCAAAGGAAATGCTTGAAAAGCTAACAAGTGCGGCCGCTGCGTCCAAATGCCACATGCTCCTGTTTCTCCAACTATGTAAACTGTGGGATGTGTAATCAGAGTTGTTTAATGCAGACATCTGGCAAGGACAGCATCACAGCGCTGTTAAATATTTACAGCTGGGCCACAGTCTTTCACCTCATGAAGCGTCACCATCTGGGTTGAATACCAGGCCCATCTCACTCAGCTCTAACCAGGGAAACCAAACTAAAATAAGCTTAGCAAAGGACTAAATGAATAGCCTGAGCTTCCCACTGGTGAAAGGAAAAAGTCACACATCAAACACCAATGCCAGCCATTGATCTCGATAATCTTTCCTACAGTGAAATAAATGCCTCCACCCTGAATAGCATGAATTCCTCCGGGTCACTATCAAGTGGACAGTCCGCACAGCTCCACGTCCGGCCAACGCCGTGCACAGAGGATCATTTTCTCTGAAAAAAGGTTGCACAACTGGTGACACATGAGCTAATTGAGCTAGCGATGCAATGTTAAGACCTACACTTGGTCCCTTTGTACTGATGAAATTAGGGAGTGCATGGAGGTGGTGGGGGTGTTGAGGGGTGTGGGGTGGAGGCTGTTGCCAAAGCCACAGACAACACAATGAACATTCAATCAGGCCGCTGCCAGAAAAGAAAACACATGTGAGACGAGACTGGCTCAGCTCCAAGTACCAACTGCCCCATCTAAGTCCTGATGAATTTACATCAGCCCTTGGGCTTTGCACCTGCTGGTGATCCAGTTAATTTTCCGTCCACCTGCTCCAGCACACTGACTGACCCCCGTCTCTGTGAATCCAGCTGGGCATGCTGCCTAAGTTTTGAGCAGCAACCTCTGTCTGTTTGAGGGGGGTCTCTGGAAACAAGACAAATTGAGTTAAATGTGGGTTGATTAAGGAAAAAAATAAAAAGCTACGTCTGAGGTAAAAGAGTTAATTTTCCTAAGCTGCCTCTTGTTTGTGCACCATACCTCTCTAACTTCCTTGAAATGCCTCCCAGGATGTGTTTACCTGAACAGGAGACTTTGGCCAGGTGACAGACTTAAAGCTTACACCTTTGTGCATCTTTCTCCAAGAGGCGGAATCACGCACACGGGAGCGCTAACTCAAAACATATTTGTCTGGAAACTGAGCTGGCAAAACTTCGTGACAGGCTACTGTAAAGTAAGTTGCCCAGAAACATGCCATAACAGAGCGCAGACACAAAACCTGACACCGTGATACGGGAACAGGAGGACTGAACGGAGGTGAATGAACACGAACAGCCTCCGTGTGAGGAATGAAAACAATGTCGCCTTGAATGAGCTGCTGCAGCTCTTCATTTAGCTTTTTTCTCTCTTCTTTTATTCACTTATTTTCTTGCTTGTTTTTACCTCATGACCCTCTCCTCCGCCGCGGCTGCTGCCGGAGTCCAGACGCGGGTGGCCGGTCGAGAGCACCGCCGCTGGGTCAGCCAGGTCACTCCCCGCAAGTGTCAACATGGAGTCCCGCTTCTGGTGGATAATTTCCCTTTTGACTTCGGAGCGCAGGTCCAAATAGCAGACGAGTGTGACAGCGTGCAGACACAGCGACAGCAGGAATAATCCCAGGAAGACGACACTGCCGCTCCGACTCCTGCACTTCTTGTTGCACGTGCAGGGAGCTGCTCTGGGCATCACTTTGTCCGGGAAATCCTCCGCGGGTGAACCATCGCATGCCATTATCGGACAGAGCGCGAGTCAGATGCTCTTTATCTCGGCATAATCGTCTCGTTTGTCTCGCGCGGGCCGCGGCTATTCATTAACGTGGAGTCTCATAGGTGCAGCTGCGGCAGGTCGGCGCAAACTTCTTCGAGTATCTGTAGTAACAATGGAGACCCGCCCACCTCTTCTGCGATTGGTCCAGGACAATTACGAACCCAGACAATCCGGGCCAGAGGTTGGCGGGCTGGATGCACCAGGTGCAGTAGCGGAGCGACACCTACAGGACAAAGCGAGCAGCTGCAACGCCTGTGAGGGAGCGCTAATGAGATGATGTGAGAACATTTCTCTCTTTATAGCTGTTTGTTGTTCACAGTGTCGTGTGATTATTGCTGAGCACTTCGAGGCAGGAAAACACCTTTCGTGACCTTCCTCAGTGATTTATTTTCTCTTACGTGAGTGTGAATGGGAAGGGGTGGTCACTGATGTAATGTATATTGTTTATGAGTGTGTTTTTCTTGTGTTTTAGGCTGTGGACAAGCTATTTTTCATTGGTGTACTTTGTTTGGCACTTTGTTTTGTAATGTGGGTGGCACATGGAGTGGTGGTCCTGTGTGAAGAATTGATTCAAAACCCTGGTAAATATTGCCCAGTGTTGTTATTGAAAAAGGACAAGCGGTTGATGATTTCATCATATCATCAAAGAGTGGAAAAGTATTGCAAATTATGCCCTTAAACAGACTACACATTACACAATTATATTTAATTACTTCTGGACCCTGTCAGACTGAACTGTATGATAGCAGGTCTGGAAGAGAGTCAATGTCACAGTGAGGTCAGCACCGCTCTGTGTACAACACCATCACATACTCTAAACACGTGTCACTCAGCTGGACTTTGGGAATAGTTTGACATTTATGTTACCAAAAAGCCAGCTGAGGACAATGCTTTAACGAGATTGAATGTGGCACTGCGGTTTCTACATTTTCGACATTCAAAGCAGACCCTACTTTTTGTTCTTTTCAGATGTAGACACTTTGATCTCTGAAGCAAGGAACCAGAGGTAGCCTGTGGATCAGTCCGTCCTTGAGCCGTGAGATGATGAAACCAGTGCACTGAGCGGGGCTGAAACTTGGGGCTTGATGGATCACCAGCTTAGATTAGTTTTCAGGCAAGTGCCACAAAACATCTGTCTTTATTTCTTTGGGACAAAACCTGACATTTGAGTGCACTTGACCTACAGAGAGGTACACTCTTTCACAATAAGAGCTTGCCCTGGCAGACACTGAGTAATTGCTGGGTTTCACTCGGTATTGTGGAGGAAAATAATGCAGAAGAATGTCTTTTTGAGATCAAAATATGGGTATTTCATCACCGTGAAATGTTTTCAGCATGAAGTTGATTACTCCAAGAAGGTGAGAACTCTTGAGAGTTGCCATATTTCTCGAGGTGGATTCCGCAGTGACTGCCACTGTATCACAGCCCATTTCTCCTCACGACAATCGCTTTCATTCCTCCAACAGCAAAAAAAGTGATTCTAGTCAGCTGCCACTGAAGGGCAGTATTGCCAAGCCATAAATCAATAACACTGCATGTCAGGGTCCTGATGAACTTGATCTTAAAACATAAAACAGCTTCACGCTGGGCGAGTAATGAAATTGAAATGCTCCGTATGTATATCTTTATATAGCTTCTCTATTGATCACACATGAAACATCCACCTTTCTTCCCTTCCGGGAAGTCATTTCTCCATTGTTTGAGTGTAAGATAGTGAAATCGAAGTGGAAAAGACATTCAAAGTAACCCTCACAGGGCCTGTGACTGAGGGCTAAGCCTAAGCATGTTTGCCACGCTTTTCATCCAAGCAGCAGGCACAATGACTCTGAGAAGCAGATAATTCAGGACTGGAATAGTTAGGCACATGCATCTCCTATGATTTCAACCCATTTTTAAATGAGGTTGAGGAGTTGCCTTAGGCTATTTATTCTGTCAATTTTTATTCAAAATAATTTGTTGTTTGTTTTTAATGGAAAGTGGAGGTCATATGGCCCAGAGCTCAAGGCCATTGTCTGAGTCACCTCTGTGCGTGCTGCCTGTGACAATTAAAACCGGTTTTGTCATGATTGGTTTTTTTTTTTTTTTGGCATCAAAAAGAGGAAGAATAATTCTTATAACATCCCCTGGGCATCAATGCAGCGTTCATAAATGGTGTGCCACTCTATCCTCTCTGAGCTTATAACAAGATTTAGAGGCTTTCCCTGCCAGATGATGGAGTTTTGCAGGAGGAATAGGCACCCTTATATTTTGCCATGGAGAGTTGAGCGGTGGGCTGAGGCTCATGACTTCAACACGCTGTTGGAAGATGAGGCTGGTCTCAACTGAAGAGGTGCTCTCTGTAAATTTCTCCTTTCTGTTACCCACTGATGAAAGAGCGAAAATGAAAATTGACTTTCAATCGCCATCAGAAGGAATCACATATGAGCTAAAGTGATTCATGGCTAATAGAATAATGCCGTTACATATTACAGTAAATTGTTTTAGACCTCTCCACTCCATACATTACCTTGTCGGGAGTCATTGTTTCTGAACATTGAATTGCGGAGGTGTAACCTTGGTTAATTAATATGCTATGGCATTTGATTTCCTACCTATAAATCTCCTGTAAATTGGACCACGTCTCCCATTTCCCTGAACAATGATTAATTCACTCTCATTGTGGGTGTCTGTCTTAAGAGTCCTTATCAAGATGCGAGAGCTCTCTCTCTCTCTCTGCCTTTCGTTTTGCACTGTGCGGCTTTTGTGTCCTGGCCTCGCTTTCTCTGCTTCCATATATTTGCTGACTGTTGTGCGAAACTCTTGGCTAAACTTAATAGACTTTTTTTGTCCGCACGGACTTGGTGCAGTTAAGTGGCCTTGTTAGCATGCAAACGATTTTTTTGTGTGTTTTCTCAAGACAGCCATGTTCAGGGGAGTCAGCGAACAATACCATTTTAGAGTTGCACTTGTTCATTTTGTCTTTTTGTTCTAGTATTATATGATTATTTTGGGGGCATGCAACAAAGAACCTCAGCCAGAAATTACCTTGAAAGATGTGATTATATGGCATGCATCTTAACCAGAAGGCATTCAATAACTGTCTGAGTAAAGTAATAATACTACAGTGCCAAAGACTCTCAATCACAAGCAAAAAAAAGAGTGCAAAGTAAAAATACTATTCATCATACAGTGTCAAATAATTCTAAACAGTATATAGCCTATAATAGCACATTACTGATTCAGTAACCTGTAAGCGACATGTTTTAGCTGCCTGAGGTGAAGCTAATTCTAATTTATTCATATACTGTTGGGTAGTTTCAGATATAACAATGCATTCTGAAAACCTGTTAAATAAATGTTGGGGAGTAAAAGTGCAGTATTTTGCTATAGAAACGATGAAGTAAAAGTTGCCAATGTAGTCACATCAAATAGAAATACTCAAGTACAAGTACCTCAAAATTGAACTGAAAGCAGTATTCATCTATTTCTTTGGCTGCTTCGCGCCAGGAGAAAGCAAATGTGTAGCAAATGTGTTGCATTTATTTAGAGTTCTACACCTGATGAATGTAAATCCAAACTTAATTTCCCTTTTTGCTCTTTTTTGTCGTTTTGGTCTCCACTGACTCCAGAGGGGAACATCTTGCCCTTTTTAGCTGTTCAGTACTCTGCTGTGTTCACCAACTAGCTGCTAACTTCGTCCGGGCTGGACAGGTGGTGTGCAGAGGGTTTCTAGACCTTTTTTTACTGAAAACAGTTAAAACAATGATCTTAACGAGAGTTGAGGGGAACTGCAGAGTCTGCCGATGATTCTCTGTCTGGTTTTCTTTCACATTTTGACCATTTTTAAATCTGAAACATAAATGTAGTTACATGAATCGCAAAGAAGAAGAGCTTCCTCTCTTGATTGGTAAAGACTGAGCATCTGAAGGTGGAAACTCAGTTATGTATCACTAGAAAGTACCAGTGCCAGTTTAAAGTGAAATTACACGCAGTAGGTTTAGCATTTGAACTTCCTTTTAGTACTTGAAGTTTGTGCTCACTTTCATAAAGTTCGAGTCCCTCAAAGCGTTTTTTTTTTTTTTTCTCCTGTGCCAACTTTTCACAGTTTGAGGCAGTTTATTAAACAGTGATGTTTTGCTGTAAAAGCTGCCTTGCCTCAAGCTCAGCAGTACTCCTCTGTGAGTAACCTTGTTGGTTACACTGCAGCACCATCAGGAGAGACATGATTCTGTAATTGTATTTATTAATGAAAAGCAGAGGACCTGAGAGACATACCGCACACTCTCATGTCACAGAGTGAAGAGCCGAGGAAACCTCAGAGGAATACCACCCTGCCATTGATCAGCTACATAATGGATATGAAAAGAATCCCAAGTAAGACATCACAGTTCACTTACTAATGCTGAAATAATGATTAAGCATTCATTCATTAGCATTGACATGTTTTTTAAAATGCATTATTCATGCTCAGCTAATATAGATATTAATTATAGCGCAAGTTTACAAGCTGGCCCAAAGAGTCAAAACACATATTAAATTAGCATTACACTTATTTATTAGTCATGAAATTAATTTTACTAAACTATAATAAACTGATGTATTGTTACAGTAGTTCAGAGTGAATATATCATTAACATTGTGTTAATCAGTATCTTTATATTCAGTGTCTCTCATCTCATAAAGATGGGTTCACTGAAAAAAGACTCATTTTGGAGTCTTTCGGGTTATTGTTTTTGTTTTATAGCTAAAAAGACAAAGGTGACTAGCTGGTGAACATAGTGCAGCATTTAGTAGCTAACCAGAGCTGTTTGCCTCAGGAGATCGTGGAGTCAAGAACAGAGCTAAAAGGAAAATGAATAATGTTCTTACCCTCATCTGCTGGCCGGAAAATGACTCTAAATGAATGCTAATGATGAATGCTAACAAGTTCACCACAACAACTTTATAAGATGATAATTTGAAAGTGTTGTGTTTGCACTTTGCTGTACTGCTCCCAAGTGGCTGGACAAAAAATGACAATTAACTTAGTTACCACTTGGGGGCAGCAGAAACAAGCTCTGTTCTTCTGCTGATATATTATCGATCATTGTGTTTGTAGGCTCCTGTCAAGTAAAAGATCAATATTCACGCTCTTTATAGCTCCGTTTTGGTCTCTACCTACGCCTGAGGGAAAATTCTGACTCTTTAGATGCTAAATTGCTAACTTTGCATGTGTGCTGTTTGGTGCTTTGCAGGTAGTGTGAGGTTATCGGAGCTTTGTCACTGCTCAAACCCTCTGCAGAGCTGAGGGAAAATGCAGAGGTAAGTCTGTGCGGGATTATCACTATGAGAGATTCTTTCACATTATGGAGATTTGATTCATGATTGATATATAAATATTTGATTAAAGCCACTTTGAATATTAATCAGCATATTGACCAGGTGAAGTACACTTAACGACTAAGAAGAGAAGGGAGGTGGTTAACAACAGAGAAATCACATAAATCTCCACATTACTGAAAACATTATCTATGGAGAGAGTTTCTCTGGTTCTCTCTATTGTGTTTAAATTCAGAAAACGACAGTGAAAAGGAGATGTCACCGGAAAGAATTCGTAAGATATGAATCAGAATACTTCGAGCCATTATCCCACTCAGACTTTTCATGAATGCTGCCAGCTCCATCATCACAGGAATGTTTACACGTTGCGTTTTTAGGCATCAAATTGCTCAGTAACCCAGAGCGGGTACGGTGATAGAGAGATAATTTAGACTATCTTCTTGCCGACACTTGTATATCTTGGATGTGCTATGAAGCGGAGTCCAATAAAGAGGTGAAATATGAGTGAGATGCATGTTTATATGAGCCTTTATATGTGCCAGGATGATGGTTTACAGCCTCTCCGGTCCCTGGATGTCTTCCATGCTGCTTGTTTCTGAGGCTCATGTGAAACTGCCACCTCCAAGAGCACAACCTCTGCCAACTTCAATAAACAGTCACTACCCATATCAAAACCTCTAAGCCAGCCCAACAGCATGATCAAGAGGAACACCTGAGGTGAACTCAGAGGTAATCTACCCTTCAGCCTCTCCCTCTGTGCCACTCTTTGTTTATTTCTCTCTCTCTTTTGTATTGCACCTGCTTGTATTTTCTCCTGGTTTGGAAGGGGAACCGAATCCTCGCCGATGTCATGTCATGATAATCTAACACTCTCATATGCCAGGGTTTTCCATTTCCTGCCCAGGACCCAGTGACCTTAGTCCATTTCATCTATTGCCAACGATGCACTTTGTCACACATCTTTTTTTTTTCTGTCTCCCTCAATCTCACTCTTATTCTCGACTTAGAGTCCCGCTTCCCAGCACAGCCATTGCCAGGAAGAAAAATACCCGTTTGCTGGGGTCAGTGTTCATATTTTTCTTCCTTATGGGGTGAATTCACCTGTACTCCACAAGATGAATGACTCAAGCAATCTCACTGGGAAATGGCTGTAGTTAAACAATACAAACCCCCCCTGTTCTCCAAACAGCTGAATGGACAGGCTAAAAAAAAATGTGAATGGAAGGTGTGAAAAGGCCAGCCACTGAAAGTAATTGCTGTTGTGTTCACTAGAGAGAAAGAAAACAACTTACAAAGAAGTCGTTTGCCGCACACCGTGAGAGCAACATATCAAACTGCACAGGCAGAGGTGGCATGAGTTCAATCACCTGAAATGAACTAATTCATTTTAAAGCATGAATTCTCTGCTATTTTGACTCCCCTTCTGACACACTCTTAGCACAAAGACCAATATTAATGGTGCTGCAACCCGTCACCGTCTCATATTGGTGGCTTTAAAAAAGCAGAGAGAGACAACTGTTTGAAGCGTGTGTACTCAGTACCCAGACATCATGCAATGTGGTGCCGGTAAAAGACACAGCGCACTGTCAGGTCTACAAAACGGACTCACCTGTGATGGTTTATACCAAAGGCTTCCAGAGGGACACGGCCGGGAAAACATCCAACACTGGTGGGTCCAGCATTTCCTAGTCAAAGCTCTTGAAGAGGGCCTGTGTTGCACTTCCAAGTTTTTTGTTTCTTGCTTTAGGTGGTGAAGATATCATGTGAGCCAATACCCATATAATAATTGTACATGTTCTCAATGAGTGATAAAATGAGATTTCCTATGCAGAAATCTCTCTGTCTAGAGGTTACAGTATATTGTAAACTGTTTTCCAGACTATGTTAAAATTCAGCAGCGGTTCTGAACCGCATTCACATAAAATAACTTTTTATTTTCTGTTTACAACTTAGCTCTTATTTTTATAGTGCTCAGTGTTATTGCTCTCGGTTATCATAACTTGATAGAGAAATATGAGGAAGTGATGACTCTGCTAGGCTATAGCTTTACAGCTGAGGGTGCAGGGCAATCACATAAGGGATGTGGCAAATTTTTAACAAATTTACTATTTAATTATGAAAATCTATGAACATTACACTTAAAACCACAATTGTTAACCTGCTGGTTGTGCCAGAAAAATCAAGTGATCATTTGTGTCAGAAGGGCTCATCTTCCGGGGACAATGAATGTCTGCACAAAAACCATCAGATAGCTGTTGATGTAGTTCAGTCTGGGCCAAGATGGTGGACTGACCACACCGCTAGAGTGAAGCGTGAAGTTACAATTCAAAAACCACTGGCCTCACAGCCGGATCCACCTGGCGTCTATATATATATACGGCTAAGAAACTCAAAATTGCAGCATCTGGGAAGAAATGTAGTGTCAAAGAGTCTGACGCTCAACAAACAGGCAGTGGATGGATGACTCAACATCAGTAACACATCCTGTGAAGAAGCAAGGTGCATGCTATCTGTATGACAACATGTGGTCAGCATGAGGTTAAGGGCCAAGAAATAAAGCTGGTAATGAAGACAGGTGAAATTAATCATCTTAGTCATCATTGTGAAGTCATCCCATTGGCTCCTTTCAGTGAAGTACCTCCTCTAAGAAAGGAACATCTCCAAAACAGAGGTGAGTTATGTTGCTGTGAAAGTGCAAAAAAGTCCTCTAATAACCTTTGACTTACAGGGTCCTTATTACAGGGTCCTCTCTGGCATTTTGTGAAGAGAGTTGTGTAACTGATCATCAGCCTCCGAGAGGCTGTTTCTCTCTCCAGCCTTCACATTGCTCAGGCGGTACATAAGAACAGGCCAGCTACAGCTCCCTCTGACTTTTGTAGCTGAAGTTCAAAATAGCATGCACAGAGCCACTTAGCGCTGTCGGGGGCTTTCTAACCCTAACGCTAACCCTCATCTGCTGTGTGGGAGACAGTCCCAGATGTTTCCCATAGAAAAGCTTAGTTAAGCGTCTGTGTGCTGCTCAGGTAGAGAAACAGATGCACAAACTAAACAGTTATTCTGTGTCCTTGTAGTATTTTGTCTTAACCACTTAACAATAAAGTAGTGCTTGGATAGTTTTCAGGTAAGTGATGTGCGCTTTCGAGTGTAGCACCTTATTCGCCTCATTCACGTCCCCCATTGGCCACAGGGGACAGTAATAAGGCCGTTCCACACTCTGAGGCCATGTTTACACTTAGGGAAAACGCATATGTTTTCATGCGGTTTGGCCTCTCGTTTACACGCAAACAGAGTTTTTTTCACAGAAAACGATCATTTTTAAAAGCTCCGGCCAAAGCGGAGATTTCTGAAAACGGCAGTTATTTGTTGGCGTGTAAACTGGGTTAAACAGCGTTTTAGGTTCTGAAACGTCACAACACGCAACTGAAAATACTTCACGTCATGTGAGCGACCCATGTTTACGCTTGCGCCCATAGGTTTGGCATATTTATGATTCGCTTGACGGCGTATTTATCCGGGTTCATGTAAACGACAACATTTTTGAAAACGATGTTGTGTGCACAATGTTTTGGAAACAGAGGGGCCAAAATACCCTGCTACGTGTAAACGTAGGGTAAAACAGCCACAGAAAATTGAGATTTTGCTTCACTGCAATTATGTTCAGACAGTGTGTTTGGCTTGACCAGACAAACTGCTTGAGAGCAGAGTACATTTGCTTCTCCTAGCTTTTCATTGGGAATCAAGGGGCTGAGGGCCACCATGACTTTTATACTGCAGCAGCACTTCCCTCTCATTCCCTGCATGTTTGAGACAGACTGGATTTTTTGAGCATAGGCTCTGGCCTCAGTTGTGTGTGGTTTAAAATTGCATATGTCTTGTTGAATTCACAATCCAGTAAAATTAGAAAAAGTAAACCTTTGTTTTGGATTTATTGAAGGGGCCATGACACATAAAGCCTGAGGTTCTCAATGATGTAGTTTTCAAACTATTAAGATTTAATGCTGCCAAGCCCCGAAAGCCTATTAGGGAATCACAATGACCATAATTCATTGGGCCTATATGGCACAGTGCATTTGTGCATCAGAGCGTCAGAGCTCCTCTGATTTGCAGCGTGTCTGTGGCAACACAGGCTGAAAGGAGAGTAAGTTTGAAATGTGGCCTCGGTGTTGAGGTGGAAGCACAGCAGTCAGACTGTTGCAGTGTCATTAGCTCATACAAGTGGGCTTTGGCAAATATGATGTCATGCAGTCGTTGCACTTTCTCCGCCCCCTTTTGTTTGATCAAGCAATGTTTGACTGACTTTTTTTCCCCTTGTTATATGCTCACATTCCTTAAGGGTTAGTTTTGATGTTAATCCATTCACATTAGATGGAGGAGGTAAAAGAAATGCTCACAAGCCATCACTAAATCCCCAAAAAGCGCCTTCCAAAACCTGACTATATAAAGTGGGTATTTTCACAGTACAATTTAATCTTGGCATCGTGAATTTGACTTCTTATTTTCCAGCCAGTATATTTAAAACAGTTGGGACACAGTGTAAAACATAAGTAATACAGAACGTGATAACTTGCTAATCCTAATCCTCAATTGAAAAAAAATCTATTTAAAATTTGACCTCATCAACTGTATTGATTTTTGTATGCTAATTCTGAATTTGATGGCAGCCACATGTTTCAAACAAGTTGATATAGGAGCAACTAAAGACGGGGAAAGTTGCTGAATGCTGCAAAAACACCTGTTTGGAACATTGCACAGGTAATCGGGTTGATTGGTAACAGGTGATAGCATCATGATTGGCTATGAAAGGGGCATCCTGGAAAGGCTCAGTTCTTCACAAGCAAGGATGGGGTGAGGTTCACTGCTTTGTGAACACTTGATTGTATGAGGGATATCAGTACATGGGCTCAAGAATAGTTTGGAAAACTGCTGTCAGTTCATTTGCAAATGTCTGCATTCTGTTTTTATTTACATTTTACACAGCTTCCCAACTTCTTTGCAATCAGGGTTGTATTTGTTGAAATGTAGAAAAGTGTTTCAAAGAGTGCAAGTTTCTGCTCCGAATATCTCAGTTTGACCTTGAAGAGTGCCTCAAACCCCCATCTGTCAGTTTGTGGTAAGACTTTTCTGCTGATGATCTCAGCTCCTTCACGCCCTCTATCTCCTTCCCTCCATCTCATTATCTCTCCAAATATCATAACTTATTCAGAAGCTCTTAAAAGGCAGACTATACCCTGACACAGCAATATCCACCAGGAGTCCGCCAGTTCATTAAAAAACCTCATCAAACATGCACAGCATAAACACACCGACACACACACACACACAAAGAAATACACACAGAAGCTAATTCAGCTTTCTGAGAAGTGCTGCCCTGTGGTGCTAACAAGTTTCTCTCATATATAGTGTCTTATCAGGGTGCAAGATGTTGACGTTGTCCCCTCTAAAAGGCCTTTGTCTCAGTAAAGTCAAATTTAATGTAGGGAGAGCGTGCTGTCTGCAACCTGTGAGCACCGTGTGCAGCTTTGGTCTGTCACAAGCAGAACTGCTGACCTGAAAACATTTATATTATGTCATCAGCTGTCACATACCCTGATAATTTTCCCTTCTGGTATCCAGCGCTCAAATTGCCCACACCTGGTTGCCATGTTGGTTGCATGTTTTTGATGAAAATCACTTGCCAAGAAGGAATGCTTTTCAATAGTCTCTCAGTAGAATAGCTTAGGGCTTTATTAGGGACCATACGCCTGTCTGACAACACACTCCTGATGTTGTGTTAAATCCCATATGCAGCTGTGTGTTATTCAGAGCCTCTTAAGGTATGTGTGCCTGTGTGTGTATGCTGTTGGGTAAACGGCCCTCTTCAGCTTTATTACCTGGCCATGAATCATGAGCCTTCATTACAGCCTGCTCATTGTGCTCTGAAGGTTAAGCAAACCAATTAGAGTTCCCCACACGCCGTTGGGGTTCTCGGCAACAACTGCATCCCCTCGTCTTGCATTTTAAATAGGCAGGCGAGGGCCGGGATTAAAGACAGAAAGGAAGTGAGAGCTAGGAATGAGGATGTTTAGGAGGCTGGGAAGGGTTCATGGTTGGCAGTATACAAGAGAGGAGACAGAAACTATGAGAGAGAGGAGGAAACAGACTATGAGAGAAAGAAAATGTGAGATGGAGAAAGAGAGAAAGAAGCCCTATTAAAAGAAATGACACCGTCATGGTTCACTGAGTGCCTGCACTGGGCGGCAGTAGCCCTGTGCTTAATGCTCTTTGGCTGTCAGCGCCACAGTCAGCAGCACTGCCTGGCTGCTCCCAGAGGGAAGCTGTGTTGGTCTATGCTCTCGATTAACTCTGCCGCTTATTAGAATAGATACTGGGAAAGGACTCAGCCAACCAAAGAGCAGATCCGATAGAGTGCAGACGTGGCACACTGTAATCATAATGTGAAGTGTAATTTTGAGAGTTCCTCTGCAAGACAGATCTGAGGTTTAGATACAGCCGCAGCGCCATCAGATTCTTTGATTGCACTGACGTTTGAACTCCTAGCGCATTGGTTTTGACTGATACGCAGAGGCCTTTTTAATTGTCATCACATTCATTTTCCTTGGATGAATGAGCAGTCAGACTTGCCTGTCAGGAGGATGTAAAAGCCTGTGTGCATCTGCATTGGGAAGAATCTGGCACCATGCGTTGAGACTGTGAAAGCACTCGTCTCTCTCTTATTCTAGTGAGCACCCTTGGGATGCAGGTACACTGAAAGAACTGTCAAAGGAAGTTTTGAGAAACAGCTGAAATTATGGCTTTCATCCACATGCAAAGTGGATAAAGGTGCCTGAAATTGGTTCTTTTCAGAGCGGTACAAAGAAAGGTCACTGCGCTGGCGAATTGTGACTAGGGGTAGTGGTTAATAGTATGTGGCTGTTTCTTTTTTTCCCCTTCTTGTCAAGGAGGATGCAAAATGTACATGACCACTGACCTTCTCCTCAGTTTGTAGGTATTTTAAATAAGCCAGAACTCTGCTTTTGTGCAAGTCTAGAAGAGGAGGCAGAGGGACTGAAGAGGGGAGAGAGAGAGCGATCTCATGCAGGAGATACATACATCTGAGGTGAAGGCTGGGAAAGGCTGACGCTGGCGCAGTAAGTTGCCATATTAGCATTTCAGAGAGAATAGTAGAGGAATCAGCTTGGAAACAAAAAGGCTGGATCAGCACTGACTGACAGAACCAAGGACTAATGTTCAGTGGGAAAAAAACTCCTCCTCTTCCTCCTCTTCCTCCCTCTGCTTTTCCTTCCAGCTCCACTCAGCCAGAACACCAGCTAAAGATGAATGACTGTCAGGCTTTCATTGTGTCTGGGCTCATTGTTGGTGCATAGACTTCATATTTCCACACATTCATCATTATTCTTATAAGAAAATAATGTGTTCTTGCTTTTTTGTGGCTGCAGTGGTTATGAAAAGGCCACAACTACAATTACTCCAGCATTGTTATTGAGTACAATTTGAGGTACTATGAGTATTTTTACCCACAAAACATATGCACATCTTTTAAAGCATGATGCATTCTTACAGATTAAGCAAACCGACATTGAATAAAATTGTCAACATTAGCTCCACTTCGAACAGCTACGACATTAAAAAGCTTCCTCCATGCTAAACGCTTCAGTAATAATAATCACTGAATACACCATCAAGAACGTCTTAGTTATTTTGCTATTGCTATTAACTGTAGGTGTTTACATCTCTGTACATTTTATACTTCATGTGTACATTTGCAGATGTATCACTGGCTGAACATGCTGTTCTGTTCTGCGGTGTGTGTAATGTGGCTCCAAGAGCTGCCCTGGCGGTGAGACAGTCCAGTCGTCCCCTCCTTCTGTCAGATTTCCTCGAAGCGGAGCCGGGCACAGGGGTCCCGGCTGCTGCCCTGTCAGCTTGACCTGCTTTAAAACGCCACCATCATCAGAGGAAAAGAGCCTTGAAATGCCTGTTAGTGCTGAGCCCCAGCTTCCCATTCACAACCCTCTGAAAGCCCCACTCACCACAACCTGATAACAGCTCCAGGTGTCTGGATGGCGTCCAAATAGCTGCCTATAGTCTTCACTCAGTTAGAAAGGCCCAGTCCTAGTGCCCATGTTGGCACCGTCTCCCCCCTCTACTCCCCCCCGCTCCTCTTTCATTTCATTCTCCTACTCCCTCTTTCATGCATGCACTCGTTTTCCCTACGCCTGTGCCTGAAATCTTTGTTAAAACCCCCTTTAAAGGACGATTCTGCGTTGACAAACTGAGTGCCTTGACAAAGTCACTCCAGCCTGTATAGTCTTCAGCTCAGTGCTTTCAGCGCCAGTTAAACTGTACTCTGAGATGGGAGTCATATTTACTGCAGTCAGCAAGTTTATTATGGCTTAGATTGCTTGGGTAGCTGCTGTTTCCATATGATTTTTTGTAATGTCACATCTCTTGGGATAGTTTGTATAAGGAAAGGTAAACCATTAAGTTTTTTTTTTTTTTTTTGCAATTTTATGGCCTTTGTGAATTATTCATGTGCTACAGTGTGGGTCATTCTGGGTAAATTACTTTGGGGCATCCCTGTTCTCATTTTGAACCCGCAGGATGTGTAAATTTCTCTTATGTTGAGCACAGCACTAAGTTTAGAGAGATTTTGGCTCCGATAACCTGTCCTTGAGGCAATGGGTCTAGGGGCAGAAGTAATTCTTACAACTTTTTCCCCCCTCCTCTATTCCCTTACCACAGCTGTGTTAATGGTCGGACACTAACTCCTTCCATATCCCACTGGAAAACAGCAGTCACCAAAGTTCACTCAAAGCTGAATTAAAACTTGCTCTCTTCTTTCCAGCACCCCAGACTACAGTACAATGCAAATGCTCAAAAGTTCTCCCTCCACTGAAGTTATGTGACTGGAATGTGAGAGCCAGTTTGACCCAGTTTCTCTATTATCACAAAATGTTGAACATGCAAAAATGGGAAGATGAGCCTTAAAATGAGAAGACCCAGTATATCCCTGAGGCATATGGCTGGAATGAAATCTACCCAACCCAGGCAATCTGTTTGCCAGGGAAAGAGACATTCAAGGCTTTTTGATATATTCATGTTGCACTCGTCCACTGAGCACCTACCTTCATCTCATCCCTGCCTTCACTTGCTTCTTGGCTTCCTGTGAGGATGGCTCCTGTCCCACGGGCCCTCTGGCACTCCAGGTAATGGAATCATGAGGCAAGTATCAGTTAGACATAGAGGATGTGAGCGCCTCTTGTCAGTGTGACTAAAGAGTCAGATGAGACGTGTCCTCGGCCTCCTGTCGAATCATAACCCCTACAAGTGTCATCATCGCTGACCAGGAGGACACCTTCAGCTGGTGGATAAGATGATAAGGTAATGTCATTACCTTTATGATAATGTTCAGACAGAAATCACATGTTTTACAATTTAAAGCAGCTGCCAGCTTTTTAATGTGGGACTATCAGTTCTCGGTACCTGCAATACAATTAGGATAGATTTAATAGAGCAATTAAAATACTGTCAAGGTTTTTCAATTGTGTTTGCATTTGAATTCTATTATTGGCGTAAAAACTGGCATCTAATCAAAATGTTGGCGAATTGACCACCTCCCCCAAAACAGTGACTGTCCTGTCATGGCTCAGAAATCATACCTTGGCTGGGCAGGTCTGTCAGAGTGTGGATTTCTTCACTTGTTGAGGCATCTCACATGGAACCAGTACATGCTAAGAGCGATACTCTGCAGCTACAGAACTTCAAGGGTGGTGTTTCTCTCTCTCGCTCTTTTTTAACTAGATCAAAATCAAAAACACAAGAGCAAATGTGTTAGCGGTGAATTACAGTACCATGTGTTTGTCATACTAAAGCTGTAAATGTTAGCATGTGCAGCTAACTAGCTAATTGCCACTTCCAAGGGCAAAAGCATTTCAATAGCTTACTACATTTTGTGGGCTTACGGGGATGTTTAAATAATGCTAATAATAAAAAAAAAACCAAAAACACCTATATAGCATGTGTAGTATTTCAATAGCTTACTACGTTTTTCTGGGATGTTGAAATAATAATAAAACTCTATATAGCATGCGTAGTATTTCCCCTCTGTGTGGAAGCTGGTCCTAGAGGCTATGATATCAGTAACACGGCAGCTCTGTCCTGCCCCTTTACAGGATTTTGGTAAGTTTAACCTCCAGCAACCGAAGCCAAACTTGTTATCTGAGATAGCATTGTGCACAGTGGCTAGTCTTCATCCTAAAAGCCTTTTCTTATATAATGTTAAAAGTTAAAAAGTTAAAGGTCTGACCCATTTTACTTGTCATACTTATTGTCATACATACTTACTCACATATATAATACTAGAACTAACTAGCTCTACGCTGCAATACAGGAACAAAATTATGTTCTTTTCATCAAGTCAGCAGGGAAGAGATAACGCTAACTTAATTAGACTGCAAGCTACAGCTAGTAAAATCTGTGGAACCATTTCAGCTGTCAAACTTGACGTTTGTGAGTTTGAGATGAGAGGCCTGCTTTTGTGCCCCTCTGTCTATTGTTTGTTTCAAAAATTGCCTTGAATTTCAATCTCTTTTCAATCTGCCACTCGTATCACTGTGGACATATGTATTGTGTGAGAGCAGAAAGCTTGACGGTAGCAGCAGTAACTGAGGGGGACAGGGCTAACGCACACTAAATTCACTCAATTCAGTACACAAAACATCGTGTTATATGCCAAACAAGCATTCAAACTGACAAACAGATGACAAGTTGCACCTGAGACGTGAGCTCTACTTTGGTGGAATTTCCAGTTATTAGCTGAAAATCCAACATTCATGCTGAAGTAATGGACGGAGCTTAAGTTGTCAGAAGGAGATGAAAAGTCAATGCAGGCTAATAAAGATGTGCAAAAAAAAAAAAAAAATTCTAAAAATATCAACTCTCTGCATGCACATTTCCGTGCACGCGCGCGCACACACACACACACACACACACACACACACACACACACACACACACACACACACACACACACACACACACACACACACACACACACACACACACAATTTGCTTCCTGTGACGCCAGCTGTAGGTTTCAGCGTGTATTTCTGCTTCTGTTGATTCCCTCATCCCTCTCACTTATCCAACGCCTTTCACTGCAGATGGTGCAACAAACAAACTGCAACCATTTGAGTCATGTTTCATAAAGGCAAGCCAATTATTGAAAACATATTCTTTCATCCATTTGCTATGAATGACTTAAATTAAAGCATTTTGGAGCCTAATTCACCCTGCATCATAGAAATTTCTGTCTCAGGGTCCAATTTACAACAGGGAGTGACGATGGAGGCTTAAGGCTTCCTTGCCGCAGTAGGAGGGTGGTATCATGATTAATTTAGGCTTGTTTTGTCAGTGCAGGAAGCCACGAAAAAGCTCATTACAATCAGCTGGGTTTTGTCAGTCTAGGTTCCCTCTAATCTCCCATAGAGAAGCAGAGCGATACTGCCTCTCTGAATATGCATTTGATGATGATTGCATGATTTATGCATGAGCGTCATGGCACCTTAAGACTATCCCACCCAATAGAGTCTTTGATATTCTCAAATTAGAGCTTTTGTCACTGTTCTCAAAATGTTTGTTTAGGCACTCGACTACATCACTCACAGGGCCATTCTTGATGTGAATGTGTCGGAATGCAGCTGAATAAGTGTTTAACATGGAAGTATAAGATAACAGTGGCTTGTTTGTTTGAATATTTACCAAATGCTTGTACAAAGTCATTAGGAAACATGTTGTAAGCTGTCAAGTTGAGTTCAGACTACATTCAGTATTCAGTTTGTTGCACAGCTCTGTTTGACTTTGGGCTTTCACTGACATTACCTGCAATTAGGCTGCCATAATTGCCTGACTTGCCAGCAATAGACTTGAATTAGGACGGTGATTGATGGTTATATGAGAGTCACAGGAGTGATGTGTGCATTGACCTTCCAGTGAGCTCCTCTCATGAGGGTGCTGACCCTTCGATAAACACAGACAAAGCATCCCAGACAGCCCCTGTGTGTGTGGCTTTGCAACATGCCCTAGAGTTTTCCTGTTAGCTCTGATAGATGATGATGCACTTGTCTGTTTACTCCTCCTACCAGGTTTTCTCCACAGTTGCAGCCTTTTACTAACAACCGCCTCACTCTGGGGTGTGCAGCGGTGGGTGAAGTGTTTAGACCTTTTATTTAAAGTAGTAATACCTCCATATCAAAATGCTCAAGCCCTGTATTCATATTCTATTTGAAACAGAGTGTTAGCAACAAAAATGTACTTCAAATGAACTATCAAAAGTAAAAGTATGTATAATACAGTAGAAAGTAAGATTATTCTTAAAGATGCATTAATGTGTAAGCACATTCCTTTACACATAATTAGTGACACGGCTGTCGGATAAATGTAGTGCAGTAAAAACTGTAATATTTCCCTCTGAAATGTGGTGAAGTAGACGTAAAGTAGCATAAAACAGAAGTACAAGTGCCCCAAAATTGCTGTGAAGCACACCACTTCAGCTGTTTTTAAATCACAGAGGACAGTCCAAGTGAAGTTTCATGTCTTCATGAGAAAATTGCAGGTCACGATTTAAGTCTTTCAGATCTGAAGAGCACCATTAAATGACACGGCGTTTGACTGCGTTCCTTTCAAAACTGTGTTTACAGCATCTTCACATGTTGAGACCAAGTCCTTTCAAAGCAATGGGCCTGATAATGAAATAAGCCAGTTGTGTGGCTTGGCTGTGCACAGCCAGCGTTTCACTGTCCTATTTAAGGCATGCCAATGATGATCGATTATTCCAACTCCCTGCACTAAGACCCGCCCCTACCCTGCTTTGAATTGGTCCGACTGTGACATTTTTTTCTAACCCTAACCATCTAACCCCAACCAAGCATCTTTCAGCTCAGTATTTTGGCTTCACATCCTGCAAGCTTTCTGTTTTGCTTCACTCTTACAGCTCATCAACCTCACTCACATAAGCTGTGAGCACAAAACGGCAGGAAGAGAAAGTTAGAGACTAGCTGGTAAACATAGCGGAGCATCTCGCTGTTAAAGAGCCAGATATTTCCCTCAGGAGTTGGTAGAGACCATAACAGAGATTAAAAAAAGAGTCAATATCAGATTTCATCAGTGGACCAAACCAAACCACAACTGAATGCTAATGTTGCTCTGTGTCTGCTGGATGTGGAACTGTTTGTGAACATGTACATATTACATGAGTGTCAAGTTTCAAGTTTCCAGTTTCCCACATGCTGGTGAAAGTGTGCATCCTTTGTCTCTGCCCGCACTGTGGATGAATAAACCAGCAGGCTCAGGTGGACAGACACATACGTCACAGTCAGGTTACTGAACGTAGACTATAGCGATTGACAGCTCAGGGTGGATGATGTAGGGAGGAAAATTCTTCTCAGGTAGTGTTCCCTCCTGTTGAAGTGGAGGCTGTGACGCTCCGTTACCTGATTGGCAACAACACAAAAAAGTCCAACCAAATCTTGAGACTTTGCTGTCCGTTTGCATGCCAACTCTCACTCGCCTCTCACCACAGACTAGTTTTTTCCCTCCCGCCCATTTATCCCCTCCCACTCTCACTTTGCTCTCCAACTTTCTTCTCTCCTCGCTCTCTCATCTCCCTCTGCTGAGCCAGGTCTCTTCCATATTCCTCTTGCGCAGGTCTGCGGGCTGAAGACAGACTTACTTAACAAGGCCTGGCAGGCTGGGTGGTGGATGTGGCAGCTGTGGAAAAGAGGTTGATGTGGCCCTCTCTACCACAGGAGAGTGAATCCCATGGAGGGGGTCTCCAGATGGGCTCGGTTTGAAGCAGTTCATCCCTGGTTCCCCTAGATGAGCTCCATACGGGATAACACGGCATATCTGAATAGTAAATGCAGATTGGGGGTAATTAATTACCTGACTGCATTTTGGTCTGTATTTACATACAGCACCTGACACTTCTTCCTGCTCAGAATGTGCATTATTTAAACTACATTTCTCATTAACACGAAAGCGGATGGCGCACAGATCCCATGAAGTCTGAGTGTGTTTTTCGACATTAATGCACACAAGAAACTGACCTCTGTCACCACATTTTCACAATATGTGACAGATACTTTGATCTATTCCTGCTTCAGTGCTCCTCTCTCTGACTTGTACGGGCTGCTGGTATTCTCCCTGCGTGCCTCTGTGCTGACACTGCTTTCCTCTGCATCCCATTGATTCAGGAGCCCTGAGTGATAGATGGGTTTAATAAAGCAAGGTGCAGTCCCCCCAAATAAATGAGCAAACGCAGGATTTATTACCCACATCTGCATTTTAAGGGGAGTAAACAGGGCCTAAGCTGGGAAACACAGTTTCACGATACTCCCACAATCCAAAGTCTGGGCCAGAAACATTCAGGCACGCACACAGCTGTGCACATAGACACAGATACACTAAGATGCCTATTACACACACACGCACGTGGACGCACACACTTGCAATCATTGCCTTTTCTCGTTTGTTGTCCTTCATTCTCTCTGTCATTTAGATCTCACATCTTTTGCCATTCATCTTCCTCCTTCAATGAAACGAGACCCTGGTTTGCAGAAGCTCTTTTTGGCATCTCTCTTCTTCTTGCTCACTTCTTCAGTCTTTTCTTTTGTCTTTCCACTCTTATTCTGACAGACATTTCCTCCTTTTGAAGCTGCGGAGCGGCTTCTCTTTGAACCAAAGTGCTCATCACGAGTTTGTCATCATATATAATGGTCTTTTTGTCATAAACAGCAGCACACTTTATTTGCCCTCTCCTTTTTTACCATGGCAATGCTACAGGCTGCTTAGTGGGGGTGATTTATCCATGCACGGTGTCAGTGGAACTAAATCTCTACTCCCCTTGGCACTGAAACAGTAGTGTGCATGGTTTAATTTCAGCTCTGAAAGACTGTCGTGCTGCAGTGATAACGCAGGCCTGTTTGCCAGTGATTGGACTAATTAAAGGGCTCAGAGATGATTCGTGGCTGTCTTATCCAGTCATAGTGGAGGAGGGCGAAAAAGGAAGAGAGAAGAAAGGAGAGGGCAAAAATAAAGTAGCTTGACCTGTGAACTTAAGAGCCTCGTTGGAAACGGTAAGTCCGCTCAATAACGTTCATGCGCACGAAAAAGAGACAGAAGCTCTCAAATGCCAGAAAACTGCTCTCACAGGTGACTGCAATTTTTCCAATTGGGTTTGTTTATTAACGACAGCCTTTTGACAACTCGGTCGATAATTACAAACACATTTAGCAGCTCCTCCGCGGCGCTCAAACACTTCTTCATTTGCCCATGTGTACTCCCCGCTGCTGCTTGCAAATGTGATACTCTGAAAGGTTTGAGCAGGACTTCGTTTCTTCCTCTCTCTCTCTTCTGTCTCACTGCAGATGACCCACTAAAGCTTTTATACTGTGAGTGCTACTCTGATAGCCATCCCTCTGTGTAATTACACACTGAACTGTGATTAAATGAAAGAAATGGTGTGTTTACCACACATGCATTAGTCAACTATATGATTCACGAGGGTGAGTGCTATTTATGCACAGACCTGACTATAGTGTACAACAGTTGGCCAATTTGTCCCCCAAAAATCTTAAATCTTGAATCAAGTCTAAGCTGTGTGTATGCACATTTTGCATCCCTTTTACCAACCCCATAGACTTGTGCTTGTTTGTCACACACATGTCTGTTTTCATCTGTGTCTGTAAATCAAGTGCATAATAAATAAGAAATGTCTTGTCTCAGTTTGAAATGTCTCAGTTTTAACAGAGGGCAACATACAGCAGCAAGAGTTCTCAAACGTGTGTGATTAACCCAGTTTATCCAATGTAGCAGCATTGATGTATTCAATTTACCCTCACTTGTGAGACATATGTGTGTCTCTGCAGTGGCTGGTGATGGTAGCAAGTTTGTGTGGGTGTCTGCAGACTGTTTTGCTGATTTTTAGTAGGGCTGTGCTCGCCTGACACACTGCACTAATTTCAGAAAGTCGTGGCCTGTACAGTATCTCCACTTGTAGAGTCACTGGACTATTAATGAAGCTGATCATAAATCATTACTCACCCTGCTGCCCCACTCATGTTTTACTGCTATCTGCTGTTATAGAGGGCCATCAATGTTTTAAAGGCAATCCTTTTCATTCCTGTCAGATTCAAAAACCCTCTCTATGTTCACAGTCTCCATAAATGTCTATCTAAAAGTGACTCTTTTTTTTTTGTTGGATCATGAGAACGCCAAAAAAATCAAATATGGAGAATAAGAGGCTCTGTGCACTTCAGAAACAGTTCTTGATAGCTCCTGTCAGACATGCATCACGTTACATAAATGTGATACGTTAGTTTAACATGTCTGAGTGAAGCCTCGCACACATCCTGTACATAAAAGTCTTGACATGAAGACGTCTAAGCACACTTGACTAAAGTTCTTGGCCATGTGACCTCTCTACCTTCCACATTTTTCTCTTTTAGCTGCACATAGTGTTTCCGTCAGTTGGATAGAGGCATTATTTTCTGCTGTTGTCTCTCAGATGTCTTTTTGCAGCAGAGACGCAGAGTCACTTTGGAAAACGCCTTGAATTACAAGAAATCAAGAGATGATTCTTCTCAGTATTGTGGCTCTTTGCAATCTTGTTGTGTCTGAATAAAGCTGTAAGGAGCATTTTCATAAATGTCACCTATATCTGAATCACATGGAGTGCACTTCACAACAGTAAGGTCCAAATACAGAAACTAAACCATGATATATCACAAAAACTGAGAAAGACATCATCAGAAATGATCAAGTGTAGTTTTGAACTTAGCTTCAAAATGGTCTATGATGCAAATATTTGTAGAAATATTTAAATTGTGTCTATTACATTACAATGTCCACTTTTTATCCAGCATATAAGCATAACAGACATTTCTGGGGGTAAATTGTCAAACAGTGCTATATGTCTTTTTTTTTTTTTTTTTACTTTGAGCTCTCAAAAGGTCTCAGTCCATTTCCTGGGATCACAAAGCACATGTGTGACAAGACCACAGAAGAACCTGCCGTGAGGCAGAGCCTAATCCAGGTCCAACCCACCATCAGAAGAGGAAGAGTGCAGTCAGCCCCGACCTAACACTAAGCCCCCCCAGTGGGGTGAGCAGTGTGCAATGCTACCTTAACTGCATAACACTGCTTTTCTGTATGGACCTCTAGGGTCAAAATCATTGTGTATTCCTGAGCTACTGGTCCAGGGTTGCTGGGGGGAGTCCGAGAGCACGGCAGTGTGTTGGCGAGCTGTTAGAGCACGGCTGTAAATGATTCATATTGTACAGGCAAGCACGTTCATGCTAGTGCTAATTTTAAAGCAGCAGCTGAGTGATGTCCTCTAACTCAAGGTTTGGGCTCCCCAAGTGGATATTACGCCTCAGGTTAGTCCTAATAATGAGGAAGAGGTGATTTCCTCCCCTCTCTGTAATGTTGTTCACATACGTTCCACGAGACTTTTGATGAAATGTGGCATTGGAGTGCCATTAGTCCAGGCATGTTCCAAGCTACTGCAAGGCTGATGGTAATCCGCTTTGGGGGAGCCTGTGCTGGCACCGCTCCCCCTGTGGGGATGTGTCGATCTACTAGCAGTGAAATAAACACCTCTCATACTTTACAGCCTTCTCTTTCTCCCTTCTCTGAGGGCTCATTCTCTCATCTTCCCCTAATCTCAATCTCTTTTTCTTTCTCCCACCTCATTTCCCTCCTGAGTTTATATTTTACCTCAGTCAATCCCCAAAAAGATGAATTGGCAGGATAAGGTCGTGGCATCTGTAAAGGCTCTCACAGGGGGTCTAATGAATACTATTAATTCAATCGGGGGACTTGTTTGGATGGCCATGGCCTTTGTCCACTCATGATTAAGCGATGCTATCAGTTATCAATTGTAATGAGCTTTTGTGGCCGTGGGAGACAGGCGCCGGCTGGTGAAATAATAACATCTTGGTCTGATGATAGTAGCTAAGGCCAGACACCTATCTCATCCCGACCTAATGATAAGATGACGTGTGGGAGGTAGTATTGGTATACAGTATTTCATAACTCAGTACTGGTCAGATGGAAACATCAGCACTTCCTTTTGTGCTGAAATAGTGATTATGATAATTCATTTAACAGTCTTTCTTGCTGAAATTATATATTAGTTTATTTCCTTAAAGTGGCTATAATCAGTATTTTAAAGTGATCTAATGACTATCTGCCATGTAGGGATTGCCCGTAATGACCTAATCATGATCCAGCTCTGCAGCTCTCTTCAGCTCTATAGACTCAAGCATTTTCAGGCGGCTTTCAGCAAAGGACTCTAAAAGCAACAGACAAAGTTGGCAACTGGCTGGCTGCCAGCTTTGTTTGGAATGTTTCCCATCTGAACACAGAGTAGCATTTAGCAGCTAAAGAGTCCCATCCTTTGGGAGCTGCTGGAGAGCAAAGCAGAGTAAAAAGGAGAATGAATGTTGAACTTACATTCACCGGGTGGCCAAAAACACAACGACAAAAAAATGCTATTATTGCTTCTCCATATCAGCTTGTTATCAGCATGCTGATAAAGTGTCTTTTTTTTCAACTTATTTCTGTTGCTCCTCTAAAAAATTAGTTTATGCAGATTTAAAGAGGCTAGAGACAATATTTTTATATAACAAAATCAAATGACAGTGTAGGAACAATGTGACAATGTCACAGGGTTCTCTTACAGGCATGAAAACAGAGAGAATATCACCCTTTTATAGCAAGTATCAGCTCATTGTTTCTCTATGGCACCTGGAAATTTACTGTTTTGATTCTCTCTCATAACATCATTTTTGGCCAATTGTATATAGAAATTAATATTGTTCTCATTGTGTCATTTTCAACTGCTTGGTGTGGCTGCTCTGTGTGTGCTGAACTGAAAACATGATAATATGTCAGCGTTGCCTTGACAGCTTGTTTCTGCTGCCCCCAAGTGGCCAAAAAAAAAAAAAAAAAATCATGCAAAATGGAAAGGTTTTAAAGTTTAAGTATATTTTATTGGGTTTGTGCTGGTTTCAGCATCCCAGAGAGCACTGATTTGGTTATTTGCAGTTCAAGAGATGTCAAGCCAAATCCAGTTTATTTGGTAAAGATAGCATATCACCATATTTCCCATATATTCATTAAAATGACTGTTAATGGGTGTGAAGCATATCCTGAGTACATGTTTTAATATTATCTTTAAAAGCTTTTAGAATTAGACGTCTAAGAAATGGGTTATGAAAAGACCATGTTTTGACTTAAAATACCTGGTTTAGTCTCCACAAGCACGGCTGGAAAACATCCCAACGCCATGTTAAAAATACCCAGTTTTGTAGGCACAAACACAGCTTGAACAGTACTCTGCTGCTTGGCAGCCATCTCACCTTGCTGTCACGCATACATCCCTCCTCCTCCTGATGATAAAAACTCAGCTCATATACATGTACCAGTAATCTGAACTACAGTGCTTTGATACCTATTGTAGAACTGTTGACATGACAGATATGAGATGTACAAATTTAATGAATCTGTGGTTTGCAGAAACAAGCAATGGCAACATTTTTGAACCCAGTTTTAACCAGACACCTTCTGAAAATCATTAAATCATGACTGATTTTCTGCTGATCATTTGTGGGATTGCAGGTTGCTTGTCATGTCAGAAATGATGTCCATGCTCACACATACTCATCGAGAATGCAGCGTCTGTATGGTCTTTGCCCTCCGGATTTAAATAATTCACACAAAGCACAGTCTCCATTCAGTTTTTATGAGCCCCCAGTGGCAGTTCAAGGCAGTTTCAGCCTGTTTATATCACAATCTCCCTTATGTTCCCTCATCCCAGCCTTTCTTAATTTTGCATTTGGTTGCAGCCTGTGAAGCCTATAACCTCTTTGTTCTCTCCTGGTCTTTAATAACAAGCCCCAGCACTATTATAAGGTTTCTGTAGCCTTTACAAAGAACTACTGTCTCTGTAAACGCTCAACACCACTATGATTCATGGCACAGGTTATATAAGTGCACATATGACTTTTAAGATAAACCCAAGGGCAAATTCCTGGATGGATCAGCAGCATACCAACAAACAAAAACAAACAACCCATCATGCAGGGACACCAACAGCTATGGGAAGAGCCTGTTGTACAGGATGGCTGAGCAGAGCCACACCAGGCCTGGAGTGATGCACTATATTCTCATCTCTCTCATAATGTTATTAAAAGTTTGAGCCTGGAGGCCATGAAGGTTTAGCAGAGGATTATTATTTCAAGCTCCCTGCAAAATAAATCAATCCTTTATCAAAGTCTGCAGTCCCCATGAACTGCGTAATCAAATTGAACACTGTTCTAGGCTAGTATCCCGTTACTGTTCTATTAAATTGAGCTATTGCTGAGGGAGATGGCTCAAATATAGCCTTCCACATAAGACACGGGTGTTATGCACAGACAATTGAAAAATCCCATAAATTTGGCCCTGTAAAACATTTTTCCTAAAGGATTCTTTCTTTGAAGTTTTTTCTCCCCTCATTACCTCCTGAATGCAGAAAAAAAGAGTGCGACTCTGAGTCCACGGTATGTAAGGTCAGCGGTGGTGGTCGCTATGCATTTTTAATATGCAGGCATTTCACTCCAGGTAGCAGCTGAATCCTCATTTCTTCAAAACTCTTTTTGAAGAAACTAAGTTTGCATGAGGTAACCGGCACTGCCTCTCTGACATTTACAGAGAATATGTCGGCCAGAGCCATTCCTATTGTTATAGCACATACTCCTGTGATGCAATTTCTGAATAAGAATATCTCTCCTGCTGCTCCGGCTCTCTCTCTCAGGCGGCTCCGCGCCCTGTGATTGGACGAGGCCATCCTGCAGGCTCGGCGCTTCTATTCAGTTGCTCCCTGTTGAATAGCGCCCGTCAAGCGGCGGAGCAGATGAAGTGTTTTTGCTGTTATGGTCAATGAAGGAAATGACAGTGAATTTGGGAATATGCTGATGACTCCACTTGAAACAGCAATTCCTCTGAATTTAGAAGAGTGGTGTTTCCATCACAACCCCCCTCCCGCCCAACACATACGCACACACACACATGCACACCGCCTCACAGGGTTTTCCATGGTACTGGCAGGGGTTTCACCTTGATGTGAAATTATACTGTACTGTCCAGAGCAATGGATACAATGTGTGTCTGAGACCACACGACAGGCTGTGTTTTTCAAACAAGGCTGGATTTCAGTTTTTTTGTTTATTCCAGTCAGTCCTCAGCACAACGTGGGAATACATAAATATTTGGATGTAAACATTTTATAGAACAACAACATGATGTCCCTGTGTCAGCAAACTGTACAGACTGAACCAATTCTGAGGCTGAGAGAAAATCACATGCATGCACATTTCCTGGCAAACATGGTTACCCTGAACTTACGCCGCTTTTGAGGGATGAAACTGGAGAGCTGATATGTAGGGTTAAGAGCCACTTAACACCTTTCACTTACTGAAAAAAATGTGAGAATAAATCAGCACCTCGTTAATTTCCCATTCAATACCAACAGCATTTTAGCGTTAAGCTCATCAACATGCGTGCAGAGGCTAAAATAGCTCATTAAAAGACTTCTGGCATCCTTACAATGCCGCTATATTTGGATAATGTAGCAAAACAGATTTTAAAAACACAATTTTGCAGAGATTCTTTGTGCTAGATCTTGTCATATTTTTTCATACGTGTGCTTGCAATGAGATTCATAACTGCTGTGTATGGAAAACACGGATGGCATTTGCACTTTATATCTTATCCACTGTAACCTAGTGTGTGTCATTAAAGGGAGCGTAGAAAGGCAATTTAAATTGAGGCTTTCACTGAACTTTTGATGATTGCTCGAAGGTGTTTTGAGGTACACCTACGCAACATACCTGGACGACAAGAAAGAGCCGCTCTGCTTTTACAGCTCTAATTAGGTTCTGGAGGAGTGACTGTGACAGGAACATCACTTCCTATTCAAAGACGTGGACTATGCTACTCATGTAGTGTACACAGTTTTTTTATTTTATTTCCAGCAGTAATGAGCTGGGCACATCCCTGTCTGTTCGACTCATGCAGGTTTTGTTTTTTACATTCTCGCCTTCAGACGGTACATTGTATTTATTTGCTCAAGGGCTTGTCAAATTTAAAAAGCGCTGCCATTATCTTGTAACGGCTGTCAATTGTGAATAGAAACATCAAACAACCAGAGTATTACCACATCTTTTCCTCTTCCTCTCACACTCTCTCACAGACACACTCCGGCTTTCTCCTCTGATGCTTCAGTGAATGAATGAAATTACTTCTCTGACTCTGCTCATTCTTGTTATTCAAGCAATGTCTCGACCTGCACCTCGTTCGACTTTGTTGTGAGAGCTGTAGTAGAAGCCTGGTGTTTTTAAACAACGATGAGGCCTCTTCCCCTGACAAGTGTCGACGGAGCCTTTTGCCTTTGATACACTGAGCTTCTAATGGACAGGCAACGACTCTAAAACAGAGAAGAGTCCATATTCACTAAATATGTGAAATGTGTTTTTGATCTTCCTAAGTACACTGTAAATTATGCACGCTGAAATGATTCATAAAAAATAGAATTAATTTTAAAGGTAGACGGTTACCGTAGTAAGTAAACTGTTTCTTCTTGGATGCATGCTGGTAACTGATCACCACCTTTTTCTACCTATGTACTGTTATTAGCTGAAGGCTACACACTCACTGCTCAAAGTTTGCAGCCCAGAAACGCCCTGAACACGGCAGAATAAGACGAAAATATAGCCAGAGGGCAGAATTTCTGCAGATAAATACACCGCCACATGCATTTTTTTTTTTTTTTGTAGGAAAATTCTGCTTAGCATACCTTCAGTGTAATCTAATTAAGACTCTATCTTGGCAAAGAGTGATAAGTCAGTAATTGTAATTGTATTTCTGCCTTGGGGCTAATTATTGTGAGCTTGAAAAGATTCAGAAGTCAAAAGTTGGTTAAAGTGGGTATGCAGCGAGGTGATGTATCATTTTTCCCCAAATTTTCCAAATAGACTTGAATGAGACAATTCTCACCACTCTCATGTCTGAATGCTAAGTTAACGTAAAGACCATAATCAGGGAAAAAGATAACCTGCTTTTCAAAAGATTTCAAAATACTAGCACCCCTAACAAGCCCTGAAACAAATACAACACACTGATTAGTGAACCTTCAAGGCGTTATTTTTGAACTTTGGGGATAGCAAAGAGAGCTGCTTCCCCCTGGTTTGAGCCTTTATGCTCCAAGAGCGCAGCTGCCACACGTCAACAGGAAAGTTACACTGCCATGGAGTAGCTGTTGCTATGTGTTACATCACTCATTGTGATTGGGAATCAAGCTTGTAGTCACAGACATTTTATTAAATGCCTTAAACCAGTATTCTTTCTAATGGCCATCAGGGGGCGACTCCAGCTGGTTGCAAAAAGAAGTCTAATCGCATGTAAGTTTATGAGAAAATGTTCCTACTTCTCACTTGATTTATTACATCAATAAACATTTTCCTTTTGAGTTAATGTCTCAATCACCAGTTTCATTTCTTCTTCAGTACATCTTGATGTTCATTTTGTAAATTTTGTTCATGTTTAGAGTAAAATAGACAATAAAGCAGAACATGCTGAGGGTGTGGCAACCTTGTGATCGACAGGTGTCCTCTGGTTCTTGGTCAGATCCAATCAGTAGAGAGGAATAGCAGTGTGTATCCTCCCCAGCTTCACCCAAATATGATCACTTTTGACCCCCAGAAACCAACCAGGCCAACCTGAACTGTCGTCCACTGCTTATATACAGTCTGTGATCAGAGCAAAATTTCACTGGTATATGTGTCGTTACATTCAATGACATGTTTTGAATAAAATCATTTGCCCTACAAATCGCTCTCCTTGTCAAAGTGCATGAACTCCCAGCAAGAAAGGAATTAAACGCATCTCTCGACATGTCAAACTATTCTTTTAAAGTGAGACGATCTTACTGTGTGTGTACGCCTGTGTGCGACAGTCATCTAGGCTTCAAGGTGCTGTTGGGAAACTTGGCTCTGATCAGTCTCAGATATCATTGCATATGACTCACGGAGGAGTCAACAAATGATGTAGTGGCCTTTCTACGGGCTGATCTGTTTATTTCATGAAAATGTGAGAACGTTATCATTCCCCACCGTTTAGTAAAAATCCATTGGCCCCCTTACACCCCCACCCTCACCCCCACCCTGTAGGCCAAACAGTGTCATTTAAAAAATGCTGCAGTTGAGCAACAACATGCAGTTGAACTTTCATCAAAAGCCAATCAGTGGTTTCTAGAGGGATGGACCACAGCTGACTCATATTCCCTTTTGTTATTGTGGGGAGCAATTATAACATCATAGAGAAACTGTTATGATGTTTGGATTACACATTAGACTGTAAAAGCCAAAGCTGAAGACCAGTGACCCAAACAAACAGTTACCAAAGCAATTTCCTTTTGTGAGAAATAAAACAACTTGCTGCATGGTGGCAGCTGATGACTGATGATCGCTTCATAAATGTAGACTGAGCTGTGCAATATATTTGGGTCAACATGAAATCTGCTTCAAAGGGGGTACTTCTGCAGTCAGACGTATGCGAAATCCGTTGCTGTATAGAAGCCTGCTCGCCTGAGCTGTAATGAAGAAGTGCAGTGTCCAGATGTGAAGTCACACTGAGCTACTTGTCACTTCTAATGGGGCGTATTAATGAAGCTCTGCAGGACTTAAACCCCTGCTACTTTTGCTCATTTCTTTCTGATCCCAACACGGCAAGTCCGTCCTCTGTCCTCCACATGTTCAGTGGAAGTACAAAACTCCATACATGAGCAATCTACCATAAACCAGGATAAGATCTGGGAACCACTGGAGCAGATTTAAAGAGAAAACCAGAGAAAACATCTCGTATACTGTTCATGATTCCTTCAAACTTCAACGTTTTGCACCTGCAAATAGTGTTAATAAATGTTTCATAACATGTAATCACATATGATTAAATATGATTATGATGTATAAATCAATCATTAACAGTTACCAATTACAGATGCTTGATAGATGTTTGAAGGTAATCTACTAAGAACTGCATTACAGAGCGTTCTAAACCATGCGGTGTGTTTACTGTCTGTGCTGCTTAGAAATGCTGGTGTCATTTTTTCATTTTGAAGTTAAGGGTAAGTGCAAATGTAGACGAGGTCACAGCACAGCCACAACGGCCTTTAATCAGACAGCAGTGTTCACCCATCAGCTTTGACTGTCTGCCCCTCAGAATCAAAGAGCACTCACACATTTTGCACTGGCGCTCCTGTGAGAAATTATCATTGAAGAGTAAGAGATACCAATTTCTCCACAGAGCCTCAACAATCAATAATGTAATGCAGCCGCAAGATGTTTTGCGTTTTGAACAAGAGGTTCACCATCCTCCACAAAGCTGCCTGAGCACGACTTTGCCTTTTTTGGATGGAAATGAGAGAAATGTAGGAAACCATGACCTGGGGTATGACTGAGGCAGGTTGAAGGAAAATGAAAACAACACTGACGATACGTTATGGAGCTAGAGGGTCTGAAAATTGACTTTTTCTTCAATCTGCTGCAACATTCTTGAAATTGGAGAGACTGTGTGCTTTGGCTGAAGTGTCTTTCTGACAAAGACAGAGTGAGGCCATGAAGAAATCCATCTGCAAAACAATAGCGTTTAATCACAAGTTGCTCAGGTGCACACAGGTTTAAGTTTCATCAGCCTGTAGCAGTAGAAAGCTGGATTTGCTGGACAAGGTGCATTTTTAGGTTCCGGGCTGTGACTTGAATGCATGTGGTCAGCCTTGTGATCAGCTTGAGTGGCCCTTGCCATTCTCATCTGACCTCTCTCTTTGAGGTGGTTTTGGTGTCAGGACTGCAGTCGGCTGTGTGTGTTTCTTATATTGCAGCACTCATTCTCTATTAACTCTAGACCCCGAATCTGTGGCACGTAAAACTCCCATGAGGACAGCTGTCTCTGCAGATGCTGGAAGTGGCACATCTCTCGCCAGCGATCACACTGTGCTCAAAGTCGAATCGTGAGTCCTGCCCATTCAGGTTTAGTCAAACAGTAACAGGATCTCCACTTTGCTATCTGCATGCTGTCTGTGAGTCACACTTGCATTACTCACCGTCTGGAGAAGTGGGGTTTTGCATAAATGGGAGACAAAACATGGCAAAAGTACATCTTTTGTGTCACCATTTCAATGCTAAAGAATGAGCCAGAGTTCATGTAAATCGTCGTTGCTTATTCAGAGCAGAAATGCTAATTGTGTTTGTGTGCTAATATTTGTTTTCTTCATGTGTCATTGTTTCAGTCATGCCCTAAAGGCTCTACATATGAACTCCATGTGTCATCTCTACATCTTTATTGTCTTTGCAGCCATTAAAAAGTGCTTTAAAGAGTGGAATCAACAGAAAAACTGAATTTAATTAGAAATGTTGAGAAAGGCCGATGAGGCAAGTGTGGCAAACAGATTAAAGAGCCATAAATGTGAAACACTGCTTATGTCAAAAAGCTATCTGAAAATATCCTCCTCTTCCTCCTTTTTTTTTTTTTTTTTTTTTTTTGCAAAATCTTTGAACTTTACGTGGTACATGGTTGGGAAGCTGATCAATGTCACCTGAACTTGAATGTCAAGTGCAGGTTTCCTCAGGTGCACTTGAAGATAGCTGAAGAGCCAAAGTGGAGAAAAGAGGGAAATGGAACAACTGAGCTGGAATCTGATTTATTCATTGTGTCCTTGGAGAGAGAGATAGGGTGAAACACTGCAGTACGCTGCAAAGTGAGGGAGCTAGTGAACCAGAAAGCTTTTTTTTCTCTTTCCTGTGGCTGTAATCAAAGTATCCTTCTGCCTTTTGAGTCCCCTCTCACGCACACACCCCTTTCTCTTCTCATGCACGCACACATAAAACCCTTAATGACAGAGCCCATGCTAGATCAGATTAAGTGTCACAGCCACGGGCTTGAAGAGACACCGAGCACGAGAGGCCGGCCTGTAGTTGCATAGTTCGACACATGCGAGAAGCGTGCGACGACGCAGTGGGGGATGATTAGCTGTCTCCTGGTGGAAGGAAATGTGCTCTCCTGCTCCTGCGTCTAGATTAACCGTTCCTCTCCTTGTGTCACTTTCTGAATGAAAAAGGCCTCCTCCTAATTGCTTGTTGCCTCTTGTTTTCCTGCTCTTCTTGCAGGACAAACACTGTCGCCCCCTCTGAGAGGTGAGTAAACTAATTCCAGAGAATAGTCTCATGAGCATCATGTACTGCAGTGCAGTGCTATCCTCGCGCACCACTCCCCCACATTGTCCTGTTTGAAAGCAGTCCAGGCATAACAAAGAAAAAAAAAAAAAAACACAAAAGGAGAAGCAGTGAAGCAAAGGAAGAACAAAAAAGCAATATCCTTTCATGCTTTGTCAGAAATGGGTTGTTTGGATCGTACAGTAGCATTTTATACAGCCTGAGTCTGTTCCACAGGACTGGTGCTGTGAATAATCCTGAATCATAGTGTCTGCATCCAAAAATGAAAGAAAGAAAAAAAAACAACAATGGTCTTTTGCCATGTTTGTTGGATTTGTTATTTGAGCTGTGGCAGGCTGGATCTCTGGAAGCAGGAATTCATTTTTACCACACAATGCAGACCCAGAGACCAGTAACATGACACAGACTGTCTGGGCAAGCTATTGTGCTGATTTACTGTATATTCGAGAATTTACACTGTGGGAATAAGCTAAGATTTAAATGATTAACTGTCCCTTTGCTGTATTTATTCAAGTAAATCTTGATGAAAATATCCTCCCTTGAATATACTTTCAAAGCTTAAAACTCATGCTGGAATTATAGGCGACACAGCATCCGTGTGCAGTATGTTTTGCAAGCACTGGTTATAATAATATATTGCTGATTGCGTCACAAAGCATCTTATAAAGAGAGAAAGATCACAGCCAGATGAAGCTGTCAGTGCGGCCCTCAATGAGGGGATGAAAGGCAGGAGAGTGAGAGTGAGGCAGATGGTGCTTACTATTGATCCAAAACATGCACACACACTTCCACTGACGAACAGCTCAATATTGGACTGTTACAGGAAAAACTCCTCTCTTTGTGTATCTGTCTGCAGGGGGGCGCCCAGGCTGCTGACACTCTGGAGTTAGAGTATGCGGTGTGTTTAACCTGAGCCGAGATGTGCTCCTGTAAATCCCCTCAGGCCACGAAATCATGCACAGTGTTTTATTGAAGGCAAACAGGTTCAAACAGCGTTGTGAAATGAGATGGACACAGACGCGGGACCCTTTCTGTACATTTTATTTACAAAATGTATTAAAATTCTCTGTACAGTGCCTCACTAATGAGGTTCAGCAAATTATGCATGCATCTCTTCTCTTTTGTACCCACTACTATGCCTGACAATTTTTTATTCATTTATTTTATTTTATTTCATTTTTTTTTTTGCAGAAGGTGAGGTGTACAAAAAGAAAAAGGTGAAACCGATTCGAAAAGAAAACCAGGGCTGGATTTCTAACGTCGACCTAAGGTCCGTTTGTGAGTAGCAGAGCTTGTCAAGCATCACTGATTTCACATGCAATTTCTTAGAAAACAAAAAGGGAAAAAAGGGAGGCCAATCTTTCATTGTGGAATATAAATAATTCTCATTTATCTAAATGTACACATCTTTCATTAATCAATCTTTATTTTTCTTCACATTATCAGTTTTTTTCTTATATATAAAACTATCTGCCCATAGTTTCAGGTGATTAGATAATTACCTTCCTAAATCCTATGGAATCACAGTCTTTTTGAAAGAAAAGATGATTACGGCAATATGGAAATGTGCTAAGCTTCAGGACTCTCCCTGGTATAACCTTGTATAAATCTATTTTCCGTTTGTATTCATATATTTTCATTTACTAAGTGAAGTCACCAAACACTGTAATGCTCATTAAAGGAAATCAAATTAAAAGCAAACCACAGCTCATTGTAAAATGTGCAATTGTTAAAGAAAATGGTAAGGTAATCCAAAATACTACAGTTTAAAAGCCATTACTGTTATCCTTTAATTGGATTGCTGTTAATCTACAATTGAATTACCCTTTTTGTTTGGTTTTACTTTCATGTACAGAAGACTCTAGACTTCAGGGAAAGACTGTTTGGAGCAGCGAACCTTAGCGAGCCTGTGCTCCTTTGATATTTTACAAACCGTAAATCACAAACAGATTTTTTTACTCAAGCATGAATACTTTGCTTTACACACTCTTTGTCATACAAAACACACTCTTGGCAGTATTGGAAGTGCGACTTATGACCTGGTTCTGTGGTGCGTAAAAGCCAAACCAGATCATTATCTCATCTTCACGAGTCCCATCGAACGTTCAGAAGACAGTGGCAGCAGCACCAGAGTTTAGAGTACAAACAACACACTCATCATTGTTTTTGGGCTAAATGGCATTTCACTCCAATAATATCTGTCTTTTAAAACAAGTACAAGGTCACTATAAGTGACTTACAGCAGTATAAAAGCTTTTGTCTAATAACCAGTGTCTTACAGTGCACTGAATAGATCTAATAAAATTATTTGAACACATATAACCAGTGAAAATCTGGCAGCAGAAGGATGAAGAGTAATCTGATCATATTGATTACAAGAAACCAATTAGACACTTGTCATATAAGATTCGTCCTCTATCTGGCACTTGAAAATGTGCTTAGGGTTGCAAATGATGGCTTTAGTTCTCTCATTCAACGTAACATGTCAAATATATATATATATATATATATATATATATATATATATATATATATATATATATATATATATATATATATATATCACTGCACCATTCTTCTGTTTTGTATGAGTTTCAAGCAAAAAGCAATATCGTTGTGAATGAGTTGCATTGATTGGACTCAGAGTTCCATAAGGCACTGAGAGGAGGGGACCGCATCGGCTCTTCCCATGACCAGTCCAGTCGTGTCGTCATTGCAGATTATCATGCCGTATCCGCCCGAGAGGATTTGGCTCGGAGCTCAATCCCCGTGATCCCGTCCTTTCATAGATGTTTAGTCACAGTTGTAAGGGACAATGGAAATGTTTCCTAAACCTGTGTCGACATACAGAGCAGAAGCAAACATGAGAAGAGCTCAGTTTATGATTGTCAGGAAAAATTTGCGTCTGCGCACGTTGGGAGAAAGTATGTGGCTGTATTCAAAGTGTCAACCTCAAGATCAATGAAAGCTGTTGTCACATTGCTTTTTAAAACTCTATTGCCTTTATTTATTAAGTTCCTGAAAACTTAGTTTCAAGCCTTGCATTTTTTTCAATAACACCAAATGTTTGTGGCTAAATAAGCAACAGTTGAAAATAAATTTCAGATCACATTGCAGACATAAACCAAATACAGACGGTTTCTCATGTTAAATAATCAAAACCTTTCTGCCCATTACTCAGCGTTTCTTACATATGCTGATCTATTTTCAGGGCCTTTAAATGATGTTGCTTTGTTGCACAGCTGTATTCTGTACACATTCCTACAGAAGGAATGGTCCATATGAAAGCTGTTGACAGTGTGCTCTGTTCTGGGGATTATTCAGAGGGACACTGCTTTCTAATAGCTTTTAAAGCTGCCCTAGTCAGTATTCTTATTTTAACTATGAGTTATAAATGACTACGTGTAATGTCACAGGGGTCACTTTCAGTGACAAACTATCTGTCTGCAACTTCACTGTTTTGGTTCACTCTCACGGCTCTCATCGTTTTCAGTATCAGCAGGCCGCTGTTTTCAGATCTGTTTTCAAACTCTAAAACCCAACTGTACGCTACCTGCCCAGCAAGAAATGACAGATAAAATTAGTGAATAGCTGGTGAATATAGTTGATTTGATTTTGTATCTTTTTCTATTTGTTTTTTTTTCTACCTCTCATTTTCACTCTTGCTGTTGTAACAAGTAAATTTCCCCAGCATGGGATCAATAAAGTCTTATCTTTACTTACTACATCAACTTTATAAGGTGATGATATGTAAATGTTGTGTTTACATGTTGTTCAATAATACCTCAAATGTCATTTTTCAATGCTGTGAGCACCACCAATTTAATTCCATTCACCTCTCTTGTATTGAAATGCAGACTGAAGTACAACCAAAAATATCTGCTTGGCTAGAGATATCATTAAAGGTAAGTGAGAAAACATGTTTGTTTTCCTTTGTAATTTGGGAGAACTGACCCTTTAAAGATCAGATCGCAGTACAAGCGAGGAATAAAACACACTTTAATAACAAGCTAAGCTCTTACACAACGCGAAACAGCTCTGTGCAGCAGTTCTCTGATACTGCACGAAACAAGAGCCTGTGCATCCGGTAACAAGCTACGATTCTGTGTTGTATCCTTCACGCAGCCTGAGGCACTATCCATGCAGCTATACGTTACAAGGCATAAACAACATCTCAGAGTTTTGTATTTGAGTGGGCTTGTGTGTTCTGTTGTGCCCGACATGACAACCGCAAACAATTTCACAAGCAGCAACTATATACTGCAACACATACAAATGAATTATTTACTGGAGCTGATATGACAGGAAGCTAAATGATTCATCTCCCGCCTTGCTCAGGGACTCTGTGGACAGTGAGGAGAGGTGACGTACCTCTAGATCTTAACACTCTCGGTTCCGTATACGTTGTAGCCTTCTCTGTATGTGGCAAAGTTCTGGGTGTTGGTCGGGGGAGCCGGCTTAAAATTCTGGGCATTCTTGGCCAATTTCAGCCGTTTGGTTTCTTGCCGTGATTTATAACAGAACTCTATCAGAGCCACCATCATGGCCAGCCCCAGCCCTCCAACCAGAATATAGAAGACACCAGCCACATTGCTTAGGCTGAGAGCACTTGTCTTGTCCTGGGGGAAAGTGAATAACATAGTTAAGAGTTTTGCAGTGGAGCAAGGGCAGCAGAACAAAATGCAGCCTGCATCCTTCAAACTGAGCCTCACATTGCCTTGACTTAAAACTGCTTTAGTGAATCATCATACTCTATCTTACTGGCACTACATGTGGCAGATTATGAACTAACTGCTACAAGCAACCAAAAATTGAAGATGTAATGAGGTGTTACGGCTAGAATTTCGACTGAACTGATTTTCCGATGGCTGCCACAAAGTTGTAAGGAACTTCAGACAGCCAAAGTCAAACCGTCCTCCACTAAGGAGAAAGAAGCCAACTCTTAATGCTCTATCTGCTGGTGAATGTAGAGCTTTCCCTTCCCTTCTATGCATGTATGTAAAATGGCTTCTGCTTGTGACCATGTTAGGAAGCTGGTCAGTATCGCATAGGTCGATAGCTCTGAAAATCCCTGTCTTTTTTAATTCTCTTAACGACATGTACGTATAACTCTCATGGCAACATTGTCATACAGTACAGTCAAATTCATATTAGATGAATGATAGCTCCATTAAAGTTAGAAAAAAAACACTAAGGATCAAACCATTTTGCTGCTGCTTACCTACCAAACATATTCATTAAAAATTTGTTCATTAGAGTTTTACTATTTGCAGTTTAACCCTATGAGCGTGATACCATAAAGCTATTTACAGTAGTGACCCTAACCTGCAGTCTGAGGCTTTGACTGTATCTCAGAGGGTTAAATAGTGGGTTTATTACATTCCTCGACTTCTTGTGATGTGCAAACAGAGCCTCTAACCTCAACTCCGAGCAGCCACAAGCTTTAGAGGACGCCCTACGGCGCTCTCGCTGCTGAGAGAAGTTGAATTTGAGTAATTCGTCACAATAAGAGGCTTTGCTTGTTCATCACACCACAGGAGGCCAAAGAATCTAATAGACACATCTCGATGCAAACTAGTAACAACACAAATAAATCAAATTTTCATTAACAGTTTGGTAAATAGAAACAGCAGCATAATGGTCAAAGTATCATGAATGTCAAGAGTGAAAATGAGCAAAAATAGCATTTATCAACAACTGTTAACTGCTGTGATTCAATTGAAAGAGTGTATCTGAAAGGCACTTTAGCAATTTCCCCTCAGTGTTATCATTACAGTTTTCACAAAAAAGAGAGTCTCTACATTTCAAATTGCATCAAAAAGTGTCTCATTTCTATGGCATGAAAAAGAAGAGAATGAACTCGGGGAAGCAGTGCCTTGTGTTAAAGCCACATGTGAACTGCGTTACAGTCGGTGGCGGAAAGACTGAAATGTTAAAAAAGAAAAAAAGGAAAAAAGGAAAAATTATGTGTAGCAAATAAACAAAATGTATACTATAGATGTTAGAGAAGTCTTGTCTTGCATATGAACAGTACGTCAAAATGCAATTTGGAATCAGTACAAAAGACCTGCAGCGACTGACCTTACTTCCAGAGTCCTTGGTTCCACATTCACCCTTATCGTACCACCATTTGTTTTTCAGCTTGTCTAAGATGCCTTGTTCACTGAGTTTCAATACTGCAAGGTTTACAGGAGTTCTTCACGTGGGAAATAACATAAATAACATTATATTATGTTATTTTATGTTATTCAACTTTTAAACTACTACATACTTTACAAAGCGATAAAGCAGGGCTCCTGGCTATGTCAACATCACAGAGAGCAGGCATTCTACCTATTACCTTTATAACCCCTAGTCTAAAGCCAGGACCTACCCATATCGCTTTGAGTAATCGGCAGACGCTGTTAACAGGGCGACGAGCAGGTACTGAATGTACAATCTGCAAGTCTGTGAGGATTAAAAAGCATCGGGGTACATTGGTTTGGGGGCAGGTGATGGATCACAGGGGCTTTCTGACCAGTATTTAACAAGTTCAGTCCAACAGGAGCTTCGTCTTCACAAACAGAAAAATCGAAGCGATAGACACTACCTTTCCATTTCCACAATATCAGCTTAATCCTGCGATGGCTAATACTGCTGATACAACTGTCACCAGCATGACAACAATCAATTCTAGAGGTATTACAAGCAATTTCATATCCAAGCAACTATGCCCAAAAGTGAAAGCTTAATTAATTCTTGCGTGTTCTATCCCGACATATCGCTAAGAAAACCTTATCTCCCAATTACGCCAGATTAGTGTCAGATGAAGCGTGTCCCAACCAAACTGCACAGAGCTGCAGGACTAAGCTCAAAAGTATCAGCGGAATAATTCCTCTCACATTTGCCTGTAGCTGCATAATCTAATGTCTGACACAGCTGTTTCCTGCCGTCAGCAGTGGAATGTGACTAATTACACTTACTCTAGTACTGTACTGAAGTACACATTCAATGCACTCGCATTTTACTTGAGTATTACCATTTCATGCTTCTTTATACCTCCACTCCACTACATCTCTGAGGTAAACATCGTATTCCACTAGATTTACTTACGAGTTACTTCTCAGGTTACATATTTTAAGACCTTTCCTGTCCAGCACAAACCATGTATCTCCAAATATGGTAATTTTTAATTTCTCGGATAAATTGAAGAAGGGTTGAGAAAAATCTGGTACTTCTTGGATTAGCTGGAGCTCATGAAAGTAGACTTTTTGGAGATAGGTGGTTCTCACAGGATGGTACAAATAGAATATGCATTAGTATATTACATATATTATAGTATTGGTAAAGCATGGCTGACATGATCAAAATACTGTATGTAAATTTCAATGACCATAATCTTTTACTGCACCAAATTATATCAAGAAAAAAGAAACAATTGCAAAGCTGAATAAAGATCACACTTTGTGATTGTTCAGTAACCTTTATGGTTCAGGTCAGTCTCTCTGTGTCAAAGAGAAAAACAGCATATTGATATATAAGTGACCTGCCAACTATATCCCCAGAAGGGATCCATGCGATGTATAATACACTGTGAGAAGATTACACCACTGTGTATCCCTCATAGCCATATCTGGAGAAACGGACTGTGAAGCCCAGACCATTGTCTCAGCTCAGAGAGACGTTGATTAACAATGCAATTACCCTGTAACATGCTCTGTGTCTGAAACTCAATCAAGGCTGCACTGTGTTGTGCCTGAGGGCAGGAAAGAGCTGTGTTCACTGTGTGCGAGTAGGGATGCATGCAGCTGCGTGGATGACTATCCGATGTCTGTTGGAACATGGAGCGGCGAGCGGGACGGGGCCAAGCGATGCACTGTTTGGAGCGGAGCGCTCCAGGCCGCTTTATTCCAGCTAATCCGGCCTTTCCACTGAGTCCTGGGGAGCTAAAACAAGCCAGGAAACAGACATACAGTACATACCTGTGCACGGTAAAAGATTGGTGACAGCGTAAGACACTGATGCTTTCAAACGGCTCCTGACCATGAGCTCTCAGTAGCACAGGCAGGCCTCCTGAGCTCAGCTACTACAGAATATAGCAATGTTAGCAATGCAAACTTTGAAAAAAGGTGACTTTTGAACACAAAATCCTTTTCAGAAATGAACCACAGGCAGTTAGACATATATCATTTGATCCATGCCTCATGCAGCCTCTTGTGTGGACGCTATTTTAACAGTTTAACTGTTCATTGAGGTCTTGGCCAATCCATGACAAATGACATTATGAGTGTAATGACACAATCTGGAGTCTTTGGGACGTTGCTGCTCATCTGTGATCTCGCCAATTACTTTACCCATACCATCACATGTGTGCTGACAGCATCATTTGTCATTAAATTGACCTGCATTGTGAAGAACATAATGCTTCTACCTTATAGGTAATCTAGTGAAAATAGCACAATGCTTCATGGCACATAATCTATGTAACATTACGCAAACTCGTCATGGTTGAGTACCATTAGCTTCCACAATGGATCATTCATCATTTAACCACAGAAGAAGAGGGAGAGATCTGATGGTCAAAAGGGTCACAGCTGGGTTATTAATGAGTTGGGGGGTAGGAACTGCATGTAGTGAAATCAAACCACAGGTGGTTTATCAGGAGACTCATTAAAAGGAAAATCATAAGTCTTTTGTTTAATTAGAATTCTCACGTTTGCCTGCAATGCTTAGTCCCCTCAAGACGCCGCTGTTCCCCTTGCTTTCCTGTCGGCCTCAGCTGAGCAGCCATTTTGAGGTGTTAAGTAGAATTTATCACGTTGGCTTTAAAGCTCATGGGTTCTGGGCCAGTGTCACGGATGTGAAGCAGCTGTGCGGTGAAGTACTGCAAAGCCGTGTACTTTACGGGATTAGCAAACTTCACCTTCAGGACGAAAGGCTGGAGGTTTACGGCCTTTACGATCGAAAATATTCTCTCTTCCTCTTGAATCACACGCGCGTGACTTCATCAGCTTCTGCTACTCAAACTGTCCCAGCTTCCTAGACAAAGTCCTAATGACTGACACCAGGTGATCTGCCCTGCACATGTGTAAGGGTGAATAAATAAAGCTCAACCTTTCACAACTGCAGGGCAGCCACAGTCCCTCGCTAGCAGGGTCGGACTGGGGCTAAAAATGGCCCCCCACTACTGAGGATTTGAGAAGAAGGATGTGGACTTAAAGTGGGCTGACGACGCATCTCTCTCACTTTTGTTTTTGAATAATGAATTTCTCCCAGTGCTCCCGATGGCCAGTCCGACTGTGCCTAACAGTCTCCCAGTAACATTACAGCCTCAATAATCATAAGCATTATTTTTCTGTTAGCCAAGCAAAGGCTCCTTAGTTTGATATGAGCTGTTAAAGCGTCTGGTCAGACTAGCATTTAATTTGGTGTTCTGCCGTGGGGCAGCAGCAGGTTGGTTGGGGCGGACAGTTGGTTTGGTTATGGTTGGGTTGTTGCAACAGCCTTGCCGATTACTCTGCACTATGGTACCCGATTGTGGTGACATCGAGGCTGACCTTGGAGTCACCTCCCCCGCTGCCGCACTCTCCCTTGTCGTACCACCATTTGTTTTTCAATTTGTCCAAGAGGCCTTGCTCATTCAGTTTTAAAACTGCCAGGTTAACAGCATTTCTTGAAACGATAAAACATAACTTGTAAGAAAATGCACAGGTCCGTGAGAAATCTAATGCAAAGTAATAATTGTACTAAGCATCATAATGATAATGGTAGTGAGACTACCAGTGTCAAAGCAGGGGCTTATGCACAGTCTGTTAATCAGAATGGTCTAGGAAAGGACAAATTGTTTAAGAATTTAAGGAATATGGAGAGATAAGAAAGGCTCATATAAGGTAAAGACAGTGTTAAATCTTGGAAAAGGTGGCATGAAGGGTTACGTAGTTTAGAAACTGAAGTGTGCGGGATGGGGACACTTGTCATTGAGAAGAAAAGTAACAACAACAAACATCATGCAATTAACATTCGTCACAAGTGACAGCGCAGCTTTTAAAGGCTAAATTGAAAAACCATTGAACTGTTAAATTAAAAGTGACAACACAACAGTCAGGTAGGACAGCACACGGGACAGAAGGAGAGATCGAAGGAGAGAGAAAAGCAACAGTAAGAGAGACATAAATATGAAATGATTGTTAGCTTTAGCCTTATCATCGGGATTTGATTCCTCTAGAAAATTAGCAGCTGTTAATAAACATGTAGAAAATACTGAAAAACATTGATTATCATTGTTTAACCTTTGTATTCAATGCATTGAAAGGCATACCACCGTTACCTCTGTGTCCATAGAAAAAAAAACAAGAAGAGGAAGAGAAGACAATGACAACAGGGGGACATCAGGGTAGGTGGAATACTATAACAACACGGAGAATATTGTTATATTATTCCACCCACCTTAATGCTGAGCCTTTGGGCGTCGCCACACCGTAGCCTTTCGAGTCGAGGTTCCCGCCCACTTTCATGGTGTCGCACGGCTTCCGCTGCTCGATGTACTCGTTCATGGTGGACTCGAGGAGAAAGGCGAATTTGCCCTTTGACTTTCGTACCCGGGCTACGCCATCGGGTGTGGTCTTAACAAACACTGAGGGCTCAGCGGATTTCATGTATGACCACATCTTCTCATACACTGCTATTTTGGATCGCTGTGCAGGGAAGAAGAAGGAGAAAAGAAGCGGTTTAGAAATCTCCAAAATCAGACGCGTTTAATGGACTTTGTTGGATTTTTGTGCCTAATGATCGTTTCATTTAAACTGGCATTGAGAAGTATTTATAGACATCTCGGAAAGTGGTAGTGTGATATCTTTAAATACTTCCAGAAAAGATAGCTGGTGGACTTTCACAAGATCATGAAGTACAAGAATTTACAAAATCCATTTCTCTTCATTTCTTTGTGGTCTAGCTTGAGGCTCAAATCCACTAAGTGTGAGTGAGGATCACACATCACCTTTACAGCACATAAATGTCATGCAAATTAAGTTTTAGTAGAAATACAGGCATTTCCAGACTTTGTTATGAAAAAATATCTGCAATAATGAAACTTTTGTAACAGTGAATTGTGGGTTATCGTATTTTATATGGAAACCTGCAAAAGTTTGCGACCAATCTCTGTTAGTGAATTTGAACCTTGCTTTATGGGCTTAATCTGAACTTGCAGAACTTATCACAGTCATTCGTTTCAACAACACTGTGCTCAGTGTAACATCCCTACTGTGACTCAGAGGTAAAGCGCATGAGAAGCAAGAGAAGTGAACAAGAAAGCGAGTTACACAGACACAAGGCATCGCAAAGTGACACAGATGAGCATTTTCCCAGCGCCTGGGGTCAGGCTTAGCGAGCCTGTAAAATCTGTGGGAGTTGAGCGCTATCTATAATAAGCATCAATTAAATTATTCAATGCCGCTGGATTTATTTTGGCATAGGCATTTCACACTTTGAACAGATCCTGGTCCAACCAGTGATGAGCCAGTTCCCGAGTGGCACTGTGTGTGCTGCAGACTGGATCCCACATAAAAAAGATACTTTCTTTTAGCAAAGGCCAGAGAAAGACGAAGGGGTTGGATGGTTTTCAAGAACCGGCTGAATTCAAAGATCTACTGTCAACCAGAGGGTTTGTGAATGGAATACAGACAAGCTGTTGATATACCAGCATCTGTCAGAGACAGTTCCCTGCAGCGGTTCTGACCTTATGAAGCCACAAGTCATCAGTTTAGCAGAGTAAAATGTGAAATGATTGGCCAATTAATTCATTACTTGATTGACAGAAAAATAATCAGCATTCATTTTCATAGTTAGATAATTCTTTTAAGTCCACAGCCACACTAGCACAGACCTAGAGCTAAATGCTAACATCACCATGCTAACATGCTCATGAAGACAATGTTGACATGCTGATGCTTAGCAGGTATAATGGACCACATTCACCATCTTAGAATGTCATTAGTTTTGCAGGTACTTGTTCACAAACAAAGAACTAGAGCCTGCCTCTCAAATACTTTCCCTTTGGGTCTTTGAACTATTTGTTGGTCAAAACAAGCAATTTGAAAGAGTCAACTTTCTACATTTTGTAGACTTAATGCACTTAATTGAAGGCTAGAAAAAAACTATTGTAAAGCTTTAACCTTAAAGTACATTTGTACATTTAGATAACTGCTCATGGATGCAGAGCTCTGTGGCTCTGCATGTCCAAAGATACTGATCAGAACACAGACTCATCACTGCCCTGAATTGGACGAGTAACCCCCCCCCCCCCCCCCTTACAGGATTATATCCATCTGTAATGCACTTCTATTAATAAACAAAAGCATTAACCTTGACCTAATGAAGGTACTTTACTGGCTTTATGTAATCATATACAATTTGTTTGTAGGCATCTGTCACAGTGCATCAGGCCAAGGGTGAGGATGAGATGAGACAGCAAGATAGCACAAATTAAACAGTCTGCATGATGAATGTCATCTGCTCAGATGAAAAAGCCTTGAAGTTGGCCATTCCTTTTTGATGCAAACACAATGGACTGGGGGGGTTGTTAGACTTAGATGTGATGTTTTTGTTGACAATCTTGTTCAATGAGTTCAATTTGCATGTGTCAGACATCATGGAAAGGACACTAGTTTGGAGGACAATTTCCCCAAAGACCCGGGGCTCATCTGCTCAGCAGTGGGAAAGCTCCAGCCGCCTCCTCAAATGAAGAGAAAAGAATGGATCTGGGCATTGATTACTGACGACAGAGTGTGCTGCCTCAGTGCTTTATGAAGTCAATTCATCAATATCAGAGCGGAGACGAAGTGCGACCAAAACCTAAATAGGCCGATTCCACCGCAACTAATGTCACCAGTGAGACACTAAAGGCAGATTCTGATAGAGAGAGAGAGAAAAAAACAAGATACAATGAGAAAGCCCAGCAAGGAGAGAGAGATGTTTGATTATTGACTGCTGGCACACAAATGTGCATACTCACAGAGAAAGACAGACACACACTTACTGTACACACACGAACACACCATAATACATTGAAAGTCTACACTCATCTCCTTTAAAATGTAATCATTCACATTGCGGTCTATAGTGGTCATTTAAAATTCAATTAGGCATAATGAGTAAAAAAGTCCATCACCAATGAACAATTTGTCGAACAGTTCTATATTGCCATAAATACAATTTTATGCATGTGGCTCGCCTTCACACCATATAATGGCCGTTATATATATATATAACGGCCATATACTGCTCTATTCTAAATGAGCTCCAAACAATTAACAAGGAGCGGCTGCATTTGATAGCTATTGTACAGAGTAAAAAGAAACAGGAGTCTATGTTGGGTAACTTGCAAACAGCATAATCCTCCTCCTTTTAATGTATTCAAATTATACTAAAGCAATCATAATGCTGCTCTATTCATAATGAAGTACCTACATAGTCCATTGCAGCCAACCCTCCTACCTAAGCGACACAGTTACATCATCTGTGTAGGTGTTCCTCCTGCAAATCTGTCTGAAGCAGTGAGTTTCCTGCTGTCTTTTAAATAAAGACAAACGGAGGTCTGTTATTCCAGCCTGGTGACCTAACATGAGGAGGGAAGAGAACAGGACATGCCTTCAGCAAGACAAGGTCAGAGGGACCCCAGAGGAAGTCTGGTGGGTGCTTATTATTCTTCTGGGGAGAAGTCTTCAAATTGCCACATCCAAATCACATGCAGATATGGCCACTCTGGCACGCTAATGCATGCACATACAAATGAAGGCTTCCTTAGAGCAGGGGTCGGCAGTTAGGTGCAAGCATCGGCCAGTTAATTCTCACGTTTTTTAACAGGGGGCCAAGCACTAGTTTAACACAGGCGGTGGAGATGCAGGTATGTAATATTTTTCCTGTGTATCTTTTCTTACACTTGCAGTAACTGAATTTTGGTCACTTGGGGGCAGCAGAAACAAGCTGTAAACAAAACACTGTCACATTTTCAGCTTTTAAAATTACGTGACGAACTTGTTAACAAAAGGACGCCTATTTACACATCCAGCAGATATGGAGCAACATTTGCAGTCGAGTGGAGTTTCTGGTCACCTGATGAGTGCAATATTCACTCTCTTATAGCTCTGTTTTGGTCTCCACTGTGTGGGCCAATTCATCAACAGCTAGCTGCCGATTTTGTTAGTGTGCTACTTGATGCTGGGCAGGTAGTGTCAGTAATTTGAGCTTTTTTTTCCCCATTAGGATCTAAGCAGTAATTCTTACAGGACCAGTGTGTAGGTGTTTAGTAGCATCTACATTGCAGATTGTGATCAACTGAATATGCCTATATGGAGAAACTAAACTTACAAAAAACGCGAAAGGCACTCTCTTGAGCCAGTTTGGTTTGTCCGTGTTGGGCTAATGTAGAAACATGGTGGTGCAACATGCCGGACTGCGTGGAAGAGGACTCGCTCCCTCTATAGATATAAAGAGCTCATTCTAAGGTAATGAAAACAAAATGATTCGTATTTTCAGGTGATCAGAATCTAATGACAGCATAACTATGAATATTATATTAAATTTCTGCCTATAGCGCCCCCTAAATCCCACACAGTGGTCCTTTAAGTGTTAAGTCTACATCTTTTATGCTAATGTCTGTTCTTGTTGTTGCACTCTGAGAATGGGGATTTATGTGTTACTTACACACAAAGGTGAAGGTGCAGTGGTTGTTACACTAAAGATACCTACAAATTACACTGGCTGGAGTTAAAATGCTTATTTGCCAGAATAAATAAAGCCTTTAAAATCTTCCTTGATGCACTGAAATGGACAGAAAGACAGACCGGAAGGATTCGCTGCTCTGTATTTTCTGAAATCATTAGTAAATCTAGAAATAGGATATTTTTTGTCCCAGAAGTCTCCACCAATGTCATTAAAATGTCTGAGACGGGACAAGTGATTAAAGTCCAAAGTCAAAGAAATTGCCCTCTCCATTCTAAACAACCACTTAATCTGTATTGATTTTGAGTTATGCAGCGTTTCCAGACCTCTGTCCACTGCCCTTCGAACTGCAGCCTGTTTTTTATTCTTCCTTTGGCGTCACAGGCTGCTTTCATTATGGCCTCTCCCACATACGCTCCACTGCTTGTGTATCTAAATGCCATCTCCAAACACCCACCACTACATTTTGCTTCTACTTAACTTCCCTTCCATTTTGTTTGTGGATATCACCACATTCCCCCAATATCCTGTGTGCCAGGACTACCTGTATCTCAAGTATGCAGAAATGAAAGTTGAGGCTCTGGGGGTGCACTTTGTCATTGAAGTACCACATGCTACGCCCTGAATACCAATACGCTCGTCTTTGATGCTTGTTTGCTGGACTCCAATAGCTCCTCTCGCGCCTGCTGTTGCAGCTCATCTAAAGTTCGACACGGCCCTCTGAGGACAGCGCATTCCCTCAGAGGTTACGCCTATCTCACACTAGTCTATCATCTCTTTTGTCAGCTTTCTCTTTTATGCAAACAGGCTCTAATCTTTATAGGAGCCTCCCCTTCACTCTGCACTGTACTGAACCACATAGTGACAAGAGCTTGGGGAATTGTGTTACAATGTGCTGCATATGATTGCAGGGCAACCTAAAGATTTCTTGTACAAATCTTCATGCCTGCTCCTGTTCGACCTTCAGCCTCTTGCAGGCCTGGCCTGTAATGCTCTAGGGTCGCAACGCTATGAGATTTTCACAGTACGATAGCCATCTTGGAAAATATCATGGTTTCATGGTATCTCAGTATAGAATCCGGTATACTGACGCATCCCTAGTCTGCTCTGCATGAAAAAGTCACATATTAAACATTATCTTGGACCATGAGGAAGCTATACTGTCTGGGCCACAATAGCTGAGCCTTGAAATTGATTTTCATGCTTCGTAAAATGCATTGCTGACTGCACTCAAGCTGTTGTACCCATCTCCACCACACCTGCAGATCAGTAAGATGCATGATGTTTGCTGTTGAGGCTTTGGGTAATGCATAATCTTTTGAGGGGAACAGAAAACAATGCTGTGGTCTCATTTCTCTGTGCAATTATCATTCTTTCATTGTTATGCTGCTAAATGAGGTGCATGATGGGACAGCAGTGTGGTTGTCTTTGATGGTCTCACCCCGGTCTTTACACGTAATTAAACAGCCACATCAGCCCATTTTATCATCTCAGCCATTATTACAATGCAGCCTCTCCTTCAATGTACATCTCAAAATGTAACTGAGCCAAGCCTTTGGATGGAATAAAACCTCATCAAGAGGATAAACATGGCCTCGCTGGTGCAACTCATCATTTTCTAATCATCCAAAACACAAATATTCAACTGACTGCATGAAAAGATCCGTGACAGGAATTAAAAATGATGAAACAAATCACAGTGGTGCAGTGGCACATGACAGCTGCTATGTTGAGGAAGAGCGACACAAAGCTTGAAGCTATCCCGCATTGTCTCAAGGTAAAGCAACAGACAGGCTGGAGACAGAGGAGAAGAGGGTGCCCAAACACGCAGGGTAGTCTGGGGAAGAGGAGCCAAGAGTGGATCGAGCCGCCATGCCAAGTGCCTCGAGCCATTCACTTCCACTGGGCACGTCGACGGGCTCCTGGGCCAGCTGTCCTAGTTGGTTGTGAGCAGCAGAATAGGGGCTTTCGAGGGGGATCTACTCTAACACCTCTCTCTTTGAAAATTCTTCTACAGCTCTGCAATGAAGACACACACGGCAATGCGAACACTGTCACTGTCAGGTAATGAGCCACGTGTCCAAACTGTCAATGTTTCAGGTGCTAAATCAACAGCCTTGGAGGAATATCTTAAACCACAGAAGACATGACGGTTTTGTAGCTCATTATTACGAGCCATATTCATGTTACTGTATCTTATTTTGCGCTTTCTGCATGGAGAGGGAGCAGAAAAAAGTATTTTACAAATGTACAACATTAGTGAGTTTGCTCTACCTTTCATGCAGCTTTGTAAAATGAACCAGGTGAAATCATCAAAAATTAAAGGCCGGGGGTGGCAGAGATGATGACATATGTCTTGTTTGAAACATTGGACTTGATTTAAAATTTCCAGCTGGCTGATGCCGTATGGGTCTAATTAAGCCCGAATGTATTTCCTGAAAAACAGATCTGAAATAGAACTTTAACTCCTATTAATCAGTGTGTTTTTTTTCTTGTCAGCCCTCTACAGCTTTAATTAAAAGTCCCTTGGAATTGCGGTTCACACATGTCATTTCCTATTTGAAGACTTGGGGATGTAACTAGGACACTCATTATACAGAGCAGAGGAAACTGCGACTCCCCAACCACCTCTTCGATTGTTCTAGCAGCAGACCTGTGGTGGCTCCATTGTCAGGCTGGAAGCCTCATCTGTAATTGGCATCCATCATGTCTATGACACGAAGACATAAACTGTAAATACACCTGAGCAGCATCTCTGATGAAAGGAACAGCGATGACAGGCTTTGAATTGAGTGAATAGAGTACCGTTGCTGTGTGTGTCATGTGCCATGTTTCCCAGGATATATTATCTTCTACAGACTTTTTCAGCCAGCTGCACCAGAATGTACAGACATAAAACAAAACTCTTTTAAATATTAAACTCGGTTATCTTGTCCTTCTTTGTCTGAAAAAACATGGGCTTGATTTTGCGTGTTGTTCTGAGCAGTTCAACCCAGGGGTAATACAAATGAATTGCTCTCTCTGCCAACAGGCTGCAGCTGTGAAACATATGAATTGTTTCTCTCCTGCTGATGAGTAATGAGGAGCATAAGATAAAAGACTGTCATATTGCCCTTTCGTCATCACAGGGAGAGCGCTGTTTCATTAATTCTTTTCCAACTTACTGCTCTGCAAATGCAAAGGATTGGACAGTCAATGGAGCCACGCCACAAGCTAAGACATCTGAACTTTGCAGCAGATGGGTGAAAAGATATGCATGTAAAGACATGCAGTGCTGTTTAACTCCTGCATGGTGAGCATGTGGTTGCCTTTCAGAGACTAATACACTTTCGCTTCAGATTTTAGTTAATTTATGACTTAATTGCCTGGCTAGTCCCTCAAGCCGACAGACATATTGCTTATTCCATCTGAACCGTCTTTCAGACTGCTCTATTTGACCTAGAGGGCCCGTCTTCATCAGGTCCAATTTGCCAGCCATGGTTGGCTAGCTAATTATATTTCATGAGCTGACCCTTCTGAGTTTGAGCCTGATGTGGGTGCTTTGATTAGCCTCCTGTTTTTATCACCTCTGAGTCTTCCACGTTGTTATCACACTTTCTGCTGACAGCCCCGGTGCCTCAAGGTTGCACACTGCAGTACTGCCGCATAAATTTCCCGTTCGTGTCATAAGAGTTCAAGAACTGCTTCTCTGTCAACATGCCTCATTTGGAGCAATCTTGCGCAGGTCACAAGTGCTCTGCTAAAGGTACAAAATGGAAAAGCTGCGAGGAGGAGTTTATCAAGGACATTACACAAAGTAGTTTTATGATACAATGAGCCTGGGTGCAAAATATTCAGGCTTTTGCATGTTTTTCCATTTTAAGCTGAAAGCAAACAGATTAGTAAGGTGCTGTGTGTGTGAAACCCAACAGTTTCCTGACTCTACTCACCCTAAAAAACTCCTTTGTGGAGCCTGAGTCCAGAGTGCCATATGCTATCTCTGTCTGCTTGGCCAGATCTTCGGCACTTTCTATAGGAGAGACCATCCTCTCCACTGTCAAGAAGGCAGCCAGGTTGGCTGTGTAAGAGGAGATGATGATGAGGGTGAAGAACCACCACACACCACCGACAATGCGGCCTGACAGAGACCTGCGAGAGGGGAGGTTGATGACAGGAAAACACAGAATGTAATTACACAGTGGCATGTGGTGCCTATCAGCCTGCTAAGATCAACCAGTTGTGTTTAAAGTACCTAATTGCGTTGTCATCAGAATTTCCTTGTAAATCAACACAATACTGTGTCAGCACTCTAAAACTGCACATTTCCAAGGAAAGTAGTACAGGTTGTTGTACTCTAATCTGAGTCTTTAATTGGCTGTTAAACAAACAGGGTCAAAGTTCATTTCAAAGCATGAAGAAAGGTATTGATGAAACCATTTGGTGAGGCTATCTCACATATAATAGCTGCAATAAATGTGAAACGAGTTTAGCTGCAAATAATGAACACCTAAAGGAAGAGAGGAGGAAATGAAGACGCTCTGGTGACTCCGTGTACTTCTGGAGCATCTCATCATCTCGCAGTTAAAATTTCATGTAGCAGTCTGTTCTTCTCTACTCTATCTCTGCTGCCCACTCCTGGAGTCTACTGGAGCCGACCCACCTGGGAGAGATGTCACAGCCCTGCTGCATGAAGGCGCCCAGAGAGAACCAGAGGGAATTGAAGATGCCAAAGTCATTGGGAGGATCGGGAGGTGTCTGGGGGTCTTTGGTCTCGTCCTGTTCCTCGAGGTTCCACTCATAAGGACTGAACCGACTGACCAGGAACAGGACCACGCTCACCCCAATATAGGCAAACACTATACACATCCAGATCTCATAGGCCAGCGGGTCCAGGAAGGAGAAAACACCAGGCTTGGACTTTTGTGGCTTCTTTATCATAATGGAGATGCCCAAGCTCATAAAGGGCTTGGAAAAGTCTATCACCTCCTCTCGAACCAGAGTAATGGTGAGAGGCGCAACAGCTATATCTGCTCTCTGGAAACAGGGACATGCACAGCAAGCATTAGTCATGACCTGCATAAAGAAACAGGTCACTTTAAATGTATGTGTGAGTGACTGGAGCTGCAGAGAGAGAAGGAAACAATGACGTCATTATCACACATTTTAAATATGATTAGAGGGAATAAACCTCCGGCTGTGACGTCTGAAGGCAGGCTGACACACACACACACACACACACACACACACACACACACACACACACACACACACACACACACACACACACACACACACACACACACACCACAGACTCCCTCCTGGAGACTTACTCTAACCATAACTTTAACCTTACCCTAACCTTAAGTCTTCACCATAAAATTTTACGATTTACATTATGGAGACTCGCCTTTTGTCCCCATAAGGAAGCCAAGTCCCCACAATGTGACTCTGCAAATTGATTTATGTGCCCACAACTTGAGTAATATATGCACACACACACACACACACACACACACACGAAAGGTAGAGTGGCATTTGCACAGTGTTCTGACGTCAGATGTTAGTGATAGTACATCAGAGATTCAAACTGTACAAAGTTGGGACACTGTGTGAAACAAATAAAACACAATGTGATCATCTGCTGATCCTTTTTGACCCACACTCAATTTGAAAACAGTACAAAGACAATATATTTAATGTTTGACCTCATCAGCTTCACTGATTTTTGTAAATATGTGTTTATTCTGAATTTGATGCAGTAACTTCTTTCAAACAAGTTGAGACAGGAACAACTAAAGACTGGGAAGTGGTGGAATGCTCCAAAAACACCTGTGGGAACATTCAGCAGGTAATCAGCTTCATTGGTAACAGGTGATAGTATCATGGTTGGGTATGAAAAGGGCATCCTGGAAAGGCTCAGTCTTCACAAGCAAGGATGGGGCGAGGTTCAGCTCTTTGTGAACACATGATTGTATAAAAGATATTAGTGCATGAGCTCAGGGACACTGTAAAACTGCTGTCAGTAAACACAGCTTGTTTTCAAACGACCGCATTCTGATTCATTTACGTTTTACACAGCGTCCCAACTTTCCCGGAATCAGGGTTGTAAAGTTCATCAAACTTTTTTACTGCCATGTTGCCACATTGGGAGTTAAGAAAGAGAAAAAAAAAAGCTCACATGGCCACCGCAAGACATTCAGAGAGACAGCTTGGAAAAATCCACCGAGGCAGATGGGTGTTTGAGTCATGTTTGACCAAATGCTTCCACAATCAGGACCCATGGAGAGTGGAAAACTTTTCAATTGTTTAATTCCTTAAAAAACAACTGATACTACATCTTGCCATGAGACTACTTTTATTGGACTGCTGGTACATTAAATCTGCATATTAAAAGAAAGTGAGCTGTCTGGTGTTTTCATGACAAGTGTAACCTTTAAAAAATAAATGGTTATAATTTAAACTGCATAATGTAGAGCAAAGAGGTTGCTGCAGAAAAAAAAATCAGCAAGCCAGATGCCATTCAGTCGGCTGGATTTCCCAAACACAGCTTATCCTAGCATTAGCTTTATTTTTTAATTTTCCAAGCTGTTTCTCTTTATCTCCCTCCTTTGCTCTGCTGCTTCAATCACATTATGTTATCAAAACACATCCATGGAGGTGGTGCTGCCTTTTTACAAATCACAATGGCTTTCTTTGTAAAAGCAGAAGAAAATAATTAATCACGTCGGACAGTGTTACTGCAGCTCGGGTGTATGTGATTAATTAAATAACTGCTCCTCTTCAAAGGAGCCACTTGGTGAAGGACAATTCTTTGTATTGTGCTCTGTTGTCTTTTTATGTCGAAATGGAGAAAACACTGGATTGAAGCGGCGCGAGGCAGAGAATGTTTCTTACAAGGTCAAACTAGGAGCAACACAAATAGACCCAATAAACACGGCTGTTTTCTTTACCTTGTCAACACAACACTGTGAAGGGCTATAACCATTTAATCCTCGTGCAGGCGTAAGCAGCACTCAATCAATGTTGACAGAAACGAAGCAATAAAGACCAGCCTCGGGCCTAACCTTTAAAAGACAACTAAAATCAAATTAATTTACTGGTCAAAAGGTCAAAATGTACAAAACTATTAGTCCCGGCCCACCTGCTGTAAAATTACGGGCCTGGAAGGACTTGACAGCGACGTGAGTGGGATATTTTTTTCGCCTTCCATCTGCAGGGAGTGGACTTTTCCCATTTGAAAGATAATTTGGTGGGGATAGCACATCAAACCAAGCAATCTTTCAGGCTGATAGTTGGGAAATTGAACAGATGAGGAAGCCTGACCCCTCATGCATTTTGCATTTGGCCCCTGTTCAACTATTGTGGCCTCGGAGAAAGGCAAGAAAGTGGGAACGGGGGTAGGGGGGTGTTAATTTAGGAATGCTTGAGGTGCTGCGAGCGCTCTGTCAGATGTAAAACACGGCACGACCCTTCCCTAATGCGAGAGGTTGAACCTTTATGGAGCGCAACACATATGGATCTTGTTGTTTCAAACCGCAAACCACCATTTAGCTGTTGATGCTAAAGCAGATTTTCTCAGCTGTGAATTTACAATGTGGCATTTTCATCATACACATCAAACATTGAACATAATTACACAATCACTTCAAAGGCATACAATCTTTCATTCATCAAAGTGATTACAGTGTGTTTGCCATATGGACTCATTGTTTTTATGCACCTACCTCTGTTTCGACTGTAAGAGAGAGAGAGAGAGAGAGAGAGAGAGAGAGCTTTCTAGGCTAAGCAAGGAGGATTAATTGCAACGAACAGCACTGAGAAATGATTTCATTTTCTCCGTCTCAAGATGATCACCAACTCCCCAATGCTTGAGGCTGCATTTGACAAATTCACTCACAGCTGAGCTTCCTGAGGCAGCATTAGGCTTTGAACTGGGCAAGAGCTGATGAGTTCACAACGGGTTGGCGATAACCTTAAGACAGAAAAATGAGATCTCCTCTCATGTTGAAGTTCCTTGCAAACTGTCATGTAATCAGCGAAATCGAGGCTCCCAGTACTCACCCCATAGACCAGTTCACCCACCATCCCGTTCCACGTCTTGGTCTCGGGGTCTCGGGCTCCGTACTTCCCATCCATTACTATAGACAGTTTGTACTTAATTCCAACATGTTTGGCAATCTCAGATGCTAAATCGACGCAGTAGCCTTCATATCTGTCATTCCCATCCAGATGCATATAATTTTTCTTGTACATCACATAAGGAGCTTCCTGTTGATTCAAACACACACTGGTTTATTCACTCCCATGCCCTAGCACATATTCAGTTACACAGAAATATGCATACATGCACTCATATGCGCCCGTGCATACACACAAACGCACCCACCCACCCACACACACACACACACACACACACACACACACACACACACACACACACACACACACACACACACAGCCACACACACACTCACACACAGAGAGATTCAAAAATATTATAAGCTGCTATAACCACATTCATGCAGTCATGCATACACAGATGATGCCCTGCGAATGCACAAATATACACTGATAACAGCAGCGTGATCATGTGGTCACGCTGCTTTCATCAAGCCGTGGCAGCCAGCAGACACCAAGCCCAATGCAACCAACCCACTTTGAGCCCAGGGGTGCGACTCTGTGGCGTAATAAAAGAGGGTTATGGGAAGGGAGAGCAAAGTTTTTCATTTCTCTGGGAGAAGACAGGAGGCCAGAATGAGTTTTTAATAGGGCTGGGAGTCATTGGTAGGCAAGGTGTGGGTCAGCTCAGAGGTGGGTGGGGATGGGAATGGGGATGGGTTTCATAAGTAAATGCCAGTGACAGGAGAGGGATAAGAGAGTGCCCATCGTATCTCAACATATTCAAGCACATTGCACCAATGTGCAGTTAAAGGCTGTTTCATTCCCAAAAAAAAAGAAAAAAGAAAAAAGAAAGAGCTTTTATTTGCTATCCAGCAAAATGCAAAAAAAGAAAAAAAAAGAATAAAAGAAAGAAAGAAAGTAATTAAATCAGGAGAGCAGGAGCGTGCTAGTTTTCCTCTCCTTTTCAAAACGCTGGTGCAGCTCGTCTTTTCTCTTACTGAGCACATCATCATTACCAAACAATAGGACTGCTCAGGAGAGCAGGCATTGTCATTACAGCCACACACAATTAGAGTGCAAGTAGGAGAGCAATGGTTTGTTTGTTCTGTGCTGAACGTATCCCCTAACCTTGGATCCTTTGAGTGTTTTCCTCCAGTTAACACGTTTACCTCCTGATCCTGACTGTATTTCTCATCTCGAGATTTTTAATGTGTCTTCTCGCTATTGACGCCGGCTTACACCTCAGAATACAAATGAAATCTAACGGTGCATAAATGCCACAGATCCTTATCGCATTTTTCTTTATCGTTTTAAAATGTTTGTTTGCAGAGAATGAGGTACGGCATCAGGTAATTACAATGCCATTATACAGTCGGTAAATGCATTTGCAATGGAAGCTATGCAATAAGCCTGAAACATTTAGTGGAGTAAATACAGTTGAGAATAAATAAATCTAAGGTATTTTGTTTGTTTATCATTCTTCAGTCTGGGCAAAAGTCCAGAAAATTATCACTGACTGGAAGTTATACTTCAACACAGAACACATGTAGGAGCAATACAAAATAGCTTGGAGAGGCGATAACCAGGACAAACACCACACCTACTTATCCCTCCTCCAATACTGTTTATTTTGCTTTGCCCAGCTGGAGAAACCATTGCAGCATCGTCCTCTAGTCATTCTTCGGCCAGTCTATCCCAAGTGTCATTGAACATTTACTTGATGAGGACAGACAGGTCTACTTACGTATGCGTTTGTATGCTTTTTGTAACTGATGGAGTCAACCATTATCATTTATACCATTATTGTGATGTCACTGCTACGACAGGCCACTGAAGTATGGAAAATCAAAATGCTTTGACACCCACACGGATACAGTTGAAACACTCCCCCGCTTTGGATCGACTGTTTCAACATGTAGTGAGTGGATGGAAAGCAACACAAAAAAGATGTGGTTCTACCCGCCCAGGACAGAATGTATCACTCGTTGGAATCAACACCATGACCTTGAGTGGCAGAATACGTGAAACATTTAAAACTGCATGGAAAGTGTACCATAATAGTAGTGACCACAATCGTTCGGTTTTCCACTGAGGAGTCGTTGGAGACCTGCGGGTCCATAATATTTACAAATCGCGCGTACTCGTTCCAGTACCCAATCTGCAAAGAGAAAACAGTGGTTAGTGATGCATTCCGACCCACTGACGATATATAAGTGAGCATATAGCAGAGCTACTTCTAAGTGTTACAGGGAACTGCAGCGATGCGCTGCTCATTAAAACAGCACTGCATTTCCCAGAGGCCTGCTGCCTCTGCCCTAAAGTTCGACCAAAACAGCAGCGTATGAGCAGAATACTAACGCGGTAGCAGAGGCCTGGTAATCTAAGCATGGGATAAACAAAGAGCTGATATTTCTGTACAGAACATGTAGTTAGTGTCATGATCAAAGACATTATGAAAATATACTGTTGGGTTTTCTGATCTACATCCGTTCAAATAGCCACACATGCAGGAGCTGAACTGCATGAGCATACAGAAAGACAACTTCAATCCTTCCCACCTTCAGCTTCCCAGGTTTTATGGTAAATAATTGATATTCAGGCCTGTGAACTGCATACACCTTTAATAATTTAGCATAATATTCCAGTGGCTCCACAGTTTCTTCTGCACAGTCCTGCCATTGCAGTTACGCTGCATTCTGCTGTACAGATGCTTAAGTCAAACCAATGTCAAGTGTTTGTTTGCCCATCTGAAATAATGGCTGCTCTGGCTCACGATGAAACGTGTTGCATATGTTGCTGCCAATAGTCTAACTGTTGCTGGCTAGGATTTTCCTTGTCACATCTGGTCCACATTTTTTTTTTCCTTTGGCCTCAGATCCTTAAATGTTTGGGCCAGACAGGTGTACAGCAGTGCAGAGCTTTTAAACACCAAGCGGAGGCGCTAGAAAGCAGTAAACTTCAGCTGCTGCTTCAAACTGTGCTCACAACTGTGGCTGCCTTTAGCACACTTGCCAGAATGGAGCAAGCTCTAAATGTTTTTTCTCTCATCCGGCAGCGATATTTGAGAAGCGCTGCTCAGGGGGACGAGACTGTGGGGAGCTGTGTCATGGAGTGCTGCTCCAGAGGCGAAGTCCTGATCTCACCCTGAGCAGCTGGGAAGGATATCAGCCCATACATCACTCGTGACAGTCACGGCTAAGAACCTTCATCCTCTAACTGTCAGTGGGGTGACTGGGGCTCCAGGTCCTGACAAACTGCTGCCCGGCTTGTCTCATCTTCCCTCGCTCCTTTACTCCTCCTCCCCCCCTGCCCAGACCCCCTTTCTCCCACTCTGTCTTCATCCCTCTCCTTGCTCTCTCCAGCTCTGTCTGGCTGTGCGGGACGGCTGTAAGAGCTGTGTGATGCGAACTGAAGTGTGGACTTCAGAGGTCTGAGAGGCAGGCGGCATAATCACATGTCATATCAGACTGAGCCCACACTTATCCAGCTAACGAGATATTCACAGCTGTCTCTTAGAACTGGGTGAGGTCATGATATAAAACCAGAGGTCATCATATGGTACCGGTTATAATGTGAATGTACCACTGGGAATTACCATTCTGAAGAGGAGCCAGAGGAATTCCTGGATCCCCTTTCTAGTAATTGGTTATTCGAATGGTAATTACTGTCAAATCATATCTGCGCTATCCCACGGCACAAAAATAGTCTTATATCATTCTTTTGATGGGACACTTTTAGTGATGATATGGCAGGCTGTGTGTGATTTGTAGGGCTTGCGATAGTTGGCTCATCAGTGCTGCTACCTAACAGAGGCAGAGAAAGGCAATCAGCATTACTCTGCACGGTCCTGTCAGTGCTGCTGGTCCCACATGACTGCAAAAGCCCTCAGCACTTGATGGAGGTAGAGGCTTATCTAAAAATGTTTTCTACTTTCAGAGCAGCTCATGGCAGCGTTGTGGCGCAGCCGAACATGTGGCCAGCATTAACCAAGTTTTGTTCTTTAGCACAGATGATCAATAAATCATTTAAAATTACATGTTGGCCGAATGCCACTGTTTTTGACGAGTAATGAAGCAAACCTTGATGTGCGCCAGCTGCTGGATGTGTTTTGATAAAGACCAGGATTTTTGATCAGGTCTGGATGTGACAGTTGATGGGTGAGAGCTGATAGAGGTCAGCGCTCCCTCTTACCTTCCTCGGCCCACCTGTTTTCATCTCATAGACATCTATGGTGTAGTTGGTCCTGCGGCCATAGTTGTCAAACTGGATGTTCCCAGTCATACCCTGCACTTGAACCTGCCGCGAGGGACAGACAAACAGACAGACACACACGCACGCACACACACACACACACACACACACACACACACACACACACACACACACACACACACACACACACACACACACACACACACACACAAAGACACAGGGGAATGTGTAATAGCCATCACTTTGCATATATAGCTGGTATTAAGGTGCTCGTGTCCATGGAGCTACTGGAGCGCGTGCAGTCTGTTAATCAAATGATGAACTGGATACGCTTTAATAAAAGATGTAGTTTTATGGTAATGAGGGCCTGGATTTGCGCGAGCTCTGTGCAGAGATATCTGGGGGCAGAGGGAGGAGAATAGCTCCGCACTCTCTTCCCTTCTCTCTGTCACTTTCCATCTTTATCGCACTCTCACTCGCTATCTCTGCTTCACTTCTTCTAGCCTTTTCTTTAGTTATCAGCTTGCCAACCCCCCCTCCGCACCCCCGCCCTCTCAGTCTCCTTTTCTCTTCACCCCCCTACCGTTTTTAGAGCTCTCTCAATGTCGATGCCTTGGCTCCAAGGTACAGCGGGATTGGCCAGACAGTCTCCAGCGCTGCCCCGGCGAGAGACGTCCACACGTTGCCGGCGCAGGTACCTGAAGGCCTCTGCTATCACCAAAATGGCATCATGGGTCAGAGCTGAAGTGTACTGTGCAAAACAAAAAAACAACAACAAAAAAAAGGCAGAACACACAGTGAGAGCGGAACACATGGCGAGAGGCAGATGATATAGAGATATCACTAGTGCGCAGGGATATTACTGTTTTTGTAGAGGTTGGTCGTTCAGGACAGAATAACTTGATACTGAGAGTAAAAAATCAGTTGTTTACATCAACTATGTGAATTTTAATTTTAATTTTAATTTTATTTTTTTTTTATCTCTCTAAAGGTTTTGTTTGCATAAGTTCTTGCTCATAGAAAAATCGCCCCCTGGTCAGGTGGCGTGGGTGCAAGCTCCGCCACCTTGCTCATGATAAAAATAGCATGATTAGACAGATTTTATCAGGAAAGCCAAGACTTGTCTGACGGTCAGGGACTCTTTCAAAACTTTCAATGCAGAGTTGGGGAGAAAATAGAGCATTAATGCGCAATTTTTATCTCCCACGCACTTCCCTCTAACTTCACCTGACCTTTTTACCACTGAGGGTTGAGCCACTTGTTTGTGGACCACTGCACCATGACAAAATCTAATTAAATGCCATTCAAGATCCATTTCTTTCTTGATCATTGTTTAATTAGATGTAAATTGAAGCTGCGATATAACCTTGCCTTGCACCGCCTATCAATATATTGATTGCTGAGAATGATGCAGAGCAAAGAGGAGGAAGCGAAGGGTGGGAGGAAAAAAGAACGACAAAGGCAAGCAGAGGAGGAGAGGAACAGAGAGAGAGCACTTCAGAAGGGATGGTCGCTGTATTCTGCATGCACGATGAAAGGCCTTGCAAGCAAAGTACCTTCAGAGGAGTGTTTCGGGCTTCTGGGAATTCTCTTTCATCTAGCCGCTCCCAGCGCTGCATAAACTGCTGCACAATCGGGTTCTCAGGGTTGACTATCTGAAACCCTGAAATGTTGGCTCCACCGGCAAAGACTTTGTCCAAGCTCACATTAGAGAAGCCCTGAGATGAGACACAGGGAGAGGAGGGAGGAGAGAAGTCACGTTACTTGTTTTTCTTTGAGTTTCTTTATTTTCTTACTTTACTTCATTACCCCGGGAGAAGAACCACAAAATATTAGCAGCTATTCTGGCAGTGTGCAAGGTGCATTTTATTATGAACCCTGTGCCATGTGAGAAAGCAACATGTGTTTGCCATTACACTGAAGCAAAATGTTTCCCTTCACACTTTGTGGCGTAACCTGAATTCACTTACAGATAAACAACCTGCCACTAGATACTTAAGTGTTTGTGCCTGATCATGCAGAAGACTAAATGTTTTACTTGAACCAGCTGGCCTACTTTTATTCAGATAGTTTTGCAGTAAAAAAACAAAACAAAACAAAAACTATATAACTGCTGCTTCAGCTGCCTTTAAATTTCCTCCTCCTTAGAGCCATGACATAGAGTTATTTCTTTTTATGGTCAAATTGCTGTTTTTTAAATGCAGCATTGTGTCACGGCGTGCAAGGACATGTGTCTGACTGCTGCATAATCACGTCTTCTAAAGTCGGGAAACAGCAGTGGGGGATCAGCGAGTGAGAGCAGGGCCGGCCTCCACTTTAAAACCTTCATGCTAATATCAAGGCTAAATGAATACTTTTCTCCCCAGACGGAGAGGAAGAGATGGCCGCCCTCCAAAGATGGTTAAAAAGGTTAAACGCTGTTTATTTTTTACTTAGGACATTAATTTATTGCTAAAAATTAATATATTCTCTGAGGTAAATATGCCGTGACTGCCAGATTGTGATTGATGAGCAAGAAACAGTAAAAGTCGTACATATACAGCAGAGAGGAAAAAAACAAATATATACATATCTGTTTTTTCTGGTTTCATACAAAAGCCTATAATCCACTTATTTTGCATGCACATTCGTGCCCATGGCCGAGACTAAGTCCTATCACATGCAGCAAGAAGCAGGTCCCACTCAATCCCAGGGGAGTGGCTTGGTTATTACTCACAAGATTGGCCAGAATGTAGTGGTAACCACGACTGTTCTTCCCCAGGGTCACAACCTAAGGGAGAAAAACATCGATACAGTAAACCACCCATGAGAAGGAAGCGAAGAGCCAGGGCTTGCATAAGTGGCTACAACACTCTGTGTAAATGCAGTAATGTCCTGTGAGTGCGCAGGATGCCACTGGAGTTGAAACAAAGCAGAGTTGGCTATGGGATAACAAGAGAGAGGGAGCGGTTAGAGAGGAAGCGTTCATTAAGGAGGCGCTGATGAGAGAGAAACGGGAACGACGAGGATCATCCTCCAATAGTCTGCTCACTTTGAAGTCATTCACGGTGCAGGAATTTCAGTCCTCAGCAACTGTTGGACAGAAGGTAGAGATAGGAAAAAATATTTCAAAGGAATTTACAGTGAGACAGCAAGATGTAGATCTCACTCCACTTTGAAAAAATCACACCTTTGGAGCATAACAGCATGTTTCAACCCACGCAGCCTGTCTGAAAATAGTAAGTGGTGTTCTAAGCCATTCCATCACTGCGGTACAAACCATATGCTGCCTTTTATTCTAGATCCTTCCTTTTGTTCTGGGCCTACCAGATAAATCTAATGGATTTTCTGAGCATTACATGCTGGACGGGGTTGTCAGCTGGGCCTCATGAGGTCTGTTCTTTATGAGTTTGCAGTCTGCTGTGGATGGACTTCTGAGCGGCTGCCATGCAGAAACCTGTCAACCATGTCTCGGTTTTCATCTGCGTTCTACAAACACAGCAACACAAGTTTACAGCGAAATCAGCATGTTTGCACATGTTCTGGCTCGGGCTCTGTCACAAAAACAAACCTTTGGTTCATCATCTGTTTGTGTGTGCGTGTTAGGCCAGGGACGCTGGATATTTGTTACTGTGGATCGTTTACGCCGAGTAGGAGAGAGTGATGAAAAGCAAACTTGTACCTTCACATCTCAGGCTGCAAAAGAATCTTTGAAGGACGTTTTCAGTTTCACCCATTTCAACTACAATTACAGCTTTTAATTTAGCCACGGTGAACTTCAACTGAACTGGGTGCACTAGTATACAGTAGCAGCAAACAATTTAATCCTGGCTTGGACTGAGCATCCTCCCAAATTAAATAAACCACTTCCCCCCCTCTTTTGTGGACATCTGAAGGTTGTCCGCTGAAGGGAAGAGAGTTTGCTGGTGTTTTTCCCGAAGAACGGCGCACAAAAGAGCACAAACACAGAGCCTTTCACTCACGCTATCAAGCTGCTTGGATGGGTCAGCGTTGTCTGACAGTTTCCCCATCATTAAGGCTTTAAACTTCCACCACTGCAGGATGTCAGACAGAGGGGAACAAACCAAGAAAGTAAAATAGAAACAAAGTGGAAATGAGCTGATTATAATGCAGAAATAGCAGGAGCTGGCTTTTACAATCCATCAATCTAATGAATAAGTGACAGAAAGCTCTATGAAAAGAAATGTCTGCAACACTTGCAGTGATATCTGAGCGAGATGGATCACGGCTACTGCTGCTGTAATTACTCACAGGTCTGAGTTTCAGCCCTGCTGCATTTCCTTGGACAAACCCCACAGCTCCTTCGCCATGTGCTAACCTTGACTCTGGCTGTAGGCCTCCTCGCACCTGCCCTGGAGCTGGGCAGAGAAAAGCCTTGCCCCCCACCTGCAGCCCGCAGCTCACAGCCAGCCTGGCAATGGCTACATGCAGCAACCTTGGGATGAAGTACAGCAAGACACTGATGGCACAGAGATACACAGAACCTCCGGCCAGATCACACCAACCTCTCCCCTTCACCTCTTTAATTAGGCAGACCCGGCTCCGTTGAGATGGACAGATTTCGTTGTTTCTAGCTGTGATGCACCGCTGACTGGCCTGTCCACAAAAACCCTCAGATAAGGCGATGACTATCTTTTTATAGTGTTGATACAAACTTATTTGCTTGTATATCCTTTTACAATGCAATACTATTTGAGCAAAAACACACTATTACTGGAAACAGAATTTCCTCAAATGAGACATCAGAAAATAAACATACTTGCACATTTCTGAATTCTGTGAAGTTGCAGACCTTTGAAGGCACAGTTTTGGGAAATAGACTAATTCATTTTTTTCTTTTTGCCAACATCAAAGCCAACCTTGTACCTATAGAGCTGCTGTCTGGATGTGATTGGCTAAGCCTAGCATAAATACTGCAAACAGCTGACCTGGTTCTGCTCATAATTCAAAAATACACCTGCCAACACTCATTAATTAACACATGGTGTCTCAAAATGTTAATGTCAAGACTTATGTGATGGATAAAAAGGTAAAATATTATTAATTTATTGTGGGGCAATAATTTATACATAAATACGATTCTACAATTAAAAAATATGCAATCTAGTCTGACTGACAGATTGTTATTGGTAAGACATGAGCACCAACGATACCAGTAGTTTAGCATAGAGACCAAAAGCCTGGAGTCAGGCTCGTAAGTAAAAAAAAAAGAAAATCCAGCTGCAAACACTTTGTGGATGGATTAAACACTTACAGTCACAATGTGTTAATTAGTGAGCTTTGGAGGTAGAGGGATGTTTTTTTTGTTGTTTTTTTTTCACTTTGGACAGAGCTAAACTACAGCTAAGCTAACATGAGAAGGAGATTAATCTTGGCATCTCACTGCAGAAAAGATGGTGAATTAAGAGTATTTCCCACAGTGCTAAACTATTCATTAACTTTGCTGCGGTGCTTTTGCTAATCGTCTTCATCTTAAAATGGATATGTACCAAAAGCACAGTGATCTCTTTTGCATTATCTTTCGAAAAATATTCCCGGATTTTTCTTCAGCCTCTACTTTTCGCCTCCCATTCTCCTCGAATTGATTTCTGCTGCTGTTAATCAACTTCAGAGCACCTACATACAAACACAAGCCTACTAACAAATTACTCTGTTTCCCCGTGACACAGAAGAGAAGAAATGTGTTTAGTGTGCTACCCCTTCAATAATGCAATTCCTCTTTTTCAAACAGTGTATCCTCTTGCACATTGATCCACTAGCTGGCTCCACCACCTTTTGTTCTGCTGCTGATGGAGAGCCAGCATTTGGCAGAGTGGAGTTTTCTTTAAAGCCTGATGGGGACAGACAAACAGGGTGACCTTGACTTCACCCTCATCCAGACTCTGTGCCTCAGCCCCGCCAGACAGACAGCCCTAAATGTAAAACTACAGCTACACATTTTCAGTAAGCGTCAGACTGTTTCCCTCCGAGTCTGACCTTTCCACTGCCGAGTTTGCCACAACACAGGAAGAAGCAGACTGAAAATGATAGGTTCCCCAGAGTTTGTAAATAACATACCATTCATATGAAAGACCAGCAAATAATGATGCAATTACTTTTAGCCTCTTCCTGAAATGTGACGACTCAAAGGCCGCACAGACTCATAACCGAACTGGGAGGGTATGTCATTGACATCAGGGCTCGATCTGAATATTTTCACATTCAGATAGTTGGTTATTGATTGATACATTTACAATTAACCAACTATTTAGAAAGAAAATCAATAAAAACCAATGACCTTCACAATTTTTAAAGCCTGGGGGTTGTTTTTTTAAGATTGTTTAGTCCAACACACTCACACACACACACACACACACACACACACACACACACACACACACACACACACAAACAAACATATAAAATTTACAGTAATACAACGAGAAAAGGCAGCCAAGTCCTCATACTGGAGAATCTGAAAACAATCAATATTGTGCATTTTTCCTTGATAAATGACCGAAATGATTAGTCAATTATCAAAATTACTGATTATTATTGTGCATTCCATTACTCAAATAATAATCCAGCACTAATTGGAATGGAATGACTGTAAAGATAAATAGTGTTTAGGCGAGGATCATTGGCTCAGTAGTACTTCTGTAGGGGATCATTGCTCCATCCATGGGGGGCAATAAACAATACTCTGAAAGCTACACACCCAGTGAGTGCCACAAACAAATTAAATGATTTGAGAAGTGATATCAGATATTACACTAGACATATCACTTTTTTCAATTTTTAGGAAACTACACAAATCACATAAATCAAAAATAGAGTGATCAGGGCTCTACTGTACTTGAAGTCCACTTGAAAATTCATCTGTATCGAAAAAGGCAGACATTCAGTGACAACAGCTACGTTACAATACCTTAAATTGTCATTTAATTATTCAAATCATTACATTCAAAAGTGAAAATATTCTGTCTGCTCGTGGCAATAATAGAAAATGCTGCTAAGTCATGTCTGACAATGAAAGCCAAAGATATCAGACATCATCTAAATTAAGCAGGAGCGGGAAAATGACTTGCACTTTAAGCTAATGGTAGCTGTTTTCCCTCTTACAAACATTTTCATTTTGCTGTTTGATTAACTCACATAAAAGCCCATTTCCCCCTCTGGGAGATCAATAAAGGATTATCTCATCTTAGCATAAATGTTGATACAGCTTAAAAAATGTAAGAATGAAATGCCTGCCAGCGACATTGATCCTACCCTTGATTTTATGGCCGATAACTGGGCGCAGGGTCGAGGCTGTGGTGACAGGACATTTTATGTTTTAGGGGGGTCAATGTCGCAGTGGTGCAGTCTGGCTCAAACACTGAATTACATTAGAAATCATACTTGCATTAATAATCAGAGTGTTAATAACAAGCTGCATGAATTGTTACACAAGATTTAAAGGCTGCAGAGATACCAAAGTGTTCCACTTCACACAGGATGGGACTGAAGGGTGAATTTGAGCTATATGCTTTGATACAAAAGGACTTTCCTCTACTTCAGTCTCCATTTCTGCTTCAGCGCTCTTGGTAGAAGTGCTCTTGGTGGAGCACTCCCTAATTAACGGCCAGCAGTGGCGTGGCTGAGATGCTTTTGCGGGCAGCCGCGATATATGCCTCTGAAGATAGCGGGGGCATCCAGTGTTGGCTTTCCACCAAAATCAGAACACTTTCGAAACACCTGACTCACATTCAGATAATTATGCTGATGATTGCTCTGAGATACGAGAATAATGTGAGACTTGATACCTTGGGAGGAAGGAATCGCTGACACTGCAGCTGAGGCGCCCTCATGTTTTAGTGTGCCAAAAATTGGCTTCGAAACAGCGAGATGTCCTTCTCTGTTTTCACTGAAACTGATCGGGGTCGTTTTTCTCGATTGATAACGGAAAAAAGTTCTGGTTTACAGACACTATTATTAAGACTGATACATTTCTATTACTGATACATTTCTAACTACATGTGCGGCACACCGGTCTCAGCCACTCATTCAGTGGCTGAGTCAGCAGGTCACATTCTGTTTAATGATAACACTTTAATCCCATTTAATTCTATAATCGCAGTTTGTAAATGGCCCTCAACAGCCAGGGTTGGCGCCAGGGATTGAAAGGACTATGTATCCCCGGCTTTACCTCCAGCAGGAATGCTTTGGCTGTATTTCTATCAGCCCCTCCTCTCAGTAGCCTGGGATGTTGGGATCAGGAGCACCGTTCTTATCAGTGGAGACATTAGCTCACGTTGCTGCCTTCTCCTCTATCTTTGAGAACAAATTGAGAAACATGCAAGGTAGTGTTACCAGAAAACGCAGTCAAAGCAATAAAGGAGCTTTGTATGCGTGAGAGGGTTTGTAACTTCAAACCAAAGCATGCCAGAATACGTTTATTCAGATTTTATTTCAGCTTGTAATACTTCTAGCTACACCTGTGTTTGCCAGGATGTTAAATGAGCATACACATGGCGTCCCCTGGTTTTCAAATGCCAATATTGGTCCTTTTTTCACTGTGTGACAATATTCAGGATTGAGGACCTTCTTTTTACTGCTGACATTCTGCTATCAGCTGCGGGCAATTTATCATCCATTCTCTCTCTTTTTGCCCCCCACTTTTTATCTCCCTTGGTCAAATTTCTTTCCCTTTCTTGAATTTGATATACAGGAAGATTTCACTTTCTATAATACATCCAACTGTGGATTTCTCCGAGTTCTTCATTCAAGAGCAGAGAGGGGGATATGGAGGATCTCCAGTTCTCCATGGGGAGGCAATATGGCCACCCTTCATGCCTCCACAGGCGGCAGAATGTTGTTCTAACAAATCCCCAGATGTACCTCTCATTTTTTTTCGTCTTTCTGTGAATCCTTTTCACTTCTTATTGTTTTTTCTTCCCCTGCATGAAAATGCAGCTTTGTGGCTGGCAGAGCGCTCACTGCCTGCCTGTCTTTGAACAGCTTGCGTGCCCTGGGCCTGTCCCAGACGCCGTGTTTTTTATTATTTTTTTTTGCCTGCCTGCCTCTCTTTACACTAGTGATGAGCAGGTTGTTGCCTCTGAGCAGACTCCAGCACAGAAATCCCAGAAGGGAAGAGGGCCAGGAAGGAGCATAAAGGCAGATATGATGCTATATGTGCAATCTCATAGATGGATCAGATTAGGCAGCAGCATGCGTACAGTCAAACACACGCGCAGGCACATGCACGCACACTCAAGAGACGCCATGCTCATACTCACTGTGAAACATCATCATTATGACGAGTGGTGGCAATACAAAGATGATTTTCTTATAGTCAATCTTGTTTATGCTGCCCTTCTTTAATGCCACAGACGTTTTTCTCAGCATATGATATCATAAACCTAGATGGTTCAATGAAACACATTTGTTGGATGTGATTCAGAGAGCAGAGCTGGTGGAGGCTCTCCCATTTTTGTCGTAAGGGAAGGATTGCCATTGGGTTAATTTATCTGCAGTGCAGTGTATTGATGGAAAAGTCCTATGGGCGATAAATCCTGAGTGGTTGTTCCAGCATAAAATGATAATAGCCTGGGTGTAGCATTCTCCTCAGCATCCCAAAACAAATTTGCCGGGAGACTCACTCTGCCTTATACAAGCACAACAAAACTACGCCTGATGCAGCAGTATGCAAATGCTCCTCTTAGTGCGTTTATACATCAGGTCAAGTGATAAATGAAGCTAATAAAAGTGACAGTCAGCTGAGTGTGCACACAACGGATGTAGAGGTATGTCCAATGTTTTTGTGTATGTAGCAGGTTAGAATTAGAGCTGAAACGATTAGTCAACTCACTTTTTAGTTTATTGAGAGAAAATGAAACTGAAAAATTGAGTATTTTAATGAAACAGCTACTTAAAGCCCCTGAAGACTCTCCGTAACATTAAATTCATGGTTAAATAAGCAATAATCAAAGTTAAAGCCATTATTTATTAATAGCTGAACACTCAAAACTGAGCTTATCTGCTTCATCAGGACTGCATCAAGCAAACGACACACAAATGTCATCACATTTCCATTCAAATGTCGCTAAAGTGTGATTGGTGCACGGGAGTATGTGAAATCATCTTTATACAGTTGAGCCCCACCCACCTAAAAGAGGCAGGAAACACACACATATATAGAAATCTCACCTGTAAAACAGCCAAAACTGTTCTAATACTGGCAGCATGTTCTGTGATTTGTAAGACTGCAAGAAGCTGATAGTGAAAATACGCTTTTAGGTCCTTTAAGTGTGAGGATTTGCTGTTTTCTGCCATTCTAAACCAAAAAATAATCAAAAGAAAAAAGAATGTAACGTAATAATATGTGTGTGTGTGTGTGTGTGTGTGTGTGTGTGTGTGTGTGTGTATACATACGTATATACATACATACTGTACATATACATATAAACATATATATTTATGGCTATTTACCATTACTCATGCATTCACATGTAAGCAGCATTTCAGTGTTGTAGCTGTCTGCTGTGGAGCTAAATTTAACTTTATGCTTTATATATCTAAAATATTGTGTCACTTTTATAGTTCATATGTTTTGTATGAAAATCGTCACAGTGAAATTAATGTTGGGGTGTAAAAAGTTAAATCCTCTCCCCTGAAGTCCAGTGGTACATAAGCATAAAGTAATAGATTACCACTGGGTGCCCCTTTAACCATTTAGAACGTTATTCAAACACGGAGAACCTCTAACAGTGCGGTGAACTAGTCGAGCAACAAAGGCCCAGCAGGACCAAAGCATGAACAGCGACTGGATCAAAAGTGGTGCTAATGAAGAGCAGCACAGAGGGCTTCCTTTGTGTGCCGCAATGGTGCCAAATTGTGGAAGCTCAACATTTGCCTATTCAAGATAACTCTACACTGCATGAACTTCTTTGGCTGGGACAAAGACTTTTATTCTGCAGTGGAATTACTCTGACGGAAATCATAAAAATAAGCCACTGAGCTGATTCCCATTTCCCCCAGCAATCAGCTAGCTGGATCTGTCCTGCCTCATGATCCCCTCTCAACAGCAGTGACCTTGACAGACTGAAGCGACATGTCGACATTGCGACACACAGACACTGGCACACAGGGTCTGTTCAAACTCTCGCTCCGGTCCTCCAGAGATGAAACACAATCTGTCTACAATCATTGGTTAATAGAACTACAGCAGCAGGTAGAAGCCGCAGGTTTCCACATTGCTGACAGTGGATGCCGTTTTTGGTGTGATTGCCCTCATGGGAGACGGTCCATCCCTTTTTCAGTTTATAATGGTACGGCCCAGTAGGGGGCAGCTGAAGAGTGAAGTCCAGCAGCTTCCCTGAATGCCTGTGACTCATTCATATTGGCAGAGCTAGCCAGATTATTTCAATTAGCTCCAAAAAAAAAAAAAAAAAGCAAATCCCATGCTGAGGTTGTCACTGAAACAAGGGGCAAAATGGAGCACACTGCTGCTTTGAAGGTTAGCTGCTGTAAAAACTTTATCTTCCCCTTCTGCACGAGAACAAAGTTTAGATGGAAAAATGCATGAAGGTGACAGCTGGGGGTGGAGGAAGGAAAAGAGCTCCCTCTAGAAGAAAAAGAATTAATTCATTACAAAGACAGAAACAGGAAAACATCAAACAGATTATTGCCCTGCATCCTTATTATTGTTTGCAAGAGGGGGGGAAAGCAATTTAAGACGCAGCCATTAATACGGCTCACATGTGATTTGTTATGAGCTTTTCTTAAAAGCTGATGCATATTCTTAACACAAAAAGGAAGCAGATTTCAGTATAGGCTCTGGATTGTAAAGGGAGAAAATCTGCAGCACAAGAATTAAATTAGACACAGCAAATTAATACTAAAAGCCATTCTGTTTTAAACTATGACTCTGGGATCAAATTAGATTCATAAAAAACAAGTGAAACTAACAGTCGTTGAGGGGATCTTGTGAGGCAGAGAGAAGCCAATATCTAAATGAATGTTAACGAGCAGAATCCAATTCAGGAGCTGATTGCCTTATAAGCAGGCAGCGGCAAGCAGAGGGGTTCAGGGTGGAGCGGGGCAGGCGAACAGAGAGGATGCATGGCATAATAGCCACTCATCTATTCATGGTAATTGTGTTTCCCCTACTACAAGGACTGGTGGACCTTTCATTTCCTCCTCAGGCAATGGACGTGATAGAGGAACGGAGGGGTTTGGGGTTGTTAGAAGAGGATTAAAAAGGATGCATCATCAGTGGTCTCTCCAAATGGCTGCTCACCGCTCAGACCTCTCAACCTCAGGCTCTTGGGCAGCTTCGACACACACCGATTTTCAAACAAGGCAGCCTCAAACAACGTCAAGCCAGGCTCCTCACACAGGCAGGATTACTGCCTGCGCCTAATATTCAACTTAACACACTGTTAAAACTTAATGAGCATACACAAACTTAACTTGGATCGGGAAAAACAACTCGATTTGTTTTTGAAATTAGGTATCAGCAACTTTTAAGAACTCGCAAAGAAAACTGGCAGAAGTACCAAAGGTAATACACAGGATATTAACTTTTTTTTGTATTAACATTGATATTGAAAGATGCTGAATTACAGACTGAATGAGTCCTCAAATTAAAGGGCCACCCTGCAATTGAATGCTGCACTGCCATGAAGTTAGGGGACTCACATTAGAAATATTAAATATAAAGCAGATTTTTTTTTGGCCACTTGGGGAAAAACATTGACACATCATCACCTTAAAAAGCTGATATCCAAACAGAAGCATTTACATATTGAGGAGCCATTGTGCAACACTAGCATTCCTTTAGACTGGACCTGAGGCCAATACCTGCTCTTCTTTTGGCTCTGTTTTGCTCTCCACCAGCTCTTGAGGGAATATTCTGTCTCTTTAGTTGCTAAACACTCTGCTATGTTCACCAGCAAGTGCAGAGAGCTTCTATTCCTCTGAAAACAGCCGCTTACTGCGGCCTGAAACTATGCTCATGAGTGGTGAGAGTGAACCAAAACAGTAAAGCTGTGGGCCCTAAAACCAAAACAATGACTTAAAAGATGCTGAAACGCTGTAGAGCTATGAGGAACTGCAAAGTCAGGTGATAATTCTGTTTAGGGTTGTGTCATATTATGTCATTTAATCCTTTGTTGATACTTAACATAATGATTGGAACAGCTTTAAAAAACAGTGGTCAAAATAGACTTTTAGTTGCTACTACATTTCCCATAATCCAACTCAAGAGCATCTTTTATTAGATCCTCTTTGCCTTGTGGACAGCTTTAAAACTCTGCATGCCCTTGTTGACATGTAGTCACTCAGTCCAACTCAAGATAGCTCAAGTGATGCTATCTGAATAATTACCTCAGAGCTACAGAGGACATGATGCAACAGGCTGAGTAGCATTCAGTGTGACCAATAAATTGACTTTGGCCCTTTAATACTTGTTTTCTAAATGGAATCAGCTTGGCAATTATGTGACTAAATCAGGAGGAAGCAACAACAGTGCTGCATGCACAATGTAGTGTAGGCGTTCAGTTATATAATCTACAGGCGTTACCACATGTACAGTGAGTCTGAGGCTCACCTGTTCTAATATGGTGTTGATCCTGGCCACCTCACAGTCAATCACAAAGCGCTTTTCCTGCCTCCTGTCCATCTCCTCAATGATGCGCTTGAACTCGGCGGCATCTGTTGTGCTGCTAACAGAGCGAGCGGTCACCTGCCAGTTGTTGGCCACCGCTGCCTCCATGATGGCCTGCAGTATAGAGAAACCTGGAGAGAGGTGGAGAGAGAGAGCGACCCAGAGGATTAGACACAAAAGAGACTGGCACACAGTTAACAGTTATGCAAGGACCAAGTGGCTGCTAATTTATTCTAGAGAGGTTTTTGCAAGAATCCAAAGGTTAAAGGCCATCTCATTACAATCTAAAATAGCATTCCAAAGTCTCCAGGCCCACTAAAATATTGTCCAGAGTCTAGACTTTGTGTGCCAGTGTTTAAGTGTGTGTGAATGTACATTTGCATATTGAGAAGGCAATATCATAATGAAGTGAAAGGACAGGAATCATATCTCCATATTATTAAAAGATCAGTGGGTGATGTTATTGCGCTTGGCATCAATTAAATTATGGCATTTAGCTCAGCCACATGTTAACTTTGACAGTGCAGTGAAACACATCATCGCGGCCCATGTCTCCTTGGAGGATTTTGCCAACTCATTTAAAGATAAAGACAATGAAAGATTCAACCCGGCCAGTGGTAAAAAGAGATCATTATGCTACCAGAAGAATGGAGAATGAGCCCTTCTAATGATTAATTCACACGTGAAATATTTTCATTTAACAGAGCGCTCAGAAACACCATGGTCAAATCACACACCACAGAATGAATAATGTAGTCCTATTTCTGGAGGGATAGATTGCACATAGCACCAGCTGAAATAAAAATGGCTTAACTCTTCTCCAATGTACAACGGGCCAGAAATGAACATGAAGGTTATTAATGAAAATCAAGCACACTGCTGGTATTTCATTAAGCCACGGACAATGCAATTGCAAGCTGTATGTACAATAAGCTTCTTTTCCCATATCTCTATTCATTTTTCAACGTACGTCGTGTGGTTAACTGATACAAAGAAGGGAAAGAGAAAAACTTGCAGCAACAGCAAATTCTGGCACGCATGCAGACGTGTAGAGATTTCATTTGACGATTAATAACGTTGCGTGTGATTGGATATTATGCAAATTGCCTGACACAGTCTGAGCAGCAGTGGGCAAAGTAAACATTTGTCATATGTTTTTTTTTTTTCTGTGAGACATTTCTCCTTACAGCCTTATCTCTATGAACCGGCTGCAGACAGCCAACAAAGCCAGCACAGAGACCAAAGAAAGAACAACAACAGCAATAAAAAGAAAACCACTTTGTGACTCTCCTCATTTCTCTGCTTTGCATTTCCCTTCTTTTCCATTCCATCTGAATGGTCAAGCAGCCTTTTTCTTGACTTGTAAGCGCTCCTGAGACTTCTGCGCCATGCCTGTCTGCACCCTGGCAGATGATCTTTTGGCGAGCGGCGCAGCGAGTAGCGGAGAGCGTCGCACAGTGTCTCATCTGTCCAGAGGAGCAACGGCACACTGCCTGGACACATCAGCCCGCCAGACCTCAAGGTTATCTGGCAACCCGGTTATCAGGTCACATCTCTGAGGAGTTCGGCCTATAGTTTATGAATGTTGCTTGTCGCGCCACACTGAGTTCAGATGATATGTGGAGAGCGTGCAGAGGTACACATGTAGTCCCTTTATGGCTTCTGGGTCTCAGAGCTGATTAACAGTAGCAACACGTGCACATCTGCAGAGAAAAACCATGGCACAATAAGAATATGAAGCTATTTTTTTTTACCTGGACAAAAGCCCCATTCCTCTAAGGGACAATATCTGAAGCTTTTCTGAAGTACCATCATTTTTACATGAGCACAGCAACAGCAGTCTCTCATGTACTATACCTCCTCACATGTCCCCGACCAAAAGCAAAAGTTACAGAGCGAAGGTTTGAATAACATGGATGCATTATTCATCTTCCTCAGGCATATGCTCAGAACCTCACCCCCCACAAGCCAGCTGGATAGCGTGGCAGTCTTCCCAACAATAAAAGCCTCTCACATTAAGAGATGTCACACAGATTAACTGGGTCAAAGTGGTCTCTGTTGGTTCGGAAACTGTCAAGAATACGACTGGTAAGAAGGTAAAAATGCTGATGAACCATTCGATGCGCAGTAATCACAGGGAGTGTGCAACACGCTATTCATATGGGTTCAAATGACAAGGTGGGTATTTGCTTCAGGGTTGAAAGTACCAGTGCAATCACTGTTTCCTGTGCTGCTTGAAATACACAACATGTTTCAGAGGAAAAAAAAAAACCACAAATGCTCAAAGGGATGCTCTGAGGATTTGTGCATCACATTCTGCACGTGAGCATCTGTGCATTTCAAATTTCCATTTCTGAGGTGCAAGAAGAACATGAATTATGCTAACTCTTATGTGGAAGAAGGAAACAATGTCCTGTCAATCAGATTAGAAGCACACAGGGCTTTTATTTTGAAATAGCTGATTTGTGCGGCGCTCGTCTCCTCCTGCCTCCAGCAAACCCTGAACTGTGTTGGAACAATTGGATTCATTTAAGATTCACAGAAGATTCCATGCCTGCCTAGTTTTACATTTGTATGGAAATTAAGAGATGGAATCTGGTGGTGGTAAATAGTTTGTCCAGAAATGGATTACTTTTGCTCCAGGTTTTTTTTTTTTCAAGAGTCAGCAGAAAAGTTTATGTACAGTGATTTAGACTTAAAATCAAAACAAAATCCTTTAAGCGCAATTTAATCTAACAGCAGCGACGAGACTGACGGCTCCTTTTTATCTCTACCAGCAAGAAAAAAAATGCTTCTCTGCACAGATTCACATATGCCAGTCACCTTTCTTGGACCAGTCCATTTCAGCTTCAGCCAATCAATGGATTCAACCTCGTAACCAGCATTGCAGACCCTCATAAATGCTTTTGCTAGTGATATTTACTTCCAACATGCAGAAAAGCTATAAATCCCATTCACCTCTGGGCCTTCAGGAGCCCCACAGCTGTGTTGCATCTAAAAATGTACCACAGTCAACTACATAAATTATGGAAGACAACAACAAGATTTCCTTATCACCACCTATAAATCCCTGCTGTACAGACGCAGCAGCAGCAGCAAGCAGCAGCTTCTGCTGATCATGGCTCTCACAGCTAATCATTGCGACGGGGAGAGTTTTAACATGTTGTAATGCACGCTGCCGTCAGCCACATTATGTTCTGTACACACAGAAACATACAAACAATGCTTGCATAGTACATTGTGCATACTTGTACACATTTGGTATGTTAACTCGAGATACACATGAGCTGCTGTTCTTGTTATGTTATGTGTTCATATTCATACACAGATAGAAGAACTAGTAATTGTGCTGAATGGTAATTTGTGACTTAAGCATTTCATTTATGTGTGTATTTTGCACTTTCATATGCTGCAGAATTGCGCAGTTTATTTTTTTAATGTCTTTTTTCGTATTCTTATTTAAATTTTTATCATAATCATTATTATTCATGGCTCTAGTCTTTTAGCTGTGAGAGTATGCCACGCTGCAAGTCACTGCATAGAGACTATCTGAGAGGCCAGCGGGAGTGCCACCGGTTCTGGGGTAACAGCGAGGGCAGGGCCGTGGGGGTGTGTGTCCTGGTCTGACAGCCTTTTTTTGAACAGTGTGTTCCAGCTAAAATGGGGTGTTAAGCGTCTCTTTAATCTCAAACACACACTTGAAACAGCTCCGTAGTTTGTGGAGCAGTGCATAAACTGCTGCGATGGGTGAAAACTCAATTATTTCTGCATTTTCCTTTAAATCTATGTCAGAACATTGCAGAGTCTGCTATCAAATCCCGACGGAGCCTAATGACGCCCCGTGTGCTTATAAATCAGAGCTGTTGCGAATGAGATGCTGTGGCAGCGTAGCATACAGCAGCTGAGTGAGAGCTGCACTCCTCTTCTTCGTCTGTGAACCAGATCTTAACAGGATGAGTTTTGAAGCGTCACCCGTGGCGGCTCAGCAGTAATTGAATTGAGTTGCATCTAATCTCATTGCCCAGCTCCTTTGGTTCCCTGCCTCTCATTAGGGTACGGTGCAGAGTGTCACAGGCCTCCATCTCTCTCTCTCTCTCTCTCTCTCTCTCTCTCTCTCTCTCTCTCTCTCATATCTCGCAGCTCATCTGCGCTAACTGGGTAAATCAGAGGAACCATATTGCAGATTTCTCTAAGCATACACCTTGGAATTGCCCACAACTGACTGTTGGCTTTAGAGGTGCGGCTATACCACTTGCTTATATAACACTGTATGATTACACTGTATCACTTTTGGTATTACATTAATTCACATCAATGCAAAATTTAATCCTGAAGTAAATAAGTTGCCATCAACTACGCACTAAATGAAGAGAACAAACAAAGCAGCATCACAAACCACAAACCGAACTGATTTGAAGGGATCAAAATCACACACGAAAAAGAGACGGTGGTCGCTGAGACAAAAGTAAATGTGGCTGCTCTTCCTTCTAACTTGCCAATCCTCTGGTAAATGAGGGTCTCTGGCGGGCCGAAACGCCCTGCTGAGCACTGTCCAGGGTCTCAGAGGGCATCAGAAACAACTGAGTTGAAACCACAAAGATAATGGCTTCGTCTCATAATTGTTGGACTTGCTTTATACTGAGCTTAGGACCGAATATCTAAAGAAAAAGTGAACTTTTGAGATGCCGCCGTGATTTCCTTCCTGCCATATGTTACTGTATATTCCTTAAAGGGGTAGTTCACCCAAACTTACTTACTTACTCTCTTACTTTCTGTCCAGGATTTTACATATATGTCTCCACCTTGGTGAAGGCACAAATCTTATAGACAAATATTCAAAACAAGGGTAACTAAAATCAATGGCTTGATACCACTAAAGAAAGGTGTGAAAATATGAATATAAATATGAGTTTTTCTACTCTTAATTCTCAGTGAGAGACACTGTCTAACAATGCATAATAATTTAAGGTTAGTCATATCTTTTAAATGTGTACTATGAAGGTTTTCCTTTAAAACAAAGCACCGACTCATACAAAAACAATCCATCCCAATCATCACTTATGATGAGTGTCTTTGTGTGTTTATCTGGAGAGACTCTGCCCTCTGCCTGTATTTTCATATATTTGTCTTATTTTTCTGTGTTTGGGATGTTTCTGGGCTGCAACCTTCGGGCAGTGGGTGCGTAGCCTCCAGCTAATAACAGCACAAAGGTGAGGTCAGGACTTTATGAAACAGTATAGAGCAGGTGCCAGACTGTAAGCAAGCAGCAGGCATTCTAGAAGAAGCTACTAAAACGGTGGACACAGCAGGGAAAAAACACAAATATAGCAAGGCAAAACTGCAAATCTGGGGTTGGCTTTCACCTGCTGCTAAGCACTGAAGGAGAGGATGGGGGTGAAGAGCTGGGATTGGCTTCTCCATAGTCTTTATTTTCATTTTCATCCTTATCTCAATCTTATTTTAACCTTCATTTTTTATCTGTTTTTATGTCCATTCTGTTTTGCACTCACTTGGTGCGTGTGATTTCTATCTTGTTAAGCACTTTGAGCTGCAATTCCTGTATGAAAGGTGCAGTGTGCATACAAGCAATGTGCTTCTAGTGGCCTTGAGCTACGGTGGAGGGACCAACAGGGACCAGTAATCAACAGTTCCTGCATAGTATACCTTTAAACTTCCTAATTTCCCCGGTCTTATCTTATCGTAAAGATTTCATTTCTGATGTTTGTTTGTACTTATATTACAGCTTATATGCAGTTAAGATGAGGGGTGTAAGCACGTATGTGTCTAGCAAATTGTAATCAGTGAAGTTCATGCAGTACATTTTGATAGCACATTCCAGTTACATATATTTTCATTAGTGATGGCTTGATTACACGAAAACAATCTTTTCCTAAACCTTTGTACTAGTTAAGATCTACACAAGTCTGTGCAGTGTGGAACAGGACATCAGGGCGGTGACGGACCGGTCTGAGATATCATCCCAGTCTCCTGGACTTGTAAATTCACAAGATTCAGCTAAAAGAAATGTGTCTAATACTGTGAATCCTAGAAAACCAAACGGCCTTGGAAGTCAGTGTGACAAAACAGCCACTCCAAGTCGGGAGGTCACGCAATAACAGCTGAGTGCTCTCTTCACTCTCCCTGTGCTGTGAGCACACTAGAAATGTCTACTTAAAATTCTCAAACTGTCACTCTTCATTAACTGCATCTCTGTGTATGTTCTAATTTATAAATATTCCCACAGATGCTTTGTCTCCATTGTCTTTTGAGGGAGCCTAAATAAATACTTACAGTATTTAGGGCCTGGTGAGTGTTTGCCCCTGGGCTAAGTATGCTCACAGGGCTCTGAGGATCCCTCCAGTGTTTGTGCAGTGGAGATCAAAGTCTTGGGCTTGGAGAGAGAGAAGACTTTTCCTCTCATTAGTCATCTGGTATAGGCCCACAATTTATATAAAATAAGCTGCGGTTTGCTGGGATTATATGACCTGTGCTCTTGACTTCTCCAGCAAACGATATCCCGAAGCAACAAACAGGCGAAGTACAATAAATGTCAGATGGTTGATGAGGAATGAGATGAGCATCTCTGAGCAGCTGTAAAGACGTGGTAATTGAGGTGCCTTTGAGGGAAGTGTTTAATTCCTGACAATTAAACCGGGAAGAAAATATCGTCTCAAAAAAAGGCCCATTCAACTCATATAAGTCAGAGGAGGAAATAAAAGTTAGTAGCGTGAAAGCAGTCAGGGCTACAGTAGGAGTATGAGCTCCTCCGCGTCTCCCTGCCCACGGGAGAAGCAAGCTTTAGGCGTTTACCTCGACGGTGGAAACACAGCGTTCACCGTGAAGCGAATGCCAAACTGGCCCAACAGCATGCAGCCAAAGCTTTGATGTGGTGTTTACAGTAGGCCTACAACCAAAACAGTCTCACTGCCAAGTGTTGTCCTAATCAAAAAGACAGCGCATGTCAAATCAAACAGAAGCAGCATGCTGTCTGTATCTTTAGAAGTGCATACATGCAGGAGGGAGGAGAGTGGCGCTTTTCCACTGTGAAAATCCACCCACAGACTTTTCAGAGCTTCTCCATCTCTCCCTGTCTGTCTTTGTTCCCTGGTCTCTCACTCACACTGCATACTGTGACATATCAGCACATACACAAGAATCTTGTCTCTGTGTGTGTTTGAAGGGATTGATCAAGTGCTGCACAAAACTCACCGGGCAGCTTTGACTGATCGGCTGAAACTGAAGAAAAAATGACAAAAGGCTCGCCTCTCCTGAAGAAAGCCCAAATATGACTTTCCTCTCCTGTTTACCGTTGAGGATGACGTATATATTTCATTTGTTGTTTCGACAAACAAATTGGCCCTGTGACATGGTGTAACATCAAAGCAATCAACTTCTACTATGGCTGCTTGAAGCAAAGGCCAGGACATTTTGTTATAATGAAAAAAGAAAAAGCTCCCAGCAGTAATTTCATGGCTGCTGAAGCTCGCAGTGGGTAGGTGGTAAAATGGCTTTATTCCACGTTCAGTTAAAAGAGGACACTGAGAGAGCATAGAGGTTTATTGTGTGCTTATTGTGACAGACGATGGCACTCGTATCACTTTTTTTAAGGCACAGGTGCTTGACTTGTAGTTTTTCAAGGGGTTACTGAATTACAGAGGGTGCTGCTGCAGGTTGGGCTATCTGTATATTGGGATGTCACTTTGCCAGTGATACCAGTTTATGTGTGCAAAATAAAACGAGAGAGAAAAAAGCCAGTGATGCATAGCTTCATCCATATTTCTTTAATATTATTTTTCTTGTGCATTTTATGGCTTCTCTGATGTGCCCTTTCTTGTCAGCGTGTCCAAGCTGATTTATTCTCCTGATGCATGCATAATTTAGTTGTTATGAAGCCGGCGTGAAGGAGAGGGCCACTAAAGCACAAGAGGCATATGTGTGTGCGTGTATAAAGTCCCAGCTGGGTGCAGCTGATGTGCCATTATATTGGCTGTGATGAGACCACAAAGCCGAGGAAACAAGCTGCAGTCTATGATATAGACATGGTTGCAGTCGGGAGCTGGCATTCACACTTATTATCTCACATTGTGAGCAGAGAGGATAAATCAACAATTGTGGGTGACAATATTGCACTTGACTAGAAATTATTTGTGTGAAATGTGTCAGAATGGCATAAAAATTACTTGCATAACAAAGTGAAAAGGGGGAGAAATAAAAAGCAGCCGAAGGTTTTAAGTTTCACACAGAAAAACATGGCTTTGGTTCATCTGCAGACTAATGGTGGTTAAAAGATGAAATGCAAACGAGAGAGACAAAGCACACGACGACATGTCACCACACCTTCTTTGTTGGTCATGCAGGAGAAAAAAGGGAAAGCCATTTCATGCCTGTCTCCATGTGTTTTATCACAGGAGTCTGGACTATCCTTAGTGCATTTGGTGTTGTGTCACATCTCTTGATTTGTTATGTTGTTTACAACGGTAAGAGCAATGCCAAACGACTACAATCAAACCAAAGGACAGACTTGATTTGGTTTTCCATCAAAGGCATCCAGGAGAGCAGCAGGAGGCATTAATTATTTGACTCTTTTAGGGAACAAAGGCAACTGTCTCTGGATAGCCAATTAGAGGGATTGCTGAGGAAACGGGAGCAAGGTTCACTTTAGTTACAGTGTATCTGACTCTGCCTGATTGCCCCCCCAGCTCCACCCCCTCATATCTATCTTTCTATCTGCAGTAGCTTGGCAGGAACTAGCAGAAATGAGGCTAACTACATGCGGTCATCCAATCCTCCCATTCACAAGCCTCTTGGCCCCGTTGGCACATCACTCTGCCAATTGTGCCAGGCTGGAGTTATCTTGTCTGCCTGTTTAACAGCTGATCAGCAGTGTCTGTGGTGAGTTATGAGGCTTTAATACAGAGCCAAATGGCCTTTGATTGATGCGACCAGAATATTCTGAATCTGATAGAGGATGTTTTCTATGTTTTAGCATGCTTGCAAAGGATTTTATTATCACTGACATTAGCAGCCATTACAGAGGAACTCACATGTTCAGGATTCACGTCTATATAAAATGAGTCCAAATCTTTACAGTATCCCCAAGAGATTGAAATTGAAATGGAAAAAGGCTGCGAAAATACAATAATGAAATAAAGATTAATGTTATTTATTGCACCTGATAAATAAGAGAGAGAAATTGAATATACTTGAATGAGCAGGTCAGGACTGTATTGAGTGATTCACATTAGTAATCTCCTGTATGTTGAATAGCTCAGCTCAATTCTACTGTTTGAGACATTAGACTACATTGTTGTTACTACACGTGACTCAAATATTACACAAGCCACGTCACACAAGCAGCGTGTCAGCAGTGTGTGCATGTCCTGTCAGCGTCACACTGGTTCCACTCAGTCATTTGTGTCACATGCAGTCAGCATCGTCTGACTGAGCCAACAGACCCCCAGTATGTAACAGGAACTTAAAAGCGACCCTTTTTAATGTTGATTTGCTGCTCTTAAAAGTTTAAAGTGTCCGTTTCACATTCTTATATTAAAGAGGCTAAGATGTGTCGTAAGTGGTAAAAAAAATGCAACATCAATGGATAATTTAAAGGGAAAAATGAGGCCTTTGAGTATGAAGGGAAACCTGCCTGCTCCTGAAAAAAAAAAAAAAAACAACGTATCCAATTATAGCAGAGGCGAAGTTGATCAGCCCCCGGACTATCAGTCTCACTTCATTCTCCAGTTCATCAACAACCTGTAGTTTTACTGCAGTTGCTAAACTTCGGGACGCTCAGTAGGTGCTGGGGATCTCAATTAAATTTGTCTTCTGATTTTAGTACTTTATTACTTGATGTTATTAAGTCGGGGTTAAGCTGCTTCAAAGTAATAACAGAAAAACTTTGTCTCCCACAACAATATATTTGACAGTAAGACAGTAAGACTGGAACCACATATTTGCATAGTTTCATTCGTTTATATGAAGGACAAATTCTTTTTATCAATTTATTTGTGTTTAAAAACAACAGAAGCGCTGTGAGAAACGCTGTGAGAAACTCAAATTGGCTTGTTTGATTGAGGTTTACGTTCAGACTGTTGTCTGAGAGACAGCTGCCTGTGCGATAACGAAGGAACAACTAACTTCTTTTTAGAAAGTAAAAAGATTTCTCTCGAGGACAGACTTGGTGTAGTTCAACTTGCCTGTATGAGGAACACAGCCAGACATTTTTATATTTTTATTCAATATTGACATTTCAAGACCTTTAACAATATAGTGACAGAAAATTGACTTAAATGAATTGTTTTTAAGCGCTCGCATACACTTTGGAGACCATACAGTAGGTCAGAATTTGCACATATTTGCATATTTCATCATAAGCTATTCCCTTTGTGGTTATACAATCAACAGCAACTTCTTATGATCAATACTGTACATAGGCCTTATTGTTCCACATAAGTTTGCTGAATTGACTGTTGCAATTGCAGCCATCGCAAATATTGACAGAGTGAATGAAAGAAATGCCCTGGAGATATTTTCAGTGTGAATGGTAAAAAAAAAAAAACAGCTACCACCTGGCAGATTTATGTTCAAAGAGCATTTGACTTCCTGGTGCTATAATGAGGCTGTGACATCGAACACTATTTCAACTGTAGCTTCAACTGTCAGTAGTTAAATGATAAAAGTAAATAGCTCTGTGCTTCTGTGCAGCAGCTACATGTTGGATCATTTTTCTCACGGCTGTATCTCATTCAGAATATTGATTGGTGGAGCAAATGATGGAAGGAGACGGCTGGAGACGCAGCATTGTTCTTAATATGTCATCAACACCTTGGTGTGGCGATGGATATTGTGGGACAGGCTAAAATCCCATGTCTCACAACACCGTAATGGATATAAAGAGGTGGCAGCTCCAGGTCTTCCCACAAAATACCACTGGCATTGTTCTCTGCAGATTGGTATTCACAAAATGTCAATGGAAAATATTAAGTGCTTTTACAGTGCCAGAGGACTCAATCAGTCATATTTATATCTTCATTCACGCTGCTTTATTTTTTTGTCTTGCTGCTCAGTTCAAGGTGAACTGGATTTTCTCAAGACGGACAAAATAAAAAATAAGGCATGGAGGCAGCGGAGCAATGAAGGAAGGATAGACATACGATCACACCTTTGCTGAACCCTGCCCCCAAACAGCAGGCTTGTCAAGCTTTAGATTTACAGTGATCCTCTGCATTTACATTGTTCGTCGTCCTTTTATAGCCTTTCCAAAGGAAATGAGTCGAGAATAGATTGTCTGTCCTAACGTAAGATGCGACTGGTAGCGTCTGGCTATCCAGCTAAAAACCAACAGAAGTAGACGAGCATTAGGGCTAACATCAGCCTTAGTTTATAGGGCTACAGGTTACATTGCAAAAGTGCCTAATCATGGATAGCAATCCACTTCAGTATGTTCAAACTGAGTGGAAGTTGGTTCTGCGTACTGTCAGAGTGTAGGGAGACATTAGAGGCTCTGTCCTGCTCTTTATTGGATCTGGGGAAGTTTCCAGTCCAGCAGCTTCAGCAATATATAGCCTTATGTTTGCCAGACACATTGGTTAGTCCTCATCCTAAAAGGCTTTTTTTGGGACTTTAAAAGTGACAATATACTGTTTGAAAACATGAACAAGTATGTGAGTTCAGCAGCCAAACAGTGTTAGTACAACTCTATTTTAGTCTATTTTTGTGACTAACTAGCTCTGTTCTGCAACACGGGATGCTGTTTCTACCTTTGCATGTCATGTACACGAATCAGCTGATGCGCATGTTGACTTTTGGTCTGGGTCGTGTTATCTTTAGCCTCAGTCTCTGAGCAAAATGCCATGCAATGAAGCCATAATCATGACCCCTTTTTACAGGGTGCTTCCTTCAAAACGAGCCAGATGGAAACATTAAGATGTCAGCTGGAGGTGTTTTCAACCAGCTCATGGAGCAAACATTAGCTTAATCAGCTAACTCGCTAGCTACAGCTGATAATATTCGCCAGGCAGAAATAAGAAGCATGATTTTGTCTCCAGGAGTTAGTACGAATTTTTTGTGATAAATTTAAATCTGTTGTCATTGTAAACTGCACACTGTACATGCCGACAAACCACTTATTTCATAATTCATCTTTTCTTGACCACACTGCAGCATTTCAGAGAGGAAAGGTTGTGATGGCTGGAGTACAGTCACAGCTGGCTCAAAGCTAAGACACTCAGGAAGCCAGGACATGAGAGAAGGCTAAAGACATATAAGGAAGAGGTATGGTATAGAGTGAGTAAGGGAGAAAGAGAGAGAGGGACTCATAAATCAAGTAGAGGTGAGATTGCTGAATCAGGGTTGATTGTGCCTGGGAGAGACAATAAAGCCTGTAATCATCTGTCTCTGCTGCACAGACCTGGCAATTATCTGCCCATACCTGACCGCCACAACAGAAAGGGCAAGATCCATCTACCTTCACCCTATGCAGCTCGGTAGTTTGAAGGGGAAATTCGCCTGCTGATGCAAACTGAAAGGACAGAAAAAAGAAAAAAAAAAAAAAAAAGAGGAAAGAACTGGGAAAAGAGGGGGTTTGGTTGAAGGAGTGTTGCAGGGATTGTCAGTTTTTCAGATCACCCATATGTGATGTTTGGGGGTGATTCAAAAGATGCGCTTCAAGATCTGTTTGGCGCTTTCATCTTTCGCTACCCACACATGTGTTAACACACATACACCGTCCATATACTACATCAGATAAAAGAAGAGTAGCCACTCATTAGGCTGGTATAACACTGCCTACGGAGGCTCCATTTGCTTCCAGTGCAGCTCCTTCATCATAATGTCTGCTTTCAAACAGCTGTCTGATATTGGCATTTAGGGTACAAATTTACCTCCATTTCCCTTCAATACATCTGAGGCTGACGCATATGGACCATCACTCTCCGACTGAAAGCACTGCACTAAGGCCTAAAAGCATTTTTTGCCAGCCCAATAACAGAGCCAAATGAATAGTGTGGTTGTAATTAATCTTTTCTATTGACTGAATAAAACCTCTTGCTGGAACTCGGTTAGCTGTGTTTTCCCACCCTAATAGAAGAGTTTGGAGAATAATTACAAAGTTACTTCCAGTGCTGTGGATGATCAATGCTTTTATCAAACACAAATCAAAAAGCAAAAGGGCACTCAAAAAAATAATTCATGGCAACAGGTGCTCTGCGGCGCACATCGTGAGCAGAGGGTCATTTGTCATTTTGGTTGATTTATTCATTCAAAGTTTATCTTGGGTGAAATTAGAAATCTGCCAGAACCGCTTGCTTACAGCTGTGGTGTCTTTAACCTTTGTAGAGGTTATTTACACGTCAGGTCAGAGATCACAAAATGGCTTTTCTCAACATGTCAATTCTCTTTTTCAGACAATGAAAATCACGGTGGAGTAATAACACCGTGGGCTGCAAGACAATGATCTCTCATTGACTCTCAATTAGGTGACCCAAAGCAGCATCACTGAACAAAGAATTAAACAGATCAGTGACTCCCACCCAGGGGTACTTGCACCCGAGGGTGTACTTCTGCAGTCATGAGAAAAATGTGTGAAGTCGCTCAACTAAAAAAATATGTATTGATTGAAAACATATGTATATATTTGCGTTTCGGATGAAAATAAAAATCCAGACAGAATTATAAGTTGGTGTGAATCTGATTTTCAATTTATTTAATTTATTGTCTCAATAACCAGTAAGCGACCAGTTACTGTGAGCTAATGGGAAATTCCACACCAGCATGAGTCAGAAATAACACCTTATGTTGAGCGTGCACGAAAACGACTTAGCAAGCAAGCAGAGAAGTCCAAATCATCAGCAAAAACAGTTGCAATTATTAGCCACAAATGATGGATAAATAGCTTAAACACTTAGCTTATTAGGGAAACAGTTAGCTAAAAGTTACTTGAAAACAGTGGAAATAATTAGCCAAAAGAAATGGATAGTGTAAATAATTTGCTCAAAGTAACCAGCAATTTAAGCAAGTAGTTAAAGGTAAATGGTTGAAAGGTCCAGCACTCAAACTGGTAGTTAAATGGAAACATGAACAAAAGGACATAAACATTAAATACTCAGTTCTACATTTTTTTTAAACAATATCCACTTTTATAGCGTTACTGAATGTCTACTTTTGGAATGTGAGGAGTGGGGTCAATGAAGGGGCACTCGAGCTCATCTGACAGAGTTAGTGTATGGTAGCCATTAAAGGTCGTGAACCACTAAAATAAACTCAAAATAATACACACGAAAGCAGTTCTATTACCTCTTGGCCAGAGGGTCAAAAAAAAAAAAAAAAAAGCATCCTTGAAGACTATTTTCCCTTGTCACTCCTCTTGGTTGAGCCAGCAGTGTCCATATTGCCAGGGGAGCTGCACTACCTGATAAGCGGAGGTAGGAGCTCTCTGACACATCTGTCTGCTTGATGAGCCAAGTGTCAAAGCCCCCCAAAGTGCTGGATGGAGTGCATCAATAAACGACTTTAATCCCCTCCTGGGGCCAATGTCCTCCCACTAATAAGGGATCGTCTTACACCACTGGCTGTAAGGCGAGAGGTAAAAGTGGCTTGGCATGGGCCTCAGCACGGGGATGTACAGTACACGGGGAATTGTCTGAACACAGGTAACAGGGTGTAAATCACAGGCGCCGGCTGTTGCCTTAATTGCTGGACTGAATTGCTGTTTTGCTTCCTCCTCCTTCTCAGTTCCCCCGCCCACCTTTTGCCCTCTGTCCCTCTCTTCTCTCTTTAAAGTATATGTCTGGTTGTCATCACTCATTCTCTCTCCAACACCTCTGCTGTGTTTGTATTTCAGGCTCTTTTCCCCACCTCCGCTATGTGTCCAACTGTGGCCCAGACAGTCTCACTTGCCAGACAGAAGGGGAAAAACAGAGGGATGGGGACTGGTAGCTGGGCAGTATTGGTCGTACTGAAGGACGTGTGGGTTGCTTGCATCCTCAGGGAAGATCCAATGAGTGTTCTAGTCAGAGTGACCCTAATTAACCACATATTATCTGCAGGCTGTGTGGAGGATTAAGGCCCTCAGCTCTGGACTCTACAGGCCTGGAGACCCAAAGACAGAGGACTAAAGCACACTTCTTCCTCTGCCTCAAAGCAACGCGCACAGAGGTGGGGGTGTGAGGCTGGACCAAAAATAAAGAACCATACAGGGAGCAGAGAAAACCGGTGGCTTGAAGCATATCTGGAGGTCAGGACCTTTCAATAATGAGCAAGTAAACATAGCAAATCCACGGCGCTATGTACAATTCAGGAGGAATGTGTAGCCACCCATGACATATTGTATCTTTGTCACATCCTAAACATATCCTTCCTTCCTGCCCAGGTGCTGTTTGAACAAATTGACATTTCTGTAGGAGGAGGTGATCATCATTCTATTGAGAGATAATGAGCTCATTTTCTCGTTTGACATTAGAACAGCCAGAAATGAACACTTCGCCACGTTGACAGGTCGTCACATTGCACGGCACGCTGCTGCATTAAACCACTGTCTATTGTCAGCAAGGCAATGCAATCTGGGAACTACACAAAAACCCCCATTGATGCAACACAATAAGCAGCCCCCACAGGCAGGCAGAGACTCGGATTTCTGGAGAAAACATTTTAGCAGCAGCTGTGACATATCTCATTTCAGATGAAAGACGAGCCAATATCAACAACATGATTAAACAGAAGATTAAGTGACACCAAGCAGCCAACTGTTGGAAGAATCCAAAGGTTATAGCTCATAAGATATGCCATTTCTTCAAGCGTAATATGCTATTACAAGTGTTATGAGCTGCCAGTGAATTTATTTCACATTTACATACCACCAAACTACTGTATAAAATAGTGCAGTGTTAACAGTTCAAGCATTTGCAGGCTTTCATCAAGTATTACAAGGTAAATCCATCCCCTGCTAACCCCAGCGTATGGCTGCTATTCTGACTCACTGTAACATTTTCTTTGCTGTAATTCAAGCTCTGAGTCCTGACTCAAGGCCCGCACTGTCACTTACCTCGCTCTGTGTCGTAGAGGTAGACAAACTTCTGCCACTTGTAGTGAGAGAGCAGACTGAGGACAGCACCCCGGAGGGCGGGGCGCATCTGGATGACAAACTGCACCTCATTATCGGTGGGGTAACTGGGTGTGACAAAGGAGGTGTGCAGAGCACCGCAGAAGGAGGTCAAGGTGTTCATGGACTTCTTGTCGTAGAAGCCGAAGATGGCGTACACTCCGCGGGAGAACTGGGAGCAAACTGCAGGGGACAGCAGAGGGTGAGAGGACGCAAGTGTTAAGGCTTTAATCAGCATTAAAAAAAGGGTATGCACATTGGCAAATGTGTGCGTCATCACTTTACACTGTAAAACATTTATAACACTGTTCATAATAATGGCAAGAATGTGAAGTTACTGAAATATTTTTCTGGTTTTCTCGTTTTGTTTGACCATCAGTCCAAAACCCACAAAATATTCACTTCACTATCAAATATGAACATTTTCTTCTTGAAAAATTACTAAAATGAATAATTGAGTTTTCATCAATCATCAGCTGATGGATGAATAGACTTCTGATTTTTCGCTGCGCTTCTTTGATTTCAGATTGCTCTTAATTTAAATCAAAATTTTGCCTGATTCAGAAAATTTCATTTCGGCCAAAAGTGAGTTCTTGTGTTTAGAAGCTGAACATTTGAGAACTTTTGCATCTATTGTGAAATGAAGAGAAGCCTTTCAAGAAAAAGACGCTTATATTTCTCAAGGTATGGTAGTTATTTAAAGTAAGGTTTTGGTATTATTATTAGCGAACAAAATGCAATGATGCTTCGTTTTTGGTAGGAACTTTGCTTCTTTGTCTTCTGTGACAGTAAAGTGAATCACTTAAGTGGTCAAATATGATAACATCACCGTGTGTTTAGGGAAACTGTGATGGGAATTTTCACTGTTTTACATTTCATAGACCAAACAATTAAAGGGGCACAACATAACCCTCATGATGTCATCAGGGGTATCTCGACTCGCTTTTAGAGCCAACAAATAAGTTACAGAAATCCAGTGTTACAAACTACTGTGGAGTGCAATTCCCAGGCAGGAAGCATCTAATTAAAGACACTATCAAGCTGCATTATGGGAAGCATTGGAGCTTGTGTTGTTTGAGTTTGACCCACACGAGGGACTAAAAATCAGGATATCTCAGCCTCTGTGCTGCTTTGAGTCCCTGCTAAATCACAGCACTGCCAATTTAATGGAGAACATAATCAGGAGAGTAATTATTAATGAAAAAAAAAAAAAACAGTTGCAGCCTAATGATCCCTAGTGATCACACTATAAAATCCCATTTACACCTGGTATTCAGTGTTAATTTCGTCGACTAAGACTAAGACGAAAAATATTCGTCAACGAAGCTTTTTTAAGGACGAAGAGGAAGACGAGACGAGACGAAAAGTGTCTGTACATGACGAAGACGGAGACGAAAAGTGATTGACACGTTAGTCAACGAATAAAGACTAAACGAAAATATTAGGGCGGGACGAACGGATGTGAGATCCAACCAAAGCTACTCTTTTGTGGGACCAGTCGAGAAGGAATCCAATCACAACGCGCCAAATTTTCAGCTAGGTTGATCCTCCCGGAAGCAGAGCCATATTAGGCGCCAGCATGGTACATGCTGCAACGCAACCAAACGCAATGTATACGACTGTCCATCAAACACCTGCAAAAGAGTGAGTCCCCTCGACTCACAGGTGGAGAAATAAGCAAGCAAAGGTACGGCAGTTTAGTTTGCAGCATACAGTTTGCAGAATGATATTATAAATATAATGATTTGATTTCCGTTGTATCCATTTTGTTTCATTCAGTCGTCTTTTTCCCCCTCGCAGCGGTCCGTGACCAGAATGTCACAACCGGAACCGCCTTTCGGTCGCAAAAGACGACGTGACATCTGGTCCAACTTTACATATGACAAAATAGAGGACAAGACGACATGTAAAGTTTGTGAGGTCAAATTGAAAGGCAAAAATACCACCAACTTGAGGCGCCATTTGGAGACTCACGAAGAAATATGGGCTAAGATAAACACACAGTCACACAAGTTAATGTTATTTTGTATCAGATAAACCACTGTGGCATGAACTGTTCTGAAAATGGAAAAGACACGACGTAAAGTGGCTTCTCTTGAATAATAAAATGCCCTGCCTTCAAATGAAAACAAATGTGTTCCACTGGACTGCCACAAATAACTGTAATGAGTGGATGTTGTTGTATATGAGACAACGTGTGTGTGTGTGTGTGTGTGTGTGTGTGTGTGTGTGTGTGTGTGTGTGTGTGTGTGGTATAGGTGATAAAGATAACTCACAACTTCATTCCTTCCCTTCTTGTTCACCTTAACAGATACAGAAGACTAAAGAAACAGATGAGGCAGAGGCATCTACTTCATCCCAGGCCCAGCACATGGGCCAAGCAGCCAAGGCCAAGGACCAGACCAAGACCAAGGGCCAGACCACCCTCCTTGAGGCCTTCCAAGCTAACACAAAGTACAAACCTGAGTCTAAAGATCAAAAGAGTAGGGTGCAGGCCATGGCACGATGGATTGGACGCACTGGTTTACCAATCACAACAATAGAAGACGAGGACTTTGTGGAAATGATGGACATAATCGATAGAAGACTGACTGTTCCAAAGAAAACTAAAATAAGCAATATGATTGAAACAGAGTATGCAGAGGAGAGACAGAAATTCAAAGAGAGACTGGCTGCTGCGCGGAGAGTATCCATTGGTCTTGACCTGTGGACCAAAAAAGGACTGACAGCCTAATTCCTCGCCATAAGTGCTTGCTACTTCAATGTTGAAAAAAGTGTACCTGAACACATATTGCTCACTCTACAAGAAGTAGCACACCCTCACACTGCAGAGTCAATTAAGACATGTGTGGACAAATGTCTGCAAGAGTGGGCCATACCAAAGGAGAAAGTCCTCACAGTGATAACAGACAATGGGAGTAACATGGTGGCAGCCTTCAAGAACACCCCAGAAGAAATCCTCACTGAATCTGGACAATCTGATGAAGACGACCCTGACCCCGAAAGTGACTCTGAAGTTGATGACCAGCGGTGAGCCATAGTTAATTATTTTTACATTACACTACGGTTAATTATCACATGAAAAATAAAAAAGAATCAGATCTTTATGTTAGACTTATTTGTCTCTTCCTCTCATTATTAGGTACCATCAAGTCAACATGGATCGGACATCATGTGTGGTGCATACCTTGCAGCTCGTGGTCCTTATGGTGCAGAAGGAGGTGACTGTCAACAGTCTCCTCGATAAAGCAAGGTCTATGGTGAAGCTTTTTCGCAAGTCCTCCATTGCAACACAGAGGGTACTGAAAGAGTGCGGTCTTATTCTTATACAAGACTGCCCCGCACGCTGGTCAAGCACTTTCAACATGGTCGCACGACTCATCAAACTCAAAGACACAGTCTGCCAGATTGCAAGTGACATGGGATGGGACACCTTGGTTACTAGTGAGTGGCAAAGGCTTTCATTGGTGTATGCCCTGCTGTCACCTTTTGCAGAACATACTAAAACTCTCCAAAGTGACACCACATCCCTGTCCCAAGTGGTCCCTTCACTCTTAGATCTGCGCAGCCACCTTACTGAGTTCATACGGAGCACTCGCTACAGTGGTTTTGCCACTCTTGCAGAGAAAATGAAAGCAAATCTGAGCCAGCGTTTTGCTTGTCTTCTGGATCCAGCTGATGAAAAGTTCTCACCACTTGCAGCAGCTGCCTGCTTTGTGAACCCAACTGTATGTGAAATGCTTGTTAATGTTAATGTTAGTGATGGAAATATCCAGGAGCTGCTGACTCAGGCAGAGGACTATGTGGCCAAATCCACTTTGCCACCAAACATGGCAGAGAGACAAGAGGACGAGGAGGACCCGTCAGAAGATGCAGAGGGGAAGAGTGAGGAAGCAGGAGCAGCAGCTTCCTCCAAGCAGCCAGTATTCAGGTTTCTGTCAAAGTGCCGCACCACAAGGCCTAAACAGAGAACCCCCAAAACCAGCACCAGGCAGCAGATTATCAAGTACAAAGAAGAAATTGCACATCCAATCACAGAGGAGACAGCAATTGGCTTTTGGCTTGAAAAGAGTGACACTTTTTATCACAGCTTAAAACCTTTTGCATTAGACTTGTTGTCTATGCCAGCTTCTCAAGCTTTTGCAAAGAGGGTATTCAGTGTCACAGGTGATCTGACAAGAGGGAAACGCAACAGAGGAAGGGTCACTTTGGAGCGAAGTGCCTTACTTAAAATGAACAAAAACAAATAGAATTGTTAAATTGCTGCTGCAGAGCTACAGTATTGACTGCATGCATTTCAGGTTGTAAAGTAAAAGAAGTAGACGAGTAGTATGCTCAACTAAATGCCAAAATGGCTGCTGTAATTTTTATTTTTTCTCTTTTTATTTTTTGAAGAGCAGCCAGCAGCAGAGATATTTTGTTGTTCTATGTAACATATTTCACAGCTCAGCTCATTGTTCCTTGTTATAATCATTATCAATCAGAGTATCAGACTCAGGAATATTTCAAGCTAATTGATCCTTGTTATAATCATTATCAGAGTATCAGACTCAGGAATATTTCATTTTCTATATTCAGTTTACTAGCGCACTCACTGCACTGCGTAAAGCAAGCAATCACATTGGAGGTGTACCAATACTGCCTACATGTTTTGGTATGTTCTACCTAGTTTATATTGAGGTTTTTTTGTTTTTTTTTGCAGTCAATGCAAAGAGTAACAAAGAGAGAACACAGAACTTAGTTGTAGAGGATGATGCTTACTTATATTGACCTGTGTTTTCTTTTCCTTTTTTTGTGACAAATATAACAAGAAGATATGTTTTACAACAACTACAAGTCTGCATCTGTAGTACTTATATGGTGAATTTGTGATTTTGTATAATTTATTTTCTTCAAAGACTAAAGGTAGGTAGGTAGGTAGGTAGGTAGGTAGGTAGGTAGGTAGGTAGGTAGGTAGGTAGGTAGATACTTTATTCATCTCAGAGAGAAATTCACAGTTCCAGCAGTTCGAAAGAAGGGAACAGGTTCATGCAGGTACAGTACAGGTAAAAGAAGAAGCAAGGTAGCAATACAAGTGGTTGGAGAAATGTAGTAAGAGAGGTGCTAAAGACAGTAAGACTAGAAGACTAAGACAGTAAGACTAAGACTAATCCCAAAAGACTAAGACTAAAAGACTAAGACTAGACTAAGACTAAAATATTTTGATATTTAGTCGACTAGACTAAGACTAGACTAAAACAATTTCAGAAGACTAAGACTAATCAAAATTTTGTGTTTAGTCTTAGACTAAGACTAAGACTAAATCAAAAATTTCTGAAAAAATGAACACTGCTGGTATTAACATTCATTGTCTGCATCTGGATAAGAGAAATGCATGTTAGCACACAATGCACAAAGAGACAGAAAGCACTGCATCAGAGAGTGAACGGCTCGGCTTCCAGCAGCCTGCATTGTGACAGGAAGTCAGCAAAAATTATGCAGGTGTAAATGCAGGGTGTCTGTGTTGGTAGAAACGTGGCAGCCAAAGGATAGAAACGTCACAGCATTGACCGAAGGTCTCCAGCTCCCACCAGGAGCCCCCGCCAGTTACCACTCTGTTTCCTCATCCACAGTGAACGACTCACTGCAGCATTCACAGCAGCTGCAAGCGCTACCGCTGCCTGTCGCCGCTTCTGTTGCCTCCAACGAAAGAGCTGAAAAAGACAACTCTTTCTGCCTCGGGTGAAAAGTGAACAGTTTCACTTTCAATGACCTTAAACCCACAACATTTGTTTTTGTTGATGCCACGGCGTCAGTCACAGCTAGATACTTTGTATGTCTGCATAGCTTGGACAACAAGCGAGATCTAATGAGAAAGTGTTTTCAGTTATACATATAGAGATCACATTTTGATAGAAGACTGAGTCGGTAGGTCCATTTTTGAGGGGAAAAAAACAACCCTATTGACAAGCTGCACAAAAGCTAGACGCTGCTCAGTGAAATTACTATCTGAGGCGTCCAAAGGTAAAAGAAAATAAACAGTTACAAAATCATTTGAATGTTTTTCGCTGTAACAAATCTATAACAACCACTTTGGGGGAAAGAACATCTCAGTAATACACGCATTTTTTTTAATCAGCATGTGCATCTGATGACATGTCTTCAGAGGCAGAAAGAAACTTTCTGTTTGTTTGTGTATTCATCCTGCGCTCTGGTGGGACAGCGCAAATTGTCAGGCAGGAGCAACTTCCATTCAGTCAGAAGCCATTAATGTGTAAACTAACATTCGGAGCTACAGATGTGTTTTGCCTTCCTGCGCTATCATGAATGGCTGTTCATCTTATTCTGATTGAAAGTGTTCCCGCTGGGTAATCAAGCATTCTTAACATCCGTAAATACTTTCCAGTATTCTAGCACAATGGCTGGATGGCAGCACAGAAGGCTTCATCTAATCTCACGTAATGGCTATGTCAAATATTTGCTCCTGTTTGGCTAATGAACATTTAGGGCTGTCACTGTCATGAACTTTTAGCTGATGATTAACTGTCATACAAATAATTAAAGATTTAATTGTCTTTTTCTGTTCATTTAAGTCACTTTAAGACATAAAGCTCATATGAGCTGAAGCAAAAGACCTTGTCCAATAGTGATAATAATATTTGTAATAAACTTTATTTATATAGCACTTTTTTTAACAATGTCTACTGTTGCTAACATTAGCCAGGTTTCCATCCAGCTGTTTTTATACAGGTGAAACGATCACGGTCAGCTCAAATTTATTATCCAACAACTGTGACAGGCATAGAGATATTCATTCAGTTCCTGTAGTGAGATACACCAGACGTAGCTTGGGCTCTTGTTTAAATAAGGCATTTAAGCATTCTCTGAGGCTATTGATGCTGAACTGGAAACAATTCATCACCGACATGACAGCTTGTATTTTTGCCTTCATCCTAATGAAGCACAAGATCCAATCACACAGGGACGCGCACACAATAATCATGTTTTGTTTTATTTTTCCTGGCGGTGAGAATCTTTGTGCTACAGTATGTGCAAACCTTTCAGAGGACAACATGACAGTGCTCACGTACTCGGCTTGAAGCACAATTGCTGTGTGAATGAGAGATCTAGTCACTGGTGGGATTTGCCTCATCCTTTTTAATTCTATTCCCTCCCTATCTGTCCTGGTACAGACACCTCTCCCAAGGTATAAGCATCCATTCTCAACAACACACACATACACAAACAGGCAAAGCTCTATGCTCGCATGCATGCAGACACACACACACACACACGCACACACACACACACACACACACACACACACACACACACACACACACACACACACACACACACACACACACACACTGCTTCCTGATAAGTGAATCAACAGATGGACAGCAGTATTGTGGTTAAGTGCTGCAGGGTGAGTGGTGCAATCTCCCAGACTGAATGGGAGCCACTAGGAGTTCCAGCCCTCGTCGAGGCCCAGTTCTCTCCGCACTCCCTCTTAATTTGGGCCAGTACTGACACAGCACCTATCCTCGGGGACCAGATCTGGCAGGCTCTTTCTCTCTGCTCAGCTGTCCTCTGCTTATTAGGTTGAGCTTTGAGCAAGCCCAAGCTTCAGTAACAGATACGTCCACAGGCCGCCATCTCACTCCCTCTCCCCCTGTTGTGCTCTCGCCTTGCTCCCGTTAGTGATAGTGTCTTTGTGCTGCAACCTTTTCAGGGTCGCCCTGTTATTGCAGGGGAAAGGTTTGCATGTTGTAGGGATCCCGAGAGCTACGCCATCTGGAGTGATCTGAGCTCCGGGTAGGTTCTCCCAAGGCAGCGAGTTTTAGAAGGATGTTCTAGACAAAGAATGACCTGTTGTGATTAGGGGGCATGCACTAGCCTGTCTCACTGGACCAGATCTGCCAGCAACTGTGCAACTCTGCCCCTCAGACACAAGTCACCCTGCCACAAGAGCTGCACAACGCTTTCCTCACAATGAACCTATTCTACAGCTTCTCCAGAGTCTGCCCTCGTGGGCATTTGTGACAGGTTACATGGCTGTATGGGAGTGGTATTCACAGCCACACGTATGCATTGCCATAAATAGACCAAACCACGGTGAGCGTAACACTACATACACTTAATGGAAGCAGTGTTATTGATTTTCAATGGGTGCCATAAGCTGTGCTGTGCAGAAAGCTCTTGTTTTCTCACTCTTAATCACTATTGGCCCATTTCCATGGTCAAAGGCTAACTAGCCCACACTACTTGTGGAGGCTTCCTGGGTTCTGGTGGTGTTTCTATACTGCAGCCTGGAGGTGATAGTGAATCTCAGCTGCAGGAACTTTCAGGTGGAGCTCGCAGTGCTGTTGATCGCAACCGATTAGGCAAATGTGCCATCTCATCAGTAAGAATTACCCTCGCTTTGGCAGTCTGGGCAGTTACGACCACCATTTTCACAAACTGAAGCGAGAAAACAGTGGGAAACAGTGTAGGTGTTGGTGGGATCTCATGTGAGGAATGAGCAGGTGGCTTTTCAAACTAGCCTCCTTCTTTAAATGACATACTTTTGTAGAAAACTGTATCTTTGTAATTCATCTGGATTTTTGCTACAAGCTGCACTAATTTGCTACCTCCCTAATTTGTGGCGCATGTAAATTTCTTAACCATTTCAATTTGAATAAACTCTAATTGTCTTTCAGTCAAGGGTGAATAACAAGGCAGCAGAACAAATGAGCAGAACACATACAGTGGCAAGTTTATTAATAGGAAATAGCAAACAAAACAGCAATCAGTAGAAACATATTGACCAAGTCGAACTCAGGAAAGTCAATTGCACCAAGATTTCAGCTTAATAACTTAATTAAAAGAAAAATGCTTCTGCTTTAATCACAAAGGAGGGGTTGGACCTTCATTGTTGAACTCTTATGTGTTTAGCTTCCTATTATTTCTGATTCTTAAGAGCCAAACTGAGCTGTTTCTGCAAGGTTCCACATACAAGACCTGTATTCTCTATATGTATGTATTCCTACACTTCACTCACTTTCTCCCAGAGATGACTGTCCATGCAGTACTGATCTCCCACCCCCTCCTTCAACGCCTCTCTCCACTCTCTTCCTCTCCATCCTCACCACCATATTTGACCTCTCCTTTTCTTGCCTGTGTTTTGCCTCAGCCATCTGGTCATCCCCCAAAGCATACACCCTCTTCAAGCGTGGCAGTATCTCTCTCCACCTGAGTGCCTCTCTCTTTCCCCTCTCACATTGTTTCCCCCATAATATCGCCCCGCTCCATCAGTGGAGCAGAGATTGGTGTTGGACTTGTTGGAGAAAAAAAAAAGTGCACGTTAGAGTCAGGAGAGAGGGCTGCTCGAAGGCAGTGCCCCAGCCTTGGTCTCATCCCTCTCAATAATTAAATTAAAATGAAACAAATGTGGTGCTGCAGGTGGAAATAAGGCGGCTGAACCTGTTTCCAACTCTGAAGGAATAACACATCAGTTAATATAATGCAATGATTCTGTGTCACCTTGAATTTCAATAATGCTAATTTACTCACAAGTCCTCAGACAACCATGTGCATGTACTCGGAGTCATTAGCTTGCATGAGGGCTGAGAGGTAAACAACACAGAGATAATTCTGCTCCTTCTCTTTTCCTTCTTCTCCAATCTCATTTTTCCTTTTTTTTTTCTTTCTCTGCAGCTAACCGTGTCTCCTCTCCTCTCCTCCTCCTCCTCCTCACCCCCCCATCCTGCTGCAGGGAACCATGCATCCCATCTCCAGTTCACTGGTCAAACACACACAGTGTGCCGCCCTCATTCCCTTCTATAATCAGGACACTTGGCAGTGCTACAGGGATGTTACATTTCTGATGCATCACTTGAGATGGCTGGCCTGGAATGCTAGTTCAGAGGGATATGTGGTGTCCTGCAGGCATGCTGAGCTAATTCATAAAAAGAAAAAAAAAAAAAGAAAGAAAAAAGAAAAAACCTTTTCATGCACTCAAAGTATTAGTATCCCATGTTCTTTGGCAGCCCATGAGCCAGAGCTTTGCACAGCCTTGGGAAGGGGGTCGGGAACAGTAAATGTCAACGATGATTGTATCTCTTTAGCTGTTTTTCTCCTCTTTCTTACAAAACCCACGTTCTTTCTCCTTTTGGCTCCGTTGTTTCTCCTCTCAGCCACATGTCCTCCAATTCCTGCCCATGTCTCCGTCTCCTTCTCCCTCCGGACCTCGCAGCTCCTCTCCTGGTGCCCCCCCCCCCCCCCCCCCCATCACACACCAGCCTACATCAGGACCAGCCTGCTCTGTAGACGGGATGCTGTCACTGGGAGATAGCTCGTAAGTGCCCTGGGGGATTGCATCAGCTCTTGTCATATAGAGATGTGAAGTGTTTCAAACTGTTAACTCAAATGGTAGACCCACATTCAAGAACGACTCAACTGTGACGGCGCCGTGCAACGTTAAAGGAAACTGTTACTAGTCCTGCTCCATCAACATCGAGCACCTATTTACACTTCAAATAACCAGCTGAGTTCAGTCAGACTGTGGAAAGAGAGCAAAGAGACTCCCACCTTTACTCCATACAGTCAACGTATCCAGTAACTACAGAATACAGCAGAATCTGTTTTAATATTACAACTTCCAGTGGAATTGTATCAAGACAAAATGATCGTGTTGTTGTTGTTTAACAAAAATCTGTTGTTGCATTTTTTTGGATTCAAGGCAGAAATTGAAGATAAGCTTTTTTACACATACAGTATGAAATGTTTTTCAGAGGTAATGCACAACAATGGGTTTTGCAATACACCAATTTGATTTAGGATTTTTGCCTACATTTTTCTTATTATCATATATATTGGAAAAAATATTCTAATTAATATTTTTGACATGACTGTAATTTCTTTTTTAAATATTTTTTTCCTTCTTTTTTTTTTTTTTTTGGTGTCTTAACCCTCAAGCTGTAGTGGCACCCCACATCACTGTAATTTCAGACTTACTGCCCAGCCCGCTGTCATAGGCTGTGTTTTCCAAACTGATGGCACAAAAAATTCAATTTAAAGATACTCTGTGGAGGTTTCAACAACAAGTTTTTTAATGGAAGCACATGGAGGCACATGGGTGATACACAGTCCTGCTAATGGTTTCACAGTATTCCACTGATGGCCGGTGGCAGCTGAGAAACACAGCAATGTGCCAGAGAAATACATGGAAGAAGACTGCTCGCAAGTAAACAAAGACATAAACAAAATGTTCAAACAAAATCTGCTTTGCAAATTGCTTTTTACGGTTTGAACATGTTTGTTAGGTCTCAAGGATACATACGATATGTTTTGGTGAGTGACACTGAAGGTAAACAGAATTTCTGATGGCTTACAAGAACAATCCAATGATCTATATCATCTACTCAAATATGCTAAAGCAAAGCAGCTGTTTTACAGGTGATAACATCTAAAACGCACTTTTTGTACAGAACCGCTCCGTACTAGTTTGCTCACCCTGCCAGTTTGAGATTCTGTTCAGAGGTTCGTCTGTGTATGTGACTGCTGGAGTGCATGATGGATGATATAGGGGATAAGGAGCCTGGACGGGGGATGCTCTGTCACCAGGGCTGTTAGCCTGGAGCTCACCAGAACCTCACATGCTGAGGACAGGTTTCTAACTTCCTCAGCTCCCGAAGTCAAATCTTATTTGTATCTATTGTGGCTTTGACTTTGTTGATGACTGAATAACTCATCTCCAGAAAAGGATATACTGTTTCATAAAAATTCATATATCTTGCTGGAGCCAGGTAAAGCTGCAATAGACCATGCATAGATTTAGTAACAGTCTCTGGTGCATTCAGCTGCAGACTGTGAACACTCAATGCATTTCCTTCTCTGCTATATACATTAGTAAAAGTCACATCAAAAAAGTTTACTGGCCAGCGACTTTGATGGCTCAGATTAGTGTTTCTCTATCAAAGAGGAGTCTGAGTGGCTGCCTGTAATGTCTGGCTATTAGAGGAAACAGACAACATGGCAGTCGCATGTGTGAGATTTTTGCTCACAGTTACAAATTTGATCTGAACGTAAGGTTAGAAATAACACAAGCTCATTTTTCCAAGAATATATATAGAACGGTTTTAATATCTAAAGAGGTAATTTTTTGACACGTCAAGCCCACTACATGGCTGGCATGGGTGTGAACAAGCAAACTGAAATGTTATATGCATTTATTAGCATGGCACCGTGGTAACATTGAATATTTACTTGGTGTGTGTGAAACTGATCACAGTATCCGTCAATAGAAAACATGTTCACAGAGCTGCATAGTTCAGGTAAACAGTCAAATGTCCTCTGTGAGGGAATTAATGGATATCTGTGGGAGGGGGTTTGTTTGTTTTTTTCCATTTTTCTCGGAGTTCGACACAGAGTAGTGCATCCAATTGAGAAGGACATTATGGAAATCTGTGTGAAAGCACAACATTCAGACTCTAGTTAGCATGATTTACATTCTCTTTGAAGCTTAAAGAATCAGACCTAAAAGGCATCCATAGGAGAACCACTTACTCCACACCACACACTGTCAGAGTATTCTGACGAAAGGCTCATGTACAACCTACACAGTCCTAATGAGATGTGACTGGACCTCTGCTCTCACAGCAAGAAATACAGAATTAAAAGCTGAGGAATCACATCTGATGTGAAATGATTCTGTTTGTCCAATCTTTGCATATTTGCCAAAGTAAGCCGAGGGACGATTACTTACGCAAACTAGAATTGTCGGCTTCTTAAATTGACCCAAAATTCCAATTAAACAGAATGTTTTTGAATAATTTTGAGATGTGACTGAATTACAACGATTCATGATCATGGTTTATGACATCATTTCAATTCTCTTTTAAGACTCTATGACAAGTGACAGACTGCTGACAAATGTCTCCTTGAAATGAAGCATTGATGAAGATATCTACTGTCTACCTGTATCTAGTTTTAACACTTATATAAGAAAATATTCACTGTTAATTAAATTATTTCTACTCTCATAATAACAATCCAATAATACAACCATGATTCAAAAAAAGTTGGGATGCTGTGTAAAACCTAAATAAAACAAAAAAGTCATCATTTGTTAATTCAACAGGTAAACAGGTTGATTGGTAACAGGTGATAGTATCATGATTGGGTATGAAAGGGGCATCCTGGAAAGCGAGGTTCACCACTTTGTGAACACATGATTGTATAAAGGATATTACTGCATGGACTTAGGAACACATCATGAATAATTCTGGACACATCAAAGGTTTGCCTGCTGCAGATGACTATGTACTATGTAGTAAGTTACTGTGGTCAGATGTGCCCTGCAAGTATGTACTTCCCAATCACTTCAGCTCATTAACTACTCTCTTTCCTCCTTTGTTTCTCTCTGCAGCACTTCAACCAGCCGCTCCTTTCTCTTCCCCTCCACCTGCTATCTTGCTGATATAGTTCTGTACTTCTGAGAGTGGCTGGTGAGCAATCCCCAAGGGAGTCAATGACTCTCAACTCCATCTCCTTCTGACAGATACTTTCACCTTCAAGGTCTTACCATCATGCTTTTGTTTGAACACAGAACAACACGCGGGGCTGAAAGCCCTGTGAAGGTCAAACAGACCTACACGCCACAGTGGAGCTGAACATGTGGCGGTGTCTTCATTATCATGGCCCTTCGTTTGACCAAACAAAAATCATTGTGCTGGTTGAAAGAGTTTGAACAAGTATGCTGTTCAAATGTTCAATACGTTGGACATTTCAATAGTCCAGATAACAGCGTTGTGGTGGAGGCTATGAGACTGGTGGTAACTCCAGGGAAAATCAGCTTGATAGGACTCTACGATACATGCAGAAATCCCACTTTGCATGCCCTCATCCGCTGCATGTCATTTCCTTGACACATGCAATTAAGGACTATCTATGTGGGCAGATAACAAACCTAAACCCTTGGCCCTGGCCTCACCTCGAGAGCCGTGCTCCGAGATACCGGCCCATCACGCTGAACAAATAACAATCCCGTCTCCGACAGGCTCATGCAGTCCACCATTTGCTGCAATGCAGAGGCAAGAGGAGTGCTACGGGACTTGTCTTTCCTTTCAAAGATGATCACTCCTCTCACCTTCAGGAAGATGTCACCACAGTCCACAGCAAGGACAGCTGCTTAACACTGACCCTTTGAGTGTGGCTGTGCGCATTTTTAAGGAGGATTCAGCCGAGTATGAAACATGTAAGGCTTATGATATTCTGTAATTGGATTTCCAAGAAAGCTGGTGACAAAGTCCCTCACACACCACTAATCCTCCCAATCAGCACTGCGGGCCTGGAGCGTGCTCTTCTTTGCAGATGAATACGGTGGAAAAGAAAGAGAACGGAGTGTGAAGCGAGGAAGAACGAGGGGATCTCTGATGAAGAGGGATGCGGATTGCGTCGGGGCAGATGGCCGCTGAGGGCGTGCCGACGAGTCCTAACACACGGCCTAATCACCATCTCTGTGCTGGGAGCGAGACGAGCTAGAGGAGGCAGGGCGTCCGGGACAGCTGCGAAGAGGAACGAGGGAGACAGAGTTCAACATGTCAGACCACAACAGCAAACATTCAAACTGTTGCTGTCAGAAGTGGTCTGGGGTTCTGCCTTCACAACAAACAGGCCAGATTAGCTTTGCTGAATCAGAGGAAACAGTTCACTTTAGGACTCCATGACAGATGCCTTCAAGAAAGAAAGACACAAGGAGAAAACTCTCAGCCATATCAAAGAGATTAAAATAATACTTTAAGAAGACGCCTCAACATTATTCGACCTGGGGAAAGATTTGTGGAGATATTTCAGGAAAAGATTGCCGCACCCGATTGACTTGTTTTGAATCCAATTCTGCACAGCAGGGGAATTACCTGGCAGAGGAAAACCAGAGCAAAGTTTGTGGATGTGTGGCAGCCACATATATTTTTCCATCAATGTCAAAACGCCGCTTTGTTTGTCTTGCCCCCCTGTATAAATCAACTCTATCTATTCTTCAGTGTCGCTTGCTTAACTAGCTTCTGTTTGTCATTTTCGCTTTTTCCTCAGCTCCCAGACAGGACGGCAATGAGTCTTGAAATTTCCATATTCCAGTTAGAGTGCAAACCATCTGAGTTTAATGCTTCCTGACTGGTTGTTTCTGTCCTTTAGGGAGATTTCTGATCTGAGTGTCTCGTGCATGGCTTAGTTGCACATGCAAAGTCATGGGTGTGCGCACAGGGCCACCAAGAGGGGATGACTATCTCCCACTCTCACGAGGTCCACTTCCTGCGCATGTAAACTAAGCCTTTGCCCCCGGTGTCACTAATCAAATTACATGTCACAATTCATATCCTATGGCGATGAAACAAACCGAGCAAAGCCATTGAGGGATTTGCATTGTGAAGCTTGATTGCGGGGCTGAATTTTAAAACAGCACCTCTCCAGGACCAGTCTCTCCCAGGTCTGCGCCTTTCTCCGAGAAATAATGGAATAAGTGAATGAGGACGGGAGATGGGACCAGTTGTTTAACCTTGAAGACATCACGTAAAGAATTCCGTCTCCTTTTCAGCCTTAATCCAGACCTGGTTAAGCATGTAGAGTCCAGTGCCACTTTTCATCTTATTAGTGCCCTTGCTGAGACAGTGCTCCTGCTCCATGCCTGAATTATAATGCTGGAGGTAGAAGGGACAGAGAGATGGAAAACAGAGGGCGACGACAGTGAGTGAGCTGTAATCCTATATATTCCAGGTCTCCAGCACGCAAACCCTTGAATATGTCTCACTCACCTTACTTTTCTAAAGCAAATTTCCCCACAAAAACCAATAAAGGTTTTCAGCAAGGGGCTTCACTTTAGAGCCATTTCATACAGAGACATGAGAATTTTCTCACATTAGATGAAAAGATGTGCTGCGTTTTGTTCTCAGAGGACCTTTCATTGTCTGGATATGTGCTGGGCACTAACACCAATAGGAAAAATCTCAGTCTCATTTGCTGGCAGTCTGATATCTTGTCTGATATGGTCACTGTGCCGCCGTGTAGCCAAGTCAGAATAAGTCCCAGGTTTAGAGATATCAGTCTCATGACAGCATGATAAAGATGCACTGAAAGGATAGACCAATCAGCAAAACCAAAAACCAAAATAAAAACCAAAAAAGCTAAATTGACAAATTTGCCATGAAATAATGATTTTGTATTTGAAGGTTGGTGGACATAAATTTCAAAAAAGCATATTTTCTCCCCATCCTGTGATGATGTAGATCATAGAAAGCACAGTTGTAAATAACTGTGGTTCTCCTTTAACAGCATGTTTTCAGGGTTATCCAGAGTAAAAGGAACCCTTCATTCATCTCAATGAATATCTCAGTACTCGGGTTAATAAAAACAATGCTCAATGCACCACTAGTTGTGAGGGGTCTTTTAAATCGTCCCTCCATTTTGTGCTCATCACATTCTTCGGTGGGTTGCGTAAATAATGTGGCTGCGGCACAACTTCTACAATAGCAAGCTCATCATGCAACAAGAGTCTTCATTATACCTAAATATTTCATTCAGTTACAGGGCATCCCAGGGCTAAAAAGCTTTACTCTGAGACAAACCCCTGAAATTGGGAATGAAATGTTCACTGACTTTTCACAAACTTCGGCCACATGAGAGCAAATTCCAAACTTAAGCTTCTTTATGCATAAAAGGCCCAAAGTCTATCCCCTTACAGCTTAGGGATGGGCCTACAGTGGCAGCAGCAGCAGCACTACAATGAGCAGGAGGAAAAGACATTGTGCAAAGTGTTGAGAAGAACGGAAGGGAACTGAGACTTCTCTGTGCCCTCGATATATTTAAGAAAGGTATGTTATTCAGTCTCACTACCATTTGCACCAGAATGAGCAAGGTGCTATCTGGCTTCAAATGTTCGCACATATTGTACGCTCCTTTATGGTCAGTTAATTTCACAGTGGACATCGGGCTGCTTTTGGCCCCTGTCCACGTCACAGCCACTGTGGGTCTGATATTGAATGCCTGCACATCATCAGGCAGCATAGTGTGGGCAGTATAGAAGGCAGGTATATGCAGAGATAAAGAAAGCCGTGCTATGTGCTTACAATCCAGTGCACATCACACACACGGGTATACACAAACACAGCGGTCGGTCACTTCATCTCTCCATCTTTAGCACTGCACCGCTCTCCTCCACGATTTCCTTCTCTCATAAACATAGCTAAGCCACTGAACTCTCCCAAGTCCTTTTTCATCATATTCTAGCACCGCCGGGGCTGCAAAGGGCACAGGCATCTGAGAGAGGCTTCCCATTGAGGCCTTTGGAATGGATTCACTCCAAACGGCCTTTTCATTCTGCAGCTGCGATGGATTAGCTCTGTCACGGGTCCAGATGAGGTTTGCCTTCCTGATCTGCACGCCATGTCGGGCAAAATAAAGCCATGCCAGCGAGATAAAAGAAAGAAGGAAAAATAAAATTAAGGGACAGGAATCGCGCCGCCGGCGACCCAATGGTCGATGATAGAACACTTCAATATTTCATCACAGAGTCATGCATGGACACACAAACACGGACAGCGGCCTGGGAGCAACCGCCCACAGGTTTTATGTAGCCATGTGTGAAATGGCAAGAGCCACACAACAGCACTCTCCGAATTAACCATTGGAGGGAGAAACAGAGGAGGGTGACGGTTGAGCGAGCACATCATGTTCACTTAATTCTCACTCATGGGGATAGTGAGCACTAGGGACAGGAGAACTGCGGTAAGACACATGTAAAGTGAGTCCACACCACTGCGTCACAATGAGATGTTTTCCTCCTTCACACCTACAGAAGCATCCTCTTAATTTAAGTTGGACAAACTGAGGACCGGCGTCCGGCTCCCCGACGACCCAGCAGCAGATGAGTCAAAGCACCTTGGAGCTTGACAGTCGCCTACAACCGAATTATTCCAAGCACATTATTTATGGCCATTTCATATCAGGCGCTCTTTACGGCATTTGTGCACATTTGATTAAGTTTGCGCGTTCTACGTGAATCAGTGAACAATATAAATATATTGGCGCTCGTTGCTGTGACAACACAAAGTGATTTGAGCGGCTTGGGTGGGCTCCTCTGGCGCCGCCAGAAGATGTTTCTGTTTCAGTGTCATCAACCGCTCATTCCAGCACATCAGCGGATCCTGCTCTGACATTGCTGGGGTCTTCAATCTACAGCTGCAATCACAGTTGCGGTAATTGTCTATAAATCCACTCGGTCTCCGGAGGTGTTGGTCTGCATTATGTCTTTCATTACATAAGACATTTTTAATATTAACCACAGAGGCTATTCATGGCACGGCATGTCTTATTTGCATCTCTGTATCACTGCAAGGAATATGCTAATATTAATTTTTTCCCTCCTCTCCTTCAGCCTGTATGCTAGAGTGCCCGTACACTAGTTTCACAAGGTTATGATGCTTCAGTGGCCCGGCGACTGTGAACTGTCACAAGCAATCAGTTATGATGGAGCCCTTGTTTCTGCACAGACATGCAGCTTTGGCAGGGCTCTGCTAGCGACTGCCTCTTTTGAAACAGGCCAGAAACGTGCGGATCAATCTGCTCAGTCGGCAGACGGAGAGCTGGAAGCTGGAAGCCTCGTAGCACTGTGATCCAATATTTACTAGTTGGGAGAGCGCTTCGTGACACTCCCTGTTGATGTTTTGTATTCATCACAACACCGCCCTGATGTCCTCCTCATTTTTGACTGTCTTTTCCTAAGAAGCTATACTCCACCACACACACACACACACACACACACAAACACACACACACACACACACACAGAGGGAAACCAAAACAATAAACAGCCAATAACGCCGTCCAAGTGGACCGAGAAGATTAGACAGAACATAGGTGCAAATTAATGCTTTTCTCCAGGCTCTTCAGAAATAATAAAAGGCCCAAAAGTGTTTCCTTTCATAAGCTGTCTGACCTTGGTTAGGACAGTGCAGTCAGCAGCTCCTATTGAGGAAGACTACAGAGTTCCCTCTTTTTCTTTTGGACCCAGTGAAGCCAGGCCAATGCAGCAACTTCCGATGAGGCACGATGCGGATGTGCTATTCCAGCTCAAGGAGGGGATTACTGATTCAGTGATTATGGGTATTGTAGGGGAGTCTAGTGAATGGCCAATAGCTATCTGAGTGTGACTGCAACGGCTGCAGGAACATAGCTGTAATGGGCTTTGTGGGAGAGATTAAATATATATAAAGAGAGAGAGACAGAGAGGGGGAGTAGAAGTAAAAAATGCTGACTGCAATGTCAGAGATCTTTACAAGTGACAAGTTTTCAAAACGCTCTTCCTTTCTTCTTCCTTACTGACTGTCTCTGCCACTGCACGACTGGTGCATGAAGGTAAATTCCATTTTTTTAGATGACAAATAATCTCCGCCACAAATGACGTATCCCATTCTCCTTGAGAGGTTTTGCCCATTGAGGAAACAAAATGGAAAGCAGCCATCACATGGAGCTGAGCTGCTGGCAGACATATCCCCGATGCACCTGAGATGAATAGTTCACAGCAGAAGTCTGCCCCCTGTTCATTTTACTTAAAATGCACCACATGTACATCCTTTTTCTATCATAAACAGTTTTTCCTCACGCTGAGCACAGCGACGAATTCTTGCAATGCATCACTAAGATTTTGTGCACCCTCCTCCTGTGTGGTCCCTTGTAGTGTTTATCGCTGGCTTTTTATATGGTCAGCCAACTCCTCTTGTTCATCACAACACGGTGCTGATATCATCTTCAATAACAGAACACAGACTTAGCCTGTCATTGCTGACTTATAGTTCAGAAACCGCCCCATTATTTGAGCAGTGGTGAACAGATGTGCGGAGCATAGATGTCATGTTGCATCATGTCTGCTGACGAAAAAGGGGGCTTGATCTACGGCTTTCATTCATGGATTTGCCATAAAGCTCCCAAATGGGTCACTGTTGCACAAATTGTTCTCAAACTTATTCTTCGTTGCTTAACGGTAACATGAGATTTTTTATTGCTCGACTGTCAGTTGTTTTTATACTTGTGTCAGACCTACTGCAGCTACAACTACTGTATTACATAAAAAACATCAGTTATCATGTTAATACGTTGCTACACACAGTAATTCCATGTTGGCTGTGGAATAACTGCAGGCTGTAGTTGATGATATCTCAGACCGCTCTCATTCCCAGAAAGTCAAATACTGACTTTTCATCAGGCCCCTTGACATCTCATACAGACACACAAGGTACGAGGGTCTGTCTGAGCTACACCAGGCTTTCAGCTAACTCCAATGTCAACCCAATTTTAAACAATTTCAGAGCAAGGTGACCTAATATAAAGAGCAAAAAAGTCTGTGTATGAAGGAGATCGGGGTCGATGGATGGGTAAAACACAGGACGTTCATCCTGAAGACCGGGGTTTGTGTCCCGTTTGAAACCAGACGTCAGCCTTGAGTTATTGTAACTTGCGTACATGAGTGAACTTGCATAACATACTTAAGCAATGTCACATACATAAATGGACTTATTTGAACCCAAACCAATATTTTAGTGCCTAAACGTAACCAAACAACAACCATTTCACAACAATAACGTGTTAGAAAGGCTTTCTGATGAATGAGAATGCCATGACTGTCCATAATCATTTCACTTTAATCCCTCTTATTACTTGCAATTTATCACATCCCCTGAAATCGGGCAGATAAATAAAGGAAATCAATACGAAATTCAAGACTCCAACATCCCCACAGTAGGTCTGACCACACCACAAAAGATTGCTAACTGCCAGGGCTGGAGAAATCTTTGAAAAGTACCAACATAAATCTATGTTGCCATTTACTGACTTTCCAAATCAACAGTCTGCCTCTGTCCTATGTGCTTTTTATTTTCCATAGCTGCTGAGATGGCCAAAAGCCCAGTGTTTGTGAAAGATATATGGAGATACGAAGCTACCACAGCAGCAAGGGAGGAAAGCTGTTGTTTTATCAAACAACATCTGCCAGCCTCATTGATTCCAAGACAAATAACACTTCGACAGCAACTCTTCTCCTCAGGTTGGGTTTAAGAGGATCTTTTGATATTCTGATTAAAAATTCATTGTGTTGAATCAGCCATAGAGTGTGTTCTATGTTTTCTATTCTGAATCTAATTACTGCTTCAGCTGCGCGCCTGACTGTAGGATAAATAAATAAATAAATAATAAAAATACAGCGGAGGGCATTTCATGACCAAAAATTGGGTCAAAATAATGTTCCCTTTGGAGGTTTGGCTTTTGGAATTTTTCCAGCCTTTCGTGTGTTTGCTATATGGAAAAACCTTTAACCTCATGTGACCACCACAAACTGCAGCAGGGATCGTTATCGTGCCAGTAAGACTTCAAGAAATCATATAAAATGTTATTAGTATTTCATCAGGAGTCAATCTCAGCGAGACACGCAGTATTTTGCTCTAAATGTAGAAGCAATTACTCTAACACTTGTGGTAACAATTAATATTACTTTTATGGAAATTAATTCAGTAGAAGTGTCCCTAAAGAAACAATGATAATAACTCTGCCAGACATTTTTAAGCTTGAATCAGATTATAACATGCAACTGTACTTGACAAAAACTCCACCCTTTCTCTGCCTCATCCTTTTCGATCTGCCAGTCAACCCCTCCTGCCCCCCTCTCAGAGGCCTTGCAGTTCCCAGAGCATGTAACCTCACCCAGGCCCGTTACTGTACCGCTCATCTGACTGAGGCCCTCGACATGCCTCTGAGACCACGCCCGGCCCGCTGGCCTCGAAATCGCAGCATTACAGTATGGCGGCTCATGTTCCTCTCAGAGGCTTTCGCACTGTCATGGCACTTATCAAATACGCTCGATGCTCCTTTAGTCTTTCCATTTGACATAAATCCTAGCCTGCATCTATTTCAAAAATGGTACTTTCAAAAATTGTGTCAGTTGGTTGCACAAAGAGACGTGGGGTGAGCCAGCAATATCTTTTACTATGACCTTTACTTTAGATGAAAGATGAAGTGGGTCATGGGAGTTTTCGTACAAAACAGTGAGATTTAGTCAGTGACAAATGTGAAGACGGAGACAGGATGTGTCTGTCTATGCATGTGTGACCGCATATGCCTACAGTGTCTGTGTGTGTGACTCTGTGCATATGTGCGCACACACGCATGCATATGCACATGCCATAAACAAACCTCCATCTGTGCCTCCAACACAGCTGGACTGTGATGGCATGTCCCGGTACAACCCCCATAGCCTGGAGAAGTCTCTCAGTCACACACTTATTACTCTCTATATAAGAAAGCTCTAAAACATTCTTTAATCAAATTCTTTTTCCTCTCGCTTTCTCTTACTGCAGTCTCTGTCTCTATCCTCCCACCACTCACCCCACCCCCCACCCCCGAGCTTTCCCAGCTTCCCCTGCCATGTTTCCCCGGTCACACCTTTCAAGCTGAGTTACAGCCTGCAAGAAGAAGAAGTGTGGCACTACTACAATTACCTGAGGAGCTTCTCTCGACCATAGCCTGTCTGCAAAAACATGTCTGCCTTGTCGCTTTGTTTACCATCTTTTCACACACCACCACCACCAACAATAACAGCCCCAAAAGCTATACTCAACAATACACACTGAGATTTGGTAAGGGTCCTTTCGTCTGTGCCTCACAACATATGCCATTTGCCACATGTGTTCAGTCATAGTGTAGGCCGTTGGTGTAAAGAGACTGTTAGTGTGTCTGGGCAACATGTGCAGAGCTAGCACTCTCTGGGTGGGCGTAAAGGTCAGTGAAGATGTTTCTAAGGATGCGCTCTGTCTAGACAAAAATTACAATGTTATTCAGTGTTTATGATAATCCTAATCAATGATGTTTATGTCCCACATCCATGTAAATACAAGCATCTGCCGGTGTTTTCTTCCCAACTTTGACATGAAATGCCATGAGTCTTAATGAGCTCTGCACACTCTCTGATCCTGATGCTGTTCGCAGGATGACGCGGCTCACACATAATCGCCGTAGATCACCCTGCAGCAAGTGGAATCCAACATCCGGTCAGAACGCAGCCCACAATTACATGCAATAAATCATTTTCTGCACGCCACGTCACACTGACAGCACAGCAACAGGAACCTCTAGCGTCACGAAAGATAACTTCTATTCAGTTGAAGCAGTGTTAAAGGAATAGTTTGACATTTTGGGAAATGCACTGCTTCAACTTGTTGCCAAGAGTTAGATGAGAAGATTGATAGACTCTCCTGCCTGTAGACTACTGTAAATATGAATCTAGAGCCAACTGCTGGTTAGCTTATCTTAGCGGAAAGACTGGAAACAAGGTGGAAAAGCTAGCCTGGCTCCATCCAAAGGCTTCAAAACCACCTAGCAGCACCAAAGTTCAATAATTAACACATTGCATTTTGTTTGTTTAATCCATATAAAAACCAAAGTATAAAGAGATTGCGGGGGGGTTATGTACAGGGTTATTTCTTGGCGGAGACCAGCAACTTCTTGGAATCTCGTCTGGTTGCCTGACCAAGAAATAATCCCTGCCACCTGTAAAATGATATTTTTTCTAAAATTGTCAGTTATACACTTCCGCTTTTTGTATGGATCAAAGAAATGAGATATAATACGTTAATTAGTGGGCTTTAGAGGTGCTGGTAGACACACTTTGTTACCTTTCAAGCAACCAGGCTAGCTGTTTCCCCTGTTCCCAGTCTTTTTGGAAGGCTAAGCTAACCAGCGGCGGGTCCCAGCTTCATAGTCACTATACTGACATAAGAGCAGTATTCATTTTCTCATCTAACACTTGGCAAGAAAGCAATATGCATATTTCCCAAAATGCCGAACTATTCCTTTAACCTCATCTTTGTTTGATTTACAGTAAGACACATGTCACCTTACAATCACTCTGCTTTTTGCTCTTGCCCCTCCTTTTCCTTGCCTTTGGATATGACGAACACACTCAAAGCAACTTCTTTTATCCTGTCTTTTTTCCCCACACTATTGGAACAAAACTGTTTCTTCTACAGTAGCTAACAGCGGTGGGAGAACAGTGCAGCCAAAGAAGCATCTGCTACTGCCAGGGTTTAAGGACCTGAAGGATTCAATAAAAGAGGGGTAGGCACATGTAAAAAGGCTGGCAGAGGGGACACAGACCATTAGCTTAATGACAGAATGAGAAATGAGGAATAGGGAGATGAGATTCAAAAGCCAAGCATTGCAAAATTTTCCTTTAACAGGAATCAAGGCGAGTAATCTAGTAAATAGCATGGCAAGGAGAGGCGGAGGGGGGGCTGATGTTTTTGTCGCCACAGGTAGGGAAGGAGAAGAAGGGTAAACAGGAGAGAAAAGGATGCCGATGTCATTAAGTTGGCTAGCCATGACCATCAGGAACGTTAATGCTGTCTGCTGTGCTTTCTTTAAACGCATACCCTTTGCTTTGAACTACTCCTTCTGTGTGAGCATACCTGACTCCTAGCTCCCACTGCGATTATGGACCCGGCACTCGTAATTACACATTTCACAATTTCTGATGTCACTTCAAAGCAACAACAGTCTTGCCACCAAAGCACACACCATGCCTCTGCAGTACAAAGCCAAGCCTTAAGGATTACTGAAGCCACACTTTGTTTTGCTAGCGGTCACTAATTCAATTAATAGAATAAAGCTTTAAACTGACTTGAAAGAAATTCTTCTGACACATGACTGTGCCTTCATCGTTTCCATATTCTGTTTCTAAAAAGCAAAGTAAACTCTATGCAAGTTTAACCTGAATTACTGTATGCAGGTCCTCTTGTTCCTCGGCCTCTATTACGTTTAAAGGATGTACAGCAAATGAGGGGGAGCAATCTACACGATGAGTCAGAGAAGAGGGCTTTGGCAGTGTGTCCCAGAGTAAAGGGAGAATGCACGTTAAAGCAAAACGTCAGCTTCAAGAAAAGAGGAGTCCGAACGAGAGAAAAAAAAAAACCAAAAAAACAAATGCTGTCATTTCAATGACTCTGCAAGGCCCGAGGCAGCCAGATCTCATCTTGATCAAAGCAATGAAGCTTGGCTCAAAATAGATTTACTCCCCAAACCCACATAAACGCCACTTTTGTGCAATCTTACTTTGCCCGATCATAAAATAGATGTGTGTTAGTGCTGACAAAGGTCTGAGTCACCAACACGGGGCTATCGATGACAGAGGGAATTTGAATGTCCACTAAATAATTGTGACAGTTTGCAGAACAAACTACAGCGCTGACAAATCTAAAACTCAGAGCACAGGAGGTCCTCACTCACCAGAGGCAAAGCCTCAAAGGCCTGGAAGTCAGCAGACAAGTGATATTTAATAACCATCGTCTCTGTTTTGTTCACTACATTGGTAGAGACAATCTGAGGTGCTTGTGGACCGTTATGAGCTCAGCATGAGCTGTCTGCGATTTGCGAGCTCAGCTTGACAAGAGTCTCAGGGCACTACCTTTAAAATGGTCTCAGATCATACATTACACAAACCAGATTGGAGAGAAACCTGCGTTGCTGACTGTTTTCAGGGCAGTCTTTGCTCAAAGTTTGTTTATCATTTTACATTTTTACAATTATATGGAGGACTCTCAGCGTGTTAAGTGTAAAACTTCTTTCCTTTATAATGTAGCAGCTACACATTCAGCACAGAAGAGGAATTTCTAGCCGAGCAGATTATTAATGTGCACATCAAAGCAAAAGCGATGCTCTCACCAAACATTCTAATGACATTTGACAATCGCTCTCGTATTTCTGCATCACTGAACAATCAGTTTCTTTTAAGCACTGGTTGCTTTGCATCATTAAAAGCTCACAGTTTTCTTGTATCTGAAGTTCAAGGCAGTCCTGAGACAGTGCTCTTGATGGAGAGATGCTAAGACGTGGCAGCAAGAAACAAGAAACGGGGCCACTGCTCCCACAGGATCCCCTTCCTCTCACTAAAGCTCTGTCTGCCCCTGAATTTAATTAGATTCTGATATCAAGTCTTTTTCTCCTATGCTTCCCTTCCTCTTCAACATGCGTGAAATTGCATGGCACTATCTATTATTTATTCACTCTCATTTGCTTATTGTGTCTTATGGATGCCTTCGTTAGGGCACTTGCAGTTCTGCAGCCTGTGATATGACGCTCTTCTTCATCCCCCTTACTGCTCAGACCCACCTCCTCTGCAGGTCTGAGCCCGACTCATTTGCTGCCGTTGGTTGGGGAGCTATGGATTTTTTTCCCCCCTTTCACCCAATGACAGCACGGTGAGGTGCTATGAGGGCTGGGTGCTAATGAGCTGACTCTGCAATGCTGGGGGAGATGCTCTGTAACACAGGGGGGAATCAGGAGGATGGAGCAGGCAGGGAGGCTCTGGCACAAGGAGAGTCAGAGGGGCCATTATGGCCGTGCCACACAGGGGTTAGAGGGACTCAACTGCACCAGTCCGGCTGAGCCGCGTGTCTCCAAAGTCGGCCATTCAGCCAAACTGAACCCATCATTTAGAGTGGCATCACAAAATGGCATTCTTGACTCCATTTCCTCTACTTTTTGCCCGCTCTGTTTCTGCCGATTTCAAGAAACTGCAGCCAAGGGGGTTATAAGAAAACAGAGATTATTTGATGGATCGCCCACTGTACCAGCTGCACAATGGGATGGACAATAACCACATAACAGGACCCAAGGAAAGGCATGGAAAAAATTAGTTTTATATAATAGCTACTAGCCGATATCCTTGGATGAGAATGTTTTATGTGATGAAACTGAAAGATGTCAAACATTCAAGTTTTAAAATCCACTTCATCCATCCAGGTTTGCTCCGCTATACAACACATGAACTCCTCAAGCGCTGACTCCTTGACACAGGGTTTGTGTAACTGGCTGTATTTTCTTCTCAAGGCCAGCATATACACAGCATGCTGCCAAAGGAACTTGTCTTACAGTGTGGAATTCATGAATTTATAAAATATCACCTCTGTAGAGCTCAAGACGGACAGAAATGCTGGAAATGTGGCAGCAGTGTTGTGGATTCCGACCATAGCTACTGCTATTATTTGTAAAAAAAAATATATATATATATATTTTTAAAGGGTGAATTCATTTGCAAGAAAACTAAGCAGGATAAATATGGGAAGAACACTGTGCATTAGCTAAATGTGTACTCGTACATGTTCACATCATTCCCATTGAGACTTTGTGAAGCAGGGTGAAGTGACATGAACTTGACTGCTTCGCCTGGATTGAGATGTAGCTTCTATAAGCTCCAAACTGCACGAGTTGGACATAAATTATTCTGCTCATTCTGCGTGGACACAAGCGGTGTGGAATGTGGACATGGCTGAAAATAGAAGCACACTTACACGCATGGGTGACTGAAAAGCTGTTGGACGACTCGAGGTTGTCGACGTTGTAGTTGAGGTGGAAAGGCTTTTCAGTGGTGTTTTGGTTGGTGTTGTAGAGTTGGACAGCGAACCTGAACGCGCTGTGCTCCTGCACCGTGGAACGCATGAACAGTCCCCCTTGAAGAGATGAAAACCAAAGATCAGACAACGCTCTCACACTCTGCTCTGCGCCTTTTTATGAGTCTACGGTCAGCTTATATTCAGTGAGGAAGAACTCCATTCGTCCCATTGGAACATAAAGCAGACTGATTGCTATTTCAAAGAACTATCGTGCATTTCTGACCAGAGCGCCTGTGTGCAACTCTTCAGGTCGAGCGGGGGGAACTGACCGTCTCCCGTCCTCCTTATCATGCACTCCACTTATCTTCAGCCACTGATTAAAATGACACAGTCAATACTACATGTAGCTGTAATCTACGTAGTTTTTCAGCGTCTTTAAGCGTGCAGCATCTGTAAAATCAAGTTAGTCTCTATCATTGCGCAGAGCTCCGGCGCTCCGTACGGATCAATCTGGTTTAAAATTACAACCTTGCGTCTCATCTACCCTGAGAAAAGCGTCAATCTGCAGCCGTCTAACACGGCAAAACACTTACCGATATTAATCTGATTAGGAAATCCTGCGAAGGATCTGTCAAGGAGCCACAGTAGGAACAACACCACACGTTGTGCCATTTTCTCCGACCGGTCTGTTCAACTCCTTAAAAGGCTGTGTCTAAGCAAATTCATATGTTCTGGATGAAAGCCGGGCGCGATGGAAATCCAGTGGAAAGAAAAGATGATGGTCGCTCACTGTGCGCCAATTAGGTTCATTGAGGTGCAGCCCAGCTGCAGAGCAACTAAAAGAGAGAGAGAGAGAGAGAGAGAGAGAGAGAGAGAGAGAGAGAGAGAGAGAGAGGAGGGAGGGTTATGCTGGTGGGGAAGAGGTGGGGTGGTGGAGGGGACGGAGGAGCCGATCTGAACTCCGATTGGACCCGTCGCGGCGGGCCAACGTTGGTCAAACTTGATCTGACGTTAAATTAAAAAGCCTCAGCCGCTAGATTACGCCGGCCTGGAAAAAGCGCAGCACTTGTCAATAGTAGCCTTCTGTTGGCCGAATCAATAGAAACACTGCAATCTCAGGTGGCCAATGACTCTGAATAGCACGGCCGCTTCCAGCAGCTGCATGTCTCCAGAACCCGCGGAGAGGCTGCAGGACGCGGGACGAACACGGAGACCAGCGCTCATTCTCCACTCACGGAAAAGTTTGTGTTCACCGGTGCCCATGTTGTGTCTTTTTCATCTATTCGGCTAAAGGACTGCGTGGCTGAGAACACGGTGGCGATTTTAAGGTTAGAGAGGGGTAAAGCAGCAAATGATTGCAAGATGAAAGGTTCAAAACACTCACACACACAAACGTACACACACGCACAGGGTAGATGAGGGTGGAGGGGAGGAAGGGACAGAGAGCCAACAGAGCTGTCTGTGGTCCTGAAAGTGATCATGAAAAGGCTGAAAGTAACTGAACAAGACTGTTTTATTTACCTCAGCACAAATCACAAACACATAAAAGAAAAACCCATTCTTTGGAAGCTTGACCATAATCAACCGACTGAGGGCTGTGAGTAAAACCTGCATCTCCTTTATTTACTTTAACTTTTACATTGTGTCCAATGAAGCATCTATCATTCCTGTGATTCTGCCTTAGAGAGAACAATTAAGGGATTACTGGCCCATTTATCACCCTCAGCAAAGCGCTTTGAAAATTGAGTTTTTAATTGCATTGGAAATGGCTGGGGCTTCGGCTATTGATACTGCAATGCTCCGAGTTCCCTCTAACATGGGGCAGACTGCGGGCCCTGTTTTAAACTGGTGTGCACCGTGTAACCCAATCATAAAGAAGAATGAATGGCCAGTCACTATAAATTAGAAGGTTCTGCCCCGATAAACGATACAGTAACAGATGGACACAGGGCTGTGGTATCAGTGTTAAGAGAAAATGACTTAATGTTCAAGATTCATTATATTTCACAGCTGAATCACAAGTGATCATGTGTTCGAGGACATGCCGTTGATCATTCGCGTTGATCAAGTAATGATGTGTGGTGACCCATCAGAGGGGAGGATTTCCTTTCCAAACGGGGTCAAAGTTGATCTCTACTCCCACAACTCAGCGGCTCTCTGGGGATGAATCTGAGATGACATCACATTGATTCTGTGGTCCCCGCTGCCTCTGTGTCAGAGTCATTGGACGTTGGTTGCCTGACCTTAATGGCCGAAGTCATAATGACCAATGTCAAACTGTGACCCGCTGACTTCCCTGGTCAGTCAACTGTCATCACATCACACCTGAATGTGAAATGCTGAAGATTGCTTTAATGGAAGTGAGAGGCCACCTGTGATGCTGCTGTGCTAAAACATTTGTGTAAAACAATTAATTGAAAGAGACATTTAATTGGTCATTTGCAGTGCATGCTGCTTCTCAGTGTGAACTGTGCTTATCATGCATCATTTCAAACAAAACCCATAAAGAAAAAACATTATTCGCTACGAGGGGAGCCCGAGCAGTTTAGATAAGGCCTTGATGTAATAGATATTAAATGGTGATGATTCCGCTGCATTATTTGCAATTAGGACATTTTGGCCACGCTGTGTTATCCTCAAGGCTCAACCTTTGCAGGAATTCAATTTGGTGTGAAAAAAAAACCACAGATATGATCTATATGAAAACAAATAATTATATGATATGCCTTTTTGGATTTGAAAACACTCACAGGAGCGTTACTCGAGCGGGCGAAATGAAAAGACTGAAAAACAGATGAAAAGATGTTGCCTTTTATCTCATGATGATGATGATTCACAGGCTATAGCTCTGAGCAGTGAGAGCCTCACCAGCAAGGATTATTCATTTGCTCCCTGCCTTCTCTTCCGAGCACAACAGGATGAACTCTTCATCTTTGCTTCTTTGAGGATACGTGAGCAAATAAGTTAGAAACTATAACATTTATTAAAAAATGACAGTCTCTCTCTCTCTACAGGAGTCTTGGGGCCGTGAGTGTAATCATTTTTTGGTCTGATTTGCTCCTGATTACTTGATAATTGTTCTGTCATCTTGACAGAGCCAGCTTATGTTTTTGTGTGTGTGTATCACAAACTGTCCTGTAGTGATTGTGAGATAAAAGCATGTGTTATGTGGTAATTATCTATGGTCAGCAGGTAGAAATATACCTGATGGCAGTGATTCCCAACCAAGGGTGTCAGCGGTTAACAGTTAATTGGTTAAACATGAATCAGTTACACATCAGTCTAAAGTTTAATTTGCATATACACACACTATGTTAGCAGCTTCATAGGCTGGGGCTAAGTGCAGTGTGAAATGTGTATAAGGTAAGTGCGCTAAATGAAGCTCAATGTGGAAACATTTTCTCCAGAAAAGACAACAAAGTCAAATGTAAATGATGTGATGCTGCTCTTCAGTTCTGTCACAGTAGAAGCACTATGCTGTACCGTATTAAGAACAAGCATCTGGCTACATGTCCGAGGATGGCACACACCCAAACATCACGCTGCTAGCTAGTGGGAGAAAGTGTGACGCCGTGTGATGTCTGAGGCCATCACCCAGTTGCTCTGCCAAATGATTGAGACTGATATGCTGCCGCTCAGTGTGGTAGAGGGCATGGGAGCCACTTCAGTACCTGGAGCCCAAGAACATAGAGTCATCAACTGTGACTAAACACAGTGAAACACACTTTGAGGAGAGGAAGGATGAGCTAGAAGTCAAGCTAGCCAGGACAGACAAGCTAGCTCTGGCCACCAACTGCTGGATGTGCCCCCCCCCCCCCCCCCCCAAAAAAAAGCTACCTCAAAACTATTCATGTCGACTCATCAATGCTGACTGAGAGATGCAGTCCAGTTTGCTCCTCAGCTCAAAATTAATCAGTTCATTACCATTTACTGGCTGTCTGGTAACCAACACCCAAATGAACCAAAAGTGAATTTCTTTTTTACCTAAACCTAAGCAGGACATCAAAAATTATGTGTAGTAATTATGTGTAAAATGGTGTAGTGGTGACTCTTGGTACAGTCAATCAAACAAAACAGTTTTCTGCGCCCAAGACAAGTGACGTTATTGCCTAAATTTAACATGGGAGAGTGAGTGAAAACACCCACCCACCGCTGCACTGTTCAGCTTTAATCTGCGGCTCCAGTGTGTCCAGCTCCACACAGCCCAGTTGGCAGCGTTCCTTGCAACCGCGCTGGTGACTCTGACTGGTTGGTTGGGACGTCTGCCTGGAGTCAGGGTTAAGATCTGCGGGAGATTATTTGAACCTCTGCGTGTGCGACACCCTCCTGGTGAAGCTCCACGCTGTCAGGGGAAAAGAAGCAGCTGGTGACTCCATGTGTATCGCAGGAAGCGCAGGGCTGTCTACACCCACCCTTGGAGAGCAGTGGGTGTTGCAACGGCGGGTTCTGAGGTACATGGGGATTTGGCCTTTACAAATAGGGGGGAAAGGGGGGGGTAAATGCCGAAATGGAAACAAATAAATAAAAATAAACACTTTAGAGCCGCCTGCAGCTGCCACTGACCAAAAACTCCCCGTCACATCCTTTAAATATTCAGTAGTGTCATTAATTGTTGGATTACAGTATTGTGAGAATTTTCTCCTTTTTATCTAAAGACTGTACGAAAGCAGTTTTTGGCAAATGGATTATGAACTTGATTGCAAGAAATCAAAGCGTATCACGTAGAGATAACATGCTTTGATCCCCTGTGATCAAAACATGAACATAATCGATTGGTCCATCCTGCTCATGTCATACTGTTGTGAGACGAGAACAACAGCGTCTCAGTGTGACACATCTGCTCCACCTCTCTCCGTAAGCGATCACAGGCTTGGCATCCAGTGACTTGCAGATACAGAAGCAGGTGTTTGGGTAAATTCTTAAATCTGCTGCAGATTACCTTAGAGCTTCAATCTAATGGGCTGCAATGCATCAGGGCCGCACGTTTGAAATCTACGATGATGACTTCAATTTAGAGAAAAATGTGTGCACATCAGAGAAAATTGCTTTTCATGTCAAAGATTTAAACACTGAACAGCTTGAAAATTGAATATCGTTCCGACTCATAACGTATGTTCAGGACTGGTCACGTCGTATTTCATTTCCTTTGCTTGCATGTGACCTGACTCACCTTTCAATTTCTGTGTTTCCTACCACTTAGCGTGCCGCCTCACATCAATCCTATCCCGCTGAGGACTGAAATTCAGTAATCATAGAAATGGGTTCCTCTGGTGAAAGACACATAATGAGAGGGGTTGAATTAGTATTGTAGGAAGGATGCAGTTAAACAAGCATTATGCAGCTCAAACTCAATGATTTGGAGAGCTATTCCAAGAGCCCATCAGTCTTGGCCAGATGTTGGAGGCTGATAAGAGACTCTGCTCTCAAGGAGCTCTTCTTTATTCTGTCAGTGCCACTTCCCATGAAAGAGGCTCGGGGAAGGCAATGGCCTAAGGAGATAGAGAAGCACTTGCCATTGTGGCGAAGTGTCACACAGATGTAAAGAAACAACAAATCTAGCTGAATAAAACATTCTATGCAAACACTGTACAATGCAGAAATCCCATTTGTTTAACAAAGTGTAAAAAAAATCTCATGTGGGATAAAACTATGTCAAGTCGCAGAAGACTGTGATGGGAAAGATGTTTGGGATGAATGGTTGTGAACTCCCCATGAGGAAAATGAAAACGCATCATGTGGCATAAAATAAATGACGTGACATAGTTCAAGGGATGAGGAGAGAAGTGCCTACCCCAATTTCACTATTTGAACGCCGCTGCGTGCTGCGTCACAAACCCATCACGCACTTTGGCTCCCCGGCAAACACTCTTTGGCCTGAGTGTGACAGAGGCGGTGTTATCAGCTGCACAGGCTGACACACTTCACTCTCTTGCCTCAGGCTTTGCAGAGTCAGAACCATGCAACTGCAGCAGTCAGCGCAGCGTGGCAGGAAGACATCTTCACCACATGGGGTTTGAGCTCCGCGGAATAGGCCGTCTGCAGGCAGAAGGGTACCCCGCCCTCAACACACAAATATGTACAGGACAAACATGTTCCTGCGCACACATGCACAAGGCAAATCACACAGCATTTGTGGTTAATCATGCTATCAGTGCACAAGTGTGGGTAATCAGAAGGTTATATGTGGTCCAGCGCTTAAGCTATTAGTTGATTGCACAATTCGTGGGTCAACAGAGAAATTATGGAGATCAGTGTGATAACTGATTAAACGCTTGTCATTTAAAACACACAAATGTCAAAACATAGTGCTACAAATGCTACTTTTAACTTCTAAAAATGCAGGTTTTAGCCAAAATGCTAGTTTAAGCGACAAAAATTGCTAGTTTTGCTAATTTTCTCTTGTTTACATCATTATAAATTAATATCTTTGAGGTTTAGATAATAAATATAAATAACAGATTAATTAATGGCAAAAGTAAGTATATTCTTTGCAGCCCTAATGTGGTCATTGTAGCGGAGCAGGAAACACTTGATCATACAGGATAAATGCTGAATCTCAGATCCTGCATGCGGTTATTAAAGTCCTGTGTGTTAATGTAAATGTCCAGCCATTTTCCAAAGAACAAACAGGGCTACATATAACTATAGCTCAAGGAACATGTTAAATCCCACTTGTCTGCTACTGACTGAATTTCATTACATCCCTGGCTTGTTTTTCTGCTTAATATCCTCTGCACACCAAAGAGGTAGAAAACACACGCCACACACAGCAAAAACATCACGACTTTGATTCAGGTTAGGTTTCAACGACCCAGTCATTTTAGACCTCCAAAAGGGAGTGACAAAGGTTTAATAGCAGAGGCAAGTTATGGTGGAGAGAATAAAGTGGAATGAAATGTAGCCAAGAAAATGCTAAAAACAATCCCTTTGCAGCAGCAGCAGCAGCAGCAGCGGTAACAACAACAGCAGCCTGTTATTTTCCCTTCCCCCATGGCCTCTGTTGCCATATCGCAGTAATAGGAGATGGGTGTTGCTCACTGCCTGCGTGCCTAATTGAGAGGAAAACAAACTGGTTGCTACAGATAATGGGAAAGGTGAGGCAAAATACCATTAATAGTCAGTGATCCTTTTAAATAATTACCAGTGTCCACTATGTCACATTCCCGGCACTGTTCCCGTGATTGATTTCCCAGCTATTATGGGTGTTAAGATAAACCTGCTAATGTAAAGAGAAATCAATCTTGCATATTAAAACGTATGATGGATATTCTCTGCGAGCAAATACCACAGTTTAAGGTGATTTAACAACTCTGTTACATGAGGTTTTGTGTAGGCTGAACGGCAAACATGATGAGCAGCACATGTTCATAAATTGTGGCAAATAATGATTACCACTGGAAAAGCAAGGGAAATATTTATCTTTATATAACCTGACATGCAGGTTATAGTACATGATATTAACCTAATGGTAGTCCCTTATGGTTTGATTACATGTACAGGGATGCATGAAAGCAGCAGTCAAGGTCAAGCTTTTCATAGGAACAGCACACTAAGCTAACAGTCAGGGCGCATAATGAATCTAGCTGCCAATGACTGGTAAACTGAAAAACAAAACAGCGGCCAAAATACAATATAAAAGTAAGCGTAATGCAAGTGAGGGTGAGCAGCGAGGGTCAGTCAAACAATTGGGATACAATTATTGATGGTCATACTTTGCATACCGCCGCCAGTGTGCAGAACAAAACATGGTCAATCACCTTATGCGCTGTAGTGACGAGAGTTTGTGGTGAAGTAGCCCGATTTAAACAACCAGCCAATGGCGGCTGACCTCGTTTATTTTCTATGCCGACGTATATTTTTACTTGCATTTGGAGAGTGGCCAATGCTAATTTTGGCCCCTGCCAGCAATGCATGATAAATGATAAACATTTGGTAGGTAGTCTGTGCCATACTTCTCAGCAATGCACTCCACATCTCTGCAGTTATAATGAAACATTCAGGAGCTGCAAGTATAAATATTGCATGTCATTAATGGATCAAAGAATCAAGAGGGCAGGAGCCGATGTATGTTTTTTCTTAAAGTGTGTGTCAGCGTATGTCCATGTAAGTGTCTGTCTGTCTGTTGTCTGTCTGTCTGTCTGTCTGTGTGTTCCAGTGTTGTTTGTCAGGAGGGAGGCTCCTGCTGTTTGTTAGTCCCTCACAGACTGTAATGCTTCAGTTATCCCATTGTTAGCTGGTTCTACTGTACCTGCAATTAAATTTCCAAAGTCAGAGGAGCTTAACTAATTACTCCCAGCAAATGCCCTCTTTTTCCAAAGCAAATAACACCGCAATACGCTCTAATAGTGCAGGAAGCCGTTATATGGGCTTGGTGAATCTCGCACTGTCAATCAATATGAAATTGGATTTGCAACATAATGTTATGTCAGCTATTTCCGCGCATTCATTTGACAGATAAAACTATAATCAAGCTAATGCAATGCTCTCAACAGAATAGTTTAGCAGCACAAGTTGAAATGAAGCCACTTTTTTCTTTTTGCCTGACTGAACAGAACCCAACAAGTCTCAACGGCAACATTTCTCCTGTATGATGCTGACGAGTGCTTGACAAGGCCAAAACCTGGTAGCTCGCCTGCACGCGAATGAGAATGATGCATTTGTTTTTTTATTTCCAATACGAATCATCCCCCTGAAATATGAAGTTTAATGGAAATGTTCTCAGGTTTGATGCACATTTGCATATTCTCATGTAGTGTGCTGTCAGTGCCAGCAGCGGGTGGTGGTGGTGGAGCACAGAGAGGCTTCACTGTTTGTTCAGTTCTGCAGACAACTATTGCTATAATTATATTAGGACATCTCCAAGGCCACTGACGGCCTATAAACACCACCTGCGGTACACAAGGCCTTCAAAACCATCCCTGCATGCTTGCGTGACTCTGTAAAACAGAGTCACAGAACAGTCTCAGAAAGGTTTCCATCAGCGGTGACTCATATGTGATAAAATAATGTGAAAGAAAATAGAAAATAGACAGCAAGACAGCAAACATAGCCCCAAAACATCCGCACTGTGTATTATTCTCTCTATTAGTGTTACTCTGAGCAAGTGTTTGGGAGTAAATTCATTTGTTCTTTGCATTAAGATGTTCTGTAACGATAGCTCAACGATGGGTGATATAGATGAGTGGTACAGCTGATGGTAATAGTTCTACTGACAATACACAAAATAAACTTGCAAGGAGCTAATAGAGTTCAGGATTATAGTATAGAAGTGCTGTAGGTTTAAGCACAGTTCCCATCTCTAGTGTGAATGGCATCAGGGCTGCTCACTGCATCATTGTGTGAATTATGTATTAAGTCAGGCTGCAGATGCATAGGAGTGCATTATTTACTGATACCAGCAGAGGAAAGGCAGATGCTCAACTGTATGTGTAGAATATACAGTACACCTGACAGCTGGAGACTTGATTCTATAGTCACTCAAGTCTTCATAACAATTACTGCTTGCAGTTGAACTGATAACCACAGAGCTGTCGTGGCAGGAGCGCATGCTGTGTTTTGTGGTTTGGAAAAACGATCCACTTGCAATATTGAGCAAAAAATAACTGACAACATAATCTCAACAGTGATCGTGCAAGAACAAGACTTTTTTTCACCACAATTTGCGTTTTATTTTTAACATCGTGGGCTTGTGACATTTCCACGACAGGCTGCAGTTTATCGCATCGCTTTTCCTGAACACCATATTCCTCTTAGACTCATTAAATTTTCACATATTTTCTCTTTTTCTTCTGGAGGTAAAGTGCAGTAGATGTGTCATCCACGTGATCCAATTCACTCTGGCAGAAGCCTTTATTGCTCGGCCACGTTTGCTCTGCGTGTATGGTATGTCCTTGCAAAGCAACCCTTATTCATTTCCATTTATTTTGACCAGTGGTGGAGCTGCAGCAACACTGGCAATGAAACAGCCCATTTATTTGACATGAAAGCTAATGATTACTAAAGACAGCAAGAGTGGTGACAACAAAGGCAGAGGAAATTCAGAGAAGATAGAGTTGGATTGATCTGCCTTAGAGCAAACAAATGGCCCTGTCACTGTGGGGAATAGTTATAATTTGTCCTCTATCGCCCATCTAGTTAAGCCAGATTTTTGTTTTATATTATGTAGAAATAAAGCACCATATTGAGCACAAACCTAATATGACAACATTTCTAAGTTCTTCAGAAGTCTGGACAGGTGGTTGTTATGTAAGCCCACAGACAGGTCAGTCCAGCTCAGTGGGAGTTGTGCTTTGAAAGGGGTTTCCAAGAACATATCTGGACTATAACAAATTGCTCTGAGCTCTAAGATTCATCACTGTCAGAGCTTATTTTTCGCCACACTTCTATAGGTCATCATGAGCCCCCTAAAAGAGGAATTTCCTGAGAATATGGCACACTTGTTTTAAAACCCTTTCACCTGACATTTTGAAAGGTTAAGCTACTGGGAAAGGGCAAGCTAATTAAATAATCTCTTCCCAAAGAGAAATGATCAGCTAATCATTTTGGAGACATATCTCACAAATATTAGAGAAACACTCTGGAAGAAGCAGTGGCTGCAGGTCAGATCAAAGATACAGTAATAGAGGGAGGAAATACTGTAATATGATGTGTAGTTTAAGTCTCACTGTTAGAAATGCAGCTCCATATCGCTGATTTCTGTAAGTTAAGCATGCTGTGTCACACTGCAATAGGAAAGAAAGAAGGTGCTTGTTGTCTTATATGGATCACCAAATGACGTGTGAGGACTTTTGCTTGGGAGCTTTGGCCTCAGTCTTTTACTGCTTGAGCTTCCAGGATCTCTGCCCTCCAGCCTGTCTGCCTCCTGCTCCTCAGCTCTGCTTTCCACCATCACCTCTCTACCTTCTGCCGTCCCTGTCATCCTCACTCCCCTTTATCCTTCCAATTAACCACTTTTCAATCAGCTTGATTGCATTGTACTGTGTACTGACTGTAACAGCAACACAGTCACTAGTAGCTCTAATATACTGTATATCATTCCTACTGCTCCAGAGGATCTAATTGGAGTGGTGAGAACTTACATAATAATCACATCACTTATAAAACACCCACTCCATGCACTGAAGTGACAGGTTCAAGAGGTGTGTTCAGCCTATTGTTCGGATATTAGACATCCATTCTTGCCAAAATGAAAATCTCATCACATGTAACAATGTGAACAATGTGTCCTTGCGCCCTCTGCACAGACACCCACACAAACAAACCCTACTACTCATGGCCTCTGAGCCCCACGCCACACAGAAACATCCCCTCTAACTATCACACATGCAGAAATATTACAGTAAACTGATGCTTTTCATGTGATTTTTCTCTGGGTCATACAGGAGAGCGTGACCTCTTGTTCCTGAGCCGTTTCTGCTCAATTTACACTAAATTGTGATTTTTCAGAACTCGGCTCGTGTTGCTGCCTGGACATGACAGCAACACAGACCAGCTGCAGATACGGTGATTTACCAGGATTCTTATGTACGGACATCATCTCACCAAGACATCATGTTCTCGCCTTTGCATAAAAGAAAGCATTAGTGTGATTAGGATCAGTGCAGGGGCGATAATGCTCGGTGGAGACTGTGATTTCAGATTTGACACAGCGGGTTATGATATAAGACTGTGTCCTATCAGGCAGGATGGAATGGACGGACGAGACCGGTGGACTAATGCAGAGTGACACTTGCTCTCTCAGCGACTCCCCTAATGGCCCTCAGATAGACGAGCAAAACCGGGTGGCGTGAAGGGCACAGGGTTACAGTTTTATTCAACCACGTCTCTATCCAGTCAAATGTGTTCTATTATTGTAGCGTTCACACCCAGATATCAGTGATACAAGACCCTGCTGTTATTCAGAATAAACCCATTCTTCATGCAGCTAAGGGCAACCCTTGTATTTTTATCTTCCCTGTTTGGTGTGTGAGAGTTTTGAGCAAGGTTCGGCTTTTGTATGAAAAAGAAAAATCTCAGTGTGTTATTTTGGGCATTTCACACACACACACGCACGCACGCGCTCACGCACGCACGCAAGCGCGCGCACACACACACACACACAAATAGCAAAACAAAACAGAACTACAGTACATAACTGTAATAAAAGTGCAAGTAGGAGTTTAGCCAAGTGACAGCATTCATTTGTCACCTTGCAGACTGCTGGTGGTTGACTATTTGGAGCGCAGGAGTAGAGGTTGCATGTGGTTGCCTTTGTCTGTGTTTTGTGCAAGTTTCCAGGGAAAAGTGCTGGCGGCGGAGATGCTACTGACAAAAACATTATTCTGCAGGAAGACTGTGATTAGGAATAAAAGATCGTATGCTTTAACCAGTAGCCCTAAATATGAGAGCATGCATGTTGGCATGTCATTTCACGATTCATTAAATTCAAAAATCAGACTGACAAGAACGGTTAACACTGTATGCACTGTGCTTCTTTTGATTTTTTTTGCTGCTTTTTGTTTGTCTGGCTTTATTAGTTATCATGTAGTATCTACGTCAAGGGGTAAACAGACACATCACTGAGAGATTTCATCTGCCTTGCTGTACAGTATTAAGACGTTATATAATCTGCCCATGCAGTGGCCCTGAGCACCATCCAGGCTGCTGTTGCCACTTCAGAGTGGGCACATGCCTGCAGAAAATGTCCTGAAACTGAAAACAGTTTTCGCTCAACTTAGCCTTCTGATGCTGTCAAGAGACACCGGGAAGGCTGCAGGCGGAGCGAACGGAAGCTGTGCTCAAAGATGCTCATGTTTACGTGCTTCCTTAAGTTTTCTGAGGACGTAAACAAGGACTCTCTCTACGTGTGTGCTTTTTCTCCTCAGCATTTCAATATTAATCTTATTATGTACAACAAGTTTTCCACTTCATCAGTAGATGGGTTTTCTATGTATTCCCACTCACAGCAGCGAAACACGCCAGCAGATCGCTGCTGTGATACACGAATAAAGACTCTGCCATGATGGCAGTGACAGCACATCATCACATCACAGACAGAATTACAGAACATGCAATATGATTACATAGCAGATTTCAGAGTAAATTCAATTAATAAACCACATTATTTAGGGGATTAACCCAACACAACACAGATGACTGCCTTTCATTCCACCTCAGGTTTTTCACAGAGGACACTTCGACATGTCATGACAAGTAATAAAATGAACGAAGGCTGAATTCCATTTAGCTGCTTCACTTTCGGGGTCCTGGTATCCTGGCTCCCTATCCCACTGTCATGGTTAACTGGGATACAGAGCCATAGTTAATGTTATTTATAACACCTGTGATTTTCCGACTATGATCATGTGTGCTGTAAAAAAATGGTCAATATCAACTTTGATGAATCAACACAACAGACAGGTGCCACCATGGCAACATAATAATACATGTGTATTTGCAAATTATGAAGGTAAGAATTGGATCACACAGATTTACAAGAATTCACGGAGACAAAAGTAAATAAATCAATCAATAGACATATATAAAATCAAAATATGAGTAGAAATAGATGAATAAAAGCAGAAACTACACAAGAGCATTTAAACTCAAACTTACATGCCAGGCAGTATACATACAGAGCCCGCGAATAGTGTTGTACTTAAACTAATAGTGCTCATAGTGTCTGAAGCGAAGTGACATGGTGGTGTCATTAATGGCTGTGAAAATGTAATATGAAACCATCTACTATAACATCATTCACCACAATGAGAATATGATTGACTAATAAGTGTTTGTCTGTGTTAAGGTAGGAATATTATATGGTAAATAATTTAATAAAACAGTTTAATGTAACATAATATGGTATAATATAATATAGTACAATAAAATCTAAATAAAGATGAATGTTGTAATATAAGTAATTTAACATGGTGCAGCATAATAACATAATAAACATAGTGTAATGTAGAATAAAATATAAGGAATATCAAATTATAATAATAATATATAATATCGTATTTGTGGAATGGGGAAGGAGAGTGCCAGACACTTTTCTTATCTATATGAGCCCTATATTTTATAGTAATAAAGTCTGTGATCCAGCTTTGTGGCCAAGGACTGATAAATATGTGGATATTTCAGTCTATGCTTTTGCTTTTGAGTCCTGACTAAGCGTTTTTTCCCCCCTCTTTGCTATAAATACACAGCTTGCCACAGAAAATCTGTCTATCTAGATGAAATCTGAAACAGGTGGAGCAGAATAGTGCACTGGTGATTACCTCGCTGAGAAGTCTTTAGAAAGTCTCTGACTGAGATGGGCCATGGCACGTATACTGTATTTAAAGTATGAAACTATATGAAACCTGGCAAAGACAGGTCTGAAGGCCTGCAGCAGGGTCTGACTTTTGTATGATTATGATCATCATATCAGTGTTGGTTTTTGTTTGTTTACTTTGTTGCTTTGTTTCCTCGACTGACACACACCATTACTTATAATACAACCCAACTGTCCTGTTAATCCATATGTGGATACTACACAATAAACCCCTTTAGAGCTGCAATAATCAGTGAATTAATCCACTATCCAACAGAAAACTCTTACCTATCTCCATAACTGACTAATCATTCAAGTGATTTTCAAGCAAGAATAACAAAAAAATGTGTTCTTTGCTGCATTATAATAAATACTATAGTATATTGTACATTAGCCTGACAAAAAAAGGCATTTGATGACGTCACTTTGCACTCTAGGATATTGTGAGGGACATTTTTCACTTCTTTCTAATGTTTATCCCCCAAATGATTGATTGGGAAAATTGGTAGATTCATCGAAAATGAAGTAACTGTTAATTGCAGCCTGAAACAAGGCACTGTGGCCTTCATGTCAAATTAAACACTGGATCCTCCCCGAGACAGCCCCAAATCTCTAAAATCACCAGCGGTGGATCGAGGATTCAGAGCCTCTGAAATTATACTGAAATACAGAAGTACCATCATCAAACTGCACTTAAAGTATCAAAAGCGGTCCTTATTCAGTATGGCCCCCATAATATATACTAAATAAATACATACATACTTGAATAATTGAATAAAACAATGATCAGTATTGATGCAATAATGTGTAAGCAGCATTTTAAAGTGCCTGATGGAAGTGAATGTCATTTAAACTACATGAATATTTATTAGGTAGTTTAATGTAAATCAGTCTATCCTACTTAATACGATGGTCATCTGTTCTGTATGTGAAGTCTTAAAGCTCTAGTTATCAATGTAGTGGAGTAAAAAGTAAAAATGCATTACAGTAAAAGTACAAAGTAGCAGCAAATGGAAAGCGTCCAGTAAAGTAAATGTACGTGGGTAAATTTACTGACATCAACACTTTCTCCCACTGAAAGTCACACAGCTTTTAATTATTTTTCTCTGATTGTATAAGCTGCTGTAATCATACTTTCTAATGAAGCGAAGAAAAGACGAGGACAGCTGTGCTTTTTATTTGGCCCTTAACACAAAAAGCTTCTTCAGAGCTGTGAGTGTTTGAGGGGCTCCATCCGTTCTGCAGCCACTCCTGCCAACAAATCCATCCAATATCCAACCAGGATAATCACAAATATGTTTATATTGGTTGTGCAAGTGTTGCTGTTGTTTACAGTTCTTGCTTCCACAAGGCTGTAAGTAATATAATTTGTATAAATAATTGGCCCTGCCTCTAGTTGTTGCCACACAGTATTTTGTCTGAAAAATGAACCTGCATTAAAATAAAGGCTCTACTCTCATGTGGTAACTTGTCAGGCAGCTACAATAATTGGTAATGGGATTTTCACTGAGCTCTAAAGGGAGAGTCAAAACATCAATGTACTATAAAATGATTTATTTCTACATGGGCCCCAATTGCAACACCTTTGTTTTTCCACCGAATTAACTTAACACAAACTGTATGACACAAGCCACCCGCAGCTGTGCGCTGGAATAATACACGACTTAAAATGACCAGATTAAAGGCCATTAAATCAGCAGGTACCGTCTCTGTTAAAGAGAGGAAAATAAGACAAAAATTGTCTTCATGGACTTCACGTGTGTTTTGAATAACCTATCACTGTGGAACTCTGTCCTTTATCATCCAAAGGTGAGAAATGCAATGTAATTCCGTCTAACCACTATATTATGCACATGAGGGGGTGGCTGAAATAGTGTAGTGAGACAAGGACAACAAGGACTGGAGAGTATGATGCACACAGGGCTAGAAATGTTGATTCATATCATATTTAAACGATTCGTTCAAGTTCCTCCAAATTAAATCACAAAATCTCCATTTGTGTCATTTCCTTTTGAAATGTAAGCTTGTTTTATGATGTAACAACACGATGGTTGAGGTTTGGTTGAAAAATGAGGTCATCTTTTGGATTAAAAAGATGGCAGCATCATCATCATCATCATCATCATCATCATAGTGACAATAAAAACACATGGTTTAGGTTATGGGCCAGCTGGAGAAAGGTAGGTAAGAAGGTCAATACCACGGCTAAATTTAAAGATACCGCCAGCTCCTGGTTAGCTTAGCTTAGCATAAAGACTGGAAACAAGGAGAAACAGCTAACCTGGCTCTATCCAAAGGTAACAAAATCTGCCAACCAGCACTTCTAATGCTCATTAATCAATGCTGAAACATTTTACAGTTGAAAAACAAACTTCCCTGATTGACAGCTATTTATTGTTGCCACACAACAAACCTTGATGCAGCCTTAATGAACACTTCAGCTGTTTAAATCCAAGCCTAACCCAAATAAAACTCGCCCTCCCTCACCAGTTAGCTAATCATTTATTTGGCAAACAGTTGAAAATGTGTTGTCTGGTCGCATCATCCAATCAGCACCGGACAAGCATGTCCATGTAATAAACATGCTCATGTCTATGAATTTCTAATAAAGCTTTAGATGAGGTTTGGCAGTGCTGCACACTCACCATCGGGCCCAGCCTTCCCCCTGAGGTCTCTCACAGTTCAAACTGTGTCCAGTGGGTCCTCACTGTCTTTAAGATATCACAGTTCATTGACGTGAGCGTGTCTGAAGCGAACAGCTTTCATTCCCTGGGCACTGATCCCTCTTCCCGCAGCACTCCTCAATGTGTTCTGCTCTGTTTGGGATTGTCACCCAAAGCTGCTGTGAACAAGGTGAATGAGTAAAGACAAGGCAATAGCAGAGAACCATTCCAGCCTGGAATACAGATTACACACTGGGCTTTGACTCAAGAAAATGTTGAAATTACATTTCATTTCTTGCAATAAAGAGAGTGTCATCACCAGTCCTGCTACTCTACTTTTATAATATGCTACGTTACACAAACATAGTGTGACTTGGTGAGAAAAGGGACAGTTTGTTTACAGCTGGGCTTTTGTTTTTTCCATGATTTCTGGTGTTCAAAGGACCTGAGGGCAAACTTTTACATTATCATTAGCTGAGAAATGTGTGTTCAAATTGTCTTCTCTTTCTATTCTGGCAGCTTTGTCCTTCTATGTCTGGAGTTCTGCCATTTTGATTTTTTTTTTTTTTTTTTTTTCTATGACGGCTCCTTAAAGCCTCCATCCTGATTAGGCAGCAGTAGTCATTTGGCAAACTGAGGAAACTGTTGCCTGTTATTGTTGAACTAGACTATTGTGTCTTGTTTATCTTGCAGAAACATTTGTTTCTGCAAAGGTTTATGTAAAAGTTTCTGGTCGTGCTGCTGAAAACATTGTACTCAGTTGAATCAGGGCATTCTTAAAATACTGGTGTTGCACTATTCAGCAGAATGAGAGACCTTGCAGCCTGCATGAGGAGAGATAAGATAAACTATTGAATGATCAGAGTCTCCTCTGGTTTACAGGAAAGGTCCAAACAGACAGGAAAGTAGCATTTTGAAGTTTGTTGTTTTTTTATTATGATTATTTTTTGTCTTTTTAGAATTTGCACATTTAAACTGCACATATAATCTCTGATTCCACATAATTGAACAATTTCTTTATGATCTATTTGAATGCTGCTTGTCTGTGTTAAATTGCCCCTGAGCATTAATATACAAAGTGACCAAAAAGACAAATTTCCCAAGGGGAGTAATAAGCTCTGTGCAGTTTATGAACCTCAGGCAGAAATGGAACGCTGCTCTGGCAGTTTTCATTAAAGTCGAGAGAAAATTTCTCTTCCAACAACTCGGCATATGCTGGTTACAAGCTGGACATATGGGAGCTTATGGGTGTGTTGTGACTCTTGTTTTACATTAATTGAACTAATGCTGTTATATATAGGTCTTAATTAAATGTGCTGTCATGATAAGAAAAACAAAGCTATGACAGCTTCAGTGCAATTCAGTGGAAACGTGAATGCAAAGAAGAGTAGTCTAACAATTTGAAATTAACAGCATTTATATTCTCTGTTTATTTTACAACTAGAAATTTTGACGTTTGTTGGAATAAGAATAGAAAATAATACATTTTGTGGTGTATTCAATCGTGTAATGTAACTAGGTAATTACTGTCCTTAAGCAAAATATTGAGGTATTTGAGTTTTTATGCTACATTATACTTCCACTCCACTAGATTTTAAAAGGAAATCCAAAAAAACTCCAATATCATGATATATAACATCAGAACACAGATGCATAATGAGTACTTTGAGATACATTCAGCATATTTTGCTAATATTTTTTGTATTTTTGAAAAAGAATCACCATTACATACATCTTCGACTGCGTATCTTCTCCGTCACACAGGTGAATGTCACATAAAAACACAGTGAAACTCTGAAACTCCTGGTGTAAAAGTAGCTCTTCTATAACTACATTTATGCTGTGTGATTTATAGTATTCATGATGCAATTTGAACCCCTACCTTGAGTGTAGTGAAATCAGTGAGAGAGAGAATAATTAAATACACAAATCAAACCAGAAAACTTGCATTACCTCTTCATTGTATAATAATGGCAAATGTAGAGCTGCCTCACTTTGTGTTCCAGTTTGTTTGTTCTTTCCTGTTCTTACATTGCACATTCACGCCGTGCTCCAATGTGGCAGAACACAGCAGAAACTCTGCTCTGTGAGCCGGGGTTTTTGACAGGAACACCAACTACAGTATGTTTTTTTTGCTTCTAGTAAAATATAGAGGGAAAAGGGTTTGTGGCATATGTGTTTCTGACAATAAAGCATGACATGAGCCTCGGATATTCCCTTTCAGAGTTAATACGCAGAGCTGAACTTTGAATGCGCTAGAATATACAATCAACCTCTGCCATTAGAAATGATTGCACGCTGAAAAAGAAAAAAATGCATACGGCATTTTGATCAGTTATGGGAACAGCAGCATAAAACGACGGTGCTTCCTTTGACAAAGCTGTCTTGAACGCTTCTGTTTACAACAGAAGTAACAGCAGATTAGGGTGTTTCTATGTCAAAATCCACCCATTAAACAGACAGTCACTTTTTTTATCCCTGTCCGCAGCTTTAAAACCACTTACTGTTCTGTAGGAATTTAGACTGCTCCGTTGAAAGGCTTCTCGCTCTAATTCTCGTTTGAAATGGAAAACAGTAACTCTATCAACATAGGAAGCAAATTGTGTGGAGCAAATTTACATTTCCTGGATGTGAAACATGCAAAAAAAAAAAAAAAAAAATACAATCACAGTGCTCAGCAGCATAATGTACCTTCCTGCTTGTTATGGCAAGTGTTTGAGTACGAATTCTATAATTTGTTTGTCCTTTCTGCATTTCATATTTCAGGCCTCGAGCCAACCAAAAGCTTAAAGTAGAGAGTAGATATGCTGAACGGTGATTAAGACAAAGAGAGGCCATCTCTCATTCTGCCAATACTTGTTGTAGCACTAGTGTGACTAACAGCAGGGCCGAATGTCTTTTGTCAGTAAATGAGAGTTTAATACATTGCACCATGGAGATGCGACGTAGAGTGTGTGGCCCCTGCTGTTTCCTTCATCAATGCCTTGGCTTGTCACCGATCGCACCGCATGAACCCACTCTCATCTTCGGTGACAGGAGTCTGAAAGAGCACAAACCTGACACTTTTATAACGGCCTCCTGAATTGCTTTCTGGTGTACATTCATCAAGACGGCTGGCCTCAAAGTTACCTAAAGGTACAAATCTCCATTAATATTCTCACCGACGAGAAAGGTCATTTGTCTTTTTTCCATTAAAGGAAACTAACTGTCCACAAAAAATTAATGACTTACATTTATTTCCAGCTGTTTTTGTGTTATGAAAGCGCTGATGCATAGGGCTATTTTGGTATCACGTGAAAGTAGTGATTGGTTGTGGCCAGTTTTATAGAGTTCAGGGTGTTGACGACAAGGTTATAACCATTTGACTTGTATGGGTTTATGAATGATTTCAAACCTACAGGGTAGCCTGTGATGGTAAGTCATAGAGACTTAAACTAGGTAACTTACACATATCAAGATACACTTATTACCTAGATGCCATTTTGCCCCATTGATGTGTTCGAACTACCTGCCTGACCTGAGCCTCATCTGTCCTGAATAGGGATGGAAATTTTGATTAACCTTGCTTTTGCCATGAATCGGAAACTAACCGGTTGATTTTGAGCTGAGGAGCAGACTGGACTGTTTCTGTTTGGCTAGCTTGACCTTTATCGCATCCTTCTTCTCTGCATAGTGTTTTTCAACGCGTTCAGTCGCAGTAGCTCTGGGTGGCATTACATACTCGAGCTTGAGGTACTGAACCAGCACTTTGAATCCCACACCCCCTACCGCACTCATTGGCAACATATTTCTCTCAGTCATTTGGCAGACCAACTGGGTCATGGCGTCAGACTGGCAGGCATCACACTTTCACCCCCTGGCTAGCTATCTTTGGCTGTGAGTCATCCTCTGACACGGCAGCCAGGTGCTTGTTCTTAATGTCGTACAGCATGGTGCTAGTACTATTACTAAACTGAAGAGCAGCATCTCCCAATTTACATTTGACTTTCTGTAAGAAATGTTACTACACTGAGGTTTGTTTAGCATGCGTTGTTTTTTACCCCATAGGCTTTTTACACTGCACCTAGCCCAAGGCTAAGAGAACTGTTGGCCCCAGGCTGAGGGAGTTGCTAGCCCTAGGTTAAGAGAGCTGCTAGTCTCAGGCTGAGGGAGCTCTTAGCCCTAAGCCAATAACGAGGTTCTGTGTCTCTGTATGCAATTTAACTGACAGACCAACATGTGTAACCTGTCAACAATATTATCGGTGGTTAACTGTTGCCATTCCTCGTCCAGACACAGCATCAGGTCTGGGTTCTGGTCTGGGTAGTTTAGTTGCACACAGCTTCAGCTCAGGTCTGGTTCAGGTTTGGTTATTTTCAAATCCAGAAATGATGTCCAATGATCCGTGATGAGTGTCATGTGTTTAAGTGGGACATGCAAGGCCCAGCAGGAAAAGATATTTCACTCTCATTTTACTGGTTATATTAATGAAGCCAGTGGTAGTAGTGGGACTGTACGACAGTGTTTCATAATAACAAACATGGCCATCGCTTCCGTCTGTCCCTTGTCTTTGTCCCGTGAATGAAACTAACACATGGTAGCATTACTGTCTACAGTACACCTGGTAAATACTGACTGTAACAGTGAATGATTCTGACCATCAATCACTTTAACAAACCAAATGGCCACCTATATTTATCAGTAAAACAAATGCTTGTGTCCCCCTCAGCCCCCTTTGTGTTTCCCCAGGCAGCTTTAAGTCTGTTCATACGTCACTGTCCCTGTAAAAGGAATTGTTACAGGGTGCAGAAAGTGATAATGTGGATTTTATTTTTTTAAAACAGCACAATAGCTTTGACACAGGACTGTGATGAAAAAAGACCCTTAAGTGAGAGCAGTGTCATTACCACTCATGTGAGTTTTACATAGCTTTAAAGCCTCTTACAGATGGAGCCATCAGATAATGTAGAAGACATATCAAACGGGACTGACGTGGTTTCTTTGAACTAAATGATGAAAGGTCTTAGAAGAGTCACACTTTCTTTGATGGATTATATAATGATAATTATAGATGTCAGAGTTGATCATGGACATGCATAGTTTATAATCACAGCTTAAACACTTTACACATTACAGTGCCCATGGATACCAGGGGGCATATATGATCCTTTGTATCTTGAATCATAAGAGAAGTCGCTGATCTACAGTAAAACTATGCACCATATTGAATATGTGCAGACAGTAGGTGGAAAAATTGTACAAAGCTCAAGCAAAATCAGTTAATTACATTGTTTTTTTGTTTTTTTTTCTACACTGCAGACAGCATATATGCAACCCAGTGGTGATTGGTGTTGTGTGTGAAGCTTGATGTACTGTAATATATACAGACCCACCTGCAAGAACAACATATGGTGATATACTTAATGATACTGCCAAGACTATTTTTGAACTGGAGAGTTCAGCTTCAAATATAACAACCCAATTAGGCAGTATACATGTTTATTATGCATTCTCTGGAAAATAGATTACATTGTGTCTCAACATTAAATGCGTCTTTGTTAAGAGGAATGTGTTTTTATATATTGTTATTTCCGTGTATCACCATTTCTTCAAAGTTAGCTGCCTTTATGTAGGACCCAAAGCACCATGTAAGATCAGTGAAGCAAAGCTGGCCTAAAATAAGGACACACTTCACTGTGCCCACAGAGTGACATCACTTCTGAATTTGAACCAAGTTTGAGCTGGTCCAACTTTGGAAATGTATTCTTGCCATTCCCTTAGGGACGTGGAACACAAAAGGCCCCCATGAAGAAAATTAACATTTTTCACAGTTCGTTGAGCTCATTTAAATGAATCAAAAGATGCAACTGACTCATTTTCATATAGTATGGCAAAGCTGATGCCAAGCACTGCTTGTCATTAGGCCCTACTGTATTTACATTGTTGTGAAGAATGTGGCATCAGAGGGGGTTGGGGAGGGATGCTTAAGTGTTAAAAGTCAGGCTTCAAATTCAGTTCTTGTCTGCTGACTGAAAACATACAGAAGTGGTCATGAGCTCTTATTATAAACATAAACAATACTACCCAAAGGTGACCGTATATGTCCAAGGCCTCCGTCTGGACCACATTAACAATAAAAGTACTGAGATTTTGCACATGCATGTGAGGTTTTCTTGGACCACAACATTATATTACATTATTATATCTAAACAAGTAAGAAGAAAGAAATTAACAATCTAACACAAAGTCTCCTCTTCTGTGCACTGGTGGTTGAAGCTCATTTTGATCATTTTTGGTTATTTTTAAAATTATCTCCAGTAATCGAAAGTTCTTTGAAACCAGTCCAAAAGAAGCAGCTCGTTTAATTCTCTTCGAGGTTTATGTCAGAGTTTGATTTACAGCATATTTGGGGTATTTTGCATAGTCTCGGCATATTGCCACCAAACCAATCCCATGAAAAGTTATTTCCCTTGGAGGACCATTTATTTAGTCAAGGCCGGAGTAGTTTAGCGGGATGGCTTTCATTTCACGGTTCATACTCTCAATGTGATTAATAAGTAAAATGCTGTTGAAAAGAGAGAAAAGCCGTCATTCAATCCTATCTTCCTGGAATGGTAGGAAGACAGAATATCCTAGGGCATTAGGCTCTGTTGTCAATCACTGCATGGAAAATCAGTATATTTGGATCTGGTCTGAAAAGTCCTCAACTGGTTTGCCTATTTCCACAGCTACTTAGAGCAAGATAGGAAATACAGTAGAGTAGATGGAACATCAGTTTAGCACTGAACACCAGTTCTGCAGTTATAGTGGCCATACCAGATCATCTGCAGGGACCTTTTCTCTCTATTCTTTTTATCTTATTTTAACTTAGATGATGAATTAATTTGATGTGTGCCATTTGTTAAGTGATTTTAAAATAAGTCACTAGTCCCTCTGAGAAATGAACTACTTAAGACAGCAGTACAGCAGTATGAGCTGTGGGGCCAAGAGTTCCCTACAAAACATTGCACAGCTATTTGCTGAAAATGAGCATGGGTGGATTTTGTTTTAGTGTTGGTTTTGTGTGACAGGAATTCATGAGGAAACAGAAATTTAAAGATTATGAGCTTGTTCTTATTAATGCATCAGGCCAGAGAGTATACAGATGGGTTAGGTGACGGGATGAAGATATGGTCTGTTGGTGAGTCCATCACTGTTTTGTTTTGGGGGGTTTTTTGCTTGTTTTTTTGTTGCTATTTTTGTCATTTCATTTTGCTAAGTTAATGGTCTGTCTTTGAATAAGTGAGAGCCAACCAACCAAACAAGAGATGGTGATTGCTGGAACAGCGGAAAGAATAACCAAGACAGTTTTGGTGAGTTCTAATTTGTTTCTGTCAAGTTTGAGTGAAGTTTGATGAGCTAAGTTGGCAGTTGATGGGCTTAGTTTTGCAGAATTGAGAAACTGGAATTCAGAAGGTGCAAATTTGTATTTCTCTGTTTAAGGAAAATAAGTGTAGGAATAGCTCCTTTCCTGCTTTTTTTCTGTTTATTTTTACAGTTCGAGGTACAATCAGACTGCCTCTTGAGATACAAAGTTTTATCATAGACACAAGACTGGCCGGGTCAAGCTGGAATCCCGTCCTTGATGTTCACAGGTTTAAAATAAAATGATGTTGTCTTTGGACAACCCCTTCAGAATGGTTTCTTCCATATGCTGCTGGGAATACCATCTCCTGTGGCATCAGTGACATTTCAGTGTTTCCTGTGACTTTTATATCTCAGGTCATGTGCTGATCATGTGACTTCTTAATGTGCATTTCTTGTCAGACTTACTTCCTGTCACTTTTTTTTTTTTTTAAACAATTTACAACCTGGGGCGGCACAGTGGAGCAGCAGGTAGTGCACATGCCTCACAGCAAGAAGGTCGCTGGTTCGATCCCCAGGTCAGTCAGGGCCTTTCTGTGTGAAGTTTGCATGTTCTTCCCGTGCATGCGTGGGTTCTCTCCGGGCGCTCCGGCTTCCTCCCACAGACCAAAAACATGCTCATTAGGCTGATTGGTGACTCTTAATTGTCCTTAGGTGTGAGTGTGAGCGTGAATGGTTGTATGTCTCTATATGTTGCCCTGCAATCGTCTGGCAACCGGTTCAGGGTGTACCCCGCCTTCCGCCCAATGACAGCTGGGATAGGCTCCAGCCCCCCCCCGCAACCCCGAAAGGGATGGTCAGGTATAGGAAATGGATGGATGGATGGAATTTACAACCTGGATGTCTTAGACAGTGACTCTACATAGACGTAATGCATAACGTGGTGGCCTTTGAGACTTCATTGGTCCGACACCTAATACTTTTAAAGCAGAAGAGCTCAAAATCTCCATCCCATGTCAGATGGATCAGGGATGCCATGTTTCAGTCTGAGTTGGCGAATGTAAAATTTACCTTGAGGGGCAATAAGGCATTTTCTGATTTTACCAGTTTAACAAACTGGGATTCCTCTGGACTTGAGTCTGGAATGGCCCAACCTGTATTAATTGTAGGATGGGAGTACTTCTACATGTATATTTAGAGAATAATGTTGAAGCTGTTTGTTTGTTTTCCTTATTGACTTAAAGGTTGTGTACTTACTGCCCTCTGCTTTTCTCTCTCTCTCTGTTTGTCTAAGATTTAGCTGTGAGTAATTTATTACTTTTTTTTAATTATATTTCATTTAGATGGTCAGGGAGTGTGGGGGGTGAGGATTTAGGGAATGGGGGGATTTATATGTAAAATGATTCAATATGTAATTTGTACACAAACACAAATCTGGAAATGTCAATAAACAGATTAAAAGAAGTAAACACACTGACCACATAATTAATTTTGATGGTAAGTGCTCCACGATAGCCAGTGCTGACTACATTTTTGCCTTTATGCCAAAACCAAATTTCAAATTAAAATTCCGAATGATAGCCGACTATTAGTGTGCATGTAAATGTAGTCAGTGTCAACACTGAAGATGAGGACATCAACAGTACTGATTTGAGCTTCTGACAACAAAAATGTTAAATAGCAGCAGCTGCAACAACAACACACCTAAATTTATTCTGATTATTGCTATGGATTTTGTGCTTCATCCAGAGCTCATTTAATTTAAATCTACATCACAACAGTTACCCTTAACACATCAATTTCTACTATTCAAAGTCTGTTGTCCTGCTCTCTTTTCATTTTCATAGTTTCAATTACACAACATTACAACACATTCTCAAGCGTCCGCGATGGCATGTTTGATGCTACTTGAGCAACTGCACGGATCAGTGTATATACTTAATTTCCTACATGTTGCACCTCTGGCAAAGCAAAGTGTTTATCATCAGGAAGATACAGAGTTCAGCTGAAAACTCAGTATACTCCCTATGGGAATGTATGCATGATTAATACAGCTTGTGTGTACACAGCAGTCACCATATAACCAGCGTCTGCCGTGATTCATACAGCCTTTGGCAGGTGGGACAATATCCATCTCATTTCTGAGGAGTGTGTTGGTACCATCCTCTGCTTTGTCGTTTTTAACAGTGTGCGATCACCTGTCATTTTGATTGAGTAAGCTCTTGAATCTTCTCTGGTGTTATTAACTTCAATTTCCATTTTTCCCATACATAGCTAAACACTGAGGCTAGATGGAGGAGAGGATAAAACCTGTGAGTTCTTCTGAAGTCTGGTCTCTAATGACTTGTCTCTTTCTGGGTGCTCAGCAATGTTTTAAATATTCCATCAACATTCATGGCTGGATGATGAATGGATGCTGGTGAAGTATTGGTAATGCAGTTCAAATATAGAGTATCTGACCTATACAATACTATTTGTGTGTGTGTGTGTGTGTGTGTGTGTGTGTGTGTGTGTGTGTGTGTGTGTGTGTGTGTGTGTGTGTGTGTGTGTGACAGAGAAAGAGACTGTAGTCGGACACGAATGTTGGATTCAGGGACTTTGTGCAAATGTCAGCAGGCCTCTCAGCACCTCCCTAGCAGTCTAACTGGAAATGGCACTGAGACACCACTGACCATATGGCTCTTGTAATTAATCGTGCCGATTAATTTTTGGCTCGCCCTCAACGTCTGCACAGTCGCTTATGTAATACCAGAACCCAATGAGCAAGCGCTTCCCCAAGCCTTTCATAATGAGCGCTCGAATGTGAACAGAAGGTCATGCGGTGGCAAGGTTAACATCACAGCAGAGAGCTTGATTTCATTGAGAAAAACTTAGAGGTAATTTAGATCAGTCTAATTGTTTTATTCTTCTAAACTCATAACATCAACAGAATGGAGTTACTTATAAATGACAAGGAAATATGTTCTCATTAGTAAGGACTTCCCTCCTTTGGCATTCAAAACAAATTTGATTTTATGCTAATTTTTCATGTTAATAAGAAAGCCACTGAAGTGTATACTGTGAGAGTTACACCCACTTTGTCTGCTTATTTTAAGGGAAAAAGCCGTCAGCCTAGGGGAAACACTGATAACACATCCAAATGTCTGACCAAGCTGCTAGTGGTCACGTGCATTGTGGGTAATGAAGGCACCAGGTCCATCATGAGTATGAGAGTGTGTGTGTGTGTGTGTGTGTGTGTGTGTGTGTGTGTGTGTGTGTGTGTGTGTGTGTGTGTGTGTGTGTGAGCAGTGCCATGCTAAATCGCTGGTCAATGCTGCACCTTACTGAGCCTCCACAGGCACCAGTATCAGGAGCATGATGGGTGGATGACACACACAGTCCTCCATCACAGTGTATGTAATTTCTGGAAAATCAATTGAAAAACTGTTCATGGATAAAACAAGAAGACAAGAATGCGTGTTTTTGTATAATCCAGCAGTTTAAATAGCTGACAAAGAAATATCACATTGATTCGGGAATCATATAAAAATGTAGCACTGTCAAAAAGCAAGCCTGGTCATTGATTTGCAGCATTGTCCACAATGGCCTAATTAAAGTGGCCCAAATTAAAGCGGTAGGTGGTTAGGAGTACTGTAAAATCTATATGCAGAAAACCACAGTGGGTATTTTCTGACACCTTGTATACATTGTACAGAGTGCTAGCTAAAAATAAAGGGGCGGCGGAAATTCTCATTTGCTTGGTTCACCGTCATTTCACATAGCTCGTGACGTGCAACCATTGCAAGCACACATGGCCTTGATATAGGCCAAATCACTTCACCGTACAGAGTTATCTATTATGTATTGTTTACTGCTCAGCTTAAGTAATGTATCCATGAAAAAGGTGAAGGATAGCCTGTGGGCATTTACCAGATGTTCATTTATAAAACAAAATATATTCACTTAAAATGCTCTGCTCGTTTCAGCGCACCTATACTGAATTATTCAACAACTCACTGTGACTGTGAACAATATGCAACACTGTCTTGTATTTTTGGTGTGAGATAACCAAGGTGATGTTATCTTTGTGTCATATACTGAAGACACTGAGGCTTGTCTGCATCACGGTCTATGAATCTCTGTCTGCATCTTTCATCATGTTCGTCTCTGTTTGTGCCAGGCATGATTGTCTGTTTTTAATTACTTAATTTATTTTCAGCCCAGAGATTTGAGGTGACCTATAATTGAGGTGTACAGTTTGTCTACCTTGTACAGCAAAAGCTGTAATTAGTATGCACTGAGCCGTCAAAGAATCTGCGTCACCTTCTGTGTCGTAGGGCGCCATACTAATTGTCCTTGGATGACTAAAGAGCTCAGATTATGACATTGTTTTTCCCCCTTTTTTCTCCTTATAGGAATGCAAAGGTCGGCCCTTCAGAATATTATTCGCACAATCTGCGTGTGGGGAGTCAGAGGGCGTCGCTGAGGGGAGCCTGAAGGGCTCATGCTAGTTGGTTTTCCCATCTCATCCTCCTGCTGCTCTCTCACCTTAACTCTGAGATTGATAAGACTTTTGCTCCTGCAGCTGTGCTGCTCTAGAGCCTTGCACAGTGATAACAGACCAGCGAGACATCAAGCTGTTATCTCCTTGATGCTGACATTCACCTCATATACTTGGTAACATGTGTCCAAAAGGTACAGTGCTCTCACTGAGACAGCTGCAGGGACCCAACGGGGCAAAGGAAGACTGCTCTCATTTTGATTGAATTAATCAGATTTTATTTTATATTTTGCACAAATCCTAATGACAGTTACACACTCATCTCAAAGATGCAGCTTAATTATACGAACACAACTGCACAGAAAGTGTCCATGTAATTCAGACGCCCAGTCAATAAATGCGAGAGGACACAATGCAGGCTTTGAAGCCATCGTTCTTTTTTGTTTCAAACATGACACAAGTTGGACAGAACCTGTTGTGAGACAATGTGTTTTGAGACACTTTGTTCTTCAGAATTAAATTAAGTTTTACATTAAAACGAGGTTTGTACTTCATAAGCGCTGGCAATGAAAGGGAAGGATGTACCTTATCTCTGCCTGTACTCTCGCTCACTTTTATTATGGAGGTAATTTGCATTTTAATTTGGAGCTTGAACCTGTGCTTAATAGAATTAAACTGAGAGACACATTGACATGGTTTTCTGACCCCTCCAAGGCCTGCTAGTACAGGAGGGCCAGAATCACTCAAGTTGTAGCGAGGCATGGGGTTGACCCCAGCTGAGATAAGCCTTAAAGGTAAACATTGGCTCCTTAAATGCCAATTATTACCATCATTTTCAACAAACTCCCAGCAGAGGCAGTGCATTAACCTGCAAAATGGTGTGTTACTGAGAAAGCACAAATCAACTAGATATTTTGATTTAGCTCTCCATGTAAAATATTACTTCTTGTACAAGATTGGAAGACCTTGCACAGAAAGCAGAACAGCATTGTCTTTTTCTCTTTCATGCAAAGCAAGATTGCAGTTTGTTTTGCCATAATAACTCCCAGGTCTGTATCTGTGAAATTGGAAGTGGGCTTTTCAGACATTTGAATGTTTACAGCAGCTTTGAATTTCCAATTCCAGTCAATATTAGGTTAGGCTATGGGGGAAATAGCTTGAGAGAGGGAAGTGCTATGAAGCATGAACAGCCTAGCTGTCGACCTACGAGAAAGAGAACCAGACAGAATGAAGTTTGGCATTTTATAATTAGGGAAGGGCTGGAGCACCAAACAATGCATTTCAACTGGCGCACGTCAATGTCTTCTACTGTAAGTACAATAGCAGGAGTGAGATGTAGCATGAGATGCCTGTCTCATATTATAACAGCACATCTCCACCAAAGTAGGTGATTGTTTATTTTATTATTATGTGATCAGTTTCGCTGCTTTCAGTGCTTTAAACTTAACTAAAAGAGGTTTTATTGTCTCCACTGAAAAGGGCTGAACAATTCATTGAAATACTGTCTGATGAATACTGACGAAGTTGCAATGTGGCCGAGTGCAATATTCAAATTACAGGAGCTGCAATTTTTTTTTTTTTTTTTGATAAAGGTAAAATTTGGAAAAACATACCATTATAAATACATTATAAATAAATGCATTCTGGTGCCACAGAGAGGCCCCCGCCCACAAATCCTTTCTCTATAAGAGAACATGCTTGTTTGGTACAGACCCCAGCAAAAATCACATCATTATCATTTCCATTTGATTTTTTTTAGTGAAAATGAAAAGCAAGAATCACCATTCCCACTAAAATCTCAACTCATATTGTAATCACAATATCTGTGAAAATAATTGCAATATGATTTTTTTCATATACTTCAGTGCAACCACTGGCATTTTGTTGGCTTTCTATAGACTCTGTGCCTCCGTCTGTATCAGCGTGAGTCATCTAGTCATAGACAGACAAGTCTAAACACCATGTTCTTCCAATAGTTGTCAGCCTTGACCTTTAAGGTGGTTTTAATAAAGGTATAATTGACACTGAAAAGACTTGTGGAGGAAATACAAAAAGCTAGCAAAGGTCTAAATGGAAATAATTCACCCCAAAGCCAAATTACTGAGATGTGAATAGACAGTGAGCACAGTCAACTACGTCATACAGTATGTACAGCTTTGCAATGCAGGTGTGTGTTAATGTCTGCCCACACACCTTATACCTAGATGTTTACCAAGCATACCCCTGAAACATGAATAACTTCAAGTGTTCAAACAGTAGGAATTACACGATATTGCAGCTATGTAAAAATTTTGACAAATCTTCTTTCACACACAGCAATAGATAAGAGAAGAGCACATCTAGCCAGCTTCTAAAGTCATGTACTCTCTTCATCTCTGCAGAAACCATTTCTTGGTGATGAATATAGGAGATGAAGCTGCCATCAACCATGGATTAAGAGCAGAGAGGACTGTGGGCCAGCACACAGCGGGGAGCCCCCTAACCCTTAACACTGGCAGCTTACATGAAATCCATGTCATTTCCAGAAACAAAACAAAAATTACTACAGAAAAACACGTTGTTCAATAGCTGCATGGTAAGTAGGTAATGCTTCACCACTTATAAGCACCAGTATGTATGAATACAAGATGTTTTCAGTAAAGATGAGTCCTCTTCCACAGAGTCTGCCATGTTGCGCTGCCATGTTTCTATACTAGCCAAGAAGGGACAACATTAACACTGTTTTTAGTGAGTGTCTTCTGCAGGTTTAGTGGCCATCATAAAGGAGGGCGATGGTGTAATCTACAGATTTTGATGCCACTAAATCCTACACACTGGACCTTAATGCTGGCTGGCTGCACAGGTCATTAATGTAACTAGCTAGCATCAAAGTCAGCTGAATGGAGTTTTTCTCCGTATTTGTCATTTCACTAACTCTTCAGAGTTATTGTTGTAGGTGTCAGGTTCTTAATTTGCTTTTTTTTTTTTTAAAAAATATATATATAAATAACACAATCCCACATCTGAGGGTTCATAAATTTATAATTTGTTTAGCACGACATCTTACACCTGTAAGTGTGCAACAGCACCTCTCTGTGGCAGCCAGAATAACATAATGATGATTTAGGGCAGTACTGTGGAGAAAAGAAAGAATGCCATGCTCATGTGTTTTGTTATCTCCTTTTGTAAATGAAACATTGTCATTCAAATAATTCTTAGCGTTCATCCTCTACTGACTGAGTGACACTTTCATTAAGATAGACGGAGGTTTCCAGGGTGGTCACAGCTATTGCAAGCCGCCCCCTGCTGCTGCCCATTTGTGCACTACTGATAACTTTAGCAGTTATGAGCATTTTCCATCACATTGTATTGAGGTTGTTTGTACATCACACTGTATATCATTGCAATTCTGCTTCTGCAATATAATGAAAATGTGTTTGTTTCCCTCCACAATGGAAAGGAATTCAATCGCCCTCAGCAATCCCAGGACAAAAGTGAATATTATTGTATGAAACTTTGTTGGCTTATTTATTTATTCCAGATACAGAAAAACATACACAACACTTTATCCAGTACATACCATGTGGTCTAATCTTGCCATTTTTCACACAGTGGCCATGAAATGTCAATACATGTTTGAAGCCTTAGGCTGTTGCCACTAGAAAAGAATGATTAGTCATAGCAGAGGTGTTGCAGAGGCACTGTGCTGCTGGCATCACTAGGGAGATTCACAATGTAATGCCTATTAATTCTGAGAGACAAAGTGTGCAGTCTGTTTGATCTTCTTTTTACCCCATGAAATGAAACGCTGTATTAGTAATATTGTTTGTTTGGCACTTCATGAAATACTTTGCAGACAAAAACCTTACCTAGGTATCCTTGTTGCTTCCAGGCAAGTTTGTTAAAGTACAGTAAACAATTTAAGCTTAAGCTTAAATTGAACATGGTATTTATTTTCTCTTATTTTCCAGCTGAATTGCTTGAGTGCATATGCTGATTTATGATCCAATGAAAATGTTTGGTTTAATTGAGGCTACACTAAGTTCTTAAGACCCTCAAAATCAAGCAAAGCAAACAGACAAGCCACCCTGTGGAAAAGTCACCCTCATTGTAGTGATGTGACATGGACTGTCCAAGTAAAAACACATTTTAATAATGCAAACCTTTATTATTATAAAGCACATAGCTTCATATATTTTAGATTTTTTTAAAAAAAATTGCATTTGGTGTAGCTGAGGTTTTACTTTTCAACATCTTAGGCAATACTTAAACAGTCTATAGTAGCTTTTAGATGTAGCCTATGTACACTGCAGTTCAGGATTGTCCACAACATTTACTTAACTACGCTGTTATTTTTACTTCAGGTTTCTACACTAAACTGTCCCACTGTCACCCAAACCCACTCCATGTTGCTGCCACCCTAAACGAAGTGGGTAAGTGAAAATAGGCAGTGCATAATGTGAATTAATGAACACGTGTTTCAGATGCAAAAATAACAGATGCATATAAATACATGTAATAAAATGCTGAAACTGTGGGTGGCGCCAAAGCGGAACCTCGGGTTGTGTGCTTTTGTTCTCTCAGGCGTTAATTAATGACGGGACATAGACACTATGCGCCTTCATTAGCTAAGCTAGCTAATGCAAAAATCCAACATTAGTTTGACTTTAAAAATTTTACTTTTACTAGTACTTGTGAGTCTACTCTTCAACTGTCAGGAGTCCAGATGCTGCAGCTCCCGAGGAAACAGGTGTTTGCCGGCGAGGCGAGTGTAACAATTGAAGAAAAGTAGCTTAGCTCAGAGAAAGAGAAGCTAACACATCGGCGGCTAGCGTTAGTCTGTCGCCCTCTTCCGCACCTCCAGGCTGTGTCTCTCCGGGAACCGTTGGGCGCTACAGGCCTCGTCAACAGACTGACACCAAGCCAAGTTTATTTACAAGCAGTCCGTTTAAAGGTAAAATGCGTTAGTGCTGAGTGCGTAGCGTTTGGGGGTACGCACTGGTTAGAGTATACCGCGGAGGAAGAAGCTGCGTATTTATGGATGGACACTCGAAGATTTGACACTGAGCATCAAGAAGCTGTTCTTCTCAAAGGCAGAGAGTCCAACAAGTGGAGTTGACCTTTGAGAGAAACATTAGCAGGTGAGAAGACGATATCCTGAAATGGTTAAACACTGCCACTCCTCATCTCTTTTAATGGTGAGTAAATCTTTTATTTATACATCTTTTGTCGCCCAGCTTTCTTTGACTTCTCATCATTATGTTGCTGTCCACGGGGTTGATGTGATGTTAAGAAGCTGATGCTGACAGAAGTTAAAATGGAAAAAAAAATATTACTTGATTGATATAGAAAATAATGTGCTCTGCATGGATGGACTTAGAGTCTGTGTTCTTATCTGCGGGGTAAATAGACCCACAGTGATACTTGGTGTCCAGCCTTACCAACGGGGGGGGGGGGGGGGGGGGGGGTGACACATGTCTGCTCTGTTTACAAACTGATTGTTCAATTAAAAAGGAGAGGAGAGGGATGTTCCAGTGAGAACAAAACCAACGCACCAGAGGGATCTCAACAGCATATGCTATATTTCAAATTAAATAAGCTCCCGCTGCACCAATATAGCAATGCTGTGTAACAGAGATGGCCAGTGGAGTTTGTGAAATATGTAGTTCCAGAAATAAACCAGATGATGATGAAAAAAATATTATACATTTTCTGTTATTTTGCAGTGAACCACCAATCCGAGAAAACATCATTCAGGCAAAATATCTATATTTACTGAGATTTTTAAAGCATCATAAGCATGTTATCGACATCAAAGCCTACAACACCCTGCTCTTAAAATAAGCCTTTTTTTAAAGTGCAGAATTCATATGTCTGAGCAAACAGATGGTAGTTTCGCACAGTTATTCACTTTGAAGCTCCATCTTCGCAGTGGGCCTCTCCCTCCAAAGCCGGAGAGCTCTGGGTAAAACTATCTCCCAACTAGAACATACTGACATGATTTCAAATAGTCCTTCTCTCTTGCTCTCTGTGGCTGCCGCTGTCCTCACCGCAAGCAGTTTAGAATGTGAATGTGTTTTGTGTTTGTTTTGCTGAGGGAGAAAATGCATGCACTCCAGAGTGTGATCTGAAGGAAAGCAGAGTGAGACGGGCACAGTCCTGATCTATAATTGGGATCTGTTGTTGGATGTGGAGAGTTTCGAGCGCCTATCCTTCCAAAACCCTTTCTCTTCCTAATGGGAAAGAAGCGCGTGGTCACGTCGTTTTAGATTTCAGCTTCTGCTTGGCACTCTCAATAGAAGACTGTGCTGTTGTTCAAAAATATTAATGCCGCAGTGCACAATTTCTCCTCGTAATGCCACCAAAAAGCTTTTATTCTTATGAGTGCAGAATTGACGTGCATCTTCAACAACATCACACTCATGTGCACTTATATGTGATAGACCACTACAAAGGCCTATCACATATTTACGGACATATTGTTGACCATATTGGATGGACATCATTAATGCATTCAGTTCCTTCTTTTTGTACTCTCGAGTCCTGTGTCCCCATTGATTGGCCCATTATTGGAGACACAGACGCGAAGCCGTCTGTGGTGCTAATGGCATGCTCTCTCATTCATACAGACACTGAGCAATGGTAAACCATTACAACATGCAGCTCCCCAGCATAGCCTGTCACTGCAGCCACTGATTCGGCATCCATCCTCACCAGTAGACCTGTAATTGTAGTCAAGGGAAAATGATTTGGCTTGTTAACAATTTTGGAGGAAAACCGATGTCAGGTGTAATCTGTTTTGAAAACCAATAGCCATTGTGGTAAATATCTCAAACACAGTCGCCATTACAAATGAATCTCACTGGATGAACAGGTCTGATGGAATGCCCTGTCCTAATGCATGCCATTGTCGTGGCTAAAACCAAGGATGACATTTATCACCTTAGAGGGCATAGAAAGTTGGGGTCTCCAAGGTCCTTCTTATGGTCTAATCTGTTTGGATTTCCAGAGATCCCCAGGCTTTGACTGACTTCACCCAACAAGGCTGCAGAAGTGAGTAGGAAGCAAAAGCAGAGGACGGAAAGAGGCACAGAGAGAACAAGAAAGGAAGAGACAAATAAAAGATATGATGAATGATAAGGCCAGATCATTACTGGAGTAAGGCAGAAAGGGTTAGAGGGAAAGAGAAAAGATAAGGAGAAGAGAGAAGCAGTGATTTAAATGTCTTTTTCTTCATTTTGATGCAGCTGTATTTATCAGAGTGTCCCACTTCCCTTGTCTTCAATCAAAAGTTAAGAGCGGAGTTAAATTTCACGGTCCACAGATATGTAGATGTGCTTTAAACTTTCAAGTATTAAATCATCACTCCGTCATTGACAGTTCAAAAGTCCTAAAAATGTCTTCTGCTGATATCATTACTTGGATATCTGACCTTCGCTGTGCAGAAGGATATATGTTTAGTTTGATGCTAGAAGGCTGTTTAAAGATTTGTCTGTTGAGGGGAGTTAGTGTCTCTGTGCTCACCTTAAATCTGAGTGTAAGACATCTGCACAATAGTATGATTTTGTGGAATAGGTATGAATCTGTGTGTCATTTGGAAACAGTAAGTTTAGATGAGATTTCCTTAAATTTGGTCCTTAATGAATTGTGGCCAAGAGATAAACAATGCTGGACTTTTCGCAGGTGAAAAACAAATGTGTCAGTGCTTTCTGCTTTCAAACTGGTGACACTGTCTCTGAATGACTTCAAACACATCTTTAGCATTGAATGTCTTTTTAGTTTTCAGCCGCCATACTGGACAATACACGGTGATATATCTCTGATTGTCGAAAACTGTCAAACATATCTGGCAGGCGTTGACGTAATGCTAACCATTCTGGTGCTGCACATATGGAGTTTGCAGTGGCAGAGCCGCTGTCATTACTCTAACTTCTGATATAGCTGCATCTTGGCTCACAGATTGACATATATAGTGGATGTGTTGGTCCTGAACAGGCATTTTTCTAATGTTACCTGTAACCCCACAGAGTAATGTAGATAGCTAATAATATGCCTACTGCCTTTGGATGTGATGTGTTCAAATGGAAGATGTACAAAATAAGTTAAAGACACATTTTAATTTTGTTTATCCCATCTGTGGGAGGTGCAGTAATGTGGTAATATATGTGAGAGCGCAGATCGACCTCACGGATGAATAGTGTGAGAGAAGCACTTCCTTGTCTGTAAGCCCATTTACTATTGTACTGTAGAAACTGAGAGTGGCCAGTGACAGCGATGGAAAGGCTGTCAAAGGATAAAGGCACAAACCCTCTCCCGCAACACTATTTATAGCTGAGCACGTGCAAATGTCAATAATTTATGCTGACACGTGTAAACACTGCTGTCACATTAATAATTGTGTTGCTAAAATAGTCATGGAAAAAAGCACACAGAGCAAAATGTAGGCGGCAGTGAACATGGAACGCTTTCCTTCTTAAGCGTAAGTCTTGTGATGATGGATGTGAGGCTGGGGCCCTTGAGAAGCAGTCTCCAAAACAGCTTCAGATTAACAAACATGAAACCGGCGACTCTGGTGAATTATTCTAATTGTGTGTAATGAGTCTGGTGAAAACCAACAGGGTGCATATGTGTCAGTGACAAAGAAATTTAGATGCCATAGCAGATATCCATCCTGTCTCCTCTCTCTGTTTGATGCTCTGTGTCTCCCATTTTACAATGGACACATGAAGAAAAGCATAGCGATCAATATTTCCTTCACTAATTGAAGTGCTTTTTATCTTGTTGGACTCACGGTGTACTGTGTGTATGTGCCTGTGTGTGTGTGTGTGTGTGCGCACATGCATGCATGCGCGCGCGTGTGTGTCTTTGAGGCACTCGTATATTCATCCACATAGCTGTCCACTTCTCTTTGTCTGGCCTGTCCTGCCTTTAAAACCTGTCAGCCTGTGGAAGCGCCTGCCTCTTTGATCAATATTTAGTATGCCAGACTGCAATTTGGAGCCAGGTCACGAGGTTCTGCACTACTTACAGTCAACTGTGCATGCAACTCATGGATCACATCACAGAGGTGTGCCTTAATTCGTCGTTAGTTTAACCTCCTTTTCTTTGGTCAACCAAAATGGAGTTACCGAGTAGTTTCCAATCATTCTTTTCTACCTCTCTTTGATTTCCCCTGAGAGAAATATAAGTATTGTGCAGAGATAACCACGTCAAAAGTTGGTAAATGTATCCCAGATGACTCAGAGACAGTTAGAAACACTGTCTGTCACAGTGTCTCAAAGCAAAATTCAAAAATCAATACAGCGAGGCACTGCGAAGGGTTATTGCTGTTTGACAGTCTAATTCCCTTTATCATGAGAAAGAGCAGGCCTGAATCTTAACAATTAACTTAATGAACAAAGCCTCAAGAGATGTGACATCTCAAGGGCCTGAACAAATGTCTGTGGTGAAGAAAATGACGAGGACATAAATTAGGACAGTCTTATTGTATTTTAATGTTATTGTCTGCTGATGTGTCCACTCTTATATGACTAAACAAGTCATGGAATTAAGATTTAAAGCTTCATCAAGCCTCTCTCTCGGAGTCTCAGTCAGGCTGTGAATGTCCACTCTGAATTCAAATGAGTCTACAGTATGTGAGTGGAGTTTCACACAAACGTCTCCGTAGATGTTCTGTCCAACAATCACAACTTTCTCTGCTAAATCTTCAAAACCTTCAAGGCAATTGCATAGCAAATATCAAGTTTGCCAACCGGGAAATTTTGTCTGAGGCTATGCTTATGTGTGGTAATCTTCCAGACTTTCAAGTGCAATCACTCTCCACTGGAAAGTCCTGCTCTTCATTTGACACGGGGTGTTACACTGGACCAGCGGCTAATTATGTTGGCCCAGTGATTAACATTTAAAGGAAGCACTATCTCCTACAGTCAGGGCAATAGTTGCATCACAATAGAGCACAAGGGGTTGCCAAGATTTTTTTTTTTTTTCTGTTTTGTGGTTTCTCTGTTTGTGATGTGTGTGTGTTCGTGTGCGTGTCTCCTTTTTGACACCCACTTACATGCAAGTAATGTTAATGTTACCTGGAGCAAAGCTAGCCTTGGTCCATCTCCAAGAGCGGAATTTATACTTTATCCAGAAAAGAAGGCTTATCTTTACTGGCGTAGCATCTTCATTTCTTATACTTTCAGCTCTGGAAAACCGATACATAAATACATATGTGGTGCATAATTTCTCATAGAGCGACCGTGTTGCTAAGTGCCTCCTGAAGTGAGGTTATTCTGTGTAGTAAAGGTGGGAGGTTTACCAGGAAAGGTTGGACTTGTGGTTCCTTTGTAAACATATATCGCAGCATTGAAATACAGCATCAAATTAGACCGTTTATCTGTATGAATATAGGTAGATGTCTAACTATAAACTATAATTAGGATGCTATAATGTGAGATTCTGTATTTGAGGGGAAAAAAGCTTATTCTCTAGGCACAATTTTAGCTTTTTAATCATAGGCTCTCAAGTGTAGGAAACTGAAACCGTTAAACCCTTTCTCACTATTTCACCTCACAGTCTATTTGTCATGTCATCTCATATTGGGATTTCCTGTTTCTTTTTTGCCACCATTTTCAGAGGTTGCGATCATGGACGCACACAAGCTGATCACACTGAATCTCTCTTTGTGGATCAGAATGGAGCTAATGAGTATTGTCAAGATAAAGAACATTGTGACAACAACATAATGACCGCAGTTCACAGAATAAATAACTGCATATCTGCAATTTGCAACACCAGTAATTATTTTGTGCAATTAAAATATCCCAGTGCTTTAGCAAAGGCAGAAGATCAGCATCACGTTTTATGCAGGCTCTTATGGAGTAATGGGGACTGGACAGCAAGACAGCATACAATTACAAGCACAAATTACAGGTCTCAACTGAGTTTTATGTGTAGCTACTGCTGAAACCATTATTCCTGGAGGTCCATTGTTTTCCAGAGTTAAAATGGCATTCACAGTCTAAAGAAAGGACCTGTAAAATGCTAATTCACATTATCTTTGTTGCCACATGCAGCAAGTGGAGAATTCAGTCTCCAGTGCTGTGCTTTTACCATACAATCCTGTTTTGATACTGAATGAATAACAAGAATCTCCATTGCAAGTTTGTAAAGTTTGTGTTTTTTAATTCACCAACAGGTTCACACATGGTACACACTGGCACACACTGAGGTTACATGGATTGAGCAACAAAAGTATCAAAATATTCTATAACAAGTCAGCTCTGCAGAAGCCAAAAAATCAAGAACTGGTTGCATTAGTTTCAAGGCAGCTCAGTGATGCATGAAATAATGTCCTGTGGCATGTTGCTAAGACCCATCCCCAATGGGAACAAGCACTGAAATAGCCACTGAGCTTCAGTATTCAGACCCCCATCAGCTCTGAGACCGGGCAAGCCAGCCGCAACTCGCATCTCTGTTTCTTCATCTCATGCCATCATACAATGTCTCTTTCATGTCACCCTTTTATCTTTGTTATGTAATGCATCGTTACAATGCTTTTCACTTTACAGCGGCTCCTCTCGGACTCTCATTCAGCCATTCCATGTGCTAGCTATACTTCTTCTGCTACTCTGGAGCCACATGCTGTCTGTTTTTAATTGCTGATGTTTGAGAAAGTTGAAAGGTCACAGTGAGTAATAGGTTCTGGGCTGTTAAGTAGACCAGACCGTCATGAGGTGACCTGGTTTGTTTGAGGCATATATAAACATCTCTTTCATTTAAACATGTTGTACATATTTTTAGAATAGTTTTGAATATTTTATCATCCATTTTCTCTTTTCTGTTTATGCAGCTTGACATGGAGCGCTTGCTCTTTATCAAATTCTTTGCAACTGATTCTTGGCAGTAAAACCTTGATTCTTATATTCATGTCATGCATGATATATAAATGCCCCCTCTCAATTGTTACATTCGGCCCTTTGATGTACTGCCGATGTACAGCAGTAGGGCCATCATGAGAAATTACTGTCACTATCGTTAGGGATGCGCCGATCTGCTTTTTTCACCTCTGATACCGATATCTAAGGTTTAGTAATCAGCCGATACCGATCCAGAAAGACAGCGCTGAATCACCAACAAATGGTATGTCTCATTGTGTGGAAAAGACTGGAATCGTTCTTTTGTGCATCAGACTTAATTTGAACATTTCTTTCCTGTTTTTTTTTTTTTTTTTGTATCAAACAGATATAAATATACTGAGTTATTTATTTAATAACTATGCACCAGTACAACAATCATAAACCAATAGCTTCTCTAGTTTGGTCAAACAACATGTAAAAAAATATATAACAAGTTTAACTGGTTCAGTTAGTGCAACTAGGAATATAAAAGGAACATAAAGTGTGCAGCAATCTGTCTCCCACTTGCAACGGCATCACTCACAGTGCGCTGTCCCTCGTTGACAACCAGCTGCATTGTATGTGCAACGCAGCCTAAACTACGCACTCTCATGTTGTCCATCGCCTTTTGCATGTTGCGGACGTTGTTCCTCAGAATCACATGGACTTTACTCAACGTACGTCAAACATTTCCGTCAGGGTAGCTGCGATCGCGTCGCTGGTGTGTGACCCATGAAAGTTTGTAGCATTGAGCATTGCACTGTGTGGCATGTAACTCTCATCCAGCCAGTTTGCAGTTAAAGTTAAAACTTAAAAACATTGTGAGAAGCGCATGCCAATTTCTCTATTGTTGGCTGTAAGAACGAACAAAGAGATCTGCTCCCACCATCCCAGGACTCAGACGATTAACTTGATGGAAAATATCTCCACAACAACAACTGGAAAACTCTTAGGATGTGTGTGCACTAATCATTTTACTCAGGACTGCTTTGAGAGCCAATACACAGTGGGAGTCACTTCAAAACTGAAGGTCAAGAATGGCTCAGTGCCAACTTAGAACCTGGAAGATTTTTTTAGTCTTTTTTAGGTCACTTTATTTTTTATTTTGCCAGTTGGCCTGTTGAGTTTGGTGTTAGCAGGTTCAGAGGGTGATGTGGTGGGTAGCTATCTATCGCAGACCTACATGCTGGAGCAGTGTTGGTGTATGTAATATTGAGGGACAGTAAAGAGAAACTGTGTCAGTGTTTCCCCTCTCTTGAAGCCCGTAGTAACCTGGATGTAGCTAACTGTGTTTCACCTTGATTTTTGTGTAGGGTTAGAGTTTGGCTTATCTCCACACTTCATACTGCAACACAAGCTCAGCTGGTGTTGTTGTTCCAGGAAAGCTCCCTCTGCTGCATCAGTGTGTGTGTGTGTGTGTGTGTGTGTGTGTGTGTGTGTGTGTGTGTGTGTGTGTGTTACTGCGTATGTAAATGTACTTGATAGACATGCCCTGTGGTGCACTGACTGTTGCACTTATATAATATACTTTAGGCTTTCTGCCAAATAAACGCTGTTGAGATGCCTAATCCCACCCCTTGTCTAACTCTGAGAATGAATCACATTACGTTTACTACTTAACCTACATTATGGGGCAGTTACTTCCAAAACACACGTAGGCTTATATTTTCATTCCTACGTGGAGCCAATAAACACATGCATTTTTTTGTTGTCATTTCTTTGTAAAATACTGTATGACCCCTCCCTTACACTGCTAATCGGGTCAAAAGAGGTAAAATCGTGTTTTCAGTGGAGTATCTCTTGTTTTTGTAATATCGTGATTGTGAGTGATGTAGATTTTAGGTTAAAATGCACACCACTATCTGGAAGGGGTATAAAAAATGCCCTTTCTATGAAATCTATGCCCAAAGGTTTAATATCAGATATGATATGACCTGGTTGCCACATATTTTGCAACCCCAAAGACAAATCTATAGGTGTAATAGATAACTGCTTTCTCACGTGGTACCTAATTGCGTTATTTGAGATTACACAGAAGCACATCCTAGCTCATTGTGTTTGCTGGAAGTCAATGGTACAGATTAAGTAAAGCCAACAAAACAGCTTTAGTAAAATACAGCTGAGCCTGCTTTATGTGTGTGTGTGCTTTTGTTATGTGAGAGGCTGTATTCTTTGATAAAAGGTTGACAGTTTAGACTATGGATTAGAATTAAATGTTTTGACGTGGAAAGTTCAATGAAAAATGGGGTACTGCGGCACTTGCATTTTCTGTGGTTTCTATGGAAACTAATTGGGGGAGGGGAACAAATCTGAGACCTGTCCATTGAGATCCCTTTTGATATCTCTTAGCGAGACAAAATGAGCCCTAGGCAGCAATTAAGCCTTAAGCTTAGCTTAGTCTGGGAGGAACAAGGCTGAGTACACGGCTTGAACTCTACACCAGCAATTGACATGTGAGGGATGAGCGTGTTTAAACAATTCTAAACCCTACTGACAGCATTTCATAACATTTCTGCCTGTGCTTTACTTCATCACCTCAGGCGTGCGCATGCTCGCTGCTGGATGAGGGTCAGCGTTTGAATTCATCTCTTCAAGCTAGTGAGACGGTGAGGCACACCAATGAGGGGTCTGTCTGCTAAAAGAGAAAAGGGCTCCTATACATATTAAACACAGCCCTGAAGAACACTGTGTTAATGTCAGGTGTTCCCTGCGGTGCAGTAGTGTCAGGAGCATCTGGCTCATTTCAGGGAAGAGGGGCAACATTTTTCTTACCGTGCAGTGTGCCACAATGCCACAAATTAAAGAGGCGACATCTTCATGTTTACCTCAGGTACGAGGGGTCGAAGGAATAGCACTTGTTCTTTGGCACCGCTATGCAATGTGGATCCTGATGAAGAGCACAAATGAAGAGCAGACATGCTTTGAAACAAGAGTGTTGCCATGTTCATGTATTTCACAGGAAATGTTATTAGAGAATTCCACAGCTTTCCCAGTCTTTGGTTGCTCCTGTCCCAACTTGTTTGGAACATGTTGCTGCATCAAATTCAGAATCAGCATAAATTTACAAAAATCAATGAAGTTAATGAGGTAAAAGCTCAAATGTATCATCTATAATACAGTTTCCAGTTGAGTACATGTCAAAAGTTATCACATTTTATTTCATTTAGGTTTTACACAGCACCCTGCTTTTTGAAATTGTGATTGTAACAGGTTATTTTCATTATTGATGAACATTGTGATTATTTTCTGCGCTAATTGATTAATAGCTGAATCACAGTGTCTGTAACATGTCGGAAAATAGTGAAAAATTCCAATTATAGTTTCCCAGACTGAAGCTGGCATCGTCAGATCCTTTGTTCTGTTTGACCAGCAGTCTAAAACCCCAAAATATATAATATATGATAGATTTACTATCACAGAGCTGGAAGCACAGAACCTTTGGGACTTTTGCTTGCAAAATGGCTGAAGCCACAAAACAATTACCAAAATAGTGGTTGATGAATGTTCTGTTGATCAACTTATGAAGTAATCAACTAATTGTTTGAGCTGAAATTGAAGGCTGTGTTGAATACTGCTGCAGTAAAAGGTGTCATCACATTACCACGCACTGGATTTTATGATGGGAGATTTTGAAGAGATGTGGAATGGTTACCAGACACAAGCATAAAACGACGGAGGTTAAAATGGCTTTGCTATTTGTATGCAAATCAAAATTTTAGGCCTTTGTCAGCCCCCATTAATACGTTAGCAGGCGGTGTGATAATGACATCCCTGTGAAGGATGAGGACTGCTGTCGTCACAGAAAATCCTCCAACATCTCAAATGGTGTTGTCTTCAGCGTACAACTCTCCCTGATTAATCAACTGATAAGGACGAGGCAAAATGACAGTGACATGATGAAATTGCTCAAGGTTTTATCAAAAAGGTTTTTGAAAGAATCTTTTTTTTTTTTTTTTTTCTTGATTACAGCCACAGTCAGCAATCCCCGGCTTGGAGACAAAACAAAGCGATTCTTAATTTCCAGCAGTTACAAATGCCAGAACCCAAGGCGCATGGAGGAGGCAGATAAAGTTGTTATTGGCAAATGTCCTTGGTGCAAGCAGAGTGAGCGCTCAGTAATCCTACTGTGTTATTAGTCTCCCAGGACCCTGGGACTCTGCGTTACTATCACAGGCTGGTCCCGTGTAGATAACACCAGCTCCATTCACCCTCACATCTACTCATAGCTAAATTGACTGCAATTATCAGGACTAGGGAGCTTATTATTGCCCTCTTTTATTTACACACAGACTCCCACACAAGCCCCAAAGTTTTTAATGGTGGGAGATGTTGGGTTTTCCTAACATGTCTTAATTCTCCAATAAATCCTCAGGAAGAACAGCATTGATCTCATCTGCCTTCCCCCCTAAGCCTTAATTGACCACGAAGCAATCAGGTATTGTATAGTTTGCATTTTCAATTCCTTGATGACCAATCAAGAAAGTTACTTGGACGCACTTGAGCTTAATTCACACGTGCCTCAGTGTGAGACGTGGGATAAAAATAAAAATGTAGCACTAAATTTCAGTTTTATGTTGATATTTGTTTCTAATATCTGCAGCATCTGCATCTGCCTCCTGTGCATTCAGTGGTTTGAGTCCTGCTAACTCTAGAAACTGCTTTAAAAACAAACAAGGAAGGGCCAGTGGCCTCTGTGTCAGTGGTCATGCGCACAAGACAAGACTGTAAAAGAAAAAAAAAAGTCTGGATATGCTCAGAAAAAGGCAAGCTGCCAAGTGGCGAGGGGAAGCAGGTGAGACTGTGACCCTCTCTATCAAAGGGATGTCACCTGTGGTCATCTGCTATAGGTGAGGCCTGTGACCTTGCTCTCGCTCAAAATCTGGAAATATGAAGTGGCCTGTCAGTAATCTGAAGTCTAGGAAGGCACCGGGAGAATGGAAGGGAAAAATATTAAAACTTATCATTTCTGACACGGCATGTGTCGAAGCATTTTCAGTCTCATTTGTATTCTGAGTTCCCAGAGGCTTTTCTTTCCATTCATCCAAGCATGGCAGCTGAAAGGCTAAATAAAAATGAGGCTTATCCATATGGGTAAACTGACATAGCGTTGGACCTAAAGCAAAGTACGTCGGAAAACATTTTCTTGAAGAAATGGTAAATATTAATATCACATAGTACACTTTGAAAAGTAAGTAATATGTTGATGAATGTGACTCGATAAAGAATGAAAAATCATCACCATCTGGTCATACTGATTTGCAGTAACTGCAGTTAGGCAATCATCTCTTATATCAAAGAAAAACATTTACTATGGATGAGCTATATCGTGAATTAGTGACTGCAGCAATCTCGCATTCAAGTGCATGACAAAGCACAGAATCATCACAAGTAACGCTGAAACCGCTTCGGAGTGCCATCTCGATTTACAAGGAGCAGACTGACTGGGGTGCGATCGGCCTCAGAGCCGCCCGGCTGAAAAATGGGCACTGAATCATTTCACTGTGAATTCTGGCCAAAAAACAGTCAAAACACTGACATTTTATTTGCATAAAGGGGTTATCTCAGTAATGGGATATTCCTCAAAGACATCACTGAATTGGGGTATATTTTAATGAAACACCAAGCATTCATACATTATTGAACGTAGACCCTCCTGAAACGGTGTGCCTCAAGTTTGCCGTGGGCTGTGTTATTCCAGCTGACCTTTTGAAAATGTAATCTCTGATTACTTTGAGTGGAAGAATACATTGAAAACAGTGTGTGGGGCTAATCTGCAGCTCACATTTCAACTCACAGCTTTACATGTGGCGTATGGAAATGTGTGAAATGGTGTGTTTCTCATTTTACATGTTGTTGTTTTGGTCAAATAGGTATTTGGAATAAACAGATGTTCCGCTGACCTTTGAGAATGAATATCTGTGCATGGCCCACTCACTTCAGCATACGCAGGAGTGTGTGTCTTTGTGCAGGCAAAGACACAAGTGTATTTGTGCACGTTCCCTTTCATATTTTGCAGAGAGAAGTGAAATGAGATGAACTTCATTGATAGAATTTGGATAACATGAAGCATTAGGACCCAGTGACCTGTCTTATGGGCTTTCCAATATCCAGGCTCTGCATGAAACAGGATAGCACAAAATTGTGTGTTTTGGATGAATTATTCAAGTGGGTATCTAAAAACTTGAGATCTTGCTGATACAACATGCGAAAGGACTTGCAGTATCTGTTGAAATATTCATGCAATTAAACACTACGTGCAGAGTGCAGGGTTGAGAGGAGGTTAATCCTCATGCATCAGTCACACTCATCCACAGAAATGTTCCTATAGCAGGCGCAACCCACCACAGAGGACATGTCTAAGCATGACACATGGACAGTGTGTATTTTTAATAAAACTAAGTGCTCAGTCATTGCCATGGGCATACAGGGGCTGTTAATTGCCCAGTATGAGCATAAATTGGACCATTCTGATAACCAAGAGATTCTCCCCATAGGTGTAATTAGATGTGCAGCTGCCAAGCATCCCCTATAGAGAACCTGCCATGGGTAACGTTTCTTCCCAGTGGATGCCTGAAGAAAGATAATTGGTGTAATGCTCATGCCCGGTGTTGTGAGCTAATTAAAGCTAGAGGCACTGGCTATCAGATCTCACAAACTCCATAGCAGATGTCCACTGATCTATAAAGTGTTTTAAAGTGACTCCTTTATCTGTTTTTTGAATTCCTTTTTACTTTTACAGTGTGGTTCATTCTCACTGGCTGTCTCTCGGGAGGAGCTCCTGATGAAGATTTTTGGTGATTGCAACGAGTCTGAACTGAATAATGTAGCTGTTGAATTTTTAGGCTTGATTTAAGGTGGAATTTTCCATTATAACATCAAAAAGCAACATTATATCGTCAGCAATGGGTTTTCTTTGAATCTCATTATTTCATTATCCATCCATCCATTTTCTATGCCGCTTATCCCTTTCGGGGTCGTGGGGAGGCCGGAGCCTATCTCGGCTGTCAACGGGCGGGAGGTGGGGTACACCCTGGACCGGTCGCCAGCCGATCGCAGGGCACAAACACACAACCATTCACAGTCACACTCACACCTAGGGGCAATTTAGAGTCACCAATCAACCTAATGAGCATGTTTTTGGTCTGTGGGAGGAAGCCGGAGTACCCGGGGAGAACCCACGCATGCACGGGAAGAACATGCAAACTTCACACGGAAAGGCCCGACCCGGGAATCAAACCGGCGACCTTCTTGCTGTGAGGCACGCCACCGTGCAGCCCAATTCTTTGTTCAATTTTTTTTTTTTTTTTCATTTTGCAACCTCAAACTAAAAATGAGATACCCAACATGTGATTAAAAGTCACGGTTGACACTGCCTGTCTGACACTTTAAAAAATACATGAGAGCTGCAGCTACTGTGCAGGTAGCTGGCTTTACTGTTGGAAGACAAAACAAGAGCGAATATCAAGATATTGAACGAGTTAAAGTACCTTTAGATGATTAACAGCCTTAAAACCAAGCAGAGCTCATAAAAACAGAATACACAAAACAATCACACATCACAGAAAGATGAAATCACATCAACTGTGCGCCAACTGCTCACTTATGCAATTCATCATCAAGGTTTACTGAAAGCAACAGTGTTGCCAAAACAGACAAAAACACAGCACTGCCAGCGGTAATGCCCATTTCTATTAGCTAGCTCAGTACATACGCAACAGTAAGTGATCTGCTCAGTGCTGTTCTAACCTGAAACAGATTGCTTGCTCCTGGTGTTAAAAACACACTGTGTTTTATAATTACATTTTATAATGAAGTAATTGTTTTAAACATATAGATTACAGCAATAAAGCAACCTTTAATTACACATTTCTACTTAATTAGAAAAAGATATTGTTGGAGGGGCACAGATTTTTTTTGGGGGGGGGGGGGGGGGGGCTTCTCATATGGGACCAACCCTGTTTTGATTTTAGGTGCCATCCGCTCTGATCAGCGTGTCTTCGCACTTCAGTCACATTTCGTGGACTCTCTCCAGTACCTCTTCTTTTTAGCTGACTTGTGTCGTACAGTGCTTCAAGCTTCAGTTCCCGCATTAAGAAATTAATCGTGTTCCTTTCATAGAAATGACAAATAGAAACAAGAGGACGAGTGTCCAGTTTAACCTCCACAGTAAATTTTAAGACCGTTCAGGAAAAACGAGGCGCGAGGCTATAATTGCGTGTGTGATTATAGCTTTTATTTTGAGGCTTTTCACAGAGAATGAAAACGAAATGCCATTACCTCACCATGATTGGACTCTTCCTGTCATCAGAGGGATAATTGTCCACAAGTTCATGATCTCTCTGCAGTGCTGACTGAATTGATTCTGGGAATGAAAATCGCTGCACCTCCCACATAGCAGTCCCCTGCTGAACCACCTCAGCATTAATTCTGGGTTTGAGCTCTGCCACCCAGAAAGACCTTTGCAGTCACATCTGTTCGTTATTTTAAGTGGAGTTTCTTCCAAATGCATACAGTGGTGTGTGTCTTGGTATGATTTACACTGCTGAAACTCATATTTTTCTTGCTCCATGAATGCTGGGTCTTATCACAGGAGTGGTAGAGATGGTAGAATAAGAACAGGGAAAGGGGAACATATTGCACAAATATAAAATGTCTTTTTGGTGGTTTATTGCGAAGTAAATCACTTTGCAATTTCTTTGCTGCATTTGTAAATCTTTATCTGCACTATTTATACATTTTCTTTGAGGAAACAATGTGACATTAGTGTCAAAACCAGAAATGTCTCATATATATTTTTATTTTCTCTTTTAAGTTAAGTTAGCTCCTCTCCTCCCCGCTCTCCGCATTACCGAGGTGCGTGTAAAGGGTCAGGGGGACGGTGAAGGAGGTCTGGGGCTGATATCAGATGGGGGTCAGCTCCAGCAGCCCAGCCTGATAGCAGGACTGATGAGGACAGCAGACTGCAGCAATCTGGCCTCCTCTAGACAGGCTCCATGGACATCGGCAATGAGATCTCCATTACTCTGTTAAACTGTGTCTGAGAACGCAACCTTACTATTATGTCAATGTCAGGGTCTTAATGCTGATTCATACAGCAGCACAAATCCCAGATTAACCTCCAAGCTAGAAGACCTCTTTCAGCAGCAAACTGCCCGGACAAGTTCATGTCTAGAAAGACAGGCAATGTGATTTTTGTTTTGATAGCAGAGAAAGATACGTGTGAATCCAGACACAAATAGACAAGCACGCATAAAGTGAGCAAGTACTGTACCCAACTGTCCGTAATTTAAAACACACTAAGATATAATTGAGGTAGCATTTATCATACGGGTTTAATTCAGCTGTCAAATTATTATTTAATACGGCCAGCGCTGCAGAGTCTCATACGCTAATCCAGTGTCAAAGAAGAAGCCTGAAACAAAACTGTCGCCCTTCCTCAAACATAATAGAGGGAAATCTGAGTCACTATTGTCGAAGTGAGCCTTCTGTGCTGCAGTGCACCCCCACCCTGGCCTGGCTGGTTGGGCACTAAGAGCCGCAGTGTTCCTGTAAGAATGAGTATTAAGCCATAGTGGGGTGGAGGAGGACTGGCAGCGGTGGGGGGGAGTGTTGAGCTGCAAGCCCTTGTGTGCCGCCCAGTGGTATCAGTCTCCTTTTGCAAAAATAAACCAAGCAGAAGTGGTCAATTATAATTTTAGGAATTCACAGGCATGAAAGTAAAACATCCTCATCGCAGGGGCTTTTCTTCCTCCGCGTGTCATTTTCCTGCTTTCATTATTTGAAGCTGAAAACACTTCACAAGATTTAATGCCAGATGAAAATCGGCCCTTCTGTAATGTACATACATTACATGGTCTGACATTTTGGATAATTAAGCAGTGTTATCAGCATGCCGGGGCAGGCGTGCACGGAGTGGCGGTGTGGATTTTGGCACTGCTGGTGACGTTGCAGAGCTGGTTAGGCAGGTTTTGCAGCTGTATCTTAGAAACATGTTGAGGCCTGGTGCAGGAAATTGAATCATATCTTCTGTGAATCAGCATGCTACAATCTCGCTGAAAGAGTGGTGTGTGTGTGTGTGTGTGTGTATGTATGTATGTGTGTGTGTGTGTGTGTGTGTGTGTGTGTGTGTGTGTGTGTGTGTGTGTGTGGAAATGGGTAGGTGATGAGAGAAGTGCAATACAATAATCAAAAACACAAAGGCGGCGGATGAAAGTTTCTCACTGGACAATGGCTAGGAGGGTTTATTTGAAGAAATTACAGTTTGGTGAGTGAAGGGTTCGCCTTGAAAGTCTTGGCATCTTCATCACAACAGCCACTTCTCCAACCCAGGGCACGGGATAAGCAGGGAACTTTGAAATGTGATTTAGCTTTTGGAATTCGTTATAAATCAGTGATATGGACTCTGGGTGGCCCCAGTTGCTCAGCAGTTGTGTATCATCAACAGCTGCCTCTGCCCTCGGGGTCTCTGAGGGGGTTATATTGTCACGCTGCGGTCTGGATCGGTCTTTGTGTGATGGAGACGCTGCCATATCGTTCCCAGTCTTCATCTATTGCGTGTGGGTGTGACATTGTTTCCACTACAAACCGTCTTCCTCCTGTTCGGTCGTAACATTGCCATGTTCATGAATGAGAGAAGAACTGGGAACATGACTCACTCGTCTTTGTGTGCAGAGGGTTGTTACCCAGCACCTGCAAAGATTTGTGGATGTGCATCCTGCTGATTGCCTGATTCGATGGAGATTACGTCAGTTTTCTTTTATAAGTACTTCTTCATCTGATTCGAGTGTGTTTAAACATTCAGTTCCAGCTCGGAGCTGAAAGGATTTGTTAATTAGTCAATTTAATAATAATAATAATTAAAGAATTTCAAGGTTTTGGACTCTTGGTCAGATACAGCAAAGAATCAGAAGATGTCAACTTAATTTTCTTTATTTCTTTAGGCAACAGAAATCACTAAAACATCTTAAAATACGAGAATATTTTGGTTTTGCTCTTAGCTTCTGTGTTTGTGTTGTTTTTGGGTTGGTTGTGGTCATTCTGTGTGAAGGGTGTGCATCCTTTTCTGAGGTTTGATTTAAACACTGCGGAACAAAGACTGACTGATCAATGCCAGGAGCAACACAACATGCATGTGCACATGCGGGTACACACTATGTCACTGATTTACAGGTAACACGCCAAGATATACTGCAGTGTGCCAAAAAGAAGACGGGGATGTAAACAATGCAGGATTGAAATACTTTAAAAATCAGCACAGTGCATGTTTTATGAGGAAGGACGTGCACTTGACACGTTTGTTAGTCCTGGAGGATCGGCATGTGTTAACACTAAATGTAGACACACAGGACCCCTGTAAGGGTTGATTCTAGTTTTTGCAAGACCTCATTTCATGGGTATTTTCCATAGCAGCGACTGTAGCTGTAGCTTGCCAGGTGCACCACTCTCAGACACACACTCAAAGCTGAGGCAATCTTCAAACACTAACCAATTAAGTAATTAAAGCATGTTCTTTGAACACAATGAAGCACTCGCTTTGGAGTTGCGCAGCTTTGAATAGCTGTGATTGAACTGTTATCACATTTAAGTTAGAATGGATTTAGTGTTGCTCACCCACTTCATTGTCTGCTTTGAATACCTGTTTCCTGACATGTTCACATCAAAGAAGGAGATTTCATTGTTTCAACTTCTTTCATTGTAACACCCACATCTAAATCTCTATGTGTATTATATTTGTGCAAATATAGCAGGTAACTTTGATTTTTAATACCTTTGTCTGCCATCATCTCATATCGGTTGTTAGCATCAATGTTGTATTATTAAGATTTCCTCCCATCGACAGTCCATACGCGACATGAACACAGCACACATACTAAGGATGGTTTACTTTCCGGTAAACAATATGCAGATGTTTGCAGCAGTGGCTAATCTGATATAGGCGGGCCTCGTTGCAGTGTAAGGTTCATGTTTGAAGAGTATGCGCTGATGGCTTCCAGGGTTTAGCTGTTGCAGATACAGTAAATTGCTTCGGCCCTTTCAGTGGAGAGCAGCTCTCTCTGTGAACTGGAGCTGGGCTGCCATCTCTCCCAAGATGAAGCGAACGGCCACCATACTTCCCCTAATCGCTATAGTCCTTCACCTCGACCCTTTGCAAGAACAAAAAAATAATCACAGTGTCAGTAACCTGCACTCAGTTACTTGTGGTCGGTGTACAGTCGTTGTTTGTTAACATTAACTGAGCATCACAGTCCCTTAGAGTTTACTGCATTGATTTCACATCTATCACAAGTCAGTTCAGACTTAATATTCATCCCTATAAATCCAGGATAAATTTAAACCAAGGTTGGACACACTTTGGGAACACCAACCCTCAGTTAGCACGACTTCATTTCTGAGGTAAAACTGAGGGATGTAAATTCTTTGAAATGAATTTCAGATGTATGATGACACACTCTTCCTCTGATAAGAGTTCAAGAACGTGGTGTAAAATGGTCTATCACTGATGTGTATCTTCAAAGCTCAAATTGCAGAATCAGAGACAATGAAAGATAGCCTCTCTTGATAGCGTGGGATGTTAGTTGAACTAATCTGCTTTGACAAAAAAGAGTGGTAATATTTTGTGACACGTGTGTTGGCTTTTTAACTACTTTGCATTTCTAAGACAGATTAATGAGAGAGCTAAGCCTTTGTCGTTTGATTTATTGGGGTGACTTTCAGTTTTCATTTGAGGGGACGTCCACGTAGCTTTTCTGAACAGATGTGCAGCTGCAGAAAAAGATGTTCTCCGCGTTGCGTGTACTGTATAGGGTCACAAAGAATAGCAGCAGAGTTGGAAATGAACCCATAAGAAGCCGCTCGGCAAGCACAATTGGCACAAAGACGTGGTATATCATAGGGTCATGATATGGGAGTCCTGGTCTTGGCATAAGCGAGCCAGAATGGAACAAAGAAACATCCACACAAAAACGGATATTGGCAGTGGTTCCATTACAGTGTAGGAAACAGTAAGACGAGCCAAAACGGCCTCCTAAGCTAGGCAGGGACAATGGATCAAGTGGGAAGGAGTGGAGACAAAGACGTATAGTTGAAAATACACGTGACTTTTGGAAAAATGCAAGATTAAATTAAACAGCATGAAAAGCCCAAATGTCCTTCATAGTTACCCAACCAACCAATACATGCTCAAAATACCAAGTTTCTCTCAAAGCAGCACGGTCTAGTGAAATATTGTTCGCCCCTCCTGATGCATTAATTTCAAACTTTTTTCTGTGTGACTTTCTGTGCTGCTGAGCAGGTCACTTCATGCAAAATATTCCCCCAGCCTCACTTAATTCTGTTTTTGAACTACTGAATGGCTGTTTTATTTCAGGACGAGCCATCTGTTCCATTAATGTATGATTGGCAGTAAAATACTGTTTCTGAAGCTTTGAGTTCAAGCCAGGAGGACCCATTAAACTGTGATTGCTAGTTTACTACAATGGAGTTTCGGGACTGCCGAATGGAAACTTGAAAAGCGGCATGATCAGCCATTTTATTGGCTGTTCGGAGATGATACTGACGTTGTGTTTGAAAAATTTGAATCACAGTACAACTGTAGTTATAACTAAATCTGGCTGGCTTGATCGGAGCCAGAAGCAGGTATAGAAGCTGTGTGTGTGAGATTTCAGGCGCTTGATGTTGAGCCTCCTGAACGCTCCTCTGAGAAACGCCAACTGTGTTCGCAGGTTTCTTACACTTGATTAAAGGGACAAGGGATGGGTACAGGAAATTCTATGTAATGCTAAATTTGAAGTGTGTTTTCTACAAGTTTAATGTACCTCGTAAGATATTATTCGCAGGCGTCCACTGAAGTGTTTCTTCATGTTCTTTGCTCTTCAGGGGCCTTGTAGTGTGACGCGTACAGTGAAAAAACACTGTAATGTCTTATTAATGTGGCTACATCTGTTTTTTACCTTTGCCATGACAGGAGAGAAGACAGAAAAAAAGTGAAATGAAGTCACTCTCTTCATAGAAATTCACAGGATTGGAAAGAGGACTAAACATGTGGAATCTGAATACGAGCTTATTGTGCCAACAGCAGCAAATAATAATATGAATTCGTGCTGTTAAATATATTTCCCGGCGCATATTCTGTTGCCGCGCAACATCTTGCACTATGCTGGAAATTAAATGTTTGATATGTTGAAATACAGTGAGGATTACAACGCTGAGGATTAGGCTTAACCAGCTAAGCTTGCCTAATCACTACATGTTAAACAGGATTGGTGAGTGTGCTCAGGTGAGGTGTTTATTAACATTCATTTGAAACCCTAAAAAATAATACAAAAAAAAAAACCCTACAGCACCTCTGAGTCTGTGTGAGCTCCAGCTGATGCTCTGGAGAGATGGTTTTCTATAGGGTCCAGCAAACTCCAGCCATTTATCACTTGTCACTTCACTATTGTGCTGTGTCACTAGCTAGATTGCTGGAAGACTATGGGATGGATGCGCACTCTTTGGTTGTTAGTTATTAAAGGGCAGGGGGCTACAATAAGCACTGAAAAGCCCTTCTTGTTCTGTCTCTCGCCAGTTTGTTTGTTGTGGTGGACAAAATGATAATAGAGAAGAATGGCACGTGGGGCTTCTCTGGGCTGTTTGCTGAAGCTTATCAGATGATTTGTACAGACAGTCCCAGGACACACAAACTTAGCTGCCCTGCATTGTTTTACTCGACTGATAGCAGATATTATAGATAGAATTAATATCCTCACAGAGTATGTATGAATGCTGAAATGACTGGTGATGTGTAACTCTGTGTAAACAGGATAATGCAGTCGCCTGGAGTTTTCCAGCATTGGTCGTGACTGCAGGGGCTCGTGGACTGAACCAGGAAACGCTCATGAGACTGTCATGTAAGGCGTAATGAATAGATCTCATGCCTGTTTGTTTCATCAGAATTATAGTTGTAGTTTTCATGAGCATGACAGATTAATATACTCGGCTTTTCCACTTGTTTGTTATTATGGTTTTTCTAGAATATTTTTAGAAGCTTTGATGTCTATTACTACTACTACAATACTACTACTGCCATGATGCTAATAAAGATTCAGTTATTTCCATAAGATGTTGCCAAGTCACCAAGTCAGTTAAATAGATGGGAGTGTTGGATGGTGTAGTTCCCCTAATGTTAGATAGCGTTGATCCATTAGCTTTAGCATAACTGCTGTGGTGATGGAAGGGTGCGTAATGCATCGTGACAGCTATGAAATAAAGTAAACCCAACCCTGCTGTGAGCAAGCATTTATCTATAAAGCCTTACATTTTGATGGCACAAACATTCAGAAATGATGACAAGCGCTCTCTTTTTTCATCTTGAACAAAATATAATTTCATGCTGGATTAAGTACATATTGACCAGGAGTAAGGAAGAATAATCTATGGGCACAATTGAAGCCCCTGGGCCTGAAGATCTTCATCAGTTTCAACACAGTGCTGGAAAAGAAAAGAGAGACAGAGAGAGTCTGATTTTGACTTGTGACCTGAGGGCTGTCGCGTGGTTAATCTAGAGACATTACTTCTGACATTGCCATTTACATTGCCTCACACATCTATGATTAAATTCCACTATTTTACATTTTAATTGCTTTATTACCATGATCATCCAGAGTGTAGGAAAGACTTATAAGTCTACGATGGTAAGAAATCCCTGCATAATCTCCATTATAAGAGGACAGACAGCTACAACTAGGGCATGAACAGAAACCTGCAGATGCTCAGTCAGTCCATCTTTTAGTTAGTGCATCAAATCGTCTGCTGTTGCTTCTTCTATCTTCCCATCTACATAAAGCACAATTCAAACCAGAGCTGGAGACTTGAGACTTGCACTTGTTGGACTTGGCTTTGATACTTGATTTACATAAGACTTGACTACCCAACGACTTCACTTAAGCCTTGAAGCCACAAAGTTGATCAGATTTGGTGGCCCAGAGCTGCAAATATCAGAAAGTGCTGCACATGCAGTTTTGCTGTTATGAACAGTGCATGAAAAATTGATATTGTAATGGGGATGGGCATGTCAGTGTTCCCATAGCCTAAACATAAATGGCCACATGTGCACCAGCTGGCATCATCTCTGCATTCAGATTAGAGAAATTAGCCCATCACTATAAAATTGATTACGTAAAATGAGTATGTTAATAGTTTCCCCCTCTCCTATACACAACAGATGCAGGTTACTCGCTGCAGCCTCGCAGCTAAATCTGATGCACAGATTCCTTCTTTATGTGCTATTTCCTGCTTTTGTTTGTCTCTTAAATGATGGGTTTTTACACCATCAAACATGCTAATGTGTTAATACTTGGATATTGTACCAAATTGGGCAAACAATCTTAAATCTCAGTACAGCTAATTTAGTAATATTGCTTTATTGATATATAACCTGATGTAGTCAATGCTGTGGAAATTCAATTGAGAAACCATTGTGGGTGGAGCAGTAAATATTTGGCTAATTCAGTAAGTTAAATTCCTGAAAAAATTGAAGCTAAGTTCTTAAAATGTGATGTTTCTGCTCATTGTTTTGCAGAAACTTGCTCAACTATAAAGGAAGGGAAATCTATGAATATGAAAAGAATAGAAAAAATTCTGCTGATAAATTTCTATATATATTCTGTCTGAATTCTACATTTTTATTATTACCAACAAATCCCATGAATAGCCAAAAGACAGCAACGAATTTATTCCATTAACATGTAATGCCTATGCTACCAAAGTCTTGTTCCTTCAAGGCTTTCAAATATTAAGATTTTTTTTTATTTAGTCATGTTGCCCAGGTCTACCAGTGTGTTGTTTTGAGCTGGAAATGAGCCACGAAGTTAATATGCACACACGCGCTGTAGGCCATAGGACTACTTTCATGCTTGCTTGTTTTTAAGGGTGTGCAGGACAGACCGGGCAGGGGCGTGTTGGTGTGTAGACCCAGGAGGACTGACGTATACACGCTGCTGTGCTCCATGCAGACAGAAACACACCACAGGGCTTTTTGCACCATTAAACATATTTAAACATTCACTTTCACTGCTCTCAGAAAATTACTCGACACGTAGAAAAATCCATTCATTGATTCATCACGTGCGACGTGAAATGTGATACACTACTGTTAACCTCAAAAAATAAGTGCTTGTGTGTTGTACCAGGCAGTGAAGTCTTGCAGGACTTGACTTGTGTAGTGGACAAAACCTTTTGTTGCATGTTTTTCTTCAGTCAGATCCTCCAGGTGCTGAGAGTGAACTCCGATGGGCTTTGTCTTCACTATGCAGGGACTTCGGCTCATGCATGGCAGCTGCCATGTAGGGTGGCATTGTTTGGAGCTGTCTGTCAGTGTTGTGTCTAGAGAGCTCTGGCTTGAGGCCCAGAGATGCTCAGCACAACCTGAGCAGTGTTGGTTGGGGCTCCGGGGGTTGACTGATTGAGCACAGATTGCATTTACAATCAACCGCAGCATGTAGAGGAGCTGATGCTTCAGCAACTTCAGGAGATGGACAAAATTAGATCATTTTTCATTATTGAAGCCAACAACCACTGCCGTATTTCCATAATAGGAAATCACTTTTGATCAGTCAGATTTTTTTAAGATGTGGAAAACAGACAGAAGTGGTTCTTTGAAATCTAACATCTGTATTGTTACTTCGACTGGAGCAGTTTTGAATTATTCATGTTTAAATTTGAGGTCACGCAAGCAGAAAGCACAGTCTGTCTGCGCAAGATGCCGCCATTCTGATTAGTTTGTATCTCCGAGTGTTGTTGGTTTTAATCAAAGACAAATGCCAATAAGGAAATTAAATAAGGAAATTACCCACTTGACCATTATTAATGTAATTTCTGTACTGCCCCAGGAGTGTGTGTGTGTGTGTGTGTGTGTGTGTGTGTGTGTGTGTGTGTGTGTGTGTGTGTGTGTTTGGGGTTATGGTTCACCAGTAAAAATCAACTAAAATGACACTGGCTCAGAAAATGAATTTATTTTGGCTTTAAATAGCCTTACTGTAATTTTTTCATAGTGCAGCAAGCCGTCTACTCAGGACATACATGTATGCTCAATGCCAAGTGTTTTGTTGCTTAGATATAACCTGGTCCAATCATAGCAGCAAACAGCAGATGTCAGCGTTTGTCATCCCAAACTCAGAGGGAATCATTTCAGAAAAGCACAGCACAAATTTCCTTTTTAACATCCTTCGTTAATGCAAAAGAAAGCACTGGCCTATGCTAAATAATTGAGAGAGCCAATCAGGCTGATTGCCTGTGCTGCAGTGTATGCTATGCAGTAATTCCAGCAATCTCAAGTTCATAATTGCTTCACTGTGAAATCTGAATTCATCACTTCATCGCTGACACATTCTGTTAGGGCTCCCTTTATTCCTCTGCATCTGTGTTCACACAAAATCATGTTGATCGCTCGAAAGCCGCAGACATTGTGCACGGTAACAGATCATGACTGGCACCACAAGAAAAGGAAGAATATGAGCAATTAGCATACCTCTACCATCACAGCGAATAATTTCCACCATCACCAGCTGCTGCTTGCTAGCGTGTACACCTGTCTAGATAAAAGTCACATGCATGGTGTAAGCCACAGTGGCAGTCCATGGCTCTGTGCCCTCTGATTGCTCCTAGTTATCCCCGGGTTTCTGCTGAGCTGACAGGCAAGACACACAGGCCAGATGGTCAGGGCCCTGAATCAGGGCGAAGAGTTTACAAGGCCACTTCCACAGCTACTTTACAATGATAATAAAATGGATGATTTATTAGACACTGTCCATATTGCATCAAATTAATATCCAATCAGTCCCCAACACTTGAGCGACACTGAAAAATGGTCTGTCCTTACCACCATCAGCATTGCTTGCGTCTGTATTGATAGTCTTGTAAAACCAGGAGCTTTTTATTGATAAGCCCTCTGTTACAGGCTTGGGTGCACCAGTATGTTAGATGATAAGATAGAGATAGTTAGCTGAGTCAAGCTGAGCTCTTATTATTCTGGTCTCTCGTCACTATGCTGTTGTGAACTTCTCTAATGGGTCATAATGGGAAAAGATGGTTGTCCAATCAAATTCATGATAGTATTAAGTGGGGGCCATGACAGAGTTCAAGTTATAAGCAGTTCATTAAAGAGCAGTTAAAGGTCGAGTCCGCTGACGACTTGACATCAATCTTATACTTGTGTCCTCTCTCCACAAACACTCAGCTGTTCCATGTGATATACCATGGAAAAAATGTTTGTCATTGTCATAATTTCTCTTTCAATATTTTAAACGTAGTTAATGGCTGATATCTTTTATTTGCTTGGACGACTCTTCTTTTGCAAAAGAAATAAAAGGTGCTCAGTAGTTCAGATATTGATGGAGCTATAAGTTATTCATTGAATTTCAAGTGGACATAATTTGGCAAACTTCACCTCACTATACAAGCTTGAAGACAGAATTTTCCTCTTAGACGTATTAATAATGGAGGAACCGTACAGCAACTTTCTTTCCTGACTCTAGAGACTTGAGACTGCTTTCCTTGAGAAATGAAGGAAATCTTTGGCATCTACCAGCCTCGGGTCAAACTCATCAACATGTCCTACATTGATGAAGGGGGATCTGAATGCTAATGCAGGTGTCCTTGACTTGCTCTCACCTAGTTAGGTTATCTGTCCTAAGATCATTCAAGAGCAGTTTGACAGCCCACTGGCCCGTTCAGTGCTGCTTTCTTTGTGAGGCATTTTTACTGTCTTGCTTTTCTCTTTCTTATCTCCTCAACATTTGGGCCAGTTTCCCTGTTTATTTTCTCCCATGTAACTCGGTGACCAGAGCTGAGACCTTGAACAAAAATTCCAATTCAATGTTTAATTTCACAGAACATGTGATTGAGTAGTTTCATTCAGTCTGCGTATTCCACTACATCTGTTGACATAAAATGACACAAAGGAAATGAAGTGTACTGTCTTCAGTGATCTCCTGAATACAACCATAAAGATTTATCGTTCAACGATGTTTTAAAAACTCAACTGTAAAAACAATGAGAAAGTATTTTCGGAGAGGATGAGAGAGAGGATGAGGACGTTCATTCGGCAAATTCGAACTGGTCTCAATTATTGCACTTCAGGTTGGTTCTGCTGGTAGTAATGCCTTAATAATGTTATTATAGTGGCATCAAAATAAAATGCACAGGTTCATTAATTTTTCCATTAATTCAAACGGCGATATAAGGCTTCCTATTGAATTGACAACATGCACGGCCATCTACAAACCAATCAATGTCAAGTACGTGGAGACGCAGCCCACGTAGATGATGACAACAGGACGTTGGCATGACCTGTGAATTTCACTCATATAATTGCAAACTGAAACCAAAGCTAACTGGATCCAAAAAACATGAGCCTTGGTTCGGACTTTCAGGTGTGAAAGCACCCTTCGTCCTTTCAGAACCGCTTTCTAAACATCTTTCAAGCTCTTATCCGGTAGATGTGTGAAATGTTTTGAAGCCTCTTCGTTGGTATGTGCTTACAGTGTATTACTACAAAGTCATCTGTTCACACTTGCCATGAACTGCACTCAGGAGCACTCAACTCGCCTTTCCTCAAAGACCATATGATGCCCTTCATCTGTGTTGTGTTTCCTGCGTGTCCGTAAGGAATGCCCATCTCTGGAGAGCCACTCAGAGGATTCTCTGTGCAGGAGGCCAGCAGAGCGTGTGATATCTCCCCGAGGTGCTTTGTCAGAGAGCTATTAATAGGTTCAAGGGACATCCTCCATCCCCCAACCCCCAACACTCCCACCAACCTACGCCCCACTTGCAACCGTCCACACATGGGCGCACCTCTCCATTGGCGTGCCCGGTGAAAAGGCAATGGGCAGTCAGCCATGATGCTGTGTTTAGACGAGAGAAGCTAGCGTGGTGAGAGACTATGATCATTCCCTACAGGCGACAGAGCTTTTATTTCCTCTTCAGAATTTCAAGAGGCTGTTCAGCCTAACTCTCACACAGATTATTAAACATTTGTGGCTCTAATATCATCAGTCAGAGTGATGCAGCACATACAGTATCTCTTCAAACATAGCATAATATATTTCCATCTAATCAAACGTCCTCTTTGATCAATTCTGTTCCTCTTAGTTCACAAGTTGGTATGCAGCCCACATGCAGTGAAAATCAGGTAAAAACTGATGACATGTCCCCTTTTCTCCCACTTGGTACAGCTCCCCTCAGGCAGGTAATATAATGTGTCAGGGGCCACAAAGGAAATCAAGGTCTTCGTCCAAAAATACAGTGCGGTTATTGAATTCCCAAAACTTGGAGTGTAATGTGCAATACAGCTGCATGTACAAGTCACACTAAAATTAGTTGAATTTTCATACAGTGTGGACAGATACCGCAGATGCCTGTGTGATTTACATCTGCTATGTGTTGTGAAGCTTATGTCTATATGTTTTAGCATCTGTCATGTGTTTTTATTTGCCACAAGTAGCCAAAGGCAAAGCCCCACATGTGTGCCTCATAAGCTTTTCCAAAGTATACTGACACAACCATGTTCCTCAGTGGGTAAGTTACTTCCATTCCACCTATTTACCCACAACAGAAGCTTGACAGAGCTGGGCAAGCAAATGTTTGTCTTTAATTTTCAATGTCACTGCCAAAATAGCAAATAAGGCACCTGAAATGTCTTTGTAATAGCATAGAAACTGATACCTGCGACTCTGAAAAACCAAAAGGTTTTAGAGACGCTCTCCTTGGGAATCCCCGTCCTGTCTGTGCAAACAAAACCCTCTTGTGGTCAGCAAATTGGTCAGTGTTTTTAAATGAGAAAGACTGGATCATGAGGGGAATTACTGCAAACAGGCAGAGGGACAAAGGCAGAAAGGGAGCGAGAAGGGAGGATTAATCACTGCTGCCCTGCAGCCTTTTCTCCAAACCGAGAAGAGTTAACTCCCCCGCCTCTGTCCTCCTGGACCCGAGCTCAGAGCGCTCTGTTTGCATTTCACCCACCAAAACCCACGCAACATCGCTAACTTTCAGCCTAAAGCACATCAAGGTCAGTCTGTGTAGAGGCTTATAGTATCTCTTCAGTGTCTTTTCATGCTTAGGTAAAACAAGCAGAAAGTATATAATGTGCTGGTAAATATCGGCGGCGCCGTCATAAATGTCTTAGCTGGATGTTCCTTCAATAACACAACAAATGTCACCCTGTGTCATGTTCGGACAAAGTGAATTTATTGACCGTAACATTTCTGCTCTGTAAATGTCTGTTGTGCTTTGTAAGAAAATTCTTTCATTAAAGAAGAATTGATTGGATGTCACCTCCATTACTAGCTGGCTTTTAAATTATCAGTGGACTTAGGACTGATAATCTATATCTAAGTGGTATTCAGCTGTCCACTGAGTCCCTCCCAGACTTGCAGTAGTTGGCTCAAGAATATATTGAATTCATCAGGAAGTGATTGCTAACACGATTCATATTCTTTAATTAAGTGCGGCGAGTGTGCATTTCTATCATGCTGGCTTATAATATAGTGTTTACCTGTGTGTATCAAACCTGACATAAAGGTAAAAAATAAATCATCTCCCTATCAGATGTGGGCAGTGTATTCCAGACCTCAGTAGGTTGAAATTGTCAGGTGGTCCATTAAACTGCAGATGAAGAGGGCCTGCAGGAGCTGAAGGGTTCAGTCATTACTCATTCTTTGCAGTAGTGCTGTATATTACTTTCTTTACTTTGGGAAATGCATGAACATATGTTGAGTTACTGTGTGATTTTGTCTTGCCCGGAGGCCCCAGTAAATCTGTGCCAACTCAAGTCCTTGAACTACCTTTCGCCTGAATCCAAATTTAATTGAGCAAATTCTGGCCCCATTTCACGTGAAATCATGTTGTCTCATATGGTACACACCATTGTTTATGTCAATGCCAAAAGCAATTACTGCTGCCTTCCAAAGGCAAACTAGTTCTTCTTCAAGAAATCATAAAGTCTGTTGTGATTCTGAGCCAAGCGACACAATATGAAGTCATATTAATATGTATTTGCATGAATGATCTACATACGTGGATATTATCTGAATACTAATAATACATTAAGGTAAGCCCAGGGAGTGCAATGGAAAATGTCTCCTTGGCGAGGTCAGTCCACATGATGATGAAAACCAGCAACTCAATAATTAAGTATATCATTAACACAGTTAAATCTAGAAATAAGATTTAAATAATCTATTGGAATACAAGCATCAGTTGATCATTGCATAGGCTAAGGTTACCCTAATTTGTTAGTGAGAATCTGTCAGTAATGACAATCCTAACCTTGATATGCTCTTCTTGAAGTCCAATTAAGTCTGTGTGATTGCTCATATTATTGCTGCATGTAAATCAGTCTCTCAGACGCTCTCTCTGCTTCCATTTCTCATACTCTGCTACGTGTGTAAAGGACATTGTAATTGCAATCATAATGCATTGCATCACACTTGGGTTTCATTACAAAACACAACATTTGGATCGTTTTTAGTGTTTTGTAGACTTTGCCTCAACATTTGCCCAGATGTTTGTGTACCACAGCTCAGGTCAAGAACTTTCTAAATTATATCATCACATATATTAAGGGGCGGGACATCGCTTAACCTTGCTGCTGTAGTCTGTCGTCTTCTGCCTTGTTTTGGTTGGGCTTGACTGCTCTCCTGAATGACGCTGTTAACAGCCATGTTGCCATCATGAGCCACATCCTCCCTGCCTATTCCTTCTCGGAGAAAGCTGGTGGCCTGGTACCTGTCTGCCCCATCAATCTTATTCCCTGTAGTAACAAATCAATCACAGCACACACACCCAGAGCCCATTGGAGGTATGGCTAAGATTCAAACAAGTGGAGCGAGAAGCATGGCCTCCGTTTAATAATGTCACCACTTTGAAAAATCGATGTCTTCACATTTTGTCACATGAAACACATTATATAATGTTTGATGTGATGATTCTTTCACTAAATCACACCAAGCATCTCAGCATTGATCTTCCATAAAGTTGGGGACAGATTTAAAAAAGACAATAGTCACAAATGAAGTAGCAGAGGTTGCTGAACAAAAACCAGTATGCTCTCAGCCCATAAAATAGCCATACTCTCCAAACTGTAATGCTCAACGTATGCCTCTAGAGACAGTTTTGCACCTGCAAGGCTCTGTGGTCAAGTAGGCAATAATAAATATGCAATGTTCAGTTAGACTTTCAAAGTAACGCTTATGATAATGATTAACATGTCGTTAACATAGTGAAATAGCCACAGTTGTTTAGGTTTAGGCACAACAACTACTTGGTGTGAGCTGAAATAAATAGTCAGTTACATCAATGTTGGCTTTTGGAAATGAGCCCCTTTGTCCTCAGTTAAGGTCTTGTGTTTGATCCATCCAACCACCCCACCTTCCTCCATATGTGGACTTTGCTTGCTCTTTATACTCCTTCACCTGACTTAGTCGGCACATTAAAACATTATGGTAGAAGAGCGCCTCCAGGAATGACGTCAGAGGGGTTCGTACAGCCTCACAGTTGAAGTGGAGGGCCACTGACCCAGCTGCTGTGTTTGATGCATTGGTAGTGAGCACGGGCTGGCAAAAAACACTAAACTTCCCATTATGTCTCTCTGTTTAGTAAATGCCGACTCCCCCAGTTTGTAATACACAATGTCTGTCATAGCATGTGGTCTTCAAGCCTGACTGAATGACATCACCGTTGCATCAGCAAGAACATTTTCTCAGACGTGAAAATAGCTCGTCCACACCCACAGAACATATTATACAACTGTACTAGCCATGACAAGTAAAGTGATCTTTATCTTTAAACAAGGTGCAGCTCAGTTGACATAGTAGACATCCTATTGTGGCAGTTAATTTCAGGTGTAAATGGTTGTCAGGACAACAAGTGTAAAAGGACATAGCTTTGTTCTTTGACCATGTGGATTGAAGGACAATCTTATGTACTCTGCCATAATCACTATCCTCCAGCTCTGAGTAACACAGTGTGTCTGTGTGTGTGTGTGAGACCTACAGTGTGAATACAGTATAGCTGACTGGCATAGACCGGAAAGGCAGAGCTGCCTGTCTCTATGACTTCTCTTTGCAATCCAGCGAAAGGGAAGCACTCTATCAAAGAGACGATGAAAGATGAATATGAATCAAAAATGGTGAAATTGTGAAAAGGGTCTCCCGAATAACAGGGTTGACAAAGGGGGCATCCATTTCAGAATAGGCCCTGTTATTTTCATTTACGTCTAAAGAGGACAGATTGGTAGGTACGTAATGGGGAGGCGCAGGGCGGCTTCATGCACGTTTCCATTCCCATCACTCTGTCATGCTCGTTTCATGGCAGACTGAGGCTCAAACCCATCAGCGCATTATCATTCAAGTATAGCTGCTGTCTGAATCAAGGACGTGGGCATTATCATGAGAATGGATTTCCAGCTGACATCAATGAAACACAGATATCTTTCAACAGCAGCATGCGACCTTTATCACATTCCCTTGTTCTGAAAAGTGTGTCGCGAGGTTTCCTTTTTTTTTCGTCCTGTGGTTTCAGCACTGGAAAGGGCACTACTTGAGAACGTTAAAGTTATCCAATCACATGTGCAGTAAAGTGATGTATTCTGCATTTGGATGGATCCATCTGTGCTAATGCTAAGCCTATATTCCATCATTTTGCTTAAGAGAGGCTGTTTGATGTAACACGCATATTGGGCACACTGGTATTCCAGCTCTGTGGGTGGGAAATGCTCTTCTCCGCTTTCAACCAGTTTCACTCTGAGAGAAGGCACCCCTGTGCTATTAGACATGTAAATGTAAATTGCAGGTAGGTGGTTATGCTTTTCTGCCTCTCTAAAAGCTGCTCATACTCCACATTAGGAGACCAGTGCCACCTAGTGGCCTGATTCAGGGCAAAAGCCCAACTTGTGTTGAACAGCATGAGCAGTTGAGTTGATTAAAGCTCAGTTGATGCACCATTATCATATTAAAGCAGTTCATTTAAAACTTGGCTCTGTATTGCTTTAATACAGCATTTTACATTTACAATAGGGTGCAGTAGGATGTACAGTATAGTTATTTTAGATGATGTGCTGTGTTCTGTTGATCCAAAGTATGATGGAGGGCACTTTAATGCCTTAAAAATGCTAATAATGTGATGGCCTATCTACTGGAGGTTAATTTCTAAAATAGGCTATTTCATACACAAGATAGAACAAGTTTTCTAATAGGGTATAGTGCCATATAAGCAATAATGTTTGAGGTCAGCGCTTCAGGTCTCTCACCCCTTCTGCCTTTATCTCTGCATAGATGTGAAATGAATTGCTTGGTGTGGGTTCATGGTTCTCCAGATTTGTGATCTCAGGAAACCACTCAGCCATTCGATGTTCATCAGAGTAATTATGTTTTGTTGTGCCCACAGAAGTGACTCACAAAAGAACAGCTGCATGTGTTGTTGCAGAATTCAGGCACACAGGCAGACGCAAAACAGACATGTACACATCTGTGCTCCATCCAAATGATACCAGGTCAAACAGAGTGTAAAGCCATCGGCGAAGTGAAAGCGTTAAAAAGAGTTAAAGTTGTGTATGGAGACATATGCAAAACTTAAAATGGCTTGATCCTCAATCATGTTGGTGTAGGAATATTAAGTTTTGGTCACAGTAAAAACGAGGACACAGATCAGGGTTGTTTTCCAAATGAGGAAGGCACTGCTGACAGTACACTGACAAATACAGTACTCCTATACAGTAAGTGTCTAAAGACGACAAACACACACACAAGCATGCCGAAAAACACACAGGAATCTTTTGACACACCGAGGCAGGCACTCAAAAGGAAACAAGAAGCAATACAATTTCGCAAAGACACGACTCATAAATTATACGTGACAGGTTATTTCCTCTTATGCTTTAACTACTTTGTTGACACTTCACAAGGTACAGTAGCAATGAGTTGGTTCAGTGGCTGGTAGCAAAAATGCGTCACTTCTCAACTACAGATTGTCTTGGAGTGCAAATGCGTTTGGTGATTACATTTCCGACTATTGAACACTGTTCAGTAAAGTGCATCTGCTCAATAGCACGGAGATGTTTGTCAGCAAAAGCTTAATAAACAGAAGCAGCGAATTAGAAACTAAAAGTGGTGCACATTTGATTTCTCACTGAGAAATTAAGGTGCAAAAGCATCACTCAGCCAAAGAGTTTGTGCTGTGAGCTAGGGCAAGGCTTTCGCTTGTTGCCGAAATGAATATTCTAAATGAGGAACTGATTGGCCATTATGAGAATCTAGCACTCTTAATTTGCTTGTAAAATGTGTCAGAAAATAAATTTGCATATATATTACAAAAACTTCAAGATACAGTATAAGTTGCTCGGGCAGAATTCAAACCAGTATAGCTACACAATTCAATTACCTTCTAATTGAATCCATCAGTTATTTTTCAAATACATGAGAGATTGAATTGTGTTTCTGAGTGGACAGAAAGTTTATTAAAAGAAAACAAACAATTTTTTCTCTGGCCGTGGCTTTAACCTCCAGAGCTTCCAAAGACATCTTTCAGAATTATTACAGTATTTGCAGCAGCTTTTGTGAACATCTGAGATTCTTTAGTCAAGACAGAATCTATACATTATCTTTACCTCTCTCTCTCTCTCTCTCTCTCTCTCTCTCTCTCTCTCTCTCTCTCATGTTTCTTATCATAGTCTCCACCACACACTGTATTGTTCCGCTGATGATGAATGACCACAGCGCTGGAAGCCAGAATGAGTTCTTGCTAAGACCACACGAATGCCACACTTTCAGTACCTCTCCAAAAAGATTCATTACAGTAATTAAAGTTCTGTTTCTCTCACATTCTTCCACAGAAGTCGCTCCTCGCAATCATTGCAGAAATTCAACAGAAACACAGCCTGCTGTAGTTCTATTGGCATTAGAAGCGCGCGACGAGACTGGCTTTCTATTTTTATCGAGGTGGACATCACCAGCTTGGATAATCAACTCCAACAGATTGCGCACCGAGAAACAAATTGCTTCATTTAAGCATGAAAATGATTGAGCAAAAGGATGACAAACACAGCGGAGTGCATTTATCAAAGCTGTTTACACGAGGCACAAATCACGGCTGCTGGATCCACTTGAAAAATTGCTTTGTTATAGTTACAATTTATCATTGACATGTTGTATTTACTCAAAAACAAATCTGTCAGATGGTAGTCAAGATAGATTCAATATGTCAATTATTACCACTGAATATTCTCATGTCTGTGCAGCACACACAATAGCATTCTAGTTCAAGTATTCTACATATTGTCATCTGAAAATTGGTTTACCAAAAGCTTTGAGAGGCAGCTGCATTGTACCCACGGCCATGTCCAGCTGGGGGCATTTATCTGTGTTCCCAGGGTCCCATGTTCCCCTCTTCAATACTCACAACCCCCCCCCCCCCCCCTATTGTTCTAGGGTCATCACCCTAACCCAAACCCTGGGAACATTGGACTGTGGAAACATAGGAATGACTCCATTCACTGGAAATCACTTTCATTTGACATGTTCTGTATTTGCATACAGACGCAGATGCATCAGTGTGGGGCATGAGAGGTTAGTGAATGGTTTGATGAATATGAAAAATATGTGAAACATTAACAACCCTGATTCCAAAACAGCTGGGACACCGTGTGAAGCAGAAATCAAACAGAATGTGATCAGTTGCTAATCCTTTTTGACGTTTTTGACTCAATTGAAAACAAAATGTTGTGTTTAATGTTTCACCTTTTCAGCTTCATTGATTTTTGTAGTATATGCTCTTTCTCTTCGATGCCGTTTGGAACATTCCACAGGTAAACAGGTTGATTGGTAACAGGTGATAGGATCATGATTGGGTCTGAAAGGGACATCCTGGAAAGGCTCACATTCACAAGCGAGGATGGAGTGAGGTCCACCACTTTGTGAACACATGATTGTATAAAGGAGATAACTACATGAACTCAGGAACACAGCTTTTCTGGAATAGGGTCTTTGTACTGTGGCCTTCACAGTCACCAGATCTTAGTTGAACACCAAATGAGGCAACACCATTTGCAACAGTGTTAGTCATCCCTGCAGTAAAGGTCCACACTTGTATAGTCAGTCATAAGGAGAGCTGGAGCTGAGACTCATTTGGAGATCCTGTCTACATTTGGATGTACACCACGGTGTGAATGTGGTAGAGAACTGAGAATTCTGCCCAGAAAATACAGAATTCATACTTTTATTACTCTGCAAATATTTGCTTTGGGTGCTAAATTTAGTTTCAGAAACAGAAAATGAATAGAATGAGCAAAGCGAAACCCATTAGCCAAATGAAAGGTCATTGCTGATGCATTGTCATTTTAACTGCAGTCTGCTGCTCTCCCAGTGTCCCCTGATGCTGCTCCACACTGACAGCTTTCTGTGAGTGGAGTTTCAAACCAGAGCCCGTAGAGGAACGGTGTTGCTTTTACGATATGCCTTTTTTCTTTCTCTTTGAAATCGAGACCAAATTTTGGGGAGAAAAAAATAAGCAAATACAAATGCAGTTCCTGGAAAGTGACCTTGCCAGAAAAACCAAAACTGTGAGTGATTGACACGTGTTTACATTCAGTACGAAAGACAGAAGTGGCAAGACATTGGTGCACCACCACAAAACTCTTGGGGAGGTGGTCTGGGTTGATGGTTTGGTCAACAATGCGTGTGAATTTGATTAGACTCTGCTTTCCATCCCATTTCCTACCAACTATTACCAAAGGGTGTTTTTAACCATGAAAATATTGTTGTAAACTTTACCACAAAGCTTTAGTTGTCTAAACCATGGAATTACCGCATGAGAAAACTTTTCAGTGAGTCGCTTTTGGAATGCTCATACAGTGAAGGCAATGCTGTCATTTCTGACAGTCTGTTTCTGTCATTTAGGCATGAAGACTGTTAACACTGAAACACAAAATTCAAGTACCAGAACCTCAGAACGTACAGTTGTTTCAAAATAAAAGAGCTGCAAAACATGCAAACTCTTTGCACATATAAGCAAAAAGCTGATCAGACAGATCATTGATCTTTTCCCTCCACTTTGAAAGGAGGCTGAACGCCATGACAAGCCCCATGTGATCGTTTTCTCATTACAGCTGCATTAAGCGCCATTAACCACACAGCATTCTGCTTTCACAGTATACAGTAACCATAACAATCGCTGGGGGGCATCTCTAATCAGAGATGATGGTTTAATCAGAGGAGAGTTTAGCCCCATGCTCCCCGTTTGTCTTCAGTCTGATCTTCACGCCACGCAAATCCTCTATCCACACATTGTACGCTTGAGAGATGATTATTAAAATGTGTGAGAGGTCTTGGATTCCTCTACCTGCCTTTGTCCTTGAGTGTTTCCACCAATTTCAACGGCAGCCCACACAGGCAGCCACCCCAGAGCCTGAATCCAGAAGACATGCCAGGCTTAGGCGACTACAGAGACACTGATGAAAAGAGACTGAAGGTCGAATGAGAATTGTGCTGCACTGAATCTGCTTTAGTTGCCAGATTGTTCCAAACATTTCAACCAACAGTGAAATTTGCAGGTTGCAACATCACCAATACACATTACTGAGCCCGGTAATTGCTGTCAGGCAAAGCTAAGAGTCTTCTGTCTGATAATTACCTCTTCCATTGGGACCGGAGATAAAGTATCTGGCTCCAGTGCATGGGACAAAAGTGTTTAGGAGCATAATGTATAAAGTATACTACACGAAATAGTCTCAGAATTCAGTTTTGTGTATTTCTCAGTCATAAAAATCCTCACAGAATCATATCATGTGGTCCGCTCTCTTCACAAAAATCGCCATCAGTTTGATGCAGTTAACTTTTTTGTTTATCAGAGCTTTCTACAGAGTTTACCGCCATCTTCTGCTCGAGTGAGATTTCATACGACTTTGTCTCTTTTCAAAACAAAAGCTTAGGAAATTGGCAAGGAGATCAAAGAATGAAGTCTGTGATTTGGAAAGTAGTGTGTATGCTTGAGAGATTTCCGCACAAGTCTCTTCATTTCCCTGGAAGCAACATTAAATCCTGTTCAGCCAGGCCAGCCATATTTTTTGGATTTTTGTCCAAACAACAATTTGGAAAGAGCCCAGTTGTAACCCTCGTCAGGATTTACTGGCTCAGCGCCAGCCACTTTTAAGGTGCAAGATGATAATCTTCTCATCAAAATTAGATTCATCACTCCAGCCACTCCAGATGGCACTAAATGCACACAGTGCTAGTTTCTTATATTTGAAATGCATCATGTTTTTTCCCCTCCAGCCTGTGTTGCATTTTGGGATTTGATTCTTTTGGGTTGATTTAGGATAAGAACTAATTCACAAGAATCTTAACAGCACTCTGGCGATATTAAGCTTCTTGCTGAGCTTACTGCAGCTATAGATGACAGCGGTTCTACTATATGGTAGCGCTTGTGATTAATAAACTTGTGTAATTTGAAAATGATTGTCCTGAAGAGGAGTGATTAATAGAGCTCATGGGTATATTGACTGTAAGAGGAATGTCTTCAAGCAGTTGTTTCCCACTCTCTGCCTGCTTTTGAGCTCCCACCCACCTGAACTTCGTATGCATGTTTTCAGCAGAGAGGTGTTATGGACCTCAGGTAGAAATCTACAGGGCTCACACGGCACAATTTTGTTGCAGAAAATATTTGACACTCCGCAAGCCTCTGTATCTCCCAGACCTCAGTTGGCTTAGCTATAAATTGCTTTTTGTGAGACAAGACCCATGCTCCATTACCCTCGGTGGAAAACCATCTCATGGAAGGAGTTGTCACCTTGAGGCCGATCTGTTCTCACGACTGACTGACTGACTGACAGCGCTCCCTCCCTCCCTCTGTTTGTCTCTATTCATCTATCTCCCTTTTCTATCACTCCAACCCCTTGCTCTGCAGTCTGTTTGGATCTAACTGCTCCTGCGAGAATCTCTGATTTTCAATCAATTTCAGAAACAGCACCTCTCACTGTTTTCTGCCTGTCTGTCAGTCTTCAGAGCACCCACCGCTGGAGGGAGAGGAAGCTGAATCCATCAGGGACATAAAGATTCACCATTTACATACAAGTCTGTATAACACTTCAGGACTACTGCCATCCCTCCTCCCCCTCAGTACTATTTTAAGTATATTGTATATCCAACTCAGTTATAAGCTTGAAAAAAATCAGCTAAAAAGCAAAGCAAGTGATATCAGAGTGTTCATTTTATCAGAGTAGTTCATCCTGGTGTGTCTTCAGCAAGTATCCACATATCTCTGCATGTGAGATGAAGCTGCAGCAGCATCCAGCTCTGTCTGCTCAGCGATCACATCTTTCCCGCAGCCTGATTAGATGCCATTTGAACAGCACAGTGGCCTTTGATGCATTAGACAGGCCCCTTCGTGCTGACCAATTATACCAGCTCGCCTGCTGGAATCGTTCAGGCAGCGATGCCAAACAAACAAACAAACAAACAAACCCTGATGAGACCCAAAAAGCACTGAGAATGTAAAGTAAAAGAGCACTTGATGTGATGAGCAGCTCCACAAATCGTACATGTGTTAATGATGAGTGTGCAAAGAGTCAGTTGTCTAAAATGAACTGTAACTTCAAAGACGCTGGCGTTACTAAGGGTGGAGGATTGTACTTTGACAAAAGCCTTTATGTCAGGAGAAGACTAAGTCTACCGCCATGCTAGCAGAACTGTGTGGCTGCACTTTGGCACAATGTGCTTTGAGCTAAATGCTAATGCTATTATGGCAATGCTCAGAATGACAATGCTAGCAGTGTAGCAGGTATAGTGTGTATGATGTGCACCTTCTTAGTCAAGCATGTTAGCATGCTAACTTTTGCTAATCAGCAGTAAACACCAAATGCAGCTGATGGGAATGTCATTTGTTTTTCCTGTATTTAGTCATAAACCAAACCATTGGGAAAATTTCAATTTTGACCTGCTGGTGATGACAGAGTTGGTAGGTGACCATAAATACATCCAATAGTTGAGCTATTTCAGTGTGTCCACAGCTGTCCACAGAGCAACGCTGCTAACATGGCTAATAAGGCCTAATACTACGTCCAGATACTGAATTACAAGTGTTGAAAAAGTCGATTTTATACTGAAGTTGAACAAACTGTTGGACTTTGTGTTATGGATTTCCCTCTCCACCTGTGTGAGAGTCTGCAAGAGCCTGCACAGTGATAAGGAACTGCACACCTGCTTACATAGGACTGTAACATCATCAGTGCAAATGCATTAAATCCAACACTGAATCACACACTTAAATGTGCTCATGTAATGAAGGCCATTTTTATGGGTTGCTTTTAGGTAATGTCAGAGTAGTTAGCTACTTAATCAACCAGACGCTGTGTCACATTAATAAAGCCTCAGAGAAGTAAACAAATACGTTTTCCGCTCTCATTAGGACTATTTCCGCACTGGTAGAGCGGGGGGAAGCTGCTGGGTAATGACGTGTAGATCACAAGGTAATAAATTAGACACAGGCTAGAATTAACAAACTTCAATATTTCATGGACAGAATATTATGAGTCAGGCATGAATACATATCCCAGTCTCATCAGGGCACTTGAGCAAAAGCACCCCTTACATGTAGCAAGGGATGAACAAGAAGAATGGTGATAAGGGCTGGCAGTAATGATGAATAATCACTAGTAAAAAACCCTCTGAGGTTGGAGAAAGCATGAATATAAAATATAACAAATAAAAAGTGTTTTGTTGTTGTCACTAAAATCAGTGGGAAAGAAGAAGAGGAATATAAGGTCACAGCCCATCCATTTGTCAAGTTGGTGTGCAGTAGCTAAAGATTTTCAGTTTTATTAGAGGCTTATAACTAGAGGAAGGGGATTATGAACTGAATCCTTTGTAATTAGGTCCACAGGGTGAGAGTCTTATAAACTTCAGAGGCAGCAAAAGTCAAGGTGATTGGATGTAGAGGTAAGACAAGGGAAGAAAACATGTTTACATGATGGAGGGATGTGGCTGCATTTCACATGTTGTGTTCTGTCCTTGTTACTCAGAGGAGTACCACAGGGTGATCTTTCATTGTGTTCTGTAACGCAGAGGAGAATCCGTCCTCCCGTCTACAGCTGCAGACACTGGTGCCCTTATTACCTGTTTGCCATGAACGAGACGTCTTCCTCCCCGTGCGCTGTCTCTGTCTACCTGAACCTTTGCGCATCCTCTAAAGTCCTGCTTCTGGTCCCCGGCTTCGCCTTGAACATCTTCATCCTGATCTCCGTGGTGGCCTGTCTGCTCAGCCGGCAAAGCAAGATAAGGAGCAACGTGGCCATGTTTATCCTCGGAAGCACCAGCTGCAACCTCATAAACCTGAGCCTGTGGCCCATGACCATTCACTGGAGGCAGCACGGTCGCTGGCTGCTGGGCTCTCACTTGTGTGAAGTCATGGTGAGCGCCAAGCACCTGACAAGCTCCGCTTCCTTCCACTACGTCTCCTTCATCACCTTCTCCATTTACCTGACAGTGGTGTGTGGCTGCAGGCACGTGGTAAACAGCAGGCTTTTCCTGGCCTTCCAGCTTCTGTTCCCCTTTCTTCCTGTGGGGCTGAAGGAGCTGTCCCTGTGGCTCCTGGGCAGCCATGTGGATCACCTGGACTCTGTCCGCCTCACTTGCTTCTCTTTCATTAATGATGAAGTCATACGGGTCCTTTTCCTGGTGAAGACGGTCATGTTCCTGCCCTTAAATCTATATTTCTATGCCCACATTCTGCATACCATCGTCCAGAGCACTAGGCTGATGCACAGGAGCCAGAGAGTCAATGTGCACCTGGCCAAGGTGTTCAGCCTCATATCTCTTATTACCTTCGCAGCACATGTACCTGGTAAGGAAATGTCACTTTATGGGATTTTTGGGTGGGCTTGACTCATTAGATTTAAAGGAACAGGCTAACATTTTAAAGTCTGCCTTGCAGTTAAAGAGTATTCACATGCTCGTATGTCTGTTGAAAGAGTTATTAGTTGCTCCTGTCTGTGCCGGCTCTGAAGAAATCCCTCAAGTGTGATTCCAAAGTGATGTGGGATAAGTCCCCATACTTTCCCCAAGTTCAGCCTATGCTAATTAGAGGCTTCAGCAGTCGTAGTTTTAATTGCACGTTTCTTCGAGTGTCCATGAAAGCATAAAGAGAGAGTTTGTGACTGTAACTTTATAATACTAATTTTACTGTCTCACATTGGCTTCAGCAAACTTTTGAATGCGTTTTGTCCACCATGACATTGAAATCACTTTAGGAAGAAGTCTGTTTGAAGCCAGTTGGACAAGAGGAGCAATTACAGCTACCAATAACTCTTTCAATGCACTCATGTCCATGTGAATACTGTTTTAGGATCGACTTGATGTGAAATGCTGACTTTTATTGTGACAGCTTTCTGCAGAAAAACACCATTTTGAATGACATGAAGCTATTACATATTTTGAGGACTACCCTGAAATTAGCTATACCTACAAATGAACATTTGCAGAATGCGTTTGTGTCTACTCGACATGAACTGCATACCTACAAATGTGGAACGATATGCTTCAGTACAGTGCCTGCTCATATCAACACACTTCCTCAAGTAAAGCTTTTTATATTCAGTTTCACCTGTCAAACTGAGCAGTGCCGCAGGAACAAACTAAACCGTACATCTCACAATGAGCATCAGAGCTTTGTGTAGACAGTGTAGCATCGTTATTAAGGCTCTTCCCTGAAAAATTAGCCTGTCTTTTTGAGTAGTGGAGTTTGGATTTTTATTAAATTAAATGGGGAGATTCGGTTGGATGAGGATAAATACACAACAAATCAATAAATAAAAAAGCTGCAGGAACTTTATTGAAACTGCCCCGAGGTCGATTTTTCCTCTTCGCAGAACACGAAATTTGATCAGTTGTCAAAAATCTGAGAGCATTTTTTCACTTTGGGAACGTCTCAGCCAAAACATGAATAAAGCTGATCAGCTTGATTGATTAACAGTGGTTTGAAAAGTGGTTATATATCACAAAATACAAATGACTGTCATTTAAAACTTACTTTATGTGCTGTAGGTGCTGTGTTTGCACTGATGGAGCACATGTCTGTGTGCCAGGAGATGGTCAGAGATTTGCTGCTGGACCTGCCTTTACTCTCTAGCCCCATAATCCTGCTGTGTATGAATAAAGAGCTGAGGAACCAGTGTCTGCTACTGCTGCAGCGTGGCCCCCACAGCCCCTACACAGAAAAGAAATCTACCACGGATACAAGATTATGATGAGATAATGATTTATACGTTTATGACATTAAACTTTTCATAATATGCTTTGGATGTGTGTTTGTATGTGTAACCTCAAATAACTTGATGTATTTCAGATTGTGATATAAACACGAGCTGTAGCTGATTTAAAAAAGAAAAAAAAAAAGATTTTGTTGTTGCCTATTCAGCTGACTTCCAATTTGTCATTGAGGTGGATAAATGTTGAAGTAGAAAAGACAAGCAAGCAGCAAATAAATGTGTTAAAGAACCAGTAAACACGAGAGTTTGTTTGTACTGTCAATTTTTATGGATGTACATGTGCGTGTGTGCGTGTTTCCTGCAGGGTGAATGTAGGTCAGACTGTAAATTCATCTCCTTCAAAGTCGCAGCTAAACCAACATTATTGCCTGGGTGTCTGGGATTAATATGTCTGAGTTGTAGTGTTTCATATAAAGCAGGACAACATTATTATTTATTCATGATTACATCCATTCGATTTTCTATCCATAAACCACAAACTCTGCACGTACTTGACCAGTGGTTATACAGTGACATCTAGTGGCCATTTATCAGACTGCACGCTATCGCTGCAGGTGTTTGATCAGTAATATTAGGGTTAAACAATTCAGAAAATCCGCTTCGTTCACCTATCTTTTTTTTTTTCTTTTCACTCAAGCTTGTGGTATCTGCAGAGGTTTCAGCACCATTAACTTGAATCTCGCTTTAAACCTGTTTTCAGAATGGACATTCTCACATTCAGGCCATAAAACTTATGAAATATAGAAATGGCAGCTAAAAGTAGTATCTCAGCAACAGTAAATGGGCCTTTAAACAATTCATAAAAGAACCTATATGCTGGATAAATGACTTTTCTACTGTCAAGTACTGCTTACAGCCAGCAGGGGGTGCTGTCTGCTCACATCTGAAACTGCTGCTTGCTGTAAGTCATGAATGACTGAATAATATTCATTAATCTTCATGATAGATTCAGTGAGAGGGATGCAGCACTGGATAATGAATATGTATATTTATGAGCTTCTTTACTCATGACTTAGATAATCCAAGCACATACAAGTTACGTATTTCCCTGCAGCCAGTTTGCCTTCATTTATAGGAAGCTTCTCTAGGTCACCCACAGCATGGTGCACCCACCACTCAACCTTTAACCCTGGTAATTTCCCAGGGGCCCATGCAGCAAAGAGAAGCATATAGAAAATGGTAATTGTGGGTGTCTCAGACTACCCACATATTATGTTAACTAGATGAACCACAATTAACATATTACTAAAATAGTCTCATGTTTTGCACAGTGCATAGCTGGTGCAGTGCAGCACTGCAGCACACAAGCAGACTAATATGACAACGAGTGACAGCTTGTGGATTAGATCATTTCATTGAGTGGAAATAGCTGGGAAACATTGTAAAAACAACACTTGGGTTGCGTCCTCGCAATGCTTTGATTTTTCTCTGACCTTAAAAGATGGCAACATCTGCACACACGAACTCATTAGTATGCATTTTCCTTCCCATCTGTTAACATGTTGAAGTCCTATGTTAATTCTCATGGTTAATGATATTTACTAAATTAGCATGAAGTATGTGTGTATAATATGTGGTGGGTTTTTTTTTTCACTTCTAGTTCAAAACAGCAAAAATACTTGATGTGAGGTGACTAACTTGAAGGGAGATTCATTTCAGTGAAGACTGCTTCACGTGGAGTCAAATCGTGCTGTTTCGTTCAGTGTGTTGTGCCAAGTGACATTACATTACATTAATTATAATTACTAAGACCATTTTTATGCAATTATATAAAAATTCTCCCCTGTAAGGCATTATATAAGATCTTTCCTTGAATCAAAGAAACATTTCAGTCTGCAGCAAGTGTCTTCAGTTGCCTAGCAACTCCAGTCCTGGTGCGGACTAATGCTGTCTGGTGTGTGGAGGTAAATCGGGGGGCAATCTGATTTCAAAATAGGTTGCATGTAGGCGGGGGTCAAACTTTGCTAATGCTCCAGGACAGCTTTCCCAATTGGCGCTGGATTCTTGTTGTGCTGTTAATCTTAAAAAAGAGGTATGCAGCTCACTGATGGGAAGTGTGCTGCAATTAAAAGAAGATTAAAGAGACTACAGTCCAAGGACAACAAATCAGATAGCATCTAGTGATGGGAAAGTAACGTTTAGCTGCTGACCATGTAGGCTAAAGCTTACAAGTTCTCCCAAATGGTGGATTAACCGTGCTTGCCACCTGAGCTGCAAAGTCCCCAGGCAGGCTGTGGCTCTGTTCAAAGCATGGAAATTTGCTTTGTGGATTGCAGCCATGTCCTTAGTCAGTGGTATATATAATTGCAGCGGTGGCTCTTACATTCACATGTGAAATGCAAATGCCTATAGCGATTGTTCTTCTCCCAGGTTTCCTGCTTCTTGTCCGCTACGCTTCGCTAAAACAATTCCACATTGCCTTCAGCAAATCAGCTTCTCTTTCGCACTGCTCCCTCTATTCCTCTCTTCATTAAAGTTTCATGGCAGATTTTTACTTTGATAACATATGCATATTGTATGTCATGCCGCTGGATGCAGGTAGCATCACAGGGGCTGAAAAAGTCTGAAAAGAGTCCACATCCTTCATACCCAGGCTGTGTAATCTGTCACATGCTGCTGCTGTTTTCTTCATATCTTTACAGATGTGTCACTGCAAGTTATGAAACTCTTTGACAGCAAGAAGAGACGTGTTATTGTGATGTTAAAACTCATCCATCCAACCGATTGCACCATTATGAAAGAGCCCGCGTGCTTTATCGGATATGCTATTTGAATTTCCATAGGTTGTCATGCTTTCTGTCCTATCCGGAGGTGACAGGCTGCATTTCCAATGTACATGCAATCTGTGATATGTCGTCTCAGAGTTTTGATGAGGAGAATAAAAAGGAATCCTATATTCAGAAAGATGGGAAATGCAATTTCCGCACTTGACAGCTGTATGTCGAGCGTTTTCTGTATTGATTTCTAATCAAAGACTGAAATGGGGATTTCTAAATACAGGACCATCTTATGAAACGGACGGCACCTCCCTCACCATTCTGAGGATAGTTCGAGGAGGTCAGGTTAACTTTCAACTCGTGGTCACCCACCAGGTTTTGCTTTTTGAACTAGGTTGCAACTGATTAACATCGCCAACACGAAATGAATCAATACAAAAAAAATCTAAAATAAAAGAATAGTTGTGGAGATATGTGCAGTGGGAGCTTTATAAAGTTGTCTGAATGAGTTTCACTTGTGCAGGACTCCAGACTTCCACTCTAAAGGAGAAGCAGAGCAGTATAGAAATGATTTATAGTACCCCTACTCTTTAACAATTAGATAAAATGTATTGGTGTTTACCAGCATATCTGAGGCGAGGCCTGACAGGGTAAGTAATTTGATGCTGTCGACCTCAACGAGAAAAGGCCCAGCCTCTATCTTTTCTCTCTTCTCTCAGTCTCGCTTTTTTTTTTTTATCCCAAAGCTTTCTGATGCATTTGCGCTACTCTCTTCTTGCCCCGAAAAATCACTTTGTCACATAGCGACGCATCATTTCACATGCTAAATTTTTAAAAACTGGAACTGGAAATCCTTTCTCAGCATGCAATATCCATTAGGGAGAAAATTATTCATATGATTCCCCTGCATTATTTATTGCTTAATGAAGAGAAATGTGTGCTCCACACGCTCTCGCCATTGTTACCCGCCGATACTTCACCTCTCAGGATTTCAGGTTCGTCTTTGCAGGATCCTGCTGTGCCTTCACTGGATAATCTAGAGTGAGAAACAACTTTTGATCACACAGTAATGGGATTTAAAGTGCCCTCATTCCTCCATCACCTCTGGAAGATTCACTTCATGGAGGTCCCATAAATCTCCTCTCCAGAGGTTGTTGGGGTCTACGTCGCTGCTTTTTACTACGCATTTGCTTTATTGTGGGATTGTGGGGGAAGGTTTTTTGGTCTTTAGGGCAGACACACATGAATAACTAATACCGTACCAAAACCTACACTCGCCCTCTCTCCTCTCCAGCTCTCTTTGTGCTGCACCATCTCTTACTGATGCACTGCAGACCGCCAGCTTGAAGAGTTGAGATACAATATAAAACACGGGCAGAATGTAACTTGGAAAGACAGACAAATATCTTAGAGCACCATCAAATGCATTTATTGTAGAGACAATTGTAGCCGCTGAAAACTGCAAAGCATCAAGCGGATATGCCTGTGTCAAATACAGACTGTCGTACGGTATTACAGTCAAGGTTGGCTTGGCTGCGTATTGGGTTATGGAGCTTTTTGTTGTTGTGCCGTGTAGGGGGAGCAGATGGAGACTTTGCAGGTGGGAGAGTCGGGCTTCTGTTCTCGGTGGAGGCAGGGAGAGGAGGAGCTGTATGTCTGCTGCTTATACCCAGCCTCTCCAGGGTTCCTAATATCACAGCGTTGAGGGTGATAAATGGACCTGCAAAGGCGACACTAACCAAGTTCATGGTTCAATGATTTGGTCACATGTTTTTTTTTTTTTTGCTCTTATACACATTTAGACAGAATAGATAATGACTCTTACAGGGATCTTTTCAATCTGAGGCTTGCAAATCTCAGTGTATGTATGCAAACACAGGGCTGTATATGTTTAGAACGCATTACAGTGGATGCTATCAAGGTTGACTGCTCCTGCACATATGCTTACATGTTTGCAAATTGAGGTAAATACCAGAGACATTGTAAATGTGCAGATGCTGACCTTTTGCCGCAAATAAACAATGCCTGTGATGCTGCCGGTCCTCTACTGTACACCCCGCAGCTTTCATGGGTCACAAAGAACACTTAAATCTCTATATACATGCAGAAAGACTAATGCTTTTGGCAGGAGTGTGTGGTTAAATAAACAAAAGGAAGATGAATCATTTTAAGTTGCCTACAGAATGACTTGAAGTTTGATTTTGTGTCTGAATGTCTCATATGTTCCATATATTTTGGCCGTGGCGTGCTTGCTTTGCCTCCTAGCTGGCCTCTGCTCGCCCCGTCCTTTTTCTGTCTCCAGCACCGTTGCCGCAGAACCTTACCTTTGTTTACGCATCTGCCCTTGTGGTTTTTCCTCACTTTGATAAATAATTGACATGCTCCTCTTCTTTGATATGTGCTTTAATGCTTTTTTCACCAACCTTGTAAAAGTCTGCACTCACAGTGCTCCTTTCCCACTGAGTTTGGAGTGCACCTCAGCACAGTCGCTCATTTCACGGTGGCAGCCTCTCTAATTTAATATGCACATATAGTTCAATCAATTTTTTATTTTCAGAAAGAAAAGAAAATGAGGATAAACATGAAAACACAAATCGTGCGCCTGTTGTGACACCAGTATTGCTAATTTACAAAAACAATAGTGGATAAGTGCCTTTCTTTAACTTCTTTTTGTACCTGGTACATCACATTATTGTCAGTACAAAGACTCTTTATGTGCCTGTTTGGGAGGATATTGCTGAACGACTGCTGCACATCTACAGCTCATATAACATTTACTGTACTGTTGACAAAAGTTATTACCTGCTCACCGGAGCCTCATTTATTGCACGCTTCAGGCAAGAAACATTTCAAAGTGAGAAATTGTCTTTTACAAATGTTGTTTTTTTGTTTTTTGGTCTGGCAAGTGCCGTATTTTCAGTAGAACTGTTTGACATACACACAGCACAACAGCTTTGAGCGCAGCCTTTGAAATGTTGAGATTCCCTCATTTTAAAATCACAGAGGTTTCAAAGTACCGGGAAGAATCCGATCTATTATTCAATTAACATCTCAGCGCAGAGTTTTCTCAGCAGATCCATCGAGACAACAGGCATTAAAGTATTTGTACATGTTTACTGTGCTTTTAATTGCATCTAGACGCTCAATGGATAGCAACACCTTGTTTTTTTAGCGAGCAGGCCATTTAAATCTACAAACAATTAGGCAAAACAAAGCAGTTGAGAAAGCAAAAGTGTGAAAGACCTTTGAAGAGAAAGTAAAATTCTCCACCTGTGAGACCTTGCTTACGCTCAACTGGTGGCTGCACTAACAGGAGGAAACCTGCTAATTAGTTCCCTCTGTAAAGCTGTCATTACTACCAATGATAAAGGAGGCGGGGGGTGGCACAGGGGATACGATGCACTAATTTGCCCTTTCATATGAGAAGAGTTGAGAATCCATTCTGAGTAGTGTGAAACATATGATTGAGTTTCATAATAATTCCTTGTGCAGCGCGAGGAGACCTACATTTAGGTCTGAAGACTGCCTATTCATTCCTGCTATCTTGTGCTTAATGAGGAATATAATGCATTAAAAAAAAGCACATCGTACACTCAAGGAAAACCCCACAAGACACAAGAACACTGACTCTCAGCGAAATCAGAGGAAGTGCGATTGAAAAAATAAAAACTGGTTTTCCACCAGCATCTTTTTTCTGCTTATTACAACTCAATGAAGACAATTTGACACAAAAGTGATTATGCATCCAGGCTAGGAAATGTGAAATAGGAGCACCGACGGGACGCAGATTCAAAAACAGGCAGCGAAAAGTGATATTCTGTTGAAATGCAAATTCTTCGAGGGTTTTGTTCCAGAAGCATGCAGGGTGAAATTGGCCTTTAAACACATTGGCATACTAATGTCTTGAGGTGCCTCCACCTTCAGCCCGCTCAGAATAACACTCTGGCATTATACTGTAATTGACTCGCAGTGCACAATGGCAATGCATACATTTGCATCAGATAGAATTAGACAATTCCGTGCTCCAAAGTGTGTCTCAGAGTGTGTGTTGTGCTCGCGTGCCTGTGTCTGCAGGTACAGAGACAAAAGAGGGACTTGATGCATCCTTCATGCAGTGTCGAGGGTGGAACTAAGTTTGCTTTGAGGATCTGCTGTAAGTATAGTGGCGCTGCCAGCCCTGACAAGGTTCAGCAGGTCTGTTAGTTTGCTTTGTCCTGCGGCTGTTTGATTTACTACACATGCCTTTCCCCCCTCTGCTCCTTTCTCTCTTTCTCTAGTCAGATAAAGGCTATGTGTGAAATGAAATCAAACGCAGAAAAAAACACAGTCTTGACACAGGAGCAGAACTATTTTTACATGGAGATCCAGACAGATGCTCCTGGACAGTATTTCACTTGCTTTTCTGTTGGTTTTTGGTTTGCGGCCCTTTAAGCAAATCAGCGTTTCCTTGTGGCCCCCTCGTCATCAGTGCACACATCTACCAGTTCAGACATCATTTATTTCCTTTTTAGAATCCCCAAAAAAGTAATATTATTCATTGATTTACATTACAGACAGCAAAGATCAGATGGAAGTCAAAAAAGTCTCATCTTTGTGTGGTATCAGTGCATTTCTCTGCTTTCTTCTTCTGTTACTCAGCTCACGGCCGCTCAGATGTTTCTTTTGACTCCTCCAGGTTTGGAACAACTGTTCTGATGAGCTCATGTCTTGACCACAATCAGTGTGCTTCATCTGCCTGCTTTCTTAAAGCGTACTGTTATCTGAGCACTTATCCTCAATGCACCGGAGTTTTTTCTGTTTATCTCCTCTTTGATCACTGGAATTTCTGATTATAAAATCTAATGTTTTTCTAATTTGTGGATTTCAGTCTGCCACCTTGTGTAAAGCACTTTTTAAGTTTGCTTTGGAAAAGTGCTCTGTAGACAGAGATTATTATTGCCGTTGTCATTGTCACAACATGGACAGAACAACAGCCAATGGCTTTTTATCCCAGTTTCAGTGCTGACACAGTGAGCTACTTATACCAGAACATGTAGCTTGAAAAGGTAGATTTTAATCAATCATAGAGTATGGGGTCTGTGTTGTAGTGTGCAGGCTGCAGATGCATATTTGTTTCAGTGAGTCAGCTCTACGATTGGCATTCAGTTGAACTCCCCGCAGGATTTCAGGCAATAAATATGGAAATCTGAGCATGAGAGCCAAGCTCTTGTCTAGCTGCTTTTTGCCTATTGCACAGTTTAGTCAAGTATCACTTCAGCATAAACAGACTGATAGCAAACAGTAAGATTGGAGCCTTCGCAACTGGCAACTATTTACTTCAACATGATCACTCAGAGAACATTTTACACATAGGAATTAAACATTTCTAATTTGCACAGTCCTGGTTACCTCCACGACTTTGTTTTTCAGTAATTATACGCAGCAGATGTGATAATGGGTGCAGGAGGATGGCGAAATCATCTGTGCACAATAGATTTTGCATGTTAGATTTAGCTTTTGAGGAGGCTTGTGTAAGGGAGAGACCAGCAGAGCCCTGGGCGCTTGGCACAAAAATATCCCTAAATCCCCTCTCCCACCCTGGGCAGTGACACATGCTGTGACTAACCCTTTTCCGTGATAATGCCGTTAAGATTATTGTACAGAAAAGCGTGTCCTAATAAATACAGTGTGGTAGTAAACCAGTGAAACGTGTCTCTGATGAAAACATTAGCATTAAGCACATGCATCAACAGCTTGATTAAAACTCTTTCTTTCCTGAGTATTTGGGTCCTGGGGAGAGTTCCTGATTTTGGAGGCTACCTGGGACAGAGCCTGATGTGGGATGCTGTAATCAGCCTCTGCCTGAGACCCAATCACGGTGAGGGGGAGGCTCAAAGGCCTCAAAATATCATAAATGTGTTCTGAAACCACGAAAAGCAGTTCAACCAAGCCGAAAATGGATGTTTACGAGGGGAAATGATGAAAGGGTATGTACAATTTACAGAGGGATTAATGTGAGTTGACTGTGGACATGAACTGAGTAAAAGCATGAAAGACTTACACCACCATCACCATTCCCTGAAAGTCAGACAGTGAAAAGCTGAATTTTGCAAAACAGGCTCTGTATGCAGTTTGGAAGAGGAAAGAAGAGCCATCTCTGCATCACGTTTAAGTCATGTAACCAATATCTATTCCTGCTTTTGACCTTGCTGTCTTTAAACTGCGCCACTACCAATTTTGAATTATGCACTCGTCCTGGTGTCAGTTAATAGATCCTTAACATTTTTAATAAGCTCAGGGCTTTGTGTGTCTGTTTGTGCTGTGGGCTGTTTGACAGCCATTGAAGTAAATAAAAAGGAAAACTAATAAATTGCAAGGTCATTCCATCACATTTTCAGCACTGGTAAGAGGGTGAGATGACTGTCTTCACATACAGCTGGCAGGACTTCACAGCGAGATAAGCATGTAATATAAATAGTGTTACATCTGCCCCCTCTTCACTTCCTGCTTTTAATATTCAATCTGCAAAGCAAAGGTTGAAGGGCGTGAAAGGTGCTGAGGAAGTTGGTCAAGCTCTCACTGAGATTACGCCGTTGGTCTGTGGGGTAATGCTACAATAAACAGCCAAATAAAGCAGGAGGAGTTTTATAGTGTCTGTGTGAGAACTGTGTAATGCTCTGCTCTGGACACGTGTCACAGATGACCAACCCAGATCAGATCAGATCAGATCCTGATTAATTTGTAACAGGTTTAACTGAAAGTACACATACTTTGAAGTATCCCAAAAGTCAAATTCTACCCAGACTTCTATTTTTGTGCAATGCCTGAGCAGTAAAATGACACAGTGTGTACATCTGTGTGCTTTTATGACATGCCACTCTCATAGTGCTTAGTAATACTTGTTGTTCGTTCCTTCCCTTGGTGTTTATGTGGTGTGCTTTGAGTATTTTACATAACCGTTATTCCTGCCTTTAAAAAAACAAAAAACAAAAAAAGAAAAGGCTGATAGATATTTGCAAAAGCATTTCCTGTATTGACACATGCAGGAGCTTGGGAGTGAAATTACACCTGCAGTACAGAGTGTGTGGAAGTATTCACCCGCCTTGAACAACAATAAATCAAAGGAGCTTTAATGTGGCTTTTTGGACACTGATCAACAGAAACAGACACTTCAATATCAACATGAGAACAGCTCTTTACAATGGGATCTAAATTAATTACGCAAACATAATAATTCAGTACAAAAATACATGTTTGCAGAAGGACAATAGCACACAGCTAAACCATCAGAGGTGCAGCCAGTGGGTTTCAGAGGTCACGTCATTAGTTGTAGGTAAATGGAGATCGCCTGTGTGTATCTGGGAAGTCGGTATTTTAGTAAAACCTGCACAATGATGACAAAGGAAAACTAGTATCTCCTGAGCTCATGTAGAAATCTCCTTTTTACAATCATGTGTTCACAAAGTGGTGAACCTCGCTCCATCCTCGCTTGTAAACAACCGAGCCTTTCAGGATGCCCCTTTTAATACCCGATCATGATGCTATCACCTGTCACCGATCAACCTGTTTACCTGTGGAATGTTCCAAACAGGTGTTTTTGGAGCATTCCACATCTTTCCCAGTCTTTAGTTTCTCCTGACCCAACTTGTTTGAAACGTGCTGCTGTGTCAGATTGTAAATAAGCAAGAGTAAGCCTTTATTTACAAAAATCAATGAAGCTGATGAGGTAAAACATTAAATATATTGTCTTTGCGCTGTTTTCCATTGAATATATGTCAAAACAGATTAGCAAATGATCACCCTCTCTGTCATTTATGTTTTACACAGTCTCACAGCTTTTTTTTGTTAAATCCATACTTATTCCACCCAACAGCATCTGTTTTGGGCCAGAGAACTGAGCTCTGCTCCGGTACCTCAGAATGGTTGCTGTACGCTCTGGAAGTTCATGAAAAACAGAGTGGAGAGCCGTTAATGGAAGAGTCATGGGTCAGAGATTTCTGTTTGTGCCACTGTGCCCCACGGGCTCTGTCTGTGCTCTGTCTGTGCTCTGTCTGCACTGGGCTTGTCACGTCTTGTTTTTATGCGTGACTGTTATCTGATCATTTGATCTGCGATCAAAGAAATCACATGTGCAGTTAAAACAAGGCGATGTGACTGCATCCATCTGAGGACGTGTTGGATCACAGACCTGTTTTTTTCTTTATCAACTTCAGGCTACAAAAGTGATAATAAATAGACTTTACGTAAGTGATATGATCAGATCACGGTCGCTTGGTTTAGCATTCAGTGTGTGTACAGTAAACATTGTAAATGCATCCTGTCTCTCTCCAGCGCTTTCATGCACACACACAGCCTCTCTTCATCTTTGGGGATCCCAAATATATTACCGTGTTCTGGAGAACGCATTTGTCCAAGTCCTTTGAGAGCACCTGACCACACAACAGCATGAGCAAAGGGCTTTATCTGTGGTCACTAGCAATTTGAAGCTGCATTGTCCTCCTCATTATGAGGCTACTTATCAAACATGCTCATCGTTTCATACAAGATGTCATTTTTTAATCGTTTTATTACAAGCTGAAGTAAATTAGGAGCTTCTGGGAACCTTTTAGCCATTTATTATATCATTTTTGTGGTACTGGAAAAGCCATTTTGGAATTGCTTTGCATGAAAATGGATACGTTTACTGGTCCCATCAAGGCGAGCATGTCACTATTAACAATTCAAATGAATGTCAGGAATGTGGGTGAGGATACCAGCACAGAGAGCCACAGAGCCGGAGACAGACGCGCGTTCAAAAGTCAAAGGTTTACTGACAGCCACAGGCGTCATAAGACTCAGGCACAAGGCAGGGCTTCACACAGTAAACTCTATTGCTAGATTAGCAGGTTAAACCCAGCGTAAACTCCCTACAGGCCTGTAAATGCAACACAATGCCACAAGTGTATTAGCCATAGCAGGGATTCTATGACCAAATGAGCAGAGGGGGTAAAACAGTCTGAAAACAAGTAGGAAAGAATACCGAACTTACATGAGGAGGAGGAGGTGGTCAACCAGACGATGGGTGTAATAAACTGAGATTAGATCACCAGATCATTTTGGGTTTTTTATTTTAGTGTAATGAAAGGCCAAAAGAGGTGAGGCAGAGCAGAGATCAACATGTGTGAGAAGCCTGCTTTCTAACTAACCAGCTCCAGAGGAAAACTTCGTTATTCCTGCAGGCTTCTGATATGGATGAAGGTACAGCACTCACATTGAAGACGCCTTGCGCGCCACGAGCATCCTCTCTTCAGGTAGAACATGTTCTTGTTGATTTTGTCACCAGATGCTTCACTTCAGTCCACTTCGAGTTCAGCTCAGCCTCTCTCCGTCAGTGCGTCTTCCAGCTCGGGGGCTGTTCACAGGAAAGGGGAAGATAACAGTCACATGCAGCATTACTGTAACAGATTGAATTATTGATCCTCTTGTGAAATTTATTTCAGCAGCTAAACAAATTATATGATTCAGCTGCTTTAAAGATAAGCACATTATAACAGAACAGCAATAGTAGTTAAAATGAGTAACGTCACTGATGCAGAAGTGGAGAATCACTGGAGCTGCTGCAGACCGGGGAAGTGTGCAGGTTAAATAAAAAGGCTCGACAGCTCCGTGTTTTTATGCACTCGTAGTTAACTTCGTCTGAGGACATCAGCAGAAGACGAGGCTGGTTTAGGGAAAATGTTAATGTATTGGATATCAGGTTGTAAGTGGGTGGTCTCCTTTAGAAGACGCTATCAAAGTGGAATTAACAATCAGTTCAATTACAACAACGAATTCTTCACACTCTTTATGCTTTCCTGTCTTTTGCACTGCAGCTGAAATGATTATTTATTGATATACAGTCATGGTCATCACAAAGTCACTTTTCCTCCTCGCTGTTCTGCTGACTCTTGTCCTGCTGGCTTGTCTTGTTTATTTATCTTTTCCTTCTTGCATCTCCTGCTTGACATTTTGTCCTTAATCTTGACTGTACAGTATTTGACAGATCTGAACTTGGCTGTCCCTCGCATGCGTCTGTCTCTTCTCCTGTCCTGTGCGTCTTTGTTGCTGCGTTCCTTTATGTTTCATGACTACAGCTGTTATCATTTTAAGCACACGTCATTTTAATGTACTTTTTAACAACTGGCGAGAGACAACTGAAAAGATTTGCCATTTAGGTCTGGGGTAATTTCAGCTCATTTGCATTTTTATTGTTCATTAATGGCCATTGTCCCTAAAAACAAGCGGACAAATTCAAATGAATCGTATCCAAATATGGAATATAACAAACAGGACAGTTTTCCTGGCAGTGAATCATTGGATAAAACAGGATAAAAGTGCTTTAAACTAAGCAGTTGCTCATCAATAATCACCATCACCATTCAGTGTGTTAAACCTTTTGATATTTCAAAATGCTGGAGTCTGATATTTGTGGCGGAAAGGTTGACAGACACTGGATGGAGAGCTGACATGCCTGCGTTTGACATCGCAATGCTCAGTCTGACTCCTAAGGCCTAAATATTATTCTCCAGCATGCTTTTGAACTAACCCATCCCATCGCCTCAGGCACGACGTTCATCTGTTTGCGACTGCATTGACACTCTCCTTGAGAGAAAAATCAGCCTTGTGAGTATGAATGATTCGCCTGTATCCACCTGAAAAACTCCAGCACGCCTCATATGTTCTCTCTCAACACCACGCAATGAAGACCGCTTTCAGACGTTCTCGCAGCGTTAGTTTGCTTGTGACGTTGTCGTCTGCTAAAACACGTCTCGCGACTGTGTTGCTGAGGTTTGTGTCAGCAGCTCTACCTCCTCTGTGATATATTTTCTACCGTATTACGAGTGTTGAATGACAGCAGAACGATGGCAGCTCCGTATCAACCCTCTTGTTCTTGAGTGTGTTAACATTGGAGGCTTGACTTTGCGTCATTAAGTGGACACGGAGCACCATGAAGAGTCCTATAGATGCTGGTGTATGTTTAAACACTACATCTAATGAGGAGCGGCTGTTGTGTTGTGGTTGTAATAGTTGCATTAAATTTTTGAAAGTGACCCAGCCTCTATTTAGAACTGCACTGGTCACTTATTATTACTTATTGATACACACTTTAGGGGTTGAATTATGTGTTTAAACCTGAATGCAGCGTTGTTATTTGCATTTAAACAGCTCTGAAATCCCTTAACTCTAATGTATACAGAGATTTATTTTGGCTTGAGAGAGAACTCCTTCTGATGATGAGGGACGTTATATAATAATAAAGGAAAATCGCAGCTTACTTCATTTTCAGAGGACATATACGAACAAATAGTGTCGATCAAAGTGCGGCACAACTTCAGTAAACAGATAAACTCAAAGACAATATAAACATCGCAGCAGAGACACAAGGACAATCGAGGAATGACAGGGAAAGTCAAAGCACTGATGAGGCTGTATTGATCTCAATTGGATTTAAAGGCTGAGGCAAAGAGATGGGTTTTCAGCTAAGATTTCTAAATGTCAACAGAGGGAGCGGGCTTACTGTATGCGGAGGGATGAGCTGCTCCGGTGCATCATATGGCTACTGTTGGTCCAATACCACGTAGAGTCATATTATAGAGATGACTTCAACAAACACGCTGTAAACCCACAGTCACAAACGTGTGAGAGCTGCTCGCATTAAAAAAAAACAAATCCGTGGAGGAGTTTCAGCAGTGGAAATGTAAAATGTAAATAAGGTTGATTGGGGAGGTGTGGCTGAGTCACACAGGTAACCATACTGTGTAATTATGCACTTTATATATGAAGAGAAGTGAAGGCGCTCTGTTACATACAGTACATATTTATGGTCTCACAATGATTCTGATAAAACACAAGCATGTTTGAATTTTTTTAATCAGTTCGATTCAGGGTTTTTTTTTTTTTCTTCATCTGTATCACTAAGTCTGGCCTTTTTAAAGAAGGCTGTTAATGCATATCACACAAGCTGTCACCACCACCAGATTTCTTGCCATAACTTTATTGTCTCCCGATCATGGGCATTAATTGAGGTTGTGAGGTCTTTAATAGCCCAGAGTTAATTTATTGAGTAGGAAATGCAACATCAACCCCGTCCCTGCAAAGAACTGTAGTTTATTAGCCCTCCAAGCAGCCGATTCAGCATTTCAGGAACTTTTGCATTGCCTTCTTCTTCCGCTGAATTTCCCTCAGCCCATAAAAGTCCCCTTCTGTGCTCTTACCGGTTTGTTATCTTTGTTAATAGCTTGTTTATTTTTTAGTACAATTTAAAAGAGAAATTCCTAGAAAACGCAATTACACCGAGAATTTTAGAATTTCCCCACTGGAGCAACTCGCCCTGGGAAGAATGCTGCCTTGATGGGGGATTTTTTTGGGGGGGACGCTGAAGTGTGGCCCGTCGGTGACATTTTTTGGATGAGCTGTCGCAGACGGCCAGAGCGGGAGGGCAGCGCGGGGTTGGAAGGTATAAATCCTCCTCTCCTTTTCATGTATGATGCGTGTGCCCTTGGTTACCTAGTAACTCTCCTCTCCATCTCCAATTGGCGCTCCCGAACATCCAGCCGGGGTCGCGCCGCGCGCTCCCGCGAAGCTCGTGTTGAGCCGGAGAGTCAAGGCGAAAGCATCAAAACGCACCAGGAGGACTATGAGGAGAGCTTCCCCGTGGGAAAAAAAAAACAGCAACATGGGAGAAATCCATTAAAATGACAGCGGAGTGAGGATAACGAGAGCCGCTGTCGCTTCGCAGGAAGGTCATTAACGAGAAGCAGAAGCAGTGCGCAGACTGGACGGATATTTGGAGTACATGCATACCCGACCGCAAGTGAGACAGTGAAACATTGTCCCGGGTTTTTTCCCCCAGAAAAACAAGGCATGGGGGGATTTACGTCTCGACAAGGCAGGTGAGTCATTCCATGATACTTGACGAGTGGCTGAGGGGGGAAGTCTTGAGGCTGTCTGCCTGGTGAGTGAATTAGGGGGATGCGGAGGGGGGAAACGGGCACATCGGGCTACTTGGACTCAAATTATACGACTTGTCTTTTTCTGTAAAGATAAAAGCGTGCTGATGCTCCATCGACGCAGCGCAGTAACCCGGCACGAAGCACGTACACTTCCAAAACGCATTAGGATTTTGTGACTTGAACGGACGAGCCCGACTCTCCGTTTGGATGCCGGATGAACCGCCTGTGTGTCTTTGCGCACACTGGCACATGTAACATGTCACAACGCATCTGCGCTGCAAACGGCGGCGCACGGCAGAAGCGCTGTGTGGAACTGTTCAGGGCACTTGTTACTTGGACATAAGGACGGCTCGTGTGTGCGTGATGGAGCAGTGACGCGCGAGCGAGCCGTGCTCCCTACCCAACTAATAAAAAGAGAGAAGGAAAAGAGGAGAGGAATGGCTTGCTTTAGGCAAATTAAAGTGCAAGTTGAACGGAAATTAAACGAAGAATTAGTGAGTCAAATCGGCCGGAATGACATCAGATCAAAGATGTCAGGATGCGAGTGGGAGCTGCCACCAGTTTGTAGCCAGCTATATACCTCCATCTGTCGAGGTGAGGGCCACGGTATTCTGCCACATGCATAAGTGGGGATCCCCATTTTCCTCTTCTTCTTCTTCTTCTTTTTTTTATTTGAAGTTTTTGCACATGAATCGATTTGATTGGAGGTTTAGGGCTGAATGGGAAGCTCGCTAAGGTTGAATGCTTAATTGTAATGCATGAGGTTCAGAGAGAGTTTGAAATCAAGGATATTTCTCTCCATCTTTCACAGTGACAAAGAACTTAGATGAAGATCCGATATCACATATTATTTTCCTGCCCGCTCAATACTGAAATGCTTAATGATGTAGTAGCCTATAAATCTGCCTCTTTTCATCCTATCGCAGCATCGCTCGCATCCCATGCCTCCCTCTCTCCTTCCCATCTTTTATCATTCCTACGAAAGCTGTAGAAACCACACAGCACAAATTGCTTGTGCAAGAGGAGCGTGTCGTGCTAAATTTAAACCACAAGAATGATCCTGCAGGCCTCTTGCCTCCACTTTTTGTACAATCTGAAATTCCTGGACACATGGCAGGAGCTCAGAGATAAATAGCCTGGTTGTAGTCAACGGGAGAAAGAATAATTAACCGCGAGAGTCGAATTCCAAAAAAGACGAGAAGAGGGAGTGAAAATGTCAAGCATGAGTTGTCATGGTGATTGGTTGAATAAGCAGTGTGTCCCTGAAACCCAAGCATTTAGGAAATGATCCAGCCTTTTATTTGGCATGCATGCCACACTATTGATGAAAGAAGCCCTTAATGGCTAATAACAACACAGACACATAGAATTCCTATTGAGCTCATTTAAAGAGCGCCTATGAAATTTGATTAGGACTCTTTGGATTTGATTTGCAGTGAAATTGCGTTCATTTATATTGCATGTGTGTCTTCAATATCATGTGGAGGATTATGCACGCTGCTGCTGCTGCTTGTGAGTCCTCTCTCTGGAACTTCAGTGTTTGTATTCCAGTCCAGCAAAGGGCTATTTTTCAACTTCCCTGCTGTTTTAATATCTATTCTTCACTCTTTTTCTGGGGCCTTTTGTTCCTCAGCTTTGTGTTTCAGCTGCTGGAGAAGAATTACCAACAATGCCGCCTGATGAATTTGTTCATCGGCGAGACTTATTAGGTTGAGAAGTGGTCAGTGTGTGAACACTGCCAGGCACACACAGGAACACCTTTTCAAAGTGCAGCGTCGAGTCTGTTGTTTACTCTGTGAGTCTCAGGGCTGCTCCGGGAAAGCTCCATGAGACTCCCTGTCTGCTGCAAAGGTCAGCAAGGCTTCGTCCTGACCTAAAGTGAATACACCTGAGTAACGTCTTGGCCTGACTTAACATGGATGAGCCACTCATTGGTCTGCGGCCCGGGAGGCCTCTTGTTCTTTAGCCTTTAGTGTCTCCTCCAGCGTGCTCTCACATCCAGACGCGTGGACGGAGGCGTGCGAGCGCGTGCGTTCCTCCGCGTATACGCAGCAGAGGTGTGTAGTTGCACATGTGAGAGAGGTTGCGGAAGGTTATTTGTGTTTTCTAATATTCTTCATTGTGTTTGACGTGTTGTCTTGGAGCAGCAGGAGCAGGAGCTGAATAATTTCCCAAATGGATACCTCTGACCTTCTGAAAAATGCATCCTATCACCGCCTAGCTCACACCTGAGGAAAGGCCTGTCATTGTTCCGCCGCCGTTTTCACAAGTTTGCAATGTCATGAGCGCAGAAAGAAAAAGGCAGTCGTGGAGAATTTGGATTTAATGCAGATTAGTTTTGCACCACAAGCAAACAAAAGGTTTGCATTGGTCTTGATGTCTGACGCTCACAGACACACAGTTTAGAAATGGCTTATCAAACAGATATATAGTTGACACACTTCCTTTAAACTATCACTTCTTCTGTGGGTGCAGGAGGAGACATTCATTCAGTCTTATTGCCACTTAAAATGTAAATGATTCAAAGTCCCTCGGGTTTTTAATTGCCCTGCATAGTAGTGGTAGTGCAGAGAAAACGGATGGGGCAAGAAGCAAACTGTGCGTCATGACGTGTCGGCTGAGCTCTGTCATAATCTGGTTAGCCACAGACGTAGATGTACAGTGACTAATGAAGGAGGATAAACTTGTCTCTTCATATTTGCTCAGGAGGATGCGCTTTCATAATCATTAAATCACAACTTTGGTGACATATTTGCAGAAAAACACCCTGTTTCTTTCTTTCTTTCTTTTTTATTATTACTTGAAACAAGCTGCAATTTGCAAGATACACTTGTGTCATATTCATTTTAATAATGAATAAGTCGTATTTGTTAAATCTGTGAAAAGATGAAACAGTCTTTGTTTGACTAACAAAATGGTTTTGGCCTGAGGCTCAAAGATATGCCTCAAGACTACTGCACATAACATATTTAACAGAGATTTTACATTGTTCATGGCCCAAAAACATCTCCCTTGACTAACAGGTTTCCCTGCCAAAGACCAGTGTCTGCTTAGTAAACAAGATTCTTTTGGACATCGCCATCCTAACTACAAAGCAGATGTCACACAGTATGTCTCCACTCACTGTCTGCCAGAAGTTATCTGTTTATTATTTATTTATTAATTAGACAATTTACACTCAATAATAAACAGACTTAGGACGAAGCCCACTGAGTCAAAATCAGGGACGCGACCAAATGTGCGGCAGCAGCGAGGAGCTATTTTTGATTGCTTTCCTTTTTTAAAGGAGACTTTTTAAAAATGCATCACATGGCGGGAGACAGCAGGCGGTGTGTGTGTGTGTGTGGGGGGGGGGGGGGGGGGGGGGGGGGGCGGGGGAGAGAGACCGCCATGATAGGGAGAGAGGCTCTTGGTTGCAAAGCTGCACTCTGGGCTTGCATAAGCTTAGATTGGGCTGAAGTTCAATTCATTTCATTCATGTGGAACATGCGAACGACATGAGTGACCTTTTCAGCTGTGGCATGCAGGAATCAATCCGCTCAAGCAGTGTGTGCAAGTTTGTTTACATTGCATTGATTTCACTTTGTGGAAGTGTCATAGTTATTTGCAGACTGTGACTATGAATGATGATTTGTTGTCCGCTTGCACATGCAGCATGATGCGACAAACAAGTAACTCCCGCTTTACATATGGATTTCCGCAGCCCTGCGCTCTCTGTGCTCTGAAAGTCCATGCATGTAGCACGCCGGCTCATTTGAATTTTAAGACGTCTGTCAAGAAAATAATTAAGATAAGTGTGGAATGAACAAAGGAACAGTCACTCTGTCCTCACTTCGTGGCTGACAGGGGTGAAGCCCTGCACGTTTGTTTTGCCGGAAAGTTCACCTTAATCCCTATGATTCAAAATTGCATTTTACTCCACTTAATCCACCCCAGAAATGTACAGACAAGCGACAGGGAATCAACACTTTTAAATCCCGGGGACGAGCGTTACTGTCCAGGTAACGTTGATGAGGCAGAGTGTGTGTTTCCCCTGTCAATTTCCCAACTTCTTATCCAACTAAGCAATCACTAAACCCTTTTCTCTCCTCATTTTCTGAACACGGGGTGAGCATTGTGTGGATCTGGCAGGACACAGAAGTGAGGGCCCATCTAATTCATGGGGTAAATTAGTGGAGATAAGGCCTGAGTCAGTACCTCCAGCCTACCACAGATCCCCCGGGGCAGGCTCTTAAGGAGCTTAGTAAAAGCCTGTCGTATGAAGACATGACATGGAGCTGGCTAAATGGGCTACGTTGGAGTGTCTTCCATCAACCTAATATTCACATACTGTACGGGTCACTGTCGTTCAAGCTTTAATCCCATTCAATTTATTCATTCTCGGTTATTAATTCAGAGTTTTAGGACAATATGGCACTATGTGTAAGAAAGCAGAGAGGTTGTATTAGTGGGGCTCTAATGCAGCTGCAGACCAAACTGACAAAACACTTAGGCCCACTCATAACTCCGTGTTGTGTAAGAGTCTGTGCCACCAAATCAATAATGAATGCTGGTTTACCCATAGTAAAAGAACAAGGAAGAACTCCTCCGGAGTCACTGGGTCACATACACTGGGGAAACAATTAGAGGCTTCCTTGCGCTTTGCAGTGCGCAGCTTTCTTTTTCTTCTTCTTCTTTTTTTTTCAGTCCCACACATTCCCCTTAATTTTTCTCCAGGGTCCAGCAGCATGTCTTTACTGCTGTTGAGAAATTACAGACGCCGGCCCCAAAGTCTTTTCCAGCCAGACCCACAAAAGGCCACGTCAGGGCCGCGTGATGTATGTGGGGCCGCGTGAAGCGGAAAGCGCGGTGACGGATAGGACACCAGTCTTGTGAGTGTGTGTTAACCTCATAATGCTGACAGATTACAGATTTAAATATTTTAAATCTCACAGAGCACATGCTGCTGGTGATGAAGAGAGTGGAAATGACTGCAGTAATGCAAGAGATTAATTGAGATCCTTCCTCTCTCCCCCCCCCCCCCCCCCCCCCCACACACACACACGCACACGCACACACACATTTCCTCTGCCACTGGTTGGCCATTGTATACTCTCAGACCTGTGTGCCACAAGTCGACTCTTGCTGGGCCAAAACAAACACCTTTGGATCATATTGTCAAGATGCAAAATGGTACACTGGACTCAGATTATGAAAGAGAGTTAATAATTAGGGCTCCTACGTATTTAAGAGCATTTTTATCTCACTTTTATTTATTTATTTCTCTTTTTTTTTTTAACATTTGGCAGGCCAAATCGGACCTAATTGGAGCCCAGCGTTGGCTTTGGGGAACCATACTTTATACTCTCAGAGTCTCTTTTTCTTCATCCTTTAACTTTCGTTCTTCTTTTCTCAAGGCAAATTGTAAATAATGGAGAAGTGTGTATTTATATCCTTTAAATCTGTTCTCAGGCAGACTCTCCACCACACTTTTCACCTGTATTTCTCATAGTACACAGAGAAGACATTAGGCACAGATGTGAGTTGTTCAGAGCTCCGGCTGACTGAGTTATTGCTTATTTACAGCAGCTTTTATTTTTCATCTCACTGTTCTGGTTGCGGAGGATCCTGGAGACCAAATTAAATATTATGTGTATCATAAATGTAAAGGGCTGTGAGGGTTCAGTCATTTTTGCCTCACAGCAAACGGGCCTTTGGCTTGTCCCTGTATGGATTATGCTGTTTTTCACTCAAGCCAAAATTATGAGATAATGAATCCAAATTCTCCCACTGCAACCAAACCCGATTTTTTTTCTTTTCAGCATTTAAGTGTTAATATATATTTTCCAGACACTTTGTTTCTTTAAATGTTGTTTCAAAACCATCTCCCCAATGTTAGGGGTGTAATTATGATTCACTAAATGACTTCATTTTGGCTCTTTTTGGCCTAAAACAGTCAATATTTAGAACATAAATGAAAAAAAGAAATCCGAATCAACCTTTAAAAATTCACCTGTGTAAATGTGTAATAGTAGAATAGAAAGTAAGATTTTAATGTCCCGAGGAGAGGTCATCAAACCCCCCCCAGCTCGCCAAAACAATAGTGCGGACGTGTCCTTGGTGTCTTCAGTGGTAGCTGTCTCTGTTTACTGATGCTCACTGTTCCTCCCACTTTCCACGCACATGCAGATCAGGCTGAGTGAACTGCCCGCAGGTCTAATATGTGAGTGTGAGCAGATATCTGTCTGTTAGCCCTTTGATGGTTGTCCACGGTGTTCTGTTGTAGTCACCTTAATAGGAATGCATGAGTGAAATGTTGTATGGTCCAGGAAATAGTCAGCAACCAAATCTAGTGAAATCCTCTCAGTAGTACTGTGTATTAGAGTGTGTAAACTTTTTAAACGTGCCTTAATAACACTGTAAACCGTCTACCTTAAAAGGATAGTACCTGCTTTGGGATTGTGCTTACACGTAGACCTGCTCCTGACTGGTCTATTTATATCTCTTGCCAGCTTGGCAATGCTTCCTGATAGCCTTTGAGGACAGAGAAATTCCTCCATCAAACTCAGGGCCCATCTGTGCCCATATTCCTCCCAAAAGGAGCTAGCCTCCACAATTATAGCCTCCTTCCAATGGTACCATCATCATGCCATCGCTCGGTGTAAGAACAGGCTCCAGGAAATTGACTTGATATTAATCTGACAAAATTACCAAGAAAGGAAATTAGAGAGGGGAATTTTCTCAGGAATTGATTGCGTTTTAAAGGAGAGATGCACACTTTGCAGGGCCCTTGCAGCTTGAATAATAGATCATTTAGCTTATTGATTATTTGAAATATTGTGTGACGCCGAACGTCAAGCTTTAAAATCCATGCTAAATCGAGTTTATTTGACCTGATATCTTCTCTTTGACTCGCTGCAGCTCATTACATTGATACGGATCCAGATTCACCTGAAAATCTGGGTCATTACAGAAATAGCCTTTTGGCTTTCTCTCCCAAGATGGCAGCTCTGATGAATTGGTGGCTGTAGGTCACTATGACAATGGTTCAAGTTAAACAGCAAGGACGGAGGGACGAGCTGGAGGTTTTGACAAGTTTCTTGCTGGTTTTTAATCTAGAAAAAGTTTTGTTTCTGAGGAGTTTGGAGATGTGGGCGAACACATAAGACTAGAGTGATCCTCCAGGCGCTTTTCTGATCCTTTAAGTAGCACAGATTTGAGGGTTTTGCTACAACTGCCCAAATGATGTGCTCCAAAATCCATAATCGCATATTATTTGTAGAGTGCTGTAACTATGTGGGATGCAACCATGATTATTAATATACTGTACTTCCATGGGCTGAAGTAGCCCAGTAGAGACCTGGAAGGTAACGTGTCCCATCTCTGCGACAGGAAGGTAGATTTGAGACAAGAGACTCGAGACAAGAGTTGTAGTTTCTCTCTCTATAGGTCCTTTCGGCCTGCACCCTCTGTGAATTTCAACCAAGTTTAAGTACAGGTGTTGAATGACATAATGGTGGTGGGCAGTTCAGTCCTAAAGCAGAAGAGTGAAATGATACGGATAGAAATGGTTCTCTGAGAGTAGCAGGAATGGAGAGGGGATCAGAGAGGATAAGAGCAAGGACAGAAGGAAGAGGTGAGATTGAAAAGAAACAAGAGGAAAATGGTTAGGTTGGTGAAAGGTAAGCCTGGATAAGCCTTTTGACAAGTGAGCTCTGGGCTGGGGGAAGCCAGTCAAACAAAAATCTGCCAAGTTTGTTTTATTCATGCAGTCAAAGACTACGGCTTTACTACCCCCCCCACCCCCACCCCCCTCACAGCGACACACAAACAACAAGCAGAACACAAACACCGCTGAATTGTATCCCAGCATTTTTCTGCACTTCCTCTTCTATGCAAAGATTTTTTTGATTGAGGCAGATCTCCCTGCCATGTCGAAAATTACTAAATGATTCAACGTTTTCTGACACCCCAGAATTTACTTGCATTCTCATCTCTTATTCTCTTTAATCACATCCTCTTTCAATCCAAACCTGCTTCACACACATTTCATGCGTTTGAAATTCCACAGAAGCCCCAACTCCAAAGCAAACAGTGACAATAAGCATTTATTGCTGAGGCTTTTTGGTAGCCTGGCGCCAAGTAATATGTTAACTAAAGGGATGTTGCGTGGAGTTGTTTGCTTGCTGCTGAAGAATAACAATTCACCAAACAGGATATTGAATTTACATTTTTTTGTGCCACCTGCATCACCAAGCTATCTCCCAAATCTGCATTTGAAATAAATAGCTAAACGGAAGAAGTATTGTATATTTTATGGAGCAAACAGCATCAGAACTGTAAAATAAATTTCAGGCGGGCTGCCAAGCTGCTACACGTCATTTTACTTGATTGGCTGTTGAAAAAATACCCATAGGAAAGTCATTAGCTGGCTTGCACACACACTTAGACGCTGCACCGGAAGACTCCTCAGGGTTGATTCTAATGATACCCATGTGATTTATCCAGCAGATCCCTGATCAGTGTGTACAAAGGAATCCAGAAATGACCTAATAAGCCATATCTTTGCCTTTGTCTCTCACTGTGCTTTCTGAAAGACATAAGGAAGCCACGAATGAAGAAACCTCATCACAAAAGACGTTCAGAAATGTGACACATTTCCTCGGGGATGATTGCGCTTTGTGTCTCGGCAGCCCACTTTTCCTTCACGTTGATGCTTTGCTGCACACGAATGACAAACAGCTACATCACATGTTAAGGTCTTTTTAGCGGAATCCATTAGCGGGGGTCGCGAGAACAGGACTCGAGAGCCGAACATCCTCCATTGAGAAAATGTTTACTCTGTGTGTTTAATTGTTCGGAACAGTGTGAAAGGACTTGTCAAATTGGGTTCAATGAAGATCCTCAGTTTCCCTTTTAATCTGAGACTCGCAACGAGTACCCACGCAAAAACAAAACGCTGCTAAAGATAAAAAGCGACCAAAACAGTCGAGCATGGATATAGCGACGAATGGCTCATAGAGAATATTTATGTAATCTTGGGGCACCAGGGCTGACTCAAACCCGACTCAGAGCCGCTGTTGCAGAGAGAGGCCCAAGGACAGTAGCAAATTTTCTAAATCCCTGGTAGACACAGAAAGTTAAGACATGCAGTGTTGCAATAAAACAAAGCCCAACCCATTTATCTGAGCATCCCACACAACCCCTGGCCCAGATTTAAAGCCCCGGGCATCCAGAGCTACCAAATCTTCTGGCAGCCACTGCCGCAGATATTGATAGGAAGAGCGAGAATCCCACCAAGGAATTCTGAGCTGAAGGGGGCTAGCTTCCCAAAACATGAGCTGTCCCTTAATGGTTCGGCATCAAACACCAAAAGTGTATGATATAAAATGTTATGTACTATAATCACATTGTAAATTGGGATAAATTGTTTGTCATTGATTTTTGCTCTCTGAACTTGTCTAGCAAGTATCTCGTGCTATGTGGCATTAAGAGTGTATGGATTGTTTGACAAAGCCAGGTCTTTGATGAGCATTTGTACCCCCCGGAGACAGAGCACAATTCCATCAAGAGCGAAATGCCTGTTTGAAAACAAATAAAAACAGGCCCTCTCTCATCATTAGATCTAAAGCACTTAATCCTGCACAGAGGCGGCTCTCCTCCTCCACTGAAAACCCTTTCTTTGTATCCATCACATATGGATTGCCTTTGTGGAATATGTGTGCATACCAAGTTGCTGATGTTGATCCTCTGGAGTTAGAGGGCACTTGTCACCACCAATGCCTCTCTTTAGGTTATCCACCTGGATGCAGAACCTTTTTTAATTACAGCATAGAAAAGTCATTTATGGATTGCTGGTGAGAAGAAGTCAAGCACAAAGATGGAAAAGAGCATTCAGTGTAATAACAAACGCTTTCGGGCCTGAGAACTTACAGCATTGCGGTTTGCTGCTGTCATACGAGCGAGCTTTGAATAACAGACGGATTTTTTTCCTGCTGAGTGAAAATTTTCTCGTGATTCATCTCACCTTTTTTTTCCACTGCCAACTCATAAAAGATGAAAAGGACAATACAAATCACCCATGCACACACCTGACACACACCTACACAGGCCAGTATGTATGCGAGCCAGGCATTCTGTTCACCACAGGAGTAAATACCAGTAATAGGTGATGTGCCATTTTGACTCTCGGGGCTTTGCTTTTAGTGCCGGGAAGGCCTTGTAGTCACATGACATTTTACAGCAGGCATGGAGGCATTTCCATTGTTGTTACGCTCCTTACAGAAGCTCCAAGGCGTTTCAGCTAGAGAACAACAGTGGCCTCGTTGTTCTGTCTCATCTGCGTTCATGCCTGGTAAAAGGAACATAAAACTCCTTTCCCTCTCTGAGCCGCTGCTAGTTGCACTGGTATCGGCACAGTTCAGGCACAGAGGAATAGTTTTCAAAGTGTCACCGTTTAGGGCATGGTTTGGATGTCAGCAGCTAAATGAATAAATAATGTGCCCTCAAGTTGCATTTGATGTAGCAGGATCTGATCCGATATGACTTTTCACTCAAGCTAGCTAACATCCAGATGTTGGAGGAAAAGCCTTTTTTTCCTCCCTCAGGTTGCTAATGAAACATGGAACAGGGAGGATGTTTATAGTCGCTGCACCAACAGAAATATCAGAGGGTTGAAAAGAGGCAGATAAAAAAGATGTTGTTTTAGAGTAACATTGATTTGGAAATGTTGCGGCGCTGCGTGTAATCCTGGGTGCATGATCGCAAAGTGCACAAGCACGTAGAAAGTATCTACAGTATGTGTTGTCATTGCTCTGGGCGTCTCTGCTGCAAAGCAGGCCCAGAACAGGAAGGCAGATACAGTAGTAGCTCACAGTGCGTGTTGTGTGCAGTTTTTGAGGAAGTGCAGACAACCCGAGGCCAAATCTGCCTGCAGTGTTTGGACATGGCCTACTTCTAAGCGTGCAGTCATTAATATGGTCTTCTACTCTGTTTAACGTGCACAAATGGAATTTTAATTCATACTCAGAGCTCCATATGCAGAGTGTCTTCACTCAGTTTCTTTAAGTGTCTTTTCATTCCTCTGCACTCATAGTTCAGCATAGCGTGTGCACATATTCTGGATAAAAGACCACAGATTTTCTAAACCGGTGACATCCTGTATGTGTGGCGCCTTGCTGTATGACCTTGAGTGGCCTCAGCAAACCGCAGTGTCTGAGGATGTGTGTGTTGGGTACTGTAGTGGCCTACTCTTGTCTCGTGGACTTTATAGTGCCAGTGTGTGTTTGAATAATGTCCTGCAGGAGACACACTAAGTGCAACGTCTAGGACTCAGGCGTCAGCAGTAATATCAGGGCAACCTCTCCTCTCCTCTCTCCTCTGTGTGCAATGGCATGGGGGATATTACGGCATTAGAACGCATGAATTATAGTCACATTGTTAGCTCAATGTCAGGGGACACCAACGTGTTTTTGGTACCCCCAATGGCATCAGTCAAAAGCTAGAAAAGGAGCAATAGGGATTATGAAATGTGTTTTAAGTATATCCCTGCGTGCACTGTTTTGGACCTTGGTGATAAATTTAAGCCAATTTTGCTGAATAATGCTGTATTGAATTAGGGTGCCACATTTGTCACAAACTGTTGTGAGCTTAAGGCTGCTCTGCTGTTTGATCTGACGGCTGCTGTGCTATCATAAACTCAGTATTCTGTATCATAGTAAATGGATCTGTGTGTTTCCCAAAGACAGCAAGTGGGGGAAAAAATAGAAAAGCCCATGCGGTGCAATAACATAGGATGCATTACCTAATAGATTTGGCAGAAATACAGAGTTCAGGGCGGTCTGATAAAGCTGGGTTACAGTACTTTAATCAATCACTAAGAACACGAGCCAATTTAGGAAGAAGCCTGACATTCAAGATAGGCTTTCAGACAGGATTAGAAATAGTGAATGGAGGGGAGACATATCTGCCAGGGCGAGCCGAAAGGACTGTTGTCAGGAGACACTGTTCCCTCCTCCATGTGTGATATTGAAGCATGTCTCTGCCTCGCCCCATACACAACCAATCCCAACACCCTCCTTTATATTTGGAAAGTCACATTACGTCTTCCCGGCCTTGCCCCTCAGTTCCACTCTTTCAGAGAATGCAGATGAGTATTAGTAACAAGACAGAGTTGGTCGCCTCTGATGTTTGCTCTCTCTCCCTTCAAGAAAGAACACTGTCATTTAAAATGTCCCTTGGAGCTCATCATCATCTGGAGTCTGCGGCCTGACTAATAATATCTATCAATGTGAACATGCAATGAGCAGAGTAATACGGCTGCTTTTCTAAACTGACAACTGGGAATGTGACTGGAGGAAAAACAGCTGCTTTTTTTCCCTCCAGGATGTCTCTCTGTTTTTTTAACCTCACCACAGCAGCCCAGCCTGTTTGTGTCTAATCCAACGCTTTCAAATAACTGGAAATCACAACTCTCTTACTCTTACTGTCAATTAAAAAAAAAAAAAAAAAAGGAATTAGCTATTTCCCCAAACTTCAGGAATCCCTGCAGCTAAGGGCTAGGTTAGCCTTAACCTGCAGCCCTACAGGCCGAGCAGGATCAATGGGGAAAGCAGCCACGGGCTGTGATGGTGCTGGATAAGGGGATGGTTCAGCTGTGATGATTGATATCACTTCACTAATCCCCCCACATCTCCTTCTAAATCCACCTGGCTGCAGCCCTCACTGAGCCTGTAATGTGATGAATTAAGATGTAAATGCTCGAGCCACACATACATTTCCGTTTGTCACGTTTTTGAATGTAGATTATTTATTACTGAACTGAAATGAAAGCAGTCCAGATTATATTTCTGTGAATTTTTTTTTTATTTCCATTCATAGATCTGTCTTCAGTCGGTGATATAAATGAATCACAACAGACCAGAGTACAGCAAACTCCTCTTTGAGACGTCAAAGGCTGTATGTCACATAGTCTCTCTGAATGCGAAACCACTATTAATTACTTAAACGCCTCTTATTAATGGCTGATAGAGGCCATGTGGCGCAGCATGTGTTTGTTTGGTCTTTGTTTACACTGAAGATGAAGGTCACCCCCTCATTAGTGCAGCAGCATCTTTTTTGATGTTGTGATATACATAGTAATCAAGTGTGGCTCACATCGCTGTTTACTGTTGACCTTTAGTTAAAAGCACATCACTGTCGGTCGACTCCAAACTTAATTATGCTCTCATAAAACTCCAGCCATCATGTACTGTTGTCATTAGGCTACTATAACCCTGCGCTCCCTCTGTAAATCGAGCAGCTCACACCACAATGCTCATGATTCCATTATGCCTTTTTGTGTGTGTGCGCGTATGAAAAATAAATGCTGTGGGTTTTGCCGTGTCGAGCGCACTCGTGTACATCTCGGCTCTCAGCTACGTATTCAGAAATCCTGCTTGTCACACAACAATACACTTTGGCACCTCTCACTTCTCTGCAACTACCAGCCATTTGCATGTCAATAGCATCACTCTACCACTGTGCTTTTGGCATTTGCAAATACCCTGCAAGGAAGCCAGGCAGTCGAGGTCTTTGAAAAGAAACATCAGAATAATGTGTTGGGCGTTGCTGCGTTCATTAGCACGTTATTTTCTCGAAATTCATCTCGGCTTAATTGATCGTCAGTCACAATTAAGGACTCGAGGGCCTATGATTTACGATGGGTTTAAAAGAACATGCACATGCCTCGAGGGAAAAGGTGACGCTACCAAACTGCTGTATGTGATGCAGCAGTTGTAGAAAAGGCACGCTGTGATGCTTTTAGATCAGAACAAATTAATTACTCCCTGTTCTTACACAAAGTCTAGCAGTCTAACACAATAATTTACCTGAATGTGGACTCTCTGTGTTTGCACATTACTGTAACTGCTGCAAATGCTAACCAAATGCCTTGTGAGCGCATTCATTTTACAGCCAACATCTGGGTCATGTCAGTGCTTGGTATATGTATGATTCTTTGGAGCCCTTTCACACCGAATGATAAAGCTGACCTTTCAGTTTTCACTGAAACTGCAGCCTACTTACCTTAAATTAAGGCTGTTATGGAGCTTATTAGGCCATGGGAAGATTCAGTTTCTCAGCTTACTTACAGTTCTGTAAATGGGCACGCATACACATACAAATGCACAAGGCTATTATATTTCACATTGAAGCCCCAACAGCTTTCATTTTAGTGTTAAAAAAAAAAAGATTAATTAATGTCATATTCTTCTGGACAAGTTGATCTGAATTTTTAATCTTTGTCTGCAGAAAACATAATTCAAAATGCAGTGGATGAAAGTGGCGAATTACATGCACTCAGTGCAAGGCTTCGCTGCTTTTTGAAATGGTGCATAGCTAAGTGTTGTCCCCTCAGGATGATCAGCTCTTCAAAGGCCTGGCTTTGTATGGTTTATGAGGATACTTCTGTTTGTGTTTTAGTTCCTGTAATGGGGGTTGGTGGGTGGCAGGGACATTACAACCACAAGAATTAATTTTCTCTATACCTAGCAGGAAACGTCCACCAAATTGTAGACATTACAGCATCGTCAATTACCCACATGCTATTCACTGCAAAGTCAGAATCACGTTATAATGAGATGCGTTCTTCTGGTCCAGAAGAATGGTTTTGTTCCTTTGAAATGATTGCTCACCAATGTGGGTTACTCTTAGTTGCATATCTGCATTTGATACTGGCTCTGCAAAAGGGTTATTCCGACCAAGGACAACTACATGGGCTCTTTAACCCAGAGTAGAAGAGTCAATACTAGCCATAGGAGCTGATCCATTATAAGATTTTATAATGCAGTGCCAATGAACTTGGGACCCTGATTGCGAGAGATCAACTCCCTGTTGTAATTACCAGCCAGACCTCAATTAACTCACAGTAAACCCTCAGTTCAACTCTATAAGTTTGTTAAGTGTTAATAGCTGTTTTAAGAAAAATGTTTCCCCCGCTCGCCTCCCTGTCAGTTGTTTGCTAGCACTGATCCGCTCGGATCAATGTTCAGTGCGCTGCTTATTGTTAGATACATTACTTAAAATGACATACATTAAGCATTCAGTGAAGAGTTTAAATAAGAAGTAACCCATTTATCCCAAGTGATACCCTCATTAATCTTACACTGTAATCAATCAATCTAAATATAAGTGCGTTTTCTTCTCAGGCAGTAATTCTGATAACTGGCTCCATGACAAGCGGTATTTAGACCAAGGAGTGTAGCAGGAGTAATACACAGCAGTTCACACTTGAAGTGATTGTCATAAACTTTGATTTGCTTTATATATGTAGTGCCATGCCAGCGCTGTTCAGGTTCCTTGCACTTGCCTGAATTTTATTAGGGATGCATCCCAGAAGGCTAAAAATCCATCCTCCTTTCCACTGTAAGCCAGAAATTGATGTTAGTGCTGCCATGTTATACGTGCTGTCCTCACAGTGCAAGAGATGAGAGGAGCTGCTAGAAATATCTGCTGAATTCTCCTTGGTATGCCTGAGTGTATCCTCTCTAGGAATTCAATCATGTTTCACATATGCTCACCAAGTCCAATCAAATGTGTTGCCACTTCACAGATGTACGATGATTTGACCAACAACTGAGAAACACAACATTTAGAAAGCTATCTATGTCGTGCATACATCCATTATCTGATTCGGGTCATCACTGACACTTGCGTGATAAATACACATGAAAGCCATGAGGCTGAAAATGAAACACACAGAAGCCATGGAAATTCTGCACTCCTTTTTTCTCTTTTTTCCCTCCAGTTTCTTATGAGCAATAGTCTTGTGAAAGAGGTGTCAAAGATGAAAAGAAATGGAAACAGACTAAGAGTCTACAGCCAGGCTAGCAGGTCTTTTTGGCTGTGCTTAGGCAGCAGCACTTTGAGCTACTGTAAATGTGAAAGTCAGCATGCTAACATGCTAACAATGGCAATGCTAAGGCTTTGTTCATTTATTTCTTAAAATGCATCTTTAAGACAGACAGTCCACACTGTATTTTGCAAATGATCAGATCAGATTTGTCTGTCCAGACATTACCAACCTATCTGTATAGGTTACTGCAGCAACAGCGTAGATGTCAGCAAAGACTGTTTATTTATTTATTTATTTATTTATTTATTTATTCTGAATTGTTTCACCCCATAGTCGCCAAAGTAAATATTGGACCCATTTTTCACAAGCCGCATATCTTCAGAACACTCTGACCGTAAAATGCCATTTTTCAACGACACCCATTTAGGAGACAGCAAGTATATACCATTTCATGCCACTGGCGCATCTTAAAATGGGCAATCTTAAGTGTCAGTAACTACATACGTAGGGAACATGTCTTTCCATCGCAGAAGCATGAGAAGTGGAGATCCATTATGCTCCCAATCCAAAGAATCCTGCTATCAAATTGCGTTGGAAAAGAGCCTTCGCTCTGCTAACAGCAGCACAGATTCTGCTCGGCCGCTCTGACGCACTTCCATCTTTCTGGATTTTACATTGTCGTTGTGTGTTGCGTTGCGAGTGAAAGAGCATTTTGAAATCTGAAATCTATCAGAGCGCTCTGAGACAGAGACGCATGTGTAGAAATCTGATTGGTATCCCATTTCAAACTACCTCCAAATGCTAAAATTGGAATTCATGTGGTTTTTCTGCTGTCCAGACTTTCTAGAATCAATCCGGACATGCCAAAAAATGGATTTGAGCTGGCAGTCTGAATAAAACCTTAGTTTAGCCTGTTAACTGGCCAACATTTGCTAATTAGCACTGAACACCGAGTACGGCTGAGGCTATTGGTTTTACAAGTTATTACAAGTATCGGACAAATGGACATGTTGACTGGACGATGCTACTATATAAAAAGTCAGGGGATCATCAAAGTTACTGCAGTTCAGTTCGTCCTGAGGAGAACACAAAATTCTGTACCAAATTTTACGCCAATTCGTCCAAAAGTTGTTGAGATATTTCACTAATTCACCAACGTCATGGTGGTGCTAGATGAAAGCTCAGTAGCATTCCTTCTCTTGGGGCTAAGTTTCATGGAAACCCATCCGTTAGGTGAAGGGATTTTTTACTGACCAAGTCACCGGTCTGACATTGCCCCACATCGAGCCACGCTGCTAGTGTGGTTAAAAATTCCTCATGATTGATATGATATTGTGTGTAATTCTGTGGCTGAGAACCCATATAGCAGATATCCAGTGGGCTATAATGGAGTAGATGTGAGATGTGTAGACCAAACACAATTTGAATGAGGTTTTCCTTGTTTACAGTCAGTGATGTGCTAATATGTGACGACATGACAGAAGCCATCCAGGTCTTGTTCTGTTTCGTTAGCAGCACTTTGGAGCCGTGTTGGCAGGGGGATGGAAATCGCACAGAAAACATGTCGTCAAGAGAACAGATCCCACCCCGCAAATGACATCTGTGGGAGGGTGGATAATGAGTGTGCCATGTGTAAAGCCTTAATGTGTTTACATACAGCTAGATTAGAGACGGACCGAATACTTGCCCCTGCGGTTTCTCAAAGAATCCCTGTGGGCTACTTGAGTGATTAGCTACTTTGAGTTTTTTCAGTAGGAGTGTCTAGCGGGACTTTGCAGTGGATCAATAAGAGTTAGGATGATGAACTGCTGGGGAAATTTCTTTCTTTATTATTTTTTTAAATGTAACCTCCTCCGTCCTTTTCCGTTTAATTGAATCAGTTAGCTTTGATTAATATACCTGTACCTCCACATATCGCATTACTGCCTAAACCCTGAAATGCAGTCAGGAGCAGGACAGGCAATATAGATCTAAGAATGGGTCCACTGCCTCGACTTGCCGCTTTAAGAGTTCTAGATCAAATCTGTCCCTATCATTTGAGTCACGAAGAACAAACAGTTGTTTCAAGCACCGTCAGCAGTTAACAGAATGGCCATTATTTATTTGCCGTGCAGCCACAGAATTCATCTCAACATGCACTCACCTGGAATCTGTCTTCATTTGGCCTGCCAAGATCAGCCCTCCATGTTGCCTTGGCCGTTTGGCTGGTAATGATACTCACAGCAGCATTTATCCAGCAGCCAGGAGAAAGGGTGGAGACACGCAGCTTAGTGGCCGGCCACAGCAGCGGCGCCGTCATCCCTCACAGTCTCCCTTTTGCTTCTTTAAAAATATGTCAGCCTCACCGCGGTGATTAGCAGTCAGAATGTGCTGCGTCTTTGTCCTTGATTTAATGCCAAATCTCCTAAGTAATAATGACTGCACAGACTCTGTGTCTGACGGAAAAAAAGCAAAGGAAGTTAAGAGTGGGCCCTCATCCCTCACTGTTACAGAGGCACCGGCTCCCAGCAGGAGCCTTATGAAGCCGCGGTTTGGTTTTGACATTTTGCGAATGTTGTTTCTGAAACATGCCAATCTCCTTGATTTAATATGGCGTGCTGTTGTACATGGAGCGCGGCAGCTTATATAAAGCGCGTGCCTGCGAGAGGAGACAGGCCATATGTGTGTACATTCATTATTGATTTTGCTGTGTTGAAATCCGTGTTCGCCTATTTGAAATAAACACGTGTAAGCAGACAATTTACAGATATATTTTCCACATTATTGACATGCGGAGGCCAGAGAGCAATCCTATCACAAGATGAGAGCGCATCTCAAAATGGAGCCTTCGCACTGATGCAGACTGGTGTGTTTCTGGAGCACGAATGGGAAGGTGAAGACGCTAAATGAAGTTTTTGCCATTGCCTCTCACATTTTAATGAGTTCAGCCGAGGTAACCGCCTGAGCGCGTAGGTTTCTGTCTTCTGGTTCCTGTCTTGTTGCCTGTCTCTTATTGTTTCCGTAATGGCACATTCAGCCTTAGTTATAATGTAACAGCACCAGAAGCATTTGTAATCAGTGATTACGCTGTCTCAGGTCAGGACGGCTCACTTCATTTGAAGTTAGATGTTCCAGAGGACTAATGCAGCTTTGTGAATGTCGTTATTGCAGACTAGCTACTATAATAACAGAGTGGGGAGAGTCAGAAGCTCCATCTACTCAGAACTCTTATTGGTTCCTTTTTTATCAGAGTCCATTCAGCCTCTCTCTAAGGGATGTCGGGGCGTAGGAGTACATTTGGCTCTGTGCTCAGACTTTTATTGCAATGCAGAGATCTCTCCGCTGTTGGAGAACAAAGGGTCTTCTACAGTAAGTGTACCCGGCTGTGGGCTCGGACCAAAATAAGGCGGAATGAAGTCTATGTATTTTCTTCTCAATATGGGATACGTATGGGGGAACTCATGTGTTGTACCGTTGAGGTGCTTTTGAATATTGATGAATGGGGTTTGGGCCGGCTGAATTTAACATGTCCTGTTAATCAGGGGTCGGAGAATTGGGGAGGAGAGTGTTTAACAGCATGTACTTGGTGGAGTGCCGTCTTGCATTAAGGGCTAATAACCTCCTTTAGACTCAGCACAGCGCCCCCCCCCCCCCCCCCCCCCTCCTCCTCGTCCTCCTCCTCCTCCTCCTCTCTCGTCCCCGCCTCCACCTCCATCACCCCAGTTGTATTTATTATAGGCTGCAAGGCCACGGTGATGAGACGATCAATATTTCTGGGATGATGAGGGAGAACTCATGCAATCTCTCTCTCCCTCTCTGTTCCTCCCTTGGCAGTGCTTCCGCAGGTAGAGAGATCAAAGCAGAGAGGACCTCTGAGATGCTGTTGGAGGGGAGACTGATGAAGTCCTCTAAGCTGTGTGTCCTCTAAACACACACACTCCATCACACTGTCCTATGTCCTTGCTATGTCCTGATTAAGAAGTGTGACCTGATGTATTTTATCTCAACTAGAATTAGTGTTATCACGCTCGTTGTGCTGCTGCATGTGCAGATCTAAACAGAAAAGGCTTCAGTTAAAATTTTCAATTGAATATCTTGGATCTATGGGAAAAGGTGCCTTTTTGAAACACTCCTCTGGGCGTGCTGCGTTCGCTGTTCAGGGGATCAATACGTACCCACAGAACACACAACAGGTCGTAAAGGGGATCCGTTTAAATCGGAGTCGTTGCAGCTTTTGAAGAGGGCTCAGAAATGTTGTCAGGTGCCTCTTTTAGTTTTTATGACGGTTTAAAACTCAGTTGCCAGTTTATTAGGTACGCCAAGTTGAAACTACTGCACTCCAATGGGAAAGCTCTGCAGTAAATCCTACCTTCCTGAAAGTTGCCATTGTATTGTGTTCCCATTTAATTTTGTTCTTAAAACAATATCTTCAATGTTACTGAACATGGAAACGGGGGATTCACCCAGATGAGCTAACGTTAGATTTACGTTAGGACCCCCAGTTTTAATTACTTAAACTTCATTTCTTATGATTTGTGTTTTGCCTGTAATTTTGCCTTGATGGAGGGGTCTACATACTACAGTACCCAAGATTCTTGATTGCTGTGGCCATGAAAATCTTCAGCTTCCAGCCCCTGTTAGACATAACAAAATTTTAACCTTGTGGTATATTTCCAGCTGAAATTCACCTTGGGAGTCATAGTTTAGTCACTGATACACTGAAAATAGGTTTGACAATGTTTTTTTATTGATAGAAATGAGAGAGTGGATATAAATGGGGTGGCCAAAATGTTAGAAAACCATCTCAGTGTAACGCAATGCAACTCAACAGCAAAACAAAATGATCATGAAGCTCTGCGACGCTGTTGTGTGAAACAGAATTAGTTTTAACTTGGTGCAGCTAATATGCTGAGTGTATTTGATGGTTTCACAGTAGCTGAGGCTGTAAATGCTGCGGCTTGTGATCTATGCTATGGATTTGTCTTCAATAAAAGCTAAGAATGAAATACTTCCACGTACAGCATAGTTCATACATTCCTTAAACGTGGGGATCTGGCAGTAATGTCTGCTAGGTTTTGGGCTTGTGCTGCAGTGATCTAAAGTTAGCAGGGAAGAGACCACTGACACCTTTCTAGCATTCCGAAGCCTCTGCCAGTCTTTGGCCTCCCAGCAATGCATGCCTTTTAGTCCCCAGATTGGATATGGATGGCTTTTCATGTATTATCACTGAGCAGGTGCTCGGCTTCCGTAGTCTCTGAGCCGAATTGTCCATCACATGCATTTAGTTTCCAAATGTATCAGTGAAGGTAGACTCATCTGCACTATTTACAAAATGTACTGTATGTGTATGTTTTTCATATGAAGTGAGTCCAACTTCCACCGGCACACTTTCCACTGCAGAAAATGGGAGTAGCAGCCTAGCGATAACAGCACCTCCAGGAACGTCAGGATTGCTTTCTCTCAGTGGTTAGTAGCCCTCCAACGGCTGCTGATACATTATAAATCATTTACACAGTCATTTTGGAATGCAATATCCTCTTCTAAATGCTGGCTTTTCTTCTCCATTGTTATTAGAGTGAACACTGCAGTAGGCCCACAAGGCTGTGGGGGACCTTAAGCTACAGAAATTGAAAATTGATCAGGCAGTGCGGGAAGGTGTTGTCACTGGCACCCGCAGTTTACCCTGGGACTGTAGATTAGCATTTACAGTGCTGTCACTGGAGGCACCCATGTGTCGGCTGTAGCTACATCCTCCTCTGGCTCATCTTCTGTTCATCCTAAAAAGTCATCTCTTGTAAGAGCAAATGAGGGAGATGAAATTTAGATTCTGCCTCGTTCATATCTGTGCCAAAGGGAGATGTCGGGAAAATGCTGCGTGACATTTAGGCTGTCAAAATTGGCCCAAAATGATGTATGGTTGTGCCTTCTATTCAAATGTCTGTTTTTGCGCATTATGTCCATAAGAGGGCAAACGGTACAACAAGAGACTTCTATAGGTATATTTACATACGTACACATTACCAAATAAACAAATCATGTCCTATACTGTGTTGCTGAATTATTCGCTTGTTTCAGCTTAACCTACAGTACATTATACTTTCAATCAATGAAAATGACATGAGAGTTTCCATTTGATGCCGCTCCACGTGTCCTGGAAGACTTCACTGTTCCAGACAAATGGGAGGAATTCCGGCCTCTTATCATCTGATTGTGTCCTAGGGACTAACGGAAACAACAAGCTTTTCCAGTGTTAAGGGAAAGGACTCACCAAAACCTTATTGGTTTGTATTTTACTGTTCAACACCAGATCTGGTTTGGTTGAAATAAACGCTTATTTCATTGAGTCGGGAGAGAAGCGAGAGACAGGGTGGACATCAGAGAAGCAGAGGGGGAAACAGCATGGAGAGGCTGTCCCACCCCACGCGAGAACAGCTGAGAACAGCTCCACAATCGCATGTTAATTTTCACTATGAATCTATTTTGTTTTGTTTTTTTCACTGTTCTATTATATATATTTGAATTTAGTTGGCCGACAGCCGTAACGACATTGAGCAGGACACAAGATTTTTATCACGTCAAAATGTTTCTGTTTGACTTTTTAGTAGTGCTTCTGTGAAAATTCTGTTTCTTACTATCCCTCCTCTGCAGCTCAACAGGGAAACACTGTCAATACATTTTTTTCATTTTGTCCTGTTAGCATTATTAGGCGCATCTTGACAAGTTGCTCAACAGTTAATTGCAATATCCAAGTCAAAGGCAAGTTCTTCATTATGTGGATTGATGATAGCACGGAGAGCTCTGTCATGTTTATGTGAGCTGTTTTATGTCATGACAGAAAAGGACTCCACAAGTCAATAAAAATGACTGACTAAAAAATGGAGGCAAACTGGTGGGCTGTCAGGGAAGTGTCATTAATTTTCCTGTCTTCTCTTGCAGCTCGGGATAGAAGATCTGACTCGCGAGCGGGAGAGAGGACGGTGAATAAGGACCTCGCTGCAGAGGGGAAACTGCATAACTGTGACCGTTTCTGCTTGCCTGTAAGCCGGCAGGCTCCAGTATTGCTGATGACTGTCCCTCAGGTGGCTGGACAGCAGGGCTGAGCGGGAAGCCAGTGTGTTTGCTGAGGGGGTGCCCCGGCTTGTATGTTGGTCGCTTGCAGTTGCACTCGCTCACAAGGACCATGTGGTTTTCTCCAAGGAGAAGTCGTCTCCCCTCGCAGAACTGGCACAGTGCCCACAACTGCACCAATTTCAGCGTGTCCTTGTGGGTATTAAGTTTTTGTTGGTGGTTTGCAGCCGTGAGAGGTCAGAACTACCACCCCACTGTGAATACACAGTATGGGAAACTCCGAGGGGTGAGGGTGCCCCTGCCTAGTGAGATTCTGGGGCCGGTGGACCAGTATCTGGGGGTTCCGTACGCCGCCTCGCCAGTGGGAGAAAAACGCTTCATGCCCCCGGAGCCTCCTTCCTCCTGGTCGGGGATCAAGAACGCCACTCACTTTGCTCCTGTGTGCCCCCAAAATATTCACAACGCTGTGCCAGAGATCATGATGCCAATATGGTTCACCTTCAACCTGGATATAGTTACGACATACATACAGGATCAACACGAGGATTGTCTTTATCTAAACATCTATGTTCCAACTGAGGATGGTGAGTGTGTCGAGTAAACAGGGTGAAACCAAACCTCTCCTCCTCCTCTCTTCTGTCTCTGCCTTCCTTTCTTCCTTTCTGTCTTTCCTCTTAAGATTTTGTGTCACCTCTGTATTTTGCGCGGAGCATGACCTGTTGTCTGGCGCATGCTGTGTCCGTATCCATCATCTCAACCTCCCATCTTGACTTGATCTTTCATTTAGTCTTTTCATCAACTCTCCCCTTCCATGCCACTGTTAGAGGTTCCTCTTTTGATGACTTATTAATATGACTGAATTTTAAAAAAAGAAAGAAATCTAATCATACAAGGAGCAGATTGGAAATAGTTGGTGCACCTTCCTACCGTCACTGTCTTGACTGTTCTGGGGATATTAGCCATTAGTGATTAGTAGCCTGCCTCATAAGTGAATGATCTTCTACTGTAGGGTTGGTGAAATATTCTGTCTGGTACACGAGAGGCCTGTGGCATCAGCCTGACCTATGTAAGACCCTTTACTCTCCTTGCTTTATTCAGTTTGTCCTTGCGTAAAGCTAAAAGCATTTTTTGTGCAAAAGGCAAACACAGATCAGGCTTCACCACAACTAAAAGTTTCAGATTTTTAGATTTTGACTCTTTTAAATGTTCCCCATTATTCCACCACTTGAAGGAGACCCACACAAGAAAATGGACTTGAAATGTTAAGTGCTCTGAGAATCAAACAGGCACTGTCAAATAACACTCTAATTTATCAGATTACAATATGAATTACTAAATGTTGGAAATCTAGCCTCTCTGCCTTCTGTGTGGCTGTAATGGGTCTTAAATAGAAGTGCATGTGAATATGGGCTTCCTGTGTCCCAGGATGCAGCAAATTCATTCCACCCTTTTGGAATATTTCTGCAGCAACACCCCAGTTACTTTCTCAACAGGTCCTTTGTTGTTCTTGTTGTTGATGATGACTGGGAGGGTGGGAGGAGGAGGGAAAGAGGGTGAAGAGGGGGTCTGACTCAGTCTGAGTTGTTGCATGTCACATCCGATCTTTTCCAGATCTCTCTGTTATTTTGTAGTTTTTCCGTTCATTTTACAGTCAAAAGAATATCCAAGGAATGTGCCAGGAAACCCAACAAGAAAATGTGTAGAAAAGGAGGTATGTAAAAAAAAAAAGAAAGAAAGAAAAAGAAAAAGAAAGACAACACGGAACGAAAGAGAGGAATTGAAAGAGTGAAAGAGAGAGGAGAGTGATGGGTGCATCCTTCCAAAGCTGCCAGTATCACCACCTATCAACTCCCAAATCAAAGTGTTAATTGGGATGAACGTGGGACTTGTGACCGAGATCAACCTTGACATGAGTGTGTGAGATGAGAGATGAGTGAGTGATTGTGCTGTGTTGTGCTGTGTGATTGTGCTGTGCTGTGCTGTGTTGTGCTGTGTTGTGCTGTGTGTGTGTGTGTGTGTGTGTGTGTGTGTGTGTGTGTGTGTGTGTGTGTGTGTGTGTGTGTGTGTGTGTGTGTGTGTGTGTGTGTGTGTGTGTGTGTGTGTGTGTGCGCGCGCGCGCGCGCGTTGAAGTGTGGTTTTATTATGAGAGTGTGTCAAGGACAGAAAATGCAGGTCCCTAAATAAATAATGATGCTTTGTCAACCCAATGAGCATGATGTCTAAGAATAACATGTATTTATTCTTTTTTTTTTCATTATTGTACAGCTTGTCCATGTTTAAAGTGTGATATTCTTTCATTTAAGTACAACTGTTGATTAAATCAGAAGCATGAGTGCTACTTTGAAATACTGGAAAGATAAAATTTGACTTGGTATGCAAAGAACTTAAGTCATGTGTCACTGCTCTGACAGCACTTAAGACGGCAGCTTATTGGAAGTATTTGTCAAATGCGACACCTGAAAGCATCGGAGCCTCAGTCGTTGATTTAATTTCCACAAAAAAGTAGAGGGCCACCTCTCTGTTAAATTTATTATTCACAATTGTTCATATATGGGGCAGTGGGGTGTTTTATTGGCACGACAGCTTTCATCTATCCATGTGGCAAATGCTCAGACGCGCAGCCATGGAGAAACACAGTCCAACTTCATTAGCAACTGCTGAACTCTCACTGTTGGTAACAAGCCTGCCTGAAGGTGCTAGGACCTTACGAGTAGCCTTAAGACTGTGATCCTGAGCATATCTCACTCCGCAGTAAAGATTCAGTTTCAGCTGGGAGACCTGTGCTGCTGATTTCCATGGAGGCAGCAGGCAGCTTTTGGCCTCACTCTGTGCGCTCGTACATTCTGCTTTGGTAAACCAATTTTGTTAGAGACAGACTGGCCCTCCAGGCACTTCTGCTTCTGAATTAGTCCCAGTTGTGGAATATACACAGAAATATCTCTTTAATATTCCCCTTCCACTTGGAATTTTTCAATTATCTTCCCCATGTTTAGTAATGAGAAAATGGTTTATCATAAGTTTCATATGTTGATTTTGTGACACATTATTGTGCAGAGAGATAATTGTTGCATAGCTCCTCTTTTGCTGTAAATACAAAGGTCGTAATTTTCAATCTTGCTGGAAACGCTCTCTATTTCAGTTGCACCTTTTTTTCTTCAAACTGCCTCTACTAATCTTGGCTTATGTTGAATTAGCAGTGCAAATGAAGCATAATTTATCCTTCTTAGGCAATGTAGAAAGCAACCTCTGAAGCATACTTTGGTTTTGATTAAACGTTTCCAATACAAAGTTAAAGTCTTCTTTGACTAATTCAGTGTGAACTGGGAAACTGTTTTAACAGTTCATCAGTTCCCTCATTAAATATTTTAATTAGTGTCCTTTCAATAGTTAGATCTGTTACATAAAATGGTTAATACCAATGGGGTCATATGTTGTTTTTTTTTTATTTCAATGTTTGGAATGTTTTCAATAGAGACCTGTTCATTGCAGTAGAGTCATACACACTGTGCACATTCAGTACTAATAACGCTTCAGCTACAATCTGTACCTCTGTGAATGTGGTCCCTCTGGAGGAAAGAGTGATTAATTTTCAGGTAAAAAGTATGGTATTTGACTCTTTATGAAATGATTGTTGCCAAGCAACAGTATGCAGCTGTGACAGAGTAAATGGCCCTCTCACCTAGCATGAAGCACCTTTGTGGCAATGGTGATGGTTATTAAATGAGAAAAATACATCGCCCATGAACCCTGTTAAATGCATCACCCGTGATCTTGGTTACGTGATCCTCCACTTCTGGGACCATGGTTCCCTGATGGAAACGATGGATTGCTCCCTCTGGAATGGAAGTGAGTTGCTGCCCCAAGCGAAGGGGTTCAAGTATCTCAGGGTCTTGTTCACGAGTGAGGGTAAAATGGAGCATGAGATGGACAGGCGGATTGGTGTGGCGTCAGCAGTAATATAGGCGTTGTGCCAAACCACTGTGGTGAAAACGGAGCTGACTTGGTAGGCAAAGCTTTTGATTTACCAGTCAGTCCATGTTCAAGCCCTCACCTATGGACGCAAGTGTTGGGTAGTGACCGAAGGAATGAGATTGCAGCTGTACGGTGACTGGGCTCAGCCTTCAAGATGGGTTGAGGAGCTCAGACATCTGGAGGCAGCTCTGGGTAGAGCTGCTGCTCCTTTGTGCTCAACGGAGCCAGTTGAGGTGGTGCAGGCATCTGATCAAGATGCCTCCTGGGCACCCTCCTTTCTGAGGTTTTCTGGGCACGTCCAACCGGGTTAACCCAGAACACGCTGGAGGGATTACACACAATATGTTATGTGGCCTGGGAATGCCACGGGATCTCCCAGGAGGAGCTGGAAAACATTTGTAGGGAGCGGGACATCTGGACTACCTTGCTTAGCCTGCTGCCAGTCATGGAGAAGTGGAAGAAAATGGATGGATGGTGATCTTGGTTAGATTCTTCTGTTGTATTAGACAAGTGGTTAGTATATGATGATTTGTGGAGCCATAAGTATAAATATGTAACAGAATCTGCAGTGTGAGTCGCAGAGCGGTGGTAAGAGTGTGTATGTATAACTCTCTGTATGACTGTCAAGAAGTCGAAAGTTACTGAGAAAGTCCTCCATATGGATCTGGGTATTGTGTAATACCTGATTCACTGATATCAAAGATGTGGCTCATCTTCCTACATTAAACAGAAGAAAACCACACAGTAGTGTCCTGACAAAAGATCAAAGACAGATTCATTCAAAGAATAATAGAAGGCTCAAAATTGGAGTAGATGTTCCTTTTTTTACTATGGTTGGTTGGTATTCAGAGCTGGTGTTGTTATGCACCAGCTAATTTTGACAGTGCAAAAACAACAGAGCGTTGCTCTTTGTTCAGAAACTATTTTACACTGACTACAGTGTAATTCATAGAATGGCTGCTCCTTCGTTTGATAGACAGTGCACCAGTGCATGACCAAGATGTCCAAGCAGGTAGTCACAAGGTCATGTGGAGGTGGTCCAATGTGCAAGATCAGCACTGTAGCCCACTGCTCTCTCTGAAGTGGCCTTAAAGTGTGCACACAGGCCACAGAGCAGCGAGAGAGGCAGACACTGGAGCCTGGGTTATATCACTCATTCTCTCTGCTCTGAGTCAAAGTGAATGGAGTGAGGAGAGGGGTAATGATGTGCGGGGACACAGCTAAGCACTATTCAGCCTCAGAGTGTTAGATTGGCTCGAGATGGGTCAATTTTGCGAGAACAAGCCCCGATGAGGTCAATTTTTATCTTTAAAAAGAGGTTTACATTGTTAAATTGATTGACAAACTTTAAAAGATCCGTAAAATCACATCCTTTTGATGAGGTCCTCATTGTGGCAGAGTTGTGGTGATAAGGTGCTCTCACTGTTCTGCGTGCTGCCTGTTTATGCAATATGCACATTATTTTCTGCGGGGCTTTACAGCATGTCTCGTTTGCTGCTCGTAACCTGCTTGTAAAACCCGTCCGTAGAGTCCTTCACGCTGGTCTGTGTCTGAATAATATCGCTTCTGAGAGACACTCTGAGATCAACCTTCCTGACTCCTAAATTCATCCCTCATCATGAGTTTATTTGAGATAAGTGCAGCGAAATCTGTTGTACATTTTGGCTTGATTTGGACCACTCAGCTATCATTCTTATGCAGCCCTCACAGGCAGCAGGCTGCCATGTGTTACGCAGCCCGGTGCCAGTACTGAACCGCCCAATCAGTTGCCAAACCTGTAGATTAACTACCCCAGCAGAAACACTGGACATTTTTTTCCTATTACCAGATGACCTCCAGATGCTCAAGAGCTGTAAAAACTGTGAAAGAGCCCCAATCTTGGTTAGACTGCGTCTGGGCTGTGGCAGACAGTAACACACCATGGTAATCCCGTTGGTTGGCCGACTCAACCCTGCCTCAGGGAAGGAGGGGCTACTCCCTGAGTACTGCCGAGGAAATCTGTACACCGAGCAGACAGCACAAAAACTTTCCAACAAGACAAGAACAAATATTGGCTTGTGCCATTTGAAAACAGAGCAGATGCCCACTTTTGTTTGACAGAAAATGACTTCTATAATCATCTATGATCATCTGTCTGGGACAGTTGATGACCCCAGTGAGTGAGGGCTGTAACCAGCCAGCGGCAGATCCAGTCACACTGACTTGAGATGCAAGACGCAGCCTGAGCAGGAAGTTCCTATTCAGAGGCCTCCTGCTGCTGTGCTGTCCAGCTTCCACAGTCAGTCCAAGGCTCAATATCACTGTTCTGTTCTTTGTTTATCCCAAACTAAAAGGGAATAGAGGGCACAGCCTGTGGAGCCCTGTTAAAGGGGAAAACACTGTTTATTTGTTGCTTTTGGTTGGATCTCTGTTGGCTTAGATCTAGACCCTTGAACCCCGATATCCCTTAAATCTCTCCTTTAAGTAGGCTTAATCATTCAAACCTGTTTTTTTATGGCTGACAAATTTGGCATCCTTGTAAACTGAAGAATGCTTTGCCACACATCATGCCTCTGTAATGATGCACTTCTCAGTGCATTTGGCGCAGATGAAGAGGTTAAAGGTGCCCTGTGGAGCTTTCTTATGAACACATCGCTTGTTTCCTTGTGATTTAACAGGTGGTTTGAGTGCAGTTCTTTCCTCCTAAAATGTTTGCACATCCAATTTTTTTAGACTGCACATTCATGTTTGCTTATTTCCAGCCCTCATCCTCACTGCCTTTGTTGTTTGCATGTGGATGGACTCATACCCATGCTCTTAAATTAATTATTAAATAATACTGAAGAGGGCTCTACTGCAAATATTTGCACCACATAGTGTCAGATAACGGCCAGTCTTTTGTGCTTTTTAGCCGGCTTGATTGGGTTTTTGTGAATGACACTCACTTGACCATAGTTACCCTCACTAGCTAGGCCTCTGACAAGCTTACTTATTACTTATTTGAAGAGTTAGGTCTCCGAGACTAACAGTGTTGTGTTAAGAACATGGACAGGCTTAGGCGGAGATCCACCCTTAGTGGACTTATCTTTCACTTGAATGCATCAGTTTGGGACAAATTTGTGCAGAAGTGTACATGAAGTGTTCATTGGAAAAGCCAACAACAATCCCTGCTCCCCCGCATCATCATGTTTTGATTCAGAGTATGCATGTAGAGGAGGGGATCCTTCATCAGTGTGGTTGTGGGAGAGAGTGAGAGCGGCAAGGTTAAAGGGCTGATTGAATCGATGCGCTACACATAGCTCTCCAATGAAATAAGATTTGACCCATTTTAAATGGTTAAAAAAAAAAAAATTGAAAATCGATGTGTTGATCAGTACTGATTTTGTTGTCACAAATAAAGCAGTGTGTCTGAAAAGTACAGTATGAAGCCAACTGCAGGGTGTGAATCGGGCCACCTGGGTGCTCGTGCACATGCAAACAAAATGTTCCAATTGCAAAATGAGAATTCAGAATCGGCTATGTTGACCAAGTACGCGTACTCCGGTTTAAACATTCAGTGTACTTGCATGGGAAAAAGACATCACAGTCTGCGCATTCTGCAGCTAGGTCTCCTAGTGTTGAAGGCTGCGTTCCTGCATTGTTCTGGCTTTCTGAAATCAGTCATGATGCATAGTCAACTGTGGTGCAGCTCTTACTTAAATGACAGAAGAAGCCCTAAATCTAGTGAGTGTTGCCTTTCTGAGATATTTGTGCAATGTCGGCTTTTTTGCAGAGGATGGGAAATATATGGTTGATTAGGGATCAAGAGTAGAAGTAAGAGACCCCAGAGTGTACGCAGAAGCCTGTGGTCTCTGTTAAACTTGTCTCTTTCCATTATCGAGCTGTGGACAGGCAGAAAGACAACTTGGCTGCCTTTTATTTGTTATTTTATTTTGGGAACAGCTGAAGCGCAGTGTGAGTTTTGGCTGTCCTTTACTGCAGGATTACAGCCTCCTTAACCTTTTAGCTGCATTCTCCATCATTCTCTCTTATGTGTCCCTCCCAAGCTGTTCCTTAACCTCTAAACTGAGAGACAGATTGAGAGAGATGGAGACAGACAGACCGACAGACAGAGAGAAGGACAGGAGGAGAGACAGACCCAGGCACTGTGAAAGAGAAAAATGGCCACCTGAGGATTAGAGACTGAATATAACTGCTCTAAATTGTCAAGGCTGCAACATTTCACATTTCACTAAGTCCCTTTCCACGTTCTGACCTTTCTGATATTTAACTCCAAGGCCCATCTATTGTCAGCGAACCTTTTTCCAGCAAAGGAAAGGCAGTTAACATTTAGCCCTTCCACGATGTATTGAGTGAATTCTGGATTCAGTGAAGAAGTCTCTAGAGTCTGAGAGCGCTCTGTATCTGTGTCAGTGTGTATGTGTGTGTGTATGTACGTAGGTGTGCACGCTAGGGTTTAGTCATGTAAAACTCTTCAGCCAACTACTGGAGTGTCTTTTGTTTGCAGTTCCATCCTGGTGAAATGTTGAATTTCAATACCCTTTATGTAACAAGTGAGCCCATCAAATGCAGTTTCTTTGAACCTGATTTGATAAATGCGACAGGTTTCTATTTTGCTTGTCAAGGAACATGAATAATAGCTGTTACTCTAGATGCCGCCTGTTTTGAGGCGATGCTAATGTCGGCTCGCGGAGGCCGGTTATGCAAAGAAATTCATCTGATCACTGAAGTTTTATTTTAATTTCACAATCTCTTGCGGCGGCATCACATCAGAAGATTCAAGGTCAAATATAGGCTCATTTGCTGAGTCACTGCAGACGTCACATGTTTGCGGTGCCTATTATAGATCCAGTGTTTGACACACACAGGCAGGCTCACAGACAACACGATTCAAAGTGACAGAGCTTCCCTGTCGACACCTGCCATCCAATCTATGCCTGTCTGAAGCACTATCACTCAATAACCTCGCTGTTTTAGCACGTCAACGGCAGAGTGAACGCTAGAATAAGCGTAATCCCCAACAAGCTATAAAGAAGGCTGTTGAAGGAGGTGAAACCCTTTTGTTTGACTGCCGACTTTTATTCCGCTAAAACATTTTCGGAGGTTTCCTTGAAGCCTGCATGAGAGAGACGTGACATCTGATCTTGATGGCAGTCACTTCCTACACGAGGAAGACGCTCCTGACTGCGAGCTAGTGCTGCTATGAAATTCGTTCAACTTTAAAGCGCTACACCTGCCAAACTCTAAGACTGAGGCCTTTTTTAGACTGAGATGAGCACTTTGCGAAACAGCGCAGCTCCCCTATTCACTTCAATGAGAATGTTTTACTACAACATAATGCAGCGTTATCCTGCAGCGCGAGCACACATTCCAGGTAGATTACTTTGTCGCACTCACGCCATATTCCTGCTGTTTCTGTGGCAACTGTAACGACGAGAGTGTAAATGGTCACCGCCATGATAACATGCCAGAGTTGTGCAGTGTTTTGGTGTCTGATAACCATTCAAACTCATGACTGCATTGCTCAAATCAGCATTTCTGTATTGCATCATCAACGAAGCCCCTTGTGTTCTGATAACCTGAGCTGTTTTCAACTAGTTTTGAACGGTATTTTTATACTGTATGTTGTTAATGGAATGGATATAAATTTTTATCTAATTAGCCGATGACTTTGGGAGAGGATGTATGGCCTACCACACCAAGCAAGCCCTTCACCTTAAATGTCCAGTACAATTTGATAGCCTGCTCCTGCTCCTGCACACGCTCCCACAACCACTTCCACAACTTGGTGCCATTCATCAGATTGCCAAACAGGGTGACATAGAAGCTAAGCAAGTGCTGTAAGCTTGACATTGTTGTAGTCTGTGATTATGTTTGCAAGTCTGAAGATAGCGAATGATATAGCAGCCCATGCAGACTGCATTATTCATTAAGCTGCGTTATACTCCACAACACATCCGACACATCTGGACAGAGTGAACAAGGTCATTGTGCAGATGGTGAAATCAACAAATTCAAATGGCATCCCCACTTTGGAGAGCTTGAATCTGGTCAGTAAATCTCATTACACTCAGCCCGTTACATTATGCGTATATTGCATCTATCAGTTAACATCTGATCAGGTATTCAGACATGGTGGCGCATTCATTCAGATAAAAGCTGTCTAACTGGCACCTATGCTAAAGAGATTTATATGGTTTCTGACTTCTGTGTCCACACTGTGTACTGTCTGTCTCTGACTGCACCAAACTGACTGAAAGACATAATATTTTAAAGAGTCTTAGTCTCAAGTCACCCACATCCTGACATATGTTGTCTTCTGATTAATGTAGTTAGTAGATGACAGTCTAAACAACAGCCAGACTCATTAATGCATTTGCTGTGTGAAATGGCAACTTCACTCTTTTTCCTGAAAGGTAAATATTTTATTTCATAAACATTGTATTATTTATGATGTTAGTGAAGGTGATGTTTCTTTCAGACAAGGGTCAGACCCACGCCTGCTGTTTAACACTGTGGAAATACCAGACATCTTCTGGAAATCATGAACGGTTCAGTCAATTCTGTGACAATCGGCCCATTACATTTCAATATTAAATCATATTCATAGTGGCTTCGTGATTGCAACAGAGGAAAAGTCCAAGCTCACCAAATCATTGAGATTTACTGTATGGAGCATTGCTCAGGAGGAAACTCTGAACTGACAGTGGTGCTGGATGAAAGGTCAGAGTATCACCAAAACTGTAAAAGTCTCTCTAAAATCTTGTCAAAAAGTGATGGACTGTTGAATGGATGGACTGATGGATTGACCAACTGACTGTGTGCAACAAAAAATGATTGTACATGGTTGTCCAAATCTAGACATTTGAAAATACAGCTGTGTAAGTGGTAGGTGAAGATAGTCCTTCTACACTATGTTTGTGCACAGTATGCAGCGGCCTAAGGGGATAGATATTCATACTAATATGTAGTACAAGGACAACAGCATATATTACCTGCTGTTCAGGTCAAAGAGACATAACTGAGTATACATGATGCACACATCATGTGATTTCTAGGGGAAGTCCCGCACGTGTTTTCGCTTGTAGTGTAAACCCTGCTCTTTAAACAGTTTTCTGCATCCTGGTTTTTAGATTCTTAAACTTGCCAGCAACCCCATTGTCTGTTAATATCATTTTATTTGCCTTTTATTTATGGTCTTTTAAACTGTTTGAAGTTCATGTTCCAGAGAAAACAGAAAGTTACTAAATTGTTGTTTAAGCACACTTGAGCCCTGCTGGAAAAGTCATTTCCAAACCGCAATGAAAACCAATCAGGATTACATGTTGTAGCTGGTCATTTTTGCAGCAATCCTTTAAGCTAATAGCGTTGTTACCCAAACCTATAGGACTGCACTCACAGGGTTTCCCTGATAAATCTGAAAAGGTTTTTTCTGAAACTGCCAGTGGTGTATGACTCTGCTCCGGAATAAGCTATGATTGACAGTGGAGGGTGTTTAGATTACCTTCTGTCAGGTGTGTTTTTATTTATTTATTGTGTCACCTTCTTTAATTTGTATTCTATTAAACAAAATGTTTACTTTTCTCTTAATATGCTGTGAGTGTTGATAAGACTTGACAAAGTGTCTAAATGTGAGTTGTTTATTTCAATTAACGTTTGTTATTATATGCATGTGGTCTCAAATGCTGCTTTTTATTGAATTGCCTCTTTTCCCATCTGTTTGTTGCCAAACATGCTATTTTGAATTTCCCTGTGCCTCTCTATGTCTCTCCCTGCTTCAATAACAGGGGCCCATGCAAAAAAACAGGGCGAGGATTTATCGGATAACGACGGTGATGAAGATGAAGGTATTTTCCTTGGTGAACAAAGATGGTGCATGAGTTTCTTTTCTAAAAATGTCACTGTTTTCTGATCATTTCCGGTTTTTCTTTGATTTGTTTTTAATTGCAAATGCAATCATCAAGCACCCCTGTCACATTAGAGTCTGTAGAACAATGTTGTCTTTGATCAGACGGTAGAGAGTGTGTGTATGTGTGAGTGAATGTGAGGTCTCCTCCTCCAAAGCATCTAAATTCAGCTGATGAGTGGAGCGTTTGGCTTCGGAGTCAGATGGGATCTAGTAGCTGTCGAGATAACCAAGCCCGGGTTGAGTCATTTTAATATCTCACATGGCGACTGGAGCAACTGTTATTACAGGGGCAGCGGCAGTGGTGAGAGCCCCCTCTGAAGGTGTGGCCAGCAGCTGTATTTGTGGCGATAATGGCAGAGGGAAAGTGAAGCAGCAGTGTAATATCAGACTGTTCACCAGGTCTGCCAGCAGATTTAGATGAGGAGCGGCAGTTCAGGAGTGCTGCTGGAGAGGATTAGAGGCGAGAGGTGTAGAAAATGGGAAGTTGCTGCTCAGCAATCGCATTGTTCACTTTCCATATTTATCTTGGGATATTCCTGGCTCAGGGTGGATCTCTGCCGAGATTAGAGTGAGAGATGATTCTTGTGCTGCAACAGAAACGGCTTAAGTCTCTGAATCTAAATCAAACCCTTGATATGGCCCCGCCCTCGCCCTCCTTCCCCACAGTAAGGCAGGTGATGCAAGCATGATGTTGGGTATCAAGGTTGAGCCCTTGATTTATGCCTCATTTGTTTGTTACGGACAGATTGGATTTTTGCGCATTATGTGTATATTTGATGAAGGAGATTCATCTTTATGCGTGGAGCGAAGCTGTTTGGGACCTTAGCACATGTTTAGGGCATATGGACCTTCTATTTGGCAGGAAAACTGAGATGTCACACCAAGTTGCCGTATCCTGTCGCTTATTTGTCTTGAATCATGGCACAGTTAATGCTTTGCTGGGGGATCCTGCGTTGGGTTTTAACCCCAGCTGAGGCCCGGCTGGCCAGGGTTCTTTCCAGATGTTTAAGGGTTTCTACTTGAACTCCTTCTTCGTTGCCAGTGGGCTCTCCTTTCAGAAAGAGGCCTCACGCTGGCCTTGATCACAGAGCAGGAAGCGTTGTCATGGCACCACTTTGACACACAGGTGTTTCTCATTCAAGCCCAGGGCGAGCTGTTACAACTGGAGCCACACTGCCTTCAGTTTTCAGCTCGACAGCATGTATGCATGCGCGCACGTGGATGTTTGTCTTCCCCCAAGCAAGCCCACATGCGTCAGTGTTTGTAGCCCTAAGTCCGTTCAAAATTGCTGACAAGTGCCGATCCCTTTGTCTGGCAAGTCTTTGCATGCGTGCACAGTGGCTTGGTCTCCAAGCTGTTGTGCAAGACCAGCCTCACTGAAAATATGACAAGTCTTTACTGAGCGCAACTAATGCTATTTGCGGAGCATCACCGTAGAAGCACAATACAGTCCCTGCAGTATCCTTGCCACTGCACTGTAACTAATGCATGTGTGACAAAGCGAGCCATCAATCCCAAAGAATGATCCAGAAGATTTTCATTGTTTTGGCAAATATGTCTGTTTTCAAGTGTCATGGAGCCGACATGTGACACCAGTGTTCACAGACACCCCTCTGTTTCTCTATAATCCACCACCCCAAAAGAGAGCTGGTACCTCTGTGATGAAGAGACTTCAGTCCTCACTGAAGGATGGTTGAGCACACTGCACAAACCAAAGTCTTTGTAAAGCTGTCTTACAGACCACTGCTTTTATATGTGGCTGTACTATTATTGCGGGTAATAGCAATCTTTTTTATTCAAGTTAAAGGGCAAGTAGAATCAGCACAGGCAGAACTCCCAGTCTTTCCCTCTTTAGCTGATGCACCTCTTATCCACATATTCTCATTCAGTCCAGAGAGCTGCTGTCTTCTCTGGTTTCTCTGTCTAACCCCCTCCATCTCTCAGTCTGTTCATCCCAACATTACCATGCTGTCTCAGTTGGCAGTCTGTCTATCGTGGGCTAATTCCCCCCTCCCTCCACAATATTTGAGCAGCCCTCCTGTCCGTTATAACCTCCAGACACGCTCTTAAATTCTGATTCAGATTAGTTTTATTGGAACAGCATTGCCAAAGAAATGTAAGTAACGTCTGTAATGGAATAGTAATATAGAAATTTGCAATTGAAAAAAGGCAGCAGAACAGCCAATGAAAACATTCAATGGAGCAAACTGCCATATGACATAACAACATAATGACCTTTTTTTTTTTTTTTTTTTTTTTTTTACAGTAAATCTCCTTGTATTCACCTTCTGTTTGTCTCTTCTGGTGTCTTTCTGCTGGTCCCTTGGTGTGTCCGTCTGTCTGTCTGAGCAACAGTCAACCCCCTGGCACAACCCGAAGTGCATTCAAATTCTGTGCGACACTCCCTCCAGCAACACGAGCGCGTGGGCCAAGATGCTGTGATTTACATCGGCCCACAATCAAGACTCAATTTTACAGAGGCTGTTATTGCACCGTAAAAGAGAGCTTTCAATCACCTACCTGCTGTTGTTAGATAAAGGTGGGCATGTAAATAGAGGAAGTGGGGCTGTGTAGGACCTCCCAGGTGGAACATGGCAGTGGAGCCCAGGTGCTGTGCCCAATGTAAGGCAGAGAGAGGCAGCCGTCCCCGCTGCACCTCTGGAGTGTCTTGTGCCACTGCTGCCTCGGCCTCTCCTGTTGATGAAAAGTAGATGTGTGTGTGTGTGTGTGTGTGTGTGTGTGTGTGTGTGTGTGTGTGTGTGTGTGTGTGTGTGTGTGGGTGTGTGGGTGTGTGTGTGTGTGTCATTTGGCACTCTAGCTCTAATCAGAAGGCATGCTTCCACCCAGTGTGAGTGCGCACAACCTCAAACATCAACACCCACACCCATTAAATCAGTGAAGCATGCACACATGCACACTTGCACACATTATACACATACACAATGCTTGCTTCCAAGCTCTAGAAGTAACCATCGAATAAGACAACAGACACACACACACATATACCCCCACCCCCAGAGAAACGCTCCATCGTTGCTGTGCCAGGGAGCAGAGCTGAGCTCCACCTGCCCGGGTATTACCATTAATTCCATTGCACAAGCCTGACTGGATCCCCATCCGGCAAAGCCCTCCGCTCAGCTCAGGCAGGATGGAGACTGGTGAATAGGCAGTGGGGGCAGTTCACACACCATTCTCCCCATTCTGCCACTATCCTATTCTCTCTGATGTGGCGGGACGAGGAATGATGCCCCTTGAAGCCCATTTATGCAGAGATTTTTGGAATGCTGCTGCTCAGCTTCTTTCCAAGATAAGCATTGCTGCTAATGGCTGATCTGCAAAGGCATTGTTGGAGCCTTTTCAGAAGACGGGAGTGCGAGACCTACTGATACTGATACTGGCACACACACACACACACACACACACACAAATATATATATATATGTATGTGTGTGTGATATGTGATATGTGTGTGTGTATTCTTTTGAGTGGCACAAAATAATTGGCAAGTCAAAAACATGAAAAAACGCACTGCTTTTGAAAAATCTGAAGAATGGAACAAGCGAGGAGATAGACTTTGAATTAGCTCATCGAGGCTCTTTCCTTACGTGGTGCCACAGCAGGTCCGAGGGGGGTTGTGCCATGTGCGCCTCTGCAATGTGTTTGTTGGTGTGCTGTCCTCATCCCTTCAGCAGGTTTGTACAGTATAACATCAGATTTTGAGGCCGGCATCAAGGACAGCAGGCTTCCCTGACAGACTAAAGGGTTTGTCTTCATTCACTTGAGGAGCAAACAGCTATCTGTGAGTCTCAGGGATGACACCACCTCTGCAGCTTTCTCCTCTCATCTAGATCCAGGCCAGCTGTAGGGGGCTTTGGCTAATAGCCTTGTAGGCTTCTCACCGTGTCTCCCCTTTTGTTTTACTCAGCCCGGTGTCTCTCCCCATCTCTCTTCATTCTCTAGCCTCATACACACTGCTCTCTGTCTGCCCTGTTGCCAACATTGTATTTAACGCACAAACACACCAGCCAGGGAGCAAAAAGTCACCTTCACACAAAGGTCATTCCTCCCCTTACATTTAGTCCAGCGATGTCAAGATTCACTCTCACATCTCTTTTTCATATAATGTCGTACTCAGTTTTCCTTTATATACATAAGATATACCTGAGTTACCCTCGCAAATGTCAAGTGTTGTGGAGAACACGGTGGACTGTGACACACTCCATCTATAAGGTGCTCTTTTCCTGCCCGTTCCATCACCCCTGATGATGTGCCGGCTCTGAAAGCCCACTGGATTAAAATAGCAACAGCTATGCAACAGCTTTTTTTTTCTATGTTGTCTTCCTTCCCCGGTCTTCTGTGAGTGCAAAATAGAAAATTTGTTTCTGTGTGTTCCTTCATTTCAGCCTTTTTTCCCCCTCCAAGGCTGACATTCAGAATACTGTCAGCGACTTGTACAACAGCACACGCTGCTGTATAATTCGGTGTAATTACGCAGCCTGTTTTGCGAGGATCTCCCCAGTTAAACTAAATGCAGTCCTTAAACGTGAACATGGCCAGTAATGGACTTGTCATGAGTGAAGCGTGAAGCTGGGCCTGACAAGAGCACTACAGTAGGGTGCATGTCATGTCCTGCCACATCAGGACATTGTCACCCCCCCCACCCCCACGCGCGCCGACCACAGACCTCACTGATAGCCGTTGACAGCCACCATGTTTCACCAAGTGTTGACACTGTGAATGCCACGACACTTATCTCCGCCCGCCTTTGTCCTGCCCCACTCCGGAGTGTCATGGTCGCGTCTGGGGGCGCTTTAACGTCAAATATACCGTGCGTATGACTGGCTGTTTTCAATGGAGTGAGAGGCAAAGGACAAAAAGGTGGTAGCACAAGGGAGAGGGGGGGATAAGATAGAGGAGGAAGAAACGAGTGCTCCCGGCCCTCCTGGTGGGTTTCACTTACAGCGGCAACACTTAGCGGCTCAGCTCAGGCCTGAGTTTGCCTCCCACTGACACTCCAATCAGTCCAGAGCCACTGTGATGCTCCTGTGAAAGGTTGTGCTCCTCAGGTCCTGCTAAAATTCATGCCCTGTGATGTATTTGTGGGTGTGAATGTCCCCAGCCTTTCTATTTAGCCGGGGTGAAGAGAACTGAAGACCTTTGAATTGATCATTTGTTGGTAATATTTCCTTTATTTTCAGCTATTTGTTGTTCGTATGACATGTGCTGGGGGTGTATGACGCCAAATAGCTGCATGATGCCACTTGTGCGACTGAGAGAAATATGTGAGAAAATGATGTGTCATATAAATTATGTTTCTCCGCAGCTCACCCTTCATTGCACATCAGCTTCCATCAACATTTCTATCATGCACATATTTTTTTTTGGTTCATCTCCAAGACATGATTTTATTTGTCATTTTTTTTCTCAACTCGTTGTGCATGTTGAGTTTTTCTTGCAAATTTGTCAGTCTGTGCATTAATGAACCTATCTCTGTTTCTTTTCTAGCACAGAGCTACTGTGCTGCATTCTGATGCTATGTTATGTGTGTTGATGTAATGATGTGTTTGCCTCGGAGAAGTCGTGAATCAGGACGCAGCTTTTCAAGGTAGCCACTTAGTCACCTGTCACCTGTTTCGCCAGATTAGCCCGTCCGCAGCGGCCGATAAAGCTCTGATCTGATTGGTTAAGCAGAGCTACTCACCTCATTTCCTCCACGACATGCTCAGGCTCAGCCGTGGATGAATCTAGACAGGATCATTATTCCTCACTGTAAAGCAAAAGTCCAATTGGGATCTGTTGCATGTATATATATATGCCTCTGACACAAATCACAGTGTCAGTGAGAACTGTATATCACATCTGTGTGACACCTCCCACATCAGATCATGCCAATAAATAGATTAGAGCAAGTGGAGCTTCAGTGTCTTGTATCGCTCTCCCAAAGGGATTTAACTGTTGTCATGGAGACCCGATGTGAATCAACAAAAGAGGTGACTGATAACATTGACATGACTAATCTCTTTTTCTTATTTCTGCCCCCTGTTCCTTCTTCCTCTCTGCCATTCTCTTCGTATCTGTGGCCCATTTGTTTGAGTAGTTCTTGCAGGTTTTGCTGTTTCTCTCCCTCCCCCCTCCCCCCTCCCCTCTCTGACTGTACCTCTCATGCTTCCTCACCCCATGCATCCCCTCCTCCTCTTGTCTAAGATAAGTCTGTGCATAGAGAAGTGTCAGCTATAAATCACATTTCACTGTGTAGCCTTCTCAGATACCAGCAAGATAAAGAAAGCTATAAATAAGGCCACATCATATACAAGTTATTGCTTTGCTTTTAAACCTAACGGGGCCATGAATAACGACGGGAATGATGGGGGGAAAAAACCTGTGAATCAAGGCTGAGCTCTGCTATAGGGGTTGCAGAAAAGCCGTGTCCCTACAAAATGCATTTAAGTAGTTGTCCTTGGTGTTGAGCATGCTAATGTGATGGGGTGCATAACGACGAGCGGTGCCTGCAGATGGATGCAGATTGGGCCGTGCAGGATGTGGTCTGCGATTAGCTGTTCTTCAGGATTTTAAATTTTGGCTCTCAGTCGCCATAGCAACCAGAATACAATACCACCCTTTTAAATCTGAGCCCATTGCTTCCCCCCTTTTTCCTTTCTTGCTTTTTTTTTGCATCTTTCTTTCTTTCTTTCTTTCTTTCTTTCTTTCTTTCTTTCTTTCTTTCTTTCTTTCTTTCTTTCTTTCAGTCTGTCTCTCCCTCACTCTCTTTCTTTCTCTCTCTCTCTCTCTTCCTCGCTCTCTGCCCTCCCACCCCCTCTCATTCTCACCACTCTCAGGGCTTTGGTGGGGGGGGGGGTGGAGGCGAAGAGTTGGACAGAGATGGAGGGAAGGCAGGAGAGAAACAGGGAGAGACAGGGGAGAGTCTGTGAGTGAAAGCGATACAAAGTGAGGGAGGGGAAGGCGAGAAGCTACACGGAACGCGGGGGGAGCAGGAGTGAAAATGAGAGAGAGTTTCTTGTCTTGTCTCCCAGCTCTAGCTAGCCAGCCAGTAATTCAGGCTATTCCTCAGACAGAGCCTTTTTTCTTCCCTCTACCTCTGGATGTGCTTTATCTGGCTGGAGTGTCGCTCCAGCTGGGTATCAAGCCCTGATTCGGGAATAGAATAAACAACATTTTACCAACACTGAAGCGCAAATTTAACTGCCTGCAATGCCGAGCAAGAACGTGCAAATAAATTGTTGCACAGAGATAGGCCTGTGTGAAAAGGAGGCACATGGTTGCATTGTTTAATTAGCCGATGCGTTTTCCCTATCACTGTCAAGCCAGATTAGCCTTCTCCCTGGTTAGGAGATGTGTCAGAGCACCTCTCTCTTTATTCTCCCTAATGGCTTCCTGCGTGTCTATATTGGGAAGTGGGCCTGCCTCCTGGAAGGCAGCACAAAACCGAATACAGCCCTAACAGTTTAGGTTTATGGGATAAATATTTTGTATGGTAAACGATAAGCTGCGTTTTCAGCCGAGATGGCCAATTACCGTAATAGAGTTGAACTCAGCATAATGAGTGGGAATTAATTTGTATCTCGAAGAGCAGATACGATAGAGTATTGCCTCCGTTTCCATTAATAGGCCAGCAGACTGTGTCCTTACAGCTGGTATCTGAGAGGTGACCGTCAGCTTGTCTGTTTGTGGCCACCATGTGCTGTGTCTGCCGTATCTGAATCTGAGCTGACCCTTGATCGGAGTGAGCGGACGACAATGTGAATGTGTTAATGATGGCCGCTCTTGCAGACATACGTGATACTGGGGCCAAGCCTGTGATGGTCTACATCCACGGGGGATCCTACATGGAGGGGACGGGCAACATGATCGATGGGAGCGTCCTGGCCAGCTACGGAAATGTCATCGTTATCACTCTCAACTACCGCGTCGGAGTCCTCGGTAAGCATCTTTTCCTTTCTCTCTCTCTCTCTCTCTTTTTTTTCAACTTCATTTCCTCCTTCAAGGACGTTTTCTGGGCCATCTTTGTAGGGCAGCTAGGTGTAATGAGCACCGCTGATTGCCACATACACTCCAAATAAGGCCGAGGGAAAAGCAGAGCTCTGTAAATACGCACGCTGGTTCCCGTGATTCTTGTTGATGTGGTGCTCGCGTATCAGAATCACAGTAATTGAGTGTGCTGAATGTGGGTTTGTTGTTGTGACTGGGGTTTAGAATAAATTAAGAAATTATTGTAATGAGGTTGAAAAAAAATGATGAGATGGGCGTGATGCTGGAGAGATACAGGCGAGGAGTCTTGTCAGAGAGAAGGAGGGGTTCTCTCTGAGTTGTGGTTGGTTGCAGATTGACTCACACAGCTGAATCCTCTTTCAGACACTGGTGTGTATGTGTGCGTGTGTGCGCGTGTGTGAGAGAGAGAGTGTGGAGTGGCAGAGAGGAGAGAGAGAGCAAAAGAGAGGGAGAGAGAGCTCCATGGAAACAGCTGCAGCAACACAAAATGGAGTTTGTTAGCACACTACCCGAGCTTTGTACCTTTTCCATCCATCTCTCTGACGCAGCTGATTTCCCTCCTTGCACATTTTTTACATTTAGAGTGTTTGTGTGCTGGCTACAAACACTTTGAATAGAAAATCAAATTTCCATGTTGTTGTTTGCATTTTTTTTGAGAATATTGCCTCACATTTGAGCTATTGTTGGCTGCTGTTAACGTAAAAGACGCGACTAGGGCTACTCTATATGTGTCCTCAGGTCAACAAATCCCATGAAAGAGCCAAAACCAACAATTCCTGAATCTGTTTCAGCATTTACAAGTAATTTTATAGAACGGCTTTTAGCAAACGTTGCTCAAAGAGAGTTTAAACACTGCATTTGTTGGGGCCATGTTTCAGACTGTGATTAAAATGAATATTATTATGGACTGATGATAAAAGCGAAGATGTAGTGTATTCAAGTTTTGTTTGTAAGAGATGAATGAGATATTACCTCTTTCAAAACTTACATAGTTGTCCTTCAGTGCACATTTTGTAGTGCTGGTGAATATTCACAGCAGCAGGACAGTGCATGCAGCACTGACTCAGATAAGCAGTCTGAATCTCGTAACTAGACGTGGCTTCGTTTTAACAGGTTTTAAAAGGCAGAAAGGTTGAGGACCACTGAGCTACATCCAGCCATGCTGCACATTGTTAGTATCATACGGGCTTTGGTCTTAGCTTTTGTTGACAGCGAGAAAAATAGAGAATATCAGCAGCCTCATCTGTAAAGGAGTGGTCTTCCTCACCTTGCTGCTCAGAGAGCTCCACATGTCAAGAACGGGAGGGTGAGGAGCGCCACTGCTTTATCCTCGAGGACATTGAGATGACTGGTGTGGTTGAATCACACCGGCGCAACTCCATTCATCCCGAGACTCTCTTTTTGATGGAGATGAGAGCGATACGGCCTATCGATTTTGTCATCAGGATCGCTCGCCTTGCATGCGCTGTGTTTTCCTCTGTCATTTTTGTGGAGTATCATTTTGAGCGCTGTAATCAGCCTTCGGGGTGGTAAGGTAGCTGGAGTGCCGGCTGAGCGTGCTGCCTCCTGCTCCTGCCGTTGGTTTAAGGCTGAGCACGTAAGCCTAATACAGATTCATGATCATATTTCTTTCATGGCACTTCAATTATGAGTCAGATGTTTCTTCTCTCGCTGCCACATTTCGCTAAATGTCATTCTACATGCATGCACACATACCCTCTAATAACACATACGAGTACTCTGAACACGCGCACACTCGCACGAGCACGCAGCGAGCGCAGACCGAGAGACACAAGCAACAACAACCTCCACATACAGATGCGGTTTGCCCTCATGCGCAAACGCACACTCTCAAAAACACACACACACAGCTCACAAAGCAGCTCTCTTGGTGAGCTCCCCAGCAGCCATACTGAGACATGAGCAGAGAAGAAGTGATGCATGTAGTTGAGCGATAATGTCCATCGCAGTAGCATGGTCTGATAATCTCCCCGTGGTACGGCTTTAAACTGTTATTACAGACACACTCATATAAACCGAATAAAACCAAGGCCAGAGAGAAATCAGAGCATGATGGGCCAATTAACACTAAGCTGTCTGAAGATTCTCAGTCATAAAGTGTGAACTGCAGTACTCAGAACATGAGAAATCGTAATTACATGTCTCCGTTTTATTTTTGTTTGCCGTTTTTTTCTGTTGAAAATGGGTGTCACTCCCAGTTTGAGCGTTAATCTAGTCTAGACAGCCTTAAGTGGAGCAGATTTGCTGTTTGTACTGGACGCTGTACATTAGCCGCTGCACACACAGCTGAAAGCTACACACTCGCAGCCTAGCATCACTTCATATGACAGCTGAAGGAGAGCAAATACTCCAGTTTTTACTTCTTCTTCAACTAGCAGGACTCCCTGCATTTCAATAATGGAGAGGAAAGAAAAAAGAAATCAGTGGTTTAGATTCGGCGCACGACGAAGCAGTTTTGTGTCGAAATCCAAAATAAATAAATAAATAAACAGATATTAATGAAAAAATGAAAGCTCTTTTAATTAGGCTGCTTAAAGGGATGAGGGAATAATGGAGGCAGAGAGAATTAGACAAGATAATGAGTTTAAAGTGAAAGCAGACAAGGCAACTCAAACTCCAGCTTTCTGACACTAATATAGCTCTCCCACCGTCCCTGTGCAATCTGAATATGGCATTAATAATGCAGTAAACACCTTTGAAATACACACAACAATCTGCATATTTAACTCCTTTCACAGAAATAATAGGCCTGAACTATTAGGCAACAACAGCGCTCGCAGACAAATCTGTACTGAAAACATTCTTAATCTGGAGAATGAAAAACATTTTCTCCAGCAAATTTCAACAAATTGGGCAGCACCGAACTTTGGTAAATGTCAGCCATGGATGTTTTACTTCTCTGTTGCATTAATTTCATTTTCGTCACACTATTTTTGTAGTTTACAGCTTCTCAGCGTTTCACTCAAAAGGAGGGAAATTTGTCGGTGCTCCGTGTGTTTGTGAAATATAGATTTTTGCACTTGTTCGGCGTTTTTTTCGAAAGACGGGCTGCAGTGGATTTTGTCTACGTTTCAGCGTGGTTTTATAATCTGTGCATGGCAGCTGCAGACTGTACAGTGAAAACACAGAGAGAATACACTCGCAGAGAGAAAAAAGGGGAATGAGGCTAAGGGGAGCGCGAGAGGAGAAATACTGTAGAAAGGAGAGGTAACACGGAGGAGAGTTGTACAAATTCTCTTCAGAGACTCTGATGTGTCAAGTCGCTGCCACTCCTGTTCCAATTAAAGAGGAGTCCACTAAGTTTCCAGTGCTGTTCTATCATCCCCCTGCAGCTCTCAGGCCGACGCTGCTGTAATGGTAATTATTGCTTCAAAGGGTGGACCACAATTCTCCTGAGGCCCCATTTGGAAACTTTCATATCTCAACCTTTCACTGTTTAGATGAATGAGAATTCATATCAGATTTAATCTTTAATTACGTATTGACCCACCGCAGCACGATTATCGCCAGATGAGATATGGAGAATAGAGCTTCACGCCGTCCAGGCTGTCCTGCTCGGCCTCGTCTCGCTCTGCTCCGGTCGGGGACCTGAAGAGTAGAGTGTGTTAAGCAAAGAGAAACAGTGTTTGGATTTCTGCTCATTGATCTGTGTGTGTGTGTGTGTGTGTGTGTGTGTGTGTGTGTGTGTGTGTGTGTGTGTGTGTGTGTGTGTGTGTGTGTGTGTGTGTGTGCGTGTGTGTGTGTGACAGAGAAAGTTTGTGACTTGTCTGCCCACGTGCACGTGGCCGTGTGTGGATTGTTGTGTGCGTGCGTGTGTGGTCTGTGCACACGTTGCGTGCGTCTGGTTGCCGCGCCTCTCTAATGATGTGTAATGAGTCCCAGTCAGAGGGGAGTATCTTGTATCACTGCTCTTTACAAATATAATTACTCACTGGCTCTCCAGAGCATGTCAATTTCCCAGTCCATTGGGGGGGGGAGAGGGGGGGTACTTAATTACTAGTTTCCAAATGCATTAAAAATTAACAAAGGCTGCCTCTCTTGCCAAAACCCAAGGTGAGACTCTCAAAAGCTGCTCTAAAAAGGAGAATGGTCAAGTACAGGCTGTACTTGTGGAGTTTTCACCTCTGACAGGGTTTATTTGTGACCTTTGATGTCTATCTCCCATATCTGTCTGATCGCAGCCATTTTATGGTGCCGCTGTGGACCGTCTCCTCAGTCCGACCAAGTTATTCAGAGCTGCAAAAGAATAGTTTTAGATCCAATCAAAATAACCTCAACCTACTGTATGAGTGCGCTCTCGGCATTCATTTGTTCAATCGGCAGAGTTATTCTGTGTGTGGTAAGTGACTCTGCCGCTCTCTGTTATGTCCCTCTCCTCAAGTAAAGATGGTGACAGTTACTAATTCAGCCAGGGATTTGGGGAGCGGGGATATTTGTGGCTGTGTGTGAACAATATTGCAGAGCAACAGGTCGTCCATCACACAAGTTTGTATAGTTGTTTGTCACCACCGAAGTACGGCTCAACTTTCTGACCCAGTCACCGCACTCAGCTGAATGTTGGCGAAGTCGTAATACAGGTCATCTAGGATGTCATCCGCTTCCTGTCTCCGCTCTAAAATCATTTGCACTTGTTGTTTCAAGTGTCTTATACCTGGATGAAGTCCAGATGCAATTTATTACACTTTCATTTACGCTGCAGACGCCTCCCCTTTGGCCAGACCACAAATCTGATTGCAGTGCGCCTTGGTTTTCCTTGGCCACAGGCAAATCAGGGTCAGCCCTCCTCCTGCCTAAAGGGAGGTGGAAATGCACCTGAAGCCTCCAAAAAGAGCAGAAGAAGAACTTTAGCAGCTTAGTTACAAGAACAAGCAGTTAGCATTAATAGCTATATTGCTAACTACAAACACAATATGGCTGAGCTCTGTTTATGAACCACGAACAAGACAAATGTTTTAATATCTTCACAGGCCGTCAAAAATCCAATGCCCTGTCACACACACACACACACAGATCATTAATGGTCAAACTGATCAGGGATCAGATAAATGCTGACAAGAGCTCAGAGTATCTTCTGTATGATCATCAGTGGTGGAAGAAGTATTAAAGATCTTGTAGTTAAGTAAAAGTGGCGACACTGCAGTTTCAAATATTCTGTTGCATGTAATACTGCTCCGCTCCTGCCTCCGTGATTTTATCGAATCCTTGCACGGCTTTTAGAAAATGATGAGTGTGAAAATAACTTTTTTTTTTACTACAAATTCATGTGCAGGATATAATCCGTCTGGGTGCGTCTCATTTGTCACATCGGATGTCTGGGATCACAAAAATCACTCTGTGAGTTACCACGGAATAAAATTCGACATGACAGCCTCCTGTGTGGCGAGGGTGAATCGACTTAAAATAAAGAGCCTCCCTCAGTAAGTGTTCCCAGTCTCAGTCATTTCGGTTATCATCTGATATATGAGCTTGGCGCCGAGCAGAGGAATTCTCAAACAGTAGGTGGAAGAAAACGCGAAGGCAGAGTGAGTTCTCTTTGTCTTCTATTATCAGGAGGGGAGCTGAGATGGATATTTACTTGTTTTCATTGCCATTTGGATGAATTCATCCAAATTAAGCAGAGAACAAAAACATTTATTCATCCTATTAATGTCAGGGAGTGAGGGATTGAAGTAATGGCTTTCATGCTCCAGTCTGCAGCAGCTTGTTGATGCTGCTCTCCTACAAATCACTGCCAGGAAATTAACTCTTAAGCCAGTCTTGCCAGACACTCTGCAACAGACGTCTGGCTCTGCAAGACGGGGCAGAGATGGGGCCTATTGTTGCTCAGTGCTCTGCTTGTCACCGTCCCCAAGAAGATGTTTCCTTTCTACCTTAAAACTCTTGAAAAGTATTGATTAAAGCTGAAAGGGAATAATGCTGAGTAGGGCTGAGCGCCTGGAAATAATGGAGCAGTTGATGTCAAACAGCACTTAACACCGCGGGGCCTCGAATCTTCCTCATGAGTGATGATTTTTAAATATAGCACGGCTCAAACGGTTAAAGGTTCTGTGTTATTAACTTTTCATGAAATTGTTTTTGATCATTGTTGTCTCTGACAAAGCGCAGTGTGTTTTATCATCATTATTTTTGTATTTCTTTATTAAGTTCTCAGTTGCAGTCGCAGCACTCTCCACCACATCCAGAGCGCGTGCGTCATTTCAAACACTGGAGTTTTTGAGGGAAGGGAACCAACCAAGACTGATTGTGTTTTCATGCACTTATGGAAGAGTCCAACATCGAGAGAGATTTCCTCCAGCTTTGCCTTCATGCAGTATTTTAAAATCCAGGCATGAAACAATATCTGTAGAATGACATTTTGAAGCTAAGCAGGCTAATATAGTTCAAGCTAGTGGTGGGGTCCGCCATTCAAATGACCGACCCATGCATGAGATTCACGGGAAATGATGAACGCATGCTTTAATGCGTGCAGTGTTTTAATTCTATTGATATCTGCATTCTGCCCACCGGCCTGCAGTCATATCAGTATTTCGTTCCTGCTAATGAAAAATGAACATTTCCTGCCGCCACTACTTCACATTAAAAGCACCTAACTGCCCGCAAACGCGGTGGCATGTATGTGAAGCAGGCACTGCAAAACGCATTCGCAAAACAAGACACTGTCATGACATTTTTCTGATTGGGGATCAGCTTAAAATACAGTCAGGTAACATGATAATCTGCATATTGGATGGTTTGGGTTCATTTTCCCCGCAATAATTACCATCTGATCATTTTTAGCTCACAGCTGTGGAGAATTCGTTTAGTCTCACTGGACACATCTGCCAAAAAATCAGTTGCAAAGTGAAATATGGACAGAATTTAAGAGGCTATTAGGTAACATCTTTTTTCACTTTCAGAAACGAGTGTTTGGGCTGTATCCCGTTTCTAGGACCAAGGGCTGGTATACTACTATACTTTGAAGATGTTTTGAGCAACTGTTTCTTTCTGTCTAACCACCTGCAATCATCACAGCAGCGTTGTGTAAAGATGTTCTACACTGAATGAACAACGAATTTCCCCTCACTGTTGTGACTTGAACTTGGTTTGCTGATGTATTTTTAATGAGAACTTGTCCTTCTTTTTCATCCTACAACAAATGGAAACAGGAACAAAGCTCATTATATTTCATCAGCATGACATTTCAGAAATCTGACATTAAGAAATCAATTTCTGGAGTACAGTAGTGGTTTTTGCTATTCAAAACAAGCTTTGCTGTAGCACTGCCCTCAGATGAAAACATTTTTAGATGATCGCAGTACTTTCACCATAACAGTAAATATGCATAACAAAGACATCAAAGAGCTAACCCAACAATTGCTTTCATCTGGTCAAGGGGTCCTCTGCAGCGTCTCATGTAAAAATGGAGCACTTCACCCGAAGACGGCAATATGAAGTGCACAGATGGAACAGCGGTTCACTGAAGGAAAATGTCAACCTCGTGTCAGTGTTTGTGGTTGAGATGCTTTATTGATGGATGTTTGACCTTTTCTGTTCGTGATGGAAGATGTTCTCCTTATGAAGCTTTCATTTGCATCCGAAACATTGCCAAATATTATTCCTTTTCTGCCTAGTGGCGCACTAAAATTAGACTTTTGTGGGTGGAGATTTGAGTGGCTCCTCAAAGACAGAAGACTAATATTTACAGAGCAGCTATCTCACTCGCACTAACATGGCATGACTGAGCAACAAGAGATGGCGTTTCCATTTCCACCTCAGCACCTCAGCATTTGACCTATTACTGATTCAGGGGTAGAGCTGCAATTTCCAGGTATGCCACTCGCTGCCAAAACTTTTTTTTTCATATTTTCAAGTGCCCCTTAAATTGAGTGTATTTGAGTGTGAGCCTCAAATGAAGTACCCAATAGGCGAATCATAATGCAATGCATGCAGAGTGGCAGGTGTTGCCAATGCAGTGATAAAACCATTCTTTCACCTTTGGTTTTTGTGGCAGAGGCTATTAACTTGCACAAATAGACGTTTCAGAGTTTTGTGTGAATCCCCAGGCTGGCCTTCGCCTTTGCTTTCAGTGCCAGATGCCCCTTTAATAGCCACACCAGTAAATCCCAAAATATATTCACACCAACAGGGGCTTTTGTGTGACCTGCTATACTAAGTCCTGTTTGGACTGGTTTATTGTCCAGCAATTGCGAAATGACCTTGGTTACTCAAGGATATAAATTGAAGGTCCCCTCAACCTTTAATGTGTCACTGCATAGCAATTGATGCTGTTATGATACCCCGCCCCCCCACCCCGGGGCCATACCAAGCCACATGAATACTGAAGTAACATTTCTGAACGTATTTCTGTACAGTTCTAACACGAATAAAACAGTAAATACATCAGACTGTACGACTAAACAATGCTAAATCCTTAGCATTACCAAAATAAAGTACATTGAAGGGCACAAAAATGCCACATAAAGAACAATGCAGTCTGGGTAATGGGAACTGCAAATTACTGTTTTGTTCCTCCGCTGAGATATTGACACAGGGACCGAAAATCAATTAAGTGAAAACAGTACATACCATTGTATGAAGTCTTTGAACAAATATCACTCAGTCAGAAGGTGGCACAGGAAAGATACTGTATATTGTATACCCAAAGGTGAATATTTGTATTTCTGAGACTTTTTTATAACTTTAGTCTATTCCCAACTCGTAGTGGGCTTCTTGTTTATGCCGCCTGAAAGATCTATCTGTAGTGATTCATTGCTTGAATGCTTTGTTTTGCTTTATATCGTGCTCTAGGAGGGAGTATGGGGCTCCTAATGGCAGCACAGCTTTTCTTCTTAGTGCATTTGTCCTTGAGGGATTTTTAACTTCACAACCAAAAAACACACAGGAGCTTCTTCTTCCTCAGGGCAAAATACGTACAGGTAACAGCCTTATCGAACGGAAGCCAGCGTGTACGCCTTCCAGATCAGCCCGGTGTGGAATCTTTGATCAGTCCGAGAAGGGGAAAGAAGCGTGTGAATCTACAACTCTTTTCTTTTCTTTCTTTCTTTTTTTACTCTCAGGATTATTGTGAAGTGTAGGAAGGGGGAGGATTAGAGCAAGAGGAAGGACGGGGGTTAAGATTTGTCCATCATCAGGCGATGTGCGTAAGGAGATATATATTGGCCAGGCAGGTAGAGGTACTTGCTTCTAGTCTTGTAGCGGCATTAATCATAGCAGCGGCCGAGCCTAACCACCAAGGTCAGCAGTCCTCGCATGTGTGGGAGGCGCTCTCCGCAGCTGCCGCCACAAAGCGCTGCTGCAGAGGGGCTAACAGGCGGGAGGCTGAAGAGGGTGAGGAGCAGGGTGTTGAATTGACAAGGCGAAAGTAGGAGGAGGAGGAGGAGGAGGAGGAGAAGAACAGGGAGGAGAATGAGGTTGGATTAGTGACGACCCCGGGGGTGTGGTCGGTAAAGAGTGGCACTTGAGGTGGTAGTGAAGGAAATTGCTAAGCAAAGGTAGGTGGACATTTTGGTATAACAGCTGGAGGGGAGAGAGAGCAAAATAACAGCGTGTGATGCACTGGTACAGTGGGTGGACCTGCACCATTCAGAGGGAGTAAGGGTTGGGAGGGGCAGCGTGTGAACAAGGTCTGGTCACAATGCTTTTAATCACACCTCTCGAGTAGGAGTTTGGTATTATTAAAACAGGACAGAGGTGAGAATTATGCCCGTTCAGGGAGAATCGTGACTGCTTGGAGCTTTGAGAAAGATAAAGGTGTTAATTTGGCAAAATACAGAGTCAGATATCCAGTGTAGTGCTTATACTTATAACAAAGTATCCACAGAAGGCCGACTGTAAGCAAATTGGTGGCAGTATATCCATGACAGGTTATAATATACGTCAAGCTAGTGCCATCTTTCTCCTGTGAGAGCTAATTTTATCAGGTCATATGTGGTTTGGAATGTGTCGTAACCCCACGGAGGTCTCTCAGATGTGTGGGAGGGCATTTCCACTGAACCACTATGAAGAAAATATCGTCATTTTCTGCTGCGGTGTGAAACAGAGGTGCAATATATCCCTATAGTCTGCAGTGAAGAGAGCAGTGGCTGCAGTCCAACATCGTCCAACTTCATCTCCCTCACTATTTAGGAGCCTTGATTGGTATAAAATTGATCCAAGTGGGATTTTCCACCAACTCTTTTTGCCCATCCAGTCTTTTCAACCCCATGAAGCAGGAGATACTCTGGAGGGAAATGTAGAGAATTAGAACACACTGGAAGGGCTTTGTTGTAGTAAGCCAGCGTACAACTAATTCTGCGGGCACTACCTTTGCCTGACTGCCTTCTGCTTATATAACTTTTTCAGGCATTTCAGGTGACTCTGCCTGTCTGTAGGCATCACTGTGTGAGCTTGATTAGCTGTTTTTTGTTTTGTTTTGTTTTGCTTGCGGATCGTGAATTGAAACACAGAATCTGGCTTCACATTAAGTCCTGACAAAATAGATTATATGTCAGTGCGAAGATGGAACATTTTAGTAATGATAATAACAATACAACCCTGATTCTAAAAGAATTGTGACCCTGTGTGAAACATAAATCAAACAGAATGTGATAACTTTTCCTGTTTGACATTTACTCAATTGAAAACAGTACGAGGACAATATATTGAATGTTTTACATGGTCAGCTTCATTGATTTTTGTAAATTAATGCTAATTCTGAATTTGATGCAGCAGCATGTTTTGCAGCTATTCAGGTGCACAAATCCAACGCACCTCTCCAGCATCCTGCAGCAGTTTACAATGAATTGATTACCTGCTGGGGGGCATGGTTATCTTACAAATATTTGTGCATTGATGTTTTTGTGTGTGATTCAACAGAAAAGTAAAAGAAATGTTGCGACCAGAACTCAATTCTCCTTCTTCCTTAAAAATGAATAACGTCGTGCAACATTTGGTGCCGAAACCCGGGAAAGGGGAAATGAAGAGATGAAAAGTCTTATTAGATGTATGACAAGAACAAAGACAGGAAAGAAGAATGGCTGACCGTTTACGAAAGAAAAGAGCTTCAATCCGAGCTTCTACAACCAAGATACTAAGTAAAGTTGATGATGAACTTAGTAAAGAAGCAGCGCATCCTGATCTGCTTGAGGAGCTTTTGGAACAGCCGATGTTAAAAGAATAATGTTTGGCTAAAATTGACGGAGAAATTGAGGAACAAACAAACTCCAAGACGGATGACTTGGAGGATGAAGAGTCATGGAATATCAGGAACACATAATAAAAAGCAAAACTAAAATAAGAAGAGCGCTCAGGAGAGTGCAGGGGGATACAGCCTCTGTGACGTCTTGTGAATCAAACGCCGTGCGCCATAATGTGAAATTGCCCAAACTTGTCATTGATAAATATACAGGAGATATCAGCCACTGGCAGTATTTTGGGGGACAGTTTGAGACGGCTGTGCATCAAAATCCCAACCTAACGAAGACGGACAAGTTGAGTTACCTGAGGTCATATCTCATAGGGGCGGCTGCAAATGTGGTCGCAGGATTGCCATTGACTGAAGCCAATTATGATAATGCCATCCAACTGCTACATAACAGGTTTGGCCGAAAGGATCTTGTTATTAATGCCCATATGACCAAGCTTCTTAATCTTAATCCTGTTAAAAATTCCAGTGATACAAAAGCCCTCCGATATTTCTATGATAACTGTGAAATACAGATCCGTAGTTTGGCTTCTACGTGAGTTGTTTCTGACACATATGGCAGTTTACTGTGCCCCATTTTGATGAAACTTATACCAGAGGAGATGACTTTGGAGTTTAGCCGACAAAAGGATGAAGATGATGTCTGGAAAGTTGAGGAACTGATGAATTTCATTCAGAAAGAAGTAGACAGCCGAGGGCGCATGTCTAACTTGACCCAGGGCGCAAAAGAGCGCACCGGTAAGGAACGAGACAAAGAGACACTCGGTGCATGGGAAATGCGCACAAAACGAACAAATATGATGACAGCTTCTGCTCTTTGTGCTTCAAATCAAGACAGACAAGTTTTTTTCTTTTGTGAGAAATTTGATCATATGTCCAAGCGGTGCGATGAAATGTCTGTGCCTGAAAAAAGAGAAAAGTTGAAAACACAAGGAAGATGCTTTGTGTGTTCCGGAACTCGACATGTTGCCAACGACCGTCGCATAAAAGGCATTTCTTGTGAAAACTGTAACAGACGTCACCACAAGGCTCTTTGTTCCTATGATGGAAATGGATTGACAAACAAAATTGAGACATCAGATACAGTGATTTCTGTTTCACCCAGTGAATCAAAGCGAGAGACAGTCTTACTCCAAACTGCGTCTGTGTGGATTGAGACTCCAGTGAAAAGACAACTCACCCGCAGCTTTGTGCGTCAAAATATCTCTCGTGCACTTAACCTCCCTAAAATAGGCGAAGAGACTCTGAGACTACACACGTTTGGCTTGAGTAAACCAAAGCAGGTAACTTTTAATAAAGTCAAGCTAACACTGAGTAACATAAGAAATGGCCAACGTGTAGAAATAGATGTTCTAGAAACACCTCGTGTGTGTACTTCTATCATGAAAGTTGCAGGTGAGGAATTACGCAGAGATCTGGAGCGCAAAGGTATGCAACTTGCAGACACAGCTGTAAGTGGAATGGAAATACAGGATCTCTGAGTGCTAATTGGAGGTGATCATTATTGGAAAGTTGTGTCTGGTAAATTAGAACGTCTCTCTGAACAGCTGGTTGCATTAGACAGCAAATTTGGCTGGCTCATCCAAGGATCTGTATCCATGCTGAATGTAACTTCTGACCAAGAAATCACAGACATTAGAACGCTGCATGTGAGTGTTGGGCTGGAGGAAAAATTAAATCACGCCCTGCGCTCCGTCTGGGAAACTGAATCCATCGCGATCCAATCCTGTCTATTATCTTCCACATAGAGCAGTCATTAATGAGGAGCGTTTAACCACTAAGCTTCGAGTAGTCTTTGACGCGTCCTCCGATCTTTAAATGACTGCTTAATGACTGGCCCTAACCTGAATCCTGAGTTACTCAGTATATTGTTAAAATTCAGACTACACAGAGTGGCATTTATGGCTGACATCACTAAAGCATTTTTGCAGATCTCCATTAGAGAGCAAGACCGAGATGTTTTAAAATTTCTTTGGACTGATGACTTGCCTAAAAAAACATGGAACACTAAACATCAACGTTACGCGAATCACCAGAGTTCCATTTGGAGCTTTCCCCTGTCCCTTTTTATTGGCGGCGACAGTGTTTGTATGTGGACGACCTAATTTGCGGTATACCAAGTGAAGAAGAAGCCATCAGTGTATCAATGCACGCCAAAGCTATCGTAAAAGATGCTCAAATGACTCTGAATCTGAAAACCCTATGGAAGGAGAAAATGGAAAGCACAGTAAGTGGAAATGTTGAAGTGAAAAACACTGTTTTAAAAGTTCTCGGATTAACGTGGAGAACTGAGCAAGATGGCTTTATGTTTGACCTGAGAAACTTGTTTGACTTTTTGAAGGATAAAAGTGATCCAAAAAGAGTTTTACAGTACAAGCCGCGTCCTGCATATTTGATCCCGTGGGATTTCTTTCCCCTTTTACAATCAGAGTGAAATGTCTTTTCCAAAAAATGCCGGAACGTGGACTTGAATGGGACAGAGAGCTGCCTGACCATCTTGCAAAGCTGTGGCATGAGTGGTGCAAGGAGCTGACCGACATCACGAATATTAAAATCTCCAAACGTTATCATGCAGCGCTTTTAAAGCAGGATGCACCTGTGCAACGAGAAGTGCATGTCTTTAGTGATGCCAGCGAAAGCGCATATTGTGCAGCTGCCTATCTACGCGTCATTCCAGAAGATGGTGAGTGCATTGTCACTCCTTTCCATCCAGTCTGAAATCCAGCCTCTCAACCCTTTTTTGGATGATCAAGGGATTTTAAGAGTTGGAGGCAGATTACAGATGACTAATTTTTTAATTCGAACAAAAGCATCCCTGTATTCTTCCCCCAATGATAAATTCTCAGAGTTGATAGTGAGAAAATGCCACCAACAAGTAATGCATCCGGGTCTGCAAGACACTGTTAACCAAGTGAGAGAGAGATTCTGGATACTAAAAGGAAGCCAACTGACAAAAAGAACTGTAAATGCTTGTTTACTCTGCCGCAAACATGAGGCAAAACCTGATCAGCAGATTTCAGCTCCTTTACCTGAGTCTTGAGTTGAAGAAGCTCCTCCCTTTGAAAACACGGGTGTGGATTTTGCCAGACCCTTATACTGTAAGTCACAAGACAAAATATATATTGCCCTTTTTACATGTGCAGTAGCCCATGCTATCCATTTAGACTGATATGACAACAGAGAAATTCCTATTGGCTTTTCAACAATTTGTGTCACGAAGAGGACTCTGTATGTTCAGACAATGCAAAGACTTTCAAACAAGCAACACAAAATGACAATATAAAAGTGGCTTCTGCCACATCAGTAGGCATTCAGAAGTTTCTTTGTAAAATCAGTTAACACATTGAGAGTTCAGTCAATTTAACATGCTGTATATTTTTAGAGCAGTGTTGCTCAACTGGACCCGAGTGCAGAGAATACACCACATGCATAATTTCCTAACTAAACTTCTAATCTAAACTTCAGACGAACTTTATGTTTCTTTTCTTTGCTCAAGCGAACACAGAGCAAGACAATGTGCTGCCAGAATGGCCACAGACTAAAAAACCCTTTTAATGAGGCAGAACTGACTGGAGTGGAGAGAGCTTGGCACTGGTGTCTCCAGGACTTCGCAAGTGGGATCTGGAACAACAAGGTATATGTGGTGAGTTTGGCATGTGATGCAGATAATGAAGATGATCAGTCAAAGCAAGCTATTTAGCCATCAGTGCAGGCAGCCCTGGATTCAGCACCCTGGACAGCGGTCGTGACATTCAGTGGTTTAACTTTGTGGTGGCTACACTTTTATATGAATTATTGTTATTTATTTGAAGCTGTAATATGAAATAATCATGCGTAAAAGCATTTGTTTTGTTTTTTTAAATGCATCAGTGTCCATGTATAAAACAGTAGAAAATCCTTGACTTTGATAGGATTGATAGCGGCTCACAGCAACACATATGAATCCTGACCCGCCTTTGGTGCTTCATGACCTGAATTCCAAATTTCTCATCAGTGTATTGCTGAGGATTGATTTGTTTTGATTCTAATATAAGCAAACAACATGAACGTGATGTATCAACAGCAGCCTGAAGGGGGGAAATGAAATTACATCATGAAGACGCAGCTTACAGAGGAAGGGGAGTTACGCAGATCGTTTATATTCTAACGATTCATTTGAAAATTATATGTTTACAGAGCAAGTGTGACACAGTTTGTCTATAAATAACCTGGAAAAACTGAAGGGGAATCAGTTAAAACGGCATCATAACATGCACAGAAAATCATGTTAAACTCTGGAAGCTTTTTGCAGGCACATGATCTGAGCGCGTGCGTGTGTATGCCAGTGCATGCAGTCAAGATGTATTCTTTAATAAAATCAACTATTGAGTTCTGCTTTTTTAGCTCGTATCCCTTAATTTGATTTGTTCTGTTTATCAGAGGATTAGGTACGTCTTTCAAGGTTTAACTTTTCAAGCAAAAGCGCTTACAGGGTCGTTCGCAACAAATCCAACTTTTGTAAATCACGGCATCGCAAGAGGAGCTTGTGTGATGTTGGGACGTATTGAACCAGATATTCAATTTTAAACCAAATGCACAAAGCAATTTGAAATAGTAAGTCACAGGTGTGTAATTCAATTTATGGAAAAAAAGAAGCAGAGGGATAAAAAGTCATTTAATTCAGAACTAACGCTTCTTGATTTGGCTTTTTTTTTTTTTTTTTTTTCAGTGTCCACTCTGTACTGAATATCAGAAACTCTGCACAAGGTACCTAATCAACCGTAAGCCTTAATTGAGATTAGCCCATAGAACAGAGAGAGGCTTTGTTCCTCACGGGCAGAAAAAATAGTTCAAGGCATTCTTGTAAATATCACGCGAGACTGATGTGAGCGTCAGGTGCTGCCGAATGCCAATTTTCTCATGAATAATAGCAGTGAAATGTGTTGATAAATCCTGAATGTCTTGTTGGAGTTGCGTTGCTTCAGGTGTTGGTTGACATTCTCTCTGTGGAGCTGCCAGTCAAGCCGCTGCCGGGCCTCTGGAGCGCCGTCTCTGCGTCTTTCCGTGATATTTTTCAATAGAACAGTCACAGCACTTGAATACCACACTTCTGTGCTGCAGTGTGACTGTAATACTGACAATCCACAACCTCACTAGCATATACTGTACCGAGATTCCTCCCCTCAAATTCCGTGGTCTCATCTCTTCCTGTTTTGTTTACACAGATATGAGCCTTGCTGTGTTTCCCCATATCAAACTGTATTAGTTTCTGTCAGCACTAACACAACGTAGCAGGCTAATAAAAGCACCAGTGAAGTGCGCAGCACATGGCAGCCGCTCTGGGAATGGTCGCCACAGAGTAGCAGCTCTCATCTGGTTCTGGAGGATTGTGGGTCCCGCTCCCTTATATTGGCCAGGAGCCCATGTGAGATGTGACCCCATGCCACTTGTCCTTTACACTCACTGGCTGCATGCTGGCAAGTTGACCTTTATCATTAACCCTGCTGCGTGCTTGTCATTTGAAGTCTTTATTATTCACGCTTCCCTTTGGGTATATTGTATACCAGGGAGCAGGGATGCAGAGCTAGTTAGCACATTTACACTCAGCAATTATAGCACTTAGCTGCTGCTGAGAGAAACCAGCAAAGCAAATTCTCAAGAGCAGAAAAATGTGAAATATAAAAATATTGAGTTTTCTACCCAGCTTCAGCCATCTCTCGTGTGTGCAGCAGCACAGAAAAGCATGTTGCTTTACTTTATCTCACAGGCACACATATCCCTCTTTACCACTATGCACACCCACATGCATTGGCTTGAGCACAGTATGGTACTGTGACTACTAAACCATCAATTGCACATTTTCATGTTATTGATTAGTCTCATCGCTACACTATAGTCACAGTTTCTTTCATACAACAGCATTTGTTTCCTTTTTTTGACTTTGATGTTCAGAGCCCCAGCCAGACGTGAGGCACACACATGCGCACACACAGATACAGACACACACACACACACACACACACACACACTGTGGCTGAGGCACTGTTGATATTCTTTGGACACCCGTCTTTATCCGCAGCAGTGCTAATCAGCAGCCATTCTAATTAAACTCAGTTTGCACTTGAAATGCGTTAAAACATGTTCAAACACTTCTGAACGACAGCTGTTTGATAGGACACATTGCTGCTTCCGTCCTGCTTGCAGGTGATAAGAGCAGCCTGTGCAAAAGGAGCCGGCACGGGTGTATTTTAAAGTGCACATTGTCTGTATGTAATCGAACCGAGTCGATCCACGTCACACACCTTCCCTATGATATTATTCATGAATGTTTTTACCCCGATCCCACATCCATTACATCTTTATCACAGCTATTTTCATTATCATCCGGCTCTGCCACTTGCCTTCACTCAACCTCATTCTGCTGCGTGTCAACTCAGCAGTCTCCCGCAAAAAGTAATCCACTGCCTTTGCTGATGGGCTGTGATATAGCTCTCATCTTTTCAGCGCCGCCGCGACGGCTGCAGAATGTGGCAAACAGGCAGCTGACATCCCACTCCTGCTTTGTCAACTATTCAATTTGAACACTCTCTAAATGAATCCTATCAAATTACCTGATTACGTATCCAATTACAGTGTTTTTTGGTGCAGCTATCATCAATGCATTTCCATTTGTAACAGAGGTGGAATGTCAACTTTGTACTTGGAGCCAAATGATACAGCTTAGTCGTGCACACTGTTTGCACGTGTACTTGTTTGTAGCCCAGTCAAAGCCCTAACAGCCCTGCATACGATATTACATAAATGTTAGCCAGAGGACAAATTACAAAATGCTTTCGCCTCGCAGAATTTTCCATCATTAAAAAACAGAGCGAAGGAATGCTATTCGGATTACAAATGGGAATTTTGCAAATGCATATTCCCCCCGCCCCCTCACCCCCCTGCTTTACCCTGTCTGAATCAATTGAGCAAACCGGCATGATATTTGATGGCCTGTGAGCTCCAATTATTAGAACAATATTATGGCGAGGGTAAGTCAGGGGCACTCCAGTGGAATTCCAATAGTGTTTGGAAGCTATTTGTATTGGTGTTAGTCCTTCAGGGGCTAGAGAAGGGCATACAGCTCAATAACTCAATTCTTAACAATTAGCCCCTGACATGTCCCCCAGAAAACAGATAGAGAGGACTCCAGTGAATCATATTTCCAAACTACAGAGATTATTGCTTCAAAGGCCCAAATGGCATTGCAAAAGAAGTTGAGGCTGTTTTGGAATCAGACATTGGCTACTGATAAGATCGTAGTTGATAAGTGCTTAATTCTTCATCTCTCAGCTGTTTAGGTGGCTTTTATTTAGTTGCCATCAGCAAGGATCTCATCACCAGCATCCGCTTCGTGCTGCAGACTGCCTGTTCTCCAGGGTCACTAATTATCAACAGCACACTTGCGACATTTGTAATGGCCCAGACCTTATCAATCTCAATTATAAATGTATTATACTGTAATCAGAGGGGCTCTTGGTTTTGGGATCGGGCCTCGTCGAACTGGCTGCGTGTTTGCCGCTCCCCTCCTCTGAGCACACATCCTCAGCCACGGACCCAGCAGAGAGTGACCTTGGACCGGGGCCGACCTTGCAGCATCACCGCGGTCTGATGTTATTAGATTGTCCAGGAAGGAGAAAGGTTGAAAAAGCATACGCAGTCCATCTGGCCTTCGTTTGGTCTTCGGTGCACTTTCAAGGGGATAGGCAGAACAAATAGAGCTGTCTGAGGGTGTTTGACTTCTTGTGTGTGGGTGCAAATGTGTGGTTGTGTGTTTGATGCTTCTGCACGTGTGTCTGCGCAGCCACATAAAAGATGACTCGGAGAGGGACACGGAGGTGGCATTTAGAGTTGTGTGCTCAAGGGAGAACTCCCGTGCCTGAGGGGATCGTACTCAGTCGGGCTCTCTTTTGGGTCCTGATGGGCTGTGCGCTGTGGTCTGATTGTAAAGAGGTCATAGCTTTGTGAAGGAAGCCCCAGAGGCCAGCTAGAACAATTAGAAATATGTGTTTCTGGGTCACTGGAGCACAGTTACAAGTCTGATAATACTATTCTATTTCCAGGCAGCGAAGGGTGAGGAAGTGGCTTTACTCTGGCTTTCGTCTGATTGGTGATGCGATATCGCCGTGCAGGAAACACCATGCATGCTGCTTTGTTTGAACTGGTTTATACTTGCAACAATACCATAGATTTTCAGGCTTTTACTTTATGCTGTATATTCTAATCTTGCTCTCTCAAAGTCAGTAGTCCTTAAATCAACCGCAAGCTGTGCTGCAAACACAGCAGTGACAATACAAATGCATGAGCAGTAACCCAGCTTCAAGTAAGCTAAGCCTAATGTAAACATGGCCATTGTTTCACATATGCACAGCACGGCGTGGACAAATGTAAGTAATGTTTTCAGGAAAATAGACTTCAGTATTCCATAAATATTTGATGAAATCAAAAACACAGGGTCTACAGACTACACTACACATAACACATGTGTAATTTAATTCATTCTTCCTGTAACACAGCTGTGAGCCTAATGCTTTCATTGGAAGTAGATTGCCACAGGCTATATACCGCTCTCTGAGGCAGCATTTCTGGTGCTTAATATAGCAGTAAACAAGTTAACAATGCTTGACAGGGATTAAAATGGATATGGGCAGAAATTCAATGACACAGATCATATTAACTGTTAAAAGTGTCAGACCATGCAAGTTGAATTCAGATTTTAAGTTGTGTGTCACTGTTGTTCCTGACTCATAGGGGAAGTGTGTAATTCTTTGACTTGAAACGTCAAGATCACCAGAGCTGGATTTACGAGCTTTTCGCCCAACAACAAAAATACATGGAGGTTTTTCACCTTTATATTTTTCATAGGCAGGATGACTCAAGCTGTGCCTGTGATCAGTGGATCCAGCTGTTAAGTGTGAGCGAGAATATGGAGCGATATGAATTATCATAAGTGGTATAAGGGCTGCATCAAAACAGATTATCTCCTGACTCAATAATTTTGCAGGGTTGTATCACACCAGTCTAACTTGATCATCCACCCCCATCATTTTTGACCTGAATTGTGTATCAATTATCTCCCCAGCTCGAGCAGGCTGGGTTCTAAGTACAGCCTGGTATGATTTGCTGGCCTAGTTCTGGCGTCTAAGTGCATGCCCTTTCTATAAGGTAACATTTTTCATGCAGGATTAGAAAATGCTGACTTCGTGCTTTCGTGTGCTGCATTTGCATTTTAATGTAAACCCCCATTTACATTTACTAACAATGCCACTGTGGTCAAAATGATAATAGTAATACATGCAATTGGGTGAGAATAAAGAGTTTAAAGAAAAAAGGGGGCTTTAAGGCTTTTAAGAACAGGGAAGTCCCATCTTTTTGAGATAGAAAGCTAACACATTTTTCTGTGCAAACAAGTCAGGGTCCAGTGCCATTTGCTGGTGGCACCACTGCTCTAATGCCCATTTCCCCCCATGTTGTAAAAGGCTAAATTAGCCTCCTCTGGAGCCAATTTAGCTGAATTAAGGAGCTTAGAAAGGTCATACTTACATTTCATTTGAACTTAACAGACATTGCAATAAGAGTACTTTTCTGTGTTTGCCTACATCACCAGCAGACACTTTCAAAGTTAATAAGACCAAATATTCAGTCATTATTCCTGATCCGTCATCATCCAGAAGCTTTGCAGGTGACTGGGGTAAAAAACCTCAGGTATCTAATATCTTTATGGCATTTTCCCAAATTAGGCCGCCAATCCACTGTATGTTTGGCCACTGAGCCACCTCGTTAAGTTAAATAATGAATGAATTGTACGGGTAATTATGAAAACTCTCACACTGCTCACAAGCGGGACTAATGCTTCTGCCGGTTTAATTAGAGCAGGAGCCTGCCACTCAAGGCTGTTCCCCATGCCAATCCTGAGGACAGAACCGTGGGCTCCCAGGCTGGGGGGAGATAAGGCTCAACTCAGGAGCTCAGAGTGGTACAAATCTGCCACCATTGCGCAGGCTGCTACAGGTAGCGAGGCTGCAGGGTTTTCATCCACAGGTCGGGTTGTTATTGACAGTGAGCCACGACACATCCACTTATCCCAGGCTAGAGACAGGAAGAGCAGTTGACCACCTGTCTCCCAACATGGGAGCTGTTGCAGCGTAGTTAACGTATCAAAGACGAGAGAAAAGTATTGTCATCAACATATGCCTTGATAGCACCGCACAGAGCATTAAGCATTATCCATAGCACAGCCAGTTAGTGGACACTCAAGTGAAGGAATAGATGTGGGGTGGTAGAACGGGGGATGATTCAATCAACACAATTGGCTTTATTTCTGTTCTGCACCTGCTAGCTGTTTTGCTGCTGATGCTATCGTGGAGCCAGAGGGACCACTGGAGCATTGACTGAAACAAGATGTCCCACTAACAAGATTCAGAATCCTTCCTTTCATTAGGACATGTCTGTTTGCCTCCCATTATCGGCATTGTTGTTGGGTCAGTAATCCACCCTTGTAACCTCAAGGCAAACTGACTCTGAAGGATCCAGAGTTAACAGCAAAGTGTGTCAGCGTGGAGATTGCGAGCGGGGGCCACGAGACCGGCAGCGATGCCCGTTCAGGCTGTGGCCAGACTGAGGAGAGGTGACATTGGCCTTGACTACCCAGAAACACTGCAAAGCAATCTGTATAATGAGTGGTTTCCTCACTGACTGAGAAGGCTTGTCATTCCATTCATACGTCGTGGCTCGATACATCCCTCCCAACTCTAGTCAGCCCTCTCAGGCCTGAGGGGAGAGGAGAAAACAGTGGGGGTGACACTAACACAGAGAGAGATGAAGTGTTCACCAGGGGAAAAGGCAATGTACAGAACAAATGAAAGGTACTATCACATTGATTCAGTTGCTTTGATAATAGCATTGCAATTACAGAGTAACCATGTTAACTAAAATATGAGAATTTACCGTTTAAATCCTTGTATTACGTTTTGTTTTTTTTGTTTTTTTTTCTGAAATGCTAATGCAATTCCCTCAGCACATTTGGCAGAAATTGGTTACACTTATTTACGTCCTTGGTGTATAACAAACGTCTGCGCTCATGTTATTGTTTACACTGTGTCTGTTCAGAAAAGTATGAGCATGTGCCCTAGATAAGCCCATAGGCTCATGCAGCATGCAGCCACAGTTCAGACATAAACATCTGCCATCAAAATAAAAAAGAAACTCAATTAGGGGATGAGATCTGGTGGGGATACCATCAAATTAGGTGACTGACAGGCCCAGTAATCTGGAGCATATAGCATTTTTCATCTAATAACACTCAAAGGTGTCCTTGGAAAATGGAGTATGTGGCTATGCTCAGCTGATAGAAAGGGAGGGGAGCGTGGCTGCCGGGCCGGGGGTCATGTGCGAGTACAGCGACAATTTCTTCCGACAATGTCCCGTCTTATTTTTGCTTCGTCAGCACGCTCTTTAAAGCGGGGATGTCGCATTTAATCAAATTACCTGCGAGAGCTGCTCCTTCTTTTATTCATTTATTGAGGAAGGGTGAGGGGAGCCGGGGTGGGTGAAGGAGCACGGATGAGCTCCTTTGGGATGAGTGTGTCTTCTGAAACGTGAACCAGGGAGGGCTGAGCTAACAGGAGCTGACAGTGGCAACCGCCCGAGTGCTCGGCTGTGAGAGGACCAGTCGGCTTTTTTGCTCGAGCCTCGTTAGAGGAACAGTGAGAGGTGTCATCTGAGGCTCGGAGACAGGAGCTGGGTCTGATGCTGCTGCCGTTCAGAGGAACACGGATCAGGTCTGACTGTGTGCGTCAAGAGTTTGAGGCTCAGGAGCTGTTATGTTAAGCAGCGGTGAGGATAGTGGACTGTTATCCAATCACATCTCTCTGCAACGTAGAAGGATGCTGAATTAGTGCTGTCAATCAGCCATATATGATTTATATGCAGTTTAATCGTACAGCTCTGAGTTAAACCCTCTAATCTAATTGTCCATCAAAGCTGATTTTGTCAATGAAGATAAAAAGGCAGGTGGTTAAGAAAATGCGGCTATGGCACGTGCAGCAGAATTAACAAGACTGGATGCTGTTCTGTCTCCACACCACCCCTCGCTCTGTGCTTTGGCCGTCGGGCTCTCAGGTGTACAGTGCATCTGGCCTGCCTATAGGGCGCGTGGAACAAAGCCACGGTGACATTTTATCTGACGGTAGCTCCTGTGGGGCCTGAGCCATGCTGCCGAACTGTCAGGCAGATTTCAGCGCGATGAGGAGGGGGAAGAAAGCCAAACAAACAGAGCCCTGGCACAATCTCCCATCGCCAAGCAGTGCAGACGAGCACAGAGAGACCTCCCTGGGGATCGCAGGAGGCCGAGATGAAACAGAAAGCGAGATCTAACCTTTTTGTTGTTGCTAGAACCCAGTTCTTTAGTGCTGTTAGATTAAAAGGAAGAACGGCGAACAGAAATGAAAAAGGAATCACTTCAGCTGTTATACGTGGAGACCCTTGCTGGAAACAGGACTTCAATATCAATGGAAAAGGGAAGAAAATAAAGCAAATATTGTCATCCTTTGTAGGACATGGGTACAAGTGTCTTTTGTACGGTGCATGGCCTTTGTGTTACATGCAACAAGACATGACAGGCATACTCCCTCAATTGTAGAAGTGTTATGGTAATCATACACACTATTTCAAAAGCTTTTCATCCATTTTTCATTTCCCACTGTTCTCGGGGTGAGGGAATAGCCACGTTTCATCAACAAAGGAATATGCGAAGCCAAGCGAGCCAAGCACCCTCACAAGGTAGAAGGCAATGAATTCTGCATATGTACAAACCGAGTGGTTTCAGTTTCTATGGCACAGAACGGCATCCAACTGCTAATATGGACAATCACATGTGTTCCGTGTTGGTGGGCATTGTTAACAAACCACGTAACCGCAGAGTTGTATTCCCATGTCACCCACTTTGATCGCTTTCCTTAAAGTAGGTTGCATTCCCGTTCTTTTGATTGTATAATGAAAACATGTGCTGTTGATCAGAGTTCGCAGAAGGACTGCTGCTTCTGCACACATTTGTCTCATACTGTATAACATCTGCAATTATGGAAATGAGCTCTTAAACCTGCTTTGTTGTTTTTCTCCAGCTTCAGATTTTGAGGAACCTTTAAAGTCGCTTTAATGTGCTAAATGTAGATGTGGAGGATTCTAATTAATTCTGTAGCACAAAGAATCCCCCCCCTCCTCCTCTCTATAGGGTTGGTATTAACCTCCTGATGCTTTCATGGGCAGATGAAGAGATACCCACCACTGATGCTAAGCTGGAACTGGAACTGGAGCCTCAGGAGGCTCTGATCAAATCCCCAACTTAGCGCTCCACTGTGCACCGCGTAGCCCAGTTCAGCCTCACATGGCCCAGCCTGCCCTAGCTTATGCCGACGTGATCCTCTTGCACCATCCTCCTGGTGTGAAGAAGAGGAGGATCACGGCAAAGAGAGACAGAGATCAGATGGAGGAGGAAGCAGAAAGTGAGAAGGTGTGCAAGAAGTAAGATGGTGATTGAGAGGTACTTTAACACGGTGGGCTAGGAGGAGGAAAGTCCAAAGTATCGTGAAGTCATCCAGTGTCAAAGTTCACTCAAGACGGGCTGGAGTTTGAAACAAGGCTTACTCCCACCAGTTAATGCATCAGACCTTTGAAAACAGGGTTTAACACTTCTTTTCTACGTGACAGACACTTCAAAATCAGCCCTGCTTCTGCTACTTAGTGGTGTCAGGCTTTTAAGAACAAGGCTAGCATGGAGGTTAGACCTTTCCTACCAGAACTCAGTTTGTCAGTGCTGCTGCTCACTGTGACGGCTGCTACAGACCTTATACCTTTTTTCCACATCAGAGAGTAAATGCACGCATTACCACTGGCCCAAGCGAATGCTCACATTGCCATCGTTCCGGCACTTCATCAAATTGATATTGTGGGAAAACACACGGGCAGTGCCCAGTCTTTAGTTCGTAAACACACCAGAGTCTGTGCCAGTTCCCACTGGCTAGTGTGCTGGCCGTAGACCTAGTCAGTGCGCTTGGCTGATAATATGAATGGTAATGAGTGACTGGCTGCTGGGATTGAAAGCAAAAGTGCTGTCATAATTGAGTTAGATTAATTAAAGGAGCTCCTCTGTATTCTTACAGATCAGTGCATCTTGTTAGAGGGCTGTGCTATGGGTTTGGGCTCCGAGGGGGTGTGTTCCTGGCCAAAGTGTATGTGTTTCTGCGTGTGTAACCTGCAGATTGTGGGTTAGGTGGGTTGTTGTGTGAGGAACTAATTGAAATGAGAGGCGATGTGCGAGTCTCAGCCAACACGGCCAGTCCATTTGTCAGGGTGACATCACTGCACTCACACCCCATCCATCTCCGCCCGGCGCCACAGAACCATGCTCCTCCTGGTGATTAATATCCATACCTCCTTCACCACACTGCATACACCCTCCCCCGGTCCCAGCACTCACACACTGCTGCTTTTCCACACATGCACACCCACAAACAAACAAATACTCACACACACTCTGTTGGAAGCCCTCCTCTTCACTTACGTACACATTGGCTGCACACTCACCCACACTCAGTGCCATGGCACTCCCATTTACTCTCTGATACACACATGGCTGGAGCCCAGGGCCCCGACCAGTCACACACATAAACTTCCTAATTGTTCCAAACCCAAACTGTCCTTGCTCTTTGGTGGCATTGGGTAGCATTTTAGATTTTACTAATTCCATTTCCAGCCTTTTTATTGAATCCTGTTTCAAATTCGTATGACATTAGTGTAATCAGATCATTCAAGTAAGACAGGAAACCAAAATATTTTCAAAGTAAGAGCCTTGTTGCTTGCATTGGCTGATTCATTCTGATGCATGAAAACACTTTATTTCTTGTGCAGTGGAGCAGGAAATGCTTTGTCATGTTAGATGGATTTTCTCCCGTGAAAATCATTGTCACGCAGTGATTTAAAGATGCTAATGATTATTGTCATTCTTGATTAATCAGCAGATTACTTTCTAGATTAGTTGCCTGGTCTAAAAGCACTAGAAAATTATGAAAAAGACCCATCACAGTTTCATAAAGATGAAGGTAATGTCATCAAATTTCTTCATTACCGCAGTAATTCAGGCCACAAAAATGACACAGTTTTCTGTAGAATAAAACAACAACAACAAGCAAAGAAGCTGCAACTAGGGAGTGTGTCGCATTTCTTTTCGAACTTACAAACAAAACTCTAATTAAACCATGAATTGATTAAAAAACAGTTGCTCATTATTTTTCTACCAATGGACTGATTGATTAATCCACAAATTGTTTCAGCGCTACAATGATTACATTTTACTGTACAACAGCTGCCTTTGGAGAAGTTTAGAGGATGAGGCTGGTGATGTTCTATGTCTTTACAACAAATCCCGCACAAAGGAGTAAAACGTGGTTTTTTTTTGGCTGCAGAGTTATTTAAGATTTAAGGCAGCAGGATGGTCTTTGTGAGATTGACTCAAAGTAAACTACAGTGATCATCATATTGAAGGAACCCGTCTTCCAGTGTTATGTTCAAGCTCATTTATGTGTTTTTAATAATTTTTGGACAACAATGGAGGACCGTGGCGCAAAGGAATGAGCTGTATCGGGTTTTGGCTTCACAGACAGTTCTCCAATAGGATGTATTCACTGCCAGCTTCGATCTTTTCATGAGATTTGTTGACAATAAAACAACAAATATAGAACACCACCAGACCTATATTTTACACTTTTTGAGTGCTCGTTATTGTCTGGTATAATACACAAATGCTAGCATAACCGGCAATCTAGATAAGAGTGGAGCACGTCCAGACTTTGCTTTCAGTACATGATGAGCTAAATCAAAAAGCATGTTTCCTAACAAATCCTTGCCTCTTGTAAATTTGGAGCCAGTTCCAAATCAGAACACAACCCCCCTGGCAGCAGCACTACTTTTTGTAGCCAAAAATATTATACCCTTCTGAAGACAAATGAAACATCACTCATACAGTACACAGCACACTGCTAAACCTCACGAAAACAGATGTTCATTTAAATTGCTGCAGTTGATTTACAACTGAAGTTGGCAGGGTTTTACAAATGAACAAATATAAGAAGACAGGATTTACAGTATCGGGAATAAAAGCTGTAGAATGGGCTGCCTGGGCTTATTTCACAAGTTCTCGTGAGGATGGGTCAACTCAAAACTAAGCTCATTATGGCCAGCTATCAGAGCTACTCCAACCTGAGGAGCTGGGCTTTGAAGATCCTCTAAATGATGACCTTTCTCTCCTGCTCTGCTCCACTGATGTGCTTTGATAAGCCGGGCTCTGATCTCCTCCGTAGTATCGCGGCGCATCACCGCACACTGCCCCGTCCTCCCGGAGCTGGATGGTGCTAAACTTTCTCACTACGCCCTCAAATTACATCACCCAGGCTTGATGTCATGTTTCACACCATGCCTTTGAACTTGTGCAGCCATGGGCCCAAAAGTGAAACAGAGCACTCTGCATACAGTGTTGTTTTGTTTGAACAAAGGATGGCGAGTATGCTGTAAGAATATTTCTTTTAAATATCAGACTTAAGGCAAATTGTTCATGAAATATCTTCCCACGATGCATGTTCCTCCAAGTGGAACCAAAGTGCTGCTTAACCTCACAGTTGTGACTCTCCAACACCAGCCTCTCCCTCTCCCTCTGTGGGAGCATGCAGGCCCGCCTCCGCACCAGCTGTGAGATGCAAAGCTCTCCTCAACGTAAAAGCATTTCTCTGTCTTTGAAAATCCACTGTCTGTGCTAGTCACTGAAAGGTAAGATGTTGAGAGATACGAAGAAGAGGGAAGGTGATAGGTACTCTGTGTGCGCGTGTGGCGGCGGTGGGGGGCTGGGGGGCGGTGGAGGCATAGCACAGAGAAAGACACAGAGAGCAGAGGAAGACAGGAAACATGACAGGGAGAACGAGCAAAGGGAGAGATGGTGAAGGGAGGGTGGGAGAGAAGCGAGAGGGGAGCAGCAAAGCTGAAAGCCGACAGCCGCTATAGCCGATGCGTGATTGATTGAGTGGCATTCAGATACCAGGGGTCATACATATGCAAACTGCTCATTTGTAGTTGCTGCCAGGGCTGCTGTTCGCCAGAGCCCTTGAATTGTGTCGCCTGGCCACCGGGACACATCACACAATCAGATTAAGCAGCCCCGAAGTCACATGCAGGACGACCAACAGCTGCCACGTGCACCACCAGCTCCGACTTACAGTATCTGTTTTTCATCCCTGTCTGCTACAACAGGCCCTTGTCTGTCTGCAAGAGATCTGGGTTTTAGGGGCTCAGATATGTGTCAGATGAGCTTTTGGTGTTTGTGCGGCGCAGATTTCCCTCTTGACATTTTGTTGTTTGTTTGCTTTTTTCAGTGCTTTTTTGCACACAAACCACATTTTCCATTTGAGTGGCTCAGTCTGTATACAGCAGCACAGTATGCCTGATGCTCTGTCTTCAGCATCATGCGTCAGACTGTCCGGCCGCCTTATACAGTATCCTCGCAGCGTTGGTTCGCGCGTGTCACTGAGACAAATAGTCGAACCAGTTAGGTTTGTTAGTCATCGATCTGTCGACCTGCAGTTGAATCATCATTCAGTTTGAACTCAGCCGGTGTCGAGGGGCAGGCTCGTCATACGTCGGATAACTTTGTCGCCGTTCACGGCGGTCTGATATTTTCTTTAATTATTGATCTGTAATGAGCCCAACAGGAATCAGGGGCTCATACATAAATTCTTTTTCACCATTTTTCTAGTTTGATTCTGCTGTCATGTTGTATTCATCCACATGGAACATGGTCATTTGAAGGGGTGACAATCAAAAAGTTTGTTTTTTTTCAGGTCTTTATTTTCTCTTTCACCGGAAACAAGGATGTGGTGCTGGGTAAATGGACTCCAGTGTTCAGGCTGCCATAAAGAGGCTTTCTTGTGCTTGCCTGCCCTGCTCTCTCTCTCTCTTTCTCTCTCCCTCTCTCCCTCTCTGTTTCTCCATCCCTCTCGCTCGCCTGCACTCAGATCAAACTGCACTCCGGCCATGCTATTGGGCAGCGAGCTGTAAACAGGAGCTGTACACTGATCCAAGTGGCAGTCACCTTCATTCAGGCCCACACCCCCATCTTGGCCCCTTCCCTTCACACTCCCCTCCCCTCCCCTCTTTTCTTTTCTTTTGTTTTATTAATTTTTTTTATCCCCTTGTCAGCATGCTGAAATCGTCACCCCCCCCCCCCCCCCCCCCCCCCCCCCCACTCAAAAAAAAGAGGATGAAGAATCTTGTGGGAATGACTCCCTGTGCGGAGGATGGACCGCTGGGTATGTCCCTTGCTCATCGCGAGGCTAACACACAGGCCCTTTATGTGGCTGTGTGGAGGGTGGCCCCTTCCCTCCTCTGCTTCTCATCCACACCCCAGAGGCTCCCATTCAGCTCAGGCCTGGCTGGGGGGAAGTTGGAGCTCTTTTGTAGTGGGGGATTCTTAGGGGAGGCTGTCAAGGCTGCGACTGTGTGGGCCTTTATTTCCCCAGAGAAGAGAAGGGGAGGAGAAAAGATAGAGAGAGAGGGCAAGAGGGAGACAGGGGGGAAGTACGAAAGGAGAGTTTGGACACAGACGGCCTTGTTAACCGGCACCCCCAAAGAGGGAGAGGATGAGAGGGAGAAAGACACAGGGAAAAGGCAAAGCAAAAGCGAGAATGAATCCAGCAGAAAGCCAAAAAACGTTCCCTCAGTTACGTCAGTGCTGTTATTCCCGTCCTCCTCCTCCTCTTTTCCTCTGCTCCTCCCTATCCGTTCCCTCCATCTGTCCCTATGTAAGCTCGCTCTTCAGCTCAATAACAAGCGTTTGCCCTCCCCTCACCCTTCCTCACCCCCTTCTCACCCTCCGCCATTACTTTACACACATTCCATTATCTGGGAGACCAGGCTAAGAGAGATGTCTGGGGTCGGAGCGATCATTATCATCACCTCTTTCCGCCACACCATGAGTTATAGCCCACCGTATAGGAAACAGACATTTAAATCATAATCAATAGAGCAATATCAATGCTGAGAGGCACGGCTAAAGGAAATCACTGCCGCAGCTCAGGAGGAGACGGAGACGTTCGGTAAGGACTGAGATAGTGGCATCTGCTCATTGATAAAATACGATCAAGCGGCAGAATGCATTATGTGGCATCACACTCGGCACTGGCTTTTTAGGAAAAATAACTTTCATTGACATTCACTTGATGCAGTGATTGTGCCTGGGCTGTGAAAATATGTGGAAATGGAAAGCTGCTGGATGTGAGCGGTGATCTCCTGGTCTCTGAACATCAGTGTCTGCAGCCCGTGTATTGCTTCTGGCACAGTGGCTCCAAGCTCAAACACTGCAGAGGGGACGCTGTCATGCTGTATACATTAACTGACCCTCTGGTCATGTTCAGGTGACAAGGCCGGCTAAGTTCCTCATGGGGGGAGCTGTACTACATACACACAGGGTTTTGTCCGGCAAGGACGATGCAAGGTGACAGGTGCGACCTGACCCGGCTGCGACCAGACCACGGTCGCCGCTGCCACTCCGGATGAGATCAGGACTGAGTCTCTGGTTCTGTGCTGCCACAAGGAGAAAATACCAGTTCTTCATAGAGCTGAAGTGCACCACATCACTGTCAAGGAAGAACAGCTTTGAGACACGATACAAAAACACATCATGTAATCAGTCAAGACAAATTACAGTTCTAACATGCAGAGAGAGAGCAGAGAATCACTGTTATTAACTCATACAGTTTGTTTGCGGTGAATAAGGAACTCTCATGCAAATTTCATGTCTCATCCAGCTGACATGCAGACAGGTTATATTCCATTTTTGGAAGTCTTTGTTTGAAGCATTGAGACAATTTGAGATGTTATTTGTTCACATGACCTTTTATGAGTGGTGCTTATATAACCTGTTTTCTCAGCACATCTCATGAAATGCATTTTGGATCTGGCATACATGATTTAAGAAGGCTGACTTAAATGAAGATCAGTTCCATGATTCCTTTTCTCCAGTGTAGTTCATCTTCAGGGCATCTTGTCTCGGTGTAAACAAAACATTCTCCACTGAAGCATTTGTGGCTCATATACAAAACAATGTCTTGTTTTTTGAGAGAAAAAAAAACAATCCATACATGACGTCGGTGTTCAGCCTGAAGGTAGAGAGTGGACTGAAAAAAAATCCCACGTTTAATTTCCAGTTCGTTCTTGGTTAATAATGTGACAGAGAAGATTAAATTAGAACAAATGAATTTATACGCACTTAACTTTCAAAGTATCAGATCAGCTCGAACTGTTTACAGTTCAATGATTATTTTGTTGAATTAACTTGATGGTAACTGTATATACTGTTTGCGCTAAAGTTAATTGGTCAGATCATTTAAGAGTATTTGCATATTAATTTGAATTCAGGCAGCTAAACAAAGATGGATATAATGTGATTATATTTTCTAATTAACTGCTTATTGTAAAGCGGCACCTAGTGTGCATCAAAAATCTCAATTAAATGTCAGGTTGAGTAGCACATTCAAGCACAGAAGCACAGCCTGACCAAAGAGTTCAGAAGCAGTGAGCTGTAGCCCAGAATCCCAAGGTCCTGTGTAGGAGTGAGCCGTGAACACATCACGGTTCATGTGCAGCCAAAGCCCACACAGTGCTGATGAGACAGGGATCATCTGCTCGATCTGGAAATCTCTAACCAGGTTCACAAATTTAGGTAACTCAAACACGAGAAAGAGAAACTACATGGTGCATAGTGTGAGGTTATTTGAATAGTCAGGTCCTGGACTTAATTTTAGACTGAAAGTCCAGAGGTGATGCATGGGTGATAGACATAAAGATGTAGCCATAAAACAAACATCACCTCCAGCGCAAGCGACGGTCTGCTAGAAATGTAAAAATAGAAATAGCCATGCATAAAAAACAATTATTTTGCTATCTTAATTGTTTTCCAAAGAAAACACTTTCTGTCACCTTTCCAATTAAAACATTACCAGCAGCTATATTCGATGTATTTTTAAATGGTGCCTGCAGCATGTCTTGTTGTCTAAGATATTGAATTCCACCTCTACATTTTAATGGCCAGTTTCATTTATAGATGCAGAGGAATCAACACGGCTAAATATAAAAGTCACAAAAGACTAAAGCATTGAGCGACGCTTTATTCTGCCAGCCTGGGATCCAACTCTAATGATTTACATTTTGTCATTTAGTAACTCCTCATATTACAGTGCCAAATGGATAATGTTTACTATATCTTTTCAATTAGGCTAACAGTTGCACAGAGCCCCTTTCACATGGCGGTCTCCTGACATTTCGTAACCCATCTGACATACACTTGGCGAAGTGTGAACCATTTCACAAATGAGGGTTATTCTGGGAGAGTCATGTCTCCTCTCTCTCTCCCTGCACAGCACCCGAGAGAGGGTTGTAAAAGCTGTTGTCCTTTAGTTGTGACGGAACACGAGGAGGAGTCGCAAGAGAAAAAGAAAGGGAAAAGCTCTTCATTGCGAGTCCTCCCCTCTCTCTCTCTCTCTCTCTCTCTCTCTCTCTCTCTCTCTCTCTCTCTCTCTCTCTCTCTCTCTCTCTCTGTATGTGTCTCTGTTCCTCTGCCTGTCTCTTCCACTCTCTCCCTGCATGTGCCCTGCTGCTCTGTCATCCTCAGGGATGCGTCTGAAGGAGACCATCTGTTGATCCATTTGTCTCCTGCTTTGCTTCCTGTGCCACCGCCTCTCTCCTATCGATGATCAGGCCTGGCCTTTCCCCTGCCCACCCTCTTTGTTGCTGCCAGCGGGCTCTCTGGGCGAGGCTGGTGTGCTGTTGGAGGTGGGGCAGGAGGTTGTGCCCTCTAGTCTCTGATCCACACAAAGAGGGAAAATAGGGATTGGCAGACATGCATCCTTTTTGTACACACATACCATAAGCAGCTAATGAGCCTGGAGCAGCTGCTTTATAATCTGCGTTTATCTAAAGTGAGCGTCTATGTGCTGACCCGAGTCCAAAAAGGCACAAATTTCATCTTTTGTTTTGCTTTTTTGATATTGAAACTATTCTCTCTCCCCCCTTAGGACTCAAACACAGAGCGGCCATCATTATATGGAGGTATAGACCATGAAATAGACGTTAGAAACAATGCTGAGATGCGAAAGGACCATCACTGCAGGCTTGCGAGTGTTCACCACCAACACATTTATTGCTTGTGAAATGTTTGGCGGTGTAGCCACTAAAGAGGGGGTCTTGCTTTCCACACATGTCTCTGAGCTGTCACCTCGCATGCATGCTGAGGGGTTTGATGGACACTGAGTCCACCGTGGGGACTTTGGGGATTGCTTGCCTTTGATCTTCTCCCACGCCTCTCGATTACCCATCATTCAGCAGGGCTTAGGCCCGGGGAGAGCGGCTGGGAGAGGGTGGTGTGTTAACATGAGCTCTGATGTACCCAAGAGAGACTCACTGTCCAACTCAGGCATCATATAGGAGATTACACAGACACAGGAAAATGTGCGCTGATAGTGCCTGTTGTGAGTGTTTAGAGTGTGAGAGAGAATCGAAAAATGTCAGAGGAAGGTAGTAACTTTGATGCCATATATAATGAGGTCCACATGGAGGGATTTAAAGCATCCAAATTACTGCAACTCTTATTATCGCATCTTTTTTTCTCTCCTGGTCTGCCGAGTGTTCATAGATTCGTAAGGTTTTCATCAGGGCTGCTCAATATATCTGATGATGGGTGTTCACCCGGGGAGACGTGCCATTGATTTCCCATAAGGTGCAGATGACATGTGGTCACACGCGCTCCTATTTTACCAACAGCCGTGTCATCCAATAAGTCATGATTTCACCGCTGCTGTCACCTGGCGTGATGGTTCCTCTGACAAAATCGGGGTGGGGTTTGCTATTGCAGATAAGGTTTTATCCTGCAGGTGCAAGGAAAATAAAATGGCTGTGGCATACTGCGTGTTCACGAGAGATTTCTTAGTGAGTTTTTAATCTCTTGATTTCTGTGTGCGTTGCAGGCTTCCTCAGTACGGGCGACCAGGCTGCTAAAGGGAACTATGGGCTCCTGGACCAAATCCAGGCTTTGAGGTGGATCAGCGAGAACATCGGCTTCTTCGGGGGAGACTCCAACCGCATCACTGTGTTCGGTTCTGGGATCGGAGCTTCCTGCGTCAGCCTGCTCACCCTCTCCCACCACTCTGAAGGTACAGCACAACAGAGATGGGGGAGGGGGGGGGTGGGTGATACAGCTGTGGAGCTCATGCCTGCTGGTGTGAAGGCTGCTTGATATTAGAAACTGCCGATGCAGCTAGTGAGCTATTGAGTAATGTATGCTACTGTACTATGCAGCATAACAAATGCTTTAAGGAGCAGGTGTTTAAATTTAAATGATTGCGACGTTTGTGCCCATCCGAAAATTGAAACTCCACGGCAGATTTCGAACCACATGCGGCTCTTGATGTACTCTGCTGGTCTGCGAGCGTCCTTCACTATGTCAGAAATAAATATGTGGATATATTGTATCTTTGTAAGCAAGATAAAAAAGGACATGGTGTACCAGGAGAGAGCTTTTTAGTGGCAGCTGCAGTTATACGCAGACACACATACACACTCACGCTGTTCACTCTGTAAGCAATGCTGTTTATCTGCTGGCTACCTTAATGCTACTTCATGATGATTTACTGCCCATGTTGGCCATGTGTTTAATACTAAATGCAGCATGCGTGCTTAACCTGGCCATGCGATAAACATCCCTCATACTCATGCTCTCCTAATGTGTCGTTGGATTAAGATGGAGCCTTACTGCTTATAGGTAAGTTCTTGCAGGGAGCGCTTAGGCTTAACTGTTTCTTTGAGCTCCATCCATGAACTGCACCCCGCAGAGCTGCATCATCCTTAACCTGGAGTTATTACACTCGCTCACGTATTTGTCCACCCGTTTAAGAGCTGGCGGTTTGTTTTTCTGCATTTAATTGTTAGCGGCGGCGTGTACATGGCAGGCTATCTGAATATTGAGGTGTTGTGGCTCAGCAATGTTGATGTTTTTTTTCCTGCATTGATAATGTGGCGGTAATATACCAAATGAGAAATCTTTACATTCAGACACGCTCTCATAGCCTGCCTGCGAACATGTTAACAAGCCACAAACATGCTGCTTTGGACACACGTGGTTGGAAATGTAACACGGGGCTTTTGCTGTACATTAGATGGAAGTGAATTACATTAAAGGAATCACTCTTGCATTAAATAGAAGATTGGTCTTAGGCAATGCTGTGGTCAGGAAGCTAACCACCACTCACACTGATACACACTCACACACGCAGTTCTTCTTCTTGTCACTAGGCAGAATAAAATCTCCAGTGTGTGTCTGTGAAAGAGGTCATTTGAGTTGCTCGTCTTTGGTCCCCATCACAGTGGCAGGGATTTGTGGTGTGTTTTGCGTTCTCCAATTCGCATTTAAGTGTTACTAATTGCCTTGATTTCCTCCGATGAATGATGACTGCTTTTGGATTGATTTTTTACCATAAATGCCTTTTTTATTCATACTCCATAATGCTACGCTCCATGTAGCATGTTATTATACTGCCAGTGAAACCATCTCCTCTGCCTCCTAGTAAATTGGATATTACCGGGTCTGTTTTTTCCCCTGAATGGAAATGTATGCCCCACTGATGGGCTAAAAAAAAAGAGCCAGAAAACTTGAGGGATCCTAGGAAATTGAAACAGGAAGCCTTCTATCACGCCAGGACTCTTGCTGCGAATGTTACCAATGGCAATCAGATTTCACACAGTCTCTCTCGGAGCACAGATTGTTGTAATTATATAAAGTTTAGGACTGGAGTGGGCTGCAGGATGTGACAGGAAATCCAAGTGAAGAAATGTCTTTTTGCACCTGCTTTCACAACATCCGCTGCACTCACCCCCTCCTCTCCTCCTCCTCCTCTTCTGTAGTCTTAACTGTTGAAGTGAAAACCGGTAGGATGCCCTTGTTGCCAGGACAACGCAATAAACAAGAAAGGAATCAAAGTGTCTGGATCTGTGTTGCGGTGAAAATTGAAGCAAAAATCTATAATCAAATGAATTATACACTGCAGCACGAGCACACCTGGTTTCAGGTGGCCTCTAGTAATGGATTTGTGTAATCATTTCCTATCAATGTTAGCAGACAGTTGCATCTAAGGAAGAGCGCCTTATATTGAGTTTCCTACTTTGGATTCTGAATGGAAATTAAGTCAGGAAACAAGATCGTAAACAATGTATCACAGCCCCACCCTCATCTCCTGCTTTGACTTTTTATTTTCGACTTGCTCACAAATGAAAATTCAGACTCTGTCCGCATGAACAGAGGTAGTGCTGTCATATTGAATGTGGCGTGTGTGAATTCAGGAGTAGCAAAAGGTAGGAAGCGATAGCATCGCATAGGATTCGCATAGGATTCACGTAAACATTTTCCTCCACCTGCTGCTCAGATGCAGGATAATGAGGCCCAGGTTAAAAAAAAAAAGGGGGGGGGGGGGGGATCAGCAATGACACAGTGTTCTGGAGCTCCCTGGAGTGTCAGTGTATTTAATGACAGTATTCCCACTCTTACTGTACACAGTCTGTCATCACTGCCTACAGTGCATAGACTTTCCATCTAACAAAGACTCCTTTTATGCCTGTTGGTGGCAGAGTGACAACTTACTTCAGATGCTCCGTGCTCCTCCTGAAGCCTATTTAATAAGCTGGATCCTCCTATATCATCCTAGCCCTCCGGCCTCTCTCTTTGATTGCCTGCTCCTCTGGCCTGGCCTTGGTGTTGTCTCCATGTGGGCGTGCCGAGGGCTCCAGTCACAGGGTACATCCATCACAGAGTCCCCCCCCCCCCCCACCTTCTGGCCTGTGCGAAGGCTGCCCTGGACGTTCTCTCGTGAGGGCAGGATTTTTCAGACCCCGGTCCCTGCCCTGCCTCCTCCATCTAATCTCCTCCTCGCTGCACCCATCTGTCTCTCTGCCTTCACAGACAGTAAAAGCATGCAAGGGACAGACGCTTTCACTCCATGTGCCAGTGTGCGTCTTTCTCCCTTCCTCCCTCCCTGGGTTTCTGCTCCCCACTCTGCAGCATGTGTGGTGCGTTGCTATTAATAAGATGGCTGCCTTGTCTGCTATGTGGCGAGCAATCTAGCCTCACATCTGAGACTTTGGAAACAGAATGGTCATTAAAAGCGCAGTCTCTCTCGGCAGGAGAGTGTTTTTGACCAGCTTATTAAATGTAGCTCAACAGTTGCGTTCCCACAGAGGGAAATCTCTGTCCCCATCTTCTTTTTCTCAGCTTCAAACAGAAAAGGGCTGAAGAAGTTCAAAAGCAAGGACATCAGCCAGTCCCATGTATTATCTATCTGGCATCGCACTTGCGCTAATTGAACATGCAGATTTGGCTTTTTCCCTATCTCTTAATAATCATTATGGTATAAAAAAAGTGAGATGGCTTCTCTGCACATGGACAGAATACTAAGTAGCCAGTGACGTAGACGTGTAATTGTACATCTACATTTCTCTGTGGAAGAGAGTCAATATATCTATTTCTCCTTTTACAGAAACAGAAAACCTGCTCTGTACCTATCAAGTGTTCCAGCTGTCCAAATATGTGCACGCAGGCATGTCTATCCACGTAGCACACACGAAGGGAAGAGCTGGCTATAGAGCCATTGAAGGTCGTTCGGCTCCTTTCTTTTTTCTTTTTTTTTCCTCTCTTCCTGTAAGCAATCAGGATAAAAGCTCCGCTTCTGAGGAAGTGCTCCCCTTTTAATGGAACGTCTTGGACATTAAAGACAGCTAGCGTGGAGGATCCTTCATGCCAATGTCAGCTTTCATTTTTATTAAGACTTCTGGGTTATTGAGGACCATAAATGTGCATGTTAAATGCTTTGGTTTTATTGCAGCAGTGCAATGACTACCAAGCCTTTTTAATGCAAGACACCACCTAGCAAACACTGAAACCCCTTAGACCATGAGTATTCAGAGGGCAGTGTGACAGGTACTCAGTTTTCTGCAAAGCGTAACAAGTTTCTGAATCTATTAAGTGCAAAGGATGGCATAGAATGCGTTTGAGTGAAGGCATGCGTCGTGGGATGTTTAGAAATCGAGAATCAGAGAGATTGAAAAAAAAAAAGCAAATGCCATAGCAGAATGTTTTTCTCCAATCAAATCTGAAATATTAACTTATTAAAGGCCGCTCTTCATAGCAAACTAGTTGCTGTGGATTTCCCAACTGGTTTATGATTCATACAGTCTTTGAAAGGAAGTGACTTGGAAGTCATAGGAATGAGTTATTTCTAGCATTTCCCTCATCTGATTGGGTGAGAAACTAGAGCCTCTGTTCGAGTGACTTGATTGTGATGGGATGATTACAATGAAACACAAGCTGCCATATCTTAAATGGTCAAGTATGTGCAGTCTGTGAATCATCTGAAGGCAGAATGGCTGTCAGAGAGAAGCTTTAATAACCTGAACCAAAATGACACACACATCCTCGTGACAGTGCCCTCATAATACAGTGTTATTACTGTACATTATCCGCCAGATATTTGAAACTGCAGATATTAGAGGATTCGCAGGTAAAATGATAAAACAGAGTAGATGAAAATCTATTCAAATTGATATATTTTATCTTGAAAACGACTTCATTTAATAAAAACTGAATATTTAGCTTGATTTGATTCACTTTGTGACTTACTCCACAGACGTATCAGCTCTTAACACTGAGTTTACGCCCGTCCTGCTTCTTTTTCTTTTTCTTCCTTTTCTTGTCTAAAAGTCCGTGTTCACACCCAGAAACACTCATCACAGTTTTGTTATTTGTGTTGAAACACCTTTTAGTCCCCACCAGCACCCTCCCCGTGGAACACACATGATTCTTTCCTCTGTAGTGTAAACAAAACAAATGTCATAGAAAAATGATACTGATATAGAAGCAAATTACAAAAAGGATTGGTAGTCGATAAAATAAAGTAATGATAATTTGTAACATGAAATCATGTGTTTAGGCAGAATATTTCAACACACGGACATGGACTTGAATCCATTTTAACTCATATTGATTAGTTTACAAACTGAAAATGTTTTTCATACTAATCAGATCAGTTGCTTCATTAATGTAAAAGGTGCTTCACTATCACATCGTCTGGCTTTAAACATTTGTGTGCTAATGCCAAACAATCAGTATTCAGGTACAGCTACATCTGATAGAGCTAATTCAGGAGGTGACGACTAAGGTTAGGGTTTTGTTTTTTAGTATTACCTTGAAAGAATTTAAAGATCAATCGATAGCCAAAATAATCATTACTTGGAGCCCTAAATGTGTCAGACTTTCTTTATACACTCTATCTGATATAGGTGGGCGAATTCGTCTTCATCATTTTAATAATTCTATTTGAATCCCTTTATGAATTGTAATGGCATTGTGAGTGACTCTGTACCATTGCCGGTAGTAATTGTACATAGATGAGGGATTTTAGTGTGGCTGTCTGACCCTGGAGGCGAGTAAAAAGTTTGCTGAATTGGGTGACTCCGGAGGCAGAAGTCCATGCAAAAAAAAAGGCTGTGGTTTTATCAACCAAATATGACAATGAAAGAGAGGAGAAAAACAGAAGTCCTGGGAAAATTAACAAGGAGCAAATAAGCTGAAAAAATAACTGAAATAACACAGCCACACAGCCAGCTGCTACCAGAAACTACTCTCCCACAATCAAAGCCTCAGTGGCTTTATATACCCTCCTAAACCACTGCATGGGGGTTAGGTAAACCGGAGAGGGAAATCCCTACTAAAACCTGATCCTGACAGGAACATGGCAAACATTTGAATTTTCAGGGTGAGCAACTACTGATATACTCTTCCCCCTTGGGTGAACACCCATCCTTAACTAGCCAGTGTCAGGTCACATAGAAAGAGGAAGAGACCTCTGAGCCCTCACCTTCCTCTTCAGCCCAGACTGACAATGACCACAGTGATGCTAGTAGAAGAAGAAAATTAGATAACATCACCAAGGTTAATACACACTGCACAGACACATGAACCTTGTTAAGTAAACCCTGTTTCACTTCAGATGTTATTCATTATATTGGACATAAATCAACTAAGTGATGGTTCCACAGCCTCATTCCCAGTGCATCAGACACAGCAGCTTGGTCGGTGGCCCTAAGTCGGGAGCGCCACCAAGGTGGGGCCATGGCCACCCTGATACAACTGCCCAAGCTGCTGTATTTGATTGGTTGGGAGTGTGAATCTGGGCTCCATCCTGTAACTAGTTAGCCCAATGATGCTGTTGGAAATATAGGGAATCTGAGCATGTCAAAGGGTATAGATTGAACCTTTTCAGTCTTTACCTACAAGACTTCACATAGAAGGTTAGGGAGCAAGGTGTTGTCTGGGCCCTCTTGTCATTTCACTGCACAAATCAGTGCAAATAACTACTCTGCTGTTTCCGGCATGTATTTAACTCGTGGACCTACAGAGGAGGGAATCGAGACTCACAACAATGTTTATTGGATCTCGAATCAATCTGCCTCTGTCAATCTTGCTGATACAGTGCTGTCGTTGTGGGATTCAAAGCCTGCGTTGCCATGAGCACCTAACCTCTGCTCTGACAATCATTTACCATGTACATGCAGGCTTGTAGTCGTCCTTAGAGGAAACAACACAAACACTGTTGCAGTGTGGCTGCTGGGAATTGAGAGGACGGGGTGAGCCTTGGGAACTTGTGTACTCATTCATCGCTGACTCTTGAGATATCAACATATTTTCTGAGGCTAATTCAAATGCTGTTCCAAATTACCTTATCTTACAGAGTGAAGATGGGGGTCAACAGGCCATGTAGATGAAGATTATGTCAGTGTTACACCACATCACTGCTCTAACTGTGGCTATGACCTTTGAAAATAACACATGTGGATTTCCTCTCTGAAACAAGTCCCATGAGAGGTTCTCCTAGTGGAATGGCCTTCAGGCCTGAACACCCCCACTACATACTGTCCCTGTGCAGAGCTCTCACCATGCAGATCTGGAGGAGCAATCCATCCACGCTCATTGTCGACTTCATTTCTGTGAGCTCGGGCACCTTGTAGCAGCCATCCATTGCCTGTGGAGTTAAAGCATCAAACAAAGGCACCTTGCAAGAGCATGTGAATGTGAATTGGAGTCACCGGGAAAGATAGCTGCATAACCACATCCCTGGGATGTTATTCATACACGATGCGGCTGCCATTGTTGTGCAAATGCCTTGTGCTTGAGAAAAACCAGGGACAATTGTCGAAGTTGAATAGACCCCATTTCTGAGGTGTCAAAGGCATTCAGCAACTCGACACTGTAAAGTTACCTGGGTGTTTGGGGCAACAGAGTGCCTCCATCTCGAGGTTTGATTTGGCTGTTTGCTGAAGGGTGTCTGTGCATCTCAGGGTGTGAAAAAGGCCTATGCGAGATGAGAGAATGGGGACGCGCCTTGTCAGGTGCCGTATTCTTCCACCTCGATTGACAAGAGCGATAATTAAACCAGGGGGATGCCATCTCTGCAGAGCGAGAATGCTTGTATTTATTTACGCTGACTACTCTGCTTTGTTGTCTGCCATATAGTGTGGCCGTCATTGTGTGGAAAAAGCAAACTGCTTTTAACAAGTGGCCTATGTGGCATTTTTCAGTCACTCCTTGAACGGCAATGTATTTGACTTTGTATAGCAGAGCAAAATTGCTTTATTTTCACAAAACAAAGATGGAGGATTACTCACCAGCTAAAAGGTATCACTCTCTTTTGAACTCAAAAGAAATTGGAAATGGCCTAATTCAGCAGCAAATAGGTTTTTTCTCTTCACTACTCACTGTTGCAAAAAGAAAATGAAGCCAAAGTTGTATTGAGCAGAAGAAAAAAAATGAGGCTGTGCAGACTAATGTTAGGCGGGAGGGGTGTTATAAGGGTAAAGATGGCTCCGCTGAGGTCAGATAGCCAGTTTGAGGTAACACTCTAGAAAATAATATCCAGTTGGGCTGTCCATCAGAGGGAGGCAGCTTTACCTATCCCTAGCCAGAAGAGAGCAGAGGAATGAAGAATTGACAAATGGCCCGAAAACGGTGAAGGCAGTTCATTCAGGTAGTCCAGCCATCAGTCTGTCTCTGCTTGCAGCAGGTAGTTGAGCCTATAAAGCATGGAGTTATAGGTGTTAAAGAGCCGAGCAGCAGGTCAGAGAAAGAAGCAGGGGATAATTGAGTACTTTAGTAAATCCATGCCTCCATCAACCGAGGTAATAGCTCAGAGCATTGCATATACCTGTAGGCCCAGATCAACCACTGTACGAATGGGCTTCGGCAGCCTGAGCGACATGTGGCACACATGGGCTGTCTCAGCAATATTCTCCAAGACAATACAATGAGACCCATCTGTTGATGCATTGCTGAGATTGCTTTTGGAATCTAATCGCAGCTGATGAACGAGGCGACTACAGAATATGTCATCTGTTGATGACCTGCAATCCCCGGTGAAGATGCTGGCAAGTCATTAGTTCAGGTAGATGCCGTCTATGAATCATTCTTCATAAATTTTTGTCAAGGGCGCATTCACGCACCTCCTAATGGACAGTGACAGTCGTGCTTGGGGGGAGACGGTGGCTGCAGCTCCTGGCTGTGCCCCGCTGTTCTTTGATCCTGTTAGGCTTTAGATCAATTAAACCAATAGCTGCATCATATTGCTCCCAGACTGTCTCGTCTGTTTCCTCTCTTGATTGGTCTAATGAGTTGATGGAGGTTTCTGTCTGTCTATCCATTCCCCATCCATCCATCCTACGCTCGCCTCGTCTCTGCTGCTTTAATCTCAGAGGCATTTTCTTCAGCTCCCTCTTCCCTGTACCTCATAGCAGTTCCTTTCTTTTTCCAGTACCCACCCTCCCCCATGTCTCCCTTTCGTCTTCTCTCCATGTCTCCCTCTCTCTGCCTCAGTCTGTCTCTCTCTGGCACCAGTGTAAAGCATCCATTATAGAGTGATGCATGGGTGTCTGTGTGAGTGGGAGAGAGGGACTTGGCACTCCTCCTGCCCCACCTGCAGAGGAAGCACTGACAGCTGAGCACAGGGGGCTCATCCCTCCCCCCTCCTCCTCCGCCCATCTCCAGATCTCTACTGACCTCCCTCCTCCTCTCACACCTTCTCCATCTCTCGCTTTCTCCCTCGCCCTCCCTCCAGTCCCTGTTGTTCCACACATATTGGCCCACTTTCTCCCAGCACTCACTACTTTCCCTCATGTTATTTTCACATTTCATTATGTGCGTCCATCTTCTCTTTTGCACCGTATGTTCCCCTTTTTGTCTTCTTCCCTGCACATTTTTACTTGTTTCTTCTTTTTTTGTTTGTATGGTTTTTTTTACCCATAATTGTGAGTGAGTGTTCATTAAGCATTCCACGTCTAGGCAGCATGACTGCTGTTTCCTTGTTTGTCTGCCAGATGAACAACTTCGGTGTAATTAGCTGAACTTTGCCCTTTAGTGATGACCACGAGGAATCTGTGTTTGCTTGTTGTTGCTGACAGCTCACCTCTGTGGCTTGCTGGGTCAGTCCTTCGGTGTCCATACATCTGTTTATCTCTGTTGAGAGAAAGGCGCTCAGTGCCTCCGCATGAATAACAGAAGGGTACTGTGGAGCTGCTATGAAGCCACGGCATGCTTGAGAGCACCATCACCTTCCTCATCAATTTCACAGGTTTGCATAACATGTGATTTAAATACATCTTCTTCAGCGGAAAGGGAACATTACCTTGTGTGTCAAACTGTTTCAGGTGATGTTTCTGAAACTCTTAAATCGTTTTGAAATAGGAAATGTATGACTTTGTCCTCACTTAATTCTGGTATAACCGCTTCATCTGCACAGAGAGGAAAAATACTTGTTTACTGCATGATTATAGGCATCCAGGAATATATCATTCTGTTTGCACAGAGCCTGCTTGCTGCAGTCTGTGCGTACAGACAGAATGATTTGAAAGGAAAATTGTTTTTCAATGTGAGATAAGAAGTGTTGCATAGGAAAAACATCAGTCCAATTACTTTGCTGTACGACCAAGCCGGTGTGATGTGCTCAGCAAGAGCCTATAACAGTGTAATATAGGGAATGTATGCCATCTGGATCTCGATCACTGACATAATGCGCCGTAAGTATTTAACTACCCACTGTGTGCACGTGTGTGTGTGTGTGTTTAACATGTGCACGTGCAGTCACAAGCTGTAGCCTGCCTACCAAGATGCTCAGTTCTGGGCAGTGCAAATGCATTAGCCTTAGCTGTGAAATTTGCATAGTCTGAGCACAATGAAATCCCCAATGAGAGGAACTTCAGCAAACATGCTGACAAGCAGAAACCTCTACTATAAAGGGCCAGCACTGTGCAACCTAACAAAAAGACTAAATCTTTAGCTCTCATGCCCGCAAGGCTGTAATAGATTTTTAGCTTAGAGAGGTAACATAACCTATAGATCCTTCTCTGTGATAAAAGGGAGAAACTCCCCAAATCGAATCCAACTGTCAGAGAACAATATTAGCAGTGTGCTATTTCTCAACTTCCTTCTCCTGGATTGGAAATTCTGCATCAAATTACAATGTTCATAAGTGCTTAATATATGGACAGAGAGGGTACCTGTTGCTGCAGGCTGAAGAGCAAAAAGACAAAAATGCAGTTTGACTCTTGGACTTTGGAATTAGCATCCGCATGTTACAAATGAAGTATTATCTCAGGTGCTGCATGCTTTTAACAAGCTAGTGTGTACAACGCATCATCTAACCGCATGTGACATTGAATCATTCACACCTTTTACAAACCACAGGTGGGGAGAAAAGCTGTCTGACGTCGTGAGTCGGGTTAGAAACAGGAACAATAGTAAGCATTCACAGCTTTGGGATTACTGTTGGACAGTTGTACACTGTTTTTCCAAGTTTAATAGAAACCTCATTATCATCTGTCCACAAAAAAATGTTGCTTTGAAGAATTGTTGACTGGTACAGCACTAACCATTTTAATAGATTAGCCCAGAGCTGATAATATTAGAGCTACAATTCAAAACACCAAGGGGACCTTAAAACCATCATGTGATTTGAATTTCTGATTTTGGTTACTACAGAATCTAATCAAAGGACACCAAGGCCAGAGCAAATTATTCAGAACAGAGGTACTTTTTTCTGGGAACATTGCAGTTTTACTTGACCTTTCTCCTTGAGGACATATTATAGTTTTTATAGTTTATGTTTCTCAGCTTATTCCAGTGAAATAATTAAAGAAATTCAATATCTCTTCAGCAGATTTTTATTTCTTGCAGCATCTAGAGTATCTATACCTTCATGTTGTGAGGTAAAACAGTAATGCTTCATTTTTGGGTTCGTAATGTTCCAGGAAGTTTCCTGCAAAGAATTATGTTATTTGATATTAATTAAAGGGAAAATAGAGATAGTCATTTTCACAAAATCAATTTTTAAGATGCTATGATCTCATAAGATCTTACACAAGGGTCACAGGTTTTAATGTTGCAAACCTTTGGTCAGATTTCATGAAGGTGCTTTGGCCCCATATGATTTCAGTAGACAACAGAAAGCACACACACAGCAACAAGGCAACAAGATAAACAAATAGTCTTGCCAAAACAATTGATTTTGCCCCCCTGAAGGCTTTTATTGTGAAGCATCTGCAGGAAGTGCTGAGGAAGTCTTTGCTGACAAAGCGCAGCAATGAAGCGGATCAGAAACCAGCGAGGCTCCTATCTGCTAGATGAAAAGTAAAAACAGGAATGTAGGAGTAAAACAAAACTCCCAATGCGACTCCTACGATATCCATGAGCTAACACTTGCAGATTAAAGCAAACACTGAAAGCACAAAGCTGTTCATGATGAGCAGTTTAGTATTCAACACAGTGGCAGACGCAGTTGTGTGAAGAATGTTCAGAAGAGAAATTGCAGAGTACTCAAAATTCTGCCTATCTTCACACCTAAGCTTTCACACCTGGCTAATTGCTGCAAAATGTAGACTTTCAGAATCTCCCACTCGAGCTCTGAAGCAGCCCCACGTTCACAACAGCCCTTCATTTTAAAGCACGCCTTGACGGCGAAGGTGACCAAAGAAAACGTCCAAAGTAAATCTTAACTCATCTATCATTTGAAGGTGACCTGGGCCGCCGACAGACACTCAAGCCTTTGACAGACTCAGCATTTAACTAAAACAAATATTGCTTTTTGCGAGGCAAACACAATGCTGTATCAAGTTTTTCCAAAATGAAAGATCGGCATCGCTCCTGGAACATTTCTCCTCGTTTAAGTGAAGGCTGTTTGGAGAGCATGCATCCTCCGCCGTGTTGACAAACCCATATGGCATGCCACTAGTCTTGATCGATGCCCACCACAATGAACACTGCTCACACTGTAGAGGATAATGAAATGCAGCAATGCAACATTTCACTAAAATCAGCACAGTGATCTGTTTATTATCCATTATGAAAGGCGTCATGGCCTCTGCCGGTTGCTACTCAGAAAAACAATGCACAGGAGTGTTTACTTTCCAAACACAGAGCGGCACAGAGTCCTCATAAACATGTCTGCGCTCGCCCACTGTGCTATTCTTAGGGTTCCCCTTAGAGCTACTATCTAATTGGAGCCTTGGTTGTCTTATCGGTGAAGCTATCCTCCGCACAGCCTTTTTTACGAGGCCCATGAGTGACTGAGATCCCCTGTCTTTGTGTCTGTGGCTGTTCTCAGATATGTCCCGGGACTCCTGCTCATCGGTGAGGGCTTCATTAGCCGGGGATGGGAGGTGGCAGCAGAGAGAGAACAGCTGTTTAGCTAACCACTTGCATTGTTAGCCAGCCTTCTCCGTATGCCTAACTGCCGAAATCCGTCCCCTAGCTGCTAATAGAATGCTCATTAGGAGAGGGGAGGGAGACTCTACGGGAAACAGCGCCACTGTGCTCCAACCCCACCAGCCTCTGCTACTCCTCCTCTCCCTCTGGTCTCTATTAAAGAGCTGTATGGAACAAACCTTCCCTCTGTGGAGCAACTACCTATCCAGCCCATCCTGACCTCTCACCTTGACCTTCCGGTAAAGACAGGGGGTGTGTGGGTATCTGGGGTCTCCTCTGAGACAACCACCAGCCTCTGTGATACCGAAACATGCTCTGTACTCGCAGAGACACTGAAAGACACAAGATTTGGAAATCCCAGAGGACAGACAGATGATGCCTTGTGCTGCGAGCCCAAAGAGGGAAGGGGTTAGTTTGGTGTGCAGGTTTTCTTTCTTTCTTTCTTTCTTTCTTTCTTTCTTTCTTTCTTTCTTTCTTTCTTTCTGTCTGTCTGTCTGTCTGTCTGTCTGTCTGTCTGTCTGTCTGTCTGTCTGTCTTTCTTTGGCAAATTCCCCCCAAGCGGTGTGGTATTAAATTATTCAAATACTGTAGATTGCGCTGCCGTAATTTGTCAGGAACGAAAAAGCACACGTCTTTTTCCTCTGTGTCAGAACTGATGAAGCTGGTGAGGAGGAGGGAGAGCTGCGACATCAGAGATGGCACTGCGAATATCTGATGGTGTTCATGGGAACAGCTACAGATCAGAGCCAAAAACACTGTCCCCACCCCCCACCCCCTCCCGTCACAGCCAAAACACATCCCTGGCTGAAAAAGGGTGGCCAATGTTTGATTAAAATTCAAACAGGAAAACATGTCACCATGGAAGTACTTCATTGAATTAACGGAGGCCAATTGCTGACATTCCCCGTGTAGAAATGCAGAAACAAAGTGCACAGCAGCATGGGGGGAGACAATGTGTGGCAGAACTGATATGCTGCAAGCTGTTTACAGTAAATGACAGCAACTGTAGATGCTGCAGTCATGCAGAAATGTACTCAGGATTAGCGTTCACAGAATACATCATATTCTTACCTGTGAATGATAATACCATCATGGCTAAGTATGAGACAACGTGATGATAAGAGAGTGCTGCCTTTTGCCAAATCTGTTTCTTGATTAATGCTTTTTAAAGATGAAAAGGCAGATGTCTAAACCTTATAAATCCTTTAAATTAAGGTTGGGGACATCATGATTTACACTGTGAGATGAACCGTCACACTGGTGTTTTGATCAATGGGATGACTCACCTGCTCCACGTCCATTTACCAGCTTTTTCCAGAGCTTTTAACCGTTTTCATCAACACATGTTCAGTTTGCTCAGTGTCAGTGGATCTGTAGCTCAGCAGCTGTTCAGATTTTCTGGATAGCACTTAAAGGACTTCTCGTCCATCTGTGGATGAAGACCCTGCAATTTGGCTGAAAAAGCTAGTAAGTGGACTTTGATTTATGATGGTTTTGTCAGATTGCTCTTTCCAAAGTCATGAATGAGCTTTGATGCTCATAGAGTAATGGCATCCTTAATTCAATCTGACCGTTTTAGCAGTTAGTATTCACCGGTGTATTTGTGTATTAACCATCATCGGCGCTTAAAAGCAACTGAAGGAGTTGATGCAGGTATTTTCCCTCCTGACTACTGCTCTTCTCTACACCAATGAGACAAAGGGAAGGATATTTGAGGTGTTTTTTCTGGAAGAAAACGCCGTCTTATATTTAGGTCAGTATGGTAATAGCAAATCAACATAATAGCACCTGACAACTCCATGAAAAATCACCTTATTGTTACTCAAAGTTGGCTGTACAGTACGTCATCCAGGGCCCAAACTGTTTTTACTTTTTGTAAACACTTCTTTATTTCATTTGGTGGAGATGAAAAATAAAGAGATTTGTAAGTATTAATATAACGACTGTGTAGTCAAATAGGTTTGTACATTTGCTCATGTACACCATTAACTAGTTGCTCATCCCCACACATCTTTGCTGCATATTGGCTCTTTATTAGTCACTGCAAAACATGTATTAAAGCCTTATTCTGCATGGCCATATTCTACAGCAACTAGGCCCTTAAGTAAGAGTTTTCCCTCAATAACCTCTAATTACTGCTTATTGATAGTAAGTAAGGACCTTGTTGTACATGAATTATGATCATAATAACCTAACCCTAATATATCCCAAACCTCCAGAATAAGACTTCATCGTGACTAATAAAGAGCCAATATGCTACTATTATGCATGCTAAAGCAACTAGTTAATGGTGATTATAGTGTGACCAAATCAACATCCTACATTAGGCCTTTTTCTCAGCAGACATTTTGACTTGATAGTTGGAAACGAACATGCGTTACTAATAACATTAACGATGGCTTTAAGCCAGTAAGTTGTGACAGTGAGGTAGTGTGCGCGACAACAGGATCCTGTAACCGAAGCAGCTAAATGGAGTCATAGCACATTTTATTATTTGCACATGTTCTTCCTACTGTCATGTCAAAATGTCCTCTATGAAAAAAAACTTTTGCAATAAATTGTCAGCACAAATACAGTTTTGTGAAAAAGAAGTGAGTCGTCAGTGCACATACATATTTCCCACATGCTGAGCAGCTTGCAATCATGATAATATGTTAGAACATTTAGCATTTCAAAGTTAAGAGCCACAGGAAGAACATTTGTAATGCGTGTGCGACAGAGTGGACCTGTGTGTCACTTCTCTACGTGGTGATGGAGGCTGACAATGACACATTCTATAGTAATGGCAATAGGCTTACCGATGCCGCTGTGAATGTGTGCAGGAAAAGAATGTCTGTGGGTGAGATATGTGTCAAGTGTTGTGACGTTAGTTGCTGTTGAATATGTGTTAGCTTGACATTGAGAAAGTGCAGCGTGCCAGCATGCGGCCTAACTGATAGACGAGTGCACTTGGTCTCTCTCACACACATGCGTGCACGCACACGTAACTCATCTCTGCAGCCGCGCATCGATACTGCACAAACATTGCTGTACACATTCTGAACGCACAGCGCGCACGCATGGCTCTGGCTATGGCAGGTCCGACCCGTGGGACTGACTGTCGTTAAAGGTTGGCCTGTGTAAATATTCCCCTCCGTGCTCAGCTCGCAATCGCACGCACACACACAGAATCAGACACAGAGGCCATGTGTACATGTAAGTCCACATACTCCCCCACTCCAGGGAATTTCATGTGGCTACAGCTGTGTGCCTACTGGCACTGGCAGCAAGAGACACAACAGAGAGAAGAGAATATAGGGGAAGATATGGAAACGGACAGATTGCAGTGAAAGGCATGTTACCATGGAAAAGAGGACAAAAAACAGAGCGAGGAACCTGTGCACTCTCTCACACAAGCGTGATATTTTTTCTTTTCTCTTTTCCCTTCTCTCCTCTGCTGCCTACAGCCTGGTTTGAATGTGAAAGACTGATAATCTGAAGTGTGACCGCTGAGGCAGAAAGGCACCTATTGAATGCCTTTCTTACCTCAGTGAGGGAGTCACACGGCTCCACAAAGTTCACCAGAATGCAGATGCCCGTATACGCACAAAGACACACACACAACATAAGCAAATAGAATGATGCTAGCTAGCAGTATACGCTCTCTCTCTCTCTCACACACACACACACACACACACACACACACAAATAAATAGTGAATGAGACTGCCAGGGCGGGGACGCTCCGCTCCTCGCCATAGCTCAGCTCACAGCTCTCTGCCCTTGTGCCGGGACCTCGGCCTGTCACTCTGCGTTTTACTCCCTGCACCACCACTCCACTGTAAGCAGCCAACACAATTTTGGGTATTGAGGTGGTGAAGAAACTGTCCACCACTACCCATTTGGCCTTTTCAGAGCTTGACAGAAAGGACTGGAGGTAAAAATACACTGCATTCTGTATGCGCCAACGCTGAAATCGTCTGGAGTGCCGCTCTGAAAGGAGAATGTATATAGTCCTTGTTATTAGGCCGTCTGGTCTGAAATGAGGTTGACACGGTGCCAGACATTGAGATGTTTTCTGTCAGTCCTTTTTTTTTGTTTCACCTCAGATTCAATATGATACATCAGTGCTCCAAATGGAGTCTGTGCAATAGATATTAATTACTTGCCCATTACGGTTTGTGACACTATCAATCTGTTATCAGCTGGCTGCACCAATGACTCAAATTAACTGTCACTTCTCAATATCAGCCAAGTCATCTCCGTGCTTTATTGCCTTCATTACAATATTCACTTCTTAAATGGTATCCTCATGAGATCGGACAGTAATCAAGACTTTGGCGAACTCTAATGCAGAAGACAGATGTCGTGGCGTGTTTATCTGCACAAAGTTGGTAAATATCAAAGTAAATGTCAGCATCGGTATCAAACACCTTACAAGGAACAAGAATGTGTTGTGGACTTGAGGAAATAATGAGAGTGCAGCCATATCATGATCTCCTGAGGTTCATGTATATTTGATAGGGTCTGCCAGATGTGGCCTTGGATGTGTATCAGCAAGCAATCTCTCTCACATAGCTCACAGAAATTAGATTTCATCTCAGGCCCCAAATCTAATACACAGGCTTATATTTACTCACAGTTGCAGCGCATCATAAGCCAATATGACCCTATAGAGGGGTGGCAGAGCTGCGCAAAATACAGTTAAATGAAAAAGCTTTGAGCAAACTGTTCCAAAAGCCGTCCGAAGCTTCTTAGCCGCGGACTAGCTCAGAATGTAGCTGTTTCTCCACCGCATGGGCTTAAACTGTCAGAAGGAATAAAACTGCACAAGGCCTATTAAACAAATAAAATAACATTTTAGGCTTTCTCATTGTCTGGGATTCAATAGAAATCAAATTGTTGTTGAATATGTCTGCCAAATCTACTGTACATCGGGGGGAAAATTGCTTGCTTTAATTCTAGTGATGAATCTGAGGGTACATTTCCAGCCCATATAGAAATATCTGGGCGTTAAGAAATTTAATTCAACCAAATCACACTCTGAAATCATTTCTGAGCCTTTGTGTTGAGCTCGAGAACTGTGAATGCTCGAGATGAAATTGTTTGCATGAGTCACCCAATGCATTGAGATGCGTGTGTCTTCCTCACAATGAATGCAAAGTCACAGTTAGCATGCGGAGTGCCATTTTCCTATGCAGAGAGCCGGCGCCTGCCTTGAATTCTCTCCAGGGACAACAGCACCCACTGAGGAATTTTAAGAGTCGTCTCGCTTTTTTTCTCTTCTTTCCCCTCCTCTCTTATCCTCCCTTGACCTTTCCTTTTTTACTCCCTCCTCTCGCCGTCTGTGACACAATGAGAATAGATGTCGGCAGCTCAGTTCATCCATATGTCTGTCTGTTTGTCTTGCTAAGATATATTTTCTAGGTTGCGGCGCAGATAAATGTGTAGTCAGCATGCTTTTGTTCAGAGGGTGCAGAAGTGACGGATCTCAGATTGATGAGCACTCGGGCAAACACATTTTTAATCTCTATTGCTAAAGTCAACATCTCAGCAACTCAGTATATTTCCTCATCAAAATAAAAACATTTGAATGGATTGCTTTGAGATCAGTTTTGCAGCAGATCGATGCCGAGTGGCCGAATGCTGAGTTCAGATAGGCCGCACAAATAACTCTTAATTGTTGGGGTTTCCAGTTGACTTGATTTGTTCGAGGAGATTTTTCAGGGAGCCACTGCAGCCAATGGACACACAGCAGGACATGTCATAACCCAATTGCCTCAACGTCCACTTACAGTAAGTGGCTTTGGTGGCTAAAGAGTCTGCCACAGTAATTGACTCAATGGGAGTTTACAGTATGAAACATGAGGCAGGGAAGGCAGACACAGTGCTCTCCAGGGATGGGTTGTTGTGACAGCGCTGCTATATCTCCACTGTGTTCTACGGGCCGCTCATACACACACAAGCGAACGCCCGCACACACGCACACACTCTCAATAAATGCACAAACACAGCGGCCTGTCTCTCGGCAGGTAATTCCACAGTCAGGTGCTGGGATCGCTTTTCGGAGCGCCGTCCCATTCCCAGGCCCCCAGGTTTCGCTCTCAATCTTTAATGTGTGCCCACAAGTGAGGACGAGGCGAGGGCGACACATATCCATCCTATTTTTGTCCGCTGTTTGCATGGGGTGCCGTCTTGAATTAGACCGAGCTTGTGTGGCTTCTGGCTGCAGGGCTGCTGGCACAATGGGCTGAGCAGGGAACAGTGGTGTCAGATGCTGTGAGAGAGGAACACACGGAGTGACATAGGCACAGCTAGAAGAATATGTTTACGCTGCTGGAGCCAGCGCCCAGTCTGACACGCTCATGCCTGGTACGATAGTTAATCGGCTCGGACGCCGCTGCTGCTGCTGGTGCGACCACTGACCCTAAAAGGCATCGGTAACAGGGGGGCTCTTTATAATAGGAAGAGCACTATAATTACGAGTGGGGCGCAGGAATTACAGCGCATCCAGGGGAGTTTTTGTTTTTTTTTTCTAACGTCTCCTCTGGTTCTGCTTCATTAATGGTGGTTTAGATTAAAAGAGTTGTTGATGTTCTTGGTCAGAGAAAAAAGGTTGCTGCCTACTAGGTGCTCTGTGTGTGGTGCCTAATGAGCTTCCTGAATTATAAGAGAGACTCTGTATGTGTGTGTGTGTGTGTGTGTGTGTGTGTGTGTGTGTGTGTGTGTGTGTGTGTGTGTGTGTGTGTGTGTGTGTGTGTGTGCGTGTGTGTATGTGTGTGTGTGTGTGTGTAGCACGCTGGTAGCATTTATGTGGGTGGGTGGTATAGGATACATACTGTCTATTACATGTTGCCTGCAGGTATTTTCTGTGGAGATGGAGTAGGATTTGGACTTCCCTGGAGAAATGACTGATATTTAGAGAATGCAGTGTGCCAACATGTTTATGCTCCATGTGTGCATGAACGGCATACACATTGTTTGCTTTTTTGTGGAAGCTACAGTCAGATGTAATCGGGGTTGTATGATTTTCTGAACCAGACTCAAAGGCTTGTAAGCTAGTGATCTGCTGTACTGGAAGACTGTGAAAAGGGCCAGGGTAAGCAGTCAGCTTCCACCCACCTTCTGCCTTCAGCCAGCATGTGCATATCCATCTCGGTTTCACCTCCCGCACCCCTACAGCTCACAGCTAATTTGTTTCTGCAAGATTTAGGCACTTACGTCTCTCTCTCTCTCTTTCCCTCTCTCACTCTCGCTGTCACTCTTTCCCTTCTTTGCACTGAATCCCTCTGATCCCCCCCCCAGGGCGGTGTACACCCCTTGCAATAATTTGTCACAAATGCAAGTGCGCCCTCTCCACGACTTTCCTCGGCCCAAAAATGAGTTTCAGCCTTCCCATCTGGCTGTCAAAGGCAAGATGTCACCAAGAATAGGAGCTTCCCATCCTTCTACATTTTCATGGCTGAATTGTCATCTTTGTGTGTGACTTATGTCTTTGACCCTCCCACAGTAGACATATTTTACATCTGATTTGTACTTACAGAGCTTCGCTTCCTTGAAGTGAGTGCACTCTTTGTCTCGGCCTGTCACTGCTTGCTGCATATATAAAAATGAACCAAGCTTTGGAGCTGCTATACAATGCAGATGGGGTGTAAAACATGGTGCATATATTTAGAAACAACAGGAGTCAGATGTTTGCACTGTTACTACACGGCAGCCACTTGCACAAATCTCCCATGAAAACCAGTTTCTGCAGGAGCTAAAGGCACTAATCATTTCCTCTCAGCACACTGATCTGAAATCTATTTGTGGACGCAGTAGGAGAAGAGAGAGGAAATCAGAAAACATCTTTAACAACTTGTCCCATCTAATGAGATTAGCAGAGCCGCTTACACAGTCATGACATGGAGATACACACAGATAACCCTGTAATAACTCATTATTCTTCCCATTTCCACATCGACGCCTAGTCAAGGCTCGCTGACAGTGCGTGTTGTTGTTGTGCATACACAGCTATCAGACCAATCTAGGCGCTGCAGCAGTGTGGAGTGAGCCCAGTGAATACCGCCCCGAATGCCACAGCACAAAGAGAGCTAGCAAAAGAAGCAAAAGAAGGACATGGAGATAGCATTCTCTGCTTTTCACAGGCTGCAGCATTAGTGACACATGCATGAGTAAAAATGGAAAAATTCAGCGTGCAAGCTCTCTGTTTCTCTTGGTTTGGTGGGGAAGCTGCAAAGAGAGAGGAGGACAGAAATCAATTCAGTGTGTGTGCTCGCATGCATGTGTAGTCATGAGAATGCACAGATAGCGTCCCAAAAATACAGGAAACAGCTTGGATGAATAGGAAGTGCAGCAAAGGGCAATTTCTTGCCATGGTTCAAGCGAATATAAGATCAATAATAATAGAAAATTGTTGATAGAGCTCCTTATTTTGATGAAACTTTTTCTATCTTGAACAAATTTCTTCTGTGATAACAATGTCTCTATTCATAGATTTTTCCGTGAAATTTGTCAGTCAACAGATAAAGAATAGAGCCTCTCTGAACCCTGTGATTGTTGCATCCATCAAACAGACTTACACATACTTTACCGGCAGCTACAGCACTCCCAGTGCTTAACAGGTGCCCTAATCTTCATTTAAGTGTGATAAGATGTTTTTTAGTGAGTGGGTACATGCCAATTTATGCTCGTGCTTCCATCTGTGGGCACCATAACTGGATCACATAGGCTTTTCAAATAAATAGCAGCGTTATCCTACTAAGAGCGCCAGATCCAATTTGCCGTATTGGACAATACAACAGAAGCAGCAAAAGGTTTAGACAATCACAGAAAAGTGTTTGAAAATTCAATTTAATCTCCTTCACTGCAAACAGCAACGTGCACTAATCTGAAATGTCCGGATGTAGTAAAATCGTCACCCATGGCAAATTCTAGCTCGGAGATAAACGCGGTGAATTAGTCTAAAGCTACTGTTTGACTCAGGTGTGGTGTGCATGCCTGTGATTAGCAGCCAGATTGATGAGTTCAAGGAGGAGCGGTGGCCCTGTTGTGCTGTGCGTGCAGGCAGAGGGAGGCCAGCATGCGCGTGATGATGAGGCCTGGAGTGTGCGGTATTGACCAGTGGATGTCACGTCGTGATTAGTAGGAGATATCACACTCGCTGGGCTCAGATGCACATCGATCCTGGAACCTGGGTACAGCCTGTCAATGGGGTCATTTTTATCCTCCTCTCCTCTCCTCCTCTTGCCTCCTCCCCTTTCACCTCCTGCTATTTCACATCCTATCCTCCACTCACACCTTCATCTTTCCTCTTCCTTCCTTTCCTCTCCTATCCCCTCCCTTTTTTTGTCTGTTTTCCTTCTTTTCTGTCTCTCCTCTGTTCTGCTTTCCCATTCCCTCCCTCTTTCCTCCATCCACCCTCATGGATCAAACTCTTTATCTGGCCTAAGCCACAGCCTGCAGGCAAGCAGGCAGTCTCTACAGAGGCTGGAGCAGAAGACCAACAGCTTCAAACAACATTATATAGGGCTGGCATGAAGCTTGTCTCACACTGATAGATGAAAACACTGGCCCCTCAGACATTGCCTCTATATGAACATGATGAAACAGGAGCAGGGCAGTCCTTCTGTTTTCAAAGCCCACTGCTCTTCACTTGAATATTGCTACAACACCTCCTGGGAAGTAAGGCAGATTTAAGTTTATAGGAATTAGGCAACTGCTCACTTTTGTTTTCTGATCCATGCAAAACAAAACAGGCCTTTTTCTGGGAGAGAAGATGCATTTTCTCTGGCAGCTGTCCTGTTGGATCATCTGTTATGAAATCATTCCAGAGTAAATCTGGTTTAGAGGAAACATGTGAAGCCAGGTAACAAGCATGGTTGCAGCCATATAAAAAGAGCAGGGAAACAAATCATGCATGCAATGAATCATAAGTAGCAAGTCCCATTTGGGCTGTTTTATGTCATGTTTCATTTTTAATGTTTAAGCAAACAAGCACTACAAATAACAGCCTTCCTTGGATTAATTCTCACACACGCACACACTGCATGGATGCTTCTGCGCTTTAACTTACAGTATCTCCCTGAAGCCTGAGGGAATCCAGGAAGTCTATTCAAGCTCTCACAGAGCCTCGCCTTGCCCTCCTGAGTCCGTCAGCATCGTTCGTTTTGGAGTTGACGAGTTTGATGTTGGGCGGAAATGTTAATGCAACAGGAAAAACAATGTAGGTGTTGTTTCAGGGCTGCCGGACAAATGTGAAATGATCCATGGACTAATGCATGATCAGACCAGAGGCACTTGTGTTTAAGTGGATGCAGCCTGTGGTACTGTAGGCTGTAGCCATGGAGACCGCAGTTTTAACCCTGTGTTCTGAAGTGGCCAAGGATGTGCAATTAGGCAAATTTTCTAAGTATTCATCTCCCAGCTTGCTTTAAATATTTCAGGTGGGATTAAACCACTTCATCTCCGTCTTTATCTTTGAGAAAAACAATAACAGTGTGGATTCCCGAAAGGAGACAGAGAAAGAACAAGAAGAGCCTGAGCGAAATGCAGCAAGAGAGGCAGAGCAACATTTATTGAGTGTGTCCAACTGAGTGCTAGCCTAGTTTGACTGTAGACAGAGAAACGTTTGCAACAGAGGGGGCTCTGCATAGTCCTCGGGTCTGTGGAGATTTGCTTACAGTGGAGAGATGGCGGAGGTATGATGGCTCAGAGGATTCAGGCTCCGCTGAACGCAGGCTTATGTCTAATAATCAGCAGGGAGGGACTCAGCATGGTCCCTCCGAAAAAGAGACAGGGAGAGTGCGATAGAGAGAGACAGAAAAACAGGGCCGAGGGAAGATTGAGGGCGAGGAAAAAAGCAAGTAAAAGATCTAGTAGGAGTTATGGAAGAGGGGAAAAAAGAGAAAAAGACATGTCCCCATGGCCACGTTATTCCTCTCTTGCGATGGCTTTTATGTGTATGAGAAGAATTCTGATAAGATTTTGCTGCTTTACATATTTTCACCCCATTAGCTTTTAACATCATGTGGAATAATGTTAAGAAAATGAATCGCTGACCTGTAAAAAGAGACTCGGCCAATCCAAACTTTCAAGGTCATCTGACAGACGCCGCTTCAACGCCGGTGTTGTCTTTGCTGAGTTTTTTTTATTTATTTATTTTTTTATTTGGATGACATTGTTAAGGTTGTAGTGGTTTTGCAGGATGTACTTAACGGTCACATTTATCTCAGGGCCAGACTGATAAAATCACTGCTGGTGCTTCAGTGATTTTTGCCAGATGTTCCAGATTACAAAGTACAGTCATTTATGGCGCTTACTGGCATCATCACCAACAGAACATCCTTGTCCATTAACACGGACTGAACACTCACACATGCCCATAGTTGCCACGTAATACATCAGCAGTGATCCAAGGCACAGCCACGTCATGTTACTCTGTCTCCAGTGATGCAGCATTGGCTCGTTAATATCAGCATTTTATCCATATTGCTGTTGTCAAAACATGGCCTAAGTTGCATGTGTTTGTTTGAGCCTGTGGCTGTGTTTCAGTGTGTGTGTGTGTGTGTGTGTGTGTGTGTGTGTGTGTGTGTGTGTGTGTGTGTGTGTGTGTGTGTGTGTGTGTGTGTATTCTGCTCTCGGACCTACGTGGTGGTCATCATATCCCCAAGGTCATTCTTTTTTTCTTTTTTTCTATCAGCGGTGAATTATCTCGACAAGCCACTCCACCAATCGAGGGCCTGAACCACATGCCCATTTAACGGGTGTCTAGTGAGGGGGCAGCGCGGTCGAGGTCGGCAAACCGCAGCGCAGAGGCGGCTGCGGGGCGACGCGACAGCATTTTAGCAGGGACCCAATGAGTGATTACCTCGGAGCTCCAGTCATAATTCAGCGTGACCTCAATCTGCCAACAACGCTATGGTTTGATGGATCTGCTCACAGTTTGGGTGTCGGGTTCTCGCATGTCAAACACGGGCAGATAATTTCAGGGCTATCTGTTGCTTTCAGAAAGTAAAACATGCTAGATATGAATGTGACACACGTGCTGCTGGCGTTGCATCATGCTCTCTCTGTTTAATTCGTTGGGATGTTGAGGAGTCATTCACTACGTAGATGTCAGAGTAGATGCCGCAGACAAAACAGTGTCACAAATGGTTAACCCCCATCATGCTGATGCCTGTCGTCTGTCGGCCCATTCATCATCTCCGCGTCTTATCAATCAAAGTCAGCACAAACACACGTGAGTGCACACACATGTGCACTCAAACACACACGTACACCTCCCACTGTGGATAATTAGTGGATTCCCTCAGTGGGCAATAGAGCCTGTGCTCTTCTCTCCTCTCTCTGACCTTCCCCAGTGAGCTTCCTACCACAGCGGGGCTCATCACACACTGCTCTAATACATATTTATCGGTCCAGTGACAGCCCGTGTGCGCTGGATTTATATGTTTCTCCACAAACAATAGTAAACCCTCAGTCACTCTTCCTCCCTTTCATCAACCAAAGCGGGAGATAAATCTTGTAGTGTCGACCTGGCTGCAGCCTCCCAGCAGTTGTCCATCTGAGGGTTTGGGTGGTTGGACAGACAGGGGACTAAACCTCGTTGCTTTCAAGCCGCTCTCCTCAATTACAGCAAACGGATTTGATATACGTATGTCTGTCAAATCGCCTCGGCAATCAGAGGAGCTGCTCTGCCGGCAAGCGCTTTCCTACAGCAACTTGTGATCAAAGACATTTAGAAAGTGGCTGTGGCATGGCTGGCAGCATTGGGATTCAGGACAGACTCCATGCACCATGACTGGCTCTGTTTGCACAGCGCAATCTGAGCTGAGATGTGAAGAGAGGCAATACCACTAAAGAGTGAGGGGAGGGGAAGGGGAGGGAGGGGAGGAGAGGAGAGGAGAGGAGAAGAAGGGAGGAATGGCAGGATTAAGCCCCAGCCCCCACCACTCCCCACACCCCCACCTCCAAGCGGCCATCTTTCATCTTGCGGCCGCCCTTCTAATGCTTTCAAGTGGGCGAAACCCTCGACATCTGCTTCCGCTCCCTGGGACACGGAACAGGCCACCGTCCTGCAGAGATGCACATCCACAGGACAGCTCAGAGGGCAGCGGCAGGGCCGGGCCACAGAGAGCTGATGGTCCCATCCACGCAGAATGAGACACATGATGCAGAAAGGGAAAAACAAACCTTTCTGTCACTGAGGTTAAATCAAAATCCTCATATTCAGGTGTGTGTTGAACAGCCGCATTCACACCCAAAATCACAAATTGTGCCTTATGCTGGTAAACACACTCACCACAGAAACATTTCACAGTTCACTCACCCAGACACATTAATTCTACTTACTACTTGCAAACAAATAAATGTAAATAGCTCTGTAAATAAACACTTCATCTTCGCCAAGAAGAAATAAGCCCCCCGCCGCCTCTGATTAAGACTACCAAAGTGATATATCTGGCACTTAAGTCTGCTGTTTACCTCATAAACACAAAGGCTTCAACACAGCCACCCACACTGACGCTGAAATATCACAAACTGAGTCTGCGTGCCCGTGTATTTCTCTGCTAGTCTTTGTGGCTTAAGTGTGGAATCGTCTAATGACATTTTAATATATATATATATATATAGATATACATATATATAGATATACATATATATATATATATACATATATATATACATATACATATATATATATATATATATATATATATATATATATATATATATATATATATATATATATATATGTATGTATATATGTATGTATATATATATGTATATATATATATATATATATATATATATATATATATATATATATATATATATATATATATATATATATATATATATATATATATATATATATATATATATATGTATATATATATATATATATATATATATGCATGCCATTTCGGGAGTGTTTCGTCTGCTGTTGCTTTCAGTATCATGACTTCAGTGGTGTTCCTTGACTCTGGCAGTGGACATGCCACGAGCAATAAAGGAGCATGGTCAAGTGTTGGGAGCTTCGCCTCTGATTTTCTCTGAGATTTGTAAAATAGCACTTGTGATTTTGAAAACCGTATCAGGAGGACAGATGAGTGGTGCTGTCAAGACGGAGACTGTGAGGCACTGGCGATGATGTGAGAAAGGCCGACCCGAGATGGAGAGGATGTCATGTCACCTCAACTCTACTGTCTGTAAGGAGAAATTTTTCAAAGGGGACGAGATTCAATTATTTCCGAGGAAATGATGTTTGTTATTTTGGTTCTGTTCCTTGTGGTGAAAAGTCGTTTAAGATTCCCTTCATACCGCACTGCAACTAAAATGTAATTTAATTTGTGAGGGCACCCCATGAGACTGTAGATTTGTTCGCCTCCCTTTCTGAGCCACCTCCACCCTCTTTAAAGCCCACCCACGCACAAACTCCTATGTACAATCACATAATAGATGCTCTATTGACTGTTATTCTCTGTTTTTGTGTATTACAAGCAGCAGACCACGGAGGTCTCATCAGCTTGGTCGTCTTCCATTGTGTGCCACCGTGTTGCATTGTATTGCTTGGTGAATGTGTGCAGCTCCGTTCCTTCTGCGAATGTAGGGAGTAGGAGTCTGGTTTTATTTATAGCAATCCGCCCACCAACTCCGGTGGAATTTAGTAATCTTTCAGGTTAAAAAATATTACTTTTAACTCACGCATGGCGTGACTGAAGCAGAGGTGCTGTGTGTCTGTGTTTGTGTGTGTAATGACTGCAAAAAAGAGCATCTGTGTCTATAATTGCAGTGTTTGAGGTTCATCCAATTTAAGCTACCTTGAAAAGTGCATTTACAGGGGAAGGGCATGTGCACTGGGTTCATATATTCAAGACTCTTTCTGCATTTCATACAAGGAGAGGAATTTTTGGTATGACAAAGTGTGGTTTTGCCGGGTTTGATGCACCCTCTATTTGCAACAAAGCCTATAGAGCTATATTGGCAGCCCCTGCTCCTGATACACATACATAGATGATTACCGAGAGAGCGTGTAGAGATGGATGGAAGGAGAGAAGATGACAGACAGAGTGCTGATTCCCTCCTCTGTCTGCGAGCTGTCTGTGAGACCAGGCCATCTGCACATTCATTATCGCTGCCATGATTCCATTATTGTTCCGTGTGGCAACAAGGACTTGTTCTGTCTGGCCTTTGTTATTCTTATCAGCTGTGTAGCTGACAGCCCTCTTTTGATCATGGCAGCAACAAAATTAAAAACTATCATGTAATATAGCACATAACTGAATTATCCTCCGTAATAGTGACAAACTAAACACCATCCTGTCTCTTCTTCCCGTGTCCTTGTGCAGGTCTTTTCCACAGAGCCATCATCCAGAGCGGGTCAGCCCTCTCCAGCTGGGCCGTGAACTACCAGCCTGTCAAGTATACGCGTCTCCTGGCCGAGAAGGTGGGCTGTAATGTCCTGGACACTCTAGACATGGTGGACTGTCTGAGGAAGAAGAGCTCCAGAGAGCTGGTGGAGCAGGACATACAACCAGCAAGGTACCACGTGGCCTTTGGACCTGTAATTGATGGTGATGTCATCCCCGACGACCCCGAAATCCTGATGGAGCAGGGCGAGTTTCTCAACTACGACATCATGCTGGGGGTCAACCAGGGCGAGGGGCTGCGGTTTGTGGAGAACGTGGTGGATTCAGAGGACGGTGTATCTGGAAATGACTTTGACTTCTCTGTGTCAGACTTTGTGGACAGTCTGTACGGCTACCCGGAGGGCAAAGACACGCTGAGGGAGACCATTAAGTTCATGTACACAGACTGGGCAGACAGAGACAATCCAGAAACCAGGCGCAAGACGCTGGTGGCTCTGTTCACCGACCACCAGTGGGTGGAGCCGTCGGTGGTGACGGCCGATCTCCACGCTCGCTACGGTTCGCCGACCTACTTCTACGCCTTCTACCACCACTGCCAGAGCCTGATGAAGCCAGCCTGGTCAGACGCCGCCCACGGGGACGAGGTGCCCTATGTTTTTGGAATTCCTATGATCGGTCCTACTGACCTTTTCCCTTGCAACTTCTCGAAGAACGACGTCATGCTCAGTGCTGTGGTCATGACCTACTGGACCAACTTTGCCAAGACTGGGTGAGTAAAATGAGATTGTTAAGGCAATTGGATCTTTTTAGGATTTTATCTGTACGGGTATTGATACTGCTGCTATTTATCAGTATTGATACTCATTGTTGCTCTTATTGATACTTCTCCTTAATTTTGATGCCATTAAAATGTGTGGTGCACCGCTGCCCTTTATTTCTGCTTTTATTTAGATTTTTTTCTAAATCTCATTTTTTTCTGGTCTGCTGTTAAGGAAGCAAGAGAAAATGATTGTGTGGGATTAGTGTCTGAGATGTAGATGGATGGCTGGTTGTCTACCTGGCTGCTAAGGTTAACATTCGTCTTCAAAGGTATTGTTAAACTGGCAGTGTCAATAATTGTGTAGTTGTCTCACCTGATAGGACCTGACACCTTGACTTTAGGTGGAGTCGTTGCATTGGCATTGAATGCTAACTCGAGCCAGTGGGAGTGGACCGGCTGCAGTGATGGCGGAGCAGCAGCCGCTTTGGTGGAATATGTGATGTGGCATTTCATCCCACTGGGTCGCTGATGTTACCCCTGTTACAAACAGCGGCCATTACGCACAAAGCGTTTGCTGTGTTTTCTGTCTCTTTGAGCCCACATTTCAGAGCATTTTAGTCTGTCTGCCGTACAGTCCTCAGAATGTAAACACAGCCATCATCATTAGCAGATGGCTACAAGTTGGAACAAAGTTAATTCATTAGTAAGCGAACTGAAATTGTTGAATGTTAAAATGCTGAGAGCAGTATTTTGATTTGAACCAATCAGGAACCAGTCAGTACCAATTTAACACCAGTGCTCCGTGTCCATCGCTAATCTCAGTTCAGATCAGACGTGTATTTGTTTATTCTCATCATTAATTATAGTAGCAACACAACCTATTCACATATATTACTCATTTGTCTCTTAAATGAGTTCCACAGCAGTACTAAATAATTAAAAGCAGTGAACTTTTTTTTTATTAATAGAAAGGCACAGACAGAACTCCTATCTGAGTCTTATTAAAGGGACTCCTGTGCTGCAGGACAAAGGAAGCTCTACAATAGATAGTATAGGACAGAAATGCATTTTTCAACAAAGACATTTTTTCAGAGGTGTTTTTTTTTTTTTTTTTTTGCCTCAACTTCCTGGGTCCCAGTCTGAAAACCTGAGACATATTGAATCTGAGGAAGATTAAATGTTCCTCCAGAATGTGTGCTGTGCTTTTTGTGCTTGGCTGACTGTTTGGGTTGAGTATGTGTTCATGGCTGCCTGCCTTTCTGTATGCTTCTGCGTATGTGTGTGTGTGTGTGTGTGTGTGTGTGTGTGTGTGTGTGTGTGTGTGTGTGTGTGTGTGTGTGTGTGTGTGTGTGTGTGTGTGTGTGAGTCTGTGTGTGTGAGTCTGTGTGTGTGTGTGTGTGTGTGTGTGTGTGTGTGTGTGTGTGTGTGTGTGTGTGTTTGGCTGGAAATACTATCTATGCTCTAATATTCTGAGGCCCAAAAGACACAGAGACTTATCAGGGAGACACATCAAACTCTTGCCCTCAGCGGTATCGATTCCCTCAGCGTGGACCGAGTCGATCACTCGTGCCCTGGGTGACTCCCGCTCCCCACAATGCTCAATCCCCCCCCCACCCACCCACCCATCACTAAGCCTGGCTATTTTGTATGACTACTACTAATCATTTCCAACAACTGAAATTTAATTTGACAGTCCCTGTTACCAGAGGTATTGATCCCTTCCTGAACAGGTGGAGTCTGAAATCTTGTTCTGTTTTTTATCTGTCTGTATATCATCGGCTGCCCAATCAGGTGGCATTTACATCCAGTCATCTGGCTGATAGGCTGAGCCCCGAGGCCACCGGCTCTGCTAGATCCTTGAGCTGCAAATGGCAGACTAGTGCAGATGGACTGATGTCGGCCACAGCGGCTGCTCGAGGAAAGTACTGAGGTCCATCAGTGATGCTCAAGCTAAACAGCTGTCTCCTCTGCCTGGCAGCCATCTTGTGTCAACACATACGTACATAGCTGCAATTTGTAGATACATTGGGCTTCTCTTACTTGTCCTTTCAAGAGTATTATCTGCTGTTATGAGACAAGAGGGCTATTTCCATTTTCATGAGAAAAGTTGGGGGCCTGAAGCTAAGAATGCACGCTGCGTCTGTCATTCTTGACTTGGATCTTTTGATGTCAGTGAAATTAACTCTGATCGATGATGACAGCCAGCCCATCTTACCTACAACCGCTCAGATTCAACACAGCGCCACGGGCAGTAAGCTGGCCTTCACCCTAACCCGGCCTTCACCCTGGGATGCAGCAGAATTCCGAACAACAAATTGCACTTTAACTACTGACCCCATGTCAGTTTTGTAGATTTCCGCGTCACTGATTGATTGAGACCAGGAACAGAGCAATGGGAGAGTAAACTGTTGTAGATTTGCGCTCGCCGTGTCACGGGATGTATCCACCTTATGCTGTGTCGTCTTGGCCTGACTCCAGACTGAGGGATTACATGCAGACCACAATTAGGCACTCAGATGGTAAAAAGCCTGGGATTAGATGCCAGCATAATAGAAAACTCAGTGTGCTGCTCCAAAGGGCAATTTTACCCCAGCCCAAGTAAAGGACTCTACCATGAACTCCTCGATTTGCGGGGGAGGGGGACTGAGCGTGAGATATTTCCCATAGATTCTCAAGTTCATTCTCATTTAAACAGCACTAGGGGATATAGATCTCTCCTCCGACACCTCCCAACCCAATCTGGCTCTAGAGGACATCCTTTTAATTAAGGCACAGTTGAATTCCCTTTGTTTTCGTGGCCCGTCCAGCAGCCATCTTCCCCGTATCTGTAAAGCAGCTCTCGCTCCCCTTCCAGATGTTCGTAATGAGCTGACCCAGATTGCATTTCCTGCCCCCTCTCTAAATCGGCTGTAGAAACATGTGTGACACGATGTTGAGACACTTGGGCTGCATGTCAACAGTGTGTATCATAGCAGCATTCCCCCCAAAGCTCTTCCTGTCCCTGGCTCTCATGTGTCATCTTTACAGGCCAAATCCCTGCCCATGCGCTTTTTCCCCCCCTCCATCAGTGTCAGTGAAGCATAAAAGCATACAGAGAGTGCACGCTGTCAAATCTTCTTAGTGTGTGTGTGTGTGCGCATGTGTGCGAGTGCGATTTCGAGAGTGTGTGTTTACGCTACGAGTCTGTTCTTTCCTGAGAGTTAGGGATGTTTCAGAAGCCGGGGATTTACTCAGCTCAGAGTTATTTTTTCTGGCTGCAACATTTGTTTTACTATCGACAGGCAAAATTGTCCCGCGCTTTATTGCCACAACAACTGAACAGCTTCCCCGAAACTTTTGCCACAAGTCCACATAACTGCGACTTCCACACCTTCTCAAACATAACTGCAAGCACAGCAACGCAGCTATGCACAGAAAACCCTGGCAGAACACTTCAGAAAAGACAGCATGATGAAAAGCCCAGAAAAGATCAATCATTATATATCATTAGTGCTATAAATACGTTGGTCCATCTTACCAGTTCTTGTTTTTTGTGCTTTTTTTCCCCTGCTTGCTGGTGCTCATTTCCCCTGTTCTCTGTGCGAGCTGTGCCGCATGCTGTGCGGGGCCTTGCAAGATAGTTAAAGAGCAGCGCACTGTCATGTGTTGAATTTCTTTCCTCATTCTCCTCCGCTGCTCATCCATCCCTCTCTCTCATTATTCTATACAAAAAAAGAGAAAGTCTGCTCGCGTTTTACATTCACAACATGAGCTAAAATATGCAGTATTGATTGCTTTGTCTTCAGTGACAACGGCCGCCAACCAAACAAATGTAGATAGAAGTAACTACAGTGTGTCTATAGCGCAGTTTAACAGCCAGCACTGTGATTTACAGCCCCGCGTGTTGATTTTTTTGGTCTTCCTCCCGCTTGTCAATCGAACGGCTCTCCTCTGTAGGTTTAACAGCACATGTACGTCGACTCATTCTCCCGTCTGACCTCATTCACGCACTGCTTCAGCCTTTTTTTTTTACCCCAGCTGTCTAGTGGTTACATCACTCATCCCTTACCCCCCTCCTTGTCCTTTCCCGGATTATCCGCCATTCCCTTCGCTTTCCTTCGTTAGGGCCAACTCAACCTGCACCAGGAGTCTGCGAATGCTCGGCATTGTGGAACAGGACAGCCCCACACAGCAGCCTACCTACTCCATTAAATAGGCACTCACTTGATAGGAGATTTGTAGCCAATATCCTGATTTGCATTAGAGAAGGTAAGGAAGTGGTGTGGCTTGTTAAGGAGCCTGGATGCAATTGATCGGTGTCCATGCTGTGTGCTGAATGTAATGAGAGGGGGACAGCAGGGGAGGAGGAGAAAAGGAAGTAGATCTGCATGTGTACAAGCATAAGTAAGTGGTTGTTGGATTAAAATGTGGATGAATGCTAAATATGTTAAATAGTAAGAAATAGTCGAAAGCTGTTAATTGGTTAAAAGGGAGAGAAAGGGAATGCGGGGGAGGTGCCGGGGGAGGTGTTTTGCTTCCTGCCACTCATCCAATCAGACCAATCAATAGCATCCATAATAAGGAGTGGTTCGAGCTGTGTCCTCCAACACTTCTGCACGCCCCAAAGTCACAGCGCCTCGCCCTGCATCACTTAGCCTGCTGAACTGAAGGCTGCCATTAGATATGAACCACGCATCACTCAGCCCTCTGCCCCAGCGTGAGTCCACGTGAAGGGTAAAAGAGCACAGCCTGATAATTTGGCTGCTCAGTGCAGACGCCCCCCCCCCCCCCCCCCCCCCCCCCCCGACACACACACACACACACACACACACACACACATCACACCAAGACAAAGACTACAAACAGAATTAGATCGAGTGCGTTTATAAAAAATTTACATGGAATGCAGGGAGAAGGTGTTGAGAAGCTTCTGTTGGAGTTAAAAATTACAATTAGCTGCTTATTTTGTGTTACCTGGTAAGTAGATAAACAACTGCAGGGGATGAATTTGTTACACAACAGCAACGACAATAACTGGGGAAAAAAAACAGGCTTCAAGTTTGCATATTTTAGCAGCTTAACAAAATGAGCATCAGTGCCACTGAATTAATGCGTCTCCCTTGTTTTATATTGAGAAGCTATACTCAGCTCAGGATTCAGAGACCTTGAGTGTAGTGAAAATAGATTCTTGTCTTCTGCCTTAGGGCACCTAAACGTGTCTTTTCAGATTTGGTGATGGCTAGGTCTATGATCATTCAAGCGCTTCAAATTACATCAGGATGAAAAGGGGAAGGAGGTACATGGGAAATGAAAAAAAGAAAGAAAATGATATTCATTCTTCCCCTTATCTACCTTTTACATCAGTGCTTGCAGATAGGGCTTGGAATAGGTAATGAGCTCAAGCCCCTGTTCTGCCACATGTATAGGTGGAGCTGGGAGTCTGTCATCCAGGTGGTGCAGCATCTTTCAGAAGAGCAGGATCACACTTACCGAAGCCTTTGTTTTTCATCAGCCTGAAGAAGCCCATCATCAACGCGACCAATCATGTACTGCTTTGTGAAATGTGACATTTCTTGTGTTCAAGTGTTGCACTTGTGTGGCCCCAGAGGTCATCGCGGCATGATGCATCAACACACACTCGGACACACAGATACGCAAGCTGACAGACAGGAGATGGGGCACACACACACACACACACACAGACTCCCAGTCAATCACAGTTACAAACACATGAGAGTACTTAAACACACGCATGGCAGACCAAGGTTAGATGGGGTCGGCGGGTCATGATGGGGGGGTGTGAGGGTGATGGTTTATAGTACCACCACCATATGAACACATCAGAGGGACTCTGAAAGGCCGTTAAAACTCCTGCTTTTATGGGTGTAATAATCCCTCTGCTTTGCCTGGGAGTCCAGCCACAGCTCCAATGACCATCCGGATTAAGAGGGAGGTCTGACAGGACGCAGGCTATCAGCTAATGCAGGGGAGCTCTGAGAGCCCAGCAGGACCACAAACATCACACTATGCCAGGGCTGTTCATACAAGTCACAACAAGGCGTTTGCTATAGAGCTGAGCACATACAGCGAGCTCTCGAAGTGTTTGGACAACGGCGGGCTGTTGGGCGTTTTTATCACCGGACTGTTATAATATTTGAATGTGAAATGATATGAGGACTGAGAGGCTGGAGTGTCAGGTTTAATTTGAGGCTATTCAGGCACATCAAATGAACAGGCAAAGAAATACAGCCCATCCACACCCCTTAATTTCAGCTTGCCAGAAGTTTTTTGACAGGTTAAGATAATGTTCTGAAAGCGTTTTTTTTTTTAATCTCTAATGAAAATTCCTGACTGTGAGGTGACTTCTGAAAGTCTTCAGCCCATCAAGATCAGCAGACTGCTGATGTTTTATCATCAGCTTTCTCTTTCCAGCCTATTTAATTCTACGTTGTTCCGTCTGCATCTCTGAGTGTTCAGCTGTGACTAGCTTCAGCTGACTTCATGGTCATTTGTTTCACATACAAACTAATGACACAGAGAAAAACAACATTTCTTTGTTCACACTCATGGAGATGAAGACACTCTGCACAGTACAGTTAGAACTTCAAACTTTATTTATTTATTTATCACCTATAATGGCTGAACACAATAATATCGTGTGAAGCTCCTATTTTTTGTGTGTGTCAGCTTTGCCATTGTTTTGCCCCTGAATTATACATGAAGTTTTTCATGTTATTTTGTGCTCATATGCATGCAAGCGGGAAACATGTGAGAGATATTCAACTGAAAAGCATGTGTGATTCACTCTGGCAGCTGTTAGGAGGTGAACCACCTGCAGAAAACTTTACAATTACAGCACTGTTTTACCATCGTTCAGATGCAAAACGCAGCAGCCCAGCATTCAGAAAACATTCTAAAGTGGATCTGACTTTGTTGCATCACACAGTGCTCATGTGCCCCAGTACACATAGAGCAGGGTGCTCCAGTAGCCCTCACCGCATTGAGCAGCACACACCGAGCTCAAATCACTCCCTCTGACTCTGCAGCTCAGGGCAGGACTTCAAAGCCGGCGTGCGGCCCAAAGTTGAGCAGCAGTGGTAGAAATTGTTCAAAGGAACGTAGCCTGTTTACTATTGACTTTGCAACAATTACCCAAGCATATGTGTGCGTAATTAGATAAGGCAGCCAGTTGTTCTCTAATGCGGCAAATCAAATTAACTAAAGATGCCACATTGATTTCTTTGTGTTCCCTAAATTATTCATCTTCACTTGCACTGAACCAGCCAGCCATCCAGCCACCAAAGAGCTTTTCTAACTCCTCTACGCCGCTGCTCCCCTGCTCCCTGCACACACTGATTGTTTTGTGAGATTTACCCAAGTACCCTTTCAATATTTTTGCCTTCACAATTCAGCAAATTGACCCTCCTGAAAAGAGAGCATTTGCAGTGTTATGGAAATGCCCGGAATTCCCATTAACCGAGATTGCTTCGAGCTCCATCACTGTTGTCATGTGCGTGCGTGCGCTGTGTATGTGTGAGAAAGAGAGCGGGAGGAAAATTTGCTTGCATGTGTGCGTGACGGCACGCACAAGACTGCTGTGAGAATTCATGAAGCACGCAGGCTGCAGACAACCACGTCTCAGGCTGCCCCATTGACATCCTGTTCTCTGGCATGTTGCGCACGGGGAGATCAATATGACCTTACCTCCACCACCCACTCCTTTGAAACTTAATTACTGATATTCAGCTACAAAGTCATCATAGTCTGGCTGTCAATATTCATTGGGGATCATTACGGGCCTAATAAAAGAGGTTATTTACGGGCTGCTCTGCTGACACCGGCCCAGGTCCAGGGATTCAGCTCGAGCCATCTTAATTTGCTTCACCCCTCTCTCTTTCTCTCTCTCTCTCTCTCTCTCCCTCTCTCTCTCTCTCTCTCTCTCTCTCTCTCTCTCTCTCTCCCCCTCTCTCTCTCTCTCTCTCTCTCTCTCTCTCTCTCTCTCTCTCTCTCTCTCTCTCTCTCACCTCTCCCAGAAGCACTGACCTGAAAAAGAAAAATTGACAGCAGAGAAACGAACAGGAGAGAGGATGGAGGGTGAATTCTTCTGGCATGGCTTTTAATTCTCTTGGCTGTGTTTGGAGGTTTTTCAGCCCTCGCCAAAAAAAAAAAGACCACTGCGGCAGCCATATCCCTAAATTTGAACTTTGCTCACCACTGACATCGCAATCAGACCCGCAAAGGGATATTTCGTGACATTCAGAGAAGTGCTGCGCAGAGTCTTGCCTCCTTGCAGTAACACAGTTTTAACGTCTGTGCTCCAACATCAATTACTGCGTTGTCAAGGCCACTGCACTATTCTTCAGGTCCTTTCACTTCATTTCATCATTACCAAAAGCAATAGCATGAACCCGCAGAACTCCCATTCCTGACATCGTACAGCAACAAGGCAACAAGGAGTTGTGTGATTGTGGGAGATTGCTATGTTAATTCATTCCATAAATCAATAGCTTCACTGTAATTGAAATGGTCGGCCATCCAGCGTTGAGGCAACGTGTCAGAAAGTGAAAAGTGGAACAGTGAACTCTGTAGCTCAAAAGCGGTACTGCACCCAGAAAATATATGTCTTTCTCTCTTTTTCACAGTCTCACACACTCTCACACATCCCTTTTGTCTCTCGCGTTCAGTCTCGCACACACACAAACAATCCTTATATCCAAGCAAACACACACACGCCGCTCTGCAGTTTCCTCTTAGTGTCTTGATTAATATGGTCCACTTTGCATCAGTACACTGGATGCCAGCGCACACTGTGCTGCCTTCCCAGAGCAATTAGCGGAGGGGCTCCACCAGCGTTGGATTATCAACAACAAGATGCCTCCTGACGCGAGCCCTAAAGCCTGCTGACTTATTCATATGTGTTTACTTTAAAAGCCTCTGCCCTGGTTTTTGTGGGTGGGCTGCATCAGAACTGAATTAAGAACAACATCTTGGGAGACAGGAGATGGGGGAGGGGGTGAGACAGACAGGCACATTATGCCCACAGAGGGGTGGCTAAAAGAGGAGGGGGAAGGGGGGTCGAGCTGCGTGGAGATCTCGTGCTGCAAATAAAAATGTATGTGGATTGGGAAAATAAATTGATAGTAGGAATCAGTTTCAGTTGATGCAGCTGCAGAAAGCATAATAAACACCGCACACACACACAGGCACAGACACACACACACCTGGATCAATTATTAACTGAAGTCTGTTGGTTGCTGCCGTGGGTTTGTGGGCTCCACCAAGCAAGCTGAATGAATTCTACAGTAGTGTCTGAACTCCTTTCACGCCAAAATATAAGCTGTGACTGATGCTATTATGTTTTCTATTTGGTCTTTTTATGTGCTTCCTCTCCCCACATGAATGTGAGAGCATGAATAATTAAATATACTGTCAGAATCTCATTTAACACTCTACCACGTCTGTCTTTTCTCTGTCTGTAGCGATCCCAACAAACCGGTTCCCCAAGACACCAAGTTCATCCACACCAAGGCCAACCGCTTCGAAGAGGTCGCCTGGTCCAAGTACAACCCCCAGGACCAGCTGTACCTGCATATCGGCCTGAAGCCACGTGTGCGCGACCACTACCGCGCCACCAAAGTGGCCTTCTGGAAGCACCTAGTACCCCACCTGTACAACCTCCACGACATGTTCCACTACACCTCCACCACCACCAAAGTGCCCCCGCCAGAAACCACCCAGAACACCTTGTCCACCAAGAGGCCCAACGGGAAAACCTCCTGGCCATTCAACACCAAGCGGCCTCCCATGTCCCCAGCCTACAACAGTGAGGACAAAGACTCATGGAGCGACGACGAAGAGACGGGGCCGCTGGTGGTGGAGAATCCGCGGGATTACTCCACGGAGCTCAGCGTCACTATCGCTGTGGGAGCCTCGCTGCTGTTCCTCAATGTCCTGGCTTTCGCAGCCCTCTACTACCGCAAGGACAAGCGGCGGCAGGACTCTGGCCACGGGCAGCCCAGCCCGCAGCGCCAGACCACCTCCAACGACATTGGCCACCATGCGCCCGAGGAGGAGATCATGTCGCTGCAGATGAACCAGACGCACCATGAGTGCGAGGCGGGGAACAGCAACGAGGGGGCTCTGCGCTTGGCCTCGCTGCCCGACTACACGCTCACTCTGCGGCGCTCTCCAGACGACATTCCCCTCATGACCCCCAACACCATCACCATGATCCCCAATTCCCTGGTGGGCATGCCCAACCTGCACCCCTACAACACTTTCACGACCGGCTTCAACTCCACCGGCCTGCCGCACTCCCATTCAACCACCCGCGTATAGCTTTAAGGAGGCCAGGCGCAGCCAGCGCAGGCGGGGGAGGAGGATGCAGCGGTGGCGGTGGTGGTGGCGGAGGAGGAGCAGGAGGATGAACGAACGGAGGAGAGGATTGTGTTTTATAAATATCACAGGGAAGGGGGGGGGGCTGCAAGGGGGAGGGGAGGGGAAGGGCATGAGTCGGATTAAAACGTGAAGAGATTTAACTAGACTTTTACTACGAGAGAGAGTTGCTGAGAGCTCTCTATGGATGTCAAGTTGTGCAGAGCTGCCAAAATCAAACTGCTTCCCTTCTCCTGGTCGGGGGAGGGGGTCTTTCTGCAGTGTTTTTTTCTAAAATAATCATTTTAAAAGCCTTTTTAAGCAGACTGAGGAGATATCAACACTTTTTTTCTGGAATTCATAACAAAAACAAAGAGAAGTGCTTTTTATTTCCCATCCCTTCCTCCTGCGGGAGACACATCTCGAACAATGGCCTCTACGTCAGTATTCGCGAAATGTTTTTAATTGCTTCTTTGTTTTGTTTTACTTTTCAATGCCTTACAAAGCTTGTTCTTTTTTGTCATTATTTCTATTCCCTGAGACTATTCCAAGTGGAGTGTGTTACAAGCCGATGAGACTCAAAGATGAGAGACTGAATCCAGGATGGGAACCTAGAGGATATGCAGATGTAGAGATTTTAAACCTATTTGGGGCAACTCATTTTTTTTTCTTTCGGTTGCATACCAACACAACAGCCACACAAATGGTGTTATGGTTTTGTTTTGTTTTTTTTATCTCGTATAGAAATAATTTGTCTGGGACAGCTCTTGCCGGGAGATGAGAAGGCAGAGATAAATACTATGTTACTGTGATTGTTTTGTTAAGAAAAAAGTGCATCTTTTACAGCCAATTTATCTGTTAAGCTATCTGATATTATCTCCACAGAGTGTGCACGTACACATGCTGCTTAGAGCACCTGTGTGTTTGTGTGCATGTGAAAATGATTTCTCGTTCCTTGCGTGAAAGCGTGGTGAAGAGGCTGAGATGAAGGAAGAGACACACTGTCGGAACTTGCAAAAGCAAGAGTGGTGAGTGAATGAGTGTGTGTGTGTGCGTGTGTGTGTGCATGTGTGTGTGTGTGTGTGTGTGTGTGTGTGTGTGTGTGTGTGTGTGTGTGTGTGTGTGTGTGTGTGTGTGTGTGTGTGTGTGTGTGTGTGTCCGTGCACCTGTTTTTTTGTTTGTAGGTCGTATAATGTGGTTTTGGGTGGGGGTGGGGGCTGAGTACTTTCTCATGTTGTTGATTTTGGTTCACCACCAGTAGTGTTTCTGCTGCGTCTCTGGGTGTCTGTCTTTGCGAAATAGCACTTTTGTTATTTTCAAAGTTATATATGTCTAATTTTGCTTAAAGATTACAAAATAAATCTATTATTTTACGTGTAAGAGAAAAAAAATAGCTAAAGATTCAACTGAACTAACTGACATGATTCCATTGACTTTGTAAGAGTTCCTCTTCAAAAGCAGACAGTGGCCTGTTTGCACTGAATAAACCTACATCAGTGCACACTTGTATTTCTTTGAATATATATATAAATATGGGCATACATACATATATGTATAGGGCTTCTATGGAGATATCGCTCCCACTTAAAAACAATTAAAACACTGTTCAGACTACAAAGCACCAACTCAAATAATTTCTATGTATTGTTGTTGTCGTTTGAAACATCCTAAGACCACTCTAGGTGTCTTTGTAAGAGCTCTATATGTATATTTATGTATAAAATATTTAATATTTATTTATGTATACCAGATGCATACATGCTGATTGTGCCATGTGCCAAAATTAAAACTGTAAAAAATGAAGAATATAAAGTTTCACAAAACTTTTTTTCTCTCTTGATCAAAGTTCTTTTCCCCCCTTTCATGACTTTTTATTATTTCCATTTTGAATGAGTTAAAAAAGAAATATTCTTGCAGCAAGTGCAAGTCTCCCCCCAGGACTTCCTCTTTACCTCCCTCTTCCTCTCTCCCCCTCCTCCTCCTCCTCCCTCTCTCCTTTTCTCTCACTGAAACCTTTGAGAAAAACAGGCTAACAGCTTGGGGCCTATCTGCGTGCATAACTCCAGATTTTACTGTAATTCATGCAAAGTAGTGCTGCAGCAATGGGAGATTGTGAAAAGATTGCCTTGATGTACTCACATCGCATCCTATTATATGTTATTCTCGGGGAGAAAACTGGAGTTATTGATTCTGCGAGTAAAACTGACAATTTTCATTAAGTATCTTGGCGTAACGCTGATTGTCTCCTGCGTTACAGCAAAGCGCAGTAATGCAACCTGACCAGTGATCCTAGATCAGTGCTGGAAGTCTCAGACACTTCATGCACACAGACCTCAACATTTTTATGAAGTATTCCATTACGACTTCCCCTGGTATTTAATGATTGGAGACGCAGCAGAGCGAGAAGCACAGACTGGTCAGCTCATCACCGATCCTGCCAGTAGCAGAAAGAGAGAAGGGGTTATTCAAGGGAAATTGCTCGGAGACTAATCTATATGAGTCATCTTGTTTTTGCTCATCCTGCCTTATATGAGACTCACCTCTTAATCAGCCACCGTCTTCAACTGAGCCGCAGCCACGAAGAAACAAACAGGCAGCTGGTTCCTACCTGGAGCTGTCTCATACATACAGAAACATTTAATAACGTCTCTGCGCTTGTGTTAGAAGTAGACAAATAGTCAAACTTGTTTCAGTAGCAATAATATCAGAGGTACTGTGTTTCCTGGCATAAAATGAACAAACATTACAGCGTGCTATGGTTGATGGCATTTTGATGAGAAAAAAATTGTTTTTAAATGCTCCTGACTGCAGAGTGAATGCAAACAATCTTGGAATATGTCCTTAAATATTTGATTCACCCGATTTACTTAAAAACATATTTTCTTAGCTTATTGCGGTATCTAACCATGCAGAAAGTTTGGGTTTGTCGAGGCTTTGAGAAATCCGTCTTTTTCTGCAGTCTCTCCCGTACAATGGAGGCGAGTGTAATTTTTGTGTGTGGCGCTCACAGCAGCCTGTTGTTGTTGATCCACAGAACACGCTGTAACAGTTCCACTGTTTGTATGGACTGTTTCTTTGGTACAAAATAGTTCCAGTAGAAGCTGTTCACAGCCAGGTCTGTGGACCGTTCAGAGTGGCAGAGATGATCTGTCAGAAGAGACTAGTTGCTGTTGAGTTCTTTAAAGCTGCTTTCATCAGTGTTTTTATACTAACAATTGTCCAGATGACTTCTTGTGTGTCTGGTATGGATGAAACTGCAGGTAGTTAGCGCCTGACTCTGCGGTCCTCCTCAGCTCGACTGAGCATTATCGCCTCTTCTAGCTCATTGTTGTGATTTCTGACTGCAGTCTGACTGCAACTTTTTGCTTCCTTTTAGCGCTCTCATAGCGTTGTCTCCAGATGCAGCAGGCAGTTGTTTTTAGCAAGAAAAAGCTCAAATCCACTGCATGCCAACAGCCCAGTGTTGAGAAGACAGACAAAATTAGCATCTAGCTGCAGAACACAGTGAAGCATTTAGCATGAAATGAGTGAAAGTCTGACTTGCATTCATCAGATAGACAGAGATGCTTCCTATCAGCTGGATGTAAAAATAAGCAACAGTTTGCCATATCAACCGAAAAGCTGATAATAATGTCAATGCTGTGTGGCCAGTTGATATAATTTTCAATGCTGTCGGCACCACAAAGAATATTTGCTCCACCACTCCATTCATTATTGATTCATGATTTATCATAAGCAAAGGCTGTCTTTTGTTTTATTTTGTACAATCCTGATTCCAAAAAAGCTGGGATCCTGTTTAAAACACTAATAAAAACAGAATGCAATCTGTGTTAACTGCTCTGCATAATACAGAATAAAGAGATAAATAAATGGGGCTCTAACTATATTTGAGCTTTTATTTAGTAATACAATCACGTGTTCACAAAGTGGTGAAGCTTGTGAACGACTGAGCCTTTCCAGGATGCCCCTTTCATACCCAATCATGATACTATCACCTGTTACCAATCAACCTGTTTACCTGTGGAATGTTCCAAACAGGTGTTTTTGGAGCATTCCACAACTTTCCCAGATTGAAACGTGTTGCTGCATCAAATTCAGAATAAACATAAAAAAAACAATGAAGCTGATGAGGTAAAATATAAATGTAATGTCTTTGTAATGTTTTGAGCTGAGTATATGTCAAAAATAATTATCACATTGTGTTTAATTTATGTTTTAAACATTGTCCCAACTTTCTTGGAGTCTGGTTGTAATTGGGTGAGGCAACCCTTAAAGGCAGGACATGAATCAAAGCAGACTGTCCCCTCGTCTCATCCGTCTGCAGTGGTGGGAGGTCAGTTTCCATTGGCTCCAACACACACACACACACACACACACACACACACACACAGTGGCACAGGGCTAAAATTGAGTGGCGAAGTTGAGAGTGAACTATCAAAGGGAAGAAATGTCATGGGAGGGCAACTTGTTTTTCGCCATGTAATTTTCCCATATGCCGTTAAAGCAGAGCAGATGTCGCTGAGCATTGGCAGGGGCAGACCTGGTGGCCTGGGGGACACAGTTTGGGATACATGGCCCTGTAAAAAGCCTCATAATTAAGAGCCGGACCAAAGGGGAAGACCATGGAAAGTGCAGTGGTGTGGTGCTGCGACAGAAAAACGGGGTCAAACTCAAACCTGAAGGCCCGATGAATGAGTCCAAACTTCCTGCGACAAGGATAAAGAAATGGCCAGTAGAGAAATGGGACAGTTATGAGGCAGACACTTTTCCAGAGTGGAGATTTGTTTGCACTTCAGTGAGTGTGTTTCCAAAGTGACATCATTCAAGGATTGGCTAGAATAGCCCGATGGGGGTTTGCGACTGCCTCGACAGCGCTGAAGACAAACCCAGCCTAGAAAATGGATGTGCCAAATTACACAGTGCCACCCGCTGGGAGAGAGCCGCAGGTGTGTGTGTGTGTGTGTGTGTGTGTGTGTGTGTGTGTGTGTGTGTGTGTGTGTGTGTGTGTGTGTGTGTGTGTGTGTGTGTGTGTGTGCGTGCGCGTGCGTGCGTGGGTGTGTGTGTGTGTGTGTGTGTGTGTGTGTGTGTGCGCAGATACCAAGAATTTTATTCCTACCTCGGCGCACGTTGTTACCCATATTTCGTCTCACCCTCTCCCTCACCCTCATCTTTCTCTCTCTGCGTCTCATTCGTATTTGCTGTCTTCTTTCTCTTTCATGCAGTTTTTTTTATCCTCCCTCGCACAAAATGCAATCTGAGCAGCTCTACCTCTGTCACACACACACACAACTGCCCCGTTTTCTCGTTTCTGCTACTTCGCAAGTGCCGTAGCGTGGACCACTCGCTCAATTCCAATCATTTAAGGTCTGATTTTGTTGAGTTTCTCTGTGGACTAAGAAGCTAATTAACATTACTTACTGGGAAGCTGCGCACTACCAGTCACTGAACCAAAACTCCTGTAGCTGAAATTTAAACAGCCTGTTTTTCTCCAAAGGGAAATCATTCTGCATTTTGTCAAAACATCAATAATCTATTATTTCCATGTGAAAAACGCACTCTTGACAGTTTTCTTTTGTGCCCACAGAGCATAAACAAATCACTGGCATATGTTTCAGGAGCATCATGTACTGGAGCTTTTCTGGTGGCATCAGACCAATATGCTGTAACACATTTTTCACTAGAAACTAGGACTGAAATCAACAAAACCAATGGTCTTTGAGCCCAAATACATCATGATACATCTCTGTTATTTCAGTGTCATTGTACAGATTACTAAAGATGCCCTGTTACTTCTATGTTTATGTCCATAGAATGTATTTATAATCGCGCAGACTGGAGTAATCAAAATAAAATATCTATTCTTTCTGTATCTCATTGTGATTCTCATGAATATAGAACATTACATCCATTTTCAGTCGGCTTGAGACCGAGAAGTTTGGTGCTGATAAAAGTGTTTTGTATATTTTTCATCCCACAAAATGATTAGAGGGAGAGCATCACAATCCAAGAGAGCATCTCTGTAAGTGCTTGATTTGAGTGCTCTGTTCCTCAAAAAAAAAACCAAAAAAAAAAAAACACAGCTTTTGCATTAAAGGATAAGGTTGGCAGATTTTATCTTTTGTATTATTATTATCAACATATCCCACAAACAGACCAAAACCAACTATGAATTCATCCTTCTAACAACTACTGAGTGTGAAGCCACAGCCAGATGCCTCCATGCTACTGAACTGAGCTCACTGCCATCAAAAAAACATTAAAAACGCAGAGAAAAGAGCCAAACAAGAGCCAGATTGGTGCATCGGGTGACTTATTCTTTAATTACAATGAACACAGACAGTGTTGCACGTTCCTCATAGCTCGTCAAACCAGCAAAGCAAGGAGCCGTGTCCCCCAGCATGCTCAGCGACGTGTGCCCAACACGCAGCTACTGTCCAGAGAAAATGCTGCTGCAGAGTTGTTTCAAAATAAACTGGAGTATCACCCAATGGTATGGCTGTTTTATGTCTTTTTAATGGTTTTTGGATGGCGGCGGAGTCCAGTGGCACAGAGGCATAAGCTACAAGCTGTGGCTACACAGACAGCACTTGTTAGCAGGATAAATTCGTTGCTGGTTTTGGTCTTTTAATGGGATTTGTTGGGTAAAAATGAAAAGAGAGAATAACACCAACGTGATCCTTTAAATTCACTACTGGCTGCAACAAATTGTGGCACCACTGCGAGAATGGAACCAGCTCAAGTGTAATGTACTATTCAGCAGTAAAGGGGCTGGTTTGGTTTTTTTTGGAGGTCCAGTAAAGAACAGAAGCATCCTATAGTTCATCTAGCACAAGCAGTCCCACCTGCCCTCAGCCTAAAGCTGCCTGTCGACTACATAATGATCTGCCCTCTATAAGATGGATGGCCTGGAGATACCACTGAGACTAAAGCGTGTATGCTCCCAGTGTGTCTGAGGGAAGTAACAACAGCAGGCAACAAGCACATTTTAAGCGTGCGCACAGTATCTATCCTGTTACCTGTCCAGAAAACCCTGTTGTTGCTGCTTGATGGCTAATTTTTTCCCACTTCTGATGGCAGAATGGGAGAAGTTTCACGGCGAGATGCACAACTTCTTGGATGTTTCATTTCTTTTCTAACTGCTCTCATCATTCATAGCATTATCTCGCAGATTCAGAGCTATTTTGCAAAGTCGCCCCTCGCCAGCTGAGGCCGAGCCCGGCTCTATCTCTCAGTTGCATCAGCTGGAGTTCACCATCAGATGGCAGTCCACTAATGCCTTTCTCAGATGTGGGTTACTGGTGGCAGGGGTGGGTTGCGTCAGAGGACCTTTGGTGTCTGAACTTGCCGGCCTGTGCCGCTCCGGTGCAGACTACAGAGGACTCCCAGAGGACATCCTGAAAGTGTCTTATCACTTAAATCACATTACAATGACTCTCAGTGGCACCAATTTGATCTTAAGTGCTAATCCAGGCTACCAGGCTTTTCACAGATCTTTCAGATCAAATACAGTGTGAGTTTGACTTCAATATCTGAGCTTACTCCAAAAAAAACCCTGCACCCTTTTTTTTCCTGTGAAATACTGGAAACATCCTTTGAAGTTAAGCCTATTTTCACCCCGAGAGGCAGAGACATTCATTTGTCAGTGATGCCTAAATATTAGTTCTGTGCAGTGAATTCTCCATTTTTTTCTGACAAATTGAATAGATGTTTGAATGGCATTTTTTTTTTTTTTTTTACCCAAATAGACCCAGATATTGTTAACACTTAATCATAAAGTTTAATAAACGTCTGACCTCATAAAACTTTCACAAAATTCTTTTTAAAAATGCAATAGCTTTGCTGATGGGAATCAAATTTGAATTCCGCCATATCAAAATTCAGGTCAATTTGCCCTCAGTGTTTACACAAGTTGTGAACAAACGTATTTTCACACACCCAACTTGAAAATAGACTTCAAGTTCCCTTTTTTTGCTGTGAGTTACTATTAGTTGTGGGAGAAGGATGTCAGCTGATCGATAAGGAAGACGCATGATCTCAGCCACAAATGTTTCACAACCATGAAATAGATAGAAGGTTCAGCAGCGGAGACAGCCGGGGCGCCACAGACAGCTCTGCAGTCCACTCGTGGATCTTAAAGATTGTACACATTTGTTTCGATTCGCTCCGGTGAAACTGCTAAAGCACTGGAAACATCTTCACTGCTGTAAGGATGCACTGAGACCTCATGTGACTGACAACTTACTACCTTGGTAATTACGATAAAGGACATATTTTTTCCTGCCCACTAGGTAGCCCATGGCATTTGCTAAAACTATGTTCACTGTCACTTCCACCTACATCATCTCACAGCGTGTTTATACTCACTTTTCTCAGTTATGTTCAATACACGCAGTCACTAGCCCATATATTGGACATTATTTAAAGTACAGAGGCTCTACATTATGCAGGAATGGGGTTCTGACTATATTTGAGCACTTTGATATGTTTTATGTTTTTTGCTTGAGTTTCAGTAATGAATTCTACTAAATTGCCTGTCTGGGTTGAAAGAGGGAGGGTGGAGTGGCGTCAAGAAATCCCCAGTCAGCAGTGATGTAATGGCTCATTTGAAGTCCAGGGAAGGCTGGATGAGTCACATTCTTTGGGAATGAACTCCTCTCAAAATAATTGCACTGGTTTCCTGTTCCATACAATGAGGTCTGGAGAGTCAGAGAGCAAAACAGGAAATGACACGGCCATAGGCAGAGCCATGGATTTACGTCACAGCAACCTCAAAAGTCCAAATAAGCCATTAAATGTTTCCATTGGACTTAAGGTTTTAAAATGAGGGAGAAGTGTGTGTGTGTGTGTGTGGGGGGGGGGGGGGGGGGGGGGGGTCCTACTGAATGAGTTGAATACTGCAGATCTGTTTCACTTTCAGATCCACAGAGTTCTTAATGTTTTCTGATGGTGTGAAAGGTTTATTTACATCAGTGACTTCTGTAAACACAGCAGGAATAACGGGCCAGTATGCTTAATTATGATAAGTTAAACACACAAAATGCTGATTTTTGCATCATAAAGATAAACTCTTCAATTAGGATACAAATATCGCAGAAATTTAGCATGTCCAAACAAAACTCAGCCAGCCATGGAAGCACCTCTGTGAGGCTGCACTGAAGCACAGCTTTGAGTTACATGCTAACATGCAAAAAATGACGACGCTAATATGCTGATGTTTATGTTTATCATGATCACCATCTTTGTTTTGCACATTCGCTTGCTAGCATTTGCTAATTAGCACTAAACGCAACATAGTTATGGCTGATGAGAACATTCTGGACAGAGGATGAAAAGTAAGAGGGTCTCAAAGGTCATTACAGTTCATTTGTGGTGAACACAAATGCTTGTGGCTAATCTTACCATCCAAGCAATAGCTGTTGAGACATTTGACTCAAAACCACAAATGTCAACCCCATGGGTGTTTGTGCTTGAGGAAATGTCAGGGGATCACTTAAGTCTTTTAGATATGCCCTGGGAATGGATTTCATGACAATCCACCCCATTGTTGTTGAGATATTTCTGTCGGAACCAAAGTAGTGGACCAACCGACGGACTGACATGCTAGCCACACTGCTAGCATCCCTAAAAAATGAAGCTGTGTTGTAGACAGTTGTTAGTTCTGCTGTAGATCAGATTCGTGTCGACTGCCCTGTAACGTCACACTATTAAAATAACTGAAAAATGATTCTACAGTATTTATAGCTCACATGAATATCTCGCACGTCTTTGAAGAGGTGTCGGAGATATTATTTCACAGCATGCCAGCAACCCCTTTTATGGTTCAAGCTCCTTGTTCTGCCTTTGGTGAGTTCTGCAGGAATAACAAAGCAGTGATCTGAGTCCTTGATCCAGGCTCAGGGACTCGCCTCAGTTATGTAAGACCCAGTCAGAGTCTGACAATTCATTATGGCGTGTGTGTGTGTGTCTGTGTATGTGTGTGTGTTGGGTGGTTGAGCCAGCTAATTCCTTGGGAGAGCGTTGTTAGCCTGGACCATTTGGGGAGCTCTCAGGGGAGAGGCGTTGCTCCAGTCTCTCATCAGGCAGATGACAGACGACTGCGTGCTCTGCATGCTGCACTCGTCTCGGCCATGATAGCCTCACTGCACAGGCCATATCTCTGCTTCATTTACTCATTGTCTGATAATAACAAGTGTCTCCTTTCTGCTATACTCAATTACATCTTCATTAGCTTGCTAACTAGCTTAAAACAAACCGGCATTGTGTGTGGAGATTTTAAGTCTATGTGACATTTATTACCAAGATGCCTGAGTTCTAGGTGAGGGGCGAAAGGGGCACAACATGGTATTTATTATGTCTTCATCTCTCAAGCCCATTCACTTTCTCATCATAACATCAATTCATTTTAATTTACCAGCTAATGAACTCAGTTCATTCATCATTTACTCTGCCTGTTATCTAAACAAGGCGACTGGCTGACATATTGGCCTCTTACTTCAATGCGCTGCCAATCAAACACTGGTCTCATAGTAATTAGCTGAACAATGGGGAGGTGTTCCCATAAGACAAACTGCTATATTATATCAGATCCCATTGAAGAGCAATCTAATGAAAATCATACAGCATAATTAGCTGCTGGTGACTTTTCGTGCACAGTGAAATGACAATGTGGATTATGGCAGGTAAGTGTGGCAGCAATGTCAAGTACCAGGTGGATGCAGAGCTGCAGAAACTCTCGCAAAGCCACGAGACACACAAAGGGAGAATTCCAATCAAATGCCTCTCAGTTTCATTTGTGCTGCACCGCCACGTTTCCTGCATTGTTGCAATTCCTCGCCTTCGGTCTCTGAAAACAGGATGTGCCCTTCATTTGCAAGGGAAGTTCCATCATGGCAAAGCCAACTTTGTTTGTTACTATCCTGAACAGCTGTGGCCTCAATCAGTCATCCACGCCTTTCTCTAAGTGGAACAGACAACACAGGAGGAGCTGGTTACTCTATCCCACCCCAGTGTATTTCCCTATTGTTTGAACGCTCTCATTTTCCCCTTTGGTCTTTTTCTATTGCTCTTTGCTTTACAGTAATGTCAAATTCTAAGCTCATTTGCTCTCAGCACTGCACTCTTCTCTCCCTTTGTCCACAGGCCAGCACCAGCTCTTGTCCCGGTCAGCTGGGGTTAAATAGTTGGCCAGAGTTCAGAGCGGTGAACTTTCTGAACAAAGTGTCTTTTAATGAGACATAAACAGACAAGGAACAGTATCTTAAATGTCCAGCCTTCCTTCCTTTGGCCACTGCCACTGACACAATGTCAAAAGGCAGCTACACCCAAGCAGTCTATCCATAATATATCACCATGGCCGCTGGTATAGATGACAGGTCGAATCAACCAGCTGTCCAGAGATTTTTAAGGAGAAAGCAATGACAATTCAATAAAGTGTTGGACCCTGACATCTCTGTTTCCAAGAGGGCAAAACTTTTCCTTCACTTTTCATCCCCCTGAAAGCCTTGTGTGTGATTGCAATAAGCTGTGTAGCTAAATATTGCCGAGATCGTTGCTTGTTGTTCCTCATTCAGCCTCATCCTCAACTCAAATCTGGCACTTCTGCAGCTGACTAAAAATAATTCTGCATACTTCAGCTGGATTATAACGCTGATGTCACTCAATGGAAAATCAGAAGTCACTAGTGAAAAATCACACTGTACAACCACAACATTCACCTCAACCTTGTCTGTTTCTCTAAGTGCTGCTTTGACAACAAGGAGGAGACACCTGTAAATGGATTACACTCGGTAGACCTATGCTACAGTGAAATGACAGCAGAACATAAACACAACCGTGATGGAAAAGTCACAGCGAGGGAACCGCTGAGATGCTCTCAGGCGACTCAAACAAAGCAGAACCATTTCCTTCCTTCTGTGCAAAGCTTGGATTTATGGGAATAAGTTGTTACAGAGTCAAAGCCCCTGCATAAGAATTACAGTGCAAAGTCTAAATGAGCATTGTTTCTCGGAGCACAACTGACGCACTTCCCTTTCAAGCTGTCTTCACATGGTGCCTGAGCTAAATTTGTGGTTTTCCTGATTTGGTGGCAGAAGTGAAACTCAAAGCATAATCAGAACAGACATACAGGAAGCAGAGGTACAAACAAAGAAGAATAGCAGAAGGGCTGCAGAGACATGTGGTGTGACAGTAGCAACAGTCAATTTAGGGGATAGTGAAGGTGTAGGCGCATTGAATATAATTTGTTGTCAGGACTGTCAGGTGTGCTTGTTAGAAAAGTGAAAGGCTTTCAGCATTGTGTGTGTGTGTGTGTGTGTGTGTGTGTGTGTGTGTGTGTGTGTGTGTGTGTGTGTGTGTGTGTGTGTGTGTGTGTGTGTGTGTAGATTCAGATGTGGCCAGCAAGGACAGCAGTTTCTCTACACTCGAACAATATTCAATTTAGTTTAGTATACTGTATATACTGTATATCAACAGAACAAATGAAATACTTTATATCAATATGTCCATCAAAATTTGGCTTTATTTATATGTGCATTCATCTGTACAACAATTCATATTTAAAAAAAAGAATATTAACAAGAACTGTACACTGGAAACATCAGCACCGACATGACGTTTGATATTACAAAGCAAAGCTGAGCCCCTTGGGCCTGAAATTTGTTTAAAACTAAAGTGCCATTAGTAATTTTGAACTAAACAAAGATAGCTTCCTTTTAAAAAATATGGCACTGAGGATTTAGGCCCCCCTTTTTACTGGAATAGTACTTTTACTTTGTACTTTTAATGTGGCATTAAATATGCTTTCTATGGTCTCTGCAGCATTTTCTCTCTTCCCGGACAGATGGAAGCGTTGTCAAGGATCTGATGCTGCAGGGACGTCATCTTGCCGGCTGGACAAGGCGTCGCCAGGGGTCTGAGGGTGTTCTTGCATTTTGGAATGGAGTGCCCTTTTAATTTCTGATGTTAACCTTTTCCCCCGGAGCAGCCAGGGGAGCATTTTGCTCCCTCAGATCTGCTCTGGTGTAGATCTGCCTGTCTGCTCGGCAGTAGCCAGCCATGTCGCCCCTGGCCTGTTCCCCCGCCCCCCCGTCTACGTGGCTCGCTTTCACTCTCTGTTCACATTTCTGCAAAAGAGAGAGGAAGAGAAAACTGCAGAGGTTCAGGAGACAGAATGAGAAAACAAGCACACAGGCACATTAACACACACAAACATGCACCGCCTAATAACTGAGCCTTGTAAAGATACAGGAAGACTTACGATTAATTAGTAACATTAATTCTGTCTGTGTCAAGACCACTGAGAGCAGAGGACGTATGTTTTCTTCTTTGTGGTTTGTGTGTGTGCACAGGGCCATGCGTATGTTCATGGGCCGCTGAAACACCACTGCTTTTGTGCTGATAGCAGTATCACGATGCTCATGTAGTCGGAGCATCGTGATGCTATTATCACTAAAGGTTGTGCAGATAGTCCACCTGAGTCCCCAGACATGGCATTTACACACAAGAGGTGCACAGAGATAAACTGAGAGGGAGGTGGGGGGGTGGTACAGGGTACAAACAAAGTGGCTACTACTACACACTCAATGTGCATCATGCACTCTGTCAGCGTCTGCACCAACATTACACACTGCAGCCTGCTGCCTTGTCAGCTTAAGTGCAAAAGGAATAAAGGGAAGACTGGCTGATGGGTGGGTGTAATTGTCTTAAATATGTACCTGCAAGTTCTTGATCCAACATGTTGATAAAACTCTCAAGTTCCCTTGTGTCTCCCAGCTTGGCTGCAGAAAGAGGACAGAAAGAAAAGGAATTTGAGAAACTATAGGAAAAAAAACCCAGCAGTGGAACATTTTTGTGGAGAAATGCAGCTCAGTTCACTGGAATTTCCTTTGGACCAGAAAGCTGAAAACTAATCGAAGTCCCAGAATTACTGTACATATGAATCAAACTGCTTCTGGACTTGCAAAAACCATTTTCAACTTCTTTACCACAAACTGGGATAAAGCTGATCTCGAGCACTATAAAACCTTGGCAGCTTGATGGATCTGACTGGGATCTCTGTTGTAAATATATGAAGGTATTCTGTGTAAACACAGACAGAGTGAGTGACACCTCCCGGTCACCTTCTTGTTTTTATCCATTGAGATGTAACAGCAGTCTCTGTCATTTAAACACACCTGAGCCAGTCTCTCCACATAACATAACAGCACAAACAAACCCCTGCAGGAGACTTGGAGAGAGGACGGCTGAGACGTCACAGTCACAGCGGCAGGGGCTTTGTTGTGTAAAAACAAAAGAGCTCCCAGCTTAATGCAGAGGGGTTTTTGTGTGGCTGTGATAGTGATCAGAGCAAAAGTGATAGCGATCACTGCAAGAACGAGGGCTATCTGGATGGAGATAGGCCGATGGGAGTCTCTAGTACCTTTCGGTGCCAGCGTTATGCCTGCTGTGTGAAGCTCCTCCTCGCTGGTGTTCAAACTGTTTCCCAAAGAAGCTTCGCTGCCTGAGGGGGAAAGGGAGGGAGGCGAGGAAGGAGTGAGTAGAGATAATAAACAGAAGATAAGCACTAAGGCCAGCCCATGCAAATGATCAACAACAACAATGACAACCATTTCAACACAATGCAGGAGTTGCGCACAATGATAATAACATGCAGTAAGATGCAGTTAAACACGTGTCCGCTGTGCCGGCTTTTTGAAAGCAGTTTGCCTGTTGAAACATTAGGTGGCTGAAATACTTTCAATAATGACGACGCATGGGAGCTGAAAAACACACGTTATTATTTTATCTCATAACCATCATCACACGCACAATGGAGGCAGCAACAAAAAACCCAGCAAATTACAGGAGATGGGTTATCCATAATTGCAGTTCATTCCAGTGCACGGCGGCAGTATTGTCATGAGCCGAACAGCCGCTTTAATAGGAGTGTACAGGGATGTGTCCTCTTGTACCACTAATTTCATGCAAATTAAAAGTGCAAAGCCGCAGTTGTTCGGGCTGATAAAGGGGCCCAACTAGCACCCATGGGGACCCCACACAACCTCACCCACCAGCAAATGATCCACTAAATAATCTCTTTCCTTCCCTGCACTCTGAACAATGAGCAAACATTATCTTGATCACAGTAACATTGTTTTGTGGTGACGACTCTGTCACTCACCATAATCCGAGTCCTCCACTCCGCTGTCATCCCCGGGCGCTGTGCGACTTTTGGCCTCCTGCAGGACGTGCTGGTACGCATGAGGTCTGCTTCGAGAAGGGGCCTTCAGCTCCTCCACCACATCCTGGAACTCCTGCAGCAACTCGCCCAGCTCGAGCTCCAAGTCTGCAGGAAACGTGACAGCAGTTGGAAACAAACCACATTACTCCACTGAAAGAAAATGTGAAGACCGTCTCAGTTATAGCAGAGAGAAAAACGGAGGAAGTGCTGAAACACGTAACATTTTAAGGCCCTGATTAAAGGTGAAAAAAACAGAATGTCACAAAGATCTTTGACGTTACAATAGCTTGTGACACAAATATCTTCTGGCTGAGAATGAACTTAAATAAAAGCCAAAAACTTGCAGTTGACGTTTATGTCAGTGGGTTGTATCAGATAACTTGATGTGAGAAAATAAACCTAACAGCCCATAAGGCATATAAAACATCTAACAGCCTGTAAAACACCTGGTGTGCAAGCTGCGATAAACAAATATTACATTTTAAGTCCAAGTCTGATGCTTTGGGCTGCAATAAAGCAACACTTTTGGCCATTTCCTGAATAAATGCACAGTCACAAAATAACAGATGTATGAGATGAACAAACATCATTTCAGCACAAAGTTATTTTATGAAGCTAACATGAATATGACAGAGCTTTAACAGTCCCCTATGGAAAGGCGAGGACAGCAACAAATGTACAGCAAGACAAATATGAGCGCATTATGAAAGGATACAGATGTGTGTCACAGGAAAACATGGGGTATAAAATGAAAGCATAGCAGGCTACATGATTTACAAAGCTGCTCACTCTCTCAGTGTAACTTTAAATTGTGATGTGATGTAAAAAGGATTAGGCCAGTCTGGGATTTGTTAAAAATAAAGCTTAGAGCCTCTCTGAAAGCATTACAATGCTGTTAACTGTTTGTTACAGGCCTATGATCTCCATCAGTGCATCAGCATTTAGTGGCTCAAGCAGTCGACGGACTCACCTGTGTTAATGTCTGAGGACATGTTGGAGCAGTGAAATAAAACACCACCTGGCTGCTGTGTGTCCGAACAGTTACAAGATGACAAGCGAAGGACTTTATTATAAAGCTCTCCACACCCGCTCCGCCGGCGGAGCCCACCAGCCAATCAGAGCGCAGGGAAACCTCAGCGGTCTGCTGTGAGGGAAAGGGGCGGAAAGTTGAAAGAAAAACCAAACGAGACTGACGGAAAGAAGCCGTTATGCAACGCAGGTCGCGGCGTACACTCCCCCAGCTTTCACATGAAGACGGAAACTTTGCGTGTACTTTCAAAGTCACTCGTTCAGCATTCATAGATTTATCCTGTTTTGGGCACAAGCAGCTTGATACAATAGGATTTAATGGAGGACCTTAAAGAGTCGTTCGGAGTTTGAGTGAAGCTTGGTTACAGTTGATATGATATCAACGGACTTTGTAAATTCGGATGTTACAAATCTGTCATCGGGTGAATTTGTACCTAAGCACCTAAATTAAATATGCACAAAAGTACAGTTTACAAAAAAATGTTGTTGCCAGTATGGACAATAAATAGTATTATTGCACAGTTGAGAGAAATATACAACTTAGAAATTGCACCAGATGAAATGGATAATTTGAGCATTAGCATTGATAACAGTAGTGCAAAGCAAAGCAGGTTACTTCGTACCACTGATGCACCTATAGAAGAAACTGCCAGTTTATATCTATGTATGTCCTCGTGTCTGCACCAAGCAACATTAAGCACTGTTCCCAATATTACTGGTGTTATGTAAGATTTGATCTCGCTTATTGCGGCTTCTGGAAATGCGGGCAGGAGAAAACATTTAAGGACAAATCTGAGAGAGGACAATTATCCAGAGGCCATTAAAACATGAAGCATCACACACACAAGTGGCAGGTGTGGTAATAAAAATAGATGTGTAAGCACATGTGGTTTAGGCGCAGTAATCCTGTCCCACGTAGTTTAGAGCAGCAATCCCCAACCACCGGCCCAAGGACCGATACCGGTCCGTGGGCCATTTGCAGGGACGGACTGGGACAAGAAATCGGCCCTGGCATATTGGACCAGACCGGCCCACCACATTTGATAACACGCACCGTTTCGGTCTTTTCAATCTCTTGAATGTGTGTATCAACTGTGCAACTCTTTAAAACCAAGTACCTTAAGCCATGCAATGAGTTAATGGGAATCAATGAGAGTGGACACATTAAATATTTCCAGAGAGAGAGAGAGAGAGAGAGAGAGAGATTTAATTATTGGTCAATCTTCAAGATAAAAATAGCAGCTTAGAAACTGAAAACTCAAGAGGGATGATGACACATGAATCACATACACAATGTCTTAAAAAAAACTTGCATACAGGTATTATAAACTAACTAGAATACAAACTAACCTGGCCATAGAACATTAGCCAGAAATATGTTATTGACGTTTTATCATTATCAGATTTACCAATCTGATAAGGGTTGCTTTCCTCATGACAAGTGTTCTGAAAGCAGTCCAGCTTACTGCAGGTTTTACTGCATGTCCCTGTTCATGTCGCCAACAGCACCACTGTCATCGTCCACGGGAGCTGATGAAGGCCCTGCCGTGGCAAACGTAGCAGAATGTTTTGCGCATTCGGCAGCGCTGGCTTGAAGAGCCAGCTTCTTTTTCTCTCGCAGTTTCTCTGCACCTCCTTTTCGTTTTCTCTCCATTCTCGCAGATCCTAACAGATTACGTTACCGACGTGAAAGAAGGGAAGAGTTTCATGGTATGATTGGGCGAGATGAGCCCCGTCTCGTGTCAGAGAAGAAAATAACCTATCGGCCGCAGAACTGCGTGTGTCGAGCGGCGGTCGGTGTTTACAAACAAACTCTTGCGCTGACTTTTTTTTTTCGCCGAATGCATTGCGCCGCAGGGCCAAAGCGAAAGGGTGTTTAACGACGTGATTGGGCCAGCCGAGTGTCAATCGGGCCGCTGATCAACTGTCTGTATGGGCCGGTCAGACCAATATTTAAAAAAAAAAAAAGAAAAGCGACTGTCGGAATGCCAGATGGTCCGTCCGTCCCTGCCTACATATATCTGCACTTGCGCACTTCAGGGGTGAGACACTGTGTTTAAGGACACCTTATCAACACATATCATACCCATATAGTCATCATCACCCCTGACAAATGTTTTTAAACCTATAATAATAATAACAATAACAACGTGATGATAATAATAATGATGATAACAACTGGGTCGAGTCAGTTTGAATTAAAGGCATGAATCAGTTTTTCAGCATCTGACCCGGGATCCGACCGGGCACCTACCCGGGTCCGACCCGGAACTTTCCCGGGTCGGTCCCGGGTAAGTTCCGGGTCGGTCCTGGATAAGTTCCAGGTTAAATTCCCGGGACTTACCCAGGTTCGACCCGGGACCAGACCCGGATCCGACCCAGACACGCACACACTAATAATAATAATAATGACAATCTGGGCCGGGATCCGACCCGAGAGACACACACACACACACACACACACACACACACACACACACACACACACACACCAATAATATTACTACTACTACTTCTACTACTAATAATAATAATAACCCGGGAAGGGATCCGAGGGGACCCGGGACACACACTAATATTATTGTTATTGTTATTATTATTATTATTATTATTATTATTATTATTATTATTATTATTATTATTATTATTATTATTATTATTATTATTAATAGTAACAACAACAACAACCTGAGAAAGAAAGGAGTAAAGGAGTCCAGCTTAAGGCAGGTTTTACTGCATGTCGCATGTCCCTGTTCAATGTCGCCATCCACCACTGTCATCGGCCACGGGAGCTGATGAAGGCCCTGACGTGGCAAACATAACAGAACTTTTGCGCATCTGGCAGCGTTGGCTTCTTCTTGTCTCGCAGTTTCTCTGCACCTCCTTTTCGTTTTCTCTCCATTTTCGAAGATCATAACAGATTGCGTTACAGACGTAAAAGAGGGGAAGTGTTTCATGATATGATCGGGCGAGATGAGTCCCGTCAAATGTCAGTGAAGAAAATAACTTATAGGCCGCAGACCAGCGTGTCGAGGGCCGGTCGGTGGTTATGAACAAACTCTTACTCTGACTATTTTTTTTTTTTTTTGCCAATGCATTATGCCGGCTAGACCAAAGCGAAAGCGGTTGGTGTTTAACGATGTGACTGGGCCAGCCCAATGTCAATCGGGCCGCTGATCGATTGTCTGGTATTATGGGCTAGTCAGACCAATATTTAAAATAAAAAAGTGGCCGACTATCCGCCCAAATAGTACGTCGGCCCACCGGGAAAATGCCCGCTATGCCAGATGGTCAGTCCGTCCCTGGCCGTTTGGTTCCGGGCGGCACAGAGGGACTGGACAAAAAATATTTTATTGATCATCAGAGTCTGAAAGAAGTTGATTTTGAAAATCAGGGGCGTCCGCCTGTGCCTCTGTACACGTCAAACACACACACACACACACACACACACACACACACACACACACACACACTAATAATAATTATTATTATTATCATTATAATAATAATTATAATAACCCGGCCAGGATCCAGACCCGGAACCTTCCCGGGTCGATCACGGCAATGTCCCGGTTAAGACTTTGTCGGGACCGACCCGGAACTTTCCCGGGACTTGCTCCGGGACTTTCCCGGGTTCGACCCGGGACCAGACCCGGGATTCGACCCAGGACGCACACACTAATAATAATAATAATAATAATAATAATAATAGCCGCCAAACATCCCCCTGTGCCTCTGAGCACATGTCAAACGGCTCTCTCGGTCACATAGGCTATGGTAGTAAAAAAGTAAGCCCATAAGCTGGCAAAAATTAGTAAAATAAATAAATAAAAACCTGTTTTTGGAGAGCTTCTTCGGAAAGAGGAAACGGCCAAATAATGAGACAGAAGAAGAAGAGTCTACAACTTCAAAGAAAAAGTTGCATCTATGAGATATTAACAGCAGTCCTACTTAAAACACGGGTTTAGCGCTTCAGGTGATTCTCACGCACGAAGCCCGCTCTGCGTAATGTGTGGCGACAGGCTCGCAAATGAGGAAATGAAGCCTTCTCCTTGAAGAAAAACAAGCGCAGGGCTCCCACTAATTACAACAACTACGTTCAGGCTAATGGTGAGTTGTATTTTTAATAATTTGTTTTTATTTCCAGCAAATTATTGCTTTACGTGAAACCGGTCCGTGGCACAAAAAAAAGGCTGGGGAGCGCTGGTTTAGAGCAAAGATATGAATATAATATTTCAATTTCAATTTCAATTTTCAATTTTATTTGTATAGCGCCAAATCACAACAGAAGTTGTCTCAGGACACTTTCCATATAGAGCTGGTACAGACCAAGCTCTTTTATCTACAAAGAAACCAACAATTCCCCCATGAGCAAGCACTTGGCGACAGTGGCGGCCACATGCTTACTCATTGTTTTATTCTTTGGAAACGCAACAAATGCATGTGTTCAGCTCACGCAGGTAAACCTGTTTTTCCTCTGCATTCTCCTGCGACAGCCTGACTCACAAGGTAAGTGTTTATAGGAGGGGCGTAATGAATCATGCCTTCAGCTGTGCAGGTTTAGGTTGCTGCCACTGTCTCCAGCGCTCACTTGCTGCCGGGGAACTTGGGTGACATGTGTGAGGGCGATGGGCCATGGGACTCCTGATAATATGAACTGGGCTGGACTACTGCAGGTCAGTGTGTCATGCAAGGATTATCCATTCTGATGGTATCTGATTACTGTCTCAGCGTTTCTGATTGAGCCAAAGGGGATAACTGGAATGTTATTCTTCAGTGTGTAATTTTGAAAGGTTTAAATGCACTGAGGGTGTGATAGAGCACCTGGAGAGGCACTAATGATTTAAATGAAAACTGATATCCATTCTGAGCCTCTTAAACATTAAAAGAAAAACTGATCAAATATATGTATATGCAAAAATACACAAATATATTCAAATCTGATTTTTTCATCATACCAAACACATGCTGTGTTATTCGCTTTTTGGTGTGTGTTATTTGTGTGAGAGAGTAATTGGATGAAGATATGTGAGGGGCATCACATTACCACCATTGTGCAGTTGCCTGCGTTTAAAAGAGCTCACTCAGGCATGAAATTTAAACCTTAAAACCACCAGGAAAACCTATGCACTGTTTCAAGTGCAACAAAAAGACTGTCAAGTTTTAACCAAAATCAAAAATACTTTTCTTTTAAAAGTTTTCACAGTTTGTTTCTTCTCCTGTCAGACTCTGCTGGTTGTGGTCCATCTCCAGCAGATCATGTGTGGTTCTGTCTGGTTTTCTGTCCCAGAGGAACGGGAGCCCGGTATTCTGGCCGGGTCACTTAGTAAACACTTTCCACCTCCGTACCAGCTCCTGACCCAAGAGTATTTTTGGATGGACAAAAACACTGGAAATTTCTACACCACTGAGCAAAAGATGGATCGTGAGGCCCTCTGCCCAGAGGATACAAAAGCTGAGGAATGCATTATTCTCCACAATGCTGTCGTGGGGCCCTCAGGAGACCTTATACAGTTCCCTGTGATCATAGAAGACATCAATGACAATGCACCTCATTTCGAAAACAGTGAAATACACCTGAAGGTGTCTGAGGATGTGACTGTGGGGACCAGTTTCTTGCTGGATGACCAGGCTCAGGACAGGGATGCCGGACATAACAGGGAGCTGCATTACCACCTAGAAGACTCTGATGGAGTTTTCAGTTTAAAAGTCGTTGCAGACGGGCCTGTCGTCATGCTGGTTGTGCAAACAGCTCTTGATAGGGAGACTCGGGACCTGTATCAGATGGCGCTGGTGGCCACCGACTGCGGCTCAGACCCTTTAAGTGCTACGGCAACTTTAATAGTCACAGTGACAGATGTTAATGACAACTGTCCAAGCTTTAGCTCTGACAGTCCCCGCAGTGTCTCCATCCCCGGAGACTCCCCAAAGAACATGCTGGTCACTCAGGTCAGAGCCACAGACCCAGATTCAGGCCCGAATGCTGCCATCGTTTACTCCCTCAGTCCCAAAGTCTCTGAGCGGGCCAAGAAGCTCTTTAGCCTCGACAGCCTCACTGGGTACATCAGACTAACACAGGACCTCAAGAGCGACAACTCAGAGGAGCTGCTGCTGAAAGTGTTAGCTAGTGGCCATCACTGCCCCCCAGCAGACACTCAGGTAACCGTATCCGTGCTCCCCAAGGCGAACCAAGAGCTGACGATCAAGATCGGGTTCATAGCGGAGCATCAAAACCAGACGATGGTGTTACCAGAGAACCAGCCCCCCACCGTCTTAGCTGTTTTAGAGCTTGAGGGTGACAGCAGCTTTAAAGGCTCATCTCTTGCCATTGAGAGTGAAGTGCCTTTCACTTTGAGCCCACAGAATGGCAAATATCTGCTTTCCACATCAAAGCCCCTAGACTATGAGATGAAAAGTGAACATCATATTTCTGTGGTAGTGCATGGGAGATCAGCTGAAGGGACTGTGATCACTCCCTCCAGGCATGTGATCAGGGTGATGGTGGCAGATGTCAATGATAATGCTCCACATTTTCTCCAGTCCCACTATCAGTTGGAGGTGGAGGAAAACAATCAGGCAGGGACATCACTGTGGCAGGTCTTGGCCACAGATGCAGACAGTGGACACAATGGCAGGGTGACCTACAGGCTTGACAAACACACTACCATCTTTAACATTGACTCTGTGACAGGTCAGCTGTCTGCATCAGCCTCTCTGGACAGGGAACAGCAGGGTGTACATAAGCTCACTGTGTTTGCACGAGATAGCGGCTCTCCTCCCTTGGAGTCAGTGGCCACAGTAACCATTCGTGTTTTGGACCAGAATGACAATGCACCTGTTTTTCTAACCCCCCACTTCATCTTTTTCATCCCTGAGAACATACCACCGTTTGCCCAGGTGGCGGGGTTAGGGGTGACAGACCCAGACGAAGGGGAGAATGGGAACACAGAGTTGGTAGTTGTAAACAGCAGTGGACCTTTTGTTGTGGATAGCACTCAGGGGATACTGCGCACCACCAGCAACTTGGACCGTGAAACAGAGGACCGCTATGAACTTTACCTGCTGGCCAGGGATCATGGACATCCTGTTGCTTTGACTTCCACAGCCAGGATAACTATCTTTGTGGAGGACATCAATGACAACGAGCCAAAAGTGATTCTTCCCAGCAGTAACTCCTCTTGCCTGACTGTCTCTCCAGAAACCATTGCAGGCACCACGGTAACAAAGATCTATGCCATTGACGAGGACACTGGCCTGAATTCAGAGATAACATATTCTGTTGTGATGCCAGAGCCAATGCAAAACAGCAGCCCTTTCCTGGTGGATTCAAGGTCAGGGAACATCACCGTAGCTCAGCAACTTCTACAGAAGGACCTGGGAATGCATCACTTGTTCATTGTGGTCAGAGATGCAGGGAAGCCAGCGCCACTTTATACCACTGTCTGGGTTAATCTGTTGGTTAATGAGAGCATGGAGCCCTGCCACTTGGACAGGGCGCCCACCTGGACAGGGTCACCTGATTTGGTTCAAACCCCCTCAAAGGCCCCCATCTGTGAGGTGGAGGACACCAGATCTGCTCAGCTGATACTGCTAGTAGGCCTGGGTATGATGCTGGCCTCCGCATTCTTGCTTGTGGTGGCAGCTGTGTTATACCTGAAACAGAGGAGAAGACGTCTTCAGCAGAGCATGAGGGGCCACACTGAGGAGAATGAGATTCCACTCAGGCTCAAAGACAAATACTACTCTGATGACTAACAGAATAAAGCAATACTTGTGTCAAGGATGAAATCAGTTTATGAATTATGGACATTCTGAATACTTGTCAAAGGCTTCTTGCATTTTGATGATGAAATTTGTTGAATTATTCTCATACACAGTGTACTCAAACATTTGTCAACAGCAAAGCTACAAAAATTCTGTCTAAATTTATCTATTATCTGATAACGATCCCAAGAAGTTACCAGGAAAGCACACAGGTGCTCTGATAAGTGAAGTATCTGTTACCAGCTGAGACTTGTTCCGTGTGCATTAAAAGTGTACTCCTGTAATGGCACAGGTGATGTGTAGAGCATTAACCACAATAAGAGCATGAGAGCATATCACAGCAAGGCATTGCTAAAATACCAGCATTACAGTCATCTTTAGGGATTATTCTCCATGACCCCTACAGCGATAAGAAGACTGAGGTAATGGTCCGCTAAGTTGATTGGGCCATTCTCAGATTTCCCTGAGTGATGGGGAGTCTAAAGTATTTAGACACACAAAAGGGTTTAATGTTCCTTTGACGGGGAGGTGATGAAAGTCTCTCAAGAAGCAGCTCTGGGACTACCACAGGAGGCAGAGGGCAGCTGTGGACAGGTGAGAGGCGGCAGAGGGAAGGTACACCGTCATCTCAAGTCACCGTCTCACACTTGTTATCTGATAGCACTGCTTCTCACCCACAGAGCTGGAACACACCCAAAAGGCAGAAGACCTACTGTACTGCACCCAGTAACCCAACAGGCTTGTTGTTCTGATGACAGATGTTTGGAGTGAAATCACACTGTGTTCAAAGAAATCTTCACAAAAGGCAGCTGCTCTCATGTGTTACTGATACATTTGTATGCTGGGGAACAATTGAGATATCAAACCAGGTTAAGTGATGCATAAAGTATGAATGAGTCAGGGTAAAATGTGTTTACTAATCTGTGAACACACAATTACACAAAGAGGGCAGGCTAATTGTTTTAGCTTTCACTTTCCCATTTTATACCTTTACGGTATCATAAACTATTGAGCGATCCTCTCAGGATGCACCTGTGTTAGAAGAAAGGGGGAAAGGCAGGAGTAAGAGCCTGCGAAACACAATGTACAACAACCTGGTTAGTGGAGAACAAGGCTTGTATAACATGAGTGGTCTTTCTCTGAGGATTTCTGAGCTAGCAGCTCAAAACTAAATAATCTAATAGGGTTGTACTGTGAGTCTAACTACATTAGCTGAGAGGAAATAAAGAGTCCCATAACAAAATTACAAATTAAAGAAGCATCTTATATCAGCATAATTCCTTATGTAAAAGAATTATAAGGATAATTCCTAATATGAAGATGCTTCTTGACTTTGTAATTGCCAGACCCCAGCAGATTAAAACATGTACAAATGAATATTGAAGCAGGCCTGTTGTGTTTTGACCTGGTTAACAAAATGTCAAATATTCTTACTGACTGAATGTTTGGAGCATCGTGTGCTTCTTGACAAAATGGACTTTTCTCAAGAATGAGCAGTATTATGGTCTAAAACTCCTTTTGTGCCTGCTGCTGTGCCATTGCTGTGGCAGGAGAAAGCCTGCCATCTACTGGGCGCAGATGAAGCCAAATCTGGCTCTTTATTTCTGGTATTTGGCCAGAGGGTGGAGATGAATCAGAGGACAGTCTCTCACTCCACCACAGTCAGGTCGCCTGAGATCAGAGATGTTTCCCTGCTGCATGCAGCTCTGCTCCTCTCACAGCACATCTCATTTTAATCTTTTTTTTTTTTTTTTTTTTTTTCTCAAACTGAATATTTAATGGTGGTTTATGGGGTTGCGTGAGCTGACATGGACAAAGAAACCAGCTGGCACCGACCCAAATACCCAGTGGATTATTTCTGAGATACACATCGGGAGCTTTATGATCACAAATGACATAACAATTCAGTTCAATTAAAATACTGTGATGTTTTTTCTTATCAAAGAAACTCGCTTTAGTGATGCTGAGAAATACCCCTCAACTATTCGGCTTAAAAGCCGCAATTCGACTTTATCAGAAGTTGCGTTATCCACACATTCATGGTCAGTGAATGCCACTTAAAGCTTGCGTTAAAAGGCACATACCAGGACTGAATGGATACATTTAAGGGATAAACGATAAAGCTCATATCAGTTTTGCTAGCTGGGATATCAAACCTGTAATGTTCAGAACTGTATCTCAAACACTGCAGTCAAACAGATAGTATCTGACAGTTTGATAAGTCTGGTGAGCATCACTTGTCTGTCCACACAGGCTCATGTTGACCGTCAGCGCAGACAGACCACCTTCACTGACCATGAACACGCAGCTTCTCATCATCGACCATCTGCATGATTCATGAGCTGTTCCTCATTTGGTTTTATTACTATCAGGCTGAAAATGTTGCCACGGGCTTTTAAAACCAACCACGGGCTGCGTGCGCAATAGTTGGGATTGCCAGTAACACAGAGAAGTGAAAGGTTTTTGTTTTGTTTTGTTTTGTTTTGTTTTGTTTTGTTTTGTTTTGTTTTTTATGTGGGGGGCTTTTCTTCTTCTATATTTGCACAAGAAGTTGCAAGTCGTTCTCCCTATATGCAAATATGCGTCAATAAAATGCAAATATGCGTCACCAATGAAGTTGGGAAATTTCTGCAAGCGTAAGAACCTTGACCTCCTCATTATCCTCCGCCTTGAAGTTCATTGAAAAGCGACATTGTTTCTTTAAGACTTCACTTGCAGCCATCAGCCGGTCTGTCCATTGTTGGGGGAACAGAAAGCGAGTTGAGATTGATATACGGGGGCCGAGGACAAGTTGCGCATATCATCAGCGGACCAGCTGCAGTGCAGGCAGGAGTAACCAACAAGTACCGAACGCATCCTTCCAGAAATGGGTAAGAAGCTACAGCCACTGGAATCTACCTTTATTAACTTTGAGCAGATAGAATACTTCATACTACCCAATCTGCATTTTATTTGATGTGATTGCACGCTGATATGAATGGGACTGTGAGAGGGCATCAGAAGTTATTAAGTTTTTTTTTTTTTTGTCAGTTTAGAGGTCGGCTACTCACCGGCTGATGCTCCACTGATATTATGAGATTTATTTCATGCTTGAGATGGCAGGACTACTTTCAGAGGAGCCTTGTCGCATTTGCTTTCGGTCGCAATCTTTCTCAATTTTTAAAGAACCGAACTAGGCATGAGCTTTAAAAAAAAAAAAAAAAAAAAAAAAAAAAAAGACGCAGAACGAGGCCTGGATTTTCATTGGAGTCTCAAGCGAGCGACTGTGGGCAGCTTTGGTTCAGCCTGGTGATGTCATTGATTAGTTAATTGGTACAAGGTGTGTCTGATGGTGTTTGAAGTTCTGGTTTATGTGCATGCTTCTTGTTCTTGTGCATTTGATTATTTGCACATATAGAAAAACTGAAAATATGTTTCCGTCACATTTGCGAGTTTTCTCACAGTTTCAAATTTAAAAATTCCCCCTTTCAGCATCGTAAAGTTATGTGAATGACAGTGATCACAGTTTGCCTCTCTCACACGCAGCCAGTCCAGCCATGTAGAAGTGTTCAATTAAAGAGCTATCCATTTGCCCCTCCTGCCATCTGTGTTTACTGTAATGGTACCAGCCACAGTCTGTCTGCTTCCATTGTGTGTGTCTGTGTGGATGCACGCATGCAAGCGTGTAATGGCACACATGCACACAGTTGCATTGTTTGTTTATAGATTTGCTCCTCCATCCTCTTCCAGCACAGACAGCTCCTCACTGTCGCTTTCTTGTTCCTGTGTTTCCCCAGAAGGAAGTCTACGAGTGTGTGTGTGTGTCTGTCAAGCATAGAGGTGCCTCTGGTCTTTGTTTGCTTGACATTGGTGGCCCTTGTACCCCCATGATGCCGTGGGACAAAGACTGTTGTCTCTGCAGTCACAAAAGCAGCCTCTCTCTCTCTTTCACTTTGTCTCTCCTCTCTGTCCTCCCCCTTTTCTCACACTCCCTATGCTGGGTGGTGAATGGAGTCAGGGTGCGAGCTGGGGTCAGAGTAGACACATCTCCATGCCCTTGGTCCTTGGCATCCATTCAAATAGCACATGACTATTAAGGAGATTGCATAGCTTTACCAAGAGAACGAAAGTGTTCACAGCTGCAGCTGAAATTCGTAGCGATAAAGAAGCATGAGCTAATTATCTGTAAAGAGTAAGTTCAAAATCTTAGTGTTATCTACATGTGCAGATAGGTGTGGTATTATGGGCCCGGGGTTTGAGATATGCATGTCTAGGATTTCTGCCTGCACCCCAGTTTCAATCGGATTTCATGTGGTGTTCACACCATTAGCAAAAAAAAAAAAACTTCTCCTGTTAATCTGGATAATCCACTGACCTCACCTGTACACTTTTTTTTCATGGGAAATGCTTTCTACCAAGGGGACACTCACAACATCCGGAGTCTGAAGTTGAATGTTTGGAGTAATGCTGAATCACTGATAAACTCATTTGTGGATACACAGAAAATCAATTCACAGTATTAGTTAATTAACAGGACAATTTGCTGCTTTTATCCGTTTCATATCATTGTGAATTGAATCTCTGTGGCTACTGGACCAGACAAGACATTTGAAGATGTCAACTTGGGCTCTGAGAAGCTGTGGTGGACATTTAATCACCATTTCTGGACATTTTTAGACCAAAAGAATAATAGATTAACGAAAGTAGAGCAAACAAAATCCCCTTCATCTTCGCTGCACTGTGGTGGAGGCAAAGATCCCAGAGACGGATATCTCACAACCAGAGCAAGTACAACCAAAAGTGTCTGCATTGTCATCACCAGCATTAACTGATCATTTTTTTATATATAATTTGGGTGAAGGGACCCTTTTACAGGTTGCAGCACATGTGCATATTAACCGAGTGGAAGGAGTGAGACAAGAAAACACTTATCGTACATTCTGCTGTGCATAATTTGTAGACTGGGACAGAGCCTCTCTTCTGTGCTGTCTGCCATATTGCATCAGTCAATTATGTGCCCTGACTTTCATGGTGTTGCATCTTGACGCACAGGTTGCTATGACTGCTGTATGCGCTGTTTGGGTGGGGTGCCGTACTGCTCCCTGGTCGCCACACTGCTGTGTTTCTCTGGCATTGCCCTCTTCTGCGGCTGTGGGCACCAGGCACTCACAGAGACAGAGAGACTCATCGAGACTTACTTTGCCCGTAACCTTCAGGACTACATTACCCTCGCCTACATGTGAGTGGTAAATTTAAGCACTTCCATCATGAGATTGACTTCCTTTTAACCTGGCCATGGGGTTTCTCGGGCTGCTACTCAGAAGGTTTTAGGTTCTTTGTAACCCTGAATTTGTACTGTTTTCCTTTTCTTTCTCTCTCTTCTCAGCATTCAGTATTTCCAGTATGTCATCTATGGTTTGGCCTCCTTTTTCTTCCTCTACTGCATCGTGCTGTTGGCTGAGGGCTTCTACACCACAAGTGCTGCCAAGCAAACCTTTGGAGAATTCAGGAGCACCATGTGTGGCCGCTGCCTCAGCTCCTCGGTGAGAGGGCCCAGAGTGGGACAAGTAAAGGGGATTGGAGAGATTGGATGGGATTAATACACATATCACTCCCTGGTGGGTGCTGAGCCGAAAATCTTAAAGCTGCTAAAAACCTTTGGGGACATGCAAAGATAAGCATACAGTGTGTGTTTGAGCGGTTGGGGGAAAAAAAGCTGAGTGGTTGGAAGATGAGGAGGAGAACAGAGAGTGAGATAACAAGTAAAGCTAATCAGAAAAAAAGCAAATGTGGCTACTAAGTGAGTCACTGCTCATAAAAACACTCTCTTAGATTACTTATGTGCACCAGTTTATTATGATGATGCACCCTAACGTTTATTCTGCCCCTTCCTGATGCAGTTTATAGTGATGACATATGTACTAGCTGTGCTGTGGCTGTTGGTGTTCGCCTTCGCGGCCCTGCCTGTCTACTTCTTCTACAACATGGACGCCACCTGCCACACCATTGATGTTCTGACTGAGACTCCAGCAAGTATCAACCAGCTCTGTGTTGATGCAAGGCAATACGGTAACGAGACCTCTATTCCTGGAAACCTACGAAACTGGCACACAGATTGTATTCAATTAAGGCAAAAGTCTGCTGATATTCTATATTTTTCTTACCAACAAATCCCATGAAAAGACCAAAACTAGTGAGGAATTGTTCCTACTAACAACCTGTATAGTAGCTCTATTCATAGGCACAGATGCTAAATGCTAAAGTCAGCATGCCGACATGCTCACAATGACAATGCTAACATGCTGATGTTTAGCAAGTATAATGTTTACCATGTTCAGCCCCTTGCTTTAGTGTGTTAGCATGCTAATATTTGCTAATTAGCACTAAACATGAAGTACAGCTGAGGCTGATGGGAATGCCATTAGTTTTGCAAGTATTTGGTCAAAACTTGGACCAAAATTTGACCTGATAATGGCACCAGATATCAATCCATCCAATAGTTGAGACCTTTCACCAAGACCCAAAAATGTCACCCTCATGGTGGCAGTCAGGGGATTACCAAAGTGGTGGGCTGACCCACAGACCAACATTACCATCCCTAGATCCCAAGAGTGCGGCTAACAAAGCATATTTTTCACACAATGAGCCACACTGTTGCACTGGTTGACATGTTCCTTCATTATCATGAACATGGGCACTGTGATTTTTGAGTCAGTCCCACACACACTGTCCTGGTGATGTCCATTCTAAGTAGCTCATCAAATGTGTATCAACTCACCACTGAAAATAGTCCCCAACAAACTATTTACCTGTGACCTGTTTTTTTTTTTTTTTTTAATATCGGTCTTTTCATGAGATTTGTGAACAATAGTAAAAACACAGGATAAGGCCATTTTTATCCTTTGAAAATATTTGTGAACTGAATAGAGAAATCTGCTTCTGTTGCTTAACAGGGCTTCTGCCATGGAACGCAGTGCCGGGGAAAGCTTGTGGTATAACTCTGTCCACTGTTTGCAAGACCAGAGAGGTAAGAACCAGGAAATAACTGAAGCTCTGCCGTCATGTTACACAATCTGCCGGACATGAAATGAAGACATTATCACCATTAATGCAAATCTCCTCTATCAGTACCGAATGACCTATGACCTCTACGTTGCTGCCTTCGCCGGAGCGGGCATCACTCTCTTGGCTCTGGTGAGTGGCTTCAGTCAGGGCCAATTTGGCTGCGCTTCCACAGTGGGGTACAACAATAGTGTTATGGCTCATGTGACTTAGTGACGCTCAAAGTGTAGGCGGTGAGGCATCTCAGGCCTCCATGACTGATGACTTCTGTACTGTTGCTCTCTGTTCCTCTTTCTCAGCTGACACAAACATCATAATAATGCCGTAATGTCGGGTGGTTTTGCAGCCAGGCAAATGGTGCACCCATTACACTCGCATGCTCCATTAAAGAAGCTGTTGTGCGGATGGTATCTGCTATGAAATCAACGTCATTAGCAGTTGATCATATTTTTTCTTATTTGCAGTGTTGCAGTGTGAATTTTTCTGTTTTTTCACTTCTGTTCTGACACTTCCTGTCTGTGCTTGTACTTCCATAGCTTACCTATACTGTGTCAACCACCTATAACTTTGCGGTTCTGCGGTATCTGGGGAGAAAGGGCATAGGTGCACGGTGTTAGTCTCACCAGCTTCCTGTCTGCTCTATCACTCCTTCACCACCAACATGGGGATCTAAAGGGACGGCAACAACTCCCTCCATCCACATCACCTGCACAGAACCACCTGTGGGGGCGGACTCTTAAAAATGTTGTCTTTATATTTTTACTTTTCTTGTTGAGAAGATTGTTATTGTTTTTTCCTTTTATTGTTTTTTATGTTGGGGGGGGGGTTGTCTGCTCCTTTTACATGCAGTATGTCCTTTTTCAGTATTTTCAATGCCATGTCACCAAAATATTTGTAAACTATTGCTCTTGTTGCTTGCTGAGATTAGAGTTCTAAAATTCATTTCTGCTTCCCATTGCACTCAAATACAAAAAAGACACCACTAATAAATTAACATGTGTAAGAAATAACCACCAGTTTGCGACACGTGCAGAATGCAGCTGTTGCAGAGAATAGGGATTAGAGGTTACCATGGTTACCATCCTTCACATCTGGTTGCCATAGTGGCAGACAAGCATGCATCTGCAGTCTCACGCTGACCTCAGGACTTTTCTCACGGGCTGGAGAAAAGCCTCAACAATGGAGTCATGCCTGGTTCAAAAGCTAGCCAATAAGGAGCCAGTGGTTGGGGCCACCTGCGCTACGAGTCTCTGCCAAGGGTTATATCACATGTCAAGGGAGGGGGTCATCCAGACAAAGAGAGGGTGGGACCTCTCGAAGGCCTTGGTGTAGCTCTTCTGGGACAGCAACCACACACAGGACACCATCCGCACGCTGCTGCATGACCCCCACCTCCCTGCGAGTGATGCAGACAATGGATTGAGAGTGAGGGGACTGAAGGAATTTTAGATTATTTTGAATAGTTTCTTTCGACAAAGGGACATACCTGTTTAGCTCTGATCTAGAAAGGTCTGAAATTGTTTCATCATTTTGGGATGGCAAAAAGTGACCTCATCTTATTCGACCTGAAACACATTGTTGAGGTGTGAGTCTCCTCTGCTGTTAATGCATGACTGAGGTACTTTTATAGAGATAGGGCAGCTTTGTTTTGTCTCTAATTCTTTAGGAATTTTGTTGTAGTTATTGTATAACACATCTTTTTACTTACTGTAGCTGAATTTACTACTACTTTTACACTTTGGGTATTACTAACAAAACCTTTTGCAACATAATAAGTAGATTATTCTATTTGGTGGAAGCTTTACCCAGCTGTGAGAGGTGGATTTGTCCAGTGGCCGCTGGCTGTTTGATGATTATTTTTTTTGTGTTGGTAAAATTTGATAATAAAAACAATATTCTTTGAAGTATTTGTGCAGAGTGCCTCTGGAAACATTTGTTTGTAGCCTGTGAGAGTGCGGTGTCTGGTGCAGTGTCACAGTGTTTAACTGGCGCTCCATCTTTGGCTTCCTGCCACATCCAGGGGGCCGAGGTATTTTGTAAGGTGTTTTGTATTATCTCCTCTTGTGTCCACAGGTGCACTGTTCCCTGCACTTGGCTGTGAACCAGGTGTATCTGAGGAAGCTGAGGCACAGAGCGAAAGAGGAGAGGAGAGGGTACGACCTGTATGGGAGGCTGCAGAGAGACAGAGGAGGGACACTGTGCTCTCCGTACCTTGCAAACTCATCTGATGTCTCCTGACTTCGCCTCTAGCTCTCCATGACGACCATCACAATGGAGTTGGTCATCAAATTTCTACTGTTTTGTGAAGCATTTGTTAAACAGATTCCCTTCATTATTTTGATGTTTTCATTAAAATACAGGCAATTGCATGTTACATGCGAAGTTGTAAAATGGTACTAATGCAGTTCAATACTTGGGTTTCTTTCCTATGATGTTCTGCATTTGACCAATGTTTATAGAATCTATACTTTCTGTATATTTCCTTAAGTAAGATTTCAAAACATGTAGTTTGATAGGCAGACATGGTGAAAAAAGGTGATTTTTCCTTGCCCAGGTTTAATTTCACAGTATGCGGTGCATGCTCGATATCCTTTTTAATGAAGGGGAAATAAACAGTGTTCACTGTCTCTCGGGTTCCCACACATACTTGATCATTCAAGGACATTCAAGGTCTTGTGAGATGAAATTCAAACAAGGTGCATATCGGGGTAAAAATTCAAGACCTGCGTTTGACTCGTGATCTTGCTGAGGAATGGAGGAATGCTTCGTTTTAACACTGCAAATATCGGGCCTCTTTCCCCCCTGGTGGTGAAAATGGCTGCAGAAAGGTGGACAGCTGAAGTATACTGATTAATTTTAGAGACCTATTTTGGTTTTAAAAACAGCTGAACAGCTTTTGTTTCCAAACTTTAAAGTAATTTTTAAAGCCACACTTTCATGAATTTTCAAGGGATGAGCACAAAAACGACAGACACGACAGAGTTTCTATTTGGTATGATGCATGTTTTATTTGTAGCCAAGCACTGGAGAGCACACACCACTTTGCCAGCATGTTGGCACACCCAGTCTTATCCTCTGTAGTGCAAAAAGAGGAATAAGGGAAGTCGTCCATTAGAATGACACACAATCACGATGATCGGTCTGACTTTCACACAGCTCAAATCACACTGATGGGGCTGAGCAGTGAGGTGAAACAGACGTTCAGTGTCATTTTGTACATTGTTAGAAAATGAATGCCCTTTGCAATTTACATAAGCCATTAATATGGAGAGCCCAAAGAAATTTGTTTTTACATTCATAAATATTACAGCAACATAAAAAAATACTGACATTAGACTGAGCTGCAGTGATAAATGACCACATGATGAGAGCAACATACTGTAGGGCTATGCTACCAGCTTGTAAGTACCCACTGATTCTCAGGGAAGTTAGATTCCAGGTAAACACTGTGGTAGGCTACATTATCTGAACAGGAGAACAACTGAAATGGTACCATAAGAAGACAAAATATTGTGTTTAATACAGACAATATGAATACTGACATAGTTAACAGCCCTCATTTTTCGCTTTGAATTAAAGTAGGAGACCAGCTTTTGTTAAAATGCCCCTTTCAGTTCACAGTTAATGAAGTTTCTCTCCTAAACTGTGAGTACCAGCACCCAACACACCTTATATAAACTTTAACGGCAATCATATGAACACGCTATTTTTCATAAGCCTACATTAAAACCATAGATCCATGTAACAAGTAAATATAACTGCACCTGACTGGATTCAGTTCGCTTTGACAGGCCACCATTAGTCTGCATGCACACTGAAATATGATGCAATTTCTGGCTTGAAAGGCAAACACTGTGATCTCAGGCTGAGAATACATAAGACCCTCAACATAACAGAAAAAGGTATGAGAACATGGACTATAACAGAGACTTTGTGCATTCAGGAGATGAAAACGTTTGATCTTATTTAAGCAACAGGTACGGTTGTTGAGTAATCGCAATATAAAACAATATTCTAGCAGCAGTCACAATACTGATGAGAATGAATTCTGACCATGTTAAACTCAGTTTGAAGCATTGAATGTCAGGCATATTATTTACTGGAACCATGCAGGCAAACATCAATGTCCTCTGGCCCGCAGCAAAAACCAAAGGGACATATTCAGATGTGAGGAAGTCTGAATATAAAAACACTGAAATAAAAGTACCATTCGGTGAAAACAAGTAAACATCATTAAGTTGTCAGAATACTCAGTTGTACGTTTCACTCAATACTGTATGAATGGGGTGATGCACAATGCACACATTACTGGTCTTAATGGCCTCATCCTTCTGCTCAGGCTATTTCATATTCAGCTGAGACCTAGAATGACCAGACTGACAGCACAAGGCTTACATAATAGATCAGTGAAGCAAAGGAGACCTGAACAGGCAAAGCTAAAGGACTGGAATGTTATGGCCTGCCACCCAACAAGACAGACACGGGACAACAAACACGCCACAATTATGAAAAGTATTGTTAATTCTAAGAACTGTAACCACCGCGAATACATCAGGAACACAGACTTTAATCAGCCCTTGATCAAACACGGCAACCTAACTTAAATACCGCACACTGTTGGTGAAAAAATCAACATGTCAGCGGGTGAAAATGTGCTTCACATAAAAATAAATAGCAGATGATCATTTGAACAGTAGCAAAAGCAGCATTATTTTTGGACTCTGAAAGAACACTGAACCGTACTTAAACAAGCCCACGTACATAAATCACAGGGGGAAAGCTGATCTGAAAATGCCAAACTTATACACCTCACACCTCCGGCTACACAGTAGTGCTGTGTTATACTGTAGATACAATAGTGAAATGAATAAAAGCACCACAATGGCTCGTACCCTATGCTTACAGTCAGAGCTGCAAAATTAAAGCTCAGAATTCCCTTTCCAGACGAACAAGGCCATCTTCCTTTAGAGAGCAGCAATCATTTCGCTTCCTCGTACCTCAGATTTTAATGGTCATTATACTGATGATGGATGTTCCCAAGCACAATATCTACGTGGATTGTGAACACTGCCACCCCCACTGTCTGTGTCCAGAAGATACATTAGCTCTCCACTTATACTGAAAGATCTGATAACAAGAGAAATGTGATGTTGTATTCTCAGTCTCTCTAAAACCCGGAAAATCAGTTCAAGGACAGACGGTCGAGTGCTTACAACACCAACTGTATGATGCTGTGCCAAAGGTAGAGTGTGCTCTTTGAGAGAGGAGTCTCTCATCCATTGTACTGACTAAAATTTTAATTATTTCAATTAAAATAAGTGCTCTGAAAGCACTAGTTGATACTCCTGCATAGGCAGAAAAGCTGAAGCAGGGTAGCAATGTTTTTGTGCAACACTACTGAAAGCAGACAGAGTACAAAGGATGAGTGTGCCTGTTACAGTGTGCCTGTACGTTGAGCAATAGTTCAACCATTTATATACCAGCTGAATCCTTGACACAGCCCTCCTCAGAGCAGCTGTATCTTATCCACACTATCTTTAGGGGATACTGTACTCAGTACCTTGTACCTACAGCATGTGTACCATAAACAATAAATCAGTGGCTCACAAAACTGCCACAGGCAAGTTTCAGCCTGCAAGATTAAGACAAGGTGGATTCACACCTGACCAATCAGCAGCAAGACCCGCGAGAGGTTTTGCGGTTGCCATGGAGATCGATAGTACTACTTAGTAGTGCATGGTCAATCTGGTCCTCAGAAGCCAGAACCTCCCTGACAGCTGCCTCGAATGCAGCTGTGACATTTGTATCATCCTTAGCACTGGTCTCAAAGTAAGGACAGCAGCCGTTCTCTTCACACCAGGCCCGCGCTTCGTCCTCCCCCACCTCCCTCTGCTCCATGTCTACCTTATTGCCTAACACCACAAAAGGGAATCGCTCTGGGTCTTTGATGTCCGAGTAGTACATGAACTCCTTCTTCCAGCAGCCGAGGTTCTGGAAGCTCTGCAGGTCGTTCACAGCAAATGTGAGCAGGCAGCAGTCGGCGCCTCGGTAGAAGGGCGTGCGCAGGGACTTGAAGCGCTCCTGGCCTGCTGTGTCCCATATCTGAAGAGTAACCAGGCGCCCGTCCACCTCCAGGTCCCGGTTGAGGAACTCCACGCCAATGGTGTGAAAGGATTGGGAGTCGAAACGGTCCGTGACATATCGGTTCATTAGGGAGGACTTGCCCACTCCACCGTCCCCCAGCAGGATCACCTTCAGCAACAGGCTCTTCCCACTCATTGTGTTTCCTCCAACCCAGCAAGGCCTCCTCACCGGGTCACAGGCCTCCACACCAGGCGGCAGGCCAGGGTCAATCTAACCTAGAAAGAGGAAGAAACACACAAATAAATACTATACAATGGGAAACGCCAATGACCATTAGGCAATAGGAAATGACATATACTAACTTCTCAGAAAGCATTCACCCAAACCAGTCTGTGGCCTTGACTCTGCTGGTAATTCAGTGTAGATAACAAGGGGAAAAAACAACTGTTCTGTCAACATTTGTAAATTCACCTTTCTGACAACAGATGAAAGCCATATGGGAGATGTGTAATGGTTGACTAGCTTCAGGGACACAATGATAGGGGTGAAGGACCGAGATGTCTGCCAAAGGTCTCTGGCTGAAACTCTGGGCTGAATTATTACAGCCTTGTAATAACATGACACAGTAATACAGGCTCATAATAACGTACACGTGCAGTGTGTTGCCAGTCATAGCGTAGGAAATGAACGTTATCCTAAAAATTTAAGACAACATCAGTTTTACTGCGTATGTGGTGAAGTGCAAGTTAGGAGTCCTTCGCCACAACAACAGGGGCGAGTCATTATCGTGAGCTGACTCTGGAAACAACCACTGCACTTGCGCAGACCACAAACATGCACCAGCTTGTTGTCAACTGTGGCCGTCCCCTAAAGCTGCTGCATCCCTGTGAAACTGTTGATGAAGTGCTTCGGAGCAGAAGTAAACTAGGAACCGAAACAGGTAACAGACTTGAACTTGAACGCAACAGACAATTTGACTGCTACACTGTGTAGCCTCTGTGTAGCCTGGCAGGCAATTAGCAAGCTGGCCGGCTAGACTGGGGGCTTGTTGACATTCCAGCCTGGTCAGGCTAGCCGTTAGCCTCAGTGCATATGCGGCTCAAAACTATCTCTAAAAGCACTGAAAGCAACAAAACAACGCATGCAGCAGTGAGGTGGTGTATCTATAATTGAATGCATTTAATATATAGAAAACAAACACGTCTTGCCACTCACCCTGGTCCTATTAGCTTGTGTTGGATGGTCTGCCTGCTCCCCTACATCTGACTGAGATTGAGTGTCGTGACGTGCGCGTCCCCATCGAGGGGTTGCACGTGCACACCGCCCAGACGGGTAGAGGTCCTAAAGCCCGTCTATTTCAGACTGTCCACTAATGACGACTCACCGTGATGTGCGCTTACTGTGTAAATGCCCTTACGTACATTTTGAGGTGCTACTGTGCTACTTTACACTCCATTACATTTATGCGACAGCTGCAGTTATTGGTCACTTTGCACATTAAGATTATGCATGCATTATACATGTGGAATTAATCAAATACGATGCATTATTAGAGCTGTATATACCCAACAGTATATAAAGCAGATAAATGCTACCTAAACTTTAATGCAACCATATTAACAATCCCATAATATAATACATAATAATGGGTTATTATAACACTCACAGGGACTCATAACAAGTGCTTTTATTGTTGGTACTTTAAGAACATTTTGCTCTTAAAACTTTTGTGCTGATTCACTTACTGAACAAGTAAGATATCCAGTGCTTAAAGCAGGGAGCAATATCTGTCAAGTTTGTCCTTTAGAGCAAGATAAATGTGACAGCAATAATAAAAGTACAAGACCACAATTCCCAGTCACAGACATTCAGTTAAGATAGTCAAGAATAACAAAAAAAATAAATAAAATAAAGCTAAAAGCTTATCTACGGTGGGGAAACACCTCTTTTTAGTCATTAATCAACCTGTAATAAGACAATAACAAATCATCATTGCAAAAAATTTTCTGACATAACGTAGTAGAGCAATTTTCCTTCATTTCCTTCAAAGAACATTATCTGCATTATTTAGTTAAAATCAATTAGGTTAAGCAAATTGAGGAATGACATGGATAGTTTTTATTATTACTTTGTTAGAGGCTTCTTACATTTTTATCTGATTAAGATAAGGCTGATTTTGTTTTTTGCTTTAAGGTTTTTGTATGATGTAGATAGATAGATAGATAGATAGATAGATAGATAGATAGATAGATAGATAGATAGATAGATAGATAGATAGATAGATAGATAGATAGATAGATAGATAGACACCAACCGCTTTCGCTTTTGTCTAGCCGGCATAATGCATTGGCAAAAAAAAATAAAAAATAGTCAGAGTAAGAGTTTGTTCATAACCACCGACCGGCCCTCGACACACTGGTCTGCGGCCTATAGGTTATTTTCACTGACATTTGACGGGACTCATCTCGCCCAATCATATCATGAAACACTTCCCCTCTTTTACGTCGGTAACGCAATCTGTTAGGATCTTCGAAAATGGAGAGAAAACGAAAAGGAGGTGCAGAGAAACTGCGAGACAAGAAGAAGCCAACGCTGCCAGATGCGCAAAAGTTCTGTTATGTTTGCCACGTCAGGGCCTTCATCAGCTCCCGTGGCCGATGACAGTGGTGGATTGAACAGGGACATGCGACATGCAGTAAAACCTGCGTTAAGTTCTTTCTCAGGTTGTTGTTGTTGTTGTTGTTGTTGTTGTTGTTGTTGTTATTATTATTATTATTATTAATAATAATAATATTAGTGTGTGTGTGTGTGTGTGTGTGTGTGTGTGTGTGTGTGTGTGTGTGTGTGTGTGTGTCCCGGGTCGGATCCCGGCCCGGATTGTCGTTATTACTATTATCAGTGTGTGCGTCTGGGTCGGATCCGGGTCTGGTCCCGGGTCGGACCCTGGTAAGTCCCGGGAATTTAACCCGGAACTTATCCGGGACCGACCCGGAACTTACCCGGGACCGTCCCGGAAATTTCCCGGGACATTGCCGGGACTGACCTGGAAATTTCCCGGGACTTTACCGGGACCGACCCGGAACTTACCCGGGACCGACCCGGAAATTTCCCGGGACATTGCCGGGACCGACCCGGAACTTACCCGAGACCGACCCGGGAAAGTTCCGGGTCGGACCCGGGTAGGTACCAGGTCAGATCCCGGGTCGGATGCTGAAAAATTCATGATTCATGCCTTTAATTCAAACTGACTCAGCTGTTATCATCATTATTATTATCATCAGGTTATTGTTGTTGTTATTATTATTATTATAGTTTTAAAAACATTTGTCAGGGGTGATGATATGTATTGATAAGGTGAATAAGGTGTCCTTAAACACAGTGTCTCACCCCTGTCTCACCCCCTCGGCTGGCCCAATCACGTCGTTAAACACCCTTTCGCTTTGGCCCTGCGGCGCAATGCATTCGGCGAAAAAAAAAAGTCAGCGCAAGAGTTTGTTTGTAAACACCGACAGCCCCTTGACACACGCAGTTCTGCGGCCGATAGGTTATTTTCTTCTCTGACACGAGAAGGGGCTCATCTCGCCAATCATATCATGACACTCTTCCCTTCTTTCACGTCGGTAACGTAATCTGTTAGGATCTGCGAGAATGGAGAGAAAACGAAAAGAAGGTGCAGAGAAACTGCGAGAGAAAAAGAAGCTGGCTCTTCAAGCCAGCGCTGCCGAATGCGCAAAACATTCTGCTACGTTTCCCACGGCAGGGCCTTCATCAGCTCCCGTGGACGATGACAGTGGTGCTGTTGGCGACATGAACAGGGACATACAGTAAAACCTGCAGTAAGCTGGACTGCTTTCAGAACACTTGTCATGAGGAAAGCAACCCTTATCAGATTGGTAAATCTGATAATGATAAAACGTCAATAACATATTTCTGGCTAATGTTCTATGGCCAGGTTAGTTTGTATTCTAGTTAGTTTATAATACCTGTATGCAAGGTTTTTTTTTTTTGTTTGACATTTTGACATTGTGTATGTAGCCCTCTCCCTCATTCATGTTTCATCGTCCCTCTTAAGTTTTCAGTTTCTAAGCTACTATTTTTATCTTGAAGATTGACCAATAATTAAATCTCTCTCTCTCTCTCTCTCTCTCTCTCTCTCTCTCTCTCTCTCTCTCTCTCTCTCTCTCTCTCTCTCTCTCTCTTTCTCTCTCTCTCAAACATACATGCACAGAGTTCAAAGTTCGTTCAGGAGTTCAGCTACATTCATCCTTTTGGACTGGGTCACTTCACAATTTATTGAGTACTACTCTTGGAACAGTTAGCATCTGATCCATCATTTCTCATCTCTATTCTTTCTTTTTTCTTCGTCCCTGAAACACATAGGTACACCCAATAGGATGAATTCTGCTTAAAGATCCATTACTGTGATGGAGTGGTGGAGTGTACTTTTTTGTAGTGTTAATAAATTAGACTTTTTGGAAATATTTAATGTGTCCACTCTCATTGATTCCCATTAACTCAAGGTACGTGGTTTTAAAGAGTTGCACAGTTGGTATACACATTCAAGAGACTGAAAAGACCGAGATGGTGCGCGTTATCAAATGTGGTGGGCCGGTCTGGTCCAATATGCCAGGGCCGATTTCTTGTCCCAGTCCGTCCCTGGATAGATAGATAGATAGATAGATAGATAGATAGATAGATAGATAGATAGATAGATAGATAGATAGATAGATAGATAGATAGATAGATAGATAGATAGATAGATAGATAGATAGATAGACATGTGCATGAAGTCCACTGCATTTAATAAAAAATAAGAATGAAAAATAAAGTTAAAATTAAGTAGAATAAAAATAGAAAAAAAGAAGTTTTAAACTCAAACTCAAACTGAACAAACAATGATCGCCGACATTTAATAGCAGTTTACACTCCGGAACTGTAGGTGGCGGTGAGTAGCGTGGCTTAGTTTGTGACCCGAAGAAGAAGTGGAAGAACAAAAGCTGAAACGTAGAAGAAGAGTTCGGCTGTTTTTATTCCCTCTGTACCGTTGGCTGTTATCAGACCGCATCAAAAGCAGCTTGTATGGAGAGCAGCTGTGTAGTTTTGGCTTGAAGTGTCCAGAAAAGCGCCTCTTCATGTGTTCGCTGCAGTGACAAAGGTAAAAAACGGTGTCAGTGTTTGAATATTGCCGCATACCTTGAAACGTCACGTATGATTGAAATGTTAGAGTCTATTGCTAATGTGTATTCAACGAAGTTGGTTGCAAGGAGAAATAAATGCATCCATAACATTTCTACTTGAGTTATGAGCTCCAAAACAAGGCGCGAATTGATTTGCGAGTCCAAAGAATCACGCCTGACTTACATTAAGTAAGAAAGTTTCTGAAATGTGTTGCCTGTTCTTTTCAACCATGCAGATGGCAGGTAGGGCCAGGCTGGTGCCCTGTGCGTGTCTGGGGCTGCTTGGTGTCCTGTGCTGGGTCTGGGTCTCCTTTGCCTCCTTTCCGGACGACCAGCTTCCCCTGGAGGCCTTGGATGCAGTGGACCGAGGAGCCTTTCAACCCCAGAGTGCTCTGTCAGAGATGGAGTTTGCCTCTATCAGCTCGTACAGAGGACCTGGCAACAACGACCACCGCAGAAATAAAGAGCTGCCCATTCTCCTCTGGTGGAGTGGAGGACTGTTCCCACATTTTCCCGGTGACACTGAACGCATCGACTGTGCCACATCCTCCTGCCTGGTCACAAGCAACCGCAAGGTGCCAGAGATATTTAACCTTGGCGTATGCAGAGGGAAGGTGCATGCTCACATTAATAATAATTATCATCTGAAGTTGCTCTGCCAGTAATCTTGAGTTTCATCTTGATCCAGGTCCAGCTGTACAAACGGACAGCATCCATCATCTTTTATGGAACAGACTTCAGGGCATATGAGGCGCCGCTCCCTCGTCTCCGCCACCAGACCTGGGCACTGTTCCATGAAGAGTCACCCATGAATAACTACGTCCTCTCGCATGGACCAGGAATCCGGCTGTTCAACTACACTGCCACATTTCGCAGGGAATCAGACTATCCTCTGACCCTGCAGTGGCTGCCCTCTCTGGACTACTTGCTGATGCCTGTGGCCGTGTCCCTGGAGGAAAAGAACCGGCTGAGGAGGGAGGGCCTGGCTCCTGTGCTCTACATGCAGTCCCACTGCGATGTACCGTCAGACAGAAACAGATATGTCCAGGAGCTCATGAAGTACATTCAGGTACACTACAGAGATGCATGCTGCATGGGCTCAGGAACACTGCATGAAACTGTTGTCCGTTTGTTTGCAAATGGTTGAATTCTGTGTTTATGTTTTGTACAGTAGTTGCTCGGGCCACATGCTGTAGCATTGCTCTAAATAACATAGACAGGAGCAAGTTTTTTAGATGTTGGTAGGCTCATCATAAACAGGCCTAATGCCATTTTTAAAAGGGGAATGGTACTTAAGTGTGCTTTGTTAATGCATATTTTATTTCGATATCCTCTATTTGTTGTCAAATAGAGGACTTTTTTAACTTGTCTTGTTTTGTCTCTCGCTCCTCCTCTGCACAAATGTCAGAACATGCTTGAATACTCTTTTAAGTAGTCTCCTCCATTTTGAACCCGACCATAGTCTTTCTTTACAGTAAATATCAGTTGGCTCATTTCCAGACAGGTTAGGTCTGTTTCTCACATGTCCACGTGTAGTTACACCTGTGAAAATGTGATATGTGTGAATTCCCATCAGGGAATGAAATGTTAGAGTTTAATTAGAAATGTCTAATGAGGGTTTTATGAAAAATGTAGACTATTAGAAGAGTACCAGCATCAGATTAATAATCTCCTCCCAAATGTTTCCTCAGTGTGCCCCCATCTTTCTCCTTTGTCACGCATCATTTTTCCCTCTGTAGGTGGACTCTTACGGGAAATGCTTGAATAACAAACCTCTTCCTGAACATCTGGAGGATACGGCCACGGCGACTGGCGAAGATCACAACTTTATGAATTTTGTTGCACGCTACAAGTTTCACCTGGCACTGGAGAACGGCCTGTGTCCCGATTACATGACGGAGAAGCTGTGGCGGCCTCTCCATCAGGGCTGCGTGCCTGTCTATCGAGGCTCCTCTGTGGTGGCGGACTGGATGCCCAACGACCACTCTGTGATCGTCATAGATAACTTCCCTTCGCCAAAAGCTCTCAGTGAATTCCTCAAACGTCTCGATGAGAACGACAGTGAATATGCGAAATATTTAGAGTTCAAGAACCCCAAACGCATTACTAACAGTCACTTACTGGAAGCTCTGGAGACCCGCGAGTGGGGGGTTAATGACATGAGTAAGCCCAACTACCTGAATGGATTTGAATGTTACGTGTGTGACCAGGAGAATGCGCGGCTGGCAGCAGAACGAGCATACAGGAGAGCCCCGAAGAAGAACCAGCCTCCGCAGCCAAAAATGGCCAACAACTCTCACATGGGGTGCCCCCTGCCCAGCCCAGGGTACGGAGACATCAAAGACCTGCCTGCAGATGATGGGTGAGTTAGTCTTAAATTATTCACTGTGCCAGGTGTGAAATCCTTCCGCTTTCTGTACTTTAATGTGAATAACAATGTCCCTGGGGGAGAGAAATCAGTCTATTTTAACATCCTAATTAAAACATCCTCTGTGATGAGCCTAATCTGTTTGTGTATCTGTCCGCAGATGGTTGCAAATATGGCCTCAGGATTACTGGCAGAGCCTGGACCAAGCAGAGGGGCTGGAGTCTCTGATAAGACATAACGAGTCAGACCCTTCACTGCTGTGGAAGCACATCCAAAACATTGCTGTGAGCAGAGCCAGGGGAAAACACTGACACAGGCCTTGAAACAAACACAGGATGGAGCATGTCCAGGATTACAGGGGCGTCCCATATTATGCATCCCCTCTGTTTAAATGAGGGAAAGAAGCAGAAATTACTCATATTTTTGCACCTGAGCCAAAACCTCTTACCCTGATGAGCAGTTTAGTTATACTATAGCAGATTTTGATATTGCATTCAGCTGACATGACACTTTTGTCCTTTATCCCAAGTTCAGTTATGGGAAAATAATGTTTTAGAGTGCTATATGCTAATATTTTCAAGTCTTTTATTACTATAACTGAGGTGCCATCATTGCCCTTACTCCGCCTTGCATTGTTAACATTAATGCATGCAGCGCAATTGTTCCACAGAGGCACATTCTCATGGGAGGCAGATTTCCATTGGACTGGGGCAGAGCCAAAGACTTGTCCTCTGTACCGAGGGAGCTCTGCCTAACTGTGTGTGAAGACCATCAAGGCAGTAGCCAATGAACTACATTAGCTTCTTCACAGTTACTCAGCGGGTAGCTGATGGCTATTATGTACAAAGGTGTTTTAAGTGACTATGCAAGGAAAATATTATGTGAGCAAGGAGTGAAGGAGAACGGTAAACGTAAAGTGAAGCACAGCTCCCATGTGGGAAGTCACCGCTGCATTTGCAACGTAGCGCTCAGGAAGATCTTAACTGATGAATCTGTGTGGCAGACACTTGATATTACCCTTTCCTATTACATGATGCTACGTTCATGTTCATGTGCAATATTTTTTTTAACCCTGCTTTCTTTAAACATGTAACTCCATGACAGTTTTGTGTGTTTACTAACACACTGCCTTTGTATGACACATTAATACCCAGATTATATAAATCATTTTATTTTCCTAACAAAGCATCATACATGCAAACACACTATTTTGTATCAAGAAAAGCAAAAGAACATTTTCTAATAAAGTCATTTTCTCGCATAACTGAAGTTGCTAAATTCTAATATTGTAGCCCACTATTGTACCCCAGCATTACTCTGTTCAGCTGCAGTATAGACATCCTTCATAGTTTTCACTGAGGCAGATACAGCTTTCATCACCAGGAAAAGAAAAAACAACATAAGCTTGTATAAGATGTTTGAAAAAGTAGAAATTTAACCTAATGTAAGAATCAAGTAATCATATTGTTCACTATAACATGCCTCTTTGATCACCCTAAAGCGCATCATTCCTAAGTTCAAACCGAACACAGTCCAAACTTTATGAAAGGCCAGTTCTCACTTTATATGCAAATGAGTACGAAGGGAAGGGGACGGGGATAAGAGGCTGCTGAGGAGCTTCAATAATCACTCGAAGGCTTTGGAGTAGCAGCTCTCGCAGTTGACTTTCCCACCGTGGAGGAACATGCTGTCGAGAAGGTCTCCCATTGGCTTGCCGCACACACCGCACTGAAAAATCCGGAGAATGTTATTAGAAAATGTAATTAAGAAAATATAGTGAAGAGCAGTGTTTTTGTCCTCGAAACTGTCTCAGACTAATTCATGGCATTATAATACACAGTATAAAAAAGTGCTGTGGCTTTGAAAACGCAATTTAGTGGCTAAAAATATACAACAGCTAAATACAATTTATATTTTAAGAATTGCAGAAAATGATGATTAAGGAACAAAGGTAATTATTATAAACATTAAAAGAATACTTTGACTTTTTGGGTCACTCGTTGGCTTTTTTGACAAGAGTTAAGTAATAAGATTGGCACCACTCTCATGTCTGTCTGTCAAGTACAACGCTACAGCCAGCAGCTGTTGTCTTAGCTTAGCATAAACACAGGAAGCACTGAAACAGTGGAAACCAGCTCTGTCAAAGTAAAAGAATCTGTCTACTAGCATCAAAGCTCACTCATTAACAAGCTGCATCTCATCTGTTTCACCTGTACAAAAATACGAAATGTGAAAATGACGTGGTTTTCCATGTGCCAGGCTATTTCTTAGCCACTTCTTGGAGACTCACCATGTTATACTAAAGCTTTTTTTTAATCTTTAAAGCTGCTGGTAGGTGGATTCTTGAAATATGGACAGAACCAGGCTTCAGCCAGGCTCCTTCCCTGTTTCCAGTCTTTATGCTGAGCTATAACCGGCTGATGGCTGTAATGCCACAGACACGAGAGTGGTGTCAACCTTCTCATATAACTCTTGGCAAAAAAAGCAAATAAACATGTTTACCAAAATGTCAAACAAGTTTTTTAAAGGGGAACAAAAGCTAATTTCCTCTAAGTCTTTCCCCTCAAGGACATGTGAATATATCCAACAATTTATAGTCCAATAAATTCCAAATGGAAGCGCGTCTGAGCAGATAGTGAGTTACCTTGAAGCAGGCAGGGTGGCAGTTGATACTGAGGTGCTCGATGGAGATCTTGGCATCGTTGCCCACCAACTCTCCACAGTATGTGCAGGTGGATGACAGTGTGTTACTGGGGAGACACAGCGATTGTGACAAGTTAGTTTGGCCACTGGCTCAAGCAGCTCTCATGCAGCTGCAGCTCTGTCTGGTAAAATAACCTGTGACCCTTCCTGTCCTGTGTGAGAGAGCTTAATAAGTGTAAATAATCCTTTGATGTCCTCGCTTAGCCTCCTAATGAGCAGGCTTGGTGGAATTTCTGCCCTGCTGCTTGCACGTATCTAGTTTCATCAGAACTGGAGATAACAAGGCAGGAGGGAGAGAGGGCTCCGGCTTAAAGCTCGTTTTAAACAGGTTTCTGGGAGAAAGTGGATGGACTGCTGCAAGAGCACTCGACACATGTAATCTGACCCACTATAGAAACTGAAGGAAATGTATGTGCTCCAAATTTGCATCATAAACATTTCAAATGCTGAAAGAAGTTTAAGTGGCAGCCACAAGACAAACACTGAAAACACTTGAAATGTGAGTTAAAACAGAAACGCGGAGAGAGATTAAAGTTTTCTCTGAAGCGTCGACTGCTGAGTGCTGAGTGTAGTTTCAGGATCAGTTGGAGTGGAAGTGCCGAAAGGAGTTGAAATGTCACTCGAGGACGTGACGCACCGATGAACCAGTTTACCTGTGGAATGTTCCACGCAGGTGTTTTTGGAGCATTCCAAAAAAAGAATTACAAAAATCAATGAAGTTGATGAGATCAAACATTAAATATATCATCTCTGTACTGTTTGAAGTGTTACTCCCCGTGTGCACACTGAAAGACGGTGAAATGCAGCTGAAGTAAAGTCAGCCGATGTGTAATTGGTAGGTGAATTGCCATTTAAAAAGCAAAAGATGAAAGCAGCTGAAGTGTCGGGGGGGGGGGGCTCATAGCTTGTTTATTGCAGGGACTTGTGTTATTACCTGAAGTAAGTGGACGGGCTGCTGTAGGAGTAGCTGGTGGAGCTTGATGTAAGATTATTTGGCGCACTATGGAAAAAAGAGCAGGGAGTTAATCATCATGAAGCAATGTTGAAGTTTAATCAACAATAACTGTTGTTCGATTGTGTAAATAATATATTGTTCCTACCCATCATTTGTGTCTTTGGCATTATGCAAGGACGTCTCTGTTGCATTGACATACTCCTTCAAGTACACAAACCCCCTTGAGCAGACGCAGATGAAGGACAGGGTGAGTTAATATGCATGGTTAAAACATCAGCTGTCACTTTCATTTTAATGTTTGGAAAATCACTCACTTTTTGGCCTCAGATTCTGGTGTTTGGGCACGCTGGTCTTCCAGCACAGTCCTGGAATATGTTCCACAAGTGCGGCAGCGTTAGTCTCTAATCTTTCACTCACTGGCGACAGTAGTGTGATGGGTTATACAGAAGGAGTCTACATCTGTCAAATGTAACTCAGGAGATAATCATTTTCTGCCATCGCTTGTTAATGGCATGCTGCTTAACGGGCTGTGATTTGACAAAAGGACATCTCTAATACACATCATTAATCTGACATCTGGAGACTGATAATTAGAGGGAAGGAAATGAGGGCAAATTGAAAGACAATGGAGGAGCAGATCTTGTCATTTAACTTCAGTAATAGAGTTGAGTCAGGAGTCGTTCTGCATCATACAAGAGTTGCAGGTATCTTTAGATCCAGACTGCAGTATTAAGCCGCATTCCCGCAGGTTTTGGCCTAAATCTCCCGCCCCCTAAGACGGCTGTGTTACAAACACAGAGACAAAAGCAGACCTGGTGGGTGAACGTGTAAAACAAGCCCAGACGACCTAAATATAAGTGGTGTGCATCTGATTTTAAATGGACCTCATTAAATGAATTTCATTTCCATGCAGCACCACATTGTGTTTATGTCCACAGATGACAAAAAGAGTGTCTTCACAAATTCAGCAAATCAACACACCGAACAGTAGAAAATAACTCTCTGGAGAAAGAATTCTTGCATTATGCTGTTTGACGTTAACAAGATCATAAACTTACCGATCCATAACAGGCTCTGGCTCACTGTGTATCTCCCTGGAAAGTAAAGAAAGCTGTATTAGACTTTTACTGGAGGCTGAAGCAGTCAATAACCTGGATGGTATTCAGTGAACCAGAATTCTGCGGTTTTTATAAGTGTATGAAGCTGATCTTTCTGACTCTCGGCTCCAGAGGGGTCGAGGTTTATTGACCAGGTGTGGCCTGTTTTCTATTGTGCTGCAGCATCGCCTCATTCTGAGCCCTCCTCCCATGCATTGGTGCAGTGTAAACATCCCCTACATGCCTCTCATGCTCTCAACTCCTTCCAATCTCCCCAGTTTGTGATCATGAGACGTGAGTTTTAACAATTTTAAATGCTTTTCCCGACCTGATAGTGGTGATGCTTGTGACCGTCTGTGTATCCTCGGGGCTACAAAACAGACACCATCCCAGCATTAGAATAAGTGTGGCAGTACAGGTGAAGAAGTGACAGCATTAAAGTAAAAACAAGTTGGGAAGAGTTTGATTATTCTCTGACTGAGCCACGAGGAAGTTCCAGCTTGTATTTAGCTTGCTTTCAATTAAATGGCTGACAGGCACTGAATTTTAAGGTGCTATAATCACATCCTGCTAAAATTGCGAAAAATAAAGTGGTTTAATATGCATTTAATGGGCTCAGCCACAGTGGAGATACCTTTCCTCCTCCTCCTCCTCCTCCTCCTCCTCCTGCTCGTCTTCCTCCTCTTCCTCTCCCGTGGTATATACAACGGGCAATGTCCACCTGTCCCATGGGGAGCCATTCTCGGTAGACCTTGAGCAAAAAGACATGACACTGCAGCATGAGAAGATGACGAATTCACAGAAAAAGGTTGGAAGGGGATCTGCAGTCGTGAGGAAGGGTTGTAACAAATACATATCTGACCTATTTTTATCAGCACCAGTGCACAATGTTTTCTGGCTCAATGAGTAGATGCTGCAAAAGCCTCGTTACTTCACCGTAGTGAAAGGGAAGGAGGTTATTGCCATAAAAGAAGCAGATGTGCACACGAGGCTTTAAATAAAGGAAAATGGCTTACTTTCTCTCAAACATGACCACCGTCTTTTGATCTGCGGCTTGGCCTTCCGGTTCAGCTTCCTGGCTGAGGGGGGGACATACATTGAAAGGCTTTTAGCACGTAATGGACATGGATGGGTGCATGTCGATGAATGAAGCACAGTGGGCCACGTTGTATGGAAGCGTAAGAGTAAATCAAAGTGTGTCATCACCTCTCTTCTGTGTCAGGCTGCTGAGGTGTGCTGATTTCCCATGAGTGTGCCCATGACCGCCTCGTGCTGAGACTGGAAAGACCAACGTGGAGAGAGAGAGAGTGAGACAATGTGGAGGCTATGACACATCAAGCATATCGGTCAAAGCTAATGTGCGCACTTCCTTTGCCCCGCACGTCTCGCTCATACATTCGTAACACAATTATGCGCTAGGCTCAGTTTAATACCTTTTGGTGTCAGTGTTGATAGGGATGACATCGTCTGCAAGGGATTCCAACGCATTACCGCCCGTACTGTCAAACAAACGCACACAGAAAAAGGGGATGAAAACATAAAAAAACCATTAAAATTCAGGAACGGGGTGCCCGGGTGGCTTAAAGCACTGACTATGTACTGCAATGTCCCATCTCTTTACTGCCAGCGCTCTAATAAAGCCATAAAATGCTTTCACAAAAACCACAGGTGCACACAGGGAACAAGTCCCTGTCACACTGAACATAAAGATTTTTTTCTTTCTCACCAGTTAGATTGGTTGACTAACTGATTAGTTGATCAAAAGAAAATTACTCATCAGCAGTTTTGCCTGTCAATGAATCATTTCAGTCATTCATCAAGCAAAAATACCAAATATATTTTGGGTCTAGATTCTCTGTTTTTTATCATCAGAATGTGAAAACATCTCTAAAATTATTTTTGTTTATCTATTTATTGAAAAAATGACAACTCCAATTCTAAAAACGTTGCTGTAAAACATAAATCAAACAGAATGTGCTAACTTGTTCATCCTTTTTGACTTAAACTCAATTGAAAACAGCACAAAGACTATAGAGGCAAAGAATATATTTAATGTTTTATCTCATCAGCGTCACTGATTTTAGTACATATATGTTTATTCTGATTTTAATGCAGCAACATGTTTCAAACAAGTTGGGACAGGAGCAACAAAGACTGAGAAAGATGTGGAATGCTCCAAAAACACCTGTTTGGAACATTCCACAGGTAAACAGGTTGTTTGGTAACAGGTGATAGTGTCATGATCGGGTATGAAAGGGACATCCTGGAAAGGCTCAGTCAATCACAAGCAGGGATGGAGCGAGGTTCACCACTGTGTGAACACATGACTGTATAAAGGATGTTACCACATGGGCTCAGGCACACGTTGTAAAACTGTTTACACAATTATTTTGTAAATGATCGCATTCGGTTTTTCTTTCTGTTTTTCTTTACGTTCTACACAGTGTCCTGACTTTTTTGCGATCGGGGTTATACTTAATTTCTGGACCTGAATTTTTGTTCCCTGTGGAAGTAGGTGCACACTGAAGACAAAAAAAAATAAAATAAAATCAATATTGATACTGATACTGATTACGGTTAATAGTTATTGTTATAACTGACAAATTGTAGAAAGAGTTGTAGGAACTCTGATCGTATGTAGCAACATGAGAGTATCTTTGCTACGCACTGATGGTTACATTATAGAAAAAAGGGCAATTTGCATTATCATTCTCATACCTGTTGATGGAAATATCTGAGAGGGGCTGGAGCAGGTCAGAGGAGCTGGAAAAGAGAAAAGTGGCTCATAATCAGAAACTGCTGCATTATGCATGCCGAGATGCTATCTGGCTGGCTGGAAAACAGTCACAGCTCCAAACCAATATGATTACCTGTTAGGGGATGTGGTCTCTATCGGATATGGATCAAACGGATCAGCCGAGCTGAAAAACAATTTCACACTGATTTCACTCTCAATTGTCAGCATGGCCCATCTTGTGTCTGAGGAATTCTGATCACATTGACTCATAATGGAAAGATTTAATGCAGTTTGAATGGTAAACAGAAACACAGAGGAACCCGGGGCCAAACTCAATCAGAATCAGGATCTGGATGTGTTTGACAAATGGAAAGACTATTCTGCTGCTGAATGGGAAAATCAGTGTGTTTCAGCTTTACTTCACCCAAAATGAACCCTGATCCTAGTCCACTTTGATCACTACAACTAAAGGATCATTAAGATTGTCAGATATGGTTCTTAAGAAATAAACAAATATGTTTTATCAACCATTGAACTTGATTTGCCAAATTAACTGGAATGAGAATCTTTCTTACATTTTTTAACCACTGCGTACACTTAAACACAGACATCTTAAAGCACTGAGATGTAGATAAAGTACCTTGATTCAGTGACTGTGGTTGTCCCATGTGAGCTCCAGGGATCTGCACTGTCCTCGCTGCGCGGCGGCGAGAACGAAAAGGAAGGAGGATGGTACGGATGAATGGCATGATGGGAAGAGAAAAGAGGCCAAGTAAAGGTTAGCGGGGTTCTTCTCATACACTATTTACAATTTTAGAAAAGCTTGAAAACCCACTGAACAATTTAACGAGCATGAAAACCATCTGAACAGTACAGAAGAGACTTTTTCTGAGTGTGTGCGCTCTCATACCTTTTGTCAGTAATGATCACAGTTTTGGTGGTTGTAGTGACTGTCTCTGTGGGGCTGGTGGGCAGAGAGACAGGGAGGGTGAGTATAAATCATTACAAGGCATATCTGAATAAAATGCATTTCTGAGCAGGAACGGCTCTGCATAGATAGATAATTGTTTAAGAGCAGCCTGTCATCTCCCCGTACCTTTGTGTTTCTTTGGCTGTCTCATCTGTCTGCTTCTCCTCCTCTTGCTGCATGCTGACACTGGCGGAGACAAAACAAAGCCGCAATACTAATCAGCACAGAACATTCTCTTCTATTTCCAGTCAGGCTGCAGATAAGACGTGGCTTTCTGTTTCAAAGTATTACTCAGTTGCTTCAGGAATCTGAGACTTTGTTTCTATCTAACATGGAGCAGGGGGTTAAAATAGAATGCTGGAAGTAAAGGAGCCCTGATTTATGGATCAAACTTGAGGCGGATGGGATTTATTAAAAATCTTACACCTGGGGAGCTGGCATGCTTGGCCCCTTCATCTGTGGTGATAAGACTTAATGGTACACAAGGGGGGGGAGGGGCATCACATGTCCGTCTCTGTCTCACCTGCGTGCCTCTGTGTTGATTACAATGACATCATTGGCGAGGAGGTCCAGAGCGCCACTGGTCTTTGCTGGGTTTGACTCACTGTAGACATCAAACACAAAAGTCAAACACAGAGCAGAGTGTGAAACTGCACATCCAACTCTGGAAAGGTAAGATAAGGTAATGCCTCCACTTGCTACTGACAAGGGAGCTATTGATTTTCTTCTGATGAAAGGATAATTCTTCGCATAACTCTGCATTTGGGGCTTGGGTGGGAAAGAGCTCTTCCTATACCTGTCTAGTCCACTAAGCAGATCCTGGCTCCAGCGTCCTGGGCTGGGGGGAACAGGCTCTGCTGATGCCTCTGGACTGCAGAGGCGGAAGGAGGAGAGGGAGAGGAAGTGGAGAAGGTGATGAACAAAGAGGGATTTAGGATTCAGAAGAGATTTCAGAGCAAGAACAGGCCATTTGAGGTAGAGGAGTAAGGAGGTTATCAGAAGTCCAACAGTGCCACCCTGTGGCAGATATTCAGAAAACTAAGGATCGCTTATTTGCACAAATGGTGAGAATGGATTTTTAACAAACCCGTCACTGAGAGCCAGGAGATCGTCTGTCATTGGTACACAGTTGCTGAGCTCTGGAGTTGGCTCCTGTTCAACACTGCAGACAGTAAGAGGAAAAGAAATATCAGTGCACCTGCTTTGGCAGGTACGCACTCATCTGTTACATTTTTGAGTACCATATTTAATCAAGTCTAATTTGGGACACCCTCTTGTGTGAGGAAGTGTTAGGCACATGAAAATTGAGATGTGGGTTATTTTGTGATTACTTTGAAGTAAACAAAGTGGCAGTTAGCCATTATCTGTTCTGCTGCCAGCCGTGCTATGACATGATGGAGAAAGTTGTTGGTTTCGTACCTGTTCCCTGAGGGGCGACTGTCCGCTGAGCTTTCCTCTTCCTCTGCCAGCACTGGCTCATCGTCCTTGACGCTGTGGAGGAAACAAACTCTCATTATTAGTTGACAAGTTGCTGAGGCTGGAGACAGTAACATGATTTTTTATTTATTTATTTATTTATTTATTTATTTTTTCATATTGGTTTCTGCTGCTTTGCCTTTGTTCCAGTACCTGGTTGAACCCGTGTCAAAAGAAATGAGAGTGTCGGACAAGGAGGTGAGCGTGTCAACACTGGAGCTGTGAAAGTAGATGGAGATCAAACACGGGGCATGGCAGGGAAGCTTTCAATCACACATGTGACAAGAATGAGAGCAAACACACTGTAGAAATACACAAAGAAAACCATCTGAAAGCACATTTGAAGCTTTGATATTCGTTTAAATGTTATACTGACATTAACACTATGCAGTGGTGGTATTACCTTTGATACCTGAGTATAGTATTACTCCATGACAGGTGAAAGTCCTGCATTTAAAATTGTACTCAAGATAAACACAGCAATATCAGTAAAATGTACTTTAAGTATCAAATGTGGTTAAAGGAAAAAAAGTGCTCAATGCAGACAAATGGCCCATGTGAATGTTATATTTCTACATATTAAACTACTGAATCATCATCACTGATGCATCAACGTACAGTGTGGAGCTTACTTATAAAATGTGTGATTGTTTGATGAAACCATGCACAATCTTTCATATTCAAGTTGACATTAAGTTGATCATTGTATGTAATATCTTAATATACAAAATGACTCTTAACTTATGGCTGTGAAACTTAGAGATAAAGAGAGAAAAGAATATTACTTTCCTCTGAAATGTTGTGGAGTGTAAGCATGTAGCATGCAATAGTAATACTCACTTGCATTTAAAGTCAATGTACTTAGTTACTTTGCACCACTGATACTGTGCTACTATATGGGGCAGCATGGAAATCTTACCTTGGCTTTGGAGACGGTTCTGGTTCAGGTTCAGTGTTCACTGTGATCTCTGTTACAGCAGACACTGGGGCAGGTGAGAGGGGAACAGGTGACACTGGGGTGAGAAACACTGGAGCAGGTGATTCTGGGACAGTTGAAGCCTGGGCAGGGGATGTTGGGGCAGGTGATACAGGGGCTGGTAACATTGGGGCAAGTTCAACCAGAGGTGTGTCAGCCTGCCCAGAAACACCTGAATCCTCGGGTTCTGCCTCTGCAGGGACTGCTTGAACCCACTCGGGGATGAATTCAGGGAGAGGAGTGGCCACCTTGGTGCACCCTGGCTTCATGTGTTCAAATGGGTCTTTCTCTGTAACAGACACTGAAGGGGGGATGTCTTTCACAGGCTCCGGGGCGGCATCCTCCTGCTTCGGCGCCAGCGGCTGCTTAACAGCGACGTCAGCAGCTGTCTTCACGCTGGCGTCGACTCTGTCAACCACAAAGATAATGAATGAAACGGAGGAAACAGGAGTCACTTGTTGCGCTGCAAATAGTTCCGCGGCAGAGGACTCACATTTTCCGTGGCTTGGGCTGAGGCGCAGAGGCAACAGATGTGACAGGGACGACAGGAGAGGGGGGCGGAGTGCTGGCAGGTGCTGGAGTCGCAGCACTCTCATCATCATCAGTAATCTCCACCCTGCATATTTGTAGCCAAGCACACGTGCACACATGAATGCAACTGACAGACAGATTGACGTCTGACTACACACTTACAGGTTTGTCTTCTCTTTCAAGGATATTGGAGGGATTTACCTTTTAGCCACAAATGATGGACTGCTGTTGTCCAATGAGGTGTGAGGTGCTTCTTCTTTAGACCTGAGGTTTTTCAAAACACAGCTTCCATAAATACATCCATAAATACTCCTCATTCATAATGAAGCGTGAGGGATTTGCTCACTTCTTTTACTATTTAAGACTTCCAGAAACAGGCTGAATGTTCAGATTAGGAGAAGGAGAGACTTAAGAGATACATACTCATATTTCTTAGCAGCAGAAAGCACATAAGACCGTTGCCTGACTGCAGATTTCTTCAGAACATTGCTGGCTGCCTCCGTCCTGTGAAATGAATCATCACCATGTTAATGTAATCTCTCTTCTGGGCATGTGAGTTCAAATTGGATGGTGTTTCTTTGCACAGGGAGAGCCTTACCGTTTCTCCTGCTCCTCTTTGCTAAGCGGGCTCCCCTGGTCCTCTGAAGTGGACCTCACAGAATGGGGGGCTCTGAGGAACAGAAGCACAAACATACGGCGCATGAAAATACATTCGCGCTGGGCTGCCAGCAGACAACTGGGAATCTGATTTGCCTGCGCTCACAGTTTCTTGTAGGTCTCGGAGGGTCTTTTGGTGAACTGTGTTGTTCCACTGTAAAAATGAAAAAACAGGTGACATTAATGTGGGAACCAGACTCAGTCTCTAATGAGAGTATTAACTCTGCTTATTCAAAAGAAGCTCTTACCTAAAGCCGTTATATGTTGGGGATGAAGCAGGCTTGTCTAGTTTAGTGAAAATGCCTCTGAAAGAGAAATGAAGAGCGTGAGTAAATACTGTGTCACCTTCAATGTAGTCATACAGTCCCATTTTTCAGTGCCCAGATGTGTCTGCTTCTGTCTGAACGTGCAAGTGCTGGTCTTACCTGATCATGAATCCTGATTTTGGTGCTCTAAATTCAAAACAGAGACTCATTATCAGCACAATCATGCTTTGTGGGAAGTTGCCAAGTGTTTGGGAGATAACATTAGAAACCTGTTTTTACCTCTCAGGGTCTGGCTTGGCGGTTGGCAGAGTGGGTTTTGTGGGCGACGGCTCTGGACTGGTCTCGATAGGAACTCCATTCACACGGCCGGCCCTCACTTCAGCTAACCTGCATGAACGTACAGGAACTTGTTTTTTTCTATTCAGTGAGTGAGCACTGCATAATATGGACAGGACCCTATTCAAAAGTGTGGTTTACCATGGCTTCTCCTCTGTGGTTTCAGGCTGAGGTTGACTGCGGCGCTGCAACCAGCTGCCATCATCCTTCAGCTTGGTCCGCACTTTGGTGGTACGGAACACAGTTGCTTTGTCTCCCTCTGAGACACAAACATGTGCAAGTCACACACCCAGACACCATCTGAAATATTATAGGCACTGTAGGCTGCATGATGGCATGCATGATATTTAGTCCCCTTTGGGCCTACACCCAACAAATAATGAACCACTTTTTATTTTGCATTTGATCAGGACCAGTCACCAGCCTGCAGCAGAGACGCGCCCTCTGCTTTTATTGGAGGAAACACGTCATCTCACATTCAGATCAGGTCAGTCAGCCAGCTCACCTTGTGACATGCTTGTTCTAGAGGCTTCTCCCTCGCCTTTGTTCACTTTTCTTCACAGGCCGCCTGAAAAATATTTTGGAACCGCATCCAGACAGGGATCGTGTCAAAAAAAATTGTGCAATTCATTACGACACAGTTTCAAAATGGTCATTCCCACGCCATGCTCCCTCCCAATAAGGAATATGCACTCTGTAAAGAATTCCTCAGTCTCATCCTTGAGATATGTAGATGATCCTGTCCTACCACTTTCTCAAAAAAAATACTGCTGTTGCTGAAGTATGAATGGACACATACATACATATCACAATTTGTGTTTGGAAACAAAATATACTCGCAAGAGTATTTATGTGATCGGGTAAACATGCTTAAACATGCTTCCATTCACAAATATCCAAATCCAATGCAGAAAGACTTGCGTGCTTAACTGAAGGACAAAAGGAAAATAATACTGAAACACTGATGAGTGCTTATCTGAAAGTTGGCCCAGGCTACAGTTCATGCAAAATTGTGGAGTACTGCCAAATTCAGAATGCAAATATAAATGTGGAGCTTCTGGGGCTGTGAATCCACTCCTCAGTAGTACAATGCTACAGTATCACTTGAAAATGTTTGCCACAATATTGGTGACAGAACAAATACACAAAGGGCTCACAAAGCATATTTATCCTCGGTTTAACACATTGGTCCACATAAGATAAATGATTGATGAGGAGCAATAGCATTTAGGGTGAGCAAGGAGCAGGACGGACGACTCCACAGACAAGCAATGATGACAGGGAAACACTGAGATAAATGAGAGAGCAAACACTGAGAGTCACCTGTTAACAGCCTGATAAGTTCTACTTTCTCTGTTCTTACAGCTTTAAATACACAACCCACCCAGATAATTTGCTGTTGTTAATAACACACCTGCCAGCCACAGCACCTACCTGCTTTCACTTTATTTCCAGCAGAGCAACGTCCTCCCAGCTCAGTCTGTGGTAGTTTGTCCTTGTGACTATGGCTGGTGTGAGCAGAGGGAAGTCTTTCTCTGTCTGACAGGTGTCTCTGTCCCTGAGCTAGAGAACAGGTACAGGCGTGAGAGCTGACAAGCCCAGCCAGTCATGGGAGGTATGGTTGTGGGGTGGAGCAATACGTGTTTGTCTATCTGTGTGTGTGTGTGTGTGTGTGTGTGTGTGTGTGTGTGTGTGTGTGTGTGTGTGTGTGCGTAGTGGAGGTTGCTAAGAACTCATTTTGTTTACTACATCTGTGCTTTGTTCGTGGGAGTCAAGCAAGCACATACCTGTCGCACAGGTGGCTGACGATCGATTTCTGAGAGCAAGGGAGGGAAAGGGAAAGAAGAGGGCGACAGCAAGGTGCACGGCGCAGCATACATAAATGAAGGTGACTCGCAGCAACATCTCCTGTGGGAACGCTGCTCTCATGCTCACTGGGTAGGAAAATCCAGGAAGCGCAGACATCATTAAAATGAGATCAAGACGCACAAGAGATCTGAGATAACAAACAGAAACAGTGGTCCGCACATCAAGAGAGATAATATCAAATCCAATCTTGACATGAGAAAATGAACATATTGAATTTCACTTTTATGTTTGAACAAAAAAAAAGTTTCAGTACTTTCATGTGTATTTATACAAATAAAACTTTGAAGATCAAATTTGTCACATCATTAGAATCTGATAAAAGTCAGTTATGACTTAGTGTAACCTTTTGTTGGACATATTCTGGGCAGAAAGGCAGATGAAAGCCTATTATAAGCAGTGTTTGCTCAATGCTCCAGCAACTGTCCCAACAGTTTCTCAAACAAAGTGCAAGGAAAAGCAGTCTGAGCGCGTGGCCACAATGTGCACTCTTAGAAAACACAACATGGAGATCAGCCGACCGCTGTTTCTATTGCAAAAAAAACAGCCTCACACATGCTGTGCATACATTTACAGAGCCATTTCAAATCAGAAAAGGGTGTGAATAGATTTCGCAACATGTCAGCGAGAGCGGGTGGAAGAGGAAATTAGCAAGTCTGAGAGCCAAAGTTTCACTCTGGTGAGCACATTGGCAAGTGTAAATGCTCACCCCTATTATCTACCTGGATCCCTCTCCCTCTTTCCCCTGAACAAGAAACCAGTCGGACAGCCTTGCCTGGTGGTGCTGACTCTTGCCGTGAATCATTAGGGTGCTGCTGGCGCAGAATTATAACGAGAATGCAAAGTATCTGAGTTTAACGACCTCCTTCTTGTCACCAAGCCAAGACACGGAATGACAAAAATTCTTCTTCAACCAGAAAAGGAAAACCCCTGTAGCAGCTAATTAATATATTTAACATGAATGCTGTGAAAATGAGGCCCTGTCATATCTCAAAGCTCAGCAGTTTTCTAACTTTGTCATCATGAAAATGACACATAGAAACAGAAGCGTTGTAGCTTATGACGCATTTTCAGTGCCCATTCAATTGTTGTATTCCATGACTGTCCTTCAGTGGCATTCAGCAGATCGCCTAACATAAAAACACACGCCGCCCTATTGATATAAAGAATCTAATAGCAGAGACAGCCCGGCGTCACAGAGGAGGTATAAAATCTGTTTGCAACATGTGACAAATGTGTGTGAATTGTATATATGGAAATACATTATATGGCCAAAAATATGTAGACACCCAACATTAGTCCCATACGTGATTGTTGGCCATCCCAAAGAATGGGAAGACTCTGTGATGCCTGTCTTAAAACAATGCTCACATGCCCCTTTATAGACTGAAGCAGTTCAGCGTAAGATAATATGAGACTTCAGCAGCATCTTAGAAAGTTTCAGTGTTTTTAGTGCTAAATTTACTTTCTGTTTTCCCCAAACAGTGTTTCCTTGTTAAGCTACGATGAAGGTGTAGCCACACAAAGAGAGAGCATTGTACTAAAACACAATGAGTTTGGAAGATAGCTAATGATTTGTCAATCACAGACTCCTGAAGTCACATAAAAGCTTTGGCTGGGCTTTGAAATGTATTTTCACACAAAACAAAGTCTGCACATTTGTCCCCTTTTTCGCTTTGGAGGAGCATTAGGACCTTTCATGGCCACTATAGACAGGAGGAACAATTATAGCAACCAAAAACAGATTCAGTGTACAAATGGGTATGTCTGCTTTGAAGACAAACTTGGCCTCTGATCTTTAGCGAAAAGGCCTGCTTCACAGTCGCCATTCTTCCTCACTGTCAAGATGTTGGATAAGGATAAGGTCGGGGCTTTGTGCAGGCCAGTCAAGTTCTTCAAACCAAAGCCCAGAAAACCATTTCTTTTTGTACTGTTCTGTTCAAACAAAAAAGGGCCCATCCTGAACTGTTGCCACAAGTTAGAGGCTCAATGTTGTCTTAAGTATCTCTGCATGCTGCAGCATTAAGATTTCTCTTAATTCGACCCAAGGAGCTTCTTCGAAACTAAAGAAAACCACCCCATACACACATCACCTTGTCTACACAAGTTTGGCCACAAACTGTAAAGGCAGTAATGACTTCAAGAATCACTGTTATGCAAGTGGCATCCGGACAATCGTCTTTTAGAGGAATGTATTGAGGCATTTTGACATAAACAGCAGCATCCAGATGTGTGTACAACAGCACACAAGTGAAACACATGGAAATAAAACAAGAATATTTCTACATGTTTACAGTTTACAGTGGAAAGTCAGTATATTTGAGTACTCATAATCTGTGCTTTTAGCAGTTACTAAGAGCCTTAAAACTTTTAGAGGACTGCAGTATGCTGACCAAAGCCAGGGCCCTCTGCTGCCATCTGCTGGTGAACATGGTAGATAAACATTGAAAAGGCACACAAAAGCTTCACATTGATTAACTGTCTGTTCCCTCATCTTGAATTGTCCATTCAGTGCGACCTGATGACCTTACGCCCACAGGCTTACACTACTCAGTCTCCATGTCCATTCCACCATCAAGCCCCCTTTCTGAGGTGAGGGTAGCTCTGCACTGTGCGCGCGATCCCCTCCTTCAGACCGACTACTGGCTTGTAGCCCAGCTCCTGCTTGGCGCGGTCACAGCTGTAATAGTGATGGGTTCCAGCCAGGGCCACTCTCATTGGTGTAAAGGTGGGTTTAAAGGACACTAGAGGGCGCAGGATCAGGGCCAGCAGCCAGAGGAGCAGGGCCAGTCCATACACAAGGGCGTAGGGGAGGTGGTAGCGGGGAGCAGCGTATCCCAGAGCCACCAACACCTCAGACATGAAGTCCCAGAATCTAACTGGCTCATCATTGGTGATGTGGTATGGCTGAAAGTGACGCAGACAATACAAGATATAAGATGTGTTAACTTGAAATTCAGTTTGCAAAGCATCCCCCAACAAAAATTCTGACCCTGAAGAAGAAGGTGTGTAACTACGATTTCATGGGCAGAATCCTTAAAACAGCAACAACACAGGGTTGGCTCTAAGTCCGCTTTTATTCTCACTCACTTTTCCACATGTGGGGGAGTCTGGCCTCAGGCGCTCAGCAGCCAGGATGTGGCCATGAACTACATTCTCTACAAAAGTGAAATCCACCAGATTGCTGCCATCACTGAAGAAAACAAAGACAGAGAGTCAAATAAAGACGTATGCCAAAAGCACGAAAGATGTACAATAACAAGAATCAGAGCATTTAAATCATTCAGCACACTGGCACAGCAGTCTGTGGGCTGAGCCACTGCCTCACTACAGTGTAACGTGAATACATGCTAAAATTATATTAGAAGTTTATTGTGGTCAAACAAGTTAGCAACAGTAAGGCTAGAAAGGTTAGCAGATGTAGCTCTCAAAACCAGTGCTTCTGTTGCCTTCACAGGCAGTTGATAAATTAGCAGCATGCACCACTTCATGTCAGTTTTGTAGATTTAAACACTGCACAGGTTTTATCAAGGTGTGCATTGATGTCAAAAGTTAGCTAGTTGTACATATTTGTATATTTAGATATTTTACAGTATTTTTTTTGCTGAAACAAGAACCATTTATTCTATTTCTATTAGTAAATTAAACTAGTTGGATTGGCATCAATGCAATAAATCATATCATAAAACCCCTCCCACGTACCCAATAATGAACTTCATCTTTCCCCTGCGAGCAGTGTCCACTAGGATAGGAACCAGCTGTGGGTCCCGAGGGCCAAAGATGCCATGAGGCCGGATGGCAACTGTGAGGAAACCCTTCTCCTTGTCACAAGCCTCAAGGACCAACTGAAATAGAAAGGCAGCAGAAAATATTCAAGTCTGCACACTGCAAAACAGAGGGCGGTGCAAAAGCATGCTCTGATCATTTGATCCTTCTCTCTCGTACTGTAGGTGTGTCTGATTGTAAAAGGCCTGCAGTGGATGACATGCAAATAACGGAGGAAGTGCATGAAAGATACAGCCACTACTGCTGAAGACGCTGTTTTGTCATTATGAAATTGTAGCCTCCATTTCGAACTTGACTTTAGGCTGAGGAAAGAAACGTTCCAAAGTGCAGAAAAAAACTGGGCTACACTGGTGAAAGCACTAAATTCCATTGAAAAACACCACCGTCCTACCTTTTCCTGCTCAATCTTGGTTTCTGTGTAATAGTCGATGGGCTTCTTGGCGTATGGTAGATCCTCTCTCCCATTCTTGATGTCTGTCCCTTCAAACACCACACTGGCACTGCTTGTCAGGACCAGTTTCTGGCAAAATCAAGGAGTTAAACCACTTCAATGTCATCTTTCATCCTTAGGAAAAAGCCCAGTCTGTCATAGCCTGGCTGCCCCACCCCCAACTAACCTGTACTCCAGCCTCGATGCAGGCCTGAATGACAGTGCGTGTGCCCTGAATGTTGACTCTCTCAAACAGCCCACGGTCATCGCTGGCAGGGGACGGGGAGGCACAGTGGAAGACCAGGGACACGTCTTTCAGAGCTGGCAGCAGAGCCTGAGGCACAGTGTGACAGACACTTCACAGCTATTGACAATTTCATGAGAAGTCATGGTCCACGCCACAGATCTTTTTCTCCCTTTTTTAAAAAAAAAAGTCTTTTGAGGTAAGTCTCAAACGTTCATTGGCAAACTAAAGTCAACTACAAGTATTTCAGGCCTCTAAAGGATTAAAAATAACACTGCACTTGAACATTTTCCTAATAAGTAATGATAAATAAACATCATCATGGCCAACATGTCACTGTCACTTATTTACTTAAACATTGTTCCAGAAGTTTACCAGGTCAAGAATGAGTGCGAGTCTCACCTGCTTGTCGCAGAGGTCCCCCAGGTGGAAGGTGACACCGGGCAGCTCGTAGCTCTGGCGGATGTCAAACACAGAGACAGAGTAGCCTCGGTCCAGCAACTTCTCCACCAGGTGTCTGCCCAGGAAGCCAGCCCCGCCGACCACTGTGCACCGTTTACTGCTCTGTGTGACGCGAGGCAAGGCATTATCGATACTTTCCAATAATTAAAAACACTAGCATAACGAAAAGTTAAAGCACATTTGCACCATTGAAAATGAACTCACCGGTCGAACGCGCGTGGCCATGAGTGAAAAGCGAGCAACAGGTGAGAGAGACTATCAGGACGTGAAACAGGAACTCTGGTGAAAATGTAGCGAAAAGTGTTCTTAATTCTAAATATGTCACAACTTATACTATTTATCCGTAGTCAGCGCGTGCAAACCAGCCGTACACGAACCATGAACTGTTTGAATCAGCTGAGTGATAAATGCTCTGTGATTGGTCGAGCCAAAGCTCAGCACAAAGGTGACGTTTGAGAATAGCCAATGGTGTACGTAATACGTCAAAGAACGCCACAATTTAAACCAACCAGAAATCACAAAGAGATTATATCCGCCTCCTAGCTCAAAGACCACGCCCTCTGTCATACAACAGACCAATACAGAGGGGCAGAGAGAAAACTGTTATCAATATTAATATATTTTTCTCTCTTCCTCTGGTGTTTATTTATTCTAGTATTTGTTTGCTTATATACTGAGGGGGAAAACATGGAAAACAATAAAGAACCAGTGTCCACATAACTGCCAAATAGTTGATTTCTGACCACTGCAAGAGTGCAAATTGAACGACTGCATGAAGGAGGAACGTGTAACAGAAGAAAAAAATACTACTAATACTACCGTGAGAAACGGATAATAACAAAAGTAAAAGAAAAAAAATAGTATCAAAATAGAGTTAAAGCATTTGAGAACATAATATCATAGGAATATAAGAACTTTTATTACATAATCATTATCTTATTATTTTATTCTAATTACCTTTTTATTATAATGAGGTATTCTCTATAACTCCGTCTCTATATGATTTCTTTCTTTTCTATAAAAAGAAAATCCAGGTGAATTTTTTGATCGTGTCGTGCCCCGTGATCCTCAGCAACCAATCAGCCGTTTGCCCGACTGGAGCGTTTGGTATCTATTACCGTGTGTGCCTGTTCAGTTCCTCCTGTAGTTCTTCGATGTCCATAAACAATCGTCTCGTCTGCTGACACAAAGGGTGAACAAATCAAACGAATGAGCTCCATGACAGCGGCAGCTGAGCAGCAAAACCTGTGTCTGTTAGCTAGTTATCGTTTATTTTCTGCACCCTTTGGCGGCTGTTCCCGCGAAATAAATACACGGTTTTGAGGAATAAGAAACTATTTCACACTCAGTGTCAGTAAACGGTTAATGCGAGCACCTGATGTGAAGTGTAAACCGTTTCATCATCTTCTCCTCCTCCTCCCTAAATGGCTTCGTAGCCCTTAGGAAAACATTGATTGCCTAATAGATCTGCAGTTCTTTTTGTCAATCAGGTATACAAGAACTGATGGTGAGTACATATGTTTCATGATAACCTAAATCTATGTTATGCTGCATTTGAGCCACATGTGACGGATATTTCCATCACTCTTTATTCCATTAAACAGCTGTTTGGTTTTATAGAAACCTCTCTGACTCTGATGTCATCATAGACGTGATTGCTCATGTGTTTGCAACCATTTCTAATTTTTCTTTGCCTCTGCCTCCCCTCCTGTGTCCCCACCAGGCGACCAGTGCCAAGAGACCATCCCTGCAGGGTCCTGTGCCACCTCCTCGCAAGAAGACCACCCCCAAACCAGAGCTGACCGAGGAGCAGAAGCAGGAGATCAGGGAGGCCTTTGAGCTGTTTGACACCGATGGATCCGGGTACATCGATGTCAAGGAGCTCAAGGTAAAAGTGCTCAAAAACTGATTGCAATCAACACGTGTCGGCGGGGTGGGGGTGGCAGTTTTCTATGCGTGCCTCACTCTCCACCTTTCTCACACTGTGCCAGGTTGCCATGAGAGCTCTGGGGTTTGAGCCGAAGAAAGAGGAGATCAAGAAGATGATTGGTGAAGTGGATAAGGATGGTACAGGGAAAATCTCCTTTGCTGACTTCCTTGCTGTCATGACACAGAAAATGGTAGTAATCTACTGTACGACAAGAAACATAGTGTGTGTGCGTTGGCATTGTCTTCCATTTGTCTTTCACTTCGAGCAAGTTGGTTTCGTCCTACAGACTGCAGAATGTCCACAACCTAATCAGCCCCATTTAGATTTCCCATTGACTTGGTATTGCTCATTGGCACTCAAACTCTGGCCACATTTCTTTGAGTTAAGAAGTGGTTGTTCCATCATCTGTCCTTCGCAGTGTGGCAAAACAACTCTCCATCTTCTCCGATTTTAGGCTGAGAAGGACTCCAAGGAGGAGATCCTGAAAGCTTTCCGCCTGTTCGATGACGACGAGACGGGCAAGATCTCATTCAAAAATCTGAAGAGAGTAGCCAAAGAGCTTGGGGAGAACCTCACAGATGAAGAGCTGCAGGTATAGCACATAACTATGTGATAAAACAACATCCAGATGCATGAATGCGTCAGTGTCGACACACCGTCTGCTCGTGAATAACATCAAACTGGCTTGACTTGCCTCCTCTGTACCTCCGCTCTTCTTTTCACCTCCTCTCATGTTGTGTGTTTGTGAAGGAGATGATAGATGAAGCAGACAGGGATGGAGACGGAGAAGTGAACCAGCAGGAGTTCCTGCGCATTATGAAGAAAACCTGCCTGTACTGAAGGAAGTGCATGTCATCAGGCTTGGTGATGTCGAGGGAACCAGCGGTGGTTGTACATGTGATGCTGCTCGTGAATCTACTTCTGTCTCAAAAATCCTCAGAACCCTTGTTATTGTGTTGTGCCATACGTTTCCACTAACTGTCACATACTACACTGAAAGGAAATCATTTAAGACTTGAGCACAAAGTCTGCTCAAATGCCAAATTATCCTCCTTTGATTTACATGATAATCTACATTACAGTTGCCAAAAACAGGAAGAGAAGCTCTTTCTTGTTTGGAATGCTGCATACTTTTATGAAGAATACACCCAGAATATTATTTGGAATATCTATATTATTTGTTGTCAAGAAATTCTCAGTGCCTACGTCAATGCAGTGACAAACACAGTACATTCCAATGCTTTGTTTAATAATACAGTGTGTGCATTAAGCTTCATCCATCTGTAGATCGTTTGGTTTATGCGGATACCTCCAGAGTTTCATGTCCTGGCTCTTTTATGCTGGTCCTCCAGAGAAATGTACAATGTGAGCAGATGGTTATGCGCTGATGATGGGGCAGTGCTGTCTCACTTCAGTGCTACCTGTGGATTTGTGCCTGTGCCTCTTGAAAGGGGCGGTCATCACAATCAGGGAAGCTGCCCGACCTCTCTGACCTGCACGCCTTCCCACTGTCTTAAAAATATGATGATGGTGTGTGTGTTTTTCTTGTAGCATTGAGTATTTATCCCCCTGCATTCTTGAATGTTTTGTATAATGCATAGTGACTTTGATGAGTAGATATATATCATATAAGTGTTGAAGGTACAAATGAAACATATTGAAGCAAGTCGTCCTGTCTTTTATTTGCCATTATTATACGCATCAGTGTGTCTTGTAGTCATCAGTGTTTGAACAGCATGACTCTGCTTTTTATCTCTTATGCACATCATTAATGCTTCATTTGATTCTACTGATGTTAATAAAACACGTATTGTTTGTAGCTGAAATGCAAACAGCTTACAGCAAGGTGCTGCTGCCTTCCCACAGCATGCTGACGCAACCAACCTCACTAATTCAAACAAGTAAATTTAAGGTGTGATGCAATAAACGTGGAAAGCCCACTGTGCCGAATGGGAAGATACTGCTCCTCTCATTCAGGCAGCACAGGGGACAATTGTCAAACACATGTTTATCAGACTGAATGACTAACTTTGGTCATTGACTTTCTTCCTGTGTGCAGCCTGTCGTATTCTTTGCTGCAGCTCCCGTGAGCGATAGCCATAGACCAGAGGGATGAGCGACACCCCCAGGTTGTAGGTGATTGTGGCTGCTATATCAAAAGCATCGCCGTGCAGGTAGCCAGGGATCAGGTAGCTGTCCATGACCACAGGAACAGAAAAGAGAACGGTCTGAGCTACCTGGAGAGTCAGGGTCACACAAGCTCTATTGGTGCAGAGCAGTCCTGCATGCATGTCCCAGCAGAGCAGGCAGAAGCACCCGAGGATGGTCAGAAAGCACAGAGGCACCAACACAGCGGTTCCAATGGTGCAATACAGCACCAGAGCCGATGTCCCTGACAGGCAGGGGCTCAGGATGAGAGGTCGACAGCGGGGAGAGGCAAAATTGACCTGGATGGTGCTGAGGCCGATACACAGAGCCACACCGGTGACCACAGCCGATAAGGTCCACATGGCTGCAACAGTTGCTCTCTTCCTTTGAGGACACATCAAGAACTCATAGCGCAGGGGCCACTTGACAGCTACAAAGCGATCCACGGCCAGAGCGGTGCTCAGGAAGAGGTCCACCTGCACAGAGGAAGGGAAGACATGAAGTAGATGCAACCCTCAGTTTTGGCTCTTGCCCATCATGTCAAGGTTTTAGGAGGAGGAGGTCACAGCGTTTGTAAAAAGGCTGTCCTTTGGTCTAATAGGTGAATAGGTGTTTCAGTTTCAATGTAAGAGATGGGATTAAGAAATCCACAGTCCTAATGCAAAAGTGGTTGAAAAAGCTGTATTTTTGGTACAATATTCTGTCTTTTGTTAGCATCCCTCCACCAGAGCTCAGCAAGGAAATACAGAAAGATTCAAAACGATTCAAAGAGAAATTCAAAAGAGGGAATTTTTGCACTGAAAAGACAAATATAACCTCATATTAGTGTTGGTTTACTATTTTTACACAGAACCAGCTGTTGATTTTGTCCCCCATCACTGCGCATTAAGAATGGATCTCATCTCATTACCCATCCATGTCCAAAAGAGTTGTAATCTCTACTGTAACTGTAAATCAAAGCTCAGTGTGACCAAAAAAAATGCATTGAATGATTATAATACGTGTTTTACAAACCAGTGAGCAGGTCTGGATGGCAGCACAGAAGATCAGACACTGGGCCACAGGTATACCCTCCCTGGATCTCAAGAGAACGGCTTTGGCTGTCCAGAGGAGCTGCTGAAATGGCAATAATGAGAATAGTTTAGCTCAAAAGTCAAAGGGCGTATCATCATCATCGTCTCAGTTATTAAGAAAAGGCATGCTTGAACGGTCTCATAAAAATCCGTCCAAAGTCAAAAAGTGTGTGTTTACGGTACCTGGAGGTTGTCACACAAGAGGAGGTGTGTGAGGAGTAGGAAGCGAGTGTGTCTGAGGAGGGACGGGGAGCGCGTGATGAGCAGGAGTAAAGGAACACTGAGTAAGGTGTTCAAGGTGCAGCTCACACACATGCTGACCATCTTCACCAGGTGGAAGGTGGTGGAGTTGATCTGCGCCTGGCTCTCCAGCGTTGTCATATTGCAGTGGATATGCATGACACACAGTCCTGTTTCCTAATAAGAGAAATACAAGTCATTAGTACCAAGGCAGCTGAAAAGCCAACCAAAGATCTTTGCTACCTCATCTGAAAGGGGAAAAACATATAACACTCTCACTCTCGTGTGGTTTCAAAGCTGCTCTTCTCTCTTCAGCATTTCCAGCACGATGTGGCAGCAGACACACGGTCTGAAGTCAGTTTCATTCTGATGGCTGATTCCGACTGAATCTCCCAGTTACGTGCCAACATTACAGGCTGTCCATTTACTCAGCGTCACCATGTCAACGTGTCAGACCTCAGGCCTCAAAACCTCACCCCTGTGGTCATTGATGTGTCAACAACTAGTGTTTGTCATCAGGATTGCATTCACTTATTTATACAAAAGGTACAGTATTAATACACCTGTACAGAATTGTATTCTACATGTCAATATTTGCCTGACAGCAGAGGCTCAGTGATGGAAAACGTAGCGCCTTCCACTCTCACCCATACACATTACCATATCTCTGTAAAAAACTTAGAAAGATGCTTCAAAACTGGACTAAAGCAGGCCCTTGGTATGGAAAAATACAAGAAATTAGGGTGTGTAACTTTGATGTGTTTGCATACAGATATGCACACATAAAGAACTCAAATGTCCACTTAAACAATCAGACATTTAAACTTTATTTAAAAAATGCCCAACAGGAAGATCAAACCAGTCAAATACATATACATGTAAAAACAATGGATTAACTCATGTTTACCTTGGTCCTTAAGAAACTGACCTTCGGTCTGTATTAGATACCACCGATAACATCTACACACATACACACACACACCAATCAGTGAACGCAAACACACACACACACAGGAACATGAACTTGGTGTTGAGGCTCAGTTCTTCCAGTCACAACTGATTCAGTCTATAAACAGACTGAAAAATACAGAAATGATAAGAAAATCAAAAGATTCAATATTAATAATCACAGCTGCTCACTAACGTCAGTTAGTTGACTGACGTATTTCAGAGGTATTTCCTGTGGTTGTGCAGCTAAGTCCAAGTACAGCGAGCCTCAGCATCTCAGCTTTGACCGAGTTTAGTCTTTGAGGCAAAGTCGGCACTAAGTTTACGCATCACTTCTGCGTGGCTTTGTCCCACCAGCTCCTGTCGTACAGTGCCATAATTCTCTTTGACAAAGTTGGCAAAAGGTGTGGGTGCACGTGGCTTGGAAGGCGTCAGTAAGACCAGCTGTCCTGTGCAGAGGGCGCACACAAACCTCTGCGTGTCCAGTGACTTGGAATGACGCCCGATCCTGTGAAGAATCGTGGCAAAGATTAACACAGTAGTCTGTAAATGCAAGGTGAATAATAAAGAACGAGACAAGATTGATGGTTTTGACTCATCTGAAATCAGTCGGACGTACGTATTCTGGCAGCGGGTGCACTGGTACTGGAATTTATACTTGATCTCGTAACTGTGGCAGCGGGTGACCATGGGCAGCTCGGGGTGTGCCACTGTGGCCTTGCGAGCATAGAGCCTCCAGAAGTTCCCGTGACCGTCCTGTACACCATTAATCAGCCAGGTTGCAGCGTGACACATCTCATGAATCAGTGTGTCCCTGAGACGGTCTAGGAGGACGCAACAATGAGAAAGTGACGAAGACATGCAATTAGATGTGAATATACATTGACAGTTTTACTATGCATGACATCACATATTTACACTCTGGGACTTCAAAGCAGACACAGTTCATTACTTTATTCTGTGTGGTTTGCTCAAGCGTTACCTGCAGAGTCACAGACTTTCTCTGACAGCTGAATGCGAGCATAACGGCTCCCTCCACCTCGCTCCCGCCCTGTGATGCAGTACCCGGCCGTTTTCCGCATCTTCTTATTCCAAGTCACTGACATATCGACGGGGAGCTAGAAGTCATATCAGACAGGGAATAAACAAAACATATGTTAACAAAGCAAGTAAACAATTAAATATTTATGCACTGAAAATCAGAGGATTCTAAAAACTAAATGCATTAGTAGAAAAACTGTCGTTCATCACCTTATTGTCAAACACACTAGTGTTGTACAGCTGATAGAGTCTGCTGGTGAGCTCTTCCTTGTTCTGCTTAAACTTCTGGCCATAGCTGGTGCCAGGGTTTGATAGGGACTGTAAGAAGCACCCGGGGGTCTTACATAATGCGACCCTGGAAGGGAAAAAACAAGGTGAACTAACAACTAAAAGTGTATGAAAGACAAACTGTGTTAGTGAGATATAAATGCTGCTTAAAGACATATATACTACACAATAAGTCCTAATATGTCAATCTACATTTAATTTATTGTATTTCATTGTCATAATTTTTATCTTTGGTTTGCCTTTTTAGTCTGTTTTATCTGTTTTTTATTTCACTCTGTTAGACTCTTACAGTCTGTAATGATCTGTTACAGCTGACGAACCTGCTGGTGGGGCCGTGTCTGGGCTCTGTCTGACTGACTACAGGCTTCAAGATGCTGGATTTTCCTGGCGTCTTCATGTGCAGAGGTGTTTCCCTGACAGATTTAGAGGCTGGTGTTGTGAATCCTTTTACTGGAGGAACTGACACAGGAGGCTCCTTGCTGCTTTCTAAATTGAAGAACAAAAAAAAACAAAAACAAAAACGGCAGATATCAGCCTCACAACTAGAAGAAAACAACAGGTAGGGACTGTTGGAATACGACAATCCAAATAAAAGTTACCGTGGGTGTTCCTGGGTGAGGATGAAGTTCCAATGAGCTTGTTTTTCTTTTTCAGTCTCTCCAGCAGGGATGTGAACTCCTCGTCAGAGCTTTCTGACTCATCCAGATTAGACGGTGCTGAAAGGGTGCGTCTGGGAGATGCCAGTGATGTTTGAGTTTTGCGGAGAGGAAGAGAAAAGGGAGAAGAGAAAGGCAGCGATGGTGAACTCTCCTCTTTCTCACGCAGACAAGCATTATCAATGTCAGCCTTTGGTGCAGGCTTTGAGTGACGGGTCCTCCAAGTGCTCTTGACCACAATATCATCCTCATCATCGCTGTCACTGACAAAGACTGGGGAGTCACAGTGAGACAGTGGCCTCCTCAGTGGACGATGGGCTGCTGGAGTACAGCTCTTCGTAGGCACTGCAAAACCGTGGGCACAAATCATCACTGTTACACACTCACAGTTGTGTTGCTTTTCTTTGAAATATAGTAAAACATCAGTACTGGTAAGGTCATTCAAAGTTACCTTTAAAGGTTGTCTTTGTCTCAATAAAGTCATCATCTGGTGAGCAGTCATCTACTATGAAGTTTTTGAGGCTTTGGAGTAAACAAAGGTAAAACAAACAGTTTTCAAAACCTTTCCAGACAATGACGATGCATTTGGAGGAAATAACATATCAAAAACTCACCTATCTTCACTCCCACTCTCTGATATTTTCTTTGGCTTGGTATTAGCGGTTTTCACTCGGTGCAGAACTTCAATGCGCAAAATGTGGATATGTGAGAGGAAAACGTTACAGTGTGAAAATGTTCATAATCCAACAGATGTTAGAATTTGATTCATGGTCAGTTGTTACAGATACAGACAACTGTGCCCAGCAGAAAAAGGCTACTTACATGTCTCGAAATTGCTGTCATCGTCCGAGCTCACCACAAGGCAATTTGAACTTAAAAAAAAGAAGGGAAACCATGAGCAAAACTTTGATGAGACAAGCGGGAGGTAAAATTTAAAGCGGAAACAAGATTAATGCATTTCTTCATTAAAACATGTTCAGTCCACTCAATTTTCATACCCGCCTTTCTCTGCAGCACTACAGGGTTTCTGTGAGGCAGGTTTAGCTTTCAGCGGAGTCCTTCCTACAAGAACTAGAGTACAAAGGAACAATTTATTTGCAAACTTAGTCACACAATCTGACAAAATACAATATTCACACAATTGAACTCACACTGGTCAAAGTCATCGTCACTAGACTCGATCAAAGGCTTGTTTCTGTAAGCGCTGCCCTTGGAGTCCTGGTTCTCCTTCTCTGGATCATCTTCACTGTCAGAGAGGTCAAGTTGGAGGGGTGAGGCTGCTTGAACCACAGATCGATGGCCACTGGTGGCAGCATGAGGAGTCTTGTCAATTGTACTTAGCAGCTAGGAACCATAAAGACAGACAGACTGCCATTATAATTTATATAAACATCCCCAACATTTAAGATTGTTGATTTGACCAAAATCCAAATGTATTCAGTTTGCTATGATATATAACATAAAAATCATCCAATCCTTACATTTAAGAAGGTGGAACCAGCAAATGACTAAAATAATAGATCCACTCTCAGTTGCAGATTCAATTCAATATTCCTTTATTAGTCCCATGAGGGGAAATTCCTAAATTAATTAATTAAGTTATTAACTGATTAATTAATTAGGTGTCAATCGATTAAAAACAATATTGCAACTGATTGTTACTGCTTTATATTTAAACATTTGTTTGTGAGCTGGTCTAAACCAAAGACATACATCTTTATTGGCAAGGTTAGTTCAGTAGTTATCAAAAAAAACAAAACAAAAAAAACTAATTGTCTATGGTAGTAACGTGGTACTGATTGCAGGTTAATGAAGGGTGCAACAAACCTTTTTCTCTGCTGTATCCAGTCCTCCCTTATCAGCCCATCCCATCCTTTGAGCAACTCTTGCAAACAGTTTGCTGGTGTTATCATTCATTGTTCACTCTCTGCTGTGGCAAAAGGCAACATGGCCGTCATTTAATATTTAAAGTCCGGGCAAACGTAAAAACTATCATTTATAAAACAACAAACTGCCAATAAAACCACAGAGTAAAGACAGATGATTTTCAATTAGCCAGTCGTTTCTTTTCTGTTGATGCAAAACTCAACAAGAGGAACTAAAGCCACATAGCTTAATGAAGCGAGAAACGTTGACGTTAACGTTACCGTTAGCGAGAACTTGCTAGCTAAATATGTTTGGACTCGAATTAACTTTCTGAAACCTAGTCAGTCTTTTGTTAGTACGCATTGTATGAACTTCGCGTAGAAAAGTCTTTCAAACATATTTCACTTGAAACATTACCGACCACGCTTTTGTTGTAAACAAGAGACACAGGTGCTGATGGAACTATGCGAAAGCAATTTCAAATCTTGTGCTCCATTACACCGGAAGTTGTCACAAAACAGTCGACCAATCGGGGTGGGCTTCAAAGGACGCAGGCGGCGCCTTGAGACGACAGAGATGACGCGATGACGTCCCGTCCACGCACACTGACGAGCGCCTTAAAGCAGCAGTCAACAACCTTTTTGCGACACGGACAGGTTTCATGTAAAGCAATAATTTACCGGACCGGCATAGAAACAAATACAACAAATTATTCAAAATACAGCTCACCATTACCCTGAAGGTGGTTGTTGTAATTAGTGGGAGCCCTGCGCTTGTTTCTCTTCAACTGGAAGGCTTCACTGCCTCATTTGCGAGCCACACATCACACAGAGCGGGCTTGGTGCGTGAGAATCACCTGAAGCAATAAACCCGTATTTTAAGTAGGACTGGTGATATTGTCTCTTAAATGAAGCTTTCTTTTCTTGGGAGTTGTAGGCTCTTCTTCTTCTGTCTCATCATTTGGCTTTTTCCCCTTTCCGAAGAAGCTCTCCAGAGACGTTTGTTTTTTACTCATACCGTTTAACGTCACCGCGACGAGCAGTTTGACATGTGTCCAGTGGTTGGGGACCGCTACCTTAAGGATTCAAGACGAACACACCGCATCGACATACGCTTATTCCAGTATTGTCCCATTCAAGTTTGAGGTACTTGTACTGAGTATTTGTATTAAATGCTACGCTATTCCTCTTTTGCAGGGAAATCATAAAAACTATTTGTGAAACATATTGTTTACAGATTTACCTAGTGGTCTTTTGGTTAAAATTAGCTCAAGCAACATCACAATGAACTTTTACTGTAGCAACTATTTTTGGCATTGTGATATTACTACATTTACTTAAGTAGATGATATGAATACATGCTCCGTGAATGGTCTTTTCCATTCCGACATGTTCAAGAATCATGAATAACATTAGTATCAATGGAGAGCATGTGTGTCTGAAAATGTAATGAAACGTTTTAACTCAATTTCTCCATTCAAATAAGTCAAAATCTACTGCAGTATCATTCTGTATTTTTGAAGTGCTGCAACATCTGACCACCAATCCTACAATCCTATGCTAGCTTTCAAAGCAAGGAGACAAAGGTTGGCTTCAACTTTTTATTGTTTCTAACAGGAGCTGAATCAAGTGAGCGGGAAAGACAGTACAGAGTTTTGCCATCTTTATTTTTTTTTTTTTAATTATGTTGAGAGCCTTGTGGCATCATTGACAGCATACAGTTAACGGACAATACAAAAAGACAAACAGCTTAGAAAATACTTACCTAGGCCGTTCCTGGTTTGAGTGATTAAAAAACAATGTTAACAGCTCTGACAGCTAAACTTAAATTTCGGCCCTTTCAATCTAACTGAACCTCCTTTCTCCAGCTTTGTCCAATCATCTTTACAAGCATGGCGTGACATCAAACAGGACAACAGCTACTGAACATACTCCTTGACTCCTTGATATTAACAAAATTAATAAAAGTTGGCATTTGGTGCGGGGGAAGAAGTCTCCATCTAGACCATATTCCTCAAAACTTGCACATCTACGCATTGTAGTAATTTAATAACAGCTTAAGACGAACTAAAGAGCAGCTGCAACCTATATTTCGCAATTCCAAGTTAAAGCTGATGAAACTGAAGTCAGAGTTACAATTTTCTTGGTGCAACATTGTCCTTTAAAAACACACAACACTCTTAATCCATTTATAAATAGATCAACAAATAATGATGGCTGGGCATTCCCTCCACAAGCTGCAATTAGTCCTGTATGCACACAGACAGGAGAAAAGGAAATCCACTGATCCAAGTACTAAAGGGGTAAGCACGGCATCCACAATCCTCTCATGCTCACCTAATATACTGTGTTTTAGGACAAGAGTCTCAGAGGAGGTGCCTGAAAGTCTCAGGCTCGATCTGGCTCAGGAAATGCAGATGTGTGATGCAATGACAAATGTGATGGAGGATAAATGTGTACATCTGTCGGCTCTTTTACAAATAAAGAGTTCCATTATAATAAATGATAGAGATGGAGACAATCATTCAGGGTGAGGGCTGGAGTGGAAATTGATGGCTGGACATGGTTGGGGTATTACAGCAAAAGAAATCTGCGTGCTTCTAGTTCAGGCATTGTCACTGGTCTCTACTGTCTGGACCAGGTGTTCTGGCTTGTTGCCATTGCTATGGTGCTCCCACATCTGCAGGTAGAGCCTCTCCAGGTCCATTGTGTACTGCTTGGTGTTGAAAAGAGGGCTGCAGATTCGCTGCTTCCAAACACGTGCTCTGACCATCTTCAGGCTACAGGAGAAAAATAAAATGGTCAGACTTTTTCTTTGCAAGAATGTTTTTTCAAAAGTCAGATCAAATTCTACTTACTATTCCATGTCAGATCCCAGTTTGACTGCTATGTCCTCATAGTCCTGGCGACTCTGGGCTATTAGCTCAGGGCAGCCCAGACAGTTGAGTTGTGAGGCGGCCACGCGGGAGGCAAGGGTCTCACCTTTAGAGAGGTTTACAATTAAATAGCAGCATTCACTTTTCACCAATTTATAAAAATCATAATAAATAAGACCATTTGTGATGTCTCGTGTTCTAACCTGGCATGGTCACCATGGGTGTTCCAGCCCAGAGGACATCCATGCCCGTGGTATGGCCATTGCATAGCGGAGTGTCTAGGCAAACGTCAGCAAGCTGGCCCCTTCTCACATGCTCCTCCTTGGGAGCCACAGGAGAGAAAATAATGCGAGAGCCAGGCAGGCCCATGTTCTGAGCGTACTGTTGGATGTTTGGCTCGCCAACAGCAGGGAAACGAAGAAGCCATAGCACACTGTTGGGCACACGCTTCAGGATCTGCAGGAAGAGGAGAGTTTTCACACAGATTTTTATCAGATCCTAAGAAATCCAGCAATACTATTTTTATATTTTAAATGCAGAGTTGAAGGAGTTGTTATAACCAAGTGTGTCTAACTTACGTTGGCCCACATCTGAAGGGTAGGGGGGTCGATCTTGTAGAGCTGGTTGAAGTTGCAGTAGACGATGGAGTCCTCTGGCAGGCCATACTGGGAGCGGGTTGTCACAACAATTGTGCGTGGCACCTCCTCCCCAGTGGCAGCTTTGTTATTGATCTAAAATAAATGAGAGAACAGTGTTTCTTAGGGGGGGGAGCAGCCTCAATGCTTTTGCTCTAAAGCTTTATTAAGTGTGACAGCTTCTTTGCTGTTTGAACCCCCAAACCAACTGGTGACAACATGCTGTCTGGGAAGTCATGACAGTATCATAAATTGTACAGCAAATCCCTGGTGCCACCATTTCCCTCACCAACAGTTCTGTGCTTCCACCTTACTTAAATAAAGACATCATACCTGTGAGGACACAATCTCAGGGACTAAAACCTCATCTGCTGAAAAGATCTGGAAAAGCAGCAAGCTAAATTGAATTGTTGGTCTTGCCTTGTTTCTGCGATAGATGTTTTGTACGCATGTGACAACCCTGAAGATTTGAATTTACATAGACAAGCGCATCCACGTTAGACATACCTGTGTGGTGGCCAGGCCATTGCTGACAGTGAAGCCATTTATTGTAACCTGGATTTGGCCTTGGTTGATCATGTTGATGATTGCTTCGGCCGCTGTATTCATGGGGATTACAGGCATGGACAGAGCTCCGTTTGTGTCACCGGCAGAGTCCTGGTTGTTGTCACACTTCATCTAGTCACAGTGAATAATTTCAACTTTTAAATTATGGTTCAACTCCAAGTCCCTCTCCAATGCTAATTTTTGACTGCACTGCATATTAACATATTTTAATGATTTTATCATAGAAACTCTTATCTGACTCAGATATCAATGTGGAATTTCTCATTAACATACCCCAAGGACAAAAATGACAAACTAAGTCATTGTTGTGTTCTGCTGTCACTGAGACTCAACATCGATATAAAATTAACAAATGGTCAAACACTACCACCTACAGGTCCAAAACCTAACTATAGTGCCTCACACAAAACTCACTGGTTGGTCAACAGTACACCCAAAACAACAACTTGCTTTTCAAGGTTAAGGAATTCTCATACCTTTATCACTTTCACATCTGGCAGACTGTCCAAGAAGGCCTTCAGATCAATACCGTTTAGAACAATGCGGTTGTCAAAGATGTGTCCATTAGACTTGAAATCAATCACTGCCTTTTTCTGTGGATCAAAGAAAACAAATGTTAATCATCAAAAAACTTTAAAACCCTACAGCCCACCAGCAGCTTTGAAAGGCATGTTTCTTAAAATAAATTCAAAATTATTCCATTTATCATAGCCAGAAACTAAAAACAATAATTATCACAGGGTTGTCAAATTTCCAGCTGTCCATGAACGGATCATGTATCACATACACAAATTTAAGTTTAAAATAGTGCTATTTCATCTAAACCGCTTTATTCTGTGTCTCCCTTAAATCAGATCTAATCAAAAATGTTAAATTCTGTGATGTTCAGCACAACTGGGAAGCTTTGACTGACTAGACGGACAACAACAGTCATGTGTACAGAATTCAGTGAAAGTTCAACTGATGTGCAGGCCTTGTCTACAGAGAGCGGACGACAACAGAAGTTCGAAGCAGAGGTGGTAAAAATGTGAGTAGTTCAATATCTAAAGCATGTGGAAACGCCTGGTAACCGCTTTGGGTTCTGAGGATTAAACAAGATGCTCAGCTGAGCAATGTGAGGATGGACAAACCTTGAGGTGAGGGAACATGTTGGCATGGTCTCCAATAAAGAAAGTATTGGGCATGTAGGCCAGTTTCTCAGAATACTGCTCGGCTACTTCAACAGGCGACGTCTCCTTGTCAGAGATGATGTAGTCCATGAAGGGCGCCCCGCTGGTTCCAGGGTAACCCAGCCACATTGCCTGTTGAATGGGTAGAAATAAACAATCATTAGTCCATTGCTAACATTTTGTTTTACTCTTATCAACAGATCAGACTAATATGACTGTGAAGGGCAGTTATGTACTTGCACAGGTGACATTTATCCCCATGATACAACTGTGTCAATCAGAAATCATATGCAGCGCTCACCTGAACAGGCGCAGGGCGGAGGGCAAACAGCTCGTTTCGTGCTCCCTTGGTGTATCCATTCATGTTGACCAGAATATGGACTCCATCCTGGTGAATACGATCAGCTGCCTTGCCGTTGCAAGGAATCTGGAGGAGAGAGGTGACAGTTTCAGTAAAAATTGTTTTTGAAATCACATACAACAGCCCCTTTTTTTTTAAAATGACCGGTCGGTTAAAATTTCACAGCCTTAAGGTTAACAGACAACAAATATACTGATACTGATGAAGAAGCAACTCCAGGTTACCTGTGAGAGGTCTGTGAAATGATGAGCCTCTGCTACCACTTTCACACGGAAGTTGGTGCTGTCGTCAGGGCTGAGCGCATAGCAGAACACCTTGGAGAGTAAAAAAATGAATGGGAGACTTAGAGTATAAAATATACAGAGAAATTGTCAACGATTTTAGTCAACCCCATGTATCATTTACTTAAAGAGCACACACTGTAATAAGCACTACATACACTTGTCAGGTCAAGTTTATCATTTTTAGAGTTAATTAAAATTGTAATAGTTATGGACATACCTCAAATTTCTCAGGATTGTGCATTCCAGGAATGGACTGCATCAGGTGGGAAGTCGGGTGGTTGCCAAAGTCAGAGCTGACGTAACCAACACGCAGACGTCCACCGCTGGCCTTCAGATCCTTCGGATGCTCATAAGCAGGTTTGTGCAGTGCATTGATCTGTGGAATAAACAAGAGTGTAAGCTTACAACTATAGCAAAAGAGACAATTTTAGTTTGAGTTACATTCATTGTAACAATGGTGGACGAATACTGAACAGTGAAAAACAACCACTGATTCATCTAAAATCATGTCCAACCTTATACCATACTCTCTTCCCTGCAAGCAACCCATTCACCACCAGCTTTCACTTCTTTTTCTACAAAGAATATATCCAGCGTCTCTGCTATCCCTTACCTTCCCCATATCCCTGCAGACAGCCACTGCCATCACCAGCCACCTTCCACCCAACCCCCCCAAAAACAAATTAAAGTTTACTTGCTTTGATCAGTGCGTGTACCTTGTCCAGGCAAAGGTTTCCATGGCGCTCTGCAATGGCCTTGCGGAAGCCGTGAGAGAGTGGATATAGCATGCTGTGGTGTGGGTGCACTGAAGGCAAGCGGTTCTTATCCAGCTGGTCAGCCACAATGCTCACAAGCTTCTTCATCCGCTCATCATAATCTGTCCAGTCACACACAATCTGACCGAGTGACAGGAATAAGTTAGAAAATGAACTTGTAATTCACCAGCAGCAAAAAGTAAATGACTATTACATGTACTGTAAATATTTGACAAAGACATGAGCATGTAACAACCTGCAGGCAATGTGCCAAGTTGCAGTAAGCATCAGGGAAGTCTGGCTTGAGTTTCAAGGCTGTACGGTAAGATGCAATGGCCTCTGGGATGTTTCCAGAATCCTAATAGTCAAGAGACACATTGCAATACAAAATAAAAATGCATGAAATCGCAGAAACAAAGACAGCAATACATTCTAGGTGGTCAGCAATTAAAAAGAAAAAGTCATTTGAAGACAGTAATATTGCAACGATCCCTTCCCTGAAAGAAGTCCATTATCAGTTGCTTGACACAGGAATAAAGTGCAATCCTACATATGCGATTTTAACTAACACGAAACAATCAGTCAGTTGTCTGTTACTGATTAACTCCTACTTTTTTCTAGACAGGTACAATTGTCATCTGAGTTTTATTGAGAGAAAATAATTGGGATTTCATTGCTGTTTGAGCTGCTGGGTCATTACAGCTGTATACTGAAGCATGCAGCACTCCAAGCAACCTGGAGGTAGGTCCAGAGCTATGGTGATATGACAATTCTGAAACCAATCAGTTGTCATAACTGCAAAAAATAAGGGAGTAAAAGTTAGTCCTACCTTGTGGATAGAGGCCAAATTGCTGTGAGCATCAGCAAAGGCAGGGTTGATCTGGATGGCACGCGTGTAGCATTGCAGCGCTCCCTGTACATCTTGCATTTCCTTCAGTGTATTGCCCATATTTGAGTAGGCGTCAGCAAATGTGGGGCTGATTCTACATTCAAAGAGGAAAACTGTTTAAACACCACATACCTGTATACCCAAATCTAACTTGTGTCAGTTGACTTGCGACCACTTACAAAAGACTGAAAAAAAGAACACGGCCACGTTATTATAAACTAAGTCAGCAGGTACCTTTAGTATAGTTTACAAACCTGATGGCCTCCTTGTAGTGCATGAGTGCCTCCTGGAGTTTACCCTGCTGCTGCAGGACACTGGCCAGGTTAGAGTGAGCCGCTGCAAACTCCGGGAACACCTAACGGAAAACAAAAAGGGTTATTAAGAAGAGCAGCTCACAAGAGATATGCTCACATTTACATTTAGAAATCATGATGGTCTTGTTAAAACAGATCAACAGAAAACATTAAATCCTTACTCACCTCCAGTGCTTTCCTATAGAGCTGAACCGCCTCCTCGATGTTGCCCTGCTCCCGCTTGATATTGGCTAAATTGTTAAGAGAGTCAGCATGGGTTGGACACAAACGCAAGGCAGTATTGTAGCACTCTTCTGCTTCAGACACCTGGGAAAGACACTGAAAGTGAATTTTAAGTAACCTTCAATGTTAATTCAAGATTTTGGTATTTATGACTGAGATGGGATACACATAGTACTGCCTTACATTGCCTTTCTCCTTCAGGGCATTTGCCAAATTGCAGTAGGCATCGGGGAAGTGGGGCTGCAGTTCAATAGCACGACGGTAGGTGTCAATAGCCAGATCAATCAGGCCTTGCTCATAGTAGACACAGGCCAGGTTTCCATGGACAACTGCATGGTTTGGACTGAGACTCAGGGCTCTTAGGTATCCAGCCACAGCTCTGGAAACATTGGATAAGGTGCAGGCACAAGTTATCCTCAAGATCAATATTTTGCCAAACTTTGAAACTGTAATAGTTCTCATCTTTTTAAACAAGCCATTAAGGGCATTATCAGTGTAACAGCAGGATTGTACACAAATTAAGATCCATAACTTCACAAATGTTGGAGGACATTGCATACTGGTACAAATACATTGCTGAACATAAAACCACTGTTTCAGCAGGCGAGTTACAGCCCTGCCCATGATGGCAGGTCTGTAGATGCAGCAAATTTCGCCCTGCCTAAACAAGTCTATGTGAAGACACAACTCCAGTGATCAACTCAGTCAAGGAGGTTACAGAATTGACTAAGTTCCTGACTCATTCAACTTTCCACACAGGGTGTGGATTTTAAAAAACAAAGGATTAGACACAAATGTTCAAAGGGAGTATCATACTGTTTACCATGTCATGATTCACACTCACCTGTCAAAGATGCGAGCTTCCTTCAAAACATTTCCTAAATTTATGTATGCATCAAGGAAATTTGGATCCAGGGTCACTGCCTAAAAATTGAGACAGAGCTTTAATAAACATGAAACAACAGAAGAATATACCGAGACAAAAAGTAATAGGGTGGATAAATTTTTACAAAACATTATGCAGCTGACCTTTTCAAAATGGTGTATGGCCAGCCATATCTCTCCCTGGGCATTGAACACACAGCCCAGGTTGCTCCAAGCCACTGCAAAGTTGGGCTGAGTCTCAATGGCTTTCAGGTAACAAGCCTTCAGTGGGTTTACAATGAAAAACCACAGGAAAGGAGGAGAAGAGGTAGAATGGGGGAGGTATAGTATGTAGAGGGGAGGGCAAGGGATTGTAAAATAAAAACAAATAGATTGAGAATAAAAGTAAGAAAAAACAAAAAGGGCAGAGAAAGCAAAATTAGTGACTACCCTCCATCATGGCAAAAAGTGAGTCTACAGCATGGGCTCGTGTGCGCTCAAGTCTGCCGCGCTAAGCTGCATTGCTTTTTCCTACGCTGCGCAGATCCAACCAACCCCCACACTAAAGCCCTCATCCTTCAGTTATGACCACATTCTTAACAAATGCAGTGGTCCCCACATTAGGCACAATCTGTGCTGTCCTGTAAAGTATCAACACTAACTGGTTCTGTGGTTCAAACCCAAAGTAGTAACTGTAATATTAAGATCTGTATATATATATATATCTATAAAAGTTTTATATATATTTGTATGAATGCTGTGTAGTTTATGTGGGCATAATCTCACAACCTAGGATGTTGGACAGTTCGTGCAAGTGATGGTCCCTGTAATGCATGCGCAACAAACGCAGGCGCGCGTTGTGTGTTTCTTTTGCCACCACAACCACATTGCACCATATAATGCTGCTTGCGTGACCTTGCTCCTGGCAAAGGTCAATGCTTCGCTGCTGCGCCCGCTGAATGGCCAGGTGAGACAGCTACAGACCAACAACCCCTGGCAGAACAACTGCAGCACCAGACTGGCACACACACAGCACCCATTAAGTATCTCAGAACAAAGGGGGGGGGGGGGGGGGCATTGTGGGGGATTGACGAATCAACCAGTGGCTACAAAGGGATATCTAAGACAAGGGGGCTTTGGAAATACATAGCCAATAAATACTAAACAGCCATCTGTCATCGAATTATTATTGAATTTCATGTCAAAATATCAGAAGCCAATCATGTCTGAGATGTGGGTGCATTTGGGAGCGAGGCTGGTTGTGAGCGGGGAGAGGTCCGCAACCAACAGGCCAAAGGGATTGAGGGGTATGGGGTTCGCATGCTTGCGCTTGCCGCCTTTTTGGTTGCTTGGAGGGTATCGCTGCGCAGCCCCTGCGCTACTGCAGACTCACAGCGCACTATCTGCATCATCAGAACGCTGCAACTCCAAATAAAGAAGGAAAAACAAAACAAAATAGGAAAAAATAAACAACATGTAAGAGTTAGAGGGATCTTACTTGATTTTCACGATTATTGCTTCCAAATCCAAGTTTCTTTTTACTTAATACAGAATTGGGAAATTAGTATAGCATATTTTAAGAAATGCTTACTGTCATTTGTTAAGTTACTTTTTTTCTTTTGGTCTTCAAAGGAAGCCACAAGACAGAGGAGCTCAAGCATGAAGTGAGGTGGTTTTTCTTTTGTTGGCAGTTACAAACCCGTTACCATATTTTTGGACTTTGTCAGAGTGGTGGCCGCAGCTGGCTGGAAGAAGAGGAGAGGACTGAGGCTGCCCTAGTGTTCCTTTCCGCCAGGCACCTACGCAGGAATAGTGTCACCCACCTGAAACCTTCTAAATAACAATATCAGTTGTGGAAAAAACCAAAAGAGACAAAATCAGAAAACAAGATCGTTAGTAAAAGTTTTCAAACAATACATTCTTTTTTTAATATGGAAAAAAAACTGGTTTCTTCCAAATCACAACAAACATAAAAACAAACTATTCTTAGTTTTCTCGTTCATGCAATGAATGTTTCATTTCAAAAAAACAAAAGAAATGCCTTGAGGGTAACTGGGAGGGAAGAAAGGCTTTGATGTGTTCAGTTTATCAGCAAAATATAGTCAGGCTTCCGGTTGTCCATCAATTCGGTTTTCATTTCAGACTACAGGAGGGCAGTTACTGGCTTGATCTTGCCCAAATGAACTGATCCCATTTCTTTGGGAATATTACATATTTGAAGGAAAAGGGAACAAGTATCAATCATTGCTTTTCTTTTAATATTTTAGCATTTTCATGAAATATCTTTGAAACTTTGATTTCTTTATCCTGGCCTGCTTTCTTGAATCCTGGCCAATGGGATAGGGAGAAAAATCTGTGGTGTAATTATTTGTATCTAGAATCCTCCACAGCTCTGAAATAAAGAAGTCATCGCTGTTGCTGCGCTTGCTTCTGTCTTTCTAACCCAGCATCTGACGCAGGTGGTGGAGTACAGATTGTGAGCTGTCTGCCTGACGCCACTTGGACCAAGGCACTTGAGAATGACCTCACTTAAACCCAGTTTGACATGCTATTCAATAGGAGTGGATATCAGCACAGACAACCAGCTCGGTAAAATTTTCATCATCAACCATTGTCAAAACTACAGCATGTGTGCAGAAAAGCACTGTTGGGGTGTGCCTGAGCACTCACTGTGCAGAGGTGAAAGGTCAGGAAGACAGCTCTGAGCGCGCACACTCCACCAATCCTCAGCGAGCGCGCGGGAGGGTGGAGCGACAGAGCAGGAGAGCTTGTGACTCCCTGATGCTCCTCCCCACTCCTTCCCCCCCCCTCAAGCACGAAATAAGATGGCCTGTAACCAGTGGCACAACTCCACATCTCCAGATTTGATCCAACCCAGGGACCCCAACCCTCTCATATAGATGCAAGTTTAAAAAGGACAATGTGAAGTGTAACAGTCACACGCTGGCAGTAACTGTACTGACAGCAAACTCATACTAAAAAGCCTGTCATTGGGCATGTCCTAAACCGTACTGGAGAACCGTGGTTAGGTTAGAAACCATCTTATCTTTTGCACTGCAAAGGTAAACTAGCTTCTCATCAGTTCATATATTCTTCAAAGACCGAGCCAGCATTTTCCCTCCAAAAATCAACAATGTGAAAATGCATGGGCCAAGGTCCAAAGAATGACAATACAGATTCATCTTTATGATTTTAAAACTCCAGCCTTTCTTCCTGAAAGGGGAGGGACTGACCTCTGGCAAAAGGTCGGGGTAAAGCAAAAGGCATTGGGACTAGAGTGACACAGGGTGGGGACAAATGTAATAAATGTCCTACACTAAGAAACCAAAAACATGAAGCTGCCTAAAAAGTAATCAACAGAAAATGTGTGTACTGTGTTTAAAGAAAAAAAAAAAAAAAAAAGAAGAAAATCAATCCAGGCCAATATTTCTTTTTACTAAATTGTGGGGGAGAAGCTCACTGCGATTTCAAGAAGTCACAAAAAGCTACCATCTCCTGCCCTTCATTTGGCCAAGGGGGGGTGATGGGTAAGGATTCGAATTGGCTTAAAAATGTTAGAGGAACAAGGAAAATCATCTATGGCCTTAGTGGTGTGACACAAAAAACAAAAATGTATGGACAAGAAAAAGAAAAAAGAAAGAAAGAAAAATCTACAACGAAAATACAAACAACACATCTACACAAAGGCCAACCCACTGTAACATACCTTAGCCTCTTCCAATCGCCCAAGGGCTTTAAGCAAGTTACCCAAGTCACTTCGTACACAATAAAGATCCTGGAAAAAAAACAACAAACAAACATTTTAATTTTACTGCTATTTGAATTGCCTCCAAATAAGTTTAAGTATATTCAAAGGACAACATAACACCCCCTGAAACTCTGGTCTTTGCTGACCTTCACTGGTTGACTTTGCACCTTGCTGTAATTAAGTTCAAATGTTCTCCAGGAACAACAGAGGTGCAACAGAGCACACTTCTGACCACAAAAAACCACACCTATCAGTGATCCTGGGTGTGGTCAGATTGAAATAGGCTTGAGACTTTCAACCAGAAAGGGCTACAAAGCACTGCTTTTCAGCAGGGTATTAAGTTACTCTTTAAGGATTTCAACACAAGGCATGTCACCTACAGGGTTATACTGTAATGCAGACACGTAAGCCTGCACTGCTCCCTCCATGTCCCCTGCGGCCACCAGAGCTGCAGCCAAGTTGATGTATCCGTCGATAAAATCTGGCTTCAGTCTCAGAGCATGGCGATAATGTTCTATGGCCTCCTGCAGTTGGCCACGCTCCTTGTACACATTCCCCAGGTTGGAGTAGGCCTCAGCCAACATGGGATTCTGTTTGATGGCCAAGGTACTGAAGTGAGCAGACCTGTAGGGAACAGAATGGTCACAATCCTGAGGGGAGTGTGTAGTAGTTGTAGTTGTGCAGAGACAGCAGCACGTTGTTCGTGGTGAAATGGAGGAACTTGTTTTAAAGCATATGGGTAAATGTTTAAACAACACAATGAAATGAATATCCTTCAAACATTAATGCAGACTGTACAACACCCATCTTACTGAGGTCCAAACATACAGAATCGATCGTTTAAAGGTCGACTGTGTAAAGTAATTACCATGCTGCAGGATACTCCAAATGAAGCTGTGTGTGTTTGCACAGACAAGTGGTGCATCTACACCCCAGAGTACAAGTCAAGTTTGTTTAATGTCATGAGTAAGCACTATATTTGGCTTTGATCATTACAGAGTGCAATGCTTTTGACTAGCTACTGCTGAACAATTTACTAAACGAACAATGAAAGATCTCTAAGCAAACTGTTGACATGTATAGAACAACACTTTTAGTATTTCTTTGCATATTTTCTGCCTGTTTTTTTAAGTGCTTCTCTTGACAGTGGTACAAAAACACACTATATTCAAATTAGTTTGGAGTATACTGCTGGCATTGGGAGCACTGAAGGAATATGTATGAGTGACGAAGATCAAACATTTAAACCTGCAACTCGCAAGAACCAAAACCTTCACCATGGCACCTGCAAAGCAAGGGAGTGGCCACCACCAAAACCACGTTAGAAACATAAGAGGGCAAAGTGAGATTAAACCAAGCAACAGAATTTCCAGATGAGAGCTCAGCTCTTGCACCTGACTCCCAAGACCAGCTGTGAGCACTGAAATTCACAGAAGACCCATTATTCTATGCCACTTCCACACCACATGCAATGCACAGTGTGCATTGAGTCAGCCCCTATCCCCCACACCTCACCTGTCGAGTCTTCGGCACTGGAAGTGGATGGAGGACAGGAGCAGCAGCACACCTGTGTTATCAGGCTCCTGCCTCCACAGCTGCATGCAGTGGCGCTCAGCTGCCTCAAAGTCTCCTGACTGATACTCCCGATGCGCCAGCTCAGCCAACCCTTGGAAGGAAAGCATACGTTTTGTCGGTTCTGGAGCACCAACACAGCCGAAGGAAAGGGGGGGAACAACATGTTAGAGGTGATGGAAGAAATTAAAGCAGACAAATGAAAACAAAAAATAAAGATGATGAAGGCTATGCTGTCAATAATGGCTAACAATTTGAACTCAACTGAAAAAACCCCTATGGGTAAAATAAAGAGAGTACTGAGACCAAGTGCTATCATCATGAGCAATATTTGGAAATTTTACATTCAGATTTTAATTCCTGGGGTCACGATTAGATTAAAAATCAATAATCTATTCAAAGATACCAATTAATGTTTATTTTAGGCATGATACAATGCAAGGCTGTCTTGGAATGGCATTGCTTAGATAACTGCAAAAGACTGGCAATTGCAGGTTTAAAATTACTGCAGTTCCCTTTAGGACAAGAAACTGCAAACTCCCACACACTTATTTTTAAACATTTCAATTCAAAAATGATTTCAAACAAGACCTTCACTGAGAGACCTTTGTTATGGCTAATAAATAAAGTTTTCAGAGCTGCGGTGTGCTTTCCTGGCACACCGTTAAATTTTTGTCAATCAGTAAGGCATTTAGTGAAATACAATTTCACATAAAAGTAAACCGGGGTTACAGCCCATACTGTAGCAAAAAATAATAAAAAATCTGGAAACAAAATTAATGCATGAGATGAAAAAACAAAAACAAACAGTGGGAGCAGGGGGTGGGGGGATGCACTGGCAGGAATTCAAACGGCTGGTGACACCTTCATTTTGAGGTGAATCAAAAGCTTCACAGTACAGCTGCCAAGTCACATTTCATTAACACACAGCCATAAATAGCAGGTATCTGTAAATTCTTATTTAACATTGAAAGCATTTAATTGTGAGCCATCCTCCAATGTTTCTGCTTTTCATTACTAAACTCTTGACATCTTTCTCTTTGACATCTTTCTAATATTTTCTCAAAGGGGTCTTGCTAATACAGATGTAAAATCACTCTGAGATGAACAAACAGAATCCCTTAAGGTCAATGCATTCAGGGTGTGGCAAGATGATATAGGAGCTTTTTGATGTTGTTAGACCGTGTCCACACCCACCTGCAAACTAATGCCATAATGCCACAGCACACACTAAGATTGCAGTAGATCAGGTTCATTCATACATTACGTCATAAAACGGATGCGCAACAAGGATGGATATCGGTAGTTTCAATTACATAAATCCCATTATCATAATAAAAGACCTGACATCGGTTAAAATGCCATTAAACACGACAATCAGGTATCAGTCCCACTGATCACTGTCAGGATAAACTCGAAAACAGTCTTTAACCTTGGGCATCTACGCCAAGCATCATGGTTATGGGTTTTATGACATGGCGCTACACGGCCCTCGTTGTGTCAGTGGCCATTAACGTATAGTAACTTATAACGGTTACCATATCCAAAGGTGGTGACGTCTTTTACAGTGGAAGCCATTTTCTACGGTCAGTCGGTGAGAACCGAAATACAACGGCATCTTGATGCCGCTCCGGCTACACGTTAGCTAACTTAGCTAGCGTTAGCTAACGATATTGTGATCTCGTTTTGAAACAAAACCCTTAACGAAAACGTCACACTCCCATTAGTGGTCCATAATTTAACGTCAATACAACGTTTTTACGCTTGTGGTCGTCAAACTGACCCTTTTAAGACATTTTAAGAGAAAGAACCGTTACGAATAATCTGCTTCACATTATATTAACCATGCTACATGACAATTGGCCAGAGACCGAAGCAACATGGACAGCAGAGGTATAAACTTGGCCTAAAGTCACTTTGTCAGTGGCGTCTCACTCAGGTTTGTGAGGCGACAACATGCTGCATCGTTGAAAGCCTAATGCAACTGCTTACCTGGTTTTAATGTTAACCACTGGCTCTCGCCTAGCACTACAACACGACATGGGGTCGTCTTCACCGCTTGCTACGTTACTTGCCATCAACTGTAACGTTACTTAACTAAACAGAGGCAACAAACCTGTGCTATCAGCCACGTTTCCCACTGAGGTCGCCATCTCCTCAGTCTTCGTGTCTTGCACGGTGGTCGTCAATGTGTCTTCTGGTGGGTAACAGTTTCAGAGAAAGATGTAAGACGAACGGTCGTCTTTCTTCGGCTGCGGCCAGCAAACACGTTGCCAGGCGAGCTAAGTAGCTAACCTAACCTTTGATTTTCTGTACCTCGTACGGGGCGTACTAAAGAAATTCCAGTGGTCGGTTTAAAGCTGGGTAATGATCAATCATCTAATCTCGCTGAACTACCTCACTTTTCACTATCATTGGCTCGAGTGTTGTTGTAAAATTAAGGCTCGCTCTCTCGGCACAACAAAGCGTTTATGGAACATAAAATGGCGAAATGGGTGGAACTAATTTTTGACAGAAACTAGATCCGCGCATCGACATCACGAGGAAACGTGTGTAAAAGTGTAATAAATGTGCTGTTTGTAAAATAGTCGTTCATAGCACGCGGGCATGGAATGCTGCTTACTGACCATGCGTTATTAATGGCATCATGCAAAATAAACCAATTCCGAATGTTATTGCGCGGAAGAACACGTTGGCGCAGTGAGACGGAGTGCAAATGAATCAGAGTGTTCTAGAAAAAGGCAGCCAGTGCGTCATGCATCCGTGGGATAACGTCCATGCAGATTTTCATGTAGCACAAAATTAAACTACATGTTTGACATGCGAGAGTGTACAGTCCAAGATCACAGATGAAAAGAATAATACAGGAAAATCATGTGATGCAATGATGAGCTCGTTTTGGTTAAGGTAGTCTTTAATGCAGCCTGCAGCATACTGTGCATTCAAGTTAGAAAATGTACCTGTACACAGTGAAGTACACAACTTTAAACATGAAGGTACCAGAATGAATATTTCCCAATAATTTAATTTGCATTTTTGACAAGAATAGGCCCAAACAAATGCAGATAGGTAGTTTTGTGAGTGCAGAGATTAAACCTGCGCTGGGAATAAGAATCAGTGTAAGCAATAGAAAACAGATCCAAATGTAAACATGCTGTAGTGTACTGTTCTGTGTAGGTAAATTCATTAATTACAGCATAACTCCAGAGACATAAACCATATTAATTAAGGTAATTAGTCTACTTTCATTTCATAGTATTTTTTGGTGTAAATAATGGTGCCATTCCAGTGTCCAGGGACATAAAGTATTTTCAATTAAGCAGTTACCAAATCTGATTGAAGAAAAGAACAATTTCCTGACCCTAAACTACGTCTAGTTCAGGCCTTAAGCAGAACACTACCTTAGTGTAACTATTTTGTTGATCTGTGCATGAAATGAGTGCTTAGGGTCTGTAGCTTGGCTAAATGTATAGCCAGGATCCTCACACAGTTCAGTATTGAATGTAAGCCCACTGTGGTCTTCTGTGCAGATGGTATGCAGGGTTCATTTTCACCAACAGAGGGCAACCTCTGTAAACCTATTATACAGAAAGAGTCCTGCACAGTGACTTTGAGCATGATGATGACTTAGATTTTCTTATTTCTGGTGGTCCCACATATTACCTGTCTGTAGTTAGCAATATGATCTCCTGGGTTGCTCTATACTCAGGTGTTTAAAGTCATCTATTAAATAGGTGTATCACAATTCATTCCACTGAAAGAGCCCCTTCCTTCCTTTGCTGATAAAACCTATGTAAGTATTTTGGCCAACATCACAGTTTTATTACAAACACTCAGTATTCACTGACTGATGTGCCTCCTCAATCTATCTATGTTTCACACGTGTCAGTTTTAAAGATGTGGCCCATTAAGTGATAGTCATTAACCATTCACCACCATAACCATTAGCCATTCTGCCCTGAAGATGTTGAAAAGAGAGTTAATGCTTGCTGCACCCCAGTTTTTCCCATAGCCCCTCTATGGGAAAGTAGTTGACATCATTGCCCATGTTGGCTTTTCTCTGTGTGCTCAAAGCATGCATAGGGCGCAGGGTTTGTGTACTCTTCCTCACGTTCCTCTCTTCTGCTCTCACTCTTCACACTGCTCAGCGGTCACTTGTGCACAGAATGATGTCATGGGCACTGTGTGTCTATGGCAATTGCATCTGACATGCTTTATCTTTGTGCAAGCTACAGTCACTCAGAAGGCAGTCAGTGTGAACACATCTTCTGCAGCCTAAAGGGTCAGTGACAGCTCTCCACAACAGACCCTGCTTTCACACAAGCTATTTTTGGAAGCACGTGAGATCAAGAGGTTCATTCACTCACAGGTCAATTTAGACTGGTTGCTATTACAATCTCACCATAGCCTGGAGATATTGGGAGTTTTGTCGTGCTTTTTAATTGCCATGCAGGTCAGACTATTCTGTTACCAAATGAGTGGCCTAAATTATTTCAGCCCATTTATTTTAGGAAAAGATCCAATGCGAGCTGATGACCCACATTATTTGCAGTGTTTAGGAATGCCTTCCTGGATGCTTGAATTGGGTTGCTTTGGGACACTGAGGGAATTATGCGTTCATTTATTAGATATTTTTTTTGCTCCATTCAGTGACTCATAACTAAAAGCTGTTCATGTCCTATGCTTAAATGCATATTTCACTGCCATGGTCGCTCGCACACATCTGGAACAGCCAACATGGGCAAGTATCTCAGTGCCCATCTGTACTTTCAGGCTTACAGATCAATGAGTCCTCTTGATTTCTACGGCTGTGTTACTGGTGTTATGCAGAACTCCTATAATTCAGAAGCAATACAAAACCATCTATTTAAATTGCCAAGAAATGGAATTTCATTATGAAGCTGAATTTCTTTTTATGCTGCTGACATGGCAAGACCAAACTGATGATGATACCGGAACCAAGAGCATAGAAAAATAGAGAAAACAATTACATCTTTATAAATATATATCCTTCAAGATAGAATAGTTACAGCCAGTCCTGCAGCTGCTCGACTTGTTTTTAGGAATATCACTCGCATGGTAAGAAACAGCCAGTAGATGGACTATGTGCTTCCTGAATTTGTTAGCTGCTTCACACAGAACACAGTGAGGGAGGAAAGATGTCTCATAAATGAAAAACAAGAAGCAGGTGAAGATGAAATCAGTTGCAGAAAAGCAGACAACCATCATGTCTGCATGAGTCTTTATTGCTTTGGCCTGCAGCAACACACATATTTGTCACTATAAGTTTCCCTTCTGTAGGACAGACAGAAAAGAGGCACAGAACAAAGACATTTCCTCAAGAGCATCTCTGTAGCCCAGGCCAGCATACCTACTGTGACAAAGCTGGGTCACTTTTAAATATGTCAAGCTTCAAACTCATTGTGATTTAGGGTAGAGGGGTTTTGAACATGCTCTGCGGAAAACACATAAGCAGAGAGGCAGGCAGATATTGGACTTCTAGCTGCCTGCCAGGTTAATCATCAGGTACCAGCACTTTGATTCATGCTCCTGGCCTTCATTTAAGACATTTGTCAGGTGCCGACTGATGTTTTATAGCCCACATTTTGTGGTTGGATGTTGTGTCTGTACAACACAACTATGCAGAAAAATGCACTGCTGTAAACTGTTTCTGTTTGAAGTTACGCTTAATACTCATCTCTCTGGGGTTATTGTTAAATGTTACTCAGCACAGGTGGAAAAATACAGATGTATAGCAAGCTTACTTAATACTTCAGCCCTGTCTGTGTCGAAGTGTCAGAGAGTAGGAAGAGGACAGGTTAGGGCTGGTGTTTGCAGTGAAGGTGTCAGGGCCTGCCTGGTACCTCCTTTAAATCTCTGCGTTCATCACCTGTCGTCCCTCTGACCCTCTGACCCCTCTCATTTCACCCTGCCCACTCCTTTTTTTTCCTGTGTCCATCCTTGCTCCTTTCTCTGCAAGGAGAGTGGCAGCGTGGAGGACCTGGTGACACCTCTCATGACAGCTGCTGTCAGTCTCTCCTATCAGTTACATTGGCTGACTGACACCCTCTCCAACCCTGATCCTAGCTTTTATTCACCCTGTGGGAACCTTTACCACTTAAAACAGCCCCCACCTCTGGCCCAATGACCCAGTTTCTTTCCAAGGCTCCCGCCCGGTGCATTGTCAGTCAAACACATAACTTTTTCTCTTGTAATGTTTTGAGGGTATCACTGGATATGTTGCTGAATACAGGACATCTCCCAGGGTTTAGACTCAACCTCCCATGTAAAAAGTCTCCTCAGATGGAAAACTCCACTGATCCCGGCTTTGCCAGATCTCATTTAGATCCACCCGAGGGGGCATCAAGTGGCGTGCAATCTCCAGAGACGGGATGTCTGGGGTGGGGAAGGATTAGATGAGACTCCCCCTGGCTGGCTGGGGTCCTGAGCTATCTGAGAGGCCGTCCTGTTTGCCTATGTGGGTGTGTTGTGCAGTTGGGTTTCTGGTGTTGTTGTTGTATTCTGCCCCTCTGTGTGCAGCTTTAGATGAGACAGTTTGAGATTAGAACTACCAGCATGTTTAAATCGCTTGTCTTTATTATTTCACACGCTTTGTATCTTTTTCATCATGCAGCTCTGCTCTTCAGACTTGTTTTAATTTATTTTACGAGCGTGAAGTTTGCTTTCACTTGCTTGTTAAAACACTGAGTCTGCAATAAAAGGTTATCTCCGTGTTTTATCTTCAGTTTGTTTTATAGCTTCATTAACTCATTCTTTTAGATATTCATCATTCATTTGATACCCTTTTCATTTTTTATTAAGTCTTCCAGTTCAAAATGAAAGCTGACTTGGCATCAACCAGGCGTCTCCACTGCACAACACTGAAAACCTGCTCACTGCTCCTCTGTGACTTTTCCCCTCTTCTCCGCTGTAAAAAGAGCACTTGTTGTGGCCTATCCCTTTATTTGTTCAAGATCAAGTGGAGGTGGAACTTACATCTTTTAAATGAAGAACATAAACAAGCTGTCAGATACTAATCTTATAATTACCTATATACATTCTGAACACTGTGATTTCAGTGGATGTACAAGTGGGGAGATTGCTGTTGCTTTGTGGGCCTCAAGTACTCACACACCCTGATTCCACCAAATAGAACAACCACCTGCTCCACATGATGGTCTGCTCTTTTTAGATTAATGAGGTTTGTCATTCACCTGGCAGTTTCTGCCTCTTTTAGTTTCCCCTTCAGTTCCTCTAAATCATACCAATTGCTTTCCTCACCAGCAACAGTTACAGCATAATTGACTTGTGGCCAGCCCTCAGCAAATAGGGCTCGTGTTGTGTCCCATTCTCACGCAGAAGTCATCCACTTTGTAAAACCTTTTATCCAGAAAAATGGATCATCCATCACTAACCCCACTCCCCTCTTCTAGCCCCTCTCCTCCCACTTGGTTGCGTAATAGGCTGTACCTTGTGAGTCAGTCATGGTGGGGGGAACACTTTGTCCAGAAAGAAGGTCACCGCCAGAGAGTAGAAATCAGCCTCTCACCAAGCTCAGGGCACAATACACCACTGTTCACCCTAAAACCAAAGGTCTCCACTTGCCGACTTCTTATAAGCAGCTCAAGAGGAAGCCTGTGCGTTTGAACTGTACTTATTGCACCTGTTCACATGACAGGTTAATGGTTCATGATCAAATCACTATGGTCCTCTCTCTGTGTGTGAGAACTTTTCCCTCTCTGTCTTACTGATGCCATTCCAAGTTATGTAACTGCACACTATGCCACAATAAAGGATTAGACCAACTTTGAGGAGATAAGCTTCATAATAATAATAATAAGCAGCAGGAGCACGGAGCTGGTTTTCTGAACTCTGAGCGGTTTACATTTAATATGTAATCTCATACACCATCCGCAGTTGCAGCGCCTGGTCATAATTCGTAGGTAGAGCAGTTCAGTCTGCAGTCTTCTTCTCATTTGGATCCGTTTATTTGCCCTTCCTCCCACGTGGTGATTCACTATTTCCTCTCATACAGTAATTGTACAATTATTTGTGCATACAGTTGTTTGAACAGTTTACCTCCAATCTCAGCCTGCCTGTGTCTTTTCCCACCCTGCTCTTTTCCTCTCTGGTTATCCTGTTTATATGACACACACTGTAGAAATACAGCGGAAAGTGGGACTCATTTCAAGATACAATACACACTTGATATGAAGGAAAGGTTTTTGGCAGCATTTTGTAAATATTGTCACTCTAAGCTAACTTTGCTCGATGTTCGGTCCTTCCAAATGTCAGCCTGGATCTTAAAGGGAATCTCAGAGTGTTGCTGTGTTGTTTTTAGTGAATATATAGCACAGTGTCTGTTACTTTATGCATGTGCAAGACCGTACACGTGCAATCATGTCTGGCCAATTTGTGTGTTTATTCTGTGTGTGTCTGTGTGTACACAGCATAGGTCGGAAACGGGTTGGACCACAGCGGCTGTGGTAGGAACAGGGAAGGAGTCCGGAGGAAAAGGCGTTAACTGCTGCCTGTCAACTACCACATCCACATGCCCTTACCACAGGGCGCAATAAAACATACTTGAGGCAACTTCACACTCATTATAATGACAAAGTACAGATCTGACCTCCTCTGTTTTGACCTCCTCTTGTAAAATGTCATGTCACAGCAAAAATGACAAAGAGAATTTTGGGCTGAATCCATGGAGATTTGCTGTAGGAGTAAAAACTAGGAAAGTGAGGGGATAATTGGAGTAAAACTACTAATCTGTGTGTGGCTTTGAACTGTGGTTCAAACACAACACTCTCATTTTGTTCACCTCAGATTTGCACCGATAACACCCTGTTCTGACTTTAGATTGAGCTGTTCCTCAAGAGGTACAAGCAGGCACTGATTATATCATTATCCGTTCAAAGTCACCACCCTTTAGCATAACTTGTTAACTAAATCCAATTATGCATTATGTTACAAACAAGTTCAAATGAAACCAGTGAAATAAATTGGGTATGCTTTCTTCTTGACCTTATGGGGTTAAACTTTTTAGGAAAAGGGTCTGTACTATTCTTGTGAAAGAGTCATTTTGCTCGGCGAGGAGACAGCGTGGGATGGCATTCAGACACAGCTGTAGTGGTGAGGCTGCTATAGGGTCAAAGGTCACAAAGAGAGCAGAGGGTAGTGAAATCTGCTGTACATGTCTAATAATACTGTACATGCAAGCTTTTGTCTTTGTACAATCTAGAGACAGAGAGAGAGAAAATCACAATATCAGTGAATAATTTCTCTGTTTATCTGCAAGCTGTTCAGATTCAGAGGATTGCATCCTCTCTTTTTCCTGTGTTATCTCCTGCAAAACAATTACAGGAATTGTGGGTACTTTTGTCTTGCTGAGTGCATGAATGAAAAGCAAAAAGAATGAGGATATAAAACTGGGTTCGAGGTCAGGTTCTCTCTGTACTTTGCACAGGCTACATATATATATCCATATATCCACCCTGTGGTGAACATACACTCTGCCTCTGTGACATTCAAAACTATTCTTCTACATAATGTTGCAGGTATTGTACTGAAATCGTACCTCTCCTATTAGCAGCACTGTACTGTTGAATGATCTTTAACCCTCTCTTCACAGTTCTGGATCCTTTCCTCGAGACAGGCCCCGGGAGACGGGACCAACCAGGGGGAAACACAGGGGTGAAAGGTCAAGGGTTGCTGATGCAGAAACAAGGGTCAGCAAGGGAGTGGATGGGGTGGTGACCTTCGACATCACAGCCACAGAGTTGCCGACTCCAAGTCTTTAACCACCAATCACATTGAAATTACTCACTATGTGTTTGCATTTGTAGTTTATAACATATTCATATACAACTAGCTCATAAAGCACTTCATTTACCCGTGAAGGGGCCTGGTAACTGCACTGCTCTGCACCATAGAATAGACAATGAAGGCCATCACCGAATCATACATTTATATTTGATTTGGCAGGTCCAGCACAGATAGCACAGATTAATAACATAACATCAACTGTTTACCTATTTGAATCCAAAATGTGAGATGTTGGAAGCAGTTAGCTGGCTAATTTTCATGGGCCTGCTCTCATATTGTTGTTGGACCAGTGGGCTGTTGGGTGAGGCTTTGAAGGCCCAGAGATGGGAGAGAGCTGAATAGCCCCAAGAGGGGAAGTGCATGTACATTAAGAAACTGATATTGGCTCAGAGTGAAGCACTGACTCAACTGCAAGTGAGCATGTTTGTTCCAGATAAGGGCCATTATTTTTCAGCTGGAAATAGGAGAAAAACACAACCATATGAAGGATTTGAAGGATGTTGGCTGTTCCAGCAAGTCGAAATGAGAACGCAATATATCAACAGCAGCATGGAAAGCACAGATAACAAATGTTGACCCAAGTGTTTAGCCACTTTGAAGTGTGGCAGTTTTCAGGTCAAAACAAAATAGAGAAACACTTAGCAGAAGGACAATGGAGACATGGCAGCCCCACTGTCATGTTGTCCAGATGAACAGGTGGGATGGGCTGCAGGTCTGGGTGGCTGGCCATTAAACAGGAATTATTTACTAATTCATAGAATCAGATAGGCATGTAAGAGAGAATAGATACTAGGATGAAGACTGAAGATGGCTGAGTAGTTGTCAGGATGGCATACGTGTTTTTCAACAGCCATAATAAAGAGCTGAGGCTGCAATGATCAGTTTTAAACATTGTTATAGGCACACATCACACTTTTATCTGTTGTGTCTTCATTGTGTATACATGTTTTGCTTAATTGATTAATATCTGGCTGCTGTCTAATTTTTAATTCTAGTTTTACTGTTTGTAACGCAATATTATTATTAGGCCTGCTGTTGCTGTTGTTGTTATGTCACTGTTATTATTATTGTTAAATAGAGGGACCAAAAAATGATGTAGTGACATAACCAGCAATTCAGACATCCCGGCTTAGATGTAGTGGGTGCAGGCCTGTTTTTTCGCCATGACCTTGGTTGGGAGCAAATCCCCTTTGTGTGATAGACAATGCTGAAACCAACTAGCTCATAATTAGCATTACTTGGCAAAGACCTGCCCAGCGCACCTGGGGAAATGGGAGTGGAAGAGGGACTACTGGATGAATGGTTACATGGAAGTTGCGTTACTGTGTAGGACACTGCCATTTGTTTGATTGTTAGCCTCTCACAATATGTTTGTGGTATTTTACATACTGGTGATAAAAATATTGAATGTCTTGTCCCGGCACAAATGCTCACGTTTGTTGATTATAATCTATTCTGACAGAGCAAGAACAGAGCATAACAATGCTCTGCACGGTAGACTTTATCATTGCTGTCAGCTGTAATAAGTACCCTTAGCTTATCTGCTATTTTTATGGAAGCACTGTGTTATTATGGCCTGTGAAGCTCTGTGGCTGCGCAATTTGTGGCCCCTGTTTTTACACCCATATTAAGCACCTGGTGGGAAATAGGCTAAGAATTAACCTTGAGACTCAAACATGTCATTACAATTCCTTGTACATGCCTGTCCTCTGTGTCTTACTTTGATCAATAAAAATCAAACATGGCATATTATACAGGGGGAAATCCCCCCTGTGTTGCTCCATATGTCAAATCTGTGAGCATGTGATCACTGAGTGGGAATACAAAGCATCCATCTCAACATGTTAAACCAGAGTTTAGGCCTCACCAAACAGCACTTCAAAGGAATTTCCATGTCAGTCAGGGTTCAAAGGGCCTTCGTATGAAAGACCTGCTCTGTGCCAGATCTGTGCCCCTGAACCCTACAGCTCTCATGTGCCACATAGTGGCACCCTCCTCTACTTTGATTCCTTCATTGTCACCAAGTCCTATGGAAGTAATCAGGCGTGCTCTGTTTATGCTTGATCACAGCACCAGCGAGAGCTGGACATTACGACTGCCGTGTCTCATGTGCGACTCTTCTGCGGGTCACTGGAGATGACTGAGATCAGCCTGAGATACAGAGGATTCACTGTGGGGTCTCCTGTGCAACAAGAACCAAAACAATGATGATGTCAAGGCGAAATTGAGAGAGATGTCTTACATGGACAGAGCTGCTGCGAGGGTATGTAATGTAGTGACTGCAGATGTGATAAGTGCTATCTACTAACAAGCATCAGTGTGAGTTCAGTCAAATTCATTCAATATATGAACAAACTGGCTTTTTTTTTTACCCTTTGAATCAACATGAAAATCAACACAATAAACAAATGTGTGAATAAAATAAAACTGTGTCTTGGACTGAGGCCAGACAGGACACAGAGATTTGAGCCAAAGCTTTTAGTATTTTAAGACATTGCCTCCCTCTTCTCCTCTCAGCACCTCCCACTCTCCTCCTCCTCCTCCTCCTCCTCCTTCTCCAGCTCCTCCACACCTCTTGCTCAAGTCACAGTTGGAAGACCATTAAGAATGCACTGTAGTACATCCCCCAGCATGCTGAATGAGGGAGGCGTTAAACAAGAGCCCTGCCATTATCATTCACACAAGTGTGTGTGTGAGTGTGTGTGCATGTATGAAGGGATGATTGTTGTGTCTGTTGTAGCTGCATAGCAGGTACTCATGTTTGTAGGCCTGTCAAAAGTGACTCATTTTCATGTTGTATTTGGGTTATGCTATAATTAACTGGTTCCTCTCTGTTGAATTTCATTGGTCCGAATACACAAACACCTCCTGTTAACTCTCAACAGTCTGTGGGAACAACAGGCAGGTGTGACCAGTAACAACAGGATGACGGGGTTCAACACCTCTGCTCCCCACTGACTTCCTCTCACACCCCGACTCCACATTCAACCACACCCAGAGCAACATGCGATACGGTCCCCAGTGTGTCTGCCAGTGTACAGTATATGTGCACAAAAACATGTGAGCGTGCATGCATCTGTGTTTTAATGTCTGTGGGGTTGCACTCTGGGTTTCACCCCTGAATGCCTTCACTCAGTTAATCCATTGAGCTATTGAAGTGCTCATTTACTCAGACAATGGTAGTTAACCCCAAACAGTCACTGATAACCCCTGAGCCTAACCTGTGACCTCTGACCTTAACCTCAGGCCTCTTTAAACAAGACATTGGCCTCTAGGGATTCATCACCTATATCTTAATGGGTTTCTTTTTTCTTTCTCTGTTTTGCTTTCTCCTTTTTGGGTCTCTCTCTCTCTACTCTTCCGACTTGTTCTGCCGCCTCTCGCTGATTTTTGTTTAGGGCCAGCCCGAGATAATCCTTTGAGTCTGTTTCCTTTAGAGTCCATCCTGAGTTTTCACAACACAGAGCCAGAGGCTGCTGTGGTGTACACGTGTGGAGCAAACACCAATGCACAGGCTCTGTTTATCTAACCTTCTCTGGGCTGGGCGATACTTCTCTTGTGTGCACAGTGGTGTTTAACAGCTAATGCCTACTAACTCTGATTGATTTCTTTTTACGTTACACCACTTATAGGTGAAACAGATTCCAACTGTATGCTTATTTTTTCTTCATTGATCACAATAAAACCAAATTGATTGGCACATTTAAATGATAAGGCTGGTGATAGTCTAGATTTTCTTCTGGTCAAAACCAACAAGGCATTAGGGCTGGATTATGCTAGAAAATGAACAGTTGTACAATGTGTTGATCCCTCACATCAGAGGGCAAAAGAAGTAGATGGTCCAAAGTGAAAAGCGAGTCATCATGGCAGGTCATTGAGTCATCTTCCACATTTTCAGACAATCTCTGAAAATGTTCATAGGTTGTCCGTATGAAAAGTGACACATTTTTTGCGTAACACATGAAAAGACTGAGCGAGAAAGACAAGTTCAAACTCTGGCTCTTTTTCCACCTCCGCACAGCTAGTCAATAATGGTTCAGAGAAGCTACAGAGGTGGTTGGACGCCCCCTCCTGCAAATTCAAGACGAGACAGGTGTCTCCAAAGCCTTCCAACCATTCAACAAGCAGTTCACTTTCCAATTTCACCAGCCTGTCTGAGGCACAAATCCCCATGATATATCAGGCTTTGGGTACACAGACAACACTTGTTAGTAGCATCAATTGTTGTTGGTTTTAGTCTTTTCAGGGGATTTGTCGACAATAAGAAAAATGAAAAATATCAACAAGTTATCCCTTTAGATATCTATTGACAGTTCCTTCTGTAAAGTGCCAGACTTTTGGTTATTTGTCATACTGAAACATATGCATCCATACTCCATGAAGGGACAAAAAAGGAAAAGTCTCCAAAAAGTATTCAGAGTCTCTGTAACAATATAAAAGTCTTTGTAATTGTCATTTCATCGATCTTCAGGCCTTGCAGAATCTCACTATTTTTATGGACCTAGGGATGAAAGGGATAAGAAGGGGTGTGGTTTGTCCTAAGTATGACTTGTGTGTGTTTTGGTGTGTATTTCTTTGGCTGTAAAGGACAGAGAGGCCATGCTATTGACACCCTGCTAGGACCTTTGATTTAACATTATGAAAATCTGAACCACTTTCACATTTTCTAAAGCAAAGAAAGCACAGAGTGCACAGAGCAGTCAGTGGAAACTCAGTCGTGTCATTAGTGTGAGTGCAAAATGGGGAGTCGGTTGAACAGGGTGTGGATATTTGAGTGAGCTATACAAATACTTTAAACGGCAAATATTCACTTAGGACGACATAGATTTCCAGATACGTATTGATGGGATAGTAAATTTCCATGGGCATCGTTTTTTTCCCACCCATCACTCACTGCTATTTAGGGTCTCTGTCAGCTACTTGGTAAGTCGTTTAGATCCCCTTCAACAGGTTGAGTGTTTAATGAAGGCTCAAAGGGAGTGATCGGAGGTAATAGTAGGTAATCATACTAATTGGTGGTGATCGCAGTGTTTCTAAAGTGGTATATCTGTGTGAGTAAACAGAGGCCTGGTTCTTTTCAATGAGCTCAGCCAGAGTGCTCTCTCTGTCTCACAGCACAGCCTAGCAACAGCCCGTCCTTCCATTTTACTGGGTTTTGACCAAATAACTCAGCTGGCCATCGCAACTCTGCATTGGTCACTCATCCTTTTGTTCCCCCTCTTTTCTCCCTCTGCCAAACATGCCAGATCTCCTTGTGTCAGGGCAAGAGGAAGGAAGGGAGAGAGGGTTTGCACGTGATTTCCAGAGAGTAGAATGAACCCCATGCCGTCTTCCTATTTATCTGACCCACATTAAGTCATTTCTCCCCTATTATGCCCCTCTCCATTAATGCGTTGAGATCATCTGGCCAGTGTAAATGTGGCAATAACTGCTGTTGCTTCTGACATTGGTGTTACTGTCACATTTAAGAGGACTGTGGACCTTTGTGTTAAAGACACAGCATAAACTCAGCAACACCTAAAGGAATACTTTGACTTTATTCAGTTAGATGAGAAGATCAATATCACTCTCATGTCTTTACGCTACTTACGTTATTACTGCTTATATGACAAATACTAATATTTAGCTACAGTCAGCAGCCAGTTGTCTTAGCTTAGTATAAAGCTTGGACCAGGGGGAACAGCTAACCTAGCGCTGTCCAAATGTAATGTACAAAAAACAATCATGTCTTGAAGCGAAGATAACAGATGGCTGTGATTTGATATTACATGGGTATCAATTTCCTCAACTAGCTCTTGGCAAGAATGAAAATAAGCCTGTTCACTAAAATTTTGAACAATTTCTTCACACTATCACACAAGATATGCCACTGATTAATTCCTGCCTCCATGATGACGTGTGCCCCAAATATCCAGTCGCTCGCACAACTGCCCCAGCCTCCAAAGGTTTCCCCACAACACAAGAAACTGGGCTTGAGGCTCTTGGGTTCTGGGGGCCCAAGGGTGCCTTGTTTTACCAACAGCTCCAGTGCTGCGCAAAAGGCAGACCGCATTGTTATGCAACAGTTTAGTGAGGATGAATAGGTTTCAGCGCAGGCCAAGTGAATGCCAGTGGAAATGCTGGGAAGAGACTAGCAGCTAGGTTAATCCCAGAGGGAGTCCCCTTGGGCCCTGGCCCTCATAACTCCTCCGTGTTTTCCTTTCAGCCTTAAATGTGTTGGTTGAATGTCTATCTGAGCCAGGGGGTGGCAGAAAGGAGGAGGACGGGTTCTGTGGGTCCAGCAGCAGAGTAGGCTGGTTAATCCCTGTATCCCCAACACAAGGGCCAGCCAAAACTCTGGGGGTCCCTCCCCCTCATTTTCTTACTTTCCTAACCTCTCAAGTGCTAATCTTCTCTTAACTTCCTCTCTCCTCTCCTCTCCTCTCCTCTCCTCTCCTCTCCTCTCCTCTCCTCTCCTCTCCTCTCCTCCCTGCTAGCATGGCTGCCCTCAGGCACTGAGCCAACAGTCCCACTGTCTCTCTGTGGGTGACATCACTGGTTGGCACAGAGATGCTGGGGGAGAATAATTAGGTTTAGATGGTTGAAGTAACTGTGTGTCTGTGTCTCTGTGTGTGCGTGTGTGTGTGTGTGTACGTGTGTGTGTGCTGATGTAGAATGGAATTTGCACGGCTTTACTCAACACGAAGCACGTAGATGTTACGATCAATACTCAAACGGAAGTGAAACAAAATAATGCATGTGAATGCTTTAATTGCGAGGTTTTATACAACACAGGTGAAATAAATCATGCTATTATTATTATTTACTGAGTTCACGCAACAAAATGCAACATACTAAACCCTCTTGAACACTAAAACCTTTGATAAAATTGTAATATATATTAATGCCACAGAGACATGAAATGAACTGTGTGGTTAGGATTGGAGTGAACTGCGATGTGGGGAAGAAGAGCAGGAGGCCCTCCTTTAATAACTCACTATAGACTCCATACATGACCACCCCAGCAAAGCCCATCCGTTCACTGCCCTTCGAGCTATATACACAGCCTACTTAGGGAGAAGCCTTTGTTTGTACGACGCGCTTTGTCAACCTCTATTTAGTGGCTTCTTTACAACAGACCCGGCCCTTTGAATATTAACTGTGTGATCACTCTTGCCACACAAGCAGACGCTCAGGACCCCCTATCTTTGCAGCCCAGCTCCCCTGCGCTCTGCTCCAGGGCTTTGTGCCCAACCACAGCTTGGTATACAGACTCCTGTGGTCTCTCATCAGCCTATTATGGAGAAATGTAGTTTCCATTGCCTTGCTGACATCATTTATGAAGCGTTTGATTCATTTCACATGTGAGGAGACTAAACCGTGGATCAAGAAATCAGAGGAGTCTTACATTTCCCCCAAAAAGAGACAAAGAGATGGAAGAAGAGAAGGCAAAGAAAAGGGTTGGTTTGTCTGTGTCGCTATATGTCACCGTGCCATTGTGAGCCTCTAGTGGAGTGCGACTGTAGTTCTGACTAGTGTAATGACCATAGCAGCTGGGGCAGGAAGGCGACCGAGGGTGGGAGAGTCTGGGCTAGAGGTTTTGCAGGCCAATAATCCCCTTTATTGAGTCTCAGGAAATCCTAATTGGAGTCGGAAGTGGCTCTAGTCGCCAGATGTGCAAAGACAAACAGAGTCGACCCAACCCCCAAGGACAACTGACCACAAACACCTCAGCCTCCCTTCCACCCTGCTGAGTTTAATTCACAGCACACACACACACACACACACACACACACACACACACACACACACACACACACACACACACACACACAATACGCAAAGACAACTGACCACAAGCATCTCCACAAGCATCCCCTCCATTCAACCTGGGGAATTTAACTTTATCACAACACAGCAGACACACAGATGCGCGCACTCACGCATGCAGCGCTGCAATCGTTGTGACAGGAGACAGCTTGGTAAACAAGCAAAGCGTCAGCTGTGCACTTAGGACAGTCTACAAAAACAAAGAGGTACAGGGTTCAGTTATGCCTCTTGTCTGCTCTGTCAGTCGACGATAAAGCAGGAACTGTAGCCAATATAGCTACAAAGGTGCATAGTGGAAACTCTTTGTGTACAGGGAGCCTGAAAAAGAGCCGAAATAAAAAGGAAACAACTTCTTAATAGCTATCTGACAAGTTGATGAATACCCCAAAAAGTGAAAGCTTCCACAGATAGCTCACAGCGTGTTTTCCTTCCTCCTCAAAGTTTGACTCACAGCCCTCTCATCTTTCTGTCTCCATAATGTTTGTATCATGACCTGTCTGTGAACCCCTAAAGCCCCACTGTGCAGCAGCAGCATGTGGAAGCCTCTCTTTGCATCTCTTACTATCATTTGTAACATATGTATGTGTGGGAGGCGATATACACAAAGTTCTCGTGTATGGAGGAGTCGAGTGCATCTGTGTGTTTGTGTGTGAGAGACTTTGAGAAAAAGAATGAGGCCAAGAGTTTTTCTGTGTTGTCTGTCTCTTGCTGTCTCTCCTTATCAGGCTGGCAGTCTGGCCAAAGCCAGAGATCCTTGTCAGACTGTTCTGGATAACTGCACGTGATCTGAGTGCAGCTGGGGAACCGCGAGAGATCTGAGGAAGCTGGGTTTGATTAGGAATACCTCCCCAGACCTGCTGTCCCCGTCTGGGATCAGACCCAGGTGTGTGCAAGCATACACATACACTATGTCTATGCATGCGTTTATACCCCCACAGAGCCGCAGTCACACTGACCCATTTCCTCCACCGTGGCTGAGACCCAGAGGCAGACCAGACTCACTAGAGGCAGAATAACACTAAGCCCCCATACGATTCTATCAATAGTTTCACATGGAATAGTTTTACAGTCACTTTTACCAGCTATATAAATGGAGCATCTGGGCAAAAAATCTATCGTATTGATTTCCTTACATCCGGATTCAATTCTGCCGTGTGAAAAGCCAATTTCAGCAGAGGTCACTGTATAGAATCTGATCACCGTAGCAAAAGTAAAACAAATGCCATTTTTGTGTGTTTGTGTGTGTGTACCTATGAATATGTGTGTGTAAGATAGAGGAGGAAGGAGCTAATAGCCTTCACCTTTACGTAACCCCCTCTGGGATTTCAAAGTGAGATTAAGGAGAGATGGTGAAGGGCTAACGTTTGCTGCATGGCTGCAAACACCCCACCAAGCTAAGGGTGGAGCTTCTAAAGCCTTGCTGCTGCTGGGGTCTCATGTGTTAATTCTTATTTGAGAGGAAGAGGTAGCAGGTTTCCTCCAGGCATCAAAGAAATGTCACGCTTATGATCCACCAATTTTGAGAGGTTTCCTTGAATGCTGGATCAAGGAAAACTGCTACCTCTCACCTATGCAGCACAATTTAACTTAAATACACGGATTCTCCCTCACTCGCTACAGGCCCACACACACAAATCTTACACATGAACACCCTCATGCACATTCATTCATTGAAGAATGGGCCATGTGAAGCACAGGCTCTGAAGCCCACTGTTATGCAAAGGGAGAACTGGCTGGGAGTGGGCCTGTAAACACATCACAGACTGTTTTGTCTCCTTGCAATTTAACTTTCTTGGTGAAACAAGTGAGGGATGCCAAGTTAACTCCTTCCTATTCATTAATCACTGTTGCAATGTCCGTGTAGCATGAATGCTGGCATAATATGTGGAATTGTGCAGGGTCGTTCGGGGCCTTTATGGACTATAAAGCTGCCGTCTCTCAACAGTGGCATTTCCTTGTATTCTGAGGAGTGCACTGTACTCTGAGAAGTGAGTGACTGAATAGAAAGTGAAGTTTCCTGAGAGAGGTTTATTCTGGCACAGATACACTATAACATGCCCTGCTGCACAGGCACAACAATAGCCAGATCTTTGGGGTCGTAACCCCTTAATTACAACAGAGCCCAGAAGTGATGACGACTGCCTGTCAGCGTGGCCTGTGAAAGGGGTTACCTGAGCCGGACTCGGAAGCACCAGGTGACACGGGCCAGGAGCGCACCAGTACCTTGGATGAAAGGTCGGTGTTATGGGTCCACATCCTAGCACCTGGGCCATGTCAGCACCCTAGAGGGACTTCTGGTCTCTTGGCTTTCACCTATGCCCCGCTCTCGGTTCAGGGAGGAGACGTGGACATCTTTTCCCATGTCTGATAGCCATCTGCTCCCTCTCTCAGGTTCTCAATAGCATGCTCTTCTTAGCCTGATCAAGGCCTTCTGCACCAATTAGAGATCACAGTCCTGCCCACTGTGATGATAGCTTGAAACGGAGACTTATCAAGTTGTCAGTACAACTCCTGACAGCAAGCTTTCATGTACAATCGTATCTGGACTTGGCAAACATTATTATACGAGCATAATATGAGGTATCAAGGTTTTCAAATCAATTCCTAGAGGAACATAAATCTGAGGGTTAGTGATTGTGTTGAGGATCATAAACACTTTCATTGAGTCTTTTTTAAGACACACACCAGCTATCCAGTCCCATCACATCTTCAAAGTCTGAGAGTGGGCAACAGTGAAGATCGAGTGTGCTCTGCCACCTGAAAACCCTAAATCCGCCCATGGGAAAACTGGGAGGACACAGCTAGGCATATCAGCGTGCGAGTGCGCGCCTGCGCGCTCCCGCTGAACTGTGTGGAAGTTTCCGAGTTGAGGAAGACAAGAGGTCTGGAGCGAGTGGATCGGCGCAAGTCACCGGGATAAAGGAGATACAGCAAACAAAAAGCTGGGATGGAGGCGAAGGTTTATTATAGTTTCCTACGAAATTAAGCCGCTAGCTCGTGTTGGTGTCTGTGCGGTGACCTCACCGCAGAAGTGGAGCCGTCAACGGCAGGTAAGTGAAAGAACTTCACTGGGTTGTCCCCAATTAGAGACATGAGAATGTTTTATTAACCTTTAATAGAGAAATATATTTAAACTTCAGTTATAGCAGAAATTCACAGGGATAAACCAGCGGGTTATGAGAACCGGTTTTAATATCTTAAACAAAATGTCAACATGAAAAAAGTTTCCCATATCTCCTGAAAAAGTTGTCATAGCTGACGTTAATTTAGCGTTTTTTATTTGATTGACTGAACTCACTCCCCCCGTTACGTCTCATCCTTCCGCCGAGTTCCTCAGCACTAGCATTTTCTGGAAAAAGATTTTTTTGGCTTGTCAGGATCCAGCCCTCATGAAATGATGGAGGGTGAGATCACCGGCGGCGGTTTTTGCAGCGCGCTCGTGCGGCGCTCGCAGGAACAGCCTCGCGATGAGACGCATCCCTGCAGCTTTTCCCAAGACGCGTGATTCATGTTAGCAGCGCGAGGGAGGACGAGAGGATGTGTTCCTGGCCAAACGCAAAGCCATTTCTCGATTAAAGACTTTCCCTTAAACCAGACACCTGAAACCTCTGACTCATTCCTAATTGCGTTACTAATCCTGTCTAAAACTTGCTGGTGCAAGTGTGTGCAACCAGCTTTCAGGTGTTAACCTCCCATAAGGACGGGAAGGATATTTAAAGTCAGGATTTCTGAAGCTGCAGACCCCTCTATTTCTCTGCTTTGTGGTTAACTGTGCATCTCACCCTGCCTGTGGTGTCTCCATATATTCTAATTAGAAGGGAGATGGTGGTGGAGGTGCGTGTGCATGCAGCGAGGTGAAACTGAACAGGATGGGACAAGCTGTTCAAACAGCCTGCAGAGGGGGAGAGCTCATCTTGCTCAGCTAGTACTTTCCCCACAACGCCTTGAACTTCCACAGAAAGTTGAACCAGAGGTTACATTTTTAGCTCCAGCTACTTGTTACACCAGTCAGAGCACAGAACTCGAGTTAATGAAAGGAGAACTAAGGCCAGGTGTCAGTAAGCTCAGGTGAGGTCATTGGCCTCTGCTAAAGCTGCCTGACAGGCTTGCTGTTGCAACACTCTGGGACAGCGTTGATCTCCTGTCTCCTTTTGTGCTCAATAATGTCTGAGATAAGCTTTTTTGTTGTCTTCTTTCCAAGGCTGGAGTTATTGATGGACCTTTGAACTCGATCTTACTGGAAAGTGGAGAGACGTCACCGACAGCGCGAGCAGAGACTCTTCAGCCTCTATCACCCCTCACAGCCTCTATGCTCATCAACCTGACTGTGGCCATCAAGGAGTCTCGTGCCTTTCATGGAACACAGCTTGCCCTTCCCTCCGCTGCCCCAGACGCTGTGGAATTGACAGCCATGGATTCGCGTCCGATGCTGGTCGCCCCTCTGCCGCCGCCTCCCCTAGCGCCTCCGCCACCTCCGCCTCCACCCCCTCCTCCGCCGCCCCCACCTCCGCCGGCGCCCTCCTCTTCCTCCTCGCCGTTCAGCCGGGCAGACAGTGCCCGTCGGAGCCGGCTGAGGAAGCTGAACTGGGAGCGTATTCCCAAAGAGAAGGTGGAGGGGAGGAAGAGTGTGTGGAGCGGGGCGGCCCCGGGCGAGGACGAGTTCCCCATAGACCTCCATTCTCTGGATGAGCTGTTTGGTCAGAAGGACAGCAAGCCTCAGGACAGAACCAGCACCCTGCGACGCAGGTCTGCTCTGCTGCGCTGCAGATCCCCCCAGGACAGCTCAGAAGAGGTCAGCTCACAGGGGTAGCAGTGGTATTTTTAAGCCATGTATACAGATGGTGAGATTTCTTGAACTTTTCTTCCACTTAATTGTCCTTCGCCTCTTTACAGATCACCCTGTTGGACTCCAAGCGCAGTATGAACATTGGAATATTTCTACGCCAGTTCAAGATGTAAGCCTCTTTATTCTTAACTTGAGATGATTAATCAATTAGTTGATCAAACTTGAGGATGTGCAGCTTGAGGATGTCTGTTTGGTATCATAATAAATTGAATATCTTTGGGTTTTTCAGAAGTCACATTAAGCTTTGAAAAATTTCATTGGACAGCCTTTTCCCTATTTTTTTCATAGACAAAACACTTGATTGGCAGACTAACTGATAATGTAAATAATCTTAAATTACAATTAAAAAAACACTCTGGCACACTTGAACAGTGTCAGCTTTTAGCTTTTCTGTCTGCACTTGCTGGAGTGTCAGTCAAAAGTGAAGACAGTTTTAAGAGCAGGAAACAGAAGTGTGTTCAACTGTGCCCAGGGGAACAGCACTTCACTTGAGTTGAACTGTGCAGAGTGTGGCCATACATCAGAGGTGGGTGGGTGTCGGTGTGTGTGCAGAATACAACAGAAGTGTGAAGAGCAGAGAGGATGGCTGGTGTTGGGGAGGGGATACAAGTATATTGCAGGGGACAGGTGCAGGGGAGGGAGCACCCTGAGCAGCAGGACTGGGGGTCTTGTAGGAGGGTGGTGGGTTAGTGGCCGGGTATAGCCCTAAGAGTCAGAGTTGACACCTGCTGATACCCTTAAAGAGTGTCTAATGTTAAAGCAACCCCCCATGGAGACAGACCCCACTGGTGGCTTGTCATATTCATCCATCCCCTGAATCCTGTTTAGCATGTTTTCCTGCCTCAAACACAGCTGCACTTCTTATAATGAGTCTGGCTGTTCCATAATCGTTAAAACCCACGTACATGCAGTTTAATGCCCGATTCACGCTTCGATGGTGAAAACCGTGAAGCGTGCAGCATTTGCAGGTAGACATAACGAGGAAGACGTTGAAAAGAAGTGCTGAGTCTGCTGTATCGTCGTGCCTCCACGTGTGCATGAAAGGTTCACGGTGGTTCAATTGTGCGGCTCTCAACTGAAGAGCTGTTCTTTCCTAAAACCAGATCTGTCAAGACTTGTAGGGAAAGCCATTATGTAAAAACAGCCTCTTGAGTACACAAACATTTGTCTCGTTGGGAGCTTATTTGCCCTCTGTTCCAAACACAGATGGAACTACTGTTGAAATGTGGGTGTAGTACGGATCTGTATTGTCAGACATCAACATCTGAGTCGTCCACTCCAGTGTTTCTTTATTATGGGATAAGTCTATTTATAGGCTATTTAGGTCAGAATTTGTTTTCAATAGAACTAGTTGGGGCAAATAACACAACACACAATAAGAGGGTTAAACCACGTCTCCGTTTTGATGTTCTCATGAAAAATACTTTATTCTCAGCCAGCCTTAGATGTCTTCATAGACAGACCCTGAACTGTGTGTCACTGAATAAAATATGGATGTGAATGTTGAGCTATGAATAAGGAGAGTATGTTAGGGGATAGAAGCCACACACAGTAGCATGGACATAATGTATGATGGGGGGAGGGGAGAGGAGAATAGAAAACCGCTGGAATAGAAGACAGATGTGTCACTCAGAGGAAGTCAGTCATAGGTCAGACCGTCAGCTCAATTCCTGCTCCTTCACCTTGACATCCCCAAGGCCTTTCCCCGCCATGTCTGCTTCTTATTTGCCCAGTGGATATGCCACTTTGTGTCGCCAGTGTGGCGTCAATCAACAGTCTCTCCCCAACACTCCGACTGATAAGAGCGGGATAAGCCTCAATACTGTGTGATCAAAGCAAAACAAAGAGCTGATACTGCTCAGAACATGACTTTTCTCAGGGTGGGTGTCATGCTTTTTTTCAGGCCTGAAAACCCCATCGCATGTTAACAGTGGCGTCGTATCAAAAGTGTGTTTTTTTTTTTTCTTCAGGCCTGCTAAGGAGATAGTTGAGGATATCAGGCGGGGTGCCGGGGACCGTTACGGAGCTGAGAAGCTCACAGAGCTCTGCAAATTGCTGCCTGACAGTGAAGAGGTAAAGTGCCTTTTTTTTGACATACAAATACAACAGTGACAATCCCCTCCCTTCCCCTCCCTCTACTCTCATTCATCATCTGGCTCTGGTTAGAATGATCAAAAGTTTGCCATTACACCATGTCGTATGATGTGGTCTGTTTCCAGAGAGGGGCCACACTGAAAGATATTGGAATTGACTGTTAACGCCATGTTGGTTTCAGTACTCCAGATTTTTCTTCTTCAATCAAAGCTGCTTTCCAGATTTTACTCAGCATCTGTTCTCTCTCAGGAGTCTCGCCTGAGGAGGTTCGGTGGGGAGCGGAGCTGGCTTGGAGAGCCTGATCTTTTCATCCTGCTCTTGGTGGAAGTCCCCAGGTACACCCTCAGCCCTAGACTGGATACACTTACCAAAAACATCCCCCGTGCTTTCCAACTGATTGTTTTTCTCTCCTTGAAACTGCTCTTTTTCCTATTGATCTGCATGTGACACTTGTCCTGCTCACATGCTTCGCTTTGTGATGACGTGTGTTTGTTTGACTGATGATTGATCGCGAGTGCCTTTTTGTTTCCGTCATCACTCACTCCTGTCTATCCATTCATCTGTCCATCCCTCTCCTTCCCCTTCCATTAGTTTTCGGCTCCGTCTGGATGCTATGATCCTGCAACAAGAGTTTGACCCTGCCGTGACCACTCTGTGTGTGGCAGCCAGATGTCTGAGGGAGGCGGCCAGAGGTAACGTTGTCAGCAGGGAGTCATGTACTCCACCGCTATAAAGATCGAGGTCTGTGCTGGTGCTTTGAAATGCTCCTGTTTACAATTAGCCTAGAGTGCTAAAATTTGGACCCAGAATGCAAATGTGATGCTTAGCATTCAGATTGAGGAGAAACCTGCTATCAGTTCTGTGTGAAAGTGAAGTTCACCAGTCAGCTTGAGTGTCAGATCTTCAGCATGAAGTTGCTGACTCATTTTAAGGCCTTGAAGTCTGCTGCATACACATTAATACTCATTATTCTCCAGCCTTGAGGGTCAGTATTGAATCTCTTGTCTTTGACTCTCCTAGAACTGCTGAGCTGTCCTGAATTACACTCCATCCTTCGTTTGGTGCTGAAAGCGGGGAACTATATGAATGCTGTGAGTGCTTCTTTATTTTGTTTGTTTTCCTCTCTTTTCTTCAGCCTGACAAAGCAGAATCAGTCCTTTTATCTGTGTATAATACACCAACCGCTATTGGCTCTGGGCGTGTGTTCAGGGACGTCACTCTGACTGTGCACCTGGTATCATTGTTTGTTTAAAGTTGTCACATGTTGTGTGCGTATATGATGTTCTGACCTTGCATGTTGCTTCTCAGGGTGGATATGCAGGGAATGCCGCTGGTTTCCGTATTTCATCGCTGCTCAAACTGGCTGACACCAAAGCCAACAAGCCTGGCATGAATCTGCTGCATTTTGTAGCAATGGTAAGATCTGAAATTTAGGTATTGCAAGAAAACATCCATTAATATCCAGTCATTGTTCAACAGAGGGGAGGTGAAGTATAAGCTCTGTAATTAGACAATAAGGTAAAACAGCTGTTTATATGGCAGCCATGTCTGTTAAAATCTTAACGCTGCTTGTACTAGTTTTTGCACAAAACATCTTCATTGTTCATTTGCAAGAACAGAACAGATCTTCTGAAAAAGAGTAAACCAACAGTTCGATTTTCTCCCCCCAGGAGCGCATTAAAAAAATACATGATTTAGGAAAATAAGTAAAAACAGAGATATGTTTTTGAAAGTGAACCCTTCTACCATTTCTGACTACCGAGCATTTATAGAACAGTAGCCGCTCATAACCCTCAAGCCAGGCTGCTTCACAGAGCATATGATTTTGTCAACATTCGCAAATGACGTGTTGCTTCTTTTGAAACAATAGCTGGATAATCATTTGTGTTTGTCTCCACAGGAAGCTGTGAAAAAGGACCAGAGTTTACTGTCATTTCCCAGCCAACTAGGCCATGTTGGCTCCGCCTCCAGGTCAGTGTCTTCCAAAAACTCAGAGACCCATCAGATCGTACAGTGTGTCTGAGCGAATATACAAGCCCTGATTAATGACAGCAATACACCCGAGCAGGCTGCTAAAACAAATGTAATGTAAATCTATCGCACTCTTGTATCAGAACAAGGCGCCCAGCTGTTACCAATAGCAAGCTGCCTGAGCGAAAGTGGGTCATGACAGCACTGATACTCCAAGCCAATATTTAAGCTCTGTTGGAGAGTTTTACTGGATAGTTTCTCTACAAGGTGCCAAGGAATGACCAGCCTCATACTGCCTTTAAAAGTAAAGGATATCACACATGCACGTTTTTTGGTGCATATAAATTGACACAACTCAGTCCACTAAAAAATAATTAATGGATATTTTGGATGATTTACATTATGAGAGCTTTCTCATGACATGTTACATGGGTATCTCTGTAAAGTTCTTTCTATAATTGTGTATTTTATGTGCTTGCTTTTCTGCAGGTTGTGTGAAGAGTCTGTGTTGGAGGACTTATCCAAGTTAAAAAGCAGAGTGGTGGCCCTCAAAACAAACATCCAGACTGAGGCAGAGATTCAGCAGCACACCCAACCTTTCCTAGAGGTATTAAACATCTGTATGTCTGTAGCATACATGAAAACATTATCTAATGGTTTATAGTCAGCTAATCGCAGAATTGTTGTAAGTGGGGTTGTGGATATGCAATTCAAATCCAAATGACTAAACTGTTCCTGTGTGCAGATGGCTGAGGAGCGTCTGAAGGAGGCAGAGGATGAGGTGGAGGGCATGAGGATGTCTAGTCAGGCTTTGGTGGAGTTTTTCTGTGAAGATGACAGCACCTTCAAACTAGAGGAGGCTTGCAGGGTCTTCCATTTGTTTTGCCACCGCTTCCAAAAAGCTGTTCAGGTTAGATCTAGAAATTAATGAAAATATCTCTTCATAAAAACATATGTATTGTCAAAATGCTCTGCACTAAGAGTCACTGACAAATAAATGATTCCTTCCCTTTTCTGCAGGAGAATGCAGAGCGGGAGCTGAAGGAGCAGAAACGCCTGGAGCGTCAACGTGAGATTGGGGAAAAGCGTCGCTCTCTGGCTGTCTGCACGGGGCTGGACCTGAGCCTCAGCCTTGCCAGAGAGCCTCAAAGTCAAGAGAACCAAGATGAGCTGGAGAAACTCCTCGAGAAGAACTTGAGCTACACGTGGAGTCGACGCAGCCTGAGAAGCTCTGACTCCCGCAGGCTTTCCCAACACCTCCACAGCGACACCCATCTCCACAACTCATCGATGCTCAAAGGCTTCCCTGAGCTGGGCAGCAGCCCGACGTCGACCAGTTATCACTCTAACAGTTCCTCGGACCACGAGACCACCGCTGCGCTTTGTAGCTCCCCAGAGACTGATGGCACATGCTCCCCTGTTGACCAAGAACCAGTTCTGAGTAGAGGGAGCAGGTCTCAGCACTGTCAAACAACCAACCGCAGTTTGGGCGCAGTTCAGGACTCGCGTGTTACTACGTTTAGTCATTCTCAGCATGGACGGGGCTTCACAATCAAGCAACACGGGCCTGAGAGCATTTCTTATATACTGCAAGACCAACAGAAGGCAACAGGTCTTGAAAAAGAAGCTGAGACTTCACATGAGGCCATGGTTTCTATGACCACTGAATCTTCACCCACTTCCTGTTTAAACTCTGCTGCTATATCCACTGATACACCTGGCCTTTGTGTTAAAAGGCAGACCTCCACTCATAGACATAGGTTTGGCCTTCCAGTGACAGACAGTTCTTGTGCTGTTCAGGGTAAATCTGATGGCTCTTGTTTTGATGATTCTGCACCTCAGTCTCTTCATACAAGTGGAATACTTTCCCACAGTGACACCGAGGCTGCATTGTTAAGGTACCAGGGATCTGAGAGCCAATCACAATCGTCTGTAAATGCTCCAGAGAGGGTCCAGTCACAACCACAGGCAAGAGAGACGCCCACCATAACAAGTGCTGGGATGCCTGATGCAAGTTTAACAAAGCACACTGACACTGAAGGCGCGTCCACACCTGTGAAGGAGAACTGGATTCCCTCCAGTCTCCCGGAGTTCAGCAAATCACAGCCAGAGGAGTACTCTGACTTACCAAGTCCTGAGAGGGAGACGGCAAGGTCGTACTCCCGTGTGGGTGAAACACTGGAGTGCCACACTCTGGTGAAAGGCCTCCGGTCCTATGATGCCTTGTCACCCCCAACCTCCCCACTCCCACGACCTGCACCGAGCCTCTGCTCCAAATGGAGGAAAGAGAGGGAGGTTGACCTTCGAGAGGGGACAACTGCAGGGTCTGCTACATCAAAAGAGGAGGCGCGAACCATGAAGATCCCTGTGCGTAGTGGAATAGGGACCAAAAGGGGACTTGTGTCACGTGTGGGACCTGCCAGTAGCACGGGCATTCCCAGGGTGCGCTCCAAAACTGAGCCTATAAATGGAGCTACAACCCCTGCTAATCCAGCCACTCCCAGCCGGCTGTCTACTCCTCGCAGCATATCCATGCGCTCGTCTCCTATCACACGGCCCGCCGCTGTTCAGACAGAGGTGAAGCGCAGCAGTAGCACAAGGGAGAGGACTGTAAGTGAGCAACAGACTCCAGGAAAGCCCTCCTTAACCCGCAGGGCCTCTGACAGATCCTTACCCGAGAAAGTCTCAGGCAGCACCCAGCCAGCCTTCGTCAGAGGAACTCCTCTCCGTGTGTCAAAACGACTCGCCCCTAACTCTGAGACCCTGGTCCCCCCCCAGCCTCGCACTGCCCACAGCCCGTCCTCCGCCACAGCCAAGACCATCCGCACGGCTGTCATATCTGCCGCCCGAAACAAAACTGCCAAGACAACAAGCACAAGCACCCCTCCTGCTAGCTCTAAAATCCCCACAGCTTCACGGATACCTGGTCCCAAAATGCCTCGAGCTACTGCAGCTCAGCCGCTGTGGAGGTGATGGACGTGGATATGCTTGCACTGGAGAGTTTTTCCACACTTTTCATTCCTTTACGGATTTCAGTCTAACATGTACAGTGTGGATATTCATGAAGACTGTGAGCCATCAGTCACATCTCTGAGTCTCTAGGTTGTCTAGATTCAACTTTGTTGAAATTTATTTGGCGTTCTGAGTGCTTTAGGTTCTACGTACATGAGAGGGAGCTGCACTGGGGGCATCAGGGACACTTCATCTCATATGCTGTACCCAATAGCAGAGTAGTAGATCCTCCAAATCCTACCTCTTTTTACACTTGTTTGTGTTCTTTGCAGGCAATAGGACACCACAAGAACACCCATCTCACAGTAACTTTTCATATGTAGAACAGGTTAATTTAAATCAGTACAACAGATGCAAGTGACATTACTCTGTACAAGTGTGCTTTGAAAGAATTGTAATTTGGGACACTGTTTCATTCTGTCTAGCATGAAAAAGTAGTGTTTCTTTCTTCTGCTTTAGGAAAATTCCCAAATGTTTTGAATACTGTGACCCCTCTGCTGAGTGATCATTGTGTTCTCACACCAGGATGTCTTACAGTTCCAACTGAACGCGGTACAATTATTGAACTGTCCATCCTCTTGTTGGGAGGCCTCATCGTTCTGATGCACTTTACAAACTGAAGAAGAGGCCGCAAGAAGATGATTACTGTAATGTTTGTCATTTTTATTTTATGTCAAAAGATTCTATAACTTTATTGAATAGCATTGGTTGTTATTCACTGTATTATGTGGATTTCTAAATAAGAGAAGAATAATAAAGATCTGAATATTGGCAGCGTCCGTCTCTGAGAAAGGCGCTCAACAGTTGTATTAAAAGGTACCTGTATGTGCTGTTGAAATCTCTCTCTCTCTCTCTCTCTCTCTCTCTCTCTCTCTCTCTAGATAGATAGATAGATAGATAGATAGATAGATAGATAGATAGATAGATAGATAGATAGATAGATAGATAGATAGATAGATAGATAGATAGATAGATAGCTGTCACTTTTCAGGGTTGACACTCGTCCCTCGTCCTCATCAGTGACCGATCTTGCTTCCTGCTGTCCTCTGTCTTTCTTGTCGCCCTCAGTTTTCACCCTCTCGTCTTAACTCCCTCTTGCTGCATCTCTTGACACAGTCACCCTCATCTCTGTCAGTGGCTGTTGTCATGGAAATCCTACAGACGTCCTGGGGAATCTCCTGGCAGAATAGTGGGGTGCAAGGGTTGGGGTGGAGGGTGACTGTGGGTGTAGGGTCCCAGTGGGAATTCTCTTTTTATATGCTGCAGTGACGCCAGAACCTCTTGGGAAAGGCAATAAACCGGTGCCTCTTTGTGTTCTTAAGTGTCCGGTTGTCGGTCAGCGCTGGCCTCTTAACCTGCCGCAGTGTATAGAGGTGACATCATCAACGGGTCTCCAGGGGTGCAGGACAGAATAGTCTAAAGTGATCCCGCTTTTAGCTGCCTTCGTGTATGCTGCATTGATCTGAAAGCCACTGGCTTAGTGAGAATAATGACTTGTCTGAAGGTGAATAAGTGATATATGGCCTTTAAGACCAGTGCTGACCAAAGAGATGATCAGGTCAAAAAGACAGGAGGCAGGATTGTTTTATGGTCTGTGTATATGTGGGGTATGTGTTTATATACAGTGGCACACTGTGGCATTCAATGGTGAGAATGTAGCAAGTTCAAGAGAAAGGGTCACATCAGAGCATGAAGTCTGAGCGTGTCCATGCATTCAGACTCTGAATGTGAACAGTCTGGTAAAATCAGCCTCCCTCACATACAGTCAGGTTGACTGGAGTGTTAGATTGATAGTAAGATTAAGAGACACCATTTCAGCAGCTGGTTCTTTTGAGAGACAGGTTACACATTCTATGGGTTTTACAAGGTGTAATATATTTTTAAGTACTAATAACTGTGGCCAATGGGTCACGTTAATTGAAAATTGAGTTGCCTGATATCTTTGCTGCAGGAAACAATCTTTGTTGCAGGAATAAGCATCATGCCGAACTCCATTCATAAACCTAGAGAATATGACCTTGATGATAGGCAAAGATATGTGGGTCACTGAGGGCTTTTTCTGCAGGAGCAGTGGTGGAAAGTACATTTAAAGTTCTCCACTTTAATACATTTTTGAGATACTTCAGTGGAGTATTTCCATTTCCAGCTACTTTATCCTTATAATAAGTATAAATTTAAGTATCGTATATTGTACTTTAACTGCATATTGATTAGACACCTGCAGACTTACAGATTTAAGATTTTATATCCAAAATACATTTAAAGCATTACTACAGCTATCTAGTGTATGAAACAGTTATCACCATTTTCCCTGTTACCATGCCAGCAGATACAGCCAAATATAAAAACTGAAATTCGTATAACGACCGTGCTGCTGACTCAAATGAAAGCAGAACAGCTTAACACCGCCATCTAGTGTCACGCAAACGTCTGTCACAAAAAACTACAATTACCAGTTTGCATTGTTTCCGTATGTCGATTTCTACGTAATGGACAGCTCCCCGGATGCGGCTGTGATTGACTATACCAGGCAAAAAGAGATCGAAAGCCAAGTGGCGGTAAGTCACAAAATCCTTCAAAGTTCGCTGTTACAGCAAATTACTACTTACGAGACACATATTAGAATTAGAGAGACTTTGTAGGGTAACCTGTAGGGAGTTATCGGGCCAGGAACAGAACTTTTTGAGAAGTGGTTTGCTAATAAACTTTCAACTTGTTTGCTAACTAGCTAGCTTGTTGGCTACCAAATGCGCTAGTTCCTTAGCTTGATGCTAGCCACTGGGGGAACGCCTAGTATCAACAGTGCGAAATAACAAACGCCAGAGACTTGGCGTCTCACTTTCGATTCACTAGTTGTCCTTTGTTCAAGGACAAGTTGGATAAACTTTCTATAAGCTCTTGGTGTTAAACAGTGGACGGCTGAAATTGTAGCTAACCTAGTTATCATTAATTACGTCGATGTGCTAACGTCGGCGGCGGTTAGCTTGTCTGCTAACTGGGTGAAAATCTGTCTTACTATAAAAAAAACATGCTGTCTCAAAGTCCCCGGTAGGCAGTAGACCGTTGTCATCTAAAGTGTAATAATCACCCCCTTATCACCAGTGGTGAAAAGCTTAGATTAGCCTCCCAGAGCATGGAGCGTTGTAATTAGAAGTTACCCAGGTGCTCTTTTTTCCGTTGTCAGGTGCTGCAGCCCCAGTGGTCGTAGGCAGGATGCAGACCATAAAGTGTGTGGTGGTGGGTGACGGGGCAGTGGGTAAAACTTGCCTACTCATCTCTTATACCACCAATGCCTTTCCTGAAGAGTACATTCCCACCGTGTTTGACAACTACAGCGCTCAAATGAGCGTGGACGGGCGCACTGTCAGCCTTAACCTGTGGGACACGGCAGGCCAGGAGGAATATGACCGCCTGCGCACTCTTTCCTATCCTCAAACCAACGTTTTCATCATCTGCTTTTCCATTGGCAGTCCCTCTAGCCATGCCAATGTCAGGCACAAGTGGCACCCTGAGGTGTCTCACCACTGCCCCAACGTGCCCATCCTGCTGGTGGGCACCAAGAGGGACCTGAGGGGTGATGCAGAAACAGTGAAGAAGCTGAAGGAGCAGGGCCTGGCCCCTACCACCCAGCAGCAGGGCAACGCCCTGGCCAAGCAGATTGGGGCTGTTAAGTACATGGAGTGTTCTGCTCTGCTGCAGGATGGTGTCAGGGAGGTGTTTGCTGAAGCTGTGAGGGCAGTGTTGTATCCAGTAACGAAAAAGAACACCAAGAAGTGTGTGCTGTTGTAATAAATGGTTCCCAGATTTGGACTGTGGAGAGGGATGATGGAGATCCACAGATGCAAAGGAAGGCTGAGGAACGAAGGTCGTCATCTGGCTGCTTTGATACCACCTCCAGCAGTTAAGACTTTGTTTTCAGCTCCTCTTTTACTCCTCTCTTCCTTATTCATCTCCTGGAGGATTTCACTCCGTTGCCATCATCACCAAAGTGACTATGCCAAAATTGAGGCAACTGACCGTATCTCCTCTATTTTTCTTACATTTTAACTTTTGATATTTACACTTTTTTCCAGTTTTACATCTGTTCTAGATTTATAGCTTCTCTGCTTTGCCTTATAAAATGCTGATCATGGTTGTCACAAGCCATAATAACATCCAAACAAACCAACCAAGCTACCCTGTTTGACTGGAGAGAAGAGATCTGCCTTTGTTCAGGTGGAGAAATAATGACTACCTCATACTCTCACCTAGGTTGCATCTCACGAGTCTCATGCAGCGTCACCATCAAGATGCTTTGACTTGCCTATTAAGATGTAATAAAAAGCCAAGTAGAGGGTGAACAAGTTTTAATTTCAAGCAGCTTGAGTCCAGACAAGGTGTGAAGACTACCGGACAAATGCCAGTACCCCATAACCAGTATGCACAGATTAGAGGTTAAACTCCGGAGCTGCAGCTCCCATTGTGCTCAGTCTGGCATGTTAGAGCTGTCTGGCAGGTTGCCCTTCCAGCCTCTTGCGCTGCTCTTTCACTGCCACGCATGGAAAAGCCAGTAGGCCTTTGAAGATAAGCCGGACCCATTAAAAGCAGCCGACCATTCCTCTTCAGTAATAGAGGAGCAGGTGTCACAAGGCCTCTGCCAAATTAACCCACATTGGTACAGGACTCCTCGAGCTGACATATCAGGACGTCATGTTGTAGTACAGCTCTCCTCTGTCTACGTCTTAACTCTTGCGGCTCGCACCGAGTGCCATTAAAACATGCCTAAGAATTATTTTTTGACAGAGTGGGGTCATAGAGACTGTATTTTGTCTAATAATGTTGAATTTACTCTGTAAATGATTTTTTTTCCTCAAATGTTTTTAACCTACGAGTGCGGTTATGGCCAAAGTTGAATATATTTTTTGTAATAGCTTATGTTTATTTGATCAGTAAGATGTTTGTGTGTAATAGTTAATACTCAGATTTGATAAACCAGAACACCATAGTGCACCCCTTGTCAATTGCATTGTTGCCTTACATTTAAGGTCAACAGACTATGACCACTGCATAATTGATTCAGTGTAGCATATAATACCAGAATATGTTTAAACTGGCTTGTGCTAAGCTATATACACTTATTTTCCTTTATTTCCTTGGTTAATGGAATATCAGTTCATCTTTGAAGAAGCACCGTGTCATAGCTACCTAGTTAATATTTTAAGTAAGGACTGTTATCTACAATGTGGAAGGAGCTGTTTATTTGGTCAGGTGCCTTATCTAAACCAAAGACCATAGCAGTGCTCCTTTGTCAAGCCCAAAGGTTCCCATAGTGACACATGAGACCTTTGAATGCGGGTCCAGCCGACTAGGTTTCAGTTTTGTAGTTTTTCAGATGCTTTCTGCCTTAGTTCCTGCCAGTAAACACTCTTCTTTTTGCAGCCCTCTTTGTAAGACAGGTGCTAAACTGACATCTTGTGCAGCAAGCCTGTGTGCATTTGTGAAATGGAGCACATGAAACGCAGTGCTCGTGGCCCACAGCTCTTAACAGATTGTGGTTTACATCCCTGCAATTGCATGTTGCAGTGAAGGCAAGGCACAAGCACAACTTGCACATCGTACAGTTAGCGAGAGCTGCGTTGGTGGAACGTGCCTTGTCACATCTGAAGATTTTTATATATTTTATAAAGTATTTTTTTTAGTAATGACTGGTTGCCAATTTGTGCTTACAGCTGCCAGTAATACCAGCAACCCTTTTACTATAGTTATTTTCATTTACTCACTCGAGCAGGGTGTATTATAAGTCAACCTAGATTGTGGCCTGTGTAAAGTTTAGAATAACCGAAGCGCAACACGAGCAGGAGATTTTGTGTAACAACAGTGATGCGGTTTGAGATCTGCCAAAGGATTTGTGAAAAATTCCCAGATAGGTGTGTGGAGGGTTGAATGTAAGTGTCAAACTGTCAACTGTGGTGAGTTTTTTTTTTTTTTTTTTTTTTTTTTTTTTTTTTAATGCCATGTCCTGATTTCACTCAGATAATGCTGTTGAAGTGGAACATACACCTGTGGGCTCTCTGTCTGTGTCCCGGAGCTGTATGCTACCGTGTGCGTGGTACTACGCTTTTACACTGGGAACTTGATTTGTAGAAATCTGTTTGTAATTGTTTTATATATAACAAAAGCATATTTGTATAAATGAACTAACAGTGAAATGATTTTAAATTATGCCAAATAAAATGGTGGTTTAAACCAGATGCCATTTGATGATGGGTGTTTTTTCCATGCTGTGTGGTGACTTGACAACACATCTCAAATCTTCCACATAATCAGCGCATTACTGCACAGCTGCAAGCGAACAATGGAAGAATAAAGTCAAACTGATACGCACAACAGAACTGAGTCACACGTCTGCACTCAGCTACTTGTATTTTCAGCTCAGGAAACCACACTATGTTCCTGTGGCACACATAATTTAACTTTTTCTGTCATATTAATGCCTTTTCAATTACCACGTCTGAACACTAGATGGACACAGCCCTCTAGCTCAGCTCTGTATTATGTAGGATGGGTGCCATTCCTCAAAGCCTGTTTTTTTTTTTTTTTTCTTGCTGTACATTTGGAGTTAATGGTCTATACCCATCCAGTTTTCAGAGCCATCATTCAACTTCGCAGACACCCACAAGTTAAATCAGTTGTGCGGCTTAAAAACTCGATGTGCTGCTTACTCTGAAAAATTCCCCTGACCTTTAGGGGTGGCGGCTCTGACAAAGATGTGTTGAACTCCACCAAAGGCTCATTACAACATCACTGCAGCAACACTGAGCCCATTTCCTCTGTGGTCTGAATGTTTTACAACCACAACAATGCCGAATGCGTTGTTTACAGCCTGTATGTCTTTTTACTGCCTGGTTTTAGGGCTTGTCATATTGTTTCAGTGAACTCTGCCAAGTATAAACTGTAAAGGCATTCAGGAAAACAGTGCTGAGAGTGGTGTGATGTTTAAATAAGATGAGCAAGTGTTGCTTTCTGCTTAATGAAGGCAGGCAGATTAATGCGACTTCTCGGTTGAGGTGATCCATTTTTGGGTGAGTGATGTGTCCTGGACATATTTCAGTTGTCTCAGAAATATCCTTCTCCTGTCCTCATTCCCTTTTGTTTATAGTGCTTAAATGAGACCTGGGTCCTGTTCTTTGTCCACGGACATTTGATTGTTCATGACTAAAGCCTGGATTTTCCAGCCCTTCAGAACTCAAAATTATCTGCAGTCATAACAAAAAGGCCTTAAGTCCAAACCTGCTTATTCACAGTTATGTGAATATGATCATGACTGAGACTTTTTAGGTTGAACCCCAAAGATGAGACGAGAACATGTAGGTAATTCAGAAAAGCATTAGAATCTGTATTTATTTATTTATTTATTTCAGAATAGACTTAAACACCCGCACATGGTTAAGTACTCAGCAACATAAAATTATTTTGTGATACTCTGACCAAAAAGACATGAAGTCATAGAAACTGTAGAAAAAATATAATCTGGAAAAATGTACTAAGTGCAGTACTAAAAAAAAGTACTCAATGCAGAACTATTTCCTCTGAGACTGTAATATGTGAATTTATATGTGAATACTGTGAAAGTGGCACAGAGAGAAAAGTAAAGTAGTAAAGTACAAGTACCTCATATTCCTACCTAAGTATACTACTTGTGTAAATGTACTTTGTTACGTTCCAACAGCTAACAAGGTTTATTATCTGAACTCGGTCTTCTAATAAATAATGCTGCATCTTAATTATCACACTGGAGAGAAACTCACCAGCCGAGCACAAACATCACTAATGACATTTGCTCATAATAAATAATTGCATGACAGTAATGGAAATGTTGAAACTGTGGAAAGATTATGGGGCACAATGCAAAGCACAATAACCACATTAACGCTGCAGGAACACACACAATTTGACTTCTGTCCGTGAGTCTGTTACCCTAGTGCATTCTGGGAAGTTTCTCTGCAGCCAACCTCATTTAAGTGCTGATCACGGTTTTAACTTTCTACTCGTGTTGACTTTATTTCAAAGTTAGTCCACGCTGTCCAAGATAATGTCTTCGGTGATGAACAAATCGAGCAGGGCCCGGTACTCCACACCTGTGTTCTCTGGCAGACACCAAACTGAACGTGCGTTTGGTTTACTGTATGTAATGTGAATGCAGATGTTTTCCGTGCTGCATAGTTACACAGTGAACCCTGTGTTTGAGCATAGCAGGAGGTGAGATTTTCACCAGCAGATATCCTTTCAGTGAGTCATCAGCGTGGAGAGAGTGGGAGTGCTGGCCTCCGCCGGGACCTTGATCTCATCTCTGTCTATCGCTCCTCAATCTCCCTTGTTCCTTTCCTCCCTCTCACTGTCCGTTTGATGATGTGCTGGGTAAAGCCAAAAGGCCGGGCAGCTCCCGGCACTGTTCAGTCAAGGAACTGGGGAGATTCCTCTTCTTCTCCTTGTCTAAAGATGAAAAAGCAAAAGACCTTGATCTAATAGGCGGCCCGCAGCTAGACCAAGACTGAGAAAACTGCGGTTCTGCATTCAAATCAAACTGTTCCAGCAGTAGGAGAGGGAAAATGAGATTGCAAAGGAACACAGGGGGGAGTGAAGGCCGTTGGCTGTGTTCGCAACAAAATAGGACTCCTCAGAGTGGAGGAGAAAGTGTGGTGCTGAGACAGTAATGGAAAGACAGGAAATGGGCATACTGTATATAATGATTGAGTCGAGGGGACAAGTTGTTTCAAATGTAAATTAGACGAAAGACTGATGGACAAAGAAGGAAGGAGCAAGGTGACCCAATCTTGTTCTACTTCCTGAGCACACCTGTGGGCTGAGCAGCTGGTTTAAAGCAGGGCAGCCCAAAGTGGGACCTGGGAGCCATAGATGGACCGCCATAATTATTCTTAAATAATTCTAACATAAATGTATGCTGTTTTATTTTTTTAAGGTAAAAATGCTGTTTGAATATGTTGGATACAGAATGATTAATTGTTTGTCATAATGTGAGTGTGGCGGGCAGAGTGACACTTTGCACAGGAAGTTGGTCAATGAAGCGGATTTGGGATCCTGGTACTATTTTGCATCTTAACAATACAGTAGTGTTTCTTATTGGCTCATGGTCCACTATTGAGTTACAGCTTGGGCACTCCAGGACAAAGGGTCTTGGCGCCCCCGGTTCTGAGGAATAGCTCGGCATTTTGGAAAATATGCTTGTTTGCTAAGATGACTGGCTACAGCCTGCATCTTAGCTTGACTGGAAACAGGAGAACAGCTAGCCTGGCTCTGTCCAGAGGTAACAGAATCTGTCAGCACATCTGAGGCAGACAAATTAAAATTAATAATCTTCAGAGCTATTTGTCAGAGAGATAAAATTATCTCTAAAACTAGCCCTTGTAAAACTACATCTTGTCATTTTTACTCCTCAGTTTTTGTGCATGTTGAAAACTTTAGCTTTAAGGTGCTTAAAGGTGGATTTTGCTACCTTTGGACAGAGCCAGGTTAGCTGTTCCCTCTTTTCCGAGCACATAGATATGAGTGGTATCAATCCTCTCACCTAGCTCTCAGTAAGAAAGCAAATAAGCGTATTACCTAAAGTAGTTAATTATTTCTTTAAATGAGCAATTTATTGTATTGTTTACATCATTGTTGCCCACAGCTCTGGGGATGGATCCCAAATGAAGACCTGTAGGCTTTGAAATATTATGAGAGTGCAAAGGGAGAAGCGAACAGAGGAGCCGAACAGAGAGAAGAACAGACACCCAGGTCTACTCAAGTATTAATTATGTTGGTTTGCAGCTTGGAGGTGGGAAACCACTGCCTTGGAATCACTGAAGTAGCAGTGCTGGGAACAGAGAGTCCTCAAGTGCCCTCCTCACATTGTTGTTGCTCAAACCCCTCTTCTGAGTGCGTCTGAGGAAGCAAACGCAGAATCAAATCCACAAGAGGCTGTTCACACGCTGTCATCCGCTGATGTCTGTATCGACACAGTGGGGAGAGGCCAGATGGCACGGGGTGCCGGAGCAGCTCAACTCTGACACTTTTCAGAAGCACGCTCACACCACTGCAGGGCTGGAGTGATGATGTGAGAAAAGGGAAGAAAAAAAAGGAGAGATCTTTGTAGGACAGGCTGTGGTTGAATGTAAGTGAAAGCAATCGATGAGTTGACTTTGAGCTCATTAAGATTTGATGGAACATGTGACAGACCACACACGCAGAGCCTTTTGCCCTTCCCAATTACCAGCTATATCTTTAGATTTATGGTCTGTCTAAGCTGTCATAACCCTAAAATGACAAGACAGCATGAAGCCAAACACAATTAAGTCCAAACAAGCCACATTTCCGCATTCCACTCCATTCGCCCCTTTTCCTTTGGTCCTCTCTCTGGTTGCATTTTGCTTTTTGGTGCGCATCAGTGTCAGCCATCGCCCGGGATCTGTCAGCAAAAGAGCGGAACCTTTTCACAAACTTGTCAATTCAGGGAGTGAGCAAAAGGTCACTCAACAATTTGGGCCGCCTGGCACTGGACAGACCCAAACACTGCCTACTCTGAAAACACCTGCAAACCTCAGCCCAACGAGCGTGAAACCAGAGGGACGGATTGAGCAGTCAGACCCCGTCCCTCTCCGGAGTCTTGGTGCTTCATTGCAACAACGTGTATTTGTGTCATAAAGAGAGGCTTGGTGTTTCTGGGCCTGTGTCCTCTGTGTGTGTTGAGACAGAACATCCTGTTCAGCCTGGGTTACTGCTCTCCTGCAGCGCTGTGCCTGCTTTGATCTCGCCTGTCTGGTCTTTGAGGAGCAGGTTTTACTGTTCTGCTCACATCCAAACAGATTGTGTGGTTTAACCAGGTGGAAAATGCTTTCTAGAGGAGCAGAGAGCCATTTTTCTTCCTATCTGGACTTGGGGTTTTTCTGTGGTCAGAGGCAATCTCTTTTCACTATGGCTCTGTGCTCGTGCACATCTCTCATTGGTTCAGTTTCATTTGTTAAGGTTTTGTTGTCATGAAGGATGACACTGTTACAGCACTTTCAGGTGCTGTAAGCCGTGAAGGAAAGAGTCCCAACAGTCCAAGCGTTAATCCAATTGTCTTTAGTCCCATGTGAGGAAAAGGGGATTGGCTTCTCTCTGTGCATGTGTGTGTGTGTTTGTGTCTGAGATGTTTATGGATTACTGAGAGGTCAGCCTCTGCTGTTGAGCCTCTTCTGGACAGGGAACACGTCACTGGCATGGAGACTGTTGTTCTTGGCTCTCAATACATAAACCTCATAGCCTGCTGTTGGTGCAGTGTGGAATCTGCAGTTCAACAAAAAGACAAAATGAAATATGATCTGCTGTTTCCCCTCAAGGAATAATATCTGACATTGGTCTCATTGTGTTGAGAAACAGCTGCGAGTGCTTCAACTCTGACTATCATTAGTGTCTTTTTAATCTGCAATTAGGTGGCCACTGAGAACTAATTCAGATAAAAGAAAAGTACAATTATCCCACGGGTAGCAGCTTCTCTCACAGTAAGCAATGATGAGTTTTTTTCCTCCCTTCCTTTATTCTATCTCCCCCCGTTCTCTTCTTGTTGCGTCTGTCTCCAATGCATGCATTTACTGCTGGCTCTAATCATTCTGTTTGTCTCTTGTCCTTATTTTAACTTGGAAGCCCAGAGGATCCAGACATGGGTGGATGGATATTTTTATTCTACTTCGTACAATCGGGATTCATATTTTGAGAAGTTTGGGGGATTTGAGCTCTAGACAGGCCAAAAAAAATGAGTCAGAGCACAGCTGACAGAAATATAAGATGATGACAAACATCTGCTGAAGATTTGATTGAAAGCTTCTGAATGGCTAATGGACATTTTGGCGAGACTGTTATCTCAACTTTTGTTTCAAGTTCAGGACTTTAAAACCGATACTTTTATGTCTTTAAGACGTCTTTAAAATGCCCAGAAAAAAAAGAACTGAACATCTTCAATTACATGACAATGAAGTAAAATGCATTTGATGATGCAGATCATGTGATATGATCATAAACACAAAACAACATCTATCAAATGGACCTTTAAGAGGAGACTGATTCCTCAATCTGCACAGAGCTGGACCTATCCTTGAACATTATGAATATTTCATTAAAAAAATAAAGTAAGAGGAAAAAGGCTATATCACACCTTTCAATGTTATATGTTCAAGCGCAGTGACATTTTAATGGTCAACATTCAGAGAACTGACAAAATTATTTGCTGGGAAAGGCCTCAACTTGACTTGGACTTGCCCAAAACTACTTCAAAACAGCTCTGACTCCACAGTACACTATGTGTCTCATGTCAAAAGTATGATGGCACCCAAACTTTACACCCATGTGCAACTGTTGAACATTTCAGCAGTCAAAGTGGCTGCAGGGATTTCCTTCCCTTCAGCCATAAGAGCATTACTGCGGTTGCCCACTAATATTGGGTGTGTACTGACTGGCAGTTGCCATTCAAGGTCACCCTGAAGGTGCTGCGTGGCGTTGAGGTCAGAGCTCTGTGCTCTCAAAAGCACTTCACTATGGGCTTGCGAACAGGGGAATTTGCCACAAGGTGTAAGAATTAATGGATTCACTATATCTATCTGTCTGTGTCTAATGCACATTAGCACATAGTACAAAAACATTGGGAAAGGCTGTATCTAAATGAAATATTCTGCTAATATCCCTACCAAAGCATCACAGTAGTTTCATTACTAAAATCCTGATGAACGCTTTTAAAAAAATCTCATATCTTCGGCATATTTCTTTTGATGTTTTATCTGTACACAAACACAGAAATTTCACGCTTAATATCATGCTTCCTTTGCATGTTTTTGAACATTATGTACTACAAGAATATTACAAGCACAAATCAGGAGCTGGAGTCTGAAAAAGCGTCAAAGAGGCCTATGCACATCTGTTGAAATATTAACTGCAAACACGTCAACAGGAAACATCATGGGACCCAACTTTTCCAGTGTTGTTCTCTTTGCACAAAATTGGCTGAGATGAGCTCAGCGTGTGTGCGTTTTCTGTGGTGATGATTGCATGCGAAGCTGAGTCTAGATGTTTGAGTGCTCTAATAGATGGTTTGCTTTCATAACATCTGACATACTGAGACTGACAGCTTTCTCTGTGACCATGGAAATGGGAAATTAGCCCGTTCATCACTACGGTGAAGCACTCAGAAGAGGGGTTTGAGCAACAAGGCTACGGTAATCTGCAGGCTGACACTTAGACACTCACATCCTGAAGAGCGTAACTGAGGGGACGAGCGGTGGCAGATAGATGAGGAGAAGCACAAAGACGAGAGGTAACACTTCACATGTTGACATTTCTTTGTGCACATCCAACTTTTCCCTGGGAGCAAGTTGTTTGGTTACCCTCAATGAAACCCTCGGTGCAAATCAAAGCTCCATCCCTGAATGAGCGCTTCCTCCTCTCCACTGAAGTCTGTCTCAAATCTGATTGGTTCGATGAGAGAGACGTCTCCTCCAGATGTGGCGTCTGCAGCTTAGTAGTATGCGGCTTGGCTCCCTCGATGGCTTGGGAGGCAAGCTGTCTGCAGTAATTGAAGCTGCTCCCCCAGGGCTCTGCACTAATCGCTAATAAAGTCTACCTCCCCCCCACCACTGCCACCAGCGCCCGGCGGAGTGTGCTTGACCCCTGCCTGCCGTCTCTGCGTAGTCCGATAATGAAGGTCAGGTTGACTGTGTACACTCAATCATACACACACGCACATTTACACTGTACAGAAAACGGGAGGTTTTGCTTTAAAACACATGAAAATACACAGTACCACAGTGCAAACTGTACACTGTAATTACACTACAGAATCATGCATTAAACATTCGCTCAGACACTGACATGCTGTTGGTGCATGCACCGCTGCACACATGTACATGCACACATAAGGTCAGCCATATAATTCCCCTCACAGCGCTTCTGCGACGGCCTCCTGGGTTATTTTTTTTCCCACAGTTTTAATTTCACAGCTGAGGAGAGGAGACAACTCTGTCTACTCGGCACAAAGCACATTGGTAAATGAACAAGATTTGTACTGAATAAAACATCTAGTGAGAATCCCTAATGCCCACAGTGTTGAGCTGAATGTAAGCCTTAGAAGTAAAAAGAGGATCAAGACAGGAATCTATTAAGACTGTTTAAATCGGTTTCATAGCCTTTAAGACATGGCAGTGTGACCTCTGCTCTCATGTGCTTTAAACGCTATTATCAATGTATGTATGAATGTAGAATGTTTTCACCTCTGGAAATGATATGTCACACATATTCTATTGATTTTTACTGTATTTGTGGCCAATTTCATGACAGCAATGAGATGACTGGAAGCGAATATAAACGTTACCAGAGAGCTCAGTTCTGTTATATTGATTCTAATGGACTTAATCAATGTAACACCACACAAACAACAAATTAAAAATCCATGTTATTGGAACAACTATCCTTACACAGCCATAGTAATCTGTCAATACATCGTCACAGTGCATAGCCGTACTAGCGGCCCTGTGAGGCACTTAGGCAAAGTAGGTGTTGGCTTGCTAATTTTACTTAAATGCTAAAGTCAGCATGCTAACATGCCCACAGTGACAATGCTGCTAAATGGATATTCATCAGGAGTACTTACTTTACTTTCATCATATTAGTTAAGTGTAAGCATACTAACATTCACTAACTGGTAACACAATAAGATATTTCGGTCTGGACCACAGAGCTGTACTTGACGTAGTACACTTGAGTCAGACGCACGTTGCCCAAATGAGGACTTGTGAGTCTCATTGTAATCTCTGCAATACTTGCCTGACTTAAATTCAGATGAAAGAAATTGTCCGTTTATTATGAAAATCATAGTCTACTGACAGACATCCCCATAATGCTGCTAGTGTAGCTAATAGAAATGTCTGAATTGAATATGTCCTGTGTTCAGGGTAAGCAGTCATCAACACTCAGATTTAGAGCCAAACCATATTACATGGTGCCTGGTGCTGAGTTCCTTCACTGCCAGGACCACTGACACCTAGAAATAAGGTTTTCAAGGTGAACAATCTAGAAAATGTGATAAAACCTTCAAAAAAAGGTGTATTGATGATCTTTCTTCACCAAAGAGAAACACTGAGGTGTGCATCTTTCATTCAATTGTGCAAAATGCACTTCAAACAATGAGGAGGACCCTATCATAAGCCTCATAGTGTGATGAGGGGAGATGTAGTTCCAGATGACTGTAATTATATGCTCAGCGTTGCTTTTCTCAAATACCAAAATAGATTTATGATTCACCAGCCCACGCCGTGTCCACACATACACGCACTCACCAACATGCGCACACTCAACGTGCAGCCACACAAACAAACATGCTCACACCTCCCGAGTAATCAACTCTGATGGAACACAATTAATATCCAATTCCACCAGCCTTTGTTTTCAGCTGTGGATTTAAAAAGAAATGAGGAGCTCCCGGGGGAATTGACTCATGAAAACCAATATTTAGTGTGGTGACATTGTCTGCTTGAGGTCGAGGATAAAGGACTAAAGAGCTCAGGTCTGAATAGCCTTTGTGAGGAAACAACACCGACTGGATGCAGCAGAAAATGTAGAATGTAAGAAAGCCAGCTCCTTATTAGGATGTGAGAGGTCTTTAGTATGCCGGAGGCCTCAGGTGTTGGGAAACACAGAAGATTCCAATCTTAAGCTTCCCGTCTGGCTCTTGATGACAAACCAATGGATAGCCACCCGATTCATTCCTCCTGCTAGTCTTCAATCAATAACAGAGGCAGCAGGGGTGGAAGAGGTATTGGTTTCTCCCTGGTTCCCCTTTAAATCAGACTTACTATGCAGGGAAGGAAGACAACCCCTTCATCCTTTATCTTGCTGGAAAGACAAGCCCAAGGAAGGCCTCAAGGCAAACTGTGTGCTCTGCACTCTCTTGCCTGGCTGCCTCAGCGATAAACTGTGTCTTTGTAGCCTACGGTGGAGTTATGTGTGTGTCAGTATATTTGGCCACTGTGGTTAGACAGCAAGACAGGCTGGTTTGAGGCACGATAGGAGTGGTTTAAAAAGCCCTTATGGCTGTTGTAGACTTCCTGATAAACCGTGGAGGTTTGACCTCAAGGGTGCTGTCGCAGGTTGACAGTTGTTGAGGTGGAACTTTTTCTGTAACGATAGCATCGTCACTCATCCCTTTTTAGTCATGCTAGCAGTGTGGCCCTTGAGGTGACAATGCTGTTCTTTTAGTCAGTCGACTGAAACTACTCAACAGCTATTGGATGTATTGGCATGAAATTTTGTGCAGGCGTTCATGCTCCCCACAGGATCAATTATACTGTCTTGGTTGATCCCCTGACTTTTCCTGTAGCACCTCCATGAGGTTCACATTTGTGGTTCTGAGTGAAAAGTTTTCCCAGCTGTTGGATGGATTGTCATGACATTTTGTACAGACATTCATGGTCCCCACAGGATCAATGGCAATAACTTTTACAAGCCTCTGACTTTTCATCTAGCAACACCATCATCCAATACTTTGGTACTAACATCAACCTTAGCTGGACTTTGTGTTTAATGCTAAGTTGAAATGTTAGCATGCCAACAAGCGGAATTACAATGATGAACATGGTAAACTTTACACATGCTAACATCAGCATGTTAGCTTTGCCATTGTGAGCATGCTAGCATACTAGCACGTTGATGTTAGCATTTAGTCCTAAGTTGCAACACAGGACAATGACACAGACCTGCTAGCATGGCTGTAGACTGTTAATCTTGTTTTTGTTGTATGATCATGTGTGTATATGCAGATATCTTAATGCTGCATATTCTAAAGAAATGTAGCATTTTTTTTTTTTAACAGAAATGTTGCAACACTGACTTTTGCTGTTTGTAGCTTGCAGGCATCACATTTTTGATGATTTTTTTTGGGTGTTTCAGTGCCCCAAAGGGATATCTTAAAGGAAATGCATGATACTTGCAGAACAAAAAGCATAGACTCTATTCCACAATCCATTCAACAAGACAAACTTAACAAGACTTTTGTTTTAAAGCAAAGCCTTTAGCTCGCTGTCAATATATCTGTCTGTCTTAACGCCCATGTTTTACTTTATGCTCCCCCTCCTTCTCCCTTTTGCCAGAGATGGATGGCCAGAGATCAGGATGGAGGTGGCTGCCTTGGACAGCCTGATGGTGGACATGAGTGAGCCATCACTCTTGTAATGAGGTGTTGGGACAGAAACAAGGGTGAGTGGGTAGAGAGGAGGAGGGGAGAGGGCGAAGGTTTCAGCCCCCATAGAGGTGTGACAGGACAAGAAAGAGCATAAACACTGTGGTATTGGGAGACAGAAATAAATGCCACAAGGGGGTTGGTAACATATTGAGGTCAGGTTATGTGAGTGTGTATTTGTGTGTGTTTAACACAAATGGGGGGCAACAGTTGAGGCAGTGACCCTCCCCAGGCGAGCAGTTAAGGGCGAAAGCGGCTGGTGTTATTGTGTGGATATGTCACAGTCTTCAGGACCTGTTGCGAGGGGAAGGGTAATGAGAGCAGTTCCAGTGTGGAGATGTTTGTTTAGGGAGCACCAGGAAGTATCTAATTAATGCCATCCCAGAGGCCCTGGTGAGGCCTGACCTTCTGTTCAAAGCCCAGAGCTGATTCCACAGCCTCACCCTGCCTGGGCTGCCATCAGTGAGGCTTGAATTATTGATAAGACTGAGAGGAGAAGCAGCAGAATACTGGGGGCACGGATCAGGATTTCTCCATTGCATGTGCATGTGTGCAAGTAAATGAGCTCACAGGAAGCTGAACAGTCTATAAAGGGGGGGTCAGATGAGACTAACCTCGCTACTGCTACTCTCACAAGGGCAGGCGTCTACAGGGAGAGGAGTATCCTAAATAACTTCCATTCCGGAGAGACTGGGGTTAAAGGTGATGGGAGAGAGGACGGATGGAGGTGGAGGAGAGCAACAGGAGCACGATGAGTGAAGTCAGAGGATGAAACATGCATCCTGGATGGAAGCAGGAAACGAAGAGACACAGAGAGGAAAAGATGAGTGAAAGAAAGAAAAAGATTTCAGAAAAATTTGTCCAAACATTAAGGAATGTGCCTGCGTGAAATGCAGCACAGCAAGCCTCAGCATGACGGAGAGTGGAAAGGGGGGACGTTGGAGGGTGTGCTGTGACTCTTAAATCAGGCTGATACTTTTCCCAAACGCTCCGCTGTTACTTTGCCTCAGCTGGGGCTCGCTCGCAGGAAACAGATGGAGGTAATAAAGCCAGGAGTTGGGTGGACTCTTGGATCCCACTGGGCTGTCTGCTCGCAGGCACACTCCATCCCAGCCCTGACACACATAAAGCCCACTGAGGATTGAATAGGGCACAAATAGCTGGCGGGCAAGGTGACCAGCGGGGCAGGGATTCAATCTGGGGGAAACAGGCAGTGTTTAAGGCTTGAGGTTTAAGAATGAGTCACGAATGAACTTGAGAAGTAATACACGGCCTGGCTCTTAAATATCAAGCAAGAAGTCACAGAGAACAGAGGCTGGTTTTAAGATGTTCGTGACTATTTCGTGACCTCCTGGCAACCTCACGTGATGACAAGACATCAGGAAGTCACTGCATCTGGCCAAGAAATAGTTTTTGCACATAAACCCTTGATTAAACAAACAAGATATACAGTGCTGTGTTAATTAGAGAGCAGTGATTAACAGTGCTGTTTGCAGATTTAGTTCCATCAAGACAGAGTGATGCTAGCTGTTTCCCCCTCTTTCTATCTTTATGCTTAAGTGAGCCTATTGTAACAAGACCTGCTTACAACTGCCTTTAAAGTTAATTAACATCATTTATCTCATTTGGTTATTCTGTGCAACAAAAAAAAAAGTGAAAAAGCAGATGCAAAATGCAGTTGTACGTGGGGTTATGTGCTAGATTAAAATCTCCTGTAAAATGCTGAATGTTGCCTTTACATTTCAATCACTGTATTAAGTGAATAGGAAATAACATCAATGAACATTGGAGGTGCTGGAAGGTGGAATTTGTTGCCTTTGTAAAGATCCATGCTAGCTGTTTCCCTCCATTTCCAGTCTTTATGCTAAAATAAGCTAATCTGCTGTTGGCCTGCATCTTTACAGTAATACAGCTTACAGTATTTAAGGGACAAGTATGTGAGTGGTATCAATCTTCTCATCTCACTCTCAGCCAAAAAACAAATGAGTTAATTTCACAAAATTCCTTTAATTAATTAATCAATCCTAAGCCTCTAGCACTATTTCACACATAAAATTCATCATCTGGTCTCAAGTCAGATGCACCAAGAATTTTACAGTAATAAACAAGACTGTCACTGCCTCAGTTACCTTGAAATCGCACAGATTGCATGAAATCTCTCCAGACTGGAAACCTGAACACTTCTGCATAAATTTGAAAGACTAATTAGGCTTTGGTGATTAGTTCCTGCTCTTGCTTTTATTCCATTCTCTTTTAATCCCAACCCACGCCTACACCTACGCTCTTTCTCAGCTAAGTCATTAACGGCAAACCTCCCGTGGGAACTGAAGCTACCTGCGTCGAACAAAAACAAATACTAGCTTGTTTCATGCATCAGCCGCCGGAGCCCCTGGGATCGGCAGAGTATGAAGTCAGGAGACGGCTGCTCCCGCTAATGTATTTTTAATCACTTGTGTACACTTTTTATTCTCCTGTCCAGACAGGAGACAGATGCAGTCAGTCCTCGTGTCACCATCCTATTATCCGACATTATTAAAAGGTATTTTGGGAAATGTTTTAGTTAGGAAATAAGCCATGCTGTTTTTCTTTTCTGGCTTTGCTACGTTCTGTATAAACATTTTATGCAGAAACAGAGAAATAGAGGAAATGTTGCTGCCAAAGTGCTGTTAAATGTTTCCATGGCCCACCTCCCAAAATAAAAAACTGGCGCAGCCTTGGAGTCATCAAGCGTGGCGGCAGGAAAGAAAAAGGGAAGGACAGTTGTCAGCTGTTCATCCACATGCACTATCTCCTGAATAAAGAAACATTAACTTGGCACGAAGGGAGAAACTCTGCCACCTCAGTGAATTCAGGAGCAATCAGATCCCGTTAGTATTACACACCAGAAACTCCCTGCACAAGCACACACACACACACACACACACACACACACACACACACACACACACACACACACACACACACACACACACACACACACACACACACACACACACACACACACACACACTGTCCCTGTCTTTCTGTTCATTCAATAAACAGAGCCCTTGTGTTTACATATAGAGGCTTTTACTCCGTCCAAAGTAATTCTTTCCTATCTCAGGCAACCTCTGGCCTTATTTTGTTTGGCAAGGCAAAAGCAATATCAGTATATATTCACATCCCTGAATATGTAAACACTCACAAACACGAGGCTCTGACATCCTGTTTTCGTCTCACCTTCTCTCTCCCTCTGGGGCTTACAAGCACTAATGTTCTCTGATCTCTGATTCAAGGACCAACCTGCAGCTCTTAGTGAAAGACAGAAAGAGACAGAGCGTGGAGAGGCGCACAGCAGAGAAACACATAAAGGAAAAATTGTGATGATAGAGATAACAAGGATGTCGGAGCGGGTTTGAGATTTTGCAGAGGCAGCAGCAGCAGCAGCAGCCAGCGAACCAGATGTGACAGTCTGTATTTTGTCTTCCCTGACGGAGCGAGAGTGATGGCTGCTTTGATCCAGCACAGGATCTGACAATTTCTCAGTTCATATCTGAGCTCTGAATACATCCCCAGTGGCACACAAAAAACGCACCAAACACGCTAAAGTCTTCATAAGCAAAGATAGAACTGCAGAGCGCTTGAAACAAAAGTCCCACAAAGCCACCTGCCACGGGCGGCATGTGATGTGATGTGATTACAAATTGTTCCATTAACTCTCATCTTCTCTGGGGTAGGAGCAGCGAGATTTCACGGCTCAAGGCAAAGCTGCACGAGGAGAAATAGTTTCCGTCCTTCTGCATGGGAAATTTATCCCAGAGTGTTCACATCACACAGTGTTTTGCTAACACCCCACCTGCAGCAAAGTAAATGTTATCATTGCACTAAATGGGCTGGCACACATGTTCGTATGGAGGAGAGCTCCCAAGCGGAAATCCACAGTTAAACAGTGAAAAGGCCCTCTGAGTCTCTGTAAACAGAGGATAGGTGCTTCAGCCTCCGGCTAGATTTGGGAGCTGCTTTCACCTTCTGTTTGTCTCCTGGTCGACAGGCAGTATAAACTCTTCCAGCCTGGAAGTAAAACATGAATTAGGCCACTTTTTACAGCGAGGTGACACTGTGACTTTATGACAGGCTCTCTAATCCTCAATCTATGACATGGATTTAAGGAGGGCTGAACATGGGCTCTGAGGGACTTACTCTCAGACACTCCACTGCGCATACAATCACATGCATGTCTATGCATACATGTTAGTATTCCTGTGAGTGTCCTCTGGTCCACAGGTTATCTGCACATTATTAGTGGTAAAAAGCAAAGCACATTTACTTGAGTTACTGTGCTTAAGTGCTGTCATGAAGGGTGAATACTTCATCTCCTGATGAAGACCATGTGGCATTGAAAGAATCAGAACAGCTACTAAATGGACCTTGTGGAGCATTTTCTGAAATATAGAAAAATATTTTGTCAGTGAATAATTGGTACGTTTTTGAATGCAGGACATGGTGATATTTCTACTCTCACTAAAGATCATTAAACTTCCTCCATCACTGGTATCTATGTAGTCATTACATTTGTCTGTGGGTTGATGCTGGTGCACCATTAATCCAATTAATCTGAGATTGAATCTGTTTTTCCAGGAACAAAGGGTACACTCTGCACTTAATCATAACGACATCATTTTAACAGCAGCTGAGAGGCCCGTTTAATGTCTAAACAAAAGAGTTAGAGGTGGTTTGACATTAAAAGTCCCTCAACTATAACAAACCAGCGCCTATTTATTTCTCTGTATCTTGGGCTGTGATAACTGAGACGTAGTACAACCTGTGGGCATCTTAACTGCCTCTTATCTGCCCCATAAAGAATCAAATTGGGCTGCCGATGCACGCACAGCTGATCCCTCACCCTCGGGGCTTGGACCAAAGAAAATGTTGCGATCATGAACCATGGATTTAGTCTGGGAAGTGTTTATCCACCAATCTGTTTGGATTATCGAATAGCACAAAGGATATTGTTCACATACGGTCCCCTGTTGTGTGGAGCGGTGCTCAGAATATGTCTGTCTGTATATATGCTCAGCCTATGGTGCCATACAGAGGAGGACAGGAATACAGATGTAATCAACCCACACAAGAAGCAGCGAGGAGACAGTTTGATCATGGAGTCATCGCTGTCTGAGGGCATGAGAGTCATCCAATGTGACGGAAATGTGTTGAAGTGGGAGGAGTGGTACGGGATGAGATTTGTGCCACCTGGCAGCTGAATTAAAATGATGTGATCTAAACTGAGCTCAAGTCAAACACTGGCATCTGATCCAGTTTCGAGAAATAAGAACACAAAAATAAATTTGTTTACAAGTTTTGGGGGGCTTTTTGGGATTTAGGCTCAATTTAAGTTTTTTTTAAACAAAACTTTAAAGCATTTTTTGATTAGGGAAACATTTTGGAATTGTATCCAGTAATAAGCAGTTGTTTATTGAGATAATCAGACCAAAGCCCCGAATGGCAAGATATTTTCTTTAAAAAGTGGCCATTTATAACCAATTTCACGCAATGCAAACTTATTCAATTCAATTGCCAACATTCAGTATACTGATCTCATACGAATCCAAAATGAATGTCCAGTCTCTCAGCAGTAAAGAAAAGATGAACTTCTAGTTTCAGTCATGCAGTTTAGCAACGTGGGACAGCAGTGATGACATGATGGACAGATGTGAGTTAAGTCATTATGTAATATGAAAATGGAGCCTATTTGCTTTCTCTTGCTTTATTCTTACTATCATTCACTCACTGTTACTTGTTTTATGATAGAAATACATCATATACATTGTGTCAGATATGAGACTCAATGTTCAATGACAATTTATTTTTTCACAGATTGTAGATGTTGTTCACATTCACTTCACTCCATTATCAGTGTTTCTGCATGGTTTTGGGCTTGCTGTATAAATAACATCCATACACACACAGATAAAGGAACAGCTACACTGGTTATGCACCCACTCACACACACACACAAATGTTCAGTGTTTCATTCTTATCTGAATAAACGATTGGTTTTGTTTGCTTCACTGATAGCGCTCGCCCTGATCCCTAACTGAAAGTAAAGTGCCGTCGCTGGTTCATGAACCACCCAGACTGGAAAATGTTGTGACACCAGAAGAGGAAGCATCCCGATCCCACCCTTCTGTCCTGTTCCCAGAGCGCACAGCACAGCTCTCTGCACCCCCCTCATATTTTTCCCAGAATGTGTCCAGCCTGTCTGTATGGAAGCATAAAAATGTTTTCCTGTTTTCACTTTTCCTGTCTCCGCTCTTTCCTCTTTTGTCCACAGCGTCTGCATGTGAGATGTTACATTCGCAGGAGTTGGCAGGTGTCGCCTGGAGATAGTAACAGGTGGGATTGCTATTGATTTTCTCCATGAGCTGGTGCACGTGCATAAAAGATTTAGGGCGAAAGTGAAAAAGAGAGAATGGCCAGATGTGTTCATTGCAGCTCATTGGAGCAGAAGCTCTGGTCCTGGAGTTAATCAGTTCTCTGAGGCTGCTTCTCTAACCTCCAACCCTGTCTAACTATGCAGAGGCCTTCTTTCATTTCCTCTATTTCACCAAGTCTTTTGTCTTCTTGGACTCTAGACCAGTTTTTGTCTGCAGTGGCTGCTATTTCATCTAGTGCTCTCTAATTCTTTTCTTGCCTTTTTCAACCCACTTTCATGATTCTAGTGGGTTTAGGCCAAATTTTCTTCTGTTGGTTAACACACTCCTGCAAACTTGGAAATTACTGTTGGCGGCTTGTGTTTGTGTGTCTGTGGATTTGGTGGAGTGACATAGAAAATTTGAACTGAATGCTTCTGTTCTTGCTGCTAATTTACAAATTCCTGGCTAAAATCCTCCTGAAGAAATGTTTCCATTAAAAAAAACTATGCATCAAGGTCTCTCAGCAGCCTCTCCAGAATACAGAGAGCTAGTTAGCAGCCACCATAGCAGCAACAGCAGCGTGAAGGCTATATGTGTTTGTGAGCACAGTTTGTGTGAATTGATTCAGCATTGCTGGCAGTGCAGTGTGGTTCAGTGATGAATCACTGTAATTTGCACAGCCTGCAGTGGAGGCGATGCCACAGACTATTAAAGACGGCAGTCCTGCATTGATTACCATAGCAGGTAATTGCTCGGTGAAGATAAAATCAGTGCTAATCCTGGGGTGTTGTCAGGTTTTGAAGCAAGAAAAACTTTTGATCTTCCCAGCGGGTATGTAAAAGCCTGGCCATGCCAAAGGAGATAAGCTGAAGTGGACCAAATCAATTCCTGCAGTGGGTTAATTGCTTTTCTGTGCATGTCTAGCACATTTTCAGAGTGAAGGAGGATTGTTTTTATATTGATTCACTGCACAGGGAAGATTTTAATTCCCCCAAACCTCTCTGGCAGTGCCAACAGTCTGAGGTTAGGAAATCCAATTATCTGGGCTTGTCCCACAACTAAACTAAAACCGCAGGAGAACCATGATATTGAAATAACTGACATGATTCAATGGGCCTTCTGAAATTTTGAATGACGTGAGATAAGGATCAGCAGATCAAGGTCGCATTCACTGTGATAATGAAGGGGTTCAGGAAGGCTTGTATGGTGTGTCCTCTGGAAAAGACTTGGGGAAATAATGTGAAAGCCTGAGACTTTCAGACACTGAGACATTCAGTGTTGCAACAGCATTGCATGTACCTAGCAAGAATGTAATTTTAGGCATTTTTCTGAGTTTATAGTGTGTTGACACTGGAAGAACAAAATGAAGAATGTTTAAAAAAGGCAAGCATGCGTAACAAGAGAGAGAGTAGTCTTTGTTGGACACTATTTTTCTGCAATTCCATAGAAAACAGATGTAGAAGCAGCTCAAAGCTGAAGAAAGTGAAGTGATTTTGGATACCGGTGTGATGGCTCAGGCACCAGCTCAATATCTTGTCTCTGATGCATCTGCATCAGAAATACTGGATGTGCAAGTATTTTAGCAACCGCTCAAAAAGCAATTTGAAATTTGAAACTGTAATGTTGAACAGTTTGACTGAGGTCTGCTGGGGCAGGCCTGTCAACAGCAACTACACATTGTATTTTATGTAACTGGGACAAAGAATAAAGTAAAAAGAAGCCATAAAATAAAGAAAACTGTATATTTCTTTATTCCATGCTGGTTCCATTAGTGTTGAATCTATAGTTTGACATAACATACAGCAGAGATGACCTGTAATTATGGATGGACTGGGGAGCCCCAGGGCAACGAATTTGCAGTCATGCCCCCTGTGACACACCTGAGGCACAGTGACCTATGCCCTCTGTGAATTGTGTATGGATCCCATTATTTCATTACATACAATTTTATTTAGGAATGTGATCCATGTGAGCAGAAAAGAAACTAAAACACTTGAGATCCTAAGATTGGATTTTGACACAGCACCTCTCTACTGGACAGGGCCACACATGCAAATACTGCAGGAGATATTCCATTTTATTGGTATAAATTCACCAGCACATCTGCTTGTGTCTGTACACAGAGATATGAAACCCAGATTTTATAGCAACCAGCAGTCTGCCTGTGAACATAATCTGGTTTGAACCCTCAAATTGTTCTTTTGTTCATTATTGAGTTAAGTCAGGATTTGTCTGTTTAAATGCAGGCCAAAAAAGCTAAAAAGCTAAATCTCAAATGCGTTCCCATTTAGAGGTTTACAACAATACAAAAGCTCTAAATGCAGTTCTGAGAACACTATGTGGGGGGTACCAGGCAGGAATTAGCATTTTGCTCTTTCAGCCCTCCATTAATGCATTAATTCTGCCTTCCATTAATTGGTTGCATTCCGCTGGAGTGTTTCTAGTGCGACAGACTCTGATTAAATCTCAATAACTCCAGCATGTTCTGTTAGTGGTGTTTTTTAATTGAATTATGTCTCTACATTGTAATAGCCAGGGCTGCAGGGAGAGCGCTTCCTCTGCTCACCTTGACGGAGACACAGCCACAAGCCATAATAGAGACTTCACAAAACTCTGGCAGAAGAATACAGCAGTGTGATGATCGCTTCAAAGCCGTCAGAAGGCCTATACATAATGGATGACACAAGAGCAAACCACTCTGAAGTGCATTGTTAATCTCCCAATTAATTTAGAGGTAATAATTCCTTGGACACCTTAATAAGATGAGAGGGCACTGTGGAGAGGCTGCTGCTGCTGCTGCTGCTGCTGCTGCTGCTGCTGGAATTAGTAAAGACATTCACAAGCAAAACTATGATCACATGCCAGTCACTCTGTCAATCTTATTATTATTATTTAATTTATTTTTGCCTGCACTGTAACCATTTATTTAGCAGATGCTTTTATCCAAAGCAGCTTAAAATAAGTGCATTCACGAGGATACAACCCAAATCCTACAAGATGGATGGACAATGTGTTCAGTGTCTGCTGTGGATGGGCTGGGGTGCATGGTTTGACCATGTCTGGGATGCAGGCTTGGCCAGAACTCATTAATATTTGGCAGACCTCTCAGAGGAAAAAATACATTTCCTGGGGTATTTCAGCAATTTAGCAGTGCACTTGCACCGAGTTGAGGGACCTAAAAAAGACAGGTCATCATCAGGGTTATTTTCCCAGACCTTGAAAAAATCTCTCCAGAGTCACAGAAGACATAGTGCATCTGTTTTTTGTAGTACTCCCAGTGCAGCCCAGTCTCATGCCAAAGCGTGGAACAGACGCTGATCCACCAGAGGATAGCATGTCAAAATGACGTTTTCTTCTGGCCTACACGTGAAAAATACACATGTATGAAGGTGCAGTGCCAGCATGGGGCGATAATGACCAAGAAATGAAGAACCAATGTTGTTTAAAAGACAACAAAAGTCCCTTTAGATGCAGAGGCTCGGCCAGAGTGCAACTGTATGTCAAATTCTTATTTTTGCCCTCTGAATGAGAAGGCGTTGTTTCCATGCCTAAGCAATGCAAAACGTGACTGGCTGTTGTATTGCTCACTTTAGCATGATGCTGGGATGCCCCATGACAAATTGGTGCAGCGTCCCTTTAAAGCAGCTTTAATGAATTGACTTTTTGGCTACTTGTGGGCTGCAAAAGAAGCTGTAAACAGAATATTATCTTTCTAAATTAATAATGATAAAGCTGTTAGCAAAAACCTGTCTATTCACACATTCAGCAGACACAAAGCAACGTTAGCATTCATTTGAAGTCTGGTCTCCACCATCTCCTGAGGGAAATATCTGGTTTGTTCGCTGCTAATGCTCCACTATGTGGTGCTGAGCAGGAAACATATGGTGGTTTTTTTTGCTGAGAACGACGGCTGCTCGCTGTGGCTGCAAACACTGCTGATGAGAGCAGCGAGACTGAACCAAAACAGTGACTGTGTGCCAGAAAACCAAAACAATGAGCTGGAAGACGCTAAAACGCTCCATAGAGCTGAGAGGAGCTGCAGAGTCGGGGGATAATCCACCAGGGGTTCATCGCTGTGAGTGACCCCCTTTTCCATACAAGAAGCCATTTGATGGTTTGTTGATATAAAAATATTAATTATAGCCACTATAGAATTTCAACAAAGCCCTCAGTGAAGTCTATTTTTGTGAGCGGGAGTGTTTGTTTTTCCATGACATGCTTTGAGGTGTGAACTCGTGGTGTAGTGTAGCGAGCGAGCAGCATCGCTCACGCACACGGCCCATTTGGATACGAAGAGAAAGGAAGCCGGCGATGTTCCTGGTTTATTTGGGAACAACGGGGAACTCAAGTGAGCTCTATTGTTGCCGCAGCATGTTTGTTTGTTGCTCAGGAGTTTGCGGGGCCTCATGAGAGAGTCACTGACAAGCCACACACACACACACACACACACACACACACACACACACACACACACACACACACACACACACACACACACACACACACACAGAGCACAGAGCACACAGGGACTGATGATGATGTACAGCCTCGGTCTGTTGAGGAGCCTCCTCAGCACTACACGATGCCAGGAGAGCGCAGTGACTCAGGCTGACACAGCGGGAGCGTAGTGCCAAGGAAACTGCTATCAGCTCCCAGAGCACCACAACTCCTCCTCTGCCAGAAACAGTGCCGCTTTGCAGCTTTTGGAGCCCAGTTCCCAAAGACTCCCGGGCCTCATTGTTAATGGTAATGTTGTTTAATGTTGTCTATCTGCTTGCTGAGTCTCTGAATGTTGAACATTTGAAATTCTAGTATTATTTTATATTCACAGGGTTCCCCTACGAGGCAATGATCTCTTCATTTTTCCTGTGCTAAATAAGTCAGAAAGTACTTTTAGCACTGCAGACCTTTGTGGCAAAATAATTATTCAATTAATAATAACAAAAAAAGAGACTGAGGACACTGAATTATCGCCTCAGGGTGTAGGAGTGAAAAAATAAAACAAAGACTTGAGGTAATGACGGCAACAACAGTCCCTGCAGTGCACGTCATAGAGCTTCAAAGTCTCTGACATTTTGATGGGAATTCTTTTAATATATTTTTAATAATGTCAGTGTTGCACTGGGGATTTTCTTTAGACAATAAGATCAGTATCCACTGTGGCTACTAGCTATAGGCAATGTTCTCTATTCCTTGCTTTTATAGTTGTTTGGCTCTGAAATATTTGGGATGAACTGTCCAATGCCACATAAAAGATGTATGAATTCTGCCTTTGCTTTGACTTAATGCTTACTTTTACACAATAACAATTGAGCAGTATTTGCATATTTTAATGTTTCTCTCTTTTATTCCTCATGATCATAAAATGCTTCACAGCGTGGGAATGAGTAATTAATGAAGAACAGAAGATTAAGGTTGCAGCTGCAGTTTATGCACAGGTGACAGCACGGTGTTTGATGTTACAGATGGATCTTATTGGTGAAGATCAGAAGGAAACACCTCATCTGAATTCGGCTTGAAGCTGCAAATGAAAACTTCTGGTGAGAATTTCGTTTTCAAAAAGCTCATTAAAGTTTCCTTTTCTAAATCGTCCTTTTTGCTCGACACAGTTTTATATACTTTGCACGAGGAGTTTTTAAATGTACAATGAAGGCAAGTGAAACTGCACAAGGAAAATCTACTCATTTTTTGTTTATGTTGTTGCTGGACGACGGATAAGACCACAGCTAACGAGGGACTTACAGGTGACGTTTAACGCTCTTAAAACTGTCATTAAAGGTGAAGTCATGTAAAATAGGATTAAGGGATAATTGGTGTTTAAAAGGCAGCTTTCTCTCTGCTTGTCAAGAATCTTTTCCCCTGCTATCACTCTGTGCAAGAGAGGTGTTTTAAACACAATTAACAACTCTGAAGTGGTCATGTCCATGTGTCATATCACACCATTGGATGCGTTAGTGGATTAACAGTCAACATTATGTTTTGCAACAAAACACACTTTATCCACTTCGGCTATATTGTGTGACATTTTCTACAAATGCCTTTGTGCATAATCTACATCATCAGCAGAATCCCCACTGTTCTCAACATCAGTGCGAGGCTTGCTTCTGTCTCCTACTGTCAGATATGCTTTTTATTCTTTAATACTGCTTCATATTCACCTCGAAAAAACATCAAGAGGAGCTCCAGTGGAAGGATGCCTTGTCTCATTTGTGCACACACAGTGCAGCAACAGCTCAGCAGCTCATAGTTCCCACCATGATTCCACTGAATTACCGTCCTGTAGTTCAAAAAACTCTGAGAAACAGGACTAGTCAGAGGACAGCACAAACCCGACGCCTCTGATGCTGTAGATTAAACTCATGTCAAGCTGCATTCTCTCCCACTCCTCTTCACATTGACAGCAGATGGCCTGCGGTGTAACGTGTCAGCAGGGCACTCAGTGCTGTGCATAGAAATGCAACTCTCTGCACAGTGATTTGCAGTGAAGAAAGCATCATGGGACGACAGTTGAAATGACATGGCCAAATTTTAATCACTTCAAGTGATGACTACTACTGTGAGGGCTATTGCATCTGTGCTGCTGTATTAGACTCCTTATAAATACATTACTCTCCTGCAGGAGGTGCAGCCTGTTTGATGTTTGTTTCTATATTTGGTTCGTTTTAATTCCCATGCAGAGCAGCAGAGGCTGTTCCAATCACCCAGCAGTCTATGCTGCAAACAGCAACAAGGCATTGCAGCTCACATTCAGACATGTCATGTTTTCCATGCAGAAAAGTAGCGAGCCAGCCACTTGGCTCACAGATCGGACTATCAGGCCATCTGCCGCACCATCCCACAAATTCACTCTTTTATGTGATGTCTGATGATCAAGTCATCTAATGTTTCCAATTACTTCATGATACTGCTCATCTCCACACGCCTGCTTCCCTGCCATTACACGGTGCGACCCATGATGCTGCTGTATATCCGCTTACATACCATTAATCACGTTCAGGGGCTGACAAGGATCACGGGGATGGCAAGAGCACGAGGAGCGAGCATCTAAAACCTCTCCATGCACACTTACCACACCGAGGCATGTTCATGGAAAGGATATAAAAGCAAGTACTGAAATACTGAAAGTGTGTCTGTGTGTGTTTGCGGTGGAGGGACTCTCAAAGCTTTCATTGTGAATCTATGGGAACCCACATTTTTAAATCAGTAAGGGAGACAGAGAGAGAGAGTGGAGTATGCAGAGAGAAAAGGGGGCAGAATTAGGAGATTAAAGTAGCTGCAGGATTAGGCTCCAGGTTTTAATGATGGAAATGGAAAAGCTGTGAACAGAGTCTGACACATTCTCTCTGGCCCTCTTCTCCTCTTCACTGCCTCTCTGCAGAGCATGTGTCTCCTACTGATTGCGTGGAAGACCTCCGGGGAGAGACAGCTCTGCTCTCCATTAAATAGCATATATTTGTTTAAAGAATATTTATGTGTAAGCACATGTTTCCTAAAACAACGCAGCTGCTCTGGTTAACAGATAATATGTGGACTGGATATTTTGCATGTGCAAGTTACATTTTCATAGCTTTTGCCTATGCGCGCGCGCACACACACACACACACACACACACACACACACACACACACACACACACACACACACACACTTGAGGCCATACACACACACATTCCAACATTTGCATTCAAACACTGTGAATAACAGGATTAAGGCAATAGTTTGGCTGAAGCACTTACATGATTTACAGTAATCAGACGCCCAGAGTTTACATAATCAGGTTAATGTCTGGAAGGATGTGTAGTCGTTTACTGGAAACATTTTATTAATGCCAAAAATAAGCAACAGAGCACCTTAACATGCATTATGTGGTTTGCTAGCCATACACTGAAAGCTGTTTTGTTGTCAGCCAGACTTTTCCCACCAATCCTAGCCATGCTACATTTTCTAATTTAGTGTAAGTGTAAACCTTACCTGTGAAGAGCAGCCATTAAATCTAATCAGACTGGTAAAACAGGTGTGTGAATTAGTATTATTTTACATTTTTACATTGAAACTGAATAAAGTGTTTAATAACAGCTGCAGTAACTGGAGTGCTGTATTAATCATTTCTAGTAAAATCATTTGAGTGCCTGTACATGTGCTTTTTGATCATTTAGATAATAACAAAGAATAATTGGAACAAAGTAGCTGATTAGGGTCACACCAAACCACTAACTGTGTAACAAGAAAACTGCAAGCTGCTAAATTTTTACACCAGTGTGAACCTATGAGCGTGTTGGACAGCTTGACTGCCAGCTCTGCATTTCCACTTCAGAGTAATAATTAGGCCTCAGTTCTCTTATCTCCCCTAAAGCCACATTTTATTACCGTATATGTACTGCTTGTGCACAAAGTTTATCTTTAAGTGTGAAACTCTTCCTGACTGCTGAAATACTGAAATATCCCAGGACCCTCACTGCAGCACTGTAGGATCACTTTCAGCTGAGCTTTAATTGTCAGGAGGGCCGACAGTGCTGAAGATAATTCATGCCCCGAAGAAATGAGATGCTAATATATTGCTGGCCATTCGAAATAAATCTACAAGGTGCTCTTTCATGCAAATACAAGGTGCCCTGTGTGTCAGCAGAGAGTCAAAAATAGATAGATTCGAGGAAAGACCGTGGAAGACTGTGTCCAGGATGTTTGTGGCAGATTTCCTTGGACATCCTGTTCTTGCTGAAGGCTGCTAGGGTATTGCCTGAAAACAAGGGAGGAATTGCACAGTCAGTCCAGCTTTTTAAAATCATATTCAGAATGCTCATCACAATGCGTATTTAATCAGACAGTGTTTCAATAGATGACATTTTAAAATTCAGACACCAGAAACAACTGTCTCTTGGATCCAGCACTGTCATCACAAAACCAGACGGGAAGGGCGTAAGATAGTTTTCATGCTGTGTGCCCTGGGTGCCAATCCAGTGAAAACTTTAGGAAGTGACTTTAAAGACAGACCGCATGTTTAGCTCTACCTCTGTCCAGTGCTAATCACCACAGCTACGACTCATAGATTTGATCTCTGTTGCTTAAATATTCTGTCAAAGAATGTTTTTCTGTCAGTCCTGTTCCCACTTGACTGCTTTACCTCTTCATTTCAAAGGATAAGTATTCCCTTTGTTGCAAGGCTGAGCCTATCAACTTCAGAGATCAAATCCTCATAGTGCATCCATAATAAGTCCAAAGGCCAGCTTCAGAGCGTTATACCAAAAAAAGACAAAGGGTGAAAGAGAATTGAGAAGTGAACAGACTCCTATGGAGAGGCCCACATGCAAATCAAGGACTTTTGGATAGGGATGTCTGTTTTGTCTAACAGGACTCCAACACAGCAGACTGTGCAGCTTCTGCCACAGTAAACAGGAATTTTAAATCTGAAAGACTTGTTTCAATCCTCTGCATGCATCCTGACTCAGGCGTGCTCTGATGACACTCCTCCAAGCCCGGGAGTCCGGCCAGCACGCTGTCGCTGTCCAAGCCAATGCTGAAAGATGAGAAATACGAGAAAAGGAGCTGATGAGGCAATACTCTCTAATGAGCTGCAAAGCAAAATCTTTTCTATGGATTTTTCAGCAATCAGCAGTCAGCTGGAGACGGCCTGAGTGTTAATGTCGGTGAGAAACGTTTCAGCAAAGACTGACTGGATGGTCGAAATTGTCGCCATCGTGTAGCTTGTGTGCTGTTTTGAGGCTCTTCAGGACTGTGACGAACGCTAATCTGTTCTACTAATCCTCTACTGTGAGCAAGAGGATATCCCTGTCGCTCCTCAGCGGTTACCAGCGTGCCTGACGAAACTATTCTATTTGTCTGATGTTTAATGAGATAAAACTCCCCTCTCAGCCAGTGCATGAGGATTAATGTCTTAACCTCAATATTAACTTGGGACAAACATGGAGCTGAACTGCATCAGGCTGAAGGTGCGATGTTGCCAGAAAGCTCTGGAATAAGACAACACCATGCAGACTTCTAACCAGAGATGTTGTGGACAGCCAGCAGGCTCATTATGATCAAAGACAGAACAGCAGGTTAGACTTTCGCTCTGTGCAGGTCAAATGAGACAGATAGAGGAAATAAACTGATCAAAATGAGGCAACAAAACATCTTCAATGCTACATTCAATAAGTGGTTGAGGGTCTGTGTAATGTTTGTTGCTGTTCAATTTCCTATGAAGCCAAAATTACTCCTGAGAAAGCAGATATTTGATGGCCTCTTGTAGTGGAAAAATGATGCTGCTGCTGGAAACACAAAGGGAAAGTGATCAAGGGTTCAAAACTTCAAAGCTACTTTGTCTGTATTTGATTCGTTTCAAAAGTTTGAAGTTCAAACTGAAAATAAGTTATTAGGAAAGAGCCACTGATGCAGGTAACTTCTGAGGGCAAGGTGAATACATCATTTGCAGGCTGAACACCAACAAGACTTTCCATGTCACTTCTCACTCAAACAGTGACAGATTGTTAATGGTTGGAGACTTGCCATGAACAAACTAGTGAAATTATTAATATGCTTTCTAGGTGAGAGTTGCATAAGAAAATGGACAGAGATGTCTATCTAATTAGTAACCTGTGGCACTAGAGCCAGGAGACAATTAAATTAGCCTAGCATAAAGACTAAAAGCAGGGGGAGAAGACCTGGCTGCCTGGCTCTCTCAAAAGTTCAAAAATATACATACTAGCACCTGTAAAACTCATTAATTAACACAAACATTATAATTCACATGAACAGAAGAACAAACATAGCACACTACTTAGTGATTTTTTACTAGTTTTAGATGTACTGATAGGCAGATGTTTGAACCAGAGCCAGGCTAACTGATTCCTCCTTGTTTACATTTTTTAAGCTAAGCTAAACTAAGGCAATTGGCGCTAACCTACCTCCTGGGTTGAGCTCTGTACTTAACACACAGACGTGAGGACAGTGGTGATCCTTGAATCTAACTCTTTGTAAAAAAAAAAAAAAATGAGTAAACGCATTTCTCAAAATGTCAAACTATTGCTTTGAGTGGATGAATACTATGATGTTAAGAATTAGTTCGCAAGATGACATGAAAGATAAATGACAGGTGATCTATTTTATCAGGACTTATGCCATATATCCCAAAATAAGGCACATACACACACACGCACACAAATATGCACACCTGCTAATTCATTCGTGAATCGGGACGAACACTTTATGCAGAGCAGATGGAGGGACAAACCGCACTGTGCATTGATTCATGTAGTCGTTATTGTCATTATTTTTTCTCATTCTGGCCGTGAGTAATTACCCGCTTTGCTTCCCGGTACATCACATTCTCATTCTGAATTCTTTCTATTGCTTGTTTGAAGATAATGTAATCACAAAATGAACCAAACTACAGAGCTTTTGATTCACAGGCAGAGGGGAGAAAAAAGGCTTTGAAGTCATATGGTTAATATTGATGAGGTGAGATATTTTAGATGATTAGCACCAGAGATTTCACTTCTTTCTTTTATTTTGCATCAGCAAGGTCAAATGCCTAAAAATTCACACTTAGCTTACATTTTCCAGTTGCTTGATCAGTGGACACAGTACAGAGAGCAGGGCTGAAATCTTTAATGAACAACATCACATATATCCTTTGAGTGAGCGAAAAGAAAATGACTCAGAGTATTTTGTATCGTCTCCAGATAGCTGTGTGGAAAAAGAAGTGCCACTAACAATCTCTATGGGGATGTTTTTTTTCTATGATAGGAAAGACAAATCTCCATGTTTTAGTTGTGTGACTGCTAGAAAGCTCAGCCTAAACACTACACTTAATCAAACAGTTTAGTTCTGTTGACATGCAAAAGCTACGACATTAGAGGTTCAAGCAAGCTTGTGGACAATCTCCACACAGTTTGAATCTGAGCAATGTGACTATAAAGCTGGAGTCCACAACATGTTCATGCCATTGTTATAAAATCCTTCCTTGTTCGTCATGGTGCCACAGCTACGCATTGTACTTCTTAAGCAAGTCACTTTGCCAATGCCTCTTGCGATCCGGAAACACTCTGGGCAAACGGATCTTTTTGAAGTCCTCAATGCATTTCTTCAGATCCTCCTCCAGCATCTTCCTCTCCTCCTCGTCCTCATCCGCCCCCTGCAGGGGGCCACCATTCTCCTTGACGGTGGGCCGTGGCAGTGTCTGTAGATTGAGTGTGGTAGGACGCTGGGGGCTCTCAGCAGGAGGTGGTGTTTGGGGAGGAGAAGGACTGGAGGTAGAGAAAGGTTTGGTTGATGGTAGAGGTGGAGGTAGGACTGGAGGGGACAGAGGTGGGAGGTCAGAGTAGTCTACAGCAGGAGGAGGTGGAGGAGGAAGAGGAGGTGTCAGAGGAGGAGGGGAGTCCAGGAGAAGTGGGTTTCGTATGTCCAGTGTTGTGCTGCTGCTGGTTTCTGGAAGGCTTTGCGTTCGGCCAGTGCTGCTGTGCTGGTCTGTGGCTGGTGCTGTATGTGCAGTCGCAGTTTCAGAGGTCACCACTTCAGTGACAGCAGGGAGGTCAGAGGTCGCTGCCTTGGAGATCACAGATGAACCACCTGCAGCAGACAAAGAATTGCAAAATTGAGCGTGTAGAATTTGAAACATTTGATACAATTACTATTACTACAATTACTACAAGAATAGTTTGTCATTTTGGGAAATCTGTGCATTCTTTTCTTAAAGGTGAGCATCAATGCCACCGCCATTGTAAATATGAAGCTAGAACCAGCAGGTGATTGGGAAAACTGTGAGCCTGGGTTTGTCAAAAGTTTACAATGGATCTGTTTCTTCACCAAACAGCTCCTGGCTTCAGCTACATATTTACTGTACATTAGAGAGCTGCATGGGTAGACCTCAACAGAAGGACCTGAGCCCCATACCTGTATGGGTTTGGATCCACCTTTCATACGATCAATTGCATTGAGAAAGGGAAATAAGGTGTAAAAAGACTTCTCCTGGAGAGCACAGATGATGGCAAATTATGCTAATGTTGCTTACAATAACATTAGCAGCCGTGGCAACAAATGAATAAAGGCTAAAACTGATCCTTGACTTTGTTGCCAGTCTGTGTGCTAAGCTAAGAGACCAGCTGCTAGGGGTAGCCTACCTTTATGTTTACCAGACAACTATAACAAATTTAAGAATCGATGTGTGAGGATAGATAGAATATTCATTCTCAGGTGTCTGGTCTGTTTGAATGATGGTCTTAATTACCAGTGCAGCCTCATGCTGAAATTTGATTGCATTTCGTTCTTTTAGTTTGCCTTATCAAAGTGTGTCAGTAGTGTGTGGCTGGCACAGAAACAAGCACCTCAGCTTTGAGCTTTGCAGTTTTTGTTTCCAAGAGTACAAAAGTATACACATGCTGGCGCAAGAGCTTGTAGGAGCATTATGGGAACAGAAATTAACAGAGAAAGGCGCTCAGCAGGAGAGAAACGGGAATGAGAGATAAGGAGAACAGAGGACAGTTTCATTCAATTTCAGAATTCCCTTTGACTTTTGCTTGTATGTGTATTATCCTAGAAGGAAGACTGTGACTGAACGGGTGGAGTGAACCCTCCTGGCTGAAGCTTGACAAGCCATTTTTCACGGTATGTTGATTTTTCATCTCATCTCTGTGTGAAGACAGAGGAGGCTGCTGCGCTGCGACTTCTCAGAATAGTTGGCGTGGCACATGCACATTCTGTTCCATTTGAAAGCCCATCAACCATTTTGAATTGCCTCCTCTCTCCGGACAAACAGCCTATTTTTTAGAAATCAGTGAGTGGGTAATCAGCCTCTCTCTTCCCTTTGATTTTCACTGTCTACGTGATGGTGCACAGTCGCAGGTTGGGTAAGCAAGTCACAGCAAACTTCCAGCCCATGTCCTCACCAAAGCGCATAAATTTCCGAATGCTTCTTTTTTCTTCTCTGGGGCTTCCATTTCACACTAATCTTGGTTTTTGTAACCATGGGGAACACACCACACTCATATTCAAAATTGGGTAGCACATGATTGGTATTCATTCTCAGTCTCCTTTGTCACGTGATCCATTTCGGAGAACTTTGACATACTCTGTCCTTCATGCCTGCTCTGTAAACAATAAACAACATTTCAAGATGCCTCTGGAGGAAATAGTGCAAAGCTATACGCCTGCAATGCCCAACGGAAGAGATCAGAGTCTTTTCTTGTTGTTGTGGTATTTCAATAAGGACGCTGAACTTTCAGAAAACAATCAGAAAAATTCTCTGTGGACAGATAAAACTCCAATACATAAACATTTTAAATCTATCCACACGAGTTTGGACATGGCCTTGAACTAAGTTAAATGGCAGTGACAATCCCACGTGCATGCTGCTCATGCTCTGCACGATCCAACACACACATGCTCACTGTCACAGTGAAGCAGCCACACACAGCACATGCTGCCAGAGTTTATGAAAATACATACACCATACAGTGAATGTCTCTCGCAGCCTCTCATACGTCGTCATGCAGAAATCAGCAGGTACAATACGTCACACACACACACACATGGCAGCAGTCACACATGACCCAAGCTCACACACATGTACAGACACACAAAGACACACAAGGCCCTGCACTCTTTCCTGCAATGGGGCTCATCGTCACGGTAACCCATCTTATATAACAGGAAAAGCTGCTTGTGTCAAACGGAGGCGGCACAGAATATTCTCCCACTGCCGTGGCTTTCTGAATACCTGAATACGAGTGTGTGTGTGTGTGTGTGTGTGTGTGTGTGTGTGTGTGTGTGTGTGTGTGTGTGTGTGTGTGTGTGTGTGTGTGTGTGTGTGTGTGTGTGTGTGTGTGTGTGACAGAAAGTGCTCGAGCCTGTGTGTTTCTTCTGTGTTAGTGCATGCATGCATATTGTTAGCATGTGTGTGTACTGTGTGTGTAGGTGAGGGTGTTTGCATGTGCGTGTGTGTCATTATATTCTGGGCATGTGCTGGCATTTGAAAGAAGGACAGATAAAGACAGAGAGAAAGAAAGGGGATGTTGGGGAAGGAGGGGTTGACAGAAACATGTTCTCCACTGTTTGTGTTTGCGTATTTGATGCATTCAATGTCTCTCATAATGAATACATGTGCTTGAGGTCCGCCTGGACGTGGGAGTATGGGGGCTTAGCAGTGTCGGAGAAATAATCCACTGGGGGATGGGCTCCATTGCTTTCCTCCACCACTAAGCCTTATGGAGGAGAACAGCAAAAGAGAGCACTCAACCCTTTTCCCCGGGCCACTTCTCCAGGGATATATGCAAAAGCCAAAGCACTTTCTCACACATCCTCTCCTCTCTCACTGCCTCTCTTTCTCCCATCTGTTCAGTGTGACACATCCCTCCGTTGCCATCATTACTGCTATTAGTAACTCTAGTGTGTCAGTGTTGCCAGGTTTAGCACCTCCCTGTCACAAAATGTCTTCTCCATGTGTGTAACATTGTTTTTTCACCCCACCTGAATCTTTATTTACTCCAATCGTAGCCTAATCTGACACACTGACTGAATAAAAGCAGGACAAGGTATTGAAATAGACTAAAAGTTCTGAGAGTATTGTCATCCAAGTCTAATGTAAACATACAGGCCTTCATATTGAAGTTATAATTAATAATGTGCTTAGAAAAAAAAAAACAATTTTCAAAAGAGATCTCAGGTTACTTATGATTTTCTGGACTGGTCAACAAATTCAACTTTGAAGAATATTTGTGGGAAAAAAATGTTTACAACCATTTGACTAAATGGAACTTCTGATCATTTCTTCTTCTTCTTTTGAGGCCAAAGTTATTTCAAAGGCAAATAATACATTTGGTGTCTGAATTACACTGTTTCTATTTATGTTAAAGTAACATTAAGTGGGAATCAGTGCTTTAGTGAGCTTAGTTAGCTTTTACCTTCCAAGTGGATGCCAGATAGCCTCATCACACCATGCTCATGTCACCATGCTCATGTCTGTGCGGTAAATATAAAGCTAGCTAGTGCCAGCACCAGTTTAGCGTAGCATAAAGACTGAAAATAGGGGGAAAGAGCTAACTTGGCTAAAGTTCATGATGAACATATTGTATTGATGCTTGGCAAGGGGACTGGATTATTTGACCAAGACGAGTCCCCACTGGTTGCCTGGCAACTGTCACCATAGGGCGGTTTCCTGTTGTTTCCAGTCACGCTAAGCTAAGTCAGTTGACAGCTCCTATTTAGCTAACCTATAGACATGAGAGTGATAGGTTATCAACCTTCTCATCTAACTCTAATGAGTATATTTCCAAAAACTGCTCTTTCAGCCTACAGCATGATGGGTCCTCTCAAATGTTCAGATCATGTTTAGTTGTAGAGTGACAGATGTCTTGAATGGCTAAAGGTAGCTTAATAACCAAAGCTACGTGGAGCTCTTTGACAAATGTGAAAACTGTCTTGTATCAATGTTTGTAAGCTATGCAGGATGATGCTGAGATATTTCCACAAATATGCCCAGAAACGATTTAATCATCTTTCAAAAAAAAAAAAAAAAAAGAAGCTGCAGTATCATTGTGGTTTATGTTTCCTTGCACAAACATTTAAAGAAAAACAGTGTCATTCCAGTTCGACCTGAGTACCGAACAATGAACGCATGTAGGATAAAGCTGTTTAAAAATGAGTGCATCGGCTATCTCTGAATATGACCAGGTCAATCAGCCTGTGGGTGCTTTTTAAAATTCACTGTGGCTGCTGACAGCTGTTGTGACCCCGGAATGGGGAGACTGGCAAACAAGGGGACAGCATCATCTCCATGGTAACGCCACAATGATGTGCACGAGCCAGAGCTACACAAATGCATAGTAATGTGTATGAGACTGAGAAGCCTTTTATCCAGAGTGTGAAGTTGTTCATATGGCTCTATGCTGTCCTAATCGGAGCTCACGCTACATAATATTGGCAATTACAGCATGTTTTTTTAGCTAATTGCCTCATATTCAGTTCAGATATCCAACATCTGCTTTGTGAAATGATCTGTATGGTGCCTAATGACAGAGTGGGCCTCACCACCTACGGTCTTTTCATTCATTGTCTTTTCTCTCTGATTGCTGTCAGAGCAAATACATACGGAGGCGTAATCAGACGTGGTACTACGATATTCGTCAGACTAACTTTACATACCCGGGCATAAGCACAGATGCCCAGATACAAAATCACTGGAGTGTACTCACAAGTCTCTGAGCAATTACAAATCTGTCGATCCACATAATGTAGAGGAAATGCGTGACATAAACAGCTGGAGACAGGGGAGCTGCTGCCAAGCAAGAAAGGCGAAAAAGGGAGCAGAGGTGAGAGGAAAGAAAGGGCCAAAGACAAGACTAATGTATGATTTTTGTTTTTGCAGACTTGCACAAATCTACATCCAATCCAAATGTTCTGCTGATTCACTGCGCCACTTGCCGCCTCTTTATCTTCCCCTGCTTTAAACACCCTGAGCTGCTGCCTGGCTAACACAGCCCGTAACCAGCCAGCCTAAGCCCCCTAAAGCTCATCCTGGCACCCCTCTTCCCAGAGCCTGCAACCCCTGTGCCACCTGCCTCTCCTGTCCTGCCTGATTTCAGCCAGGGTCCAACCCTGCCCAGGACTGCAGTAAGGACAAGCCTGACTGTTCAGATTACTGATAATTAGAGGGACAGATTAGAGCCCAAGTCTCCAGATGGCCAAGGTGAATCCCATCCTAACTATGGCACTGATGGACACATTTACAACTCGCTGCTTAAGATCAGCAGGGACATGCTGACTGCTCATGCTTTTGTTGTTTTGTTATAACTGCAAAATGCAAAAGGTTTAAAAAAAAGTGACCTTTTCTCCACGGTCAGTGATTCATAGCATGCAATTAAAATTCATCACATTTAAGCAATTTGCCATCGTGAGACATTCATTTTGCAAAGAGAGAAACTGAAAAATCTGGAAAATGTCAACTGATGAGCTTCAGCTCATAAAGGGATTTTGAGATGATGGGCACAGAAAAGACACCAAAGCACATAGGAAGTGAAATTAAAATTACTTAAGTAAATAAAATGTCTATCTATCTATCTGTATAGCACAGGACTCAGTATGAGCAGGATTTCTGCAAGCATCAGAAGCAAAAAAAAAAAAAAACATCATTAGTACATCCCCACTTTAAACTGAGCTTGTTGACTTTTAACAAGGAATGTTAATAAGAGTCACTTCATATAGAGGCTGTGTCTCTATAGGCCCCTTCAGTCTATTGGACTCCAAGTATCCAGAAGGTCCTTTAATCCAACAATGGCATCAGTGCATCATCTAGTTGCAATATACTGCATTTGTAATGAGACAATTTCCATCTTGCAATTGAGTGTGTCAGGGGAAGTTCAACTGTCTTCCAACAGCTTCCTCAGTCAGTTATTGTCACAACTTCCACCTCACTTTGCCCAATCTGGTATTTCTCTTTCCTTTCAAACTGCTCCTGCCCCACTCCTCATGCCCCTCGTCACATATTCACAGTCTCTATGGCACCATATATGAGGAATTTTGCCTCTTGAATGATCCTTTTTGTTGCTCTCATTTTCAATCCAATAACTTGCATCTGACACTCAGATTCACTCCCTATAACTAATTTCACGCTCCCTCTTCCCCATCCCACTCTTCCGTTATTCTTTCTGTATCTTGGAGCTTAAAAGAGAAAAGAAAAGATTGTGAAGTCAAAGAGAATCACAAACAGACAACTTGGAGAGATGAGAAGATAGAGCACTGTACATCACCGGTGACCTGATCTGCTCCTTTTCAGCTGCTAGACCTTGTCCCATGTTGCCATCCCACTCTGTCTACCCCCTTGGGTATGACTACCCCCTGTGACTTTGCATGACGGAGTCCTTGTGGTGTTCAGGGGGCCAATATGCTTTGTGATATCTGCTGTCTGTTGGAGATGTGTGTGTGATGAGGAGGAGGAGGGCGGTGGAGCATATGTACCCATGCTGGAGGAGCAGTGGCGGTGCACATCTGACTCAATGCCTGGCTCACTATAAATAACCCAACACACAATGAGAGAAAGATGCCTGGAGCCAGTGCTACTGTACTCTGTGCATAGGCGCTTACACGGCAGCGCAGGCGAACCATGTTGTCGTCAAGGACAAACACAGCAGGGCTTGAGCTCACGTACGTATACATGTGCAGATGAACAAAAGCATGCAAAGCTCTGGGCTGCTGTACGCACACAACATGCACACACTCCCTTCACACACATATGTCACATACTGATGCAGAAAGCAGCGGAAGGCCGCAAGCTGCTGCACGCTCTCTCTAGTTCTGAGGTAATTAGCAGCGATGATGCTTCTCAGTATTAGAATGGACTTCTCCTGTTATTGCTGTCAAATGAGGGTGAGGAAGGCAAATGGCTTGTTTGTCTGCTAATGCATTTTTAACTGATCACAAAGAAGAGTGAAAAGAAAGGCAACCAATTAGATCTCACACCTCACAGCTGTGAGACATTGGCCCGTCACCAGTGGGCTGTTGCACATCTTCTCTGAGCAACTTCCCTCCCTCTGTGCATCTGTGTGTCGGAGATGCCAACTGCCTGCTCAGCATATTTGCGAGACAGGGAGCGCGCCTAGTTCATTGCCCCCTCGTGGACCCCATACCAACCCAGCGCTGACCCACCCAACACATAGGCCCGAAGCTCTCATCCAACCTGTCCTTCAAACCTCAACGTAAGCACAAACATGAGGACAAAAACAAAACTGAGCCAAAATACACTTGCACCCAGATCCAGAAGCAGTCAAGGCATTGAGGATGAGGCGATGTAAACAAGCGCAGAGCCACAGATGGTTGCAGCTGAATGAACAGAAACAGCAGCACGCAGACGACATCTGATAGTACGCTCAGTTTAAGAAAATGACTCATTGTAGTTCTCTGTGTTGTCACTCTAACGCATGTGGTATGTCTATTCATAAAAGAGGATACAGTCTGGCAAACTGGGCTGGTTGTAGTCAATTTAAAGGCATGACACATGATTCACAAAAAGATGAGACAGAAAATAACATTTTTTCTGTTGGAAAATATCACTTTACAGGCTTTCTTCTGACGTAATCATACTACGAATCAATATTAATCCCAACCATCCTGTGGATCTACTATCTGTCTGGTGTAACTGAATCTCTCTGTGAGTGTTGACAGAGCAGACGGGCCACAGAGGAGCACATTACAGCACGCCTCAGTGGGGGCTTTGTTTGTCAGGGCGATCCAGCACCTCTTCGAATAACAGGACACTTCATGCTGGAGTTGCTCAGGAAGAGAGATAAGACGGGATCACCAAATCCTTCCCGCTTAAATACTCTCCCTGTCTCACTTCCACCAGGTTATCTGTCTCACTGTCTCTCTGCTTCCTTGCCCCATTTTCCAATCCCTTTTTTCCTCTGACGTACATCCGCTCCTGTTCTCCTTCTGCTCTCTCCTTTTCTTTTTCCAAAAGGGGAAGCGATGACCCAGCTGGCTACAAGACAAGGGGATCATTCTAGGGGAGGAAAGCAGACCGAGCCAAGGCATGTTGCCACATAGAGCCGCCTACAGTAACAATGGCATCACAGGAACACGACATGGGTCAGATCACAGCCATGAGGTACAGAGAGCAGCCTTGTCCTCTCAGGGCACTAGTGATTTTGTGTTTAATAATGAATTGCACCAGCTGACTGAGAAATTGTATCAACTTCAAACCTTGTGATAGGGAGATAAGAATAAAAATTAAAATGAAATATAGGATTTAATTAAGTTGCATGTGTGCGATGTGGTGAGCAAATAATAGAGGCTGCTATTTTGGATTTTTCTAAAAGACAGAGAAGCAAAAATCTTATGGTAAAATATCTTTATTGTGACGCTCTTGATAGAACAGGCAGACCACGATGGTGACACAACTAGAACCTGCCTCTCACATGGCACACGAGCAGGCGCGCTACACTTTACAGGCACAAGTTTCACAACGGAGCACTTAAAAAAAAGAGGGAAAAATAAACCCAAGCAGCATCTCATCACAGCCCGGCCCTGCTGCTGCTCGATGGCAGAGTGTCAACACTTCTCACACGTTTTCTGTTGAATGTCGAGGCTCAAGGCTGCGAGAGAGGACACCGATGCCTAAAATTTCACGAGGCGCGTCTCTCCATGCTTGTGCTAATGACTGACCTTGGCGCTCCCGTGATGCAGTAGCGTGCCGGAGGACAGTGACGGAGGAATGCTGTCTGTGACTGTGTTTGTTTTGGGGTGAAGAGACTCTGCAGGCAGGGCATTGTCCCACTCTCTGAAGGTTCGTCATGCATTCTAGACTGCAACAAAAATCATCTGTTTTCCAGGAAGGGAGCCACATAAATTTTTCAACAGTTTTTGTGAAGCTCATCAGCTATGCTTTTATCTAGGCCAGGCTGAGATCAGGTTTAGAGGTCTTATACTTAGGTAATTAGCATGGGATAATCTCTTGGTAAAAAACTTATATGAGTCAGAGTTTATAAAAAGTGACAGCGTCACTCACATAAAAATAACCCTGGTTGTTGTTCAAGTTTAAATTATGCCCACTTTTCTGTCTGTGGGCGTGTGCAATAAATAAATGTTTTGCATTGACTAAAGACAAAAGCCATCTCTAATCTTGTGAAGCCTATAGAACTACAGTATTTCACAGTCCTGGATTTTAGGCCCAATCAAGATTTTTATTGTATGTAGTAATTAGGTCATTTGCTGGCAACAAAATAGACTCTGCTTTAAAAGGGCCTGTTATCTATGCATGTCCTCATTTCTATCCTGGCTCTAGTTTCTGGTCAACTACTTAATACAAAAAAAAAAAAAAAAAAAGGGGGGAGAAAAAGTGGAAAAGCAGATGAGAGGATGGGGCGGTGGTGCCTGAGGGCAAAATGTTGAACATTTCATATGAAGTCGATTTCATGACCATGGACGTTTCCTTTAACAGGAAATGGTGAGAGAAAAATTTGAATAGGTTGATGTGTGACTGGGTTGTACTGTCAGGGAAAATTAAAAATGTCAGCTGCAGTTATCTGAGGGCATGCACCACTTTCCCCACAGTTCCTACCAAATGCCATCCAGTGCTGAGAATACATTTTGTTATGAATGGAAAAATACAACTGGAAAAGAAAGAAAACATCTTTTTATTTGACAAATCAATTTGCTTGTTGCTGAACACTTTTAATTTCAGTGTCGTCTACGCCTGCAGCGGCACGCTGCAGCAGGTCTAACATATTGACTCAGATATAAACAGCACTTCATCACACTGAAACACAACATTGCGGTTTCTAGACATTTCAGAATACATTTACTGTCACTGTCAGACATTCTGCCAAAACTACAACCTGACACCTTCAAGCTCAGGAGAAATCCTGCACTATGCTGCCTAAACTCAAAACTCATTTTACTGTCAACCTCTTACTCAGCAGTCCCACTACGCTTTGGATATTTTCCGAACCGTGTCTGCATTTTCACGCCATCAGCTGGATCTTTTGTTGGATTTAAGTGCCTTCAGTTTGTGATTTAGTCTGAGGTATATGATGTGCAGACCTGTCCTGAGGCTGTATCTGGAAACGACCCTCTTTCTTACCTCACCCCTTTATAACTTAAGTTATACCTGCTCGCTATGAACCGCCCTCACAATGCCCTTGCTACAGTGCTGAGAAAACATTGGGCTTTGGCTAGCTACAGCGTAATCCTACCCTTTCTTACGGGTATTCACTTACAGTCAGTGAGAGCTGTCATCAAATATGCAACAGCTTCAATGAATACTGATCTGATTATTAAGAATAACATTATTGTTTACAGAACACTCAAAACGTGATCCGGAAAGGTGACTACCACATGTTTTTTTTTTTTTTTGCAGACAACATATAGACATGGAGTAAGCCTGTCCCAAGAAGCGCTTCACTGGAGAAATGCTCTCGAATATCCAGTCGAGCAAAGAAATGTCCAAGAAGCACAATGAGCGAAACTAATAGCAGTGGGCTGTGAGTGATGTAACACCTTCCATCTCCTCTGCCCTCCCAGCGTGGGTGATTAAAATACTGAAAGCTCCCCTGAACAATCAATACACGCACTTCATCTGGCAACCTTGTTTTTTCTTTCTGTCTACGAGGTCTCTTGATATTTCGGCTTTCATCGTCTTTTTTTTTTATCAAATACTTTTGCTTGTTCATTTGCCACACAAACAGTGCCTTCTTGAAAAGGAATCTCCACACACACATACAATCTACTTTTCCCTTTCAAAATAAAAACTTCAATTCATTTTTTTTATCCCCTGTCCATGTGGCTGTATTATTGTAACCATCATTCATTCATACAACAGCTGAACAGAGAGACTACTGTATGGTACATTCCCAACCACGTGGACACACTTAATAAAAACTGAGGAAAATTAGATTTTTGAATTACACTTCTGTCATGTGCTGGGGCTGCTCACGTCCCTCAAAGCTGATAAGATGTCCAATTATTTGGTAATTTAGTTCAGAGGAGCAGGAGAGGGTCCGATCTGCAGTATAGCACTGTACATCACGGCCACTCTTTGAAGCCCTTTCCCTTATGCCCTTATACCCTTATGACTGGTTCAATAGCCATAGAGATACACCAGGGCGCTTATTTAACAAAATTAGCTCTTGGATACAGTATTGTGCTTCACCAAGGCAGATGCAATATACAGAGTACAAAAGGGAAACAGTACATAGAAGGTATCAGTCTCTGCAGGAAAAGCTGTGGGGCTGCTGTGGTTGAGAACTGGGGACTACAACTAAGCGAGAGCAAAAGCTGGACCTGAGGATGATGAGGGGGTGGATCTAGGGTTGAAGGGGGAGGGCTGCAGATTTGACCTGCAGAGAAGGTATGAAGAGTCAAAGCAGCTGCTGGGGACTGTTCATGGGATAAAAGCTGGAGGCTGCAGAGAGAGATGGAAGGGCACAACATCTACGGTACATCTACTGGTGCAGGAGCCATCAGAGTGAGAAGGACAGGATGGCTGGAGGCCGGAGGAGAGGGACACTTGGAGACAGGGTGGGGGACCGGGGAAACAAAGCCGATAGTCTCACTCACGGTAGAACACATATTCAGTGTAGCTGGTCCAGATCTTGTCGTCCGTCTGCTCATGGGCAAAGGCGCAGGTTCCTGTGGAATTACAGGCCACCATGTGGAAGCCTGCGTCAGCCAGCTTGTCAAAAGCCTGCTCCAGAAAGGTGAACTTGAGATAGTAGCGGGACGTGTAGCGCTCAGGGGGGCGGTCAGGGTCACGGCTCTCGTTCAGCGTCTCCCCAAACACCTCTTTGGCCAGTGAGGTCTTCCCACACACCATGATCCGTGCCACCCGGCGGAATTTGGCATCGGTGTGGCTGTCACGGCCCAGGGTGTATGAGCCTCGGTAGCCAATAGTGATGAACCCGGACCGTTTGCTGTCCATGGCGCTGGGCACCAGGCTGGCGCAGGCAGCAGCGGCAGCACCCAGGGAGCCGAGGTTACGGGCAGTGTCAATCCCAGGCGAGGAGTCCTCTGGGTCGCTCTGACATCCCTCGTCGCCAAGAGAGTTCTGCTTGCTGATTTTGGGCGCCAGCAGCTTGACAAGCTCAGGCAGGTTGAAGAACTCAGCCTCCCTCTGCAGACGCCCACGCTCGGGGAAGTGGTCTGGAAGAACCAGCTGCTGGTCCCGCATGTAGTCCAGGATGTAACGGAAAAGGAAACCATCACGGTCCACGAAGAAGCGACCCTTGGTGTCCCTGGCAAGTCCTTTGGCTGACTTTCTGCTGAACATCTCCCCTAGCAGGGAGTCTGGTACACTTGTGAGGGTAGAATAGCGGGTTATGTACACCTGCCCACCAACATTGAGCTCTATAATCTCCGGGAAGGGTACCTCCTCCCCAGATATGCCACTGTCTGGTAAAGCCATGGCTTACTGCTGCCTCACAGGTGCACTTGGATGCAGCTCTAAAAACTCTCTTGGTTTTGCTGAAAGTTCAAATCAATTACAGGACTTCAAAAAGGATGTCCAGTGAGACCTTTCTCAGCGATTGGTGAGGCCTGTTGCCTGTCAGAGATTGCAAGTCCTGCAGCGTTGGAAACCTCCGTGACTGTGGTAACGGAGCGGCTCAACTGCAGCGCACAATTGGTATGCGCGCAATAAAAGCTGGCCGCTGCTCTCACATCAAAGCCGGCAGAAGCAAAACAGTCACACAGGCACACCCTCTATTCTAACTACAGCGCTCCCCCATAATGACTAAAACATAGCGCGCGCGATTTCAGGCAGCGTTGGATGGAACCGTGATGTCCACGTCCTTTACGCGCAAACAGATGGAGTATCCTGAGGCTGAAATGCCGCTTTTGACACCAGTTCTCTGAGCAGGAAATGCGCGACTTGCACAACTGTCCATAACGACTTCTCTTACTCTAATTTTGGTCGGTTGTCCTGGCGCAAACAGGATCAGGTGGCCCAACTTCAATGAGGCAATCCATAGTTGGTGAGCTCTGTGGGCACCCCGCAGATGAAAAGCCACGAGACGAACAGGATGTTGAAGATGTAGTGCGAGACGAGGAAGATGTACAAGAACACCTCCGAGCATTCCATCACCAGTGGTTCAAAGTTGCGCGAGGCGGTCAGCTGTTCGATCCCTCCGCTCCGCTCTCGTGCCAGAATGTCACACTGCTGCAACGTAACGGAGGATACGGCGTTATTCAGCCCGGTTAGCCACGCCCACGTGCGGTGACGCGCTCTGCTGTGATGTGTGACCATATCCTGCCCTGCGAGGAGCGTGGCTGCTTACAGGCTGCATCTTTCACAAATTTCCCTCAATGTTTTAATGAAACATTCGCCTTAAAATTAATGCAAATACCACATAATCAGGTGAAAAGAGCGTCATTTTCTCTCTGCATTTTCGATTCATACATGTCATAAATAGGCCTACCATTAATGGCAACAATAGCCAAACCTCTGGTCCCAGCATCCATTCGTGCATTTTTTGTCAATGCGCTCATCTGAGTGAACAAACAGCGACCTCAGAACACAATAACAGCAGTCCACCGCCAAATTCTTCTTCTGCTGGAGTGTCATTAAAGCCCAGCCACTGAGTTAGGGCATGCATTTCATTTTGATGCATTTATTTTGGGGGGTCATTCTCAGTGATCAGCGCACTCATTGTCTCTCTGAAGGATGGCTTAACAGTGACATCTAGTGAATACTCAAGAGGAAATGTTCTCTCCTACAGAACATTAATACTATTGACTCTCTCTGATAGGTACACTGCATAGAGAGGTAATTTGGCATTGGTATTCTACATTTTTTTTGGTACTTTGTTAGATTAAAGCCCCCACCTCACCTTACCTTTAAGTTTAAGACGTGCACATACATGATTTTGTATTAGAGATCACTGCTGTGAACTGATTTCCAAAAGGTGTCAAGTTAAAGATCCATGTGTTGTTTTTCTTTTGTATGTATGAATTTGCACCATACAAAAGTCTGGACATGCCAAGGTCTCAGACCTCAATCAGCTTTTTAGGTGTATGGCTTGATCGCAATCATTGTTCAAAGCTTTACAAACACTTCTCCTCAAATCTTGTCCCAGCAATCTGCAGCCATGGGCCCCTTAAGCTGCTGCCTAGCAGATGCCCACAAAGCAGGAGAACACTGTAAGAAGATAGCAAAGTGTTTTCAGATAGTCGCTTCCTCAATTTGTAAAGTAATCAATAAATGGCAGTTAGCAGGAATGGTAAAGGTCAAGTTTAGGGACACCTTACTTTAACATTCATCCTCATTTATGAGCACTATATAAACATGTAATAAATGGTTTATAACACACTTGGTATGCAGATACAAGGAGATGTATTTGTCCACAACTACAGTGTTATCACCACTGTACAAACAGATAATGAAAATCATATTTGTTGCTTCTCCCAGAGCTTTCAACCATGTCTTCACCCTTCGATGATTTTGGTTTGGTTGCCATAGAGATGGATCTGTAGCCGCTGTGATTTCATTCACAGCACTTTTCTGGGCTCAAAAGTTAAGCATGAACGCTCATTCTCAAAATAGCAGTTTGACAACACACTCCCGGCTCAAGATCCACTTTGCAGCTCTCGGAAATATTTTTTTTTCAGATTGAAGTACACGAGATGACACATCCTATGGCCAAAGTGTCAACACACCAGTGTGGAGCACGGGTGAGTCAGAGAGACCTGCATAGTCAACAGGCTGAAGGCTATTTATGTTCTATGTCTCTCTCTTTTTCTTCTCATGTGGAGTCCAGCACACGGTCCTTTTTCCGACTAATCAGCAGGCCAATTTTCCCCTTTTCCAAGCATTCTGGCACTGATTTCCCTGAAGGCCCCGCCGTCTCCAGCTGGCTTGCAGCGCAGCAGCCTGGCCGTCCACAATCTGGATCGGACGAAGCTGGTAATGTGGGCCACTGCAGGATCTGGAGGTAATATGGCAGTGCTGTCTGCCAATGAGATGAGTCGACGACACAGTCCCGGCTCCATTTGCCGCTCCCGTCACTGAAATATGCAAGAGCAATATGCTGTGCAACATCACAATCCTTTGCAGTCCAGAACAAAAAATCCACAGTGATAAGCTCTGATGCAGAACCTCATGTAAATACTTGGTAATATTGTCAACTGTTAACCCATGCTGGTGCTCGAAGAAGACTAAGTTTGTGACATATTTGTGCATGAACCATCATCTTTTCACTCGCTGCACACCAGTCCATGTGACACTGGATTAATACAAGCAGTTTCACCACTCTAATCACATCCAGACCATAACCCATTGATCCTCAGAAAGATGGGCAAAACGACCACATCAAATAAATTAGATTGACCTTCTGCAGCGGCTGGATTATCTGTGTACCTTTGTCAATTCTCATCACGGTGATGGCCTTCAGAGGCGTGTGTGTGTTTGATGCTCCACTGATTTAGAATAGGCAGAGATGAGGCTTGCACCCATGGGAGAGAGATAGTGGTTGAGCACAGTCAGACAGGAAATACGAAAATGTATTTGCTGCTACTGCTGCTCCTAAACGTGCATTCACAGAAAATCAACCAGGACGTGCTGCTGAATTCTTGGAGCACGCAGCGAGCCAGAGGAGGGTTACTTAGGGAGGATTTTATGGATATGTCGGCATATTGATCTCAGCGGTTTCTGCTGACAGCTGCACCAGTAAGTGATTTATGAGATGCTATGTGGGATCAACAAAAATGAAGAGGCTGTTGCATCTATTTTCTCAGGTGTTTGCGGTGTCCATGTGAACCCATCTGCACAGCCTCATTTCCCACACTATGAAGCATCATTCATCTTTCAAGACAGGTGACATAGAAGTGAAACAAGACAAGACTGGAGCACATTTTGTTTGAAAGAGAATCAACCCCCCTGGGAGTCTCGGTGCAGAGGCAAAAGATGCAGTTGTTCATTTAATAATGAGACGGAGTCAGAGCTGAGAGCAGTCACTCTGACAGATGTACAATACTAAAATGAAATGAATGTGGACATTTGAGGAGGAAGGCCGGCAGCCCCCAAACAGTTTTTAATCAAATCAGTTTATTCCACTTTTCCTGCTGACTCTGTCACTTTTCCTCTTTTTCTATGGTTACACCCAAATAGTTTAATCAACTCATTTGTTCTCTCCAAGGACTTCAATCCAACCGTTCTTCCCTATAAAATAAATAATGTATACGACTTTGACAAATGTGGCTCCACACTCATCTGCTCTTGGCGCCCTCTTGAGAGATCTCTCTTGGTGCCTTCAAAAGTTTGTCTGACATTGAAGTAAGTTTATTAAAAATGGCTACAGATAAAGTATATTGTCCATTGCTGGTTTGAGATTGTGGTGCAGTTGTGTCAGCTGGTCTTATCGACCTGGAAGCATGTGCCCTCAAGGCTGCTTTTTGCAAAGTAAGTGAGGCTCTGATGTCTCTTTGAAACACTTGAAAGATCTCAGTTTGCACAGTGTGTACTGAATGTACTTCCTGAGATGGAGATGCTCTTAATGCTGCGGGATTACATCAAAGCCACTGGAAAAAATACTGTTCCAGATAAACCAGCATACCAACAACGAGTTAAACTCAAAGCGCAAAACTTCAGAAGGTTTTAATGTCTCTGGATTTCCTGTCTGAGCTTTAAGATTAATGAGTCATTCACTCTTTACTCTTATACTCTTTGACTACAATGTGTACTGGTAAAGCACTCGCATGATTGGACAGAACAGCTCAGCCTCCTCATGCACTCAATCCTGCATTTATGCACAGGTGTGCTGGAGGATGAGCTGGTGATCAAGGGAAATTTTGAATTCCCTTTTACTAACCGATAAGTGGCTTGTTGCTCACTGGAGCTGCAGCTACTGAGGCTTACTGGTCTATTTCATCACTTCTCAGCGGTTAACGAGTTGTACAATCACAGCAAACGTTGATATTGTGCTCCAAGGATTGTTGTGTGGGCTGCAACTAAAAACAGACACTCAGCAGAGGTATTACAACAGTGAGCAGCCTTCCTGATTCAAGCTATGGATGGAGCATGTTTATCTGTGCTGAACAATTCCACTGATCTAGAGAGGAGGTAAGGAGCAGTCACAGGAGAAATATGTCATACCTACACTCCTGCCCGATGGCCTCCTTGAATCAGGTTGGCCCATGAATCTACAGCATGAAATAATGATGTATGGGGTCATTAAAACTGTATTCTGTCAATTCCTCCAGTAAATTTAATTGATGATCTGCAATACAACCAATCCTCTTTAATTATGTATGTGTATGTGCATAGAGCAGCACTACACGGTGCTAAAACTGCTGACTGTCTTAACGTTGTCGTGTAAAGGCGATTCATTTTTACAGGACAGAAAGACAAAAAGCGTAAAAAGATAATTGTTTATTTTGGTTCTTCCCCACCAGTAGTTTACCCACAATCAGACTGAAAGAAAATATAGACTAAAGTACACGAAATGCAGGGATTTTTAATATATACCACAATTAATTTCATGAAGACAGCATATGTGCATACTTTAAGGACTAATGCCAATATGATGACCACTGACTTCAGTTTGGGGTTGGGTTATTTACGACTGTAGGACGAGGGTCTGGGAAACTTGTTAGTGAGCACAAACAAAACACAAAACCCAATCACTTATCCATAGAACAAAACAATAAATGGTTTCCCCCACCACTGTCACTGATAACTCAGTTTTGATGCAGTAATGGATCGTGTCCACTTGCTAGCAATAACACTCAAAAACAATCTTTACCATTACCGACTCACAAAGCTCTGTAATTGTTTATTATGTAGGGTTTGTTTACATGTAATTAAAATACAAAAAAAAAAAGTTATTAAAGTGCTTTCTACTGACTCAAACACACAATCTCTGAGAGAATGGTATTGATACAGCATGTTTGAGAGTTAAAAATCACTTATTTTCTGATTAGCTGTGTTCATCAGTGCTTCAGGAATAAAGACCAACAGAGAGATGTAAGGCATGATTGCAACCAAATGGTTAGCTGAGAGAGCACATCTGTGTCATAGGAAACATCACACGTTACAGTGGCAGTCCAATACAAAAACTCCAGGGGTTATCACATGTGAAGCTAACCATCGGCGCCATCATCGCAGATGTAATCGGAGGTTTCTGTCAGAAATGTGTTGTGTACACTAAAGGGATTTTCTACTAATATACCAACTGCGCCATTTCTCCTCGTTAGACACCACCAACCAGCCCAGAAGATTTCCAACTCACATTTTAAGACATATTTAACGGAATATAGCCTATATTATACATGATTAATGTAATGGAAATTCAAAATCCAAAATGCTGGAAGTTCAGATGTTAGATTCATGGAGATATCTTTTAAAGGTGCGTATTGAGTGTCAACATCACTCAAAACCATTTCTGAATTTAAGAATGGCCCTGCCCCTAAAAGACCAGATGGCATTGAAAACAAATGTCAGCGTAAAAGCTGGTTAATAAGGAAAAGAGATACTAGCTGGTACGAAGGAGGCGAGCGTCTCCTGTACTCATTCCGCATCATCTGAAGAACTGGCATGACGTTCACAAAGCACCGCTTTCTGTTTTACAGGACACAGTCATCATCTTGCAGCATTTCAGCTGAGTGGGTATAAAAATATAGACATTTGAGACCCTGAATATATGTTCATATGTGATTTTCTGCAACAAAACAAAACACAATTTACAGCTGTCCCACTCAGTGTACACACTGTCTTTTTTAGACTTCACCCCCATCTAAAACGTGTTCTTGCATTACCCCTGGGGGAGGAGGTTTACACCCATTACAACACAGAACACAGAACGGCAATTATAATGTTGTCGTCTTCATCAACAGCCTATATCCATCATTTCTTTGTTAATACACTAAAATTACCTCTGGGTGTGTGACACAGATTTACTCGGGAAAGAGGAGTGTGTTCGCGTGTGCAATGACATTACATCAACATGTCTTTGTGATGTCTGGCTATGTGCTGGCTCTTTTCTGAAGGCCTCCTAAAGCCCTTGGTGCAGTAGTCGCAGCGGTGGGGGTAGTCCTTGGTGTGAATGGAGATAACGTGGCGTTTGAAGCCAGAAGCGTCCGTACTGTTATACTCACAATACTGGCACTGATAAACCTTTCTACCACTGTGTGTCTTCATGTGCTTCTTCAGCTCAGCAGGCTGCCGGAAGCCTCGCCGGCAGCGCTTGCACTTAAAGGGGAGGTCCTTCGTATGCAAGGACAGGATATGGCGACTCAAAGTGAAGGTGTCGGGAGCGTTGAAGTTACAATGCCGGCACTGGTGCACCTTGTTGCCCTTGTGTGTCTCCGCGTGTTTCTTCAACTCTGAGGGCCTGTGAAAGCCTTTCTCGCACACGTCACACTGGTGGGGGAAGTCCTTGGTGTGAACAGAGATAATGTGTCGTTTCAGGTCACTGGAGTTGGTACTCTTGTGCTCACAGTGTGGGCACTGATGGGTCTTGTGGCCTTGCACCATCTCTATATGACGCTGGAGTTCTCGTGCGTCAGCGTAGGCTTGAGGACAGTGGCTGCACTTGAAAGGTAAATCTGCGCCATGCTTGCTCTTGATGTGAGTCTTTAGGTTGGACTGATCTGCACAGCGGAACTCACAATGCGGGCAGTGGTAGGGCTTCTCACCTGTGTGGGTCCGCATGTGTTTCTTCAGCTCTGATGGGTGACGGAAGCCTTTGGCACACTCAACACACACATGTGCAAAGTTCTTACTGTGCACGGCCAGCAGGTGACGGTTGAGCAGGCCCTGTTCAGCTGTCTCATAATCGCAGTACTTGCAGTGATGCAGTTTGGGCTCCCGGTCTTTGACGATGAGCTTGTCAGAGCCCAGGGGGCTGGACTCATGGTAGCGGCGTGTGTACTCGGTGTATTCTGGAGAGCGCTCACTGTTGTGGCTCAGCAGCTTGTGACTCTCCAAGTGGTTGTGGAAACTGATCTTCTTATTGGTGGTAAAGTCACAGTCTGTACACTGGTACTTCTTCTTAAGCAGGTGGTCTGGGTGGTTCTTCATGTGGCATTTGAGGAAGCCTCGTGAGCGAAACTTCTTTCCACATATGTGGCAGGGGTAGACAGTCAAAGGCATACCGTCTGGTCCAATGATAACAGCTGGAAGAGAGGGTTGAAAAATAAGACTTGAATTTGAAATACTGTTAACTTTTTAAAAATGTGAAATGCTTATTATCAAATCTGCTGTTCTGATACAACAAAAGTACAGAATAACAATCTCATTATTTAATTGTATAGAATTTGATGCTGTTCATACCAGTCTGACACTGCCGGGTCTCTCCTTTCTTCTTTTTCTTGGCTTTGGGTTTGAGGGCTCGGTTGGCGCCCAGCCCCTCTCGGATTTGCAGAAATGGTGTAGATGTACCATTCTTCACCTGATCAATGGTATTACCTGCAGAGACAGTGCAGACATAAATTATCAACAGGATAGTGACACTGTCATGTTACATATCCAAGATGTGACACTTTTACAAACTGACCAGACTTAAGCAAAAACACTGTCAGCTTGTTCAGATCTTACTGATCTCTTGTCAACAGTCAAACACTTGAGTTTGACATACCCACAAAACAAAGCCACAAAACTTGTCTGACAAAAAAAGATTAAAATCTGTGTCACAAAGGAACATACTGATGTCGTCGTCATCATCATCATCATCACTGTCATCCTCATCATCCTCTTCTTCTTTTGGATGGTTCTTGACCGCCATATAAACCATCTTGTCACGACCAACTCCCAGTCTCCCTGACGATGCAGCTTCCAGGTCAGGGTGGCCGTTCTGGTAATCATCCTCTGTTATCACCTCTGTTCCGCCTAGAAAGGGGAAAAAAATACAAATTAAAAAGTTGTGATCTACATTCAGATTAACAGCCAAGAATTTACAGGTGATCTTTTTGTACAGCTGAAATGATTGATTTGGTTGTTTTTCAATGCACTTGCCTAAATCGTCATCTGCTTCGGCTTTGAAAATGTAGACTTTGATGACCTCTGAGCCATCCTCTTCTTTAGATTCCTTGTCTTCCATCACCTCTGTGCTGATCTCAAGTGGAGTGTCTCCTATGTCCAGCTTCTCTCCCACCTCATCCACTACAGTAACAAAAACAACTTTAGTTATCAAAAATTAGCAGTAATAAAACATGGCATTGCACAAGAACAGTGATTATTAATGAAAGTTATGTGATCATATGGGAAGCTGTCTTACAGGAGATCATGAGGTAATCTTCAGAACTGCTTCTTGCATCATCCTCCTCATCGGTCTGCAGGGGAACAGCCTCTGTTGGCAGCTGTTCGTGGATTATGGTCTCAGAGTTGGCTTCTGTCACCATCAAGCCCTCTGACACGAGCTGGTGGTCCAGAGTGTTGTCCTGGTGCTCAGACAGTAGCTCTGCCACAAACACCTGGTCTGGCATGTCATCATGGTGGTGGTTGGAGTCCTGGATGAGGTCTGAGGTTAGGACGTGGTGATGATGGGGGTCAAGCGCTTCCTCTATCGCAACTTCTGTGCCCAGAATATTGTCAGGCATGATCACACTGTGTTCTGACGACACCATGTCTTCACTGGATATTTCATGGGCCTCCACCCCTTGTGTTTGCAGACTTTCCACATCTACCTCAAGACCCTCAACAACTTCAGCTTCTAAACCCTCCACTTCCACCTCCTCCTCAAGGCCCTCAACAACATGAGCTTCCAGGCCCTCAACATCTACCTCAGTTTCCAGGCCTTCAACCACTTGGGCCTCAAGACCTTCCACTTCCACCTCACCCTCAAGGCCCTCGACTACCTGAGCCTCCAGCTCAACCACCTGTGTCTGTAGCTCCTCAACCACTTCTGCCTCCAAGCCCTCTACATCTGCATGTAAGCTCTCCACCACTTCTGTCTCCAGTCCTTCAACCACCTCGGTCTCCAGGCCTTGAACCACCTGAGTCTCCAGGCCTTCCACCTCAAGTCCATGCTCCAGGAGGATGCCTTCGTCCGTCATCACATCAGAAAGAAGCATACCCTCAGGCACAGATACCACAATGTGCTCCCCATCAATGTGAGCCAGACCCCCCATGCCTGCAACTGTAAATACAAGACACAGAGGATTCATGACAAAAAGCTTCCAACAACAAAATGACAACACAGTTTTTTTTTCTGCACACTAAATATAGTCAGGGTTTTCCCTACATCCTTGAAGGACTTAGGTGCTTCAAGGATGTTAAAACAAATATGCTCACTGATGATTTAAGTGCAATGTCCATTAGTAATCCTTCCCATGTTTGTGAGTGACTGTACTCTGTGCCATGGAGTGTAAGGCATTAGCTAAGTTTACAAGAATTTGACCCAGAAGGTGAAGGTGTATCCTTTGTGCTGCTGAGAGGCAGCGAAAATGTCATGATTTTAAGAAATCTCAGATTTTATCTTGAGACTTTACCTTTATTTTACCTTGGATTACATGTTGCATGCTGAAATTTAATTACAGTTTACAATATAGTGGTTGTCACCTTGTCCTACTTGATCACGTACCAAAGTCTTGCATGATCATAGCGTGGGGCATCTTCAGCTCCTGAGTGTGTAGCTCCAACACCCCTCCTCCTTGATCCATGTCTTCACCCAGAAAAGACTGAAAATTACAGTGCACACCATGTTAATGGTTTTCTTTCACTTTGTTAATGTTTATTACTAATAGCAAAAAATGCATGCAAAAACAGAGTACCACAGTAGCTAATACTCTATACATACCTTCACATTTGCTGACAAAACCCTTAGAATAAAACAAATAAGATCTTCGATGTGCTTCCTTCCATCAAGGTAACCAATCCCTCTGTTAACGAAAAGACAAGCAACTTGTACTCGTAAGTATTACAATGATAATAGACAGGAAAAAGAGATATCGAGTTAGTTAATTGTAGTCCACCTATTGTAAAGACATTTAAAGACAACATTTCAGCATGGGTTCAGGTTTACAATGAGGACACCGTAGACGCCACAAATAATGACCACTGCATAAGGAAAATACACAAGGCAGAAAAAGTGTCTGGAGGAGGGAATCTGTGTTGTTGACCACTGGCTCCATCCTCTGCCTTTTAACAGTACTGCAGGCGGCTTCAACCTGAGGACCAGTAGCTATAATACACCTGGAGCTGGTTGAGCCTGATGGCTGCAGCCCAGCTGAGACAAAGGGCTGTTCCGCTCAGTGTGCAGGAGGGCGAGCTCACAGACAACGGCTCTGATAGCTCCAAGAAGAGGAGTCCTGCTTGTTTTTGTGGGAGGAAATGCTTTGTCGTCACATGACGGTTCAAAATAAGCCAAATGTGCCATGTCTGCAATGGTCTGTAGTGACGTTATGGGTCCCTGATTTCCACGGAAATATCACAATGGGATAAAACTAACACTGTGCTGTCACGGTTATCGTTTTGAAAAAGTATAGTATTCTGGACTCTTTGCACAAAACTACACATGCTCAGAGTTTAAGGGCGCCAATGAAAGTACCGCAGACGTTATGCAATGCATAGCCTTCTAGGGCGGCTACCGCCCTCCACCCACCAAAGCTAACTAGCAAGCAAGCTAGGGCTGTTCCTTCGAGCGCCATTTTGTCTTAGCATAATGGCTAATTCAAGGAATGCAACAACCGATCTTATTTGACCAATTAAGTATCACATCCTCACAACGTTACACTACCAACAACGCTATAAGTATAAGCAACAAACCAATGTGACATCTGAGAATATTTTTTGCACGTCGCCATAATCTGCGCGACGACGGCCGTCCGTTCGGCTAGCTAGCTTGCTAAGCTAGGTGAAGCAGCTTGTGCCGCATTATCTTCCATGTTGTTTTTCGAAAGGGTTGAAAGAGGCCCGCTACGGCCGACTGGGCCCTTGCGTCTTATTCCATATGCCTTTCTAACCGATTCAAAATAATTTTACCTGATAACGTCGTCTTCAGACTCTATCGGTGTTTCTCCCCCTTCTCAGTTTTGTCTGTTATTGTTTTGGTTTATTTTTGACGGTAAGCTAAGTGCGGCCTGCAGTTTTGGATCCCCGGGCACCCTTTGCTAGGCCTCGGCCAATCAGCTTGCTTCCTGACAAGCAGAGGGAGGGCGGGGGGCAGACAATGCGTGGCCTCGTTTACCGCTGATCCCTTACTATTTGCGTCATGCATAAGAGAGCAGAGTTACATTAACACGGACATTCTGTTAATGGGAAGACATTTACGCCTGGCTTCGAGACACAAAATTCAAACCTTATCACACCATGAATAAATTTTTTTATGTGATTGCAGACTGTGCTCCAACACTTTGTATGCGCAGATGAGGCCTGTAGGCCATTTTGTCACAAGGGGTGGGCAGCGCCGAGTACTCATTTGTGAGGCGTTTTGGTCATGCACTTAGGAAATATCCGGGAGATGATGACGGCCGTGCTGCTTCCCTTGCATTGCATTGTATGACTTCATAAGCCTATGATGCAAACACTGACTTGGACTGGCACGGATGGCTTAAAATAACGAGAAATGCTACAATTAGTTTCAGGGTAGATTTTATTATTCATTTTCATTACAGCTCCTAATTTTCGGAGGCACTCTGCATGAGGGTGCATAGCTGTCTAAGGCACGCGGCCTTCGTGCATAAACATTTTCTTTATTACAGTGGTATCCAAAAGCAAACACTCAAAACCACCTCTGGATATGCAGTAAAAATGCCTGGAAAACACAGCACCGGTACAGTACCTTTAACGAATCAAGATTACTTCTAGTTTTAGAAAGTGTTGCAGCTGAAATGCACCTTGGCACAAACCATTTTGTTCCTTTTTTGTATTATTTATAAGGGCAGTGTGGTTTACAGGAGTTGCATTGCTGTGTACTCAAAGAGCTGAACACAAATACAACACAAATCTAATGATAATTTCACAATGAACCAATCATTCAGAAATTCACACAGATCATTGTGGGACACATGGAAGATTTGTCATATTGCAGTTACATGATAAAAAGGCTGTAGGGATAAGTAAAAACAAAACCAAGCATGCAACACTCGGCACCTTCATCTAGTAGGAAGTCACGCAGAAAATGAACAAATCAGCAATATCTTCATTTAAATCATCTTCATATCAATTACAACAAGAAAACAGCAATATAACCCTTAATATTCCAGCAGTTTCTCACAATTACCATAGAAAAATAAGTAGAATTGACACAAACAAGTCTTCTGGAAGCTCTGAGTTGGTCCATGTCACAAGTGGAGTGTGCACGTGTGCCTTCTTGTCTGCCTACACATCCTCTCTGTGTGGGTTGACGATGTTTCATGCGAGGGAAAGAGATGAGTCTTAACTATGGATCCAGTGCAGCCCAGAGCTCCGGCCTGAAATGGGGGACCGAGAGGTTGTACGACACAGTTATGGACACAGTGGCCGTGTTGTTTGTACAATGAGAGGTTTTAGAGAGAAGGTCAGGTGAGGGTCGCAGCAGTGAACATCCTTCATCATTGGCCAGACTCAGTAACAGCCATCCTTCCATGATTCATCTGAGATTTTAGTCATGCCAAAAGACCTGTCAATAAAATAGGAAGTGAGTCTTCATTCACACGAGAGAAACTTTAACGATCTGAATGGAATAAAACACATTAACCACTATTAAAAGGACACATTCCACTTACCTCCTGGGGGGCTGTGAAAGTTTACTCCTGGTGGATGCCGTTGGCACAGCCTGTCCTCGGCCCACGGTGGGCCTCCCCGTCCCGGTGGACGCCCTCCCGGGTATGTAGGCTCCGCCATTGGCAGAACCTGGGGACTGGACCCTGCGGCCGGCTCCTGCAGCCGGTGCTTGGACAACAGGCAGACCTCTGGAAGGCTGACGACCAGGCACCATGGAGCCCGCGGGAGTGACAGCTTTAACCGGAGCCCGCATGGAGAGAGGTGACTGGCCGTTGCTACGCAGCCGACTACAAGCCATACCTTGAGTGGAGGAAAGGCACAGAGGCATAATAGAATCTCAGCCAGCTATTTCTTTCATACAAGTCTGGAAATCAAATAAATATTGTTAATATACACAACCATATATGTATATATATATGTACATATATGCAGTATTTGAAAACCAAACTCCACTTGTGGCACATAGAGGTTTGAAGGCAAGCCTGGGATGATAATCATGACCAGGGGAATCAAAGGAGGGTGACAATGTACAATACCTGGGGTATGTCAGGGGAGAGGAGGGGTCAGGGTAGGAGAAGGGCTTTAAGTACCTGTGACCCATGTATTATGAGGCCATTATGGATTTTTCACACTTGTAAGCAGTCTGTACCCACTGATACAAGCTCAGAAAAATAACCTTAATTTTCTAAGAAAGTGAAAATATTAAACAATAAGCCTCACAGTGTCTGATTCGGACAAATGTAGTGGAGGACCCCTGCCACATCTTGTCTTAAGAATAGGCTGTAATATAAAATATATTGTTAGATATATCTCAGTTTTTTGTTGGAAGTAGCCTTCGGGACACTTTACAAAGACAAGTTTTGGAAAATTTAGAATTTTCATCCATGTTTGTTTGCTAGCCGTCGTCTTCTCCTCTGTGCTTATTGGTGCCATCTGTAAATCAGTGGAACAGAGTAAAACCATTGCTGAGACTGTGCATCGTGTCACACACATGCACGTGCATGTGTGTTCTGGTGCAAGTGCAAGATATAAACAAAAGGAGGACCAGTAGTTCCATGAGGACCAGTATTTGGCCACGAGTAGTGATCAAATATTCTACAGCGCTCCTTTAAGAACAATCTTCCCGAGTGTTGATCAAACCTTACCTGTGGTCACGCAAAGGTTAGGAGGAGGTAAAGTGGGAGGATAAATGTGACACTACAAAGGGCTATAAAGGCAAATGCAGGTGTGACAGGAGTGGTGCGGACCAGGTGAGGAGGGTTGGGTTACCTGTGGAGGGGGAGTGAGTCAGGTGGGACATGCGGTTGCCAGAGCTCTGGAGGTTAGCCTCCATGCTGCGGCTGTTTCTGACTGCCTCCAGGGAACGTAGGCTGGTGCGGGGGGCCAGATTAGGCATGCTGTGCCTCAACTCCTCTGGAACCACACACACAGAACACATTCAGCTACAACGCGAGATGTATCGTGACAGCTTGGGTAGAATCTCTGTGATGGTCACTCTGATCTTCTTTCTGATTTGTTACTGCCTACCCTCACTCTTGGCAAATTTAAGCAGCTCTGCACTGGGGCCCTGGAGAGACCGTCTGGGCGTTCTTGTGCGTGGGGCCCCGAGTCGGCTGCTGTATTCCTGACCGTGGTTGGAGGTGGAGGGAGACAGGCACCGGGGTGAGCCTAAGGGCGAGGGGGTGAAGCGATGTCGTCGCTGGGGCATGGAGCAGAACTCGTCCTCCTCGTCCTCCAGGCTGTAACTGTCAAATTCCTGATCGCTGTAGGTGCCACCCCGGCGCAGGGACTGCAGAGAGGCTGTGGAGCTGCGGCGTGATGCAGATGCCGAGCTGGAAGCATAATCCTGCCTCAGACCTGACACCAAAAAATGACACACACAGATTCATGCACATTTGAAAATTACAGAAAACCACTCAGAGCCTCAAAAGAGTTAAAATATCTAGAAAATGTTTGCAAAGCTGTGCTGGAAGTCATCTATTCTTTCAGCAGCTTTCATAAACAGTAGTCGACCCTTTGGACCAATAACATGTGACTTCCAGCACACGTGATGTGCGCGACCCCTCCACTCACTCTCTTCCTGTAGGCGAGCCATGATCTGGACATCAGTGAGATCCTGCAGCTTATAGCCCATAGAGATGGAGTCATCTGATGTGCTGAGCTCACTGTCTATGGAGGACTGCGAGCTCAGGGCTGACTGCATGCTCGTGACACCTGCAAATACAGCGGGACACCAAGTTATATTGGGGAGAATTACCTTAAATTCTCAAATAAAAGCCAGGACTGAAATAGTGGCCCTTTGACTGGTTGCACACATCGGTCTATAGGTAAATCTGCATCTTCACACACAATGTGATGCACGCCTGTTTGAGGCCATCACCCGGTTGGTGTGCAGTATGACTGAGACCCCTATGCTGTCCATCAGTGTGGTGAAGACTGAGAGATTCAAGAGCTTGTTTGGTACCTTGAACCAGAGCACGTTATACAGCTGAGTGCCGCTGTGACTAAACGCATTGAAAAACGCTGTGAGGAGAGGAAGGGTGGGCTAAAAGTCAAGCTAGACACTCTCACAAGTGAAGCTACACAAAGCTATCTGTCACCTCATCAGTGCTGACTGGGAGCAGGGTATCCATAATCTGGTAGTTACTGTTTTTCTCTAGGAAAAAGTCTCTCTGGTCATAACGTCCACTGAAAATAATTCAAGAGTTAGATGTGAAAATATTCTGGCTCTACACACAGATTCCCTGGCTGCTTCTCTGATGTCCGCCCTCTCTCTCCTCTTGAAATTCAGTGAGTTTATTTCAACCAAAGCAGATTGGTGGTAACTGTAAATGTAATATCTAACAGGTGGATGTGGATTTTATGTAAATTATCAGACTGATTCAGCCAGTATTTCAGAATTTAAGGTTTGAATGCAGACGAATCTTGTTTGACAATCACATTTATCACGTTTATTTTAACACATTTCTCTCCGGACCGACTTCACTTCAGCCGTGCCCAGCAGCATTAGTCTACAAAGGACTGTCTGCTGCTGATGCTCAGGAAAGCAGTATGCAAAGTTCCCCCGCCAGACGTGTCTGTCTGACTGAGGCCTAACTCGCAGACTGAGACAAACGGGAAATGACAACGTCATCCAGGGGCATTTGGTTATGTAAAGGTCTGGGATTAGATAAGGTCACCACCCACAAAGCCAAGCATTTACAAGTTCATGCAAAGATTTGTTATTTAAAGGGTTTTCACAACATCGGCACCTTTGGTGGCAGCACAGTGAAGTGCCAGGTGAGGAATAACAAAAGTGCAGCTGTAACAGTCACCACAAAGTCCTGATCACCAGCTTTATATACGTCACACAGGTTAGCAACGCCTAACACCTTCAGCATACCTTTGTATGAAGTATAAACTCATATACTGACCACCTCGCGAAATATTCTCGTGTTACAGATGAGTTTTTTCCATCTGCCAGGCACACACAGTTCTCCACTCATTTCAATACAACATGAAGATCACAATCAATCATGGAGAATATTATGTGCATTTTTATTTTACAATCCCAATTCCAAAAAAGTTTGGATGTGTGTAAAACACAAATATAACAGAATGTGATCACTTGCTAATCCTTTGCGACAACTGAAAACAGCGCAAAGACAATATATGCAATGATATATGCGATGTTTTACCTCATCAACTTCAAAGACTTTCGGAAATATCTGATTATTCCCACAGCTTGTTTGCAAACTGCATTCTGCTGCAGAGAATAGGGGTTGCAGATAATCTATGTGACTGTTGTGCAGTGATGTAATTGAAAGCTTGCAGCGACTGGAATGATCTGTGTGTGGGATGAGTTCCCGTGTTAGGCCGAAATTTCAACATCTGCCACGCGAGCTGCAACCTCTGTCATGCAAGAAGCAACCAAATCCACACTCATGACGTCTGTGTTCACTTCCTTGATCTTCTCTTAAATGCTAGCCCTAAATTTGTTCGACAGACAGCAGCTGAGCGGAGGAGATCAGACTTCCGGCTGATTTTAACACTGAATGGTGAACACGGTCTGCCTGGCAGAAGCAGAGAAAGGATCCAGGTAACCGAAAAATGGTTAATAGCAATGTGCAGCATATGTGACGTACAGTAAACTGGGTAAAACATGCAACAATGCCAGAACAGCATTTAAAAATGACCATTCAGATCCCAGAGAGGACACATTGTTGATGCCTTAGTGCACACGCGTATCAGCTGATCTACATCTTTACAATAACTGACGTCAATCCCACTTTTGTGTTGAGCGGAAACGGAGGAGCGGTGTGTTAATGTCATGCCATACCTGAAGTGCCACAGGTTAGTAGGGATTTGTTAGTTGATTTGTGGTACCCAGGAGAGATCAGGCCTGAGCCTGCCGAGCCTGCCTCTGCCGATGGACTGCTGTACATGTTCCTCCATCGAGACGCTGCAGGGAACAGGAGAGGAGAGATTAGGCGCTTTAAGAGAAGAATACACACTTTAACAGGGATGGCGCCAAGAGAGAGAGACAAGAGGAACAGCAACGAGTGGTTGGGGTCAATGTAAATGTTGTTAAGGGCCCCATTTTAATGTATTCACGCAACCGCAATGACTGGTGTCAGCATTAGGTCTTGGGTGATTGGACTAACGGGGCGTCTCCAAGCGCACCTGCTGCTTTGGTTCGTGTAGGTGAATCTAGATCAGCATTTGCCTCCCGATTCATTTCAGTAATAAAATTTGAGCGGCTGGGTTTCTTGTAAAAAGTCTGAAAGGAGGCTGCGGCACACGGGATTAACGGGTTGCAGTAATCCTCCCGCTCTCGTGTAAACGGGCACAGTTCCAAGTAGTAACGGACGAGTCCAAAGTGTGCGCCTCTCGTTCCACCTGTGCACTCTGCGCCGGGCGCGTGAGAACAAATCCAACACAATATTTGCATTCACAACGTAGCCAACAAAAAAAAGGGTTCAATCAGACTGTATGCTTTTCTGCAAACCCCACAGTTCCTGCTGCTTGGCTGAAACACGCTGCATGGCACCAAGCAGTTTCATGGCCCGGTGCTGTCGTTTTAAAGGAGAGATGACCCAGGGGTGTAACCCAACCCCGCCCATGACTTCACGTCCTCATTCAGCCCATTGGTGTGAAAGGCCTTGTTGTTCAGGTTCTGCAGTGTGCAGGAAGCAGGCGCTCCGGGCAGGATAAATAATACATGGGGTCTGTTGGATCAGACACAAACCTCTGTCCACACGTAGAGACATACACAGCATGCACACACCACACGGGCTTTGTCATACAGACACAGACCTGTGCACATGCACAGCGGGGGCGAGCAGTAAATAAGACTGCAGCACATTCACAGGAGGAGGTAAGACGGTCTCCCTCAGCTGAATTAGGTGCTTGATTTAGGCCAAGCAGCTCCAGGGCAGCGACATGTGACTCAAAGGCTGTCAGATAAAAACATTTGTCTCTCGTTTAGTGCAACAGCTGCTGCTGCTTTGCATTTGTGACGGACTGTTTAAGACTGAATGAATAAATATGCAGATTAATACTTTGGTTCAGACTTTTCAAAGAGTTTGTCAAAATGCTTACTCTGGTCCAAGCGGCTGATCAAGGTCCGACAAGCCATTTCTGTCTCTGGGCTGCGGTGGTCAAGAGCCTGTCGACACCACTTCAATGGAGACTCGGTGCCTGGATCGGCCGCTTGCTTTTTTGGAGACACATACAACCTGTGGACAAGAGATGGACGAGAAGAAAAAGTAATTATTACCACGGAGATGAGACTGAGGAGTGAAAGGGGCTGAGATGGAAAAGCTGAGGTAGGGAAAGGCAGTTCAGGGCTGAGAGACTAAGCCTAATCTGCCTCATATTAAACAGGCTTGTCAGAAATGACAGTAAGTGCAGAGCAGAAGATCTGAATAAAAACAAGCTGCGTATTAGTGTGAACGTCTGGCCTGTGAGGAATGCACTTAATCACGTTGAGCATGTACAGAAAGAACGCTTTTCACACCGTGCATCACAGGCAGAAGGAAAGGACAGACATCGAGTTATATTTGGAAACTGTTGTACATTAACTTCCACTGGCAGAAATCCACAATCACATCTATGAGCAGCCGGCTGCAGTGGTTTTAATGCAGCCACACAATGCCGCCATCTGAGATGCGTCCGGTGTTGCCCCACCGAAGGCAAACAGCCATTAGTTCACCACAAGCTTTGAGCCGGCGGTCACATGGGCCGATCCTTTCAGTCGGATACACAAAAGGCCCGGTCTGACTGGTTTTGGACCAATCTGCTGCAAATCATCTTCCCATTGGGCAAACACAAAAGGACCCATTTCCCACTGGAATGAGCAACAATGCAGAGAGCAATATTCAGGTCACACATCCTGCCTGTGTGAGGGGGAGCGGAGCGTCTCTCATACATGCATGAACACCGTGTTTGATGTGGAACAATGACCCATGGTCTGCTGGTGTTTGATCTGTTCACCCCTGAGTTTTGGTCACAGGTTAACACCTGGCTGAAACTCACGCAAGGCACAGGTCTGCAACTGTAGCTGACTTAGTTATCATGAGCATGATATGCAAATATATCAGACCTGGTTGCTGGGTTAAGTACAATGTTTACACTGAACTGCTGCAAGTTATTTCTAGAATAATAAAAAACGCAACTATTAATCGATTAAATGTAATGCTCCTTAAGTGTGAGGATTTGCTGCTTTTCTCTGTAATTTATGATAGCAAATGAAGAGTTTTGGACTGTTGATTGGACGAAAGAACAATCTGACATCGTCACTTTGGGCTCTGGGAAATTGGGATGGAGTTAGGAGGCCTGTGTGTGGAATCTAACAGACCACCAGTTTGCTAAGCTGAAGAGTGTATGAGGTAAATCCTGGAGGAAAATGACCACAACTTGAGAACAAGATAGACATTCACAGGGTGATCCTCAGCTGACCTGGCAGCGCCGAAACGTGGCCTGTATCGTCGAATGAAGGGAGGGAGCTACGCTTTAGTTTGCCTAACTAATTTGACTCGAGTGCAGATTTTATCCTTTGAATCAGAAGCACACATGATGAGATCCTGCAGTCGCTCTCAGCTCCAGCGTTTCTGTCCTGGCTGCAGTCTGGTCACACGGGGGGGCCCTCGGATCACATGCTGCGCAATCCCACCCAAAGCAGTTTAGCCATGTGGCAGCATCCAGCCCAGGGCAGATCAGATTATCTCGCTGTTAGGATTACTGGATGTTTTGGCTATGATAACCGCACAAAGCACATATGGTATGGCTAATGATGTGAAACTGAAAATCAGTCATGAATGGTCTGGCTGTTAAGCTGCGGCTCAGCTGCTAAAGTAGCCATCAGAAGCACAATATGCTACCTGTTTTTGGGGAATGCAGCATGCACGGCATAAACATCTCTAGCCTGATATCTGGCATAAAATTAACACAGATTATCAGTAATTAAGCCTCTATTACTGTTCTCTTTGGTTAATTATATTCCAGCAATTAAACTGGAGGAAATGAGCAAAGTTCATGTTGTTTTTTATGACCTGCAGTCAGGAACAAACTCGCACAGATGAAGCTTTGTTGATCTTTAGCACGTTCTGTAACACGGCTAATGGCATGCAGGCGTATGCTGGGTCAAGACACCAATAACAATTATCATTATTAGAATTTTTTTCTGAAACAACCTTTGTCCTTGAAACACCTTCACAGAACACTTCACGCAGACAGTGTTTGCTTTGCTTGGTGTTGATGACACAGAACGGAAAAAATACTTTGCGCTCATCATAACCTGCCAAACAGGTGGCAGACAGGTCGTGCCAGATGTTTGGCGAGGTCAGAGTCAAGTTTTAAAGACAACCAACAGCTTCTCCCTTATGTATTCACATGTCAGCTGCTTCTGAAATCATTCTGGCTGGCTGCCCTTCTTTGTTTTTTTGCTGCTACTGCTGCTGCTGCTGCTGCTTCTTCGTCACTCCAGTGTCTTCTGTCTCTCTCTCTTCTGCATCACTGACATGCTAACATGTCCTCCTAATAACTGTGAATAAACAGTTAGTGAACAGAATGTTTGCCACAGTCAAACAAAGCTTTGAGAAAAGAAACGCAGCTTGTGCCTCGGCCGCTCTCATTTTAAATTCCAGTAACCTACAGTACAGTCCTTTGTCACTCGCCCGCGGGGGAGTTATACACTTTAAAATCAGAGGTTAAAATGAAAAGGCAGAAGTGAGTCATCTGGCTGAAGGAGCTCCTCTACCTACAGGCGAACATAACGTGGACTGAAAATGCAGCATCCTTGTAGTCTATATTGCCAGAATTCGACTTCTGCTGAAGGTGACTCACATGCACTGCTACACATTATGGATACTGCAAATGTTTGCAATGTCATAAAACAGCCCGAACAAGTGGGACAATGCGAGGTGACCAAAAAGCAGAGATAAGCAGTGCAGATGAAACATACCAGCTGTCCTCATCCTCTACTTCTGCACACTCATCCTCCAAATCGAGGACGTCCACTTCATCCAGTGCAGTTTGGTCCACCCCTGAGTCGCTCTCTGCAAGCGTCTCCGATTCATAACTTTCCTGCGAGGGGCTCTCCGGCGTCTGGCTTTGCCCCTCAGACTGTCCCCCTCCGTTGCTGTAGTTCAAGGTGAGAAAGTCCTCTTCCTCCAGCCTGCTGGCCATGGGCAGAGGGGACATCTCTTCGCCGCTGCTGCTGCTGCTGTCCTGAGGGGGTGACAGCTCAAAGTCTGTGGTCCCCAGCTTGCCACTGTGCTCCAACCTGAGGCGGGAATTGGTCACTCCTTCACAATCCAGCCTCTCATTGATATTGACCGCGGCTGTGAGGTTGCTGTTCCCACCGGCTCCTCTGTGGATGACGGCCTTCTTGCTCCCCCTGTTGCGCAGACTCTCATTCTGTACCTCCAACCTGTGAACAAGCTCCTGCAGCTTTCGGACCTCCTCCAGCTCCACCCCTGCCAGGTCTTGACCCCCCTCCACTTCCTGCTCGCACCCGGGCTCGGAGCTCTCATTGCCAGGCTGGGGGACCACGCTGGCGCTGTCCGGGACCACCATGCTCCTGCTCTATCGGGAGGAAGAGGAACATTTACTTGATGACACTACAAAGCAGATCTATCCATCAACGCATGGATGCAGCCTCACGTTATTATGCTGAGTACTCCATTAGTGAACGAGCACCATCTTGTCAGCTAAAACTACTAACAACAACTACAGTAAAGCATATGTTAGCAGTAAAATTTACTTGTAGCTAAAGTTACTTCAAATACATGCAAAGCTTTTGGTCGTAGTCACCATAAGCAGCACGAACATCAACGTGGCCACTGGTGCATGAACTAGCTGACTTCACCTCTGTTTACATGTCGCCGATCACTTTTTTCTCGTTGCAACGTTGCTAACTCCACTACTGCAATCAACGCTGCAAGAAGCTAGCTAAAAGCCGAGGCTGCACACCCTCAAATCCACCTCTAAGCTGTGGACCCACAGCAGATACACGGCGGCACAGCCAGTCCTACCTGCGCATTTGAGTATTCTAGTTATTGTTAGCTCCGCTAGCATGCTACCAGCAAAACAAACGTACCGGTGAGTGAGCCGTGTTGTCCCACTTGTCCCAGCGAGCTGAAGACTGAGCTTGCCCGCCACTAGGAGCTCAAACCCCCCTCTGCACCAGCGACCGCATGAATGAAGCAGCTAATCACAACCACCTGAGACGGTCCTCAGCCTGATGGTGATTGTCAAGGCGCCGGGATAGATCTCAGTCAGCTAGTCCATGTCCCCTCGTCGCTAGAGCATCATCGTTAGCGTTCACCACATTGCTCACTGCTAACTAGCTTGTTGATGGACTTTATTCAACCCAGTGAACAGACCTGCTGCGGCGCTCGCCCCTCCCCCTCCGGCTTTTCCCGGTTATTTGGCGCCTCTCATGGGTTAGACGTGGTACTGCAGTAAACCATGTCTGTAATTTCTATTGTAGCCACTGGGTGTCGCTGTTTACACGACGGAGCAACACACCAGTGAGGAACCCAATAAATGTTTCATCTGCAATGACTAATGGCAGTGAAGAATCGCAGTCATTCGTCTGTAAATAGACAGATAGAAAATTGTTGTTGCTGTTTGCGGTTGCTGCTTTTCGTATAGTTTGAGCTTCACAATTGATATTTTATTCATTCTATTGTACTGGAGTAGAGACAGCAGTATCAGCAGGATATATCAACCCCTTGGTAAATAAAACTGAAACTAGATCCGAGATACAGCTTTAATCAAGTGATAAAACCATCCATCCATCCATCCATTATCTATACCGCCTATCCCTTTCGGGGTTGCGGGGGGCTGGAGCCTATCCCAGCTACAATGGGCGAGAGGCGGGGTACACCCTGAACCGGTCGCCAGCCGATTGCAGGGCCATATGTAAGGACAAACAACCATTCACACTCACACTCACACCTACGGACAATTTAGAGTCATCAATTAACCTAATGAGCATGTTTTGGGTCTGTGGGAGGAAGCCGGAGTACCCGGAGAGAACCCACGCATGCACGGGAAGAACATGCAAACTTCACACAGAAAGGCCCCGCCTGACCCGGGGATCAAACCAGCAACCTTCTTGCTGTGAGGCACGCGCACTACCTGCTGCGCCACCGTGCAGCCCCAAGTGATAAAACCTTTTTATGTTTTTCTTGAAAAAGAAAAATAAAAGGAAATGACAAAATGTACAATCTGTGTTATCATAAAAAAGGTGCATATTGTGCATACAAAAATGCAGGATAGTTAGTGTTTCTGGTGTTGAAACTTGGCTAATTCTTGGCTAAGTTTTTACACACTGCAGTGTATGCCGTGGTTGCTGTATAAAGTGCTGTGCTCATATTTGTTTTCACCATCGAAGTGTCTTTTTATTTATTTATTTTTTTTAGGACAAGGTGATCTCAAGGAAGTAATGGTGCTGCTAAAAGTACCTGCATTACTTGTTTAGCGAGAGGTAAGAATCACCTGCACTTGCCACAATGTTGACACAGGGATAACACAGCAGGCAATAAAAACACAGGTAGAGCAGTCAATAAGCACCTGTGATATTGCAATCCTGCAGCATAAATCACATGTATAAGTTTCAGCTTTTCAGTATGTGGCTCAAGAATAATTTCAAGGACCCTGAATAAAACCATGACCTCCCATCATTCAGTTGTGTCTTCATGTGTTCTTTCTCTTTTTGTGTTGCATTCTCAGTTCTGTTTTCACAGTGCATGGACAAGCCTGATCCTGAAAGATCAATGGAAAAGAAAACAACATGCGTACCATCACTGGCTGCAGGGCCATGAAAGCTCTCATCCTCACGAAAAGTTCATATGATCTCTGACAGGCTTCAATACAACACAGGGGAAATTCTAAATCTACTCAACTCTTCATAATTTTAGTAAGTAAATTCCAACCAAAGCCAATTAGATGCTATAAAGTACGTCTTTGCTCTCACTGACTTGCATGCTGCTGTGTGAGCATGTTCCAACAGGCTTGTTGTGGAAAAACACAGCCTGCATGATCTGAAGCAATCCACACAATGTCTGTGGGAAAAAAAAAAAAAAATCTAAGTCACTGAACCATGTGATACATTTCCTCAACATGGGCTTCCCAAAGCATGTTCATACTGCAAGAGGACTCAAGAGTAATGTGAATATTTCATACGTTACATGTATTTCAAAAACTGGAATGTGACGCAGCTGTGAATGGAAACTAAATTAAAGCAAATTTTTTTAACATTAACCATATTTCATTTTGGCAGCGTGGAATGTGCGGCACCTGCAGCTGATCCACTCCTCCTTCTCCAGCAGGCTTAGACCTGTTGTAACTCTGGATGGAGGACGTTTTCACAGGGCGAGGTCAGTCAAAAATTCAAAACTGATGTCCCATATATGTAGCTCATGGGCAGCCAAGGCAAACTGAACATGCATGCTCACAAACAAATGAAACTTGACAGCATGACAGCAGGTGTTAAGACCTTTTTCTACTCAGCCAAACACTATCAAGAAGATTAATATATTGGCGCCATTTTGGTAACAAGCTGTTTATGATAGTGACACACATAAAAAAGGGTCCAAAAAGTGAAACCTTCTTTGTTTTTGTACCTGCACTTAAGCAGGAATAAATTTGACCTTCAACCTTGTGTCTTCTAGTATGGAAACACTACTTTACAAATGATTTAATCTGTCTTTTCGCATGTTTTTCAGTTTTATGTTGCTGTGCAGTTTCTTAATTGCAGCGTAAGACTAAAAATTATATATTAATGTGATTGTAGAGCTGCAAAAAAATGCTCTAACTTTTCTTTCAGTCCACTTTAGCAGCAATGTTACACCTGGCTCGAGGTCTTGGGAGGAAAAACTAGGAAACATGCTGCAATAACTGCAATAAATGTAAGTATATTCATTTTGGTTTGCCATAATCTTGTTCAAACACACTTTAAATAAATAAGAAGGTTTAGCTGCAAGACAGTTTGACAAAATACACACAAACGCAACTCAAGCAAATCGTTTTCGATACATCCATTTTTATTAAAGCAAAAATATCATCTTATGATTTCTTTGTCCAGACGTGGCCTGAAAGGCACCACTTACAGGCATACATATGGTATTCTTAACAATGTAATATCATCGATGGATTTCCATGAATACATGTATTTCTGAGCTTCCTCCTTTTTCTGTTTTAAAACCTACACCCAGTCAAATTATTATCTTCAGCCCTTTCTAAACTAGAAAGCACACTAAAATGCATCCATTGCATGAATTTACAGACAGATCTTTCCCCGTAGCATCAGCCCAGACACCATTTCTTATCAAACGTGGCGGAGCGGAAAACAGAGGCAGAGGCGGAGGTGATGGACAGGATTCCTAATTAGAGGAGGAGCAGGTAACAGGGCAGGACTGAAGGAGAGGAATCATGACAGGTGCATTTCAGTTAGTTTCCCTCTTTAATGGCTTTCTTCTCCTCCTCAATTTCTGTGGGAGAGCAGGAGAGACAGATGGAGAGGTGAGCAAATGATTATGTAGTCCAAACATCAAACATCATCAATTTGAAGATGATACAGAGACACAGGCAGGGCCCCTTTAATGTGATGTCTAACTACGATGAAAACAAAAAAAATTATTACAATTTAGTACAAACATTATTCAGTTAAAATGAGCTTATGAAACTTTTGCTAAAAGTCAGTTAAACAGCAACATCTCTCTATCTGTGCATATTAGCCACCAGTAGCTGCTGGTCATAACAGATCAAGTACGGAACTGATCAAAGGTGTGTCTTTAAGTTACACAGTCTCACTTTAATGCTTAGAATTCAGCAGAAAACTTGACAGTAAAAGCCACGTTGTGCTAAACTCCCACGGTAACAAAGCACGGCGCTTGTGAGAAAATTCAGGCTCATAAAAAGCCAACATGCACCAGCAGCGCCGCCTGGTGCCCCCCCCCCCCCCCCCCCCCCGCTGACATGCCAGTCAGAGCAAAGTCAGAACTTAATCTCTCCCCTTCCTGCTGCTGCATGTCACACCCCATCTGAGGAGAGTTTCTTCCCCCCCCCCCCCCAGTCCCGGATGGCATGATGCTCCATTTACTCCACACCACCTCTTCATACATCTTAGAGACAGAGATCTTGTGATTAACAGATGGGGGCGGACAGGTTGGCATTAAGCTGAACAAGAAGGAGCTCTCAGGCAGTTTTGTGTGTGCCTGAAGTAATCAGGAATGCAGTGTTTGCAGCTATTTTTCATACTGATACGCTGGGAGGAGTCGAAGTGGTCAGGAGCTGAGAAAAAAAGTTAAACCTGGATCAAAATTTGTTGAGAGCACACTTCTTTTCTCTTGAACACATACCCTCCTTCGTTGGAATATGGTTCTTCTCTGCTGTTTCAGTCTTCTTTAGCTTGCCCTTGTTAAAATTCTGCACCTCCTGGTTGACTGGGTTATCACTCATTTTGGCAGGTTTCTAATGGAGAAAAGAGGGAGACAGAGAGATAGCAGGAAATGGTGATTCAAAAAGCAGACAATCAACAGGGATGAGAAAATGTCCAAAGCATGCATGAGAAAGCATGAGCACATTATCCTCTCATCACTCAAGATGTTGTCTGCAGGACGTGCCCTTACAGGTATACAAATCAAGCCCCGCCTCAGTTAAACAAGACAGTTCTGCCTGTGCTTTGGAGTTATGTAAGCCAGTCACAAGAATCAACATGTAGCTGTTTTACCACCTACCAGTTCACAATGAACAAACGGCTCTAAGCTGGAGTCATGTTACACTGTGCTGTTATTTACAGCACTGTTATTAGGAGGAAACATGCTGTATTTCTACACTGATTTTCATTTATGTGTGGTCATAAAGACATTAGGAAAATATGAGATGTACACCAGGGTTAAAATAGAGACCAGCAGGGAAGTGAGAGCAGAACATGAAGCACTTCAGTTCACTTTTGCTTCTGTGCAGGGGAAAAAAAGTTTGACGGAGACATAACAGTTAAGGAGAAGATAGAAGACCAAAGCAAGAGAGACACGTTTTCTGCACAGTTTCTGCTTGAAACAGCCCAGTGGCAGAGAGATTCAATGTGGAGCTTGGTGAGCTGCAACATCATCAGGCCATCAGGCATCATCACTGTGCACGCCTGCAGACTGGACGTTTCAGCACCGCAGTGAAGGTGTGACAGGTGAACATGCAAATTCAGCGTAAAATCCTGATGAAGCAACGCTGAAAAAGCGTGTGTGCAGAGGAATGGTGCGCTGCAGGGTACCCGCACCACACACTGTGACGGAAAGGCTGCGTGGCCTACAGCGGAAATGTTGCCTTTAAGGCTGTGATATATAGAAATTATTTCTTAACATTAATTATGTTTACATTACACTGCAACTATTAAATGTCTTTTTGAAGTTGCACGAGCTAATAAAGAGGCAAATCAGAATCATTTTACCTGGTGCAGGGGCGCGCAGCGTCAGTGTCCTTTACAGGTAGGATGTGTCTGCGTAATCTGTGCAAAGCCAATGGTTTAAATAGAGTCCACACGCCCTTCTGCACGCAAACATGGACACCGAGGCTCCGGTTCTCATTGGCTGCCTGAGCTCAGAAGACGACTTTTAATTGGACATGCTTGATGCATGACTTCCCTGAATTATGACAGGCAACATTTTGAAACGTCTTTTGAAACATTGCTGTCCGTTCATGTTGTGATCATCTGAATCATTTTCCCCTCCCCGTACCTGCGAGGATGAACATAGCCTGCAGCCACTGTGCAGCTCATCAGCGCACCGACATCCCATTATAGTTGGTGTGGGTGAGTCCCTTTTATACTTTTTGACAACAGCGCCACCTGGTGGAGTGGTGAGTAAAACACAGCAATCGCCGAAATGCATGAAAGACAAGATTCATTTATTAATGCACCTTGAGGAAAAGTGTCTTTTGCAATATAGTTTTATAATACCATTAATGTTATTATGTGTATATTTGTATATGTTGAGGTTACAGACAGGCAGCTGACATTTCTCTTTCACAGTCAAACAGATACTTTTATTTAATTGACTACATTGTGATTAACTTGTTTATTCCACCCATTGGCGCACTGTGATTGCAGGAGGTTGGAGCCTGTCACACACATGGTGAGAGGCCAGCTACACCATGGATGGGTTTACAGTGTATTACAGTGCTACATAACAAATTAGTTTCTGATTACCGTAACCTGCATGTCTTTAGACACCCGTGCAGACATGGAGAGAACATGCAATCTCCATGCAGATTCTCACCCAGGACTTTCATTTGTTCCAGTCCAGATATTCATATGTAATATCTCCATTATACAGAAAATGAATTCATATATTGGTCTATTATTGATTGCACTTGAAGCCATGAACAGACAGATGGTCAAAATCGAGGTAGCAGAGGCTGAGATATCCTGACCTTTGGTGCCCTCATATGGGTCAAGCCCTGAAAAGCATGGCTGAAACCAGTTTTGCTAGACCCTACCTGCCTAGTAAATAACCATCTCCATGCCCTAATTTGTAACGCAGGCTGTATGTTGTAAGCTCTAGTGTCCAGTCTGAGAATCATCCGTTTAGAAAGTTGTTGATCATGTTACACAACTTCCCTTGTTCAAGTCCAGCACGATGTTTTTTCTCATTTGCTCCCCATTATTTCCTGTGATTTCCTCCTTCTACTGTTAATGAAGGCAAAAATTAATCAATTACCTGAAAAAAGCAAAGACCCTCCGAACATTATAAAACTATTTTCACAGGCTGAGTAAATGGAGTAAAACTGAAGTTCCCTTTAAGACAGTCATAATACAAGGCACCTATGACACACGAGCACCATATTTATGTTTCTAGTGCACAAACTTTGGTGCATAATATGAACCAGGTGATGGATCATGATCTTGTGGCTGCACTAATGATTCCCATTAAAAGACTTTTGACACTTACAATGTTTTGACATGTCACAGCAGGAAAGGCACAGGTGTAAATAATAAAATGAACACTGGCTTAAGTCCATTTAGTTGCATCAGTTTCAGTGTCCCAATATTGTGCATGCTGGTTCACTGTCACACTGTCATGGTTAATCAGGGCGATGCAATAGAATCGCGCCATCATTACTGCTCTTGTAACACCTGTGCTTTTCCTACAATGACAGTTTGTCTGCTGCGAAAAAGGTTTAATGGTGAGGGCGTCTGCATGAAGCTGGAGGTGGGATTTGATGAAAGTGTACTGAAAGAGCAACATGGGTGTCTGGTCCCCAGGAAAACACTGAGTATTAGCAGTGGAAAGGAAAACAATAAAATAAAAAAATAAAAAAAACATTTTAAATCTATAGAAAATAAGAAAACCAGCTATTTCTAACCATGTGTCCTCAGCCTGAAGATTTCTGCTGCCTGTCATAGATGGCAGTAGTGATGCCCCATGTAATGCATGATCTCAAAATAACCAGAGAACCTCCTCGGTACAGCAGAGCCACGCTCCGCTGACGCGACTTCCACAGCATCCTCCAGCAAGTCATGACCCCTTTCACCTCCCCTCCCACCTGTGCCTGCATGTTTGCCACTAGCACAGACAGAGGGTACAGGGATAGGCTGATTGCCATGGAGGTCAGCGTGCCTGAGATGAAGGAGGAGACCAGTGGAGAAAGCCCCTGTCCTGCCACGACAGCACACATGGGCCCCTTCAGGCCAAAGTAGAGGGAGCTGCCAAGAGCGTTGCGGGCAGCGATGGGCAGGAAGGCTCTGTAGTAGCCTAAGGCCCACCTCTGTGCCTTCAGCCTGATGAGAACACTCTTCAGGGTGGGCAGGCGGCTGTCGTTTTGGCCGTTTTGCAACACGTTCTGGATGCGCTCAAAGGGGGTCAGAACCACAGCTTCCACCATGCCTGCACCAAACCCAGCCAGAGCGGGCAGGGCAGCGGTGGAGATGACACTTTGGGATGACAGGGTAAGCTGGTGGAGGAGGGTGTCCTGGAGCCCAAAGAGCAGCGTCCCATTCAGTGTCCTCATCAATAATGGTGGGGCCACACCCCTGTACAGCTTCACAGGTCCCTCTTTGTAGAGCTGTCCCACTGCCTGGTGAACCGCAGTGTTGTGGATTTGTTGACGGAAAACAGTTTTGTAGACAGGGAAGACGATGAGAGTGGGGAGGGTGGACAGCAAGCTGGAGGTCCCGCCATGGACATAACTGTGGAAACGAACCATTGGGTTCTCAAGGGCCTCTTTATCCTGTTTATGGTCAGGGCTTCCTGCCATCCTTGAGCTGAGTAAAAACAGAATAATAAATTATTTCAGTGTCAGGACTGTCATACTGATAGTGAAACAGGAATCATACAGACATCAGAGGAGAGAAACCCACAAGAAATTACACTCTGTGATCAGGAATATTAAAGACAAATCAGAGGTGAAATGTACTTACTCAGCCAGCTGTCACCGAGCAGGAAAAACCGATAATGTATAGCGCAGAATATACATTAATTTCCGCGCATTGTTTGAAACTGAAGGCAGCACAAGGTTCTGTTTGCTTTCCAACACTGCACGTGGAGAGAGCTAATCTCTGGTTATTCGTCCAGTTACGAAGGCGACACGTTTTCTACAAGACAAATAAACTGTCACACGCCGGCAGAAGATGTACAACAGCACCTACATAACAGACGCACTGACATTAATCTACCGGTGCTCGTGATTGGCTCACCTCTTCTATTGGTCAAGACGCTCACGTCATGTGGCCGACGATTGGTTATTTCGCCTATCAATCAAAGTCTTGTCTCCGGAAGAAGGGCGTGTTCAGTGCGTGAATGTGTTGTGAGATTAAACAGGCCTTATACATCCGCGGCTCAATGTGAAAATGTACTTGTTATTTTAGAAATACGCCGCTGTTACTGAGCTCTCAACACAGCTAGGGATAACATTCAGGTAAAAAAAAAAAGATTTTATTTATTTAATGGCCACAAGTGTCTAAAAATACTGGATAAAGCCTTCAAAATACAAGGGTAAAAATATTAGCAACATAGGAAATGGATGGACGGGCCTTATCAGGGACTGCAGATGGTAATTAACTTCTAGCTGTATCTGGAGCAATAAATGGATCATGTGTTATCTCTGTCAAATACACACTAAAACAATAAAAACAAGCATTCCCTATGAACTGCTTCTGCTTGTATGTAACTTTAAGGCTTCCACAGCCTGCAGATATAGTGCATTCATGACAGAAACAACAAAAACAAGCGTCAGGTCTCAAGATTTTGCACATTTTTAATTTTATTAAGAATGCATCATCATAACTGGTGCATTCACCCTACTGAAAAAGTAGAACACAAAGGTTTGGATTATGAACATTTATGACAGATCCTTCCTCCAGACATACCAAAAGACAAAAAAAAAAATCAAACGAAAAACAAAAAAAGCAGGTGAACATTTCTGACGGAAGCTCCAGCCTGCAGAGACCCCAAACTCAAAACCCGACAGCTTCTCTATAGAAAGACCTTCAATGCAGAAACTCAAAGGTAACACCTGGAAACTGGGCAAACCCCACTCAATGAGGGCGCCTCAAGAGTTGAAAGAAACATCCCAAAACATCTTCTACAGCCTGATTAGACAGGAGTAACTTCTTCATCCAGCAGGAAAATAAACACCGGTAAACGGGTGGGGTGGGGGGGGAGCAAGGGAGGAGAAGGCTGGAGAAAAAAAAAGTCATTTCATTTCAGACTGTTGAGGCACTCTTGGTTGAGTGGAGCTTCAGTAGCACTGTAAACTAGTTCAATAAACATTCACTTCATTTACTATCTTTTGAACAGCAGAGAATACAAGAGCAACATGAAAAACTGCACTCGTTCATTGTAACAAAAGCACTGTAACAGCTTTATATGGCAGACGCTTCTCCTGACCACTGCAACCTGCCAGGGTTAGTTATATAAGCTCTTTGATGACAGCATGAAACGACTACTGGAGAGGCGAAGTAGTCAGGAGAAGCTCTGTATCTATATGATATGAAACAGGGGACAAACTTCACAGTGGATAAACACTTATTTACCCAAGAACAATAAATATGCTGGCCTATTGATAGCTTGCGATTGCTTTGGTGCCCCTGACATGAAAGGGACACTGCTCAAGAGGGAAGGGACTCAAGTGTCAGGAGTGGAGGGGGGAAAATCAGCATTAGTAACAGACATGACAGTTCATTCTTTTTTTCCCCATGGTTAGTTCGTAGGACATTGTTACTAATGGTAGTGTTTGGGTTGGGGAATTCCCTCTTTTATTTGGTGTAACAGCACACAGGAGATGGCAGACACTATTTGTTACAAGGGGACGTGGCTGAACAGGTACGACACAGACTCTCCGTTGTGAGTTCTACGGATAGCCTCTGCGAGGATCATGGAGATGTCGATAACCTGGAGGGAGAGAAGATGGGATGTTATGAATGTGGTTGGACTGGATGATTCGTTTACTGACAGAAAATGAATGACTTATTTACTTTGGGATCTGGGAACTGGAATGATCAGTTGCAACCTGACACAAAACCAAGGTAACGGCTGTATTCTGACCTGTATTTTGGGACAATGCTTCATCTTCTCCTCCTGAGGGATTGTATTGGTAACCACCACAGCTTCAAAGCAGGCATTGTTGATGCGTGAGATAGCTGGGCCAGAGAAGATGCCATGGGTTAGGATGGCATACACCTTGGTGGCACCAGCAGAAATTAGTCTAAAGGGAGAGAAACAGGGTCATGCGTTACATATCTCAGGAGCAGGAACCACAGTAGCCCACTTGCCTGTGGCTGTAAAGTTCCAAATCTATTTCCCACAAAAAGGTAAATAAAGGGGGCTTACTTGTCAGCAGCATGGCATATTGTACCACATGTGTCGGCCATGTCGTCAACTAGAATGGCAACGCGATCTGTCACATCTCCAACGAGAACCATGCGGTCCACCTCATTTGCTTTTTTCCTCTCCTTGTGGATAAGAGCGAAGTCCACATTCAATCTGTCTGCTATTGAGGTGACCCTGCAAAGCAGAACGCCCACGAGTTAGAGCCACTGTGCACGCCAAAGTGTAGAAAACTGCAAATGCACAGCTCAAATTAGAGCCTTGTCAGAGATAAGCAAAGCCAACAAAAGTTTAATCCAAAGTAAATTCCAGAGGAGATAGTGTGAGGGTAAGCTATGCTCAAGGGCAGAACACCTATGGCAAGCCGCTGTGGCATACCTCTTTGCTCCCCCTGCGTCAGGTGAGACGATGGTGCAGTTTTTCCATTCAGGAATGTTCTCTTTGATCCATTTCAGCACAGCTGGCTCTGCATACAAGTTATCAACAGGAATATCAAAGAATCCCTGGAACAAGATAACAGAGGTATATGGGCTGGGGTCACAGGAGCAGAACATGTACTACCTGCTGGACACCTATGTAAAATGTAAGGCTATGGCAGTCAGGTTACTGATGTCACTCTCCAAAAATCAGGCACACAGGTTCAGAGTGTCAAACAAAAAGATTACACTAAGGACAGATTAATGGCAGGACAGTGAACAAGATGCACTTCTGTTTATGTCTGCTTTTGTGTTGCTCACCTGTATCTGTGAGGCATGCAAGTCCATGGTAATGATATGGTCAGCACCTGACACTGACAACATGTTGGCCACCAACTTGGCAGAGATAGGGGCGCGGCTCTGCAATGAAAACAGATCTCTTCAGTCACATGGAATCAGTGAACTGGCAAGCGTGGCTTGCTTCTAAAAATAACACTCGACAGAGAGCTTGGACATTTTGTAAAATTATACCAGACAAATATAACAATCTGTTAGACTAAAGATCTCAATAATGGCAATATAAAAATATTCTCCGGTTGACAATTGATACTTTCATTATTTACTTTGTACTAAGATGGATGATATGCAAAAAACACCAGTACGTAAATATTAGCACATAGACACAGTTTTTCCACTCAGCTGGAAGAGTCAGATAATATGTTTGGCCCAACTGCAACATGGTTCAAAACATGAAAAAAATCCAGCACTTACTGCTACATAACCAACTTATCACGACACACCCTGGACATCTACTCCTGCATCACAATAATCAAATGTGCAAAACACACCATTCATGCAATATGCTCAAAATGTTGGAATGAGAGTAAGCAGCAGGCAAACAGCTGCACAAGAAGGACTGAGGTGGAAACTGCATTTGACTCAGCAAAGCATACCAAATGAGGGAGAGGAAAACAAACAGAAAAAGAAAGCAAATATGCTCTGTGGAGTGGTTGTTGATGGACATGGCTGCAAGCTTCTTGTCATGATGTTGGATGACAAATGGCATGACAGAAGTAATTAGACAGATATCCCTCACCCCCACCTTGTCCTTCTTGTCTTGCCGAGCGTACGGGAAGCAGGGGATGACAGCCGTGACCCTGGACGCAGAGGCGATCTTGCAGGCGTTGATCATGATCAGCAGCTCCATCAAATTGTCATTGATCTCGCCACAGCCACTCTGCACGATGTAGACATCTTCCCCACGTACGCTCTCCCCTATCTCCACGCTGTCAAAAGAGAGAGGCGACAAGACAAACAGCATTTAGTGCCACTGAGTTAACACTGCATGGCAAGGCGGGGGACAAATGACACAGGGTAAACAATTGCTTGTGTCTACGTGCGATGTGATTTCCACAACCCAAAGTGGTGGGTGAAAGAGCAGCACGCTGAGTCAGAAAATGATGTAGGATAAGACATTATAATTTCATTTTATTGAGGCAGCTAACGTGGCTTTGTTGCGCGGGTATTACCATCAGGGTTGGCTAGATAGTTAGCATGAGTTCTCAGCCATACGTGGACTACAAGTTCCTAACAACACTGCGCGGCAATCTCGCCGTGACACCACGTTTCTGGTCAAATTCATGTCGCCAGGCTACAACGTTTGCACACAAAGCAGCCGCACGTCTTGTTATAAGCGTCTTTAAAGCAGCCACAGCAGCAAAGCACTCACCATGTTTCTTGGTTGCTAAATTTCTTCGTAACAACCTTCCCCAGCTCGAGACCCAGGCGGTCTGCTATCTTCTGAGACAGGTCCGGATGTGAGCTACCGCTGAATATTTTGATATTCGGCATTTTGTTGCGATCCAGGGTGTCGTTCAGTCGGAGCGGGCAGCGGCAGCGAGCAGCTGTCGAGTCAGAGGAAGCGAAGAGGCCAAGACAAGTGGAAATTGATCAACAGTTGATGAGCTACTCTTACCGAGCTAAAGTGTGCTCCCTACCTATCCACCATTATGTCCCACACATCACGCGTGCGGTTCTTCCTCCCGGGGCCGCGCGCACGCTTTCACTGACGCTCTGCCGTGATTACGTTATTCCGGCCGTAGGTGCCAAGAGACAACAGAGGCACGTGAGCGAGCGAGGTGCAGATATGTAAACTGTCCACACCTGTGGCCTCACACAGCCCAAATGAGCGCAAAGGAAGTTGATATGTAGTTGTATAGATAAATCGAGGTTTTACTGCCTCCTGTTTTGGAGTTTTACGTTGCACTGCCTCAATAAACAAGCTATTTAATAAATTGTTTCATAACAACCATGGACACTTAATGTGTGTTTTCCAAACCGCAATACTGATTGTGGGTTCCCTGGAAATGTGGGTTCCTGGACTATTTACCACATTTCTTGGCTCGTGAAGGGCACTGCAGTGCATTTGCAGGCCAACACACTGTCCATGTTAGCTTTAGGAAGGTTTTTGGTGTTGGATATGGTTTATGCAGAACTGTATTTAGCCTGTCCACACTCTAGATTCAGAGGTAACAAAGCTGCACGTTCCCCTTGTGTTGTCAAGAAAGCTACATCTAATTTTCTCTTTTTGTAGAGACCTCTGGCATGTGCCTAGCACACCCTTCAGGACCCCAGAGACAGCATGGCAACATGGACCGTAATGACAAATGTGCTTCACCAAAATGCAATCTGTAAAAGAGGTAAGTTTAAGCCTTTTTCACAGCAGACATTTTGCCTTGTCATTATATGAAAAACACAGTCAATAACAACGACTCTGTCCTATTCCTATTAGTAAACTGTGATCATGAGACTGTGAACCAAGCATACAAGGACCCTGAAGCTAAATGGAATTCAGCCATTATTCATTTTATTATTTACACATGTGCTTTTTCTGCTGTGACGTGTCAAAGTGTCAACTGTGAAAAAATAACTAAGATAGCGGCATATTCCTGTACGTTTAGGTTTGAATGGTGTATAAAATTATGCGTGTCACAGATCTCTAACAACCACAGACAGTTGTGTTTTTACTGTGTCTTTCTTGTAAGTTTTGCAAATGAACATAACCTTATTGCATTGTTTTTGGCTAAGAGGCTCCGCTGGCCGGTGGTTGGCTCAGCTTTGGTCTGCTCTTGAAATGCTTACTGTAATACAAATAACACAGAAAAACCCACCATAAGGAAACTTATCTTAAATGTCAACAGCACAAAGCCATTTGGTGTTGTGTCAAGTCAGTGAGGTTTGCACTGTTGAGTCAACAGCAGAGAGACAAATAAATGAAGCCACCGCAGCAGTAAGAACCTGCCGGCAGCAGCAGGAGAGACATTTCCTGATAAGTTATCATGACGTCACTCTAATGGACATCCTGTCTAGTTTACTGCATGCAATGTCATTTCCAAATTCTCTGAAAGAGTTTATACAATATACTTTATTGCTCTTAAAACATGAGATAACTTTGTACACAGACAGAAGACCACAGTGACGACAAGATCATTGACAGTAAATAAAGACAGGAATGAATAGGTGCACATAAAGAAACAATGGATTAAGCCATGGTGGGCTCATCGTGTGAATGAAACACAGACAAATCCACACAGTTTAGCAAAGCAACTGAACAATGACAACCACACAAAATGTTTATCATAATGTTAAAATGTTCAAGTGCTGATGAGAGAACATTGTCTGATATTTTTGTTTAGAAAAATAAACATGTCCCATGCTTTATACTCGTAATATACTCATTAAAATATATGTTTTGCTATTAGTCTCTATGTTACATTACTACTAGAAATAATTACCTTACAGACATGTTTTATCTTTTCCTTTTAACAAAATAGTGAAGAGTTTGGATAAATCTTAATGTTACAAGTAATGTTTTAAAAGTGTTTCTTATTCTCTCAAATTTTTTATCATACTATTTACATTTACAGTTTAGAATAATACATTTCCATACTGAATATCATTTGCAAACCATTAGCATACTGCCACCGTGGCCTTTCATTTTTGCCTGGTTTTCCACTTTAGAACTTGAAAATTATCTGTACAAACAGTATTATCACCTTCAATGGTCAAAGTATCTGCCCCTGAAAGTAGAATAGGTAAGGGAAAACATGCAGTACAGTGAAAGAGAAAACACTGCACATGGTTATGGAAAATGCCACAGTAACAGCAAAGGACAAACTGTTAAAAGGGAGCGTTTGTGAACACTAAAGTGTTCTGAAACCAAAGAAATAAGTGCAACAAATCTGATATCCTGTTTTCCTTTTTCATATTGAAGGTCAATATGACAAAGACATATAAAACATGTAAATGAGATTAGCCAAAAGAGGTATGTGGCTCAAATGTACAGCAGTATTAAAACATAATGTGGCGATAAAGTATTTATTGCTTTTTTAATTGATTTATTATGTTTATCAAGTATAGAACATTTGCAAGTTTGTTTTACACTACGGCATGTCCACTGTATTGCATTAAGTATTCTAACAGTTGAGTACCTTGAATCAGGGTGGAAACAGTATTTCAGTGTCAGATTCAGTGGAATATCACGTTGTATCCCAAAGAACTGATCAACCAAGAAACTGCATGTCGCATTTCTTGTCTTTAGTGTTGTGGTGACCCAGTTGTCACTATTAATCTGGTTTCAAAGCACTTTCTTTTAACAGTATGTCCAGTATACATGTTAGGCCAGCACAACTATAAAGCCTCTGTGATTAATTTCCAAGAATAACAAGAGGATGAGACACAAAGAAGATTTCAGACAGGAAACAGATGTGTTAGTTTTATTAAAATACATAGAAAACTACTTTGTGTGTTTCTTATATATTTGCTAGATTGCACAATGTATAACAGCACATAGAAAGCAAATTTGTTTATACTGTATCTGAAAACCTGAATAAAAACAAAGGATCCTTTTGAAACGGGTAAGCTTTAGCTTTGAGGGGATGGATTATGTAAAACTGGTGGTGTGGACTCAAGTGAGTTTTTCAGCAGCAGAGTGAATAAAAAACACTTAATCAAACATTAAAAGATACATTTCAACTTCAGAGCTAATTTCAGAGGTTGTGCAAAATTCTAGTGATAAGCGTACTCACTTGCAAGTAGGTGGCTATATTTAAAACTATGATTCACGACTAGTGAGATGCAAGTGAGCCATGGATCAGTGATGGTGTAAAATACACTCTGTGCGTTATTAAGTACAGTGTGGGTTTTCCTTCTCTACAGCTGAGTGAGATAACGACACTCATTACTGTATAGTGGATAAGATGATGACTTGAGTCTCTGCTACATTGTCTGCCCTGAGCAGGTGCTGTTCATACCTGCGCTGTTATAGTGTGAGAATGGGCCTCTGCCAGTCAGTAACTGTCAGTAAATGTCATCCCTGTCTTTCAGCGGTTTTCGTTTTCCAGCACTGTCACTTTCAATTTCACTCTTGTATCAGTACGCCAGACATTGTCAACATAGCCAACAGAGATCTCCATTTTGCATCACAACAGTTAGAAGATTCAACAAACACACACATCACCATCTAACCAACCAATGCTTCGGACGACGTGATTAACAGAAGTCGCTACTTGACGAGATCTCTGAAATATTTTTGTCCAGCTCATACATTTATTTCTGATGATTTAATATAATCTTTATAGTTCTCTTAACTCAATACACTTCAAATATATTCTTCACTTTTTTTCTTCACAAAACTTTATATTATTTGCTAAGTAGACACAACTCAAATATACATTACATATAAAATATTATATTATAATGACTTATGTATATTGTGAATAGTGATATGAGGTGATTAGCCCTGTATCACCCAGTCTGTTGTAGGGTTCTTATTCCATTGTGCATTAGTTTGGTGTATCTTTATATTTCAAAACAAGATCCACGAGGCTACCTCAGGGCCTGTAAACATGGGATGGAACAGCTGCATTGCAATTTTTACTGAAGATAATTCATTGCATGACTTGTAAAAAAATGTAAACAATAAACAAATAATGAATTTGGATAGAGTAGCCACCCACATTTTGGACTGTTTTGATTACATTCCTGCCATCTTTGTTCTTACTGGGCAGGCAGAGTTTTGATGGGTCGAGTGAGTGAGCTCATGTTATTGGTGTTGGTGGAAACTTGAGGACTCACTGTCTTTGTTGGCAAGCTGCTTGAGTGCCCCATTGATTCTTCTGCCGCACGCAGAAGCAAAGTGTAGTTGATAGCTACTTCCTCAACTTTTCTCAACAGCTGCAGCCTTTGGGACTCTGAACGAACCCCTCTGACCAGTTTGATGAAGGTCTGAGTCAGTTCACACAACACTTGAAAGCTGGCCGTCACAACAGCAAGCATACGTGTTGGGCTTTTTTCAACGCTTGCCACTCGCCGACAAGAAGCTCTGAATTCTTTGAAGCGCACCGCCAACTCCTGTTTGTACTCTGCAATCTGTGGAGGCTGGAGACGAGCCTCACCCTCAGCTTGTGGGCTGTTAGCACACTGACGCAGGATAGCTAGCAACTCATTAGCATCCAACTGGGCATTTAGGAAACCGTCAGGTAAGCTGAAACTTTTCCCCTGTAGAGCCTGTACACGTGCCAGGCTCCCCTCCAGTGTACTACAGGCTCTCAGGTCAATCTCCTGTGTCTGTGGCTCCTCTTCTTCCTCCTCCTCTTCCTCCCCACTGCAGTCCTCTGCATTAAGAACCTGGAGTGTTTTGCTTACTACAGGAAAGGTACGCGAGTCCAGCTCCATGCCTGGAAGGACCTGAAGAGGTATGGAATATGAGAGCTCATCCTTCTCACTACTTTCATCTGCTGCCTCACACTTCCTATAGCAGAAACAGAATGAGCAGCATTTATCCTTGTCGTCACTGTCTTCACTGGGCAGGGTCAGGAGCACCTCGCCAGTCCCGTCTTTACTTTCACGCAGTAGCTCTTCTCCCTGAATGAAAAACACACCCTTTTTCCCCTTTCCCTCTGCCTGGTGAGACTGAGTGTGGATGGGCTCAATTGGGGTGGGGAGCCTCAGTCCTGTGGCCCTCACTCTCTCCATCTCCTTCTCTAGACTTTTGGCTTTGGGCTTTACCTCAGCATACACAGGTGTGCTAGTGCTGTTATCCAGCTCTCCAATGCTGTAACGCCTCTGTAGCTTCTTATATTGTGGAGCTCCCATGCAGTCTGTTTGAGAAGTACAGGTGGGCAAGCAGGAGCCATGCTCTCCCCTTGGCTCTCTCGACTCAAGACTGGTAGATCGTATTCGTGTGGTTTTGATCTCTAAGGTCTGAGGTCTCCTTGTAGCACCTTGGGTGTGAGGTGCTTTGGAGACTGCTGGAGGCGTCTTCGAGACACTTCTGTCTCTGCCTCTGTGTTGTGTCTCTGTTGTGGAGCCAACTGGTGTGTCAGGTAGTCTCATTCCCCTACACATTCGCTTGCAGTCACAGCTGCGACGCTGCTCCCTGGAGATACCTGGTGCCTTTAGGACGGGGCTGGTGCGGAGCTGGCAGGCACAAGGGGTGCCTGAGGGCACAGGTGAGGATCCCTGGGGCAAAAATTCTCCCTGGGACGACTTGGGTTTCAGCAGCTCCTCTAAGAACTCAAGCTCATACTGGCGGACTTTCTGCAACTGAGCCCTTCGCTCATCTGTCTCTCTTCGCATTCTTGCTGGAAACGTAGCTGAAAGAAGATTTCTAAAGCTCAAGAAAGGGGCGCTTCGCTGGGACTTCCCCTTACCACCGCCTTGCTTTGTTGAATCTCTGGCTGGAAGGGTGGAGACCTTATCTACAGAGTGGCTAGGTGTTGGATCATCTAAAATAGGTAAGGATTTTATGGAGCATTTCTGTGGCTCAAGGTGGGATTTTCCCTGGGCACTCTCAGCCTTGCTTTCAGCTTCTTTTCTCTCAGCTTTTACAGGCAAACGAGGGGAGTACTTGGTTTGTATTTGAGGGCTTGGTTTTGCCAAATTAGGATCTGCTCCTACTCTGACTGCATTGTCTTTGCTGTTGGCCAGTTGGAGGCCCTTGGCCCGAAGACGCTCATCATCTGTCGGAGAAGAGGATTGAAACACCACTACTTTCTGAACTTGTGGGTCTTTTAGTCTTAGTTGAGGCCCAGGCTCCTGTTGCACTGGACATGTACAGAAAAGGTCGTCAACTGGCAGAAGTTCTGTAGAGCTTGAAGGCTTCATGGTCTCACTAGAGGCAGTCTTGGCATCTTGGCACATATTAGTGGGAGAAATCTTGGCAGAGGCAGTTCTTTCCACAGGCAGGAGGATAGGTAAGGCTTTGTTGCTAGGATCTGTATTAAGAGGTGCTATTGTCTTCCCCTTTATACCATCAGTGAGATTTTGGCTCAATGTCTCCCCAGAAGAATTTGATAACTTCTGATCTTTACTGACTTGAGCTGTCAATGCAGCATCAGACACTTTAAGTTCTTCAGGTGACTTAGAAGGGGGATCAGGGGTGTTTGCTTTGGTGGACTCAGAGTTTGCTTTCATTTCCGCTTTTTGTTCAGTCTGAGTAGTGTCTTGATTTCCCCCCTGCTCTGTCACAACACTGAGCACTGCAGAGTCTTGACTGGGACTTACTTTAAAGGGAACAGTCTTGCTGAGGATTACTTGCTTGGGTGGACAGCCGGCACGAATCTGACCCACAGAGAAGGCCCCAGTCCCTATAGTCTTTGCAGTGCAGCCAGGGATAGCCAGGGGAAAGTCTCGGCGGCAGAGGATACGTTCCTTGTTGATATGGTGAGCCAGCAGGTAGGCCTGGTTCTGGTTTTGCTTCATAGCTGACACCATCTCAGAGACATCTGTTAATTCAGAGGAGTTGGTCTCATGGCCCGAGTCCAATGATGACTCAGGTGTAATGGCAGCTAAGACAATCAGCCCTGAGGAGTAGAACACATCACACTGTTATGATAATTAGGAAACAAAAAATATGAATAATAAAACATATACAAAATTTCATATTTGTGTTTTACTGTAGCTATGAAAGCAGGCATTTGCAGTTAAGTGGTTTCATATTAATCTCAAAAGAGCAAATGTAATTTTGGAATAATTATCATTTGTTCCCAAATTCAGTCCTTCATAGTCAGATTTAGAACCCCTTTCCAGCCTACAAATTATGTAGCAGTGGGTTTATCTTACCCATCCTAAAAATCTGCAGCATTTGCATGCAAATGCATATGTGTGCTTGAGAAATGTGCAAAAATTAAATTTCCAACCCTGTGTTCATGAAATCTGAAATATTGTTGGCCGATTTATTTTTCATTTACAAAAAGGTGTCTATTTAATAACAAGCTTGTTTTGGCACACAACATTGTGTAATAATCAGCTGTTGTTGCTTATTCATTTACGCATGTAAAACCATGGTCCATAATATTTTCAGCTTGACTTTAATATTATTTTAGTTAGGGTTATCAGTCAATTTGTTCAGCATCCTGTAGGCATCTTGTAGTTCTGAACCCTCTATCTTAAGTTTGTATCTTAGTTTTGATTGGACATGCATTGCTATGATAAAATTAAGAGTTTGCAATTCTTGCAATTTCACAAGGAGAGTTTAGTTAGAATTTTAGTAATTTTAAAAGACCATATACTGCATATATACTGTGTAATATTGATTGATACAAAAGTAGCATTTAATTGAATCAGCACTATTGTTAATTCTTTGTGTGAGATGTGGGCGTGACTGAGGCTGTTGACCTGCAGTCTGTGTTGGCTGTTGAGCGTGATGGGGATAGTCTTCAGAGGCTGCCAAAGCCTCTAGTGCCTGTAAGGTTGACACCAGAGCATCATCAAGCTCCTGGGCATGATCTCGGACTGTTCTTGTTGTAACATTATCAATCAGTGTGACAGGCACGTCTTCCTTGGCTTGGGCCAGCTTCCCAGAGGCAACCCCTGGGCTGGCACCGGTTCGTGCCTTCCTCCCTCTCTTTGTGTCATCCTCATCTGAACTGTTGTCCCTGAAGCCAGGTGGCGGGGCAGCAATAGCAGGTGGTGGTGGTTGCAGCTTCTCTCCTCCACCCTCTGCCTCGTCTTCTTCTTCATTCCCTGGGGGTGGTAGGGCCATTAGGTCAACAGCGCCTCCATCTCGGGAGGCACAAGCACTGGAGCAGTGTTTTCCAGAGCTCCCACTACTGTTTGCTGCTGTTGTAAGACCCTCTGCTCTGTGCCTTGCTTTGCAGGAGTCACAGAAGTATCGTGAGGTTTTCTGGGATTGACCCATTGTTTGGGCTCTGATTCTGAATCCTGCATTCTCCACTGCTGGGCTCTCTAAAACCCCAGCTATTTCCTCTGTACTTTGCTGGGTGGGGTCTGACTTGGTGCGGGGGCGCCCAGGTAGCTCCTGGGAAATAAAGTTCTCATTGATGTCGAGCTCAGCTTCAGTACGTGCTTGGAGCTCTTGAAATTGTTGTTGTTCTCGAAGGTGAACATGACAGAGGCCTAGATGCTGAGGCTCTGCTGGAACTAGGGCCCTTGCAGACCCTGACTCCCTGTGTGAGCTTTCCCTCTCGTCCCCTCGCCGCCCTCCACTTGGCAAGCCGGTTGCCCCAGAACGTGGGTGGGCATGGTGGGAGCTTCTGTAATCTGAGGATAAGAATTGTCAGAGCATTGGAGAGTTTGAGGTGTTAAGATCTAGTGGGGATAGAGATGATCCTGATGGAAAGCAGAGGTGACAGCTGGTGGTCACATGGGGATTATTTATTATTTCAGAGATGGATGCTGAAAGTTGAAGTTTGTTTGAGGTTGGAGGGTTAGATTCTGGTGGAATGTGATGGTATGATGATCCTTATTTTATGTGGCCTACAGGTTGAGTCAGCAGATGGCAGAGGATCTGTTCATGTTTGAACAGTAAATGTTTATGGTTACAGCAAATAGTCAAATTCGCTGTAAAACTCCACCATGTTATTTTAAGAAACATGGAGTATTTCTTCAATGAGTCGAGATTGAGATGAGAGGAGAGACAGCAGAGGGCACCATGGGATGGTAGTTCCAGGATAACCTGGTTACTACAGATAATGATTTCAGCCAATGAAGAAGCGGCTTAATGTCCATGTAGACTGAACATACAATGAATATTGCAAAATATTGCCTGACATGCAGTGTGTTTATTATGATGCTGAAAGAAAGATTCTTTCACTTACACAACACTAGATATGTGATATGAATCTTTCAATTTAAGCTTTTAAGTAAAGAGAGCTGCTTTGTGTAATTTTTTTACACTTGATGTATATTGCAGAGCATTTGTTCAAAATTAACCCCTACAAGTCAAGAAGACTTCTAACATACCTGCTTTGGTCAGCTGAGACTGACCAGCGGTCCGGAAATAGATGGTCCGTTTAGGGTCTACAAACAGCTTGTAGTAGCCAGAGATGAGGCATGCAAAGTTACTGGCATCAGGCCATTCCATGAGGAGGACCAGGGGCTGCAGAGGGTGGTAGGGAGGGGAATTAGGAGACTATTTAGGGCACAGGCAATAAGCATTGCCTGCTCGTTTTGTAATGACCTGATGAAATAAAATTTATGAAACTGTTGAATGGTTTTGTACTCAATAATTTAATTAAACACAAACTTAAAATGGGAACTGCCTCTCTAAAGAGATGGCATGCAGAATACTTTCTCTACTGCTAATTTGCGCCATGTTATTATCTAATCTAATTGTAATGTCCACCTTTCGAGATTGTGTTGTAATACCTTGGCCTCATGGATTGTCATCTCCACACGAGCCACTCCTTGGCTCTCTCTGTAGAGCTGGATCTTTGCAACCCTACTGAACTCAGCCAGAACTGTTGTAAGGTTGTTTTTCAGGTCAATCACATGACTAATGCCATGCCGAGGACCCACCAGTAGTGTTGTAGCTGATTGTTTCTCATCCTGTAGAAGAACACAGGAGGGTTTATGATATTGGAATGTCACATTATTCCTTTCCATTACCGCTGTTTCGACAATTTCTTTAAAATGTTAAATCAGTGCATCGAAAAAGCAAGCTCCCAGTGTGACCATATGCACAGAAAAGACACATAAGGAAAATGAATGGGGCAATGAACTAAAGGAGATACACATTTATGTCTGCACGCAAAGATTGAAAAATGTATTACCAGTCCAACAGTGTGGAACAGTATTCCACCAAAAGGTGGGAGGTCGTTCAGCACACGCATGTACTGCAGCTTTCCTTGCAGAGGAGGGACCTGTCAACAGAATGATAAACAAGATACGCTCATCTCCGAAAGAGGAGTTCTCCTCTAGCACTTCATCCTCATGGGGGCACTGTTGAACCACAGATGTTGAGCCTAAAGTCTTATGCAACAGTTACATCTATAGCAATGAAGGGCTTGTCCTAAGATAAAGGACTAGTTATCAAGCAGACACAACCATAGAATACAGTTAATTAAAATCCCCTCTAAAGAAGATGATAAATCTAATGAGATTTAAATGTAAATAGTAATAAGAGTATGGCACTTTGGCAAGAGGTCTGCTTGTATTTGCAGTGCTTATGAATGTGTTTAATAGCAGTACAACCAAAGGCAGTAAAATCAACCACAAAGAATATTCTAGATATTTCATTAATGGCAATGGTTACAAGTGAAAATTAGCATCAAAATGTTTGACATGGGGAAAACCTTGTTGCCCGATGGTGGCGGATGCTGGTAGGTCTTCAGCAACTGAGACAGGCTTTTACACACATTCTTCTCCTTAACTGTTGGGAGCAGAGTGAGGGGAAGGAAAGGCTCTAGTCCCCACTCTTTTCTGTGATCAAGAACAAAGGGAAAGATGGCAGAAGAAAACACATAAGAGAAAAACAACAGTGGAGTGGTTAATCAGAGTCTAGGGAAAGGAGTTTTTTCATCCCACGGGAAGACAAGGTGAGCCTAGCTTGCATCCCTGACTCCTGTCTTGACATGGCCACCCAAAGTCTATTACAAGCGCAGTAGGGCTGTTCTGCTTCTGTGGTTGTGATGGCAGAAGCTAATTACTTGCTAGGTTGAGGTTTTGAAGAATAAATGAGCAAATTGAGGGAGAGATGTAATTTCACAAAGCAATGGATTTCTTTGTCTCATAACAACCTAGGGAAAATGATCCTTGAGTAATTTGAGTTTTTAATACAGTTGGGATTAATTATTAATCATTTAGACATTACTGAATGAACAAACTTCCCTGTGGGACTCACTGGTATGCTACACAGAATTGTCAATGAGGTAAAAGATGCAATACATCAATTTTGTCTGTAATTTTTCACAAGTTCATTTGAAAGCTAATTTAGTTTCTAGACTCACTCGACATGCTTGAGAGAGATCTTCTGATTGGGCCGTGCCGAGGACACAGTGATGTAGATATGGAGAGCAGCCAATCGTAACGTGACGTCAGATTTCCAGTCCATGCCGAACCGCTCCTTGATGACGTCATTGCGACTCTGTTAGGACACGATGAAATGTTTTGTGCACAGCTAGACAGCTTCCAGATTAGATATCTGCAGTTAACGTAAAAGCATTTTTGGAGAGCTTGCAATAAGGTCATTGTGTCTGAAGCCTGACTCTGGCATATGCTTCTTTCCAAACTCAAAAATCAGTCACAGATGGTAAACTTAATCTATTCAAAACAGTAAATGAAACTAGCTGCCTATAGGAACTAATCTAATTGTTGGCTCCTCCTCTAAGCACCCCTGGCTCTTTGAGGAGACAGCTCTCCAACGGTGTCATGAGATTGAATGACATCCTTTTAAATCCAGCTTGAATCCAGCACTTCACCTGTATATAGAGGTACTCAAATGCGGCAGGGTCCCTTCTCAGCAGGTCTGCAGGGTCCTTGGGGAAGAAGCAGATGCGGAACAGACACTTCATCCCTTGGAAATATGTTCTATGCACCACCTGAGGGAACACGACAGTATCAGCTATAACCAACTACATCTTTGGCATTATTCACACATTTCTTCCGTCTTTCCTTTGGTGAACGGAGTAGTCTGTTAGTGCATTCTGGATGCAGCACCATGTGTGTTCACAGTGCTATGATATGTGTGTATGTATTTAGTTTTGTCCAAGTGACCACAAGCCAACAACCTACAGTCCGAAGTATGAATACAATACAATAAGACCGTGCCGAAACTAATGAAACCCTGTGATTTGCATCCAAAAATCAAAGTTTTAGTGGCGAGAATCATCTGAGTTCTTGTGGAAATTATTTTAATTTGAACTTCAGGGAGTGGTTTTGATTGGATGCCCATAGTATCAGAGCTCTCGGCTTGCCTTCCAGTTTAACTGACAATATGACTGCCAGTTTATCTGACCAGTAACACCACACAGAATCCCCACTCCTGGAACATTTGTCAAACCAAACGCAAGCCAAACCAAAGGCAACAAACACTGAAACTGTGAGTCTAAATTGAAGTCACTTCTTTTCCATTCTCATTTCAGCACTCTGTCTTATGCTATGTTGACATTAGCTTGGGGTTGCTGGTATTGCTTGAAAACTGCTAGTCCTTCAAACATACCATATCAACTGAAACATTTTTTTTTTTTACACACATCTTGTACTCATTTAGCCATTTTGGGTGTCTTACATGAGTTAGAGGCTGGTTGTCCTGCAGCAGATGCAACTTCTGATTCTGGTCCAGACCACCTGCCTCCAGCACCAATGCAAAATGCTCAATGTAGCGCAGTGAGAGGCGGTCCTGCAGGGACGAGATCACATCCTGGAAGAAGAGCAATGGAAACAGATGAGAGATTGAAATATATTTCCACAGTAAGAACATTCTGTTGCAACAAAAATATATATCTGATCTACAGAGGCAATTTTCAACCTGAATTCACACTGTGTTTGTATAGGGTAGTTTCCCAAATTGATATCCTTGAGGTCTGTTAAGGCTCTTTACTTTGATATCATATTTGTCATTTGTGCAATGAGAGCTTCCATAGATATTCTTTATTCTGCACAGTGAGCGCATCCTATTTAAGAAAATAAAATGTCAGGGTATGCAGGGCAAGCTTCTGCTCTTGTGCAGATCAGTATCTATGAATGATGTAGAGCTTTCCTTATCCTGTTTCTAAAAGGTACAGAGAACACTGTCTGAGGGGAAATTCACAGATTTTACTGTGGGCTCTGCCTGAGGATAAGGTTTCAGCATTTCTTTGCCCTTAATATATTATAGGCATGGACATTAAAAGGTATTCTCTTGTTGTGATATGTTACTGCTGTTTTCCCAAATCTGAATTGGAGGCTCATTAAGAGCTGTTAAGTATATACACTAATGATCTGCCATCCATAAATAATTTCATTGACATTTGTCGATGTAACCTAAGCAGCAGCTGCGTCTGAAAAACAGGGATAAGCTGTTTTAACAGTATTGACCTGTGCGATTTGCATTAAATGACGCCTGGGAAAGCCAAACAGTCAACTGAAGTACCCACAGAATAATATAGATTGTAGCCTAAAATACTGCAAGAAAGCTTCTTTAGTTGACACACAGTCTAATGGGCATACAACCGGGCATCCTATAGTGTCATTGATTTAATCTGTGGTATTGTTTTATTGATTCAGGCCTTTTTATTATGCTGAAATTCCATTTAATTAGGCTGACAGTGGCGAGCTTCCTCCATTTCTCCTTTAAAGTGCTGCTGTGTCCCTCCTTTTCTCCCTCAGTCTCTCTCCATGAGATTTGTGAAATCTAATAGAGTCCATTTAATGAGTCTGCTCGGAGATGTCAGACTCATCTTAGAGGCTGACATAGAGACAGAAATGACCTCTGTCTGACTGAATTCATTTGTTGCTTTATGGCCTTAATCACATTACTGAGATTTTAAACTCTAAAAACTGAAATGTTGAAGAAAGAACATTAAGGCTGTTTTTTTCTATTTATTTTCTCAAAGAAATTACTCATAAGATACAAACTTGAAAGTAAGGCTTGAGCGAATTATGGTTTGAGTTCATGTGTCGTGTGGTAAATGATGATTTTGTGTGGGAAGATGTAGGTTGTATTGATAATTGCTCCACGTGTAGCTCCAAAACAATCATTATACTATACTACGTTAAAAATCCATAGTAATTCAAGCCAATAGACAATAGTCTGACCCCTTTCTCATGTGTTTATGATATTGGTCTTAATGTTAAACCTATAGTAATTGATTTTTTTGGCCAGTTGGGGCCAGCGCATCAGGCTGTAAACACCATTGTAACATATTATCGCTTTATTAAGTTGTGTGTTAGTGAACATGTGCTTGGTTACACACAGCAGACAAGGAGCAACATTATCATTCATTTGAAGTCATGTTTCTGGTCACCTGACAAAAATTCACTCTCCTGTTAGCTCTGTTTTGGTCCTTAGCAGCTCCTGGGAACCATGTTTGGCTGTTTAGCCGCTAAATGCTCCACTGTATTCATAAGATAGTCGCTAATTTTCTCTGTCTGCCAGCTGATACTGTACACTTAGTCTTTAGATATTTTTTCCTGAAAAGAAAGGTTGAAAAAGCTGGAAAAGACACTTGTGAGAGCCACCAAAATGCTCTATAGAAGTAGGGGAACTGCAGAGCTGGGTGATAACTATCTGTGGGTTCATTACTATGAGCGACCATTACACATAGTCATTTGATCCAGTGTTAATATGAAAATTGATTATAGCTGCTTTACGTAAAAACCACAATTATGCTGAAATTCAGTTATTTTCCCGCGTGCATAGCTGTAGTGAATACATACCCTTACAGTGGTACGGCTGTCGAATGTAAAGGACTTAATCTGCCCATTCTCCAAGAACACCTTCAGCACATTTGGTATGAGAAGCAACGAGTCGTCCTTGAGCATTGTCTGAAAGAAAGAGAGAAAACAGCGTTGGTTTAGTGAGAAAAAGATGGTACGTGAGAGAATGTGCCAAAGAGGTAATCAGGAATTATTTTTACAGTACAAACACAGTCAGCTGTAATGGTAGGCCCGTGCTTTGTTACTGACACCTGCAGCGCTCAGGACACATCAGTGTAAAAGAGCAGAGCTGCACGAGAGACACTGAGCTGTTAGCCATTAGCCTTCGGGCAGAAAAAGACTTAACAAACTTGGCAGGAGATCTGGCTCTGTCCTGGACTGCCCTCTGGACACCATCGAGGAGGTGGGAGAGAGGAGGATGTTAGCCAAGCTGACATCAATCATTGACAACCCATCCCACCCCCTGCATGAGACAGTAGGGTGCTTAACTAGCTCCTTCAGTAGCAGATTGCTGCACCCAGTCTTCATGCATCCATTCTTACAGCTGTCACATTGTTTAACGCCAGCATCATGTAATGTAGCACTGTGTTGATGTCCTGTAAGAATATTGGCATTAGTATTTTTATGGCATTTAGTATTTTTATAATCTGTACATAATGTACATAGTTAATTTTCTATTCTACAGTCCTGTATGCCTTTTCTATCTCCTGTATACTGACACTGTTTTTTCTTTTTGTCTCTGCATTGTATCAGGATCAAAGAGGAGCTTATTCAATTCAGTATGTATGCCATGCAAAGAAAATTGGATGGTGGGATTGAAAATATTCACCACTGAGTTTTGTGAGTGGAGGCATAAGAGGAGAGGCCTGGTTCAAGGTTACTGCTTTTACTCAGAGCACTTGTTAGGAGAAAAGTTATGATATGCAGTAGTTCAGTTGATTCTTGCTTGGATGTGATGTGACAGGCACCCCCCCCCCCCCCCCCCCCCCCCACACACACACACACACACCTTTTTTTTTGTATAGTACTCTGGGCTTTTCAAGAAAATGACTCAGTTCTCATTATGTAGTTTCAAAGAACCAGAGTTGTGATCAGAGGGAAGGAAGATGTCTAATGTAATAAGATGAACTGAGGGCTTTTATTTTGACATGTGGCAAAGATGCAGAGGGAAACAGCCTTGTGGTCCAAATGAAATCTTCCATAATTTTTGGACCCAAACAAAATCAATTCTTATCAGTTTCCTGTTTCTTCCTTTTTTTTTTTTTATCAGATGATGGGATTTGTATAAGAACAGTAAGAACAGTAAACAGACATTACTCATGACAGTAAAGAGATGTGGATTTATTGCAACTATATATCTCAGAAAATGCATTTAGTTGAAACGGAGAGCTGTGTCCATAGCAGATGCCCAGCAGTCTGTTTTTGGGAGAACTTAAGTATTCAGTAGGCTCAACAAGCTGTTCTTCTGTGCAGATTGGAAGCGACTAAAGTCAGAGTTATGAGTGAACAGATCTTTCTCCATACTGCAGCATTAAAGCAAGGGTGAAGCAGTGAAGAGATGCCACAAACATTTTGTAAGCCACCACCTTTGTCCTGAGATGGTGCAGATTTGTCACATGCTCAAATCACAGCTCCACACCATGCCCCCACTCCTTCTCTCAGTAAACACCGGGTGAGGTGGCCAACAATGATAAGCCTTCTGATGATCAATAGCATCTTGTGGCTCCTGAAGGCAGAGATTTAGAAATGTCTTGCCTTTGGTTGGGGGATGGTGGCTGAAACATGTGATCATTACCAATCATAGCATCCCCCTCCTATCTCTGCATCGACAGCGCCTTGTGTTCTGTACTTGAGCTCTAATCAATTGAAGTCACAATTCTAAGAGAGAGAAGAGGAGGAGGATTAGTGGAACATTAATGAAACTGTTGGCCTTTGCTGGTTTGTGGGAATATCTCCCACTACAACTAAAGTCTTAATTTAGGTCTAATAAGGTGAATCTATGGGTTCACATGTTGTTGATGATTGGTACTACCAGGCCAGAATGGAGAGTAAAATCAGCTGTAACACAAAGCGAGCAGTCTGCCTAACACTCTAGGTGGGTTTCACCCAGAGTTATCAGAGACCTGGTGGTCCATGTGATGAGCAATCCTGTTCTTTGCCTTCTTCTATTAAGTTCAGGTGAATAGAAAATAGAATGATGTAATAGCCTTTCCTCCAACTTCTGATTCTTTATTGATTGTCTGTTGCTCGTCATGTTCGTGCTCCCACTTTATTCACAGTATAACCTCTTTTTCCCCTCATAGATCCTTGATTGACTGCCAGGCATTAGGGCGCATAAGAGTTTTTGTGGTGGGGAGGTATATTTAATTTCACCATTAAAACGCTACAAAATGCTCTCTCTCCATTTTCTGAAACATAACACTTTGTTGAAAATAATGAAACTGCTCAAGAAACTGTTATTATAGCCACCAAATGAGTGAATATATATATTAAATCTTTGACTTTTTAAAAAAATATATAATTCCATCTCACAAATCTACAATTTGAGATAAAAAAGAAACATAAAAGTTAGACAACCCTCCCTTTAGCAAAAAATACAAAAATCTCCTTTTTCTGACCTTGGTAATTAATTTGCATGCAGCCTCTTACCTCACACATATGCCACACAGCAGGTCTTAATTGCACAATGTGTAATAGCGTAACCCAAGCCACTTAAGTGTTACTTGTAGCTTGCAGATGTTGATGGATCAGGTAAGAAACTTGGGAGCGGGATAGCACAGCCATATGCAACCAGGATATTGCAGCTGATTTCAAACTAAATGTTTGAGTGCCTGCGAACAGAGGTTCAGGTTGCCCCAGAGAGTGTTTGAATCAGTCAGGAAAGCAATTTAGTCAACGTCAAACCACTGGACCAAAGGCTCACATAACACAGCTCAGACTGAAATACAAGGACGCAGAGAGGAAGCTTGGAGGTTTGTGTGATTGCTGATCAAATAAAAGAAAGGCGCATTGGGAGAAGGAGGGACAGGGTAACAGCATGTCTTTGCATGCACATGACTAGTTGAACTTACTGAGTCTGGGTCGCTGATGGACACTTGCTCTGAAAAGCGCACTTTAGGCGGGTTGGTTCGCAGGCGGGCCTTTTTGGCTGCACTTATGAAGGCAGATTTAGGTGACTGAGGATGAGGAGAGAGAGAGAGAGAGAGAGAGAGAGAGGAACTCTTGAATCAGCTTCAAAGAAGAGACGTAAATGAGAGAAAAGCCTCTGTGACTGCCAGTGCTTAAGAAACGTGTGTTGGAGAGCTCGCTAATGCTGCTGCAATGCGACAACTGCAAACCTGCTTCCAACATGAAAGTTGCCCGCTAAAAGTTTAGTTTTAAAATGTTTTCCTTGTTTGTTTGAGCTCACTAAATAATGTCAGCTGCTTAGAGACAAGACATACCCAATCCCTGCGGAACTGCTGCATAACTCATAAGATAATATATACTGTAGCTCTGAGATTATGACGTGGAAAAAAAAATCTGATTTAAATTTATTTTCATCATCTAAAAATATCCAGTATCAGTTAGATGGCTTAATAAACAGCATATTTCTGTTTCCTCTATAGGGGTGAATGCACACACAAAGTCTAGTCAATAAGGTCTCATTTAGGTGTTTATGTGCCTTCATGGAGCTGTTCTGAAAGAGGTTACCAGAAAAAGAAATTACTCTAATGTGTAGTCATGGCCATGAATACTAATGTACGTCTGCACTGCATTAGTCTGCATGGTTGGAACAGGATACTGTATGTGTGTTTCTGCATGACTCAGAGTGACAGGAGAAGTGTTAAGACTGCTGAAGAGTGAGAAAAATCCTGAGGGAGAGGAACATGAAAGAGAGTGAGTGTCCCATTATACTACCTGATGGGGCTGCAGCACAGTGAGAACTATAGTGTCTTTGCAGCGTCTATGGAAAGACAACAGAGAGTGGAGTGGATTAGATAACGCCACGTACAGCATGGTATTTGGAGAGCTTCTCCGGGTTTATATCTGCCATTTCCTCGCTGTCCTCCAGCTGCAAAAGGACTGACTCATCCACAGGTTTGTGTTGATATAACGCATCACCAGCAATAAGAAGCAGCTTGTTCCTTTTGATCCACCCTCTTTACCCGTGTCCTCGTTACCTCCAATTGCCCATGTGGCTGGTCCCCTGGCCCGTACCCTCCTCCTCCCCTCCCCCTCCCGGGACAGTAAAGGATGTTACCTTACAAGGTCTATGACTCTCTCTCGGGGCGCGTCGCTCACCGTCTCCTCGTTAATGGCCAAGATCTGGTCTCCAGGGAGAAGCTTGCCAAAGGAGGGGCCGTCTGCAAGTAAGATGAGACACGCAGCCAGCATACAAAGTCATATACATCCAGTAAAAAGGAAAGTTTAATTTGAGTTGGTGTAGGATGTGCTTAAAGAGCCATCACTCTCCCCTTATGCTCGCTTTCTTACATGCACACACATACACACTAACCAGCAGAGACGGAGCGTACAATGACAGGCCTCTGGCTGCCTGCAATGAAGCCGAAGCCTTGAATAGGGTGGCGCTGGATGGTGACCTGTCGAGCTGAGGCAGGACTTAGGGTACCACTGTCCATACCATCCTGGCTCTCCTCTAACATTTCAGAGCTGCAGAGCACACACATAGAGACTCGTCAATAAAAATAAATGTCCGAGTGCATTTTTAAAATGAGGAATACTCTCAGCTCAGATCACACAGAGCACCGTGTACCTGTCACATGCGTTCGTGTGTCCATCCTGGACCTTGGCCATCCCCTGAGAGGAGGGAGCAGCATGGGACAGGGTTGCACTGCAGAAGCCGTTTTCTGTTTCGCAATCATTCACCTGCACAGGAGAAAGGAGACAAAGGGATGCCAGCATAGAAATAAGATACCCTCCTTTCTGCACAGCAAAAATACTCTTTTGTAGCATTTTGTTTAAAGCTGCAGCTTGTCTGAGCACGTCCCGAAATGCTGCTAAATATGTAGCTGAAAAATGTAACATTCAAGATTACAGTCCCTGACATCTTGCACTGTCAACAAGCAGCATTTTGCTCCTCACAGGCTTCTGCATTGTATTGAAAAAAAAAATGCCCAGGAAAGAAGTAGGAATGTAGCCATTTTCTGTGCTAAAAGCAGCTGACATTTGAGGCCTGCCTTTAGAGAAACTGCAATTATCAGGCACCAATAAAAATAATGCACATAGAGTATGTAAGACATTAAGGTCTCTGAATCTGCCAGCCTCTTTCAGTGTGGACCAAGCTACTGCTGTGAACCACACATGCTCTTTTACAGATGCCTGTGTGGGAGGCAGTGAAAGCAAGATTACTGAAAGACTGCGTGTTACTTTGTGTGTGTGTTTGTGTACATGACACGTGGGTTTCTGTGTTTGTGGCAGAAAAATGACTGAAAGAAAAATGGATGGAAATGATTGTGCGAGGGGAAAGAGAGCCAGATATTGATGCTCATATCTGTGATCTAGGACTCTGATGATTGCTGACTAAAGATGAGACACTGATTGTGATGTTAATGGCGCAGATGGGCTAAAACAGAGAGAGGCAGATAAAGAGCACATCAGTACTGCTCGGGATTATTATGCAGGGATACGCTGTTGAGAGCAAATACCTTTCTGAGTGCCACAGGCAGAGAACAAACTGTCAGTAACAGGAGGCTGAGTCACATTAGTCAATAGTTCAGATTCATATTCTTGTCACTTGTTGTTTCTGATAACAGTGGCTTATGTGGGAGCACGGCTCATTTACAATTCCAGTGATGCATTACTGATCTCTACCTTGTGACATGGTATCAGATGAGGGTTGATGTATCCTAGATAGGTTTCATATTGAGCTCGGTCCATGGCCAGAAATCCATTACAATATGTGTGCTTTGAATGTCAATTAGACTAATCATTTAAAAAGATTAGATTTGAATAAAAATTTCTGTATTCAATATTCAGCTGACTTACAAATCATCATCTGTCTGTATCAAAGGTGCGCAGCGGTGACAAATGATGCTGCACCAGCTGGTTCTGCTGCTAAAAAGGATTACATGTTTTTGATTGAGAATGATTATTTTCCCCTTTGATTCTCCCCGTGGATTCTGACAGTGCACTTCTCTCCCTGTTTCATTCTCCTTCTTCTCCTGTCCCCCTAATGTCTTCCTCTTTCCACCATCTGTCTCCCTCTCCAGTTGCTGGGAGGACACCCATTCTGTTGGATCTGTGAGGAGGTGCCAGCCGTTCATCAGGTGTGTGTGATTGGTGTGTGTCATTACAAATGCCAGTAACTCCTCAGCACCTCTTCTTCGGTGCAGAGGAGCCAAGATTTGTGACCACAGCAAAGAGACAATATAAATATCCTTGTTGTGAATAGCCTGCTCTTGCACATGGTCCATTATTCACAGAGCCTTTCTTATAGTCTGATAGTCCCCAAGTCTTTTTGTGCCCATCAGGATCAAAGCGGAAAGCTGAAATACACCTGAAATTGTGCAGTGCCACCAATAACATCATTACATTGGCACATGCAACTGTTACCAAATTGGAAACAGAGGACTACATATGTGTTTTTGCAGCTTTAAATGCTTAACTTAATTCAGAGATGAGTTTTGGCATTCAGAGTAAGTGAACTGAACAGAAGGGAGAGCGATGAAGGTAGCCGGGGGACAGTGAAGCTTACGCGTCTGCAAAGATAAACAGCCATTCAGCAGAGGGGCCGACCTTTTACTGAGAGAGGACGCCAAGGAATTCTGTCAAGAAATGATCCCCAAGGGCATCGGCAGGCCTGCGTGTTGCTATGACGACAGCTCACGGCAGCTTGTTGGAGCCGGGGTGGACGGAGGGATGGTGGGTGGATGAGAATAGTGATGGGGCCACACGCTCCTCTATCACCCTGCAGCCACTGTGGCCAGATGCCATCATTTCCTCGGGCAGCAGAGGTCAGGGCATCACATACCTGCTCTGCTCCAGTGTCCCAGTCTGCACAGGCTCAGCAGGCCTCAGGGTCTGGGAAGAATGACCTTTTACTTATTATCCTCCCAGACCTGCATTCTAACCGGTTTATATCTTGGTGGGATGCTGCATTTCATTCAGCAGCATTGCTGAATAGTTGCAGTTTCCGTGTGATAAGGTGTTCAAAACTGATAGCCACAGGCTGAATTATCATGTAGTCAGAAGTGTTGATGCAACTCCTTGATCATGTTTAGTTTGTGATTATGTTGACCTGAATTGCACAATGTCGTATGGTGTTTCTGATATTTTAAAAAACATTGAGAAATAAGTATGATAAGATCTTCACAAAGATTTTTGGCTCATTTATTGGTTTTCACTGGATGTACCTGAAGTGTACGCCCAATAATCTGACAATTCAGTGAACAGGATGACTGTAATTCATACAAAGAGAAAGAAGAGAAGTGAAACAAGAGGATGAATGTGCGGTATTAGTATATTTAAGACAAAACAAGACAGGAATAAAAACAACAACATGCAATTATTTTAGTTAATAATTAAATCAGATGAGATGAATATGCAGCTAAATGAACCAAACTGAAATGTTTTTTGTTTGTTTCCCCCTTTTTTTCTCTTGCATTTTGTGATTTATAAACTATAAGATCTAAAAATCAATTCCAGTAGTGGCAAAGAGAGACTAATGTGCTCTCCCTCTTGTTATTGTTAAAACACCTGTTGCTGAGTCTTATGTGTTGTACTTGACCTATGGCTGTTTCTCGGTTAGATCAGAGAGAGAATTACAGCAGAACAGGCAGGTTGTCACATTCAATGGAAAGTTAAGTCTGAGAAGAAATCCAGATCTTCTATGACTAAAAAAGAGAAAATAACTAATGGCCGAATGTCCTTTGTTACACACAATTACGTAAGTGCAGCCCATCCAAAAATCTTTTTTAATGTTTCTGTAGGACTGAATTGCATTTTTGAGAAGAGAGTAAGAGCTCATAGTTGCTGAAGCTACTGTGGAAACTGGATGGGCTCTGCAGGAAATTTGCCGTGAAGGAAGGCAAATTAGTTTAGCAAAGATGAAGTACATCACATTGTGAATGCTTACAGTAAAGGCTGAAAGCTGCAGTCCTGTTCAGGAAAATTAGATATACCACTGAGAACCCTTGAGCAGAGGGTAAATAAGTTGCCTCCCCTGTAGCTGTCCTGTGTTTTGTGTGGTGGACTGCAGACACTTGCAGTCCTGCTGCCAGTCAAAGCGTTTGCTCAGCTGTTTTCCACTTTTTGCTTCGCTTAATTTATCATGTGCAAAATGTTACAGGTCCATTGTTATCTGAACTGCACTTCAGTCACTGTGTGGAAGTTGTCTCTTGTCTAAGAAACAAGTGTTATTCCTGGCTAAGAGGATGATGCTAAAGGGCGCCTTATTTCACTCTGCATCTGTCTCAGACCATGTTATGATATTAAAAATTTCAAAATTATATAAATCCTCAAATACAACACCTCTAAAAATCTTGCTGAGACCTTGAAGATACATGCTTAAATGTCTGGCAGTGATTAATTTGATTAAATGTGTTAGTAAGGAATGTTGCAGGAAAATATTAAGAACTGTTGATGTGGTCTATTTAATTATATAGTTAACTTGTCAATAGACATGCTATATGGAGGATGTTGAGCCTGACAACACTGATTTATGCATTTAGGCTAAATGAATGCATCATTATTTCTGCTCGTGCAACATTATTCAGACCTAATTAGTTTAGCCAATTCCCACATGCAGGGGCTGTGGCTTAGCCTTTTGGATGCTGCATCTCAAATGTAGATTCTTAATTATGGTTTAATAGGAATTAAAGAGTCCATTCCAGTGACAATTAGCATGGCACTTCCACATGGCTCTCTGAATTATCTGGCTGCTTACCCTGTTGATGCTTCAGGAATTTTCACTTATTTTACTGTTGCACTAATTGTTCATCTCTGTGATTAACTGCATCTGAATGCCTGAATTATAAATTATAATTTGAATCAGAGATGGAATCAACTGCAGAAACTTGGGAGTTGTGCTGCACTAATTGGAAAATGTGACTGTATGTTATTGGATCATTGCCTTGAGAAGCCAGACAATCGTTGAGCAGTGATCTCAGTGATTATTTATAGACAGACAGACAGACAGACAGACAGAAGAGCAGGCAGAGCTTATATCCTCTGACTGACTGAATAATTCATGAACATAAGAATGTATCAGCATCATTGTAACATATTTGCACCATAGTTGTATAATGCTCTGTTAATGGTGACAGCCTACCATATTAGAAAACTGCTCTGAGTGGATTTTAAGTACTTTTCATCATCAAGTTGAACCTGTGTATGGCAGCAGTGATCAGAGGTACTCAGATGGCCTCCAGTGTTTTACCTACACAACCGACGTGGCTCTATGGATGGCATTCTGGTCAATCCACCACTGAAATCTCTCAACAACTACTGGATGAAATTTTGTACAGGCAGTCATGGTCCCCCATCAACAAATCCTAATGACTTTGATGTTCCCTTGACTTTAACTGAAGCATCATCATCTGTTCAGAAATGGACATTTTTCCAATAATTTGATTTATGACCCAATATCTACAAAATCAATAACATTCCCTTCAGCCTACTTGTAAAGCATGTTAACACAATAAACAAAGAGGGTGAACAGTCTAAACATACCTGCAGAACACCAGCATCGTCTTTCTGAGCATGTTAACATGCTAATGTTAGCATTTAGTTTTAAGCTCCGCTGGGCCTGTAAGTACTGTCTCACAGAGCAGCTAGCATGGATAGACTTGTTCAAAGACATCTTTATATTAGCACACTTGACAGGAGCTACTGTTTCATACTGGCTCAGTCTCTTACACACTCTTGCACACACCCACCCACCCACACACACACACACACACACACACACACACACACACACACACACACACACACACACACACACAAATAGTCAAACATAGACACGCATAGTCTATAGTCATAAAATAGATAACGTACAAAAAGACATTATTTATATCTTAAAAATATTGCAGTCAAAATCACTATAGGATAACATATTAAGTGTAATTGGGAACTGCAATCAATCAGAGTAATACTATTTTCTTGGATGCTTGAGCAGGGTCAAGGTGACAGGGATGAATTACTTCGACTGGAATATAGCCAGACAGTAAAGGAGGACAGTATCTGTGGTGACTTACACAGTCATACACCCACGATGATACACTCTCACACATGTAGAGCTCAGTGTAGAAAAGTGATCCTGAGTTACACCCCCCCCCCAGAAATGTGTTGTGGATGTGGATCAAATGACTAACAAAAACATGTAAAAAAAAAAAAAAAAAAGTGTTATTTTAAATGTTGGGTGGAATCACTCTTGTGTTACGTCAGTGGTGACACAGGAGTGTCCAAAACAAACAATATTCATCTCTTTTAAAACTACACTAATTTACTCGCCACATGCACACTGTGTGTATTTAGCTGCTGATTCAGACAAATCAAACACATAAGCATAAGACGACGATCAAGGTAATTGCAGTGTTAAATAGCTAGATGTGTATCAGTCAGTGTTTGCATGTGTCCAAGACAGATTTGCTGTCTTCTCTTGGGAACCTCTGAATAGGAGAAAACTGCAATGTGTGCAGCTTTGCTCTGCTTCGTGACAAGATACATCTTAACCAGAGCTGAAAATATTCTGGCCCACAAACACTAGAAAAGTTGATGCAGTGTAAAGATGGTAGATCTTTCATTTTCAACCACTGCTGTATCTGATTTTACAGACATATGTATACAAAGTCTTGTTGCATACTCATATTTCCTGATTCAATCCTCTGTCAGACTAGAGCGCAGGCTGCCAGCATTTCATATCAAATGTAGCAAATCCTTGAATCTGCAAAAATCCTGTTAGGATTATGAAAGAGGCGACACAATAATCTCCCCAATGTACTGTGAAATGAGCCTTCCTGGACAAAGATACTCTGCCTGTCACATGTCTGGCCTCTAGGAAGCCGCAAACATGAAAGTCATTCTGGCAGCATGGTCGCCACTGTCTTCAATCTGTTTTCAATTGCTGGCTGTGATAAAAACCCTTGCTAAATATTTATGCTGTGTTTTTTGAAAGGATTTGTGGTGATAGACAGCCCTTTCCGCTGAGAGAGCCAATCAAATGAAGCCATCGGCACTGGGCCTAATCCTTTCTGTCACTGCAGGCTGCCCGGGCCAGTCCTGCAGAAATCCTGCAGGACAACACAACTGGGGAAATGGGGAAAGTGAAGGCTGATATATGAAAGTCAGTCCTGGACTTCCTTACTGATAAACCTTTCATTGTGTATTTTATCTACAGGATTAGATTATTTAAAACCTGAGGCAGTCTCTCGCCTGAAATTGGAAATAACTCACGCCTTTTCCATCTATTTTTCGAATCCTTCCTCCTCTGTCGTTCACGATTACGATGCTGTCTCATTCAGTCTCTAAATCATATGCACTATCTGTGCATACCCATGCATACGCACAGACACATTTTTTGGTATAATTCACATTAACATTAACTTTCCTCACTGTATCTTCCATCTGATGTGTTTTCTCACTCTTCCAGGTAGATTCTCCAGCAAACCCTTCTCATCACTGCTGCCAGGTAAACAATACAGACTCCATCTCTATAAGCCTCACTTGACACACTGGCTGCTTGTATTTCTGTCATATAAAATAAAGATGCAGACTCCAAGATTTGTACAGCTGCAGGACCCATCCCTCTGTCTGTCCCTGGCTGTGTTCACCTGCTGGCTTGCCTGCCAGCATGGCTGCATCCTTTCCTCTCTTCACACAATGACCTCCCTCGTACAGCCAGATGGCATCCATTTAGTGAGTGCTGCCTACTGCTTTCTCACTTGCACTTTCTGAACTTATTGCCCACATATACTGTTTCTCTGTTTTTTCTCTGTTAATCTCTCACTCTCTGTCTATCCGTCTGTCACCGGCTAGTCTCTCTCCTCCAACAGCCAAAACTGACTGCATGTTTGAAAATGGATCGTGGCTGTGGGTGAAAGCAACAGCTTGAGTGGTGATTGATGCAGCAAGGAGAGACCGAGAGCATTGGCTCTTTGGAGTGGCGTTTGTGTGGAAAACGTCCACTGAAAGTTTACAGACATACTGTTGACTGAATTGTCGAGCTCTTTAACTTTCTCGCCTTGTCAAACAATTAGCTTCTGTCTTTATTTGCACCGTTCAGTGTTGGGCCTGAAGGGCTTGAGTAGTTAATACGGTTATGACTCAGTGGAGAATGGTTGTTATGTCAGATGTTGCAAGTTACCGTTTAGATTACCAAAAATGTGTGTTTTAAATGACACGGGTATATATGCATGGCCCTGCCTTCTTACAATGTGTGTTTGAGTCCAAAAATTGGTGTATAGGTGATCCTGACCAATAAACTACTAGTTATGATAAGGAGTCTGTGCCTTCAACTAATCACAATCAGTTAAACACCTCATACTGGGATCAAGAGTGCATGAAAACTAGCTAGCAGGAGCACAGAAAAAGCAAAATAGCTGAAAGCATTAGATAAATGTCCAGCTTCTGCCGCTGCAAATGCAAACATGGTCAAACCTGATAAATGGATTACTTAATCTTGTCAGTGATATTTACCTTTGTATAATGAATAGTGTCAAAAAAGTCAATTTTAAATCAGCTCAAGTGAGCGTATTCAGCAATGAGGCTGTTTGGAAGCTGCTGTTCTATTGGATCTGAGAAATGAATATATCGTACATGTCAACAAGACAACAGCACAATTTGCTTGGTTGTGTTCTTCTAAACTCCCACTCACCTGCTGATCACCAAGTGTTGAAATGACAGCAGCAGACTGTATGCACCCAGAGAAACCCCAATCAAGACCCCCTGAGTGCACGTAGGCAAAAGATGATGCATCTTGAGAAAAGTGTGGGGAGAGAGCAAGCTTAGGGAAAGAAAATACAATCACAAAATAGAGATATAGACTTTCTCCGCATGCGCTTTGTTTGTTATTGTCTCTGAGACGTAGATGGTAAGATGTTAAGAGCGATCTGGAAAAGTAAATGGGGTTTGGAGTGGATGTGACTTCTTCACAATAGAGTTCACAACCTTGTGGGGGAAAAGAGACGTAATTTTGTTTTCCCTCTCCAAAGTCCATTAAGCAACAAGTGCAAAGCGGGAAAATAACCCCTCCTTAAGAGTTGCAGTTTTGTTACCACATTGACTTCCTATCATTCATACCTGGACTGAACTCTCTGTATGTCTCTGTCTCTCTTCCTCTGAGTCATTGTGTTTTCGTTAGCACCTCGACCAAGACAAATGAAGATAGATGATAGTGGACAGGCTTTATCATTGTATCTCCTGCAGTGTTATCTGAACAGTACAAACAGACATTTCTATGACTGTCACACGTCAGTGATTAATTCACATGTACCAGCTGAGTGTGCTCAAATCTTCCTCTATTCTTTTATGGCGGCAAATGCTAGAAATCTTTGGTATTGTCTTAACTCACACATTATTTTTAAGCTGAAGGGTGTTTGGATGCTATGAATGAATTTCTGAGCTTCAGGTAGACCTGCAGGCACTGAATGGGCCTAAATACACGATCAGGCTATCCAGGGATTGGATGTCCTGATACGAAAACAGGATGAAAGAGAAACATCTGCTCGGCCACATGTTTGAAGACTTCCTTGGTTCCATTTGAGCAGACTTGGCTGACTTGTTGGTCTTGGGCTTAGCAGCTCCTCTGACTCATTCCTACATTATTAATGTGATCATGGAACCACATGACCTTCACCACAACATGGAAATTAATATCCCACCTTCCCATATTAACCCCACAACCTCTCTGCTGAGGAGCAGCCATGTGCTGGCGCCAGTTAAGAGGTTCACAATGACAGGATCAAAGGTTATAGTGTATCTCCATGTCCTGAGTGCTGTCTGTGGAAGGCTGTAGATAATATGGGTGAATTTATTTTCTTATTATTGCGATTGCAAAATAATTATCAAGTGATTCTGACATGACATGCTTTTTTTTGTCGCAGGCCATGCAGGGCTGGAACGCGTGGCTGAATATATTGATGTAAATTAATGTCAATTCAGTTATTATTTTAATAATCCTTTGATTGTTTCAGTCCTTTTTCAAACACACATTGTCAGATTTTGGCTTCTCCAATGTGAGGATTTGATGCTTTTATTTGCCATATTTTCTGTCAGGTAAATATTACAAATCGAGCTGAAACAGCTGATTAGTTGATGAGTTGGTTGACAGAAATTGAATTGGCAGTAATGTAAGTAAGCAAAACACCCCAAGCTGTTTTTTTCAAGCTTCTCAAATATGACTATTTGCTGGTATATTTATATTTATACCAAACTGAATATCTCGAGATTTGGACTGCTGTTAGGACAAAATAAGACATTGAAATAGGTCAGCCTGGAAATGACATTTTCACTGTATTCTTGCCTTTTAGAGAATAAATGATTAACGGATTAATTAATAATGACATTGCACTGCAGCCCTGTAAACTAATCTGTTGACTCCCACACTATCAGTCCCTAAAGTAATACAATACTAATACAATGCCTTCTGCCTAATTTGATCACCACAGGCTCCTGTAACCCAGCTGCTGCTCATAGGCACACTCGCTGAGCGTAGTTATTACAAGTGAAACAGCCAGTGTTGCATCAAGTGCAGTGAATTGGTTCCTTTTGGTGGCTTGGCTTTACATTTGAAACATAGAGTAATTGAGTTCTACCAAGCCGTACAATTAACACCAACAGTCGGCCTCCACAGCTCATCACGGACCTTGTCGCTCTGTGACAAAACTTTGTCCGACAGAGGCTTTCTCCCTCAGCTAGAGTCAGTTAAAACATAGATTTGCTGCAAGGACCTTGGGCCTGCTTCATTGCGTTGAGATCAATAGCCCGGCCTTCTCTCTGGCATGTAGACGGACAGACAGAGGTGGAGAGGAGGGAGCGAGCTGTGATGGATCAGCATAGTACTTAAGAGCCGGTCTGTCACGGAGGAGAGATGGGTGGAGGAGGTTAGCCAAACAGATGTTCAGCTCTGACGGTCTCTGCGGGTCACTGAGCAGGATCTTGGATGATAAAAGGAGGATGAGGTTAAGAAATGCAGCTCATCCATGTAATAGCTTGTTACGACTTTCCCTCACTTCCATGGCCATAAAGAATATATTTATAGAGGGCAAGGGGCAGATTTTAATGCTGTCCTGACACTGTGGGACGACCGTAGAGGTCATAAATATTAAGGCAAACATGACAGTGCTGTCTGATGAAAGCCAAAACGTGTAGGCATTCTTCTTGCGCTGTTTATTACTCCAAATTCATGTTTTTCAGAGGCCATTTACCAATTTGACATGAAATCAAGAATGTTTTGCATACCTGCGATGCACTGCATAATGCCTGTCCAGTATGAGCTGCATGCCAGGAGCAAGAACAGGCTTTTAAACTGAGAGAGGTGGAAGCAGCAAAGTGAGCTGCATCTCCATAGCACTGGGGTTTGGAGAATACCACAGTGGCAATCCTCTTAACCTTCCATTAGGGTCCACTTTAACCATCAAAGAAACAGCATAGTCTTTGCTCTGCTAAAGGTAAAATAAATATAATATATATGAGAGGCAGACACAGAGAACCACCTACTGAGTCACATGTTTGCTTGTTAGTTCAATGAGCATGAGCTAAAATGAAAAGAAAAGAAAAAAAAAGTAATACTGAATTACTGAAAAAGAACCCTAATTAAATAATACGTTTACCTGTTTTAACACCATACACTTAAATGTGTCTGCTTACTTTCAAAGTATAGTGTGATGGTGGTGAAGAAAAGCAGCAATAGAGAGTTCTTTAAAAAATTTAATAAAGCCACAGGCAGTAAAACAGAAATATGTAAAATGAAATATGGAGGAGAGAAATAAGTGATAAGGAATATTTCCAAAGTCAAATAGCAGCACGGGAAAAAAAACCCAGCTGTCATTGTTCAGTAAGCTTCCTTAGATAGCGAGGAGATGCACTTTCCCTGGCTGCTTATTTTAAATCTATGTTCTCAGGCTGGGGAGGTTCCACTTGACTGCATTTGATTCATCAGTCAGGAGCTGAGAGGAGAAAGTCAGGCCTGCGTCGCATTATTCTCTGCACAAACTCTACCAGCCAGCCTGTGCTGTGCACCGCGCAGACTGTGTGCCTGTTTCAGCTCTCTTTCCTGATCTGTTTCATCTTATTTATTGACTTAACCTTTCAAGATGCATAAATGTTGTAAATAAGACAAAATTTTAAGTGTTGGGAATGTGGCCAAGCTACCGCCAAAGGCTAATACACCTGACCTTTGCAAAATTAATTCCAACCCTCCTCCTTGTGGGGTTCTGTGAAAGAGACCATTAACTAACAGCTGGCTTTGACTACGGCTTTCACACACGTAGTGAAAATGACATGATTAGCCGCTCAGGTCCAGCAGCCTGCGGCCAGTTGCACCAGCCAGTTGCCCACAGCTGAAAACTGAGAGGCAGAGTGGCCGTGACAGCAGCAGTGTGGCTCTGTCTCTTTGCTGTCACCCTTCAGTGAAGCACACAGCTCTCAGCAGCTCGCCTGACAGCGGAACGACACAGAGTGACACTCATTCTCTCCGAAATACAGCATAGCTGCTTCCCCCTCCTCCTTCTATCGCTGCCACCCATGAGATATCACCCACACGGCCCTCCCAACTCCACCCTTTTGTGATTACCAATAAAGTGGTCTTCTCCCCACAGTGTGCAGCTCATTTCCCACACCCTTCCCATTTTCTATATTTGTGCTTCTGACTAATATTCAGTTATGCAGTTCACACAGTGTAAACACATTTTCTGACTCAGACACATTTCCTCAAACTCTCTTTGTGCAATATTAATTCATGCATTGTGCTTAACTGCACAAAAAGTGATGCACCCGGCTCTATTTTCCTCCTTTGCACATTTGCACAGAGCAACGTTAAAAGCTGTAGAATATTAATAAGCTGTGCTGTCACAACAGTTTGTGCAACCGTCCAGCCCATATCTCTCATTTACATGCAATAATGGAAATATGTGGACACACCAGTGCACACATCATTAATCACAATATCTAGTCTGACCTCTCTGCCTTGCCCTCCCATTACATTAAGAATACATAAGGGTGCCCTTCCAGTGGAGACAACATGTTGCAGAGCCATCCTGCATAGGCTGCCCTTCATGCTAGAAAACAGCCTCTTAATGGTTAACTAGTTAACAGTTTCCTGTGTGTTTTTATTACAGTGTAAAAAGTCCAGTAGTTATTATGAATCTGAACCACATGCATAATATTAACCAGGGTTTGGAGCTGTTTCACCGTAAATGCATCATAACTTTCCACGCTTCTGACCCACCATACTGTTTGTAGCTAGGGCTCTTTTTATTGCCTGAGTGTACCACTGCATTCCTCACTGAAGTGCATCTTCTGTGTTTGTCATTGCTGCTTTTCCCCAGTAGCTTCCTGGCCCCCACATCGCTTATGTTTATCAACATGACGAGGTGATTCCACTCATTCTCAAGATTATATATTACTAAATAAATTCTACGATTTGGTCCCTTGGCGTAGTGTGTTGGTTTTGTCTGCCAGAGGGTTCAGGCTCAGACCACGACAAGGGGTTGATTTGTAACCCAGCCTCCCTGCCGCCTGGTTCTGGCTGCTCTGGGAGCTTCTGTAGCAGCTCTCCCTCCCTTTCCTTCCCTCTGTTTCACTCTCTTACCACCGACTTATCTAGTGCTGGTATGTTTTAGTGGGTGTGCAGAGAATACCAAGTGGCTCCTCCATCAGGGTGTGTAATTATCTGGCCTGCTGGGCTGCCATGCTCCTGCTGGCTGCCTGCTTGGGTTCAGCCAGGCCCCACTTGTCCCCTGCCTCAGCTTGGACCCAAGTCCCATCACTGTGCAGCAACTGTGTAGCTTTTGTTCTGTTTGAGGTTTTCTAATGTGTTGCCACAGTCCATTTCAAAACCATGTCAGTCCATCTGTCTATCCGCATAACAGAAAAATGCCATTTTATCATATCAGTAGCTGCATGGATGTCTTTTGGGTGTGTTATTCAGCATCTAATGTGGCTGCAGGCCAGGGAGCAGTGGTGCTGCATCGTGTAGTATCATCATTCCACTTTATGTTAAGTAGATATTCTAATGCAATTTTGGCATAAAGGATACAAAATGTGTTGGTTGATGGCGCCAGCTGGTGAGGTCGAGGTGTGAAACCTCAGCTAAACAATGTGCGCAGCAGGTTTAACTTACTGTTTATCAGCATTTGCTTTTGTAGAAATAGTACACATTATTACACCGTGATGAATACCATATAGAAATCGATATACCTATATCTACAATGTATGTTAAACATATCTGCATAACAGTCACTGTGACTCTAATTTGTTTTCCTTGTAATATTTGCTCCTCATCAGTAAAGCATTGCTATGTTCTGTTTATGCATCTGGTTAATGTCAGTGAAAAGATTGTGGTCTTGGTTTAGTTTTAAAGTGTCAAAGTGTTTTAGGAGCCTAATGCAGTTTCACGCTAAAAGAAGAAAAAGTTCAACATGGCGCAGAGCAAGGCCGTTCTTTCCGATGAAGTGATCGGCTGTGTTCTCTCAGGCGGCTATGCAAGTAATTGTAGCTCACATTTCGCTTATTTTTTGCCATGTTTTGATCTCAGATCTCGTCTTTGAGAGGAGAATGTTACGGTTGCAGAAATTTTACTTTAGAGAAGTTGATTTTGTCCTGCTGTGAGTTATATGTCCTGTCTGATCCTACCCAGACTTGAGTAAATAATTTCAAGCATATACAGTATATTTTTATATATTTGCTTTGTCTGCTTCTTTTTATTTTGTGTACTACTGCACAGACACTATTCACTCTAACATTAACTACACATTGGATACAGGATGCAAATCCAAATCTGTGGTGTAAAAGTTAGAAGCTTTGCATGTCCAAGCATCCGTCGCAACTTTATGTTTGGTGTAAGAAATCATGCATGCTGTATGTACGGTAGGTAACATCAACATATCCTCCATTACAGATCTGCCAATTCAAATTTGTGGTATGCTAATGTGTTGTTATAGGAGATAGGGATGTACAGTGACCTCTAGTGGCAGTTAGGGAGTGAATCAAATCCTGCTCTGTCAGCATTGTGTGCTCATTGCTCAAGTGACGCTCTCATATTTCTTGTCAGACTTAGAAATTAAAATACATAGCCATGAGTAAATATAAAGATATTACGATAAGAAGCAATCTGAGAATCAAGCAACTGAAGGCTAGCATCCTAACACTGCTTGTTATGTTAATAAAGCAGAGTCACATCAGTCAAGTAGCTTTAGTATCATTCTGTTCTTATGAAATGGTTATTCAGGCATTACACTAAATACTGACACAAATATCCTCAGTTTTGTAAATTTAATGTGATCAAGTGTGCAGAACAACACTCAGCTGGCACACTGAGATCCTTGCGATGGACCCTAGAGAGACGTAATCTTTCTGCTTTCAATGCAGTGTTTACTTACTTTATAGTTTATCTCTTTTCTCTCATACGAATGTGATAGCTCCTGCTTACACTGGGCAAAAAGCAAGCAAACAGTGCAACGTATATGGCTGCTTAATGAAGAAGATTGTATCCAGTCTAAAGATTTTAATCTTCTGTCTTCGATTTGGTGAGATGGTCCAGGGTCTTTGTGACACTCCATAATATGATGTCTGCTGCTCACACCCTCAGTGTGGAGGAAATGAATATATATGCTTGGCTGCTCTTAGTGCTTTAATCCATTTAATGCACCCTGGGCAAAGGAGAGGAGAGAGGAATATGTAGCATACTGTGGTACACATATCCAAAAGAGCTTGACCATTGCATTGAAGCAGAACCGCTGACTGCTTACAATCCTTGTTGCGGTTGTCATTGTCATATGTAATTCGTTTACTAGCATTGGTCAGGGTGTTCAATATTTGAAAAACAAAGCAACAGAAAACACTTCCTTGATATGATGAATTTCTCTTCAGGCTAAGCCACTGCTTTAAGCAGTAACACTGTCCCTCTGCCATCATGATATATTGACCATTTCACCAACAAATATTCTGCTTGTTGTCCAGTGGGCAATACAGAACGGCACAGGAAAATCTACGCTTATTACTAATTCTCTAGGTGTTCAGCTTGTGTGTTCAGCACAAGTAATGGAAAGAGCAGAGCGTAAAGATTTTCTGAGGTTAAAATCTCACATCATTTCCCTTGTTTTCGACAAAAATTATATATCCCTCTCACACTTCAGCTCTCTCTGGGGAGAGTCTGGCAGTATTTCTGCTCTTTTATGCTGTAATAAACTCTCAGAAATCATTTTGGAGAAGGTACCCTGTGTTTAATACACCTGTGGATGGATGTTTATTCCAGTTGCAAGTGTAGGTGGCCCATGGAGTGATGGCTCCGCCATGAGTTGTGATGAATCAGGCAGTAACTGTGCACTTTTATCCCTGTTAATGGACTGTGATCAATAATGTTGCTCCGTATCAGCAACCACAGAGTGATAACTGAGTATGAGGGGGGAGGGAACCACATGATAGTCAATGTGAATGTGGAGATAATCAACAAGATTGCAGGTAATGCTCTTGGTGGTCTGTCATATCGAACGTTTTGCAGAACCATTTAAAGGGATCAATCAGGAGAAACGTCTCAGTCAGAGTCTCTGCAGAGCACCCACAGTGCACTGGGGAACTTATTTGTCATGAAGGTGAAAATAGAAGAAAGAAAAGTCTGTTTTATGAGTCTGCTTGATTCACAGATAATAAGCATGGGTTCCTTTTGTGTGAGCTTGTCTGTAGTAGTTTCATCTATTGTTCTTTGACTTGGAAATCTAATTTTTCCATCTCTTTGATGACAGCCACTAAAACGTAGCCATCTTTTCATAATCAGGTGCAAAGGCTGTTATAAAATGGTGGAAGATGCTGCAAATGACTCATCTGATGTTTAATTTAAAATTTCACGTCTGGGTCACGGAGAGGAACGAGCCGAGGATTGGAAAGTCTCTAAGGTGTTGGGTGGCTTAGCGGTGCTCACTGGCTGCTCATTGCCTCTCTCCTTGAGGCCCTGTCTTAGCTAATCGTTGCCACTTGTCTCCTCTCCAGTGTTCTGTGATAGTGTGTGCTCAGCCATGCGGGTGAAGTTTGAGAAAGCAAAGTTGATTGCAAAGTGGTGGTGTTGTGACAGCAGCAGTGAGAGGTTAGTGCAATACATGGTGAGGAAAGGAAAGAACAGCAGGGAAGTTGGGATCAGGTGCACAAATTAGATTCACTTTTTAATTGCGTGTGTAGGGAGAAACATAGGAAGTTATGCTTGGAATATAGTTTATAGTTAATAAAGTAGGCAGTGTGGGTTGGTGTTAGTGGTGGCACTAGAGCATCAGGGCCAGAGACATGCAGACAGGCATGTGAGTGCACACTCAAGCCTTTTACTGTGAAGCTAGGGCAAACAAATGTCTGATTGAATTAAGATAATTAACAGCTGAGCTTTGTGATACTGTGTGCTAAATGACATTTATAGCCTTCTCTCTGCTGCTCCACTGAGCTGCAGACACAAACCAAACCAAACAGAGCACCAACAGTGGCTAGATTTACAGATTACGTGCTTATGAACCAGTCAAGGTGATAAAGTCAGGAGCTACAGAAAAGACACAAGATAGGAAGAGAGCTGTACGCATTGAGAACACATGAGTTGGCAGGGCCATTATAGCACAGGTAGACCAAGCTGAAGGGCATATAAGTGTACTGACACAAGCTAACCTGTCAGCAAAATTACTGCAGCTTTTTGTGACAAATGTACTGAGGCTTATATGGTTCAGACAAAACTGTTTGCTTTTGAGGTTACGTGCTGTTTCATCTTCAAAGCCCCGACGTTACTGTTCTCATCTTTTCTCAAGATTGATCACATGTTGTAGTCGGAGCAACAAATAATGCAATTTTGTTGTTCAAATGTGTCTGATGTGGTTAAATTTTATGTCACGCAGGGAGAAAATGCACTCAGTTGGAAAAAAGAGCATTAAAGACTGAACACTTAATTTCCTCATTATAGTTTTTGGGATTTGTGCTGTGACAATGAGAGGGACTCCATGTGCAATGTTGTTGTGTAGTCACACAGTTGGGGGGAAGGCAGGCAGGTGCTGAGCACCGATATGTTTCTTATCGTTGAGTCGCCTCCTCTTGGCTCATCACAGTCCAGAACACATCATGCACATGCACGCAGACATGGAAATATCACATATCTTTGGGTGTGATATGGACGCAGAGGAAGTAGAGGGAGGGGAGGAGAAGGAGAAAAAGGACTTGTTGACCTGTTTGGTAAAGAAACTCTTAGGAAAATGTCCTGTGTTTTGACAGTCAATACACTGCAGTGATTGTGTTTTTTCCCACAGTGACAGCAAAATTACATTCTTGAGTTTATTTTTGGGATTACAAAATAATGAACGGCCCGCCGCTGTAGCTACAGAGCCCTTCACTCAGTGAATCTTATTAAGGGTACAGCCAAGTGCTGCATTACACATACTGAGCCTCAGCATTTTACTTAAGAGCCATAACCAAGAGGAAGGACTGGAACGGTAGCCAGAAGCTCTGAGGTGACATTTACGATTTTAAGATGAGAGTTGCGTGTACTTAATTAAGAAATAGCAGGGGACATCAGCTACTCTCTTCCTCACTGTTCCCTTGGAAAGCTTATTTCATGCTCCAGAAAGCCTTCACTCTACACACATGCACAAACGTGTGTGAGCCTGTGTGACTGTGTGTGTGAAGTACACAGAATAATTGAATCCCAGATGTAAAGTCTTAAAGGGCCGGTGTGCACAATTTAAGGGGATCTGTGTTCAGAAATGAAATAAAATATTCAGAAGTATGTGTTCATTAGAGTATGATCACCTGAAAATAATGTTTGTTGTGTTTTCGTTACATTAGAATGAGCTCTTTATATCTACAGAGGGAGCGGGTCCTCTTCCACTGAGTCTGCCATGTTGCACTGCTGTTTCTACAGTAGCCCAGAATGGACAAACTAAACACAGACTTTAGAGAGTGCCTATCATGTTTTTCTCAAGTTTCACAGCCACCACAGGTTTCGCTGGAAAGACGGAGGTGAATCATATTTAGTTGGTTACAGTCTGCAACCTCACCATTAGGACAAATGAAAGATGGAGGCTGTGGTACATCATTACATTACACGGAGTATGCACGGTGGCATTTAAATGTGAATATAAGTGGAATATTACATTTCATTCGCCATGTAACCAACTTAGTAGAAATTTTGTATTTTTGGGAATATGGGAAAAAAAACTGAATATTATGTGCACATCGACATAATCAGTGTTCTTGTAGATGCACGCACACAAACTCTGTCTGGTATCTACTTCTATTTGTAAAGCAGAGCCTTGATACTGTATTAGCAACTAAGCATCATTTTCAGTATCAGTGAATCTGCAGATAGTTCTTCTCATTCAGATAAGATAATCCTCCTACAGCAGGGAAATTTGCAGCGTTAATGTTTGAATAATGTGTGAGTGTTTGCTGTATTCTTAATGAATTAATCAATTAAATATTTGTTTTCTAAGATGTCCAAAAACGGTGAACTCAAGGTTGCATCTTGCGATTGCTTGTTTGATCTGACCAACAGTCCAAAAGTGAAATATATACAGTTTCTTAGTACTTAGTATTAACATCTGTGAAGCTGCAAACAGTGATTCTTTTTATAATGTCTCGTTTAAAAAAATTACTTATCAAAAGATTCACTTACTGATAATCAACAGTTAACAGTGAAAACGTTTGACTCACCACCTTTGATGGATGGAGGACACATGCTGGACTATCAGGTTTATGTGATCTGTTCCTTCATTATTTTACCAAAAATAATAGCCTCTCACACTTTTTTCTAAAGTACCTGTGGACTCGGTAGGTTGTGATTAGCATATTCTCAGGTCAGTGATCACCATAGCAACATGTGGAGCAAGGAGCAGAGTATTGTCTCCACAGTGCAGCAGCTGTAAGCCTGAGGGCCGAGGAACGAAGAGAGGTTGTGAGTAAGACGATGCACTGTGCGAACCCCTGAGACAACATCTACATGAAGCTCTACATCCACATCACACCCCCCCCCGTCTCTGTCTCGCTCTCTCTCTCTGTGTTCTTCTCATCCTTTATATCGTTTGCAAAGATGTTCAGCACAGTGTGTCACTCTTACTGCACAAACCTGGAGGCTTACATCATTCAGTTCAATGCATGTCATTGAATTCACTGTCCAAACATAGAAATGCTAATGCCGTTTATTGTAGTGATTTCAGATGTGTGCAAAGCTCAGTATATTCATTCACTTGCTCTCGACACACAAAGACAAACATGCTGATGTCCACATGTATGCGCAGTGATTTCAGTATGTGTGATGCAGGTAGCATGTGTGTGGCTGTTACTGCTCTGCTTGTCCCTACATGTTGCATAGTATCCCTCAAATGACGTCATGAGTGATTTAGAAGAAAGGAGGTATCATTGTGTGTTTGTGTGTCTAAGTCAGTTTAGCATCTGAGCATGTATGCAGCTCCATCCCTAATCTTTAGCTTCTGCTACAAACTGTCTGGGATTCAGTTTTTGTTTGTTTCTCCTCTTGACTCTCTGGCTCTCTTTCTCTCTCTCTCTCTCGCCATCTTTGTGTTAATGTGCGCACACATTCATATGAATGTGTTTGTGTTCTTGTGGGTGTCCCTGCCTGCTGTCAAGCTGCTGGTGTCAGAGGAGTTAAATAAAAATGTAGTCACAAATAGCGTTTGGCAGGTTCGAGTGCCATGGGAACTGTGGATCAGCTCTCTAATGTAGTGTTTTATAAGGGCCAAGTGTTGCTGAATTTTGAGAGATATGAGTTCTGATCAGAAAAGTGGTATTTACATTGAAAAACTGCTGTGCTGGGTTAGGATTACTGAATGACCAGGCGTGTCAAGCTTTATGAAGGTTGAACTTCGCTTCCACAAGGTCAAACTCTTTTTGTTGGCCCACAGCCGCTAAACGATTAGGAGTGCCAACAGACTCTTAACAACTTTAAGTCTTCAGTTTCCAAAGATGCTGCATGCCAAATTCAGAGATTATTGGATCAACAGTCTTGGTTAAAACAGAGCTGCATTTCAGTCTTCAGTGTTCATGCAGTCAGTCTGTGCGTCAGAGCCTCTTCAGTTAATGTAGGTCTAAGAAACCAAAATGCAGCTGGAACAACTTAAGAAGTACCTGCATTGGGAATACAGTATGTTTTTTTAATCTCGGAAATCCCAGACAAAAACAAACAAACAAACAAAAGACTCCTTTTGTTATTGCACCACAGAGATCACTTATAGAGATTAAATATAATTGTATTTTAATTACTGGCCTTCAGTTGGGAATATGAATAATTTTCCTGTTTATTTGGCAGAAATGTGGAACAAATCTGTTTCTAGATGTCTTTATGCATTGAGAAATGACAACAACCTGACGACACATTTTCTATAGACAGATCTATCTGAACTTGCATCTTAATCTCATTATCATCATATAATTTGTATTTAGTTTCTCATATAATATAATTAAATTACATGTAATGATATATTATATCATTACATGTAATTTAAAGATTTAATATGTCATTAAATTACATGTAATCCCTCTATTAAGGATCCAGTCCAATCTCTAATTAAATTAGTGAATAAATGACAGCTCCACCAATCTTACAAATCAAAGTCAGTTAACAGGTCTTGGGGGGTACTGCTACATATGTGAAAGAAGTTACATAAAACCTTTTGTTGTTCCAGAGGGAGCTGTGTGAAGTCTGATAAGTTGCCACAAGTGAGTCAGCGATGGTTGGGGCTGAAGTCCACAAGTTCAATGTGGAGCTAGAAAGAAGTGACCGGCTCATCATTTCTGCATGAGGCTAGCAGCTTAAGGCTACATTAGCTACACAGCCAACTCTTTGACAGAAGAATATGGACGTGTGTAACCATGCAGATGTCTTTGGTTCTGCTGCATCAATATTGCAATTTTGATCCTTTTTAAAAAACTTACCGTTGTGAGTCAGGCAGTGTTACAGGAGTGCAGTGCTGAATCTGTGGAGTTGGTCAAGGTCAGTGTGTGAAAGGAAGAATCTCCAGCGTATGGAGGGAGTATGAAAACTTAACATATGCCCAGATTGAACCATATGAGGGATCATGACACAAAGTGACACCTACAGACTGGAGCCACATTATAGGATATTTTAAAACTCCTCCGAGGTTTGTGCTTTGGAAGGTATTGTGTGACTGGAGCAGAGCGTGGCTCTTTTTTAGCATTCAAAATGGCAGACAAGCGAAGAGAGAGCTCAGAAGTTGCCATAATATACATGACCTGGAATTTATGGGAAATTCATTTTATTCTACATACATTTCTTCAACAACCATGTACCTAAATGTAAAATGAGTTGAAGGAGGAATCCTTTCCTCAAAATGTTAAAGTCTGGTACTTGTAGGCAGTACTTGCTTTACATACACTACATACATCCACGCATACGTATACTGCAATCCTCGCATGTGTGTCTGTGGGCTAACACAATATTTCAATATGACACAATCTAATGTAGCAATGCAATATAACAGTTGTGTTTTGTCTTGGATTGTGTTGAGGGGCCACATTTCAAGAGAATTTGGCCTACATGACAGCATCAAGAGGCTACTGAAAATGACATGGCTGTTGGCTGCCACTTAATTATGCTTTCCGCTTTCTCAAAATGACCTCATACAGGCGGTTTCTAATGTATGGCATCAACATACAACACAACAGAGTAAATCTGAGTGATGGGTGAAACCGTTTAGGAGTCAGTGGACTAAAACTCTCAAAATGTTTGAGAATTCAACTTTACTATCTGACAATACCATATGTGCAGAGTTTCAGGAGTTGCATTATTGTTACAGTTGCGACTACTGACTGTCTGATGAGGATGTTGCATCACTAGTCTGAGACACAAAGAAATGAGCGCAAAGTACAGAGAATTTATTGTTTTAGCCTCCAGTCTGACACAGTTTATGAGGATGTACATGTCCTCCTTTACAGCCAAACAACACTAAAACAAGCGAATGTCAGCCTCAGTCTCTGATTCTGAGCATAATAATGAGTACCTGACCTGTGGATACAGATCCTGCTCTAATTAAGGCATACAGCATTTTGCTTTAGGGGAAAGTAGGACGCCAGCACTTTGTTCTTGGATCTATTCAAATACATAGCAAGAAGAAAATTGTAATGACATTTAATAGGTGAGTCAAAGTTAACAAAACTGGTATCAAAAGAAGGGAAATTACAGAAACACTTGCAGAGATGGACTAACACTTTCTATCAACTGAGACCCCTCAGAGCTATATTTCACTTGTCAAACTCCATTTTTGCTAATCCATTACCGCTATGCCCTTAAGCCTTTAACGTGTATTTCTGTGTCGTTTCTTTAGTGGGAAAAGTGGATGACAAGATGAAACTCTCAGAATACATAATGACTTCATTAGTGGTCCTTCTCTGTGATTAATTGGAGTGCCGTGTCACCCAGTGTGACAGAGCCGCTCATTGCCAGACAGTGTTGTGACAAGAGACGAGCACCATGTTGATGAGGCTGGAGATGATCGCACACACCCATGTACACTTGTAAGACACACACACGCACACATACACATCCTGCCTTATCTCAGCATGAAGATCCCACTGAGATCAAGAAAAGGAATGCAGAATAAGACGTGGCCTAATTTCAATCTGCTTCACGAAAGTACGATCTACCTATGAACGACTGATTGCAATTTCACAGTTTTGCTGGCGTTGATTAGCAATAGCAGTCTCTGCTTCAATATTTGCCACGGTTGTTGATATCAACATGTTGGCACAAACTCAGCTGTGTTGGCACCCCAAAGAAGCTGGCATCTCTATATCTGAACGGGAGAAGAAAGACATCCGAGGGGCCTCAGAGCCTCTCAGCTCAAGGGGCCAGAGATAAGAAAATCCACTGTGTTTGATGGCTGCTGTAAGCTCGCCATCACAGAACATCTACAAGGAGCAGGAGAGAGAGAGGAAAAAAAAACAAGTTGTATCTAATGTTTACAGAAAACTGAGGGAAAGAGAAGAAGAGATGGAGTACTTGAAGTGAGTGTGAGTAAATGTTGAGTGCACGAGATGCACTGAGAGGGCAGGGATGAAGCGAGACAAGGGTCACGGTGTCAAGATAAGAGGAATCTACCGCCGGCTGAGGATCAGTCTGCTGGTGGGTTTGAGCTGGTAAATGCTCCCCACTAGGATATCCAGCCCGGCCTTTGATGGGTTTGTTCGATTGATGTCGGCTCTACGACTTTGAACAGGGTGTCTGGAGTCGGTACAACAGGGAAATGCATCGTGGTCCTGCAGCGGAGCTCAGCTTGTCAGATATAGAGATCCCCATGTTGTAAAATCAAACTGTTATTTAATCAATTTGATCAATACAACCATTGAATCAGGCTAGCTCCTATATCAGAGTAAAAGAGACCTCTTAACGGCAGGGCACTGATGTTTGTGGCTGTGGCTCAATGTTAAACAGCAGCTTCACTTTATTAAAATGCATTTATCTCTGATGAAAAGGTTGGCTACAGCCTAAGAGCAGGTCTTTAACCTGCCTCTGGGTGCTACAAATGGTTTGATGGCTCCATGGGGTATGATCAGCGTCCGTTAGCTTCTCATGATTCAAAATATTTTTTCCAGGTAAATCCCACATTTAGCCCAGAATCAGCCTACGAATCATGTAGGAGGCGATGAGACCCGGAGAGTGCGGAATGAGTGCAATAAATTCCAGCGTAGCTGCATTTGCATATTATTAGGCGTCTGTGAAGTGTTTGTGGTGATGGAACAGTTGCTTATCTGTACCTCAGACTCAAACACTGCCTGATCTGCCACTCAGCGATTTCTCCCCACCAGCATGCGTTCACATGCCTTCCGAGATCATTAAAGGCCCGGGCAACAGATCACATAGGAATTTTCCAGCAAAAGCATCACTATGCATACCACACACATAGAGATGCGGCTGAAAAACAAACTCCCTTCTCCCTGACTGTGATAGCAACACCTTCCATATGCTTGAGTAGCTGTTTATATTCCCCCTGGCAGATCACAGAGGATTTTTTATTTTTTATTTTTTTTGCTGCATCTGTGTTGTCTATCCCCGGCACGACAGGTCCTCTGTGGCCTTCTCCACTCAGCACAGTTTGCTCAAATCTCTGTGAAGTGTTGAAGGACGCTGCCCTCTCTCCTCCAGCAGTAATACTGACATATTTAGAGTGGCACTTTGTTTGTGGGATGCAGCAGTATGCAGCAGTGATGCGAGAAGAAAAAGTCGGTTGTGTTTGCTGCTTATTGTTTAAATGACACTTTTTCAGGCATTGGTCAGTAACCATACAAATTAAGATAAGATGCCAAATGTGAAAAACATTATAGCAGCTAAACATCGGCTTGTTAGCATTATCATATGAGCATGATGTTAGCGTTTAGCTCAAAGCAGCCTCACAGAACAGCCAGCATGGCTGTGGACTTAATTTTGCCCTGAGATAATTACAGAAGTTGCTCGGGCAGTCTGTGGGAAATATAATTAATTATACAGCATAGATAAACATTTTTACAGATTAATCCTGCTAAGTTATTCTGGGAATGTGCATAATATGTCCTGACAATAAATTTACAATCTTAACATCTCCTGAGGATGTTGTAAATATAAGCTCAGCATGTGAGCTGCTCTCAGCTGAGATGGAGGACACACAACAGGCTTTTTCATTTCACTTTTGCCTGACACTGGCCCGTATTAATTTGTTGAAAAGCAAGGTGATAAAATACATGGCAGCGTTTCAGCCTGCAGGAGGTCCTAACACGCATAAGTGGCCACCTCGCGGAGACAATAAGTGGGCCCATGAGTTGATTATCAAGCCGAAGTGCTGTGGGGATAAACAACGGGATTCTGATGTTTGTGAACATTGTGTTTCATATGCTAATTAAGGAGAGCTTCCAATTGTTTACGAGTATTTCCTTTTTGCGAAACACAGCGTTTAGTGCACTGTAGTGCATTAATGCAATGAAGACAGAATGCTTCGTGTTCGATAATTCTGAAACTGAAAAAACACTCATATAATGGTATATAATACACTTCTACACAATTGCTTGTGACTGCAGCAAATTTGATTACTGTACTGACTGCAGTCATTTACTCTGCAGCATTATTTAACTCCCTCACACACATCCTGTTATGGCAGTAGCCACTGGCTGATGTACCTGGCTACAACAGAGAGCCCACTACTCTGCATCAGCTTTCTGCTCACTGGCATGGAATCAATGCAGAATTGCAGATGTGAGCAAAAGCTGCAGAGGACACACACACACACACATGCACACACACCCTTCACTGCAATATCATAATAACAGTAGCTTCCCACCGAGACAGAGTTCATGACCTCTAAGAGGATATAACTCGTGTTTCTCAAGAAAAATGGGGAGACTGAGAAGGGTAGAGGGTGAAGCACTGGGAATAATTATGCGTGACTCTTTCACTAGCCTATTAAAGGAGGATGATCAGTCAGCAAAAAAGAGGTTATGCATTTAAGCAAATTTAACTCTATAGCTTGCCTATGGCTCACATTGATAAAGGATTTAGCATTTAATCCTTGTAAGATTAGGTTTTATATCCTTTTGTTAGATCAGACTGAAACGGAAGGAGTTTGAAATCTTTCTTTACATGATTCATGTTCTAATAGTCCTTTTAGCTTTGAATTGGGTTTAACTTTGACGATGGCAACGATGTCACACTGTGATATTAACACAGGGGTCCTTCAGGAACCCGGTACAGCTTTGGGCTGTTAAAAAACGAGGAGTACAGGGAAGGCAGAAAGTGTACTTACGATCTCTGAATGCTGACTGGTGGACAGGAGGCTCTTTTTTTAAGCTGGGATCTCCCACAAACACTGACACACACACACACACACACAAGCGTCTGGTTGGTGGTGTGTGTTCCTGTTGCGAGACACAAAAGCACAAAAGAGTTTAATGCTTACACACTATAGTAGATGCTGAGCCTCACCGGTGGTACATAAAACAACCCAGTGTGACAGATAAGAAAAGAAATTGAGCAAAGATGTCAAATAATATATAGCATGTACTGTGAATGATACAGGTACAATAAGACATATTTCAATTATATTAGGAATAGTAGTGTGTGGGTGAGTGAAATGTGCACACGGGTGTTACTGGCCTTTGATATTGTCCACACTGTTTTCTAAGATCAGTGTTTAAATCCATCCGCTACAGAGGGATGTTTTCACTGGTTTTGTTGCTCATTTCGTCCATGTGCTGTCGAGCTGAACATCATTTAACATCATTTCATTTCTCACTCTGTACAGCAGCACCGCAGAGTTCTGCTGGCAAGGTAGAAATAGTTCAAAAATAGAGCACAAATCTGTAATATTAAACATCTTCAAGCTCACATCTACTGAGCTGTTTTAAAATTCAGATTCGCAGGTCGATGTTTGTGCTGCTTCTCTTCATATTTTGGCACACTTGATAATGCAGCATCTTAAATACCATCTTATTTCACACTCTTTTAATTTGATTGCTAATAACACCAAAACCCAGTGTTGTAGTTTATAGTTTATTAAAACTAGAATGCAAATGGTGTTTGACTAGAAATTAAATGTGTTTTGCATGGAATAATAAAAAACATAAATTATGTATGCTGAGTTTTCTATTTGGCGCTGCAGTCTGTAATGATGGGCGGCTACTTTCTTATTTCTTTTAACACATAAGATTGCTTTAATCAGAAATGAGATTACAAGCACATTTTCTAACAAGGGTGATAACCTCACTTGGATAACTCACTTTCTGTTTATCAGGCTGCGTACTTTCATGGTTCCAAGTAATTTATTCAGGCACTCTTCTTCGTTATTACAAGACATGAAAAACCATAAACCTGCTTGACCCGTTAAAAGTTCGCAAAGATTTTTACGCTCAGGGCACAGATTGGTGTCAGGACATCAATGCATAACATTATTACACAGGTGACTTTGACTCAACAGAATGTGCCCAGTCAACTGAATTAACAACGTCAATAACCAGACTTGCAAGTCCAACAATTAAAAGCAAACAATGGCTGAACTTCCTGCTTCTCATTAACCAAGAAATGTGAGGTGCACTGGACCGACTTGATACGTCTGCACATGTCCTGCTGTCAAACATTGCATTCGTTCCATCAATCCATCAATATACAAATTTGTTGCGTAAACACTAGATTATTATCTCATCTGACCCTTAGTTTACCATAGGCTAGTATTTAATTAAGGGCCGCACGGTGGTGCAGCAGGTAGTGCGCGTGCCTCACAGCAAGAAGGCCGCCGGTTCGATTCCTGGGTCGGGCAGGGCCTTTCTGTCTGGCCCTGTCTGAAGTTTGCCTGTTCTTCCCTTCTCCAGGCACTCCGGCTTCCTCCCACAGACCAAAAAACATGCTCATTAGTTTAATTGGTGACTCTAAATTGTCCGTAGGTGTGAAAAGGGATAGTCGGGTATAGAAAATGGATCGATGTATGGATAGTGTTTAATTAATTCAGGGAGTGATAATATTAAAAACAAAACTATTTGACCAAATAAGTCTGTTTTTATGTTGTTTGAGTCTTGCGCTCCACTGGCAGAAGCACATCATACACACAGAGATGATGGAACACACTGTAAAAGGTAGCAATACACTCGGGTTCAAACATTTACAATTACTCAGACAACTTTAAAGGTACTCTGAGGCGCTTTCTTGTAAACAAACACAGTTTCTGTTTGCATTCAGAGTACCTCCCTGAAATGCATTGTGTTGATCATTGAGGTCTAACAAATAGGTTGAATACATTTCCTTCCTCATAAAACCTTTCCGAAACCAATTTGTTTGAATATTCTGGAACTTGCATTGTTTCCATGTTTATTAGCTTACAGCTTTATTCGCTGGTGCATTGCTGCATTTCTTGGAGAGGTTACCACCACCTGTACAAAAGTGAAACCATGTGAAACTATTGGCAGGAATCAACATAGCATCAACTGCGTCCTTGTGAGCGTGGATGAGAACCACAAAACAACAACCTACTCATGAAAACATTGCTCATGAAAACATCACCTCTAATCTTTGCTCAGTTACTAGAAGTGAGTCATTCTTTTCATATAGTATTGTTTAACTCAGATTCTTGCAGTTTTGGTTTGGATATCCTTTTTTCCTGGTCTGTGCAACCCCGTTCATTCACGTTGCTGCATGTCTGTCTGTGTGAGTAGGAGTCAGCTAATAAGTTCGTCTATAGTGTGGACTGTCCTTCGTCCTATGTCTCAGGTTGTGGCTGCAGCTAGGCAGTAACAGTGTCCTTTGAGGTTCAAATGTCTTGTTTCTTTAAGCCTAAGTGAAGAGCTGGTGCTCATAGCGACTGAAACATTACAGAATGTCAGCACGCTGGTGGTGATTCTTGCTATGACAGTCATGATGAACATGATGAGACAAGTTTATCTGAGACTCAGACGTTTCAAGTGCTCTGCTTGTTTGCATGTATTTCAATTAAACTGTCTTGTCCTTATTTAAAGTTTTGTTTACCCACTCTCAGCATTGAGGAAGCCCTCTCTATGATGCCTCCTCTAATTGGTTAATATTTTCTTTTCCTTATTCTCATTATAGGTGTTTATGTGTTGTTTTGTGCATCTACATAAACTCAGACTGAGCTCATAGAGTCGACAATTAGTTGAAACCCGCTCAAATTTAATATTTCATCACACTTTTGTACAGACAAGCAGACTGAAATGCTTGCTCTTGTCGAGCACAGTGTTCCAGTTTTAATGGGCTCAAGTACATCCACATTCATTTCATAATTGCACAAATGATACGTTTCAGAGAAAGGCTGCCTGCAGCTTTGATCGCATCAGGCAGAAAGAGATGGAGACTCACTGGAACCTGGAGGACTCATACATAACAGTCTCCCACTGCTTCTTACAACTGACCCAGGAGGCTTTTCAGCACGTCCAATGTAGAATCCAAGATAAGAATCAGGTCTGACATAAAAGTAGTAGGATATTAATTAGCACCAACAAGGCCCAGTGGGGGTTCCTGTAAAAGTAGGTAAATGTTTCATTAGCTTGCACGTAGCAGGGACCGGCTGCTCATGCCATAGTTCCATATTAGGCTCTCTAACCACTCCGGACACCAAAGCCAATCTCTTTGCCCAGAGGCACTGAGGCTTTTTTTAGCTGCAAGTGTCAAAAGAGCACTTACACAATACAGAGCTGGACAAAACCGTGGAAAGGATGGTGTGTGGAAACGCTCTACTAATCGAGGGTAACGATTCACAGATTTGTGGAAATTTGAATACATTGTTGACCTCTCAGCATTCACGTATTTACTCTGAGGCACATTCACTAATCCACAGATACTGACTCAAGCAGACAGTGAGACAGAGAAAAATAACATTTTGAGGGGTTTTTTTTTTCATCACACCATATATTGACATTGGAAAGAAATTCTGATCCTCAGAACACTTCTGACTACTGATCTATACTTTCAGAGTTGCCAGATTGAGCTGGAATGTATGAAGCTTGATTGCATCATGTGGAAATAATGACATATTTCAGGTTTCAGCACCAATGGCATGCCCTTTTATATTTTTGTTTGCCAGCCCTCATTATATTATCACCATGAGTCCAGTTGCATCATGAATAGCATTGCTGGTGTAGAACTGTGAAAAAAATGTCTATAACATTATATTAGCTGGAGGATAAAGTTGGCCAGAACACATGTTCGTTATTGAAAAACAAACAATCAATTGTGTCTATTGATTTTTGCTCATAATTGCCCTGCAAATGTTGGAATCAGTGACCATTTTCCACTTCAATTGCATTCACATGTCTGTTGTACGTACTCCATCTCTCAAGCATGCAGCCATAGGCTTTTATTGACAAGCAATTACCAAAAATCCATTTTACTGTGGGTTGTAGAATATGTGCTAATATACACAAGATCAGCAACATTAGGCATAACAATAGAAGTGGTTTGGGCCAATTTGGGTAATTTAGACATATGTAAGTATCTAAATGGAGTCCTAACATAGATGTAATATAATATGTACTGAAAATCAAGACTAAATGATTTTGTATTCCTGCAAGAGATTCTTTATTATTAGCATGTTTGCATGCTCCACGCAGATGTTCCAACTTCATTGTTTGGTCCTTTTCTTCAGCGGCCCTGACAGATCTCTTTGTTGGTGTGATGTTTTTGTCTTCTGAGAAGACATTTCCTTCAGTCAAGTGAACTGTAGTTTGTTGCAGGTTCAGCCAACTGATCGTTGGATGTCTTGCCAGGTTAGCTGGTGCTTTGTTCTGGTGAATTCTGAAAGAACAGTCAAGCCCTTTCACCACCTCGTGCCATGAATTAATCAATACCATGATCCTTAGCTTCCTGTTGTTAATCTCATCCCTATTTCACTCCAACTTCTTTTATTCAAGTAAATGCTGCTTATTTCTTTCCTCTTTTATATGTTTTTATCTCCCCTCAGTTTAAATTTCATCTCTTTCTGCCGCTATATTCTGTAAACAGAGCCTGACCCATTGCACATTTCATCCAAACGATTCCTTTGCAGAACCCCCTCTGCATTCTTCAGCCTCTTAGCTCGCCCCTCTCCCTGGACACACTTTGTATTGCTTCTTATTTGTCGTGTGCAAACAGTGCCTGTGTGCACCTTCTCTTCTCTGCCTCCTTTTCCTTCCCACCACCCCACTGTGGTTATTTCTGTGACCAGGGCAAACACAGCCTGGTCTCTGTGCTCTCTTAAAACTTTGATCATATCATACACACCTGGAGCTTTCTGTATCCACAAAAATACTCCGCTGTCCATTTTAAACTTTACACTCACACAAGGTTAACTAGGGTGTGGGCAGCAGTGGCAGTGACAACAACAGCAAAAAAAAAAAAAAAAGACAAGAAACTGAAAAACCCAAAGCCAGGAGCAGACTGCTATCTTTGAAATCCTACGTCTTTGTCATATATAATTAATTGGTAGCATATTGTACACAACATCCATACATCAACACTACTCCCACAAGGCTGGCACCTGCTGCGGTACTATGGTAACATCATGAGATGTCTCATGGCAGGTACAATTAGCCATCATCAGTAATTAGAGCTCACTAACCCATGAGCCTGAACCTCCATTTTTAAAAAGGAAAAATCTTTCCATGAATGAGTGCTGCAGTTGTTGTGAGCAGGCTGCAATGTTTAGTCCTCGGAGGTCAATAGACAGACACAGTGGACACAGACGAGGCACATGATCACAGCCACGACAAAGACTCAGCAGGACTCTGTTCATAATTTCAGCATCCTGGAGAGGTTTCAGCACCACGGACAGCAGCTCTCTGGTGGAGCTATCTGTGCAACTTAGGTGACTTGTATTTGTGGTGATTACCCAAGTGCCTGTCAAGATGCCAAAGTTTATCAGAGCTCACTGTGACACACTTATATAATGAGAACATCCTGTCGCCCATGCCAGTACAAGTGCTGCGCATGTATTTGTTGTCAGTCATGAGCTGAGAGTAATGCAATTAAGAAAAGTGTTTATTGTACTGTACTTGAATAAATAAACATATTTAAGGATGGAGCATATTTCTCAAAATCCACTTAGCTCTAAATATCATTTCAGATGGGCATGAGGAGCATTATTTCAGACATTGGACACATTTGCCTACACCCTGGCTGTGTGTGAACTTGCCCTTCAAGACTGTTAGTGTGGGAATTGGGACAGACTCAAAATCTCCATGAACAGCATGATGTTTCAGTACCATGGACAGCAGCTGTCTCATGAAGATATGTCCATGGGCCTGTCTGAACCAGAGAGCTATACTGCACTTTTATCTCAAGGCTATCCCAGATGGGAGGCCGCACTGCTATGGGGATAAGCCCTCTACAGGCAAGCTTAGAAACATGGGAGCGTTTCTGAAATTTTCTCTATTCCTAAAGCTGCGCTTACTTACAGAGGCAGATAGTTTGAGTGCAATTTAAAGACAAGCTGTCACCCACAAGGTTCGCTCTGAGGAGAAAAACAAGCATGCTGACTGCCCTCATTTAAAAGTGTTTCTCCATTTGAACCTTCTAGCCAAAAATTCAATATACCATATATCAAGGTTTTTTTAACCAAGACATGCAGGCCATTAGCCGTCACCAACCTCAGCCTGCTGCCGAAGCTTAACCCTCTGAAGTTTGCCATGAGGTTTAAAGGGACAAATAAATATATAGCCATATCTGTAATCTTTATTATTGATTTCTTTTCATGCAGTTCGTCTGGAAAGAGAGCCCACTCTGTGTCTACTAATTGCCATGTACTTGAAAGAATTTCAAACTGCCATGCCGCCTGGTTTTCTTCAGAAGTTAGTGCATTAGCTATTCGTCCCCCTCTGCATCCTCCAGTGTCCTTTCTTCAATTGTCATTCGCTGCATCCATTCACTAATGGAAGCTTTAAAGGGACTATTAAGGAGGAAAATTATGGTTAAACATTTCAGATATATTTAACAAACCTCTTAGCCATTTCATTTTCTGCATTAGCAGTGATGATTCAATGGGGAAGGCTGAGGTAAGGTGTCAGCTAAAAGCCCATAATGAAGTGGACTGTTTGTCAGGCAGAAAGATAAGTCCTATAATTGGCCAGGGTTCTGTGTTGTCAATATGCATCCTAATACCTTCAAAGGCTCTACGGTTATAAGGGCAGGTGCTTTGGCTTTATTCTTTTGCTAGATAACACATGGCTGTTGATGATGGAACTGTTGGACGCTGGGAACAGAAAAAAGCAAAAGCTATTTGGACGCCCATAGTAAACCTGCTGAAGTGTCCAGACTTCGTGATATCTTAGTGGTCCAGCTGCACAAGCCTGTGAGTTTGTACTATATGTCTGTCTGCATGCGCACACTCATTCATACAGGATGTGTGTGCTGACACATGTACAGTACACATTGATTTGTGTGTTCTGTCTTTGATCGCCCCGCTGTTAGATGTGCTTGCTAGCTTGTAACCTGGTTAAGCTTTTAATGGAAAACTGCGGGTTGGCCTTTTCTCACTGTGCTCTCTGCTGTGGCATGCTTCACTTTGGAAAAAGGAATACTTGCTAATTAAGATAGTTAATCCCCAGGGGTTGTTCTCTGCAGCCGTTTTTTTGCTTGCTGTGGGAGTGAGAGGTTGACAGGTCTGCAGGCACCACAAGTGTCTATGGAAATTGAAGGATGAGGGAGAGAGAGTGCTTCACTTGTGAATATGCATTCAGTAGAGCAGCACTCTGTGGACGAGCCAGTGGAAGCCACTGTGTCAGGAGTGAGAAACACACTGTAAAATAACAGAGGAGAGATGGAGAGAACAGAAAGCAGCTCATATCACTGAAATTCAGTTTGTCATTTTCAACATGTCATGGCCATTAGCAGGGATGGATTTTGACTCAACAGGACTCTGAATACAGACAAGTAAAGGGCACCCGCCACTGCTGTATAGAAGCAAGACACAAACCATAAGACATGCAAAACTCTGGGTTTGCATCTCTTTCATTCTATCAGTTGTGTTTTGCATTTCTCTGTAGTCATTTTGAGTCTCTTTGCATCTCTTTTTAGCCACTTTGCTTCTGTTTTTGGTTGCTCAAGGGGCCCCTGGGCCTGAGCTTGGTATGCCCATTCACTCATCCATCCAAGGTCAGGAGAGTCTGTACGTCAAGTCACGACTCAGTCACATTTTATAGATTAAAGATTTGTAGACCCCTGTTTCTAATGTTTTTGTTGTGAAGTATCTCAATATCAGTAACATGCAACATCAATTATATTTGCTAATAACCACAAAGCATATTTTTGCAAAGGTGTGAATAGATTTATCTTATAAAAAAGAATCCAGGATTCAAAATATCTAAGCCAAAACATTAAGTGGTTCATAAATGGACAAATGATGATGGTTTTTTTTTTTTGTTATGCATTTGTTCCTTTGCTTACATTTTTCATATTTCACTGAAATCTGTTAAAGTAGTTTTTAGATATCCTGCTGAGTAGGAGACAAGATAAGGTTGAAAACATGATGTTTTTGACGGCCTCCCCTCTGTCGCTGCTCTGCGAGGTGCTAAAGTCTCTCCTTGGGGATCACCAGCACTTTACTCAAGCTTCAAACGACGTCAAAACAACATCAAAAATTCTAGAAGCGACGCCCCCTTTCTCTGGATGGAAATCCCATTTACTGGTGGAAAGGAATTGTCAAAAATTCCCTCAGCTGGCAAAGTTACTATGACAGTGTTTTTTGTACATTTTCCTTTTTTTCCTCCTCCAGCACAAATCAGATGATGCCCACAGCAGCCTCTTTCCTAAGCAATTCTGACAATTAAAGCCCCTACGGTATTATCTCTTCTTATCAAGAGCTCTATTAGCCTTTTAAACACCTACTGCTTAAGAATAACTTAAATAATATGAACACTAACCTACAGAAGATATACGGATTACATTCCCCTGAGGGTCAGTTGCACAGATCTTACTCGGCTCATTATGATGATTTAGTTTGCAGCATGATGTTTACACCCCAGGACAATCATACATGATTACCTAATGAATGCAGCAGGAAAAATAGGCCTAAAGGAGAACAGTGAATAGGAAGGTGGGCAACTAATTAATGTAGTTTTTCTTCAGAATAATGATCCAATCTTGTGTGTCTGTGAGAGAGAGCGTGTCGTTGTGCTGGTGAGGGGAGTGGGGCTGTTGGATGATTATTACTATGGTTTGTAATTCCTTGCACATCTCAGAGAAGGCAAAGTAGGCTGCTGACACCTGATGCTTGTTTGAATGTGAATTATCCGAATTGCCAAGATAATTTTTCAACTAGGACGGGTCGACGGTGCGCCTAACTTCATAATAACATTATGTGATTGTTTTTGTGAGCAAGCTTTTAATGTTGTGCTCAGTCAGGGTTGCTTTTGCAGCTGCACAGAGAATCAAATGAACACATCATTGTAATGTGGACCAAGGAGGATCCGAACAACCAATTTGACACAAATGATACAATCTGCTTGTTGTACGTCTAATCCACAGGATGTTCTTTGCATACATAAAGTGGGCAGCCAATGGCAGGTTGTTGGATTTGTGACCAACAACAAAATGGAAATTTTAAGAAATACATATACGGCTGAGTTGAAGTTGAATTAATTGATAATTTATTTGGGCATGTCCCCTGCAGGCCCTTGGATAATTTATTTGGGCATGTCCCCTGCAGGCCCTTGGATAATTTATTTGGGCATGTCCCCTGCAGGCCCTTGGGTTCAGTGTTTGTGTTGTGCTTTTTGCATCTAAACACAGCAAAACAGCCCAAGGTTTAGGCTTGGGATATTAAAAATGTGGATCTGAAAGAAAAATATCCCACATCCACTTTCATTATCCCGTCGGAAATTTTAAATTGTAAACAAAATGATCTCTTGAGACAAAGAAGTACAGTCTTATTTTCAGACTCCCTGCTTTTGAGTTCAAAACAAATAACCACTGTGCTAACATTTTCAGTGTGACAATTTTTAATGCTGCCTGAAGTTTCTTCTGACCAAGAGAAATCTGTACATTTACTCAAGTGCTGTGCTCCATTAGCCATTTTACAGCTCTCAGCGTCAGCATTTCCATTTCATGTTTCTTTACGTTTAAACTCCCTTCAGTTCAGAGGGAAAAATTTTGCTTTTTACTCCACTTTATTATTTTTTCTGGCAGACTGAGCTCCATGTCTTGGCTCCATTGACGTATCTGTAATAGTAATTCAGTGATATGACACATAGTTATATTTTTCTGCATTTGATTGTTTTTGCATGGTATTAGTACTTTTATGTAAGAACAGGACCCGAATGCTTCTTCCACCGCTGCACACAGTATACAGTATCCGTGAGATATGAGAATAATGTGAACATTTTTCTTTCTACTGCTGTGAGTCACCTTCATTTGACAGACATTATCATTGAAAACCTCATTGCATGTAATGCTGAGGTGCAAGAGGGCCACAAAATGAAAGAGTTCAGTTCAGTACAGGACTCAGCCTGTAGTTGTATAATGCATTTTGTCTCTCTGGAGGAGCTGTCCAATGTCTGAAAAATAACCCTGATGGTATCTTTAGGGTTATCTCAGCTCCGACACGAGACTCAAGTTTTTTTTTTTAACTGAGTAGCAAACTGGAGGTGTGGGGTTTTGAAGGAAGTGGGTATTTAGGAGGCAGGAATGGTCTAATGAAAGACACTACTGAGTGGTGAATTGTAGGATCTAGGCTATTTGGAGCTTGACCAAAACTAGGGACTAAAAGTCAGGATATCTCGGCCTCTGCTGCCCCCTTAAATCTTGAGAAAGAAATACTCTGCACACTGAAGTCCATGCATTTATTCAATCAAAAATCACACCTGTGATTAAAAATGGCTTTTAACTTAACTAATACAACACAGACTTGCACAATCCTGCTTATCACCTCTCGTCACTCCTCATATCTGCTTGTGCTCTAGATCTCAAAATGCCTCCTGACGGTTCCAAAAAGAAAGAAAACACCAGCGGGTCTGACATCTTCTTTGAAATAATCTTCCTATCCAGATTTGAGAAGCTGGCTCAGTCAAAAGCAAACTCAAAACATATCTTGTCTCATCGGCCTTCAACCTTACATAGTCTGCCCAAAATACTACACTGCAGCAGTCCAACTTATACTGAGTCTACGCGTGCATGATTATGTACATGTACTTTATGCTGTGCTTTTTATTGCTGTGTGTGTGTGTGTGTGTGTGTGTGTGTGTGTGTGTGTGTGTGTGTGTGTGTGTGTGTGTGTATGTGTGTGTGTGTGTGTGTGTGTGTGTGTGTGTGTGTGTGTGTGTGTGTGTGTGTGTGTGTGTGTGTGTGTGTGTGTGTGTGTGTACTGTGGACTGTATTGTTCCTCATTACTTGCTCACACAGAGAATATCAGGTAATTGCTTAGCGAACCAAAGAAAGCCGACAGTATAAAACATTTTTTTAATATATATAATAGCACGTTATCAATCAAGGTCCAGTAAGAAACAATTGTAAGGGTATTGCTTTTATTGATTTTGTTAGAAACATGAAACTCTGGCTTTGCTTTGCTCTTAAAAGCAGTTTTTTTTCCTGTTGGCAGAGTTCTGTTAATTTCATTTGTAAAGGTGTTTTATACTGAGCAGACTCTGCAGTAGTTATATGTAGAGGAGACAGACGGATCATTCTCCATGTTTATGAACGCCGATGAAAAGTCCAGAGGCGCTTTCTATGAAACGTTTTCTCTACACATCACTGTTAATGTGTTCTCTCTTTTTTATTTCAATCCACTATTATCTAAGTGCATACATCATAGTATCTTTAACTGCCCACTCAGCTCTGGAATCTGTCCTTTATTACATGAACGCACCCCGTGACCTGCATAAGGAGTTTATGTCAGCAGCCAGAACACCTGTGACTAATCATGTCTTTCACTGCGCTCTCCCCTTTTCTCTCATAATGTCAAACAGTGACCAAAATACACCCCCGCACCACCACCGCTTAGATACTCTGCGCTGAGAAAACGACTATTATTCATGCTGTACTTTGCTGTGGTGTCGACAAAGCACCGCGCTGTGGAAGCCAGAAACTTCCGGCTGCTGGTGATTTGCAATTATGATTTGCAGTGATCAAACAACACTTTTGATTAAAGATAATCGGCTGACTTTCAAAATACAGTCACAAGCTCATATGCTTACATTGAGTGTTGCCAACAGTAAAGTTTAGCTGAGTGTGACTGATATTGAGCTGCAGCCTGTTCACACAGTCTATCTCAAGCCACTTCAAAAGAGCTGCTGAAAAACTATTTTGTGCAATTATACATGTAAATTCGCACACTGTTGCTTTTGTCTATATGGGTTCATATTCATGAAAGAAATTTAAGAAGGATAACAAAGGTGACCGTGGTTTGTTTCCAACCAACAGTCAATGTTGTTTTTCTTTTTCACAGCCAGCAAAGTTTCCCAACCTGAACAGTGTTTATTTTTTTCTAACTATGATGATGAATCTCCCCTAACCTTATCCAGCTAGTAATTTTAATCCAAATCACAAAGTTTCCTTAACTTTAAGGGCTAATTTCAGACAAAACCATGAACCTTAACCATAGAGCTTTCCCACCATATAACAGAAGTATTTTTCAGTTGTAAGTGATATGCAGCAGATTTGGAAGGCATATGACAAACATCATGTCATTCTGCCGATTAGACCAGAAAAATATGTGTCGTTTGGACAAATTATGTATTTTGACATTTAATTTTGAAGGACTCACAGGGTTTTATGTCCACAACAGGGTAGTTGTCAGTTGTTAGCAAGAAGCACATATGATAGCAGAGAGTACAAACAGCCATGTGTGGAGAAAGAAACAAAGATGTTTTCATGATTTGATGCCACAAAGGTGCCAATAAGTCTGTGACAACGTTGGCAGTGAACACAAACATTGGAGCACCAGCAGAGGCTGAGCAGGATGAGATACACTTCACAACACTGTGTGTATGTGGGAGGGAGAGCTTACTCTTTTTTTTTTTTTCATCTGATTCCTGCCTGTCATGGAGCCTGTTCATTGTCCCCCTGAGTTAATGATTGATGGTTATTCAACCCATCTACGTCTCGCCATCTACTGTACCTGAATGCACCCCCATATGTTTATAAATCATGCATTTGAAATCTAGAAACCTTTATGTGGCCCACGGCACACCGGGAACGTGAGTCCACTGACATACTGTACAGCACTGGAGTGTAATCTTGAGTAGCCAATTATAACTCTGTAACATAAACTAGAACTGAATACTTTATACTTCAAAGGCCACTGCCTTGAACTCTTTAAAAGTCAAGTCTCAAGGGAAAGTGGTAAAAGCATTGCATCATAACAGCTTTGGCCCACTGAAGAGCTTGAGGCCATCTTGTCTAGCAGTCATCCAGAGAAAGCTATTACACAGAGAGGGTCACAGAAACAGTCTGAGGACCTTTTCAAATATGGAGCAGTGAAATCTACAGATAGGAAGGAATTCTGGTTGAAAGCATTTTGTGTTTTCCGTCAGAGAACATTGTTGTTCCAACTTGTAGAACCGGCCCTGAAGTCTGCGACTACCATGACTATGAGCTTTTCTCAACCACGTTGTTGTGTTTGCCTCAGCTTCAGAGAAGACGAAGCATGAAACATTTACTGATGCATTGTCTGATGGCATGTTGATTTTCATACACCCACTCTCCTCTTTCTCATTTTAACCGGAAGTAATTAGAAAATACATCAGCATGTATGAAAAATTATTTCTTCTAAATGATGAAAATAAAGGTGGCTTTTGCTTTCTTTCCATATGCTGATAACATCCAATGAAACAGAGTCAGAGTCAGAATAAGAAAAAATCTAATACATACCCAGACATAGCAGAGTTCCTGTCTCTCTATTACTTGACCGACTCTTGCACATGTTTATTTTTGTGGAAAATAAGATGGACTAGATGTAGAGCGATTTCTGTAAATTGGGTATGTTACAAGAACTGTCACAACAGTGTAATGAGAATGAGAAGCCTTTGCTTTCCATTTCAGGAAATTGTCCTCAATTCAACAAGATGATGTATCCTCGCTGATAACTCTGAAGAGATCTTCATATGCTGACGCACTGAGAGGACTTAATGGCTCAAAGAGTGCTGCTCTCCATTTAAAATGAAATGGTTTGCACTGAGAGAGCCTAACCATTAGGATAAGTGAAGAAAGAAGGCCGTCTTTAAAGCTACAGGAGAGGATAACTTGTAATCCCCGCTTTGCTGTGGCTGTCTTTGTGTGCGGCGGTGGCGTAGGTTAAGAATGGATTAATTAAACACTGGGCTCTATTTGTTTGTTTGTAATGAATGGCTGTTTCCACACACACATTTCTCCTCATCAGACACAGTGTCTCTATGTAACGCCGACAGAACATATTTTGTTAGAAAGCCCCGTTGTGAAAGCAGCAGATGAGGCTAATGCTAAAGTGGAACACTTTCATACTGGTGCAGTATGGTCAAAATGAGATTTTTCTGAGGTTGTGTAATAACAAGGAACCCCAAAATCCCTGAAACTCCAGATTATTAATTCATAGCAGGTTTATCTTGAAAACAGTGCTAGCTCTGCAATAATTTGGATAGAGAAAGAATTAGCTCTGTCTTCTTTTATTTTACCTGCGTCGTTCATCCAGTTACAAACCATTGAGCAAATCTGTGATCTATAGCACTGTCCCTGGGGACTGATGGGTAATATGCAAAACAGCCCAGCTTGCATTCAGCAAAAGCCATAAATTTGCAGTGAAGAGCTGGGAGGAGCTCATGAGGGTTGTGAGGAGGGGAGGAGGTACTGCAGGGGTAAAGCTGTGCACCACATCGTTTTGCCTCTTCAGCATTCTTGTCACGTATCTTTAACGTCATGCTTTTCGTAGCACCATAAAACTACGACCATTAAAAGCACCTGCATTGGACCACTAAAGCTCACCTCTCGTTTGAATAGAAGAAAGCACAATCACAAATTTTAGCCCTCTTGACATCCAGAGAGAGGAGAGAGAGCGGAAAAGCAGTCAGATCACATTGGCACACGACGGATTCCTCCCTGCAGGAAACGTTGAAGGTTGAGGTGAACATTGATTTGTGACAGCAGAGCAGGTCATGCCCCCCCCTTCATCAATACGTCAAAGCTGGCCTTTTCCTCTGTACAGTCCCAGTTGTGACTGCAAATCTATGGCTGTCAAATCTGTGCGTTTTCTGGGTTGAAGTACTTGACTTTAAGATAGACGACCAGTGGCTGAATGTCATGAAGTCTCCTGAAGTACATTCCTTTCACTTATGGGTAAAACATTGATGTCACATCATCACATGTGAAGTATTAGTATATACCAGAGGTTCTTAAAGGTATTACTCAAAGGTCTGCTTCTGTCTTTCACGGTCAGATGTCCAGAACGAACAAAATAACATTTAATTAATTCATTAACGTCACCTCTCTTGTGATTGGCCAGCATGAAACCGAGGCAGATGAGGCTCAGACAGTTGGTCCATATTTATTTCTGCCTCAGACATATTCTTACAACTGCATTTACACTAGTTGTAGAAATTGTGTACCAAAGAAAAGGAGACAGTTTCTCTAGTGTAACGTTGATGTGTGAACTCGGCAGCACAATCATAGTCTCCAGCTGTTAGTGTTGCCATGACAACGATGGGGAAGTAAGACAGATTAAAACCACGTTCATTTGTGGACTGGATCGCTGTGAACGATCTCCATCTACACTGTATACTCGTCACAAGTTACTGATGAATAGAAAATGTATTTAAAAAAGAAAATGTTTAACGTATTGTAGCATATTCATAACAAGGCACGACCTCCTCAACTGCATTTGTCCAATGATCAGAATTTCTCTCAGAAGCAGACACTGTAGGGAGTGGATTAATAAATTCATTAAGGCCTGTTTAATATTTTCAATTGCTCTGGATTGACTTCCTGTTGATTTCCCATTGGTCCGGATGCAGCCTGAGATCCTGAATTTGAGAAGCCGTGGAATAGACAGTACTCCCAAGTTTATGATGTTGTATGCCACTGTTAAAAACACACAACTAGACTACAAAAATCACACATGAAAAAATGTTAACATGACTTCAAACAGCTTCAAATGAGTTCCTTTATATTACATGTTTGCTTAATGATTACAACAAGCTCTGGAGACGCATCACATACTGCATATATATGAGAAACAGTTATATGGCTGAAACCTACATTAAGGCATTTCCATGTTCCTGCTGTCCCTCTTGTGTCCCTTAAAACTGTAAATGGTCAAAACATCTTCAAAGCATTACGAAATGCATGTACTTTGAAAAACAGCTATTATAGGGTCTGAATAGATGGCAATTACGAAACAGAAACAGTGGTGAAGAAAGTGTGCATATAATTTACTAAAAGTAGAACTACCACAATGTAAAAATAATCCATTAAGAGAAAAAATGGGAGCATCCCTCTGCCCCCACGCCACCATCCAACACAATCACCAGCCCACAGGACAGCTTAGCCCAACATCGAGAGGAAAAAATGCATCTGTAGTCATATCTCCCCTAAAATAGTTTGTTACATAGGTGGTTTGATCTGGAGGTGTGTTTCCAGCACGGACATGACTGAATAATCACATAAATATAGAAATATAGTAGGACTACTACAGACGGCAGTGTGTCTCTGTGATCCTCTTGCTGCTCCGCAACTTCATGTTGCTTCCTGCTGCTTTGACCATGAAGGTGCTCCTCTCTGTAGAGTATAAAGGCTGAAATATAGAATAGACCTGAGTGTTTATAGTATATATTTTAGAGAATATTATAGATCCAAGATGAACCTGATAGAAGGGAGGGACTGATAGAAAATGTGCAATTAAAAGTCTGTCTGCTGCTTCAGCACCGCGGACAGCTCCATGGATTTATCAATACACAACACCCCTGTCAGGCAAGACCTGCTTTTCAATAGAGAGTTTTAGAATAAGAAAAATTAAATAAAAGTAGTTGTCAGTTGAGATAAACGCAGCATGGATGACCTATTTTGATTTTTAAACACTTCCATAAAGTTCAGATGTATCCTCAAATTAACATCAAGATTTACTGTAATGTAATGCACATGGATGGGGCTGGAGGTCCAACTGTCCCTGAACTAAAAGAGATTTCCATTAAAACATTATTTCACATGATGGATGACTTGCATCTTAGCATTACAGATGAATAAATATGGTTGTTAGCTTGTAAATGAATCCTCATTTTCAATTTGCCTTCAGATATTAACTTTGTTACAATTTTAACAATACCTTGGTCAGCATCACTGCATGACACCAAGCACTGCTTGTATTTTGAAAGAACATTGTACAGTGTATTGTCGTTGAGAGAATGGCGCAGTTGTCGGGTATGCAGTACATTCTCAGATAAATAGATTTTCTCTCCGCAATGAGATTTTCTGTTCTCATGCGTTTCGATCACGGCTCAGCCTTGCAGCCTCCCCAAAGAGCCACAATACCAGGCACTTGGTCATGTTAAGGCTGCCTCCTCCATGCATCAGTGTGTACATGGCAGCCGGCTCATCAGCCTGAAGAGAAGTTAAAGCCCTCACCTTTTCCCCCTCATGTTATCAGAACAGGAGCACTCAGTCGCACAAGCCCTGAAGCTGTCAGTCAGTGAACGATTGTTTGTGTGTGTGAATGTGTTTACTCTTTTGAAACTGCAATCACTTCGTTTAGATTTTGGGATAACTGTGCCTTGTCTCTTTTGTGTTTTGCCCCTGCCTTTGGTAATCACCTGCTCAGGTCCTCCTCTCCCAGCTGCTGGGGATGAATTAGGTACGAAGGTGGAGATTAAATGTGGCTCTGAAGTTACTCCTTTTCAAAAACAACCTCCACTCTGCCAGCTGCCATATCCCCCGCTCTCTTATCTCAGTGGGCTTTGAAAGTCACAGCAAAAACAAGGCAAATAAGTTGGTTAGTCTGCTCATTTTTTTTTTTCATCATCTTCAAACAGCCACTGTGGTAGATATAAAAATAGAAACTGTCATAAATACATTAATCATTTAACTCTGTGTGACTCCAATCAGCTGGGTCTCGACTGTACCGTGCACAAAGTATTCCCCAGGTTCGGGCTGTAGAGAGAGCATAATCACAGGAGGCAGCTTTGTTCTCACAGCCATGTTCTACGCTGAGATCGCTATCTGAGGAGGAACATCTGTCTGTCTGAAGTCGTAAGCTTTTGTCATACCAGGCTTCCGCATCCGGCTCAGAAAGCAATCCACTTAGCACACACTCACACACACACACGCACACACACACAAGCATGGGCACAAACTGATAACAAATACACCGGCAGAAACACAAGGAATGTGTGTCAGTTTCTCCCTGATGCTCTGACAAAAGACCAGAGGAGCTGCATTCAAAGTAATCACGCAGCCTTTTCAGAAAGGCTGAAAGTGTTCCCTGTTGGATGGAAGGTATGTGTGTTGCCTGTTCCAGCACCATAAATGATCAAAACGACGTTTTGGACTTTTTGCGATGTGCTGTGGGGGGAAAAAAAATTTTTTTTAAACAATATATCCAACCGTCTCCATCCACATACTTACGCTCACAAAGCAAGCAAATCTCCGACAGAAGGGCAAGCCTGCAGGAAGGTTATTAGGTATAAAGTGCTGTCTGTGACGTGCAGCTCAGCTCCAGGGCTCCTGCAGGGGCACGGGCTGATTTACTGTCTGCCAGACTGATGAGCCTGAGAGGCAGGCTGTTATTGGCCTCGGCAAAACTAGGCAGGTATGAGGGAGATTACAGCCTTTAGCTGGGAGCAGCACCTTTGCCCAATGAGACATTTGGCAAAACAGAGACTGTTGGAGCCAAAAACTGCCAGAAAGATATATGAAGTCATCAAAAGCTCGAAGAATCTTTCTGAATAAAGAAGCGCGTTTTTACATCTGAGTATTCTCAAAGCATAACATGAATACATGCAGTGAATAATGGAAATTCAGCACAATAGATGACATTTGGTAGTTTGCATACAGAAACTGCCAACACTATGCAATTAATAAGAAATGGCAGTTCCACATTTTGGAAGTAATGGATTCTTTCACGCTCCCTCATCTGCGTCTTTCACATGTTTGCTTGCTTCACGACTGCTTCTGAACTGAGACACGAAATGCACCCCTTTAAATTTCAGCCATTTTAAATAACTATTGCAAATCACAACACCAGATGGGCAGTCAGAGCTATATTTGGGCAGTGGCCATTAATAGAGCCACCCACCCACCATTACAGCAAGAGAGTAGACAGGATGAAATTATCTTTCCAATTCCCAATCTCCCCGAACACCACTGGCCAACATAGTGTATCATCCTCAACTTTGTATTTTATTGTCCCCGAGGGGACGTTTGTCAAGCAGCCAAAATAAATAAAGAACATACTCATACGAATTTGAACATAAAATATAATAACATACATAACAATATGTAAAATGTACACTAAAACCCAACACACAAGCTGACATAAAACACTGTGCACCAGATGAGTGTTTAACAGTTTGATGCAATGACAGACATGGAAATGTGATGGAAAACACCGCGGCCGCACAGAAGAAGGGATGCAGCAGAGGTGACTTGGTGTGGATGTAAACAACCAATAGTGCTTTTTTCCCCCTCCAAACAACAGTTAACAAAACAATCTCAACACAAGCTGTACAATGGCTGCTGTGGAGCTTTCGACCGCTCTGCATCACATGATCTTCATTGGCAGAATATTACCAGTTGTCATGGAACCGTTGCAACTGAACTGATATGAATGGAAAGCTCCAGAACGGCGGCTGAAAGGACCCTGCGGTGAGATCATTGCTGTTTTCAGGACACAAAAATGGAAACACCATTTCATGACAACTGGGCAGCCTCCATCTGCTGATGAAGACTGTGATATGACTGAAAGTTCCAGAGCAACTGCTAGATGGAGCATGTGGTGAGATTGAGCGGGATGGTAAAAGATCAGATTGTTTCATCCTGACGTCTATGCAGTTTAGTATACAGCCAGTTTAGATTGTGGTTTTGAAGGCAAGCATCTGATCAAATGAAATTTTCCTGTCCAAGAAATTTGACTCCAAGTTTTTAGCAGCTCCTGCCAACAGAGAAACTGGGGTGAAGTTAACATATTTTCAAGTTCGCTGGCAGAGGCAATAAACAATATAATCAGATGCTGACTGAAGACTGTGACTAAGATGATAAACTAAAGCTCATGCAACACTTTATAAGTCAGAAAGTCTTACTATATATATCAGACTGCAGCATGTTTGGTGTGGAGGAGCTTTCAGCTACAGACATAAGGGCAAAGACATTTTTCACCTTCAGCTGCATGTTCGTCTGGATTCAAGGCATCAGTGATTTTCATTTGTAATCCTTAAAAAAAAAAATGACTTTACAGCAACACAATATGTTACTGACACTCACAGACTCTTTTTGGCTTCATTCCCTGGCAAAATTCACAATTAATCCCATTGTGTTTCCGGGAAACAAGACAAAAACCTGCAGATCAGCAGCTGTAATTGTGCCCCGCTGCTGGATGAAACTCCATAGGCCAAAATTAGATGGAGCATCCTTCTATGTGTTGCTGCAGCAAACTCTAAAAACAGTTAACTCATTCAGATTGAGGCTTGATGTGCACATATCCCAACAGGCTTTTGCATGAATATTGTTTTATTTTGACTTTTCTCTTTCATTAGTAAATGCATTATTCATGTTCTATATTTGTTGTGCTGTGTTGTCAGCATATTTGTCAGGAAGACATGTACTCTGAAATATAATTTACAGAGTCAATGTTTACTGTAGTCCCAAGAGGAGTGACAGGCTATTAGCAGAGGATTTGTCTGAATCCAGACTTTTCACCTTGGAGACAGTTGCTGGTTGAAAATGTGCTGGTCAAAGCACAATTTATCACTGTTGCGCAGAAAGATACTCCATCATCAGCCCTGAGATTATACGCAAACATGTCTTTCGCTGCATTCCTCCGGTTTCCTCTGCTTGACTGCAGATGCAGACCTGTGGGATCACAGCAGCGCGTTTCAGTAACACATCTGTGACGAGGAAACTCTTGGTGACTTTTAATCATGGCTGTGGTCTCGTGGCAGGTGGTCTAAGTGCCCTTCATTACAGGCCGATTCTTCTCCAGAGAATGTACTCCACTGGTGCTGGAGGCCGGGTCGCCCACATTACCTGCAGACCATTAATTAAGCAGACAAGAGCGTCGTCTCAGCAGTGGCCTCAGCTGCGCAAACCACTACCAGTTAGAGTCTGTGAAATTTCTGGAAAAGATCTACAGCGATTCTGTTTTTAAATATTCACCCTAAAAGACATCCAGCTAGGCTGCTAATGTCAAGAGGGGGAAGATATCAACAGAGAATGACCCTAATTTCTGCATGATTCACTCTGTCTCAGTGTGTGTGTTTGTGTGTGTGCGCGTGTGTGTTGCAGGTCCATTTACTTTCAGTTAGTGAAGCCAAATGTTCTCACAATTGTAAGGTAATGAAAAAAATAAAAGGGAGGAGAGTTTTGTTCAACGTCATCACCTTGACCATCTGTGGGTCATTTCTGGGTTTGTGGGTAGCCTTCGGATTATAGATGAGGTCAAAACTAAGGTATTTGAGCACGAGTAGTGCAGTGCACCAGAAAAGGCAGGCAGGACTGCTAAGGATGCAAACAGATTTAAAGGATAGGTTCACAATTTTTCTGTCTTAAAATAATAGCCAGGTGCCGAGCCGTTTTCTTCGCTGTCATCGTTCCTCCTGTTCACACTGACCATTAAGATATTCCTTCCTCATGCACATGGTTATGGGGGACAAAATCTACTGTTGTCACTGCTTGCAAAAACATCTTCCGAAGTAAGGTTGCCAAAAGTATTGATGCTTGGTTACTTTATCATTGCCATGTGGTTAAAATCATATGATCTCCAAAGCTGTTCAAAAAACACTGAAACGGTCCTCTAACTGTGACTGCTCCATCATTCTGTGCAGCATCGAAGCCACCACATGACTGGAGGGGAGGCAGAGGCACAAGCAGGCAGCACTACGTGAGGGGATGTCAGAACAGCCAGCGAACGACCCGTCACTGTTATTCACTGCACTGGTTACAAGTGAAGCAACAATAGAGAAAAAAAAAAAAGAAAAATACTAAAAGCAATAATAACAGCATAAAGAGTTGTTTTGCTGCTCCGCAACTTGTTGTTATGTTGGTGTGGGTTCGGTGAGGTTTCCGTACCAGCACCATGTGCAGGTTGTTAATTAAAAAAAATGATCCTAAATCTTTTCTTCCATTTTTAGCAGGGTGTCAAAAGTTTAAAATTGTGGTATCGTGGACATTATTCCGAAGTTTATCTAAAGTTAAGGAGCACGTTAGCATCCTGTTTGCTTCTGGAAACACATTAAGAAGGGATCACTTCATGGTAAGTATGAACAGGAGGAATGAACACAGCAAGCAAAAACTGTTTCACTGTACAATACAGACAAACACCTGACCGTTGTCGTATTGAAAAACGTCTGAAACTGTGTCAAAACCTTCAGAAAAATTCTGTTATCTACATTCTGTCCATCCATCATCTATAACTGCTTGTCCTTTGGAGGATTGTGGAGGAATGGCAAAAAATTCCAAAAATTGTCTTTTCAAAGGTTTTGTGGGGAAGGAAATGCGTTCAACCTCAAGGATACACACAGTGCATTTTGGTGAGGAATGCTGAATAAAGATAAAACAATATTTTCCAGGATTGAGAGAAATCTTCTGTGTGTGTGTGTGTGTGTGTGTGTGTGTGTGTGTGTGTGTGTGTGTGTGTGTGTGTGTGTGTGCGCGCATGTAAAGGCTGCTATAAGTTTTAGTAAACCACTTAACACTGTTAATTAATGTGTTCCATATCCACAGTAAGTCCCTGTATCTCTGCATAGATAACTCTTGACATGAAGCTTCTGCTGCCAGGTTATTCCTCTGCAGTGACCTTGCATTGCGCACAAGAAAATGCTTGTTACACTCTGTTATAGTGGTCACGATTCATATCGATTTTTCTACAGCTTCCCACTCTGCAACTTAATAATCGCCATAATCAAACTAATAAGTGAGCAGCACTTAATCTGTTTATAAGAATCTAACTGTATCAGGTTGTTCTTTTGTGAAGTAGCTGAGGGAATTGACTGAGATCAATACTGAATTCCCTTACAGTAAGCAGCAATTTCATTTAGAATTTCCAGAGAATCCTGCGATGATAATCAAATGCGCATGTCTCCTCTGCACACATCAAATGAGTATTATTATTAGATGCAGTTGATAGATACACTTAGGTTACTGTATATGCGTGCATTACCTAAGACATCCTGCATGAATGTGGTGCTGTATGTAATACTCTGCTCAAAGTTCGAGAGAAGAAATAAAGGGAACACTGGGGTTTCAAACTAAATTGGTCGTTCATGCGTGGCGGAGTGCTATTTACGTGAGGACATGTTCTGCATAATACCGCATTTAGTGTGTCCAATTACATTAAATGTTCATATTGGATGCATCCTTCCCTCAGGGTTAAATAAATTTAGAAGTGGGAGGGGTAGAGTGTTACAAGCGTTCGGTAAAGCCACGTCTCTATTTTCCTCAAAGAGTCTGAACCCATTAAAAATTTAAATTAGGCTTCTCTGAAGAGAATGAATGTACCCCCACACAATCACGGTGTCAGTGCTGCAGTCTACGGGTGTATGTGCATGTGCATGAGAGGGGTTGGAAAGAATCTCTCTTACAGTAATAACTCCTTGTGAGCTGCTATAGTGCACACGCACACACACACACACACACACACACACACACACACACACACACACACACACACTCACACACACACACACACACACAGCATGCTAACAGACCTGTAGGCTGAAAGCTGCAACCCCCGAAACAGTCTGCGGATGAATATAAACCCTGTCAGTGTGGTTTTCAAAACAATTCTGTTGCACAAGCAATCACTCTGATTCAAACAGAATTTGATGTAGTTGTGTTCAGATGCTAATCTGAGCTTTTTGTCGACATCCTAGCTCGTGTTTGTACATAGATGTGTTGTGTTGACAGCAGAATCTAGCAGGGCTTTATGCATCATCTGCAGGGGAATTACACGGTCTGTCTTGACTAAATTAGCAGAATATTGACTCCACATTCTCATCTGTTCTGCACCTGAATGTACTATACATACTGTATATGGATGTGCAGTGGATACATGTGGCAAATTGCTCAGGTCATATGTGGAAGCTTATCATATTTTGTGTTTATTCAACAGCCGGAGGGCGATCAAAGAGTCAAATACGGGACTTTGCAATGATATGATGTAAGTCTAAGACTGCAGGGCTCACATAATACCCCATAATCTGTTAAACTGCTGCACATGCTGGACTTTACCTGCCAGTTATGCTTACATATTCACAGTGAAATAGCAAGATTAAGCCCATTACACACAAACGCAGCTCTGAATACGCATCAACAGCATGGAGTGTCTCAGTTTGTTTCCAGGTCTGCTTCTCTTCCTTTACAGAGATTAAAAAACATAAGCATGAAACGCACTTTGTATTTTCAGTTAATGTGAAACACAACACAACGCACAAAATATCTGTCCTGTAGGTGTGTGTATGTGTGTGTGTGTATGAAACATGGTTAGGATTCATGCCACATCTCATGCGTGCATGTCTCCATCTTTTGTCATAAATATATGAGTCTGTGTCTGTGATTGTTCCCAATTAATCTCAAGCACATGTATGGACATACATGGCCTTCCACATATTATAATTTTCATAACTTCACAGATATGCACACACATGTGGCTGAATGTTTAGTTCACATACATTGAGACTGCTAATTAGATCATATTCCACTGTTTAACTGGAAATATTAGGTAATAATAGAGGTCTGTACAGTGGAATTTCTATACTTTTTTGCTCTTACATGTCCATTGCCAATAATGTACTGGTTTTACAATCAGAGCCTTGACAGTTTGAATCAGTGTAGAATGTTTACTGGTGCTGCTGTGTTGAAGGCCAACCATCAAACCATCAGACCTAACAGGTTTGATGCTTTCGCCCACTCTGTGTGTTTCTTTTTTTAACTAACATCCATCCACTGTCTATACCCGACTATCCCTTTTCGGGGTTGTTGGGGGGGCTTGAGCCTATCCTATATAACCGGTCGCCAGTCGATTGCAGGGCAACATATACACAGAAAACCATTCACGCTCACACTCACACTTAAGGACAATTTTAGAGTCAGCAGTTAACCTAATGAGCATGTTTTTGGTCTGTGCGTGGAAGCCGGATGCACGCATGCATGGGAAGAACATGCAAACTTCACACAGAAAGGCCCCTGCCCGGGGATTGAACCGGCCACCTTCTGGCTGTGAGGCACATGACTAACATTTTCAAATAATTGTGTTTAGGCAAACTCAATTTACACAAGTTTTTTGGGCAAAAGTGTTACACACACACACACACACACACACACACACACACACACACACACACACACACACACACACACACACACACACACACAGGCCTATGAACACTGACAATGTGTCAAAGTGTTGCATTCTACTTACACCTTTGAAGTGAGGCCCTGTATTATAAGGAAAGGTTTTATCTTTGGTTTGCACTGCTTCAGGGAGGAAGCAGCACACACATCAAAGAGCACTCCCTCCCCCCCACCGCCGCTGCTGCCCCAAAATCTCTACAGAAAGACAATAAGATTGAGATGAATCCTCAGACTTATTTACTCCAACAAATCACACGTACCAGGAGAGAGCTCCTCTCATTAGCTGCTTTCATTTGAGACAACAATGTTCTCTGTCAGTAGTAGCGTAGTGCTCTATTTACAGTGGTATTATATTTTATTTATTCAAGATTGGAATTGATATTTGGCCAATAATGCACTGAAAATGCTGCAGGCAAACATTTGAATGGTTCTAGCAATTGTATGGCACTTTCATAGAGAGTGTAATTGTTTTGTCAGTTAGTAAAACTATAGACAGAACACAGTGGTGTTGAATGAATCCTGTTTCAATTATTTAATTCCGAAAGTAATAACAGCTAGTAGCGTAAATCTAATTACTGTAAATGCTGTTGCAATTATTGCAATTGCAATGCAATTATTTTGATGACATTTTATGAAAGTCAGGGTCACAATGGGGACAGTTCAGTGAAACGTTGCATGATGAAATCTGATTGACTATGATGTGTGTTTTTCTTCTGGATCACCCACCTCTGGTTGAGTCCACCTTACTGTATGTTGAATGTATTAACGCAGCCAGTAATGCTGTTCATCACTTCATGTCTGTGCACAGAACAGGCTGCGAAAGACAGTCTGCTTTCTGTTTATAGTTAGAGCACATGGGTGTTCAAACATACCAAGTGATTTTCATGAGTCAGTGTGAAAGAATTACTGTTAAAACACACACACACACACACACACACACACACACACACACACACACACACACACACACACACACACACACACACACACACATGCACAGTTGAAAACAATTCATCTTAAAGCAGGAAATGTTTAAATCTGGCTGCAGTGTCAATGAGTTATACTCATACTTACAACTGTTACACAGTATGCTTAAGCTCCCATTAATCAAGTACAGTTTTGCAATATAATGCAAAATCATATGCTAACTTCCCTTAAGCTATTTAGAAAATTGATTTTGTTCCTTTCTTTCTTTCTTTCTTTCTTTCTTTCTTTCTTTCTTTCTTTCTTTCTTTCTTTCTTTCTTTCTTTCTTTCTTTCTTTCTTTCTTTCTTTCTTTTTCCCCCATTTTGCCCAGCGGGCAGCCCACCTGAATACTGAATACATGAATGGTATGCTTCCTTTTTTTTGTTACTTTCTCTCTTCTTTTTTCTGCTTCTTGACTGATTGCCACACATCTGGATGGTAATCATAATGAAAAATGTGAATCACTGTGTAGAGTATATGACTCTAACCGTAAGCAGTGTAGGTCCTTTGCAAGTCTGCGTAGTTACTGCACCCTCCATTTTGTGACACCACAGTCATGTTTCGTTTGTTGTTGGTGTAGAGGGGTGTAGAGGTAGGAGGCTTACAATGCTGATATGTTGCTCAATTGTTCTGCGCTAAAATCAATGAAAGGCTATCACAGGATGAAAAACTGGGTGAAAAATGTTGTCAATAAGCAGTGAGTTGTATTGTTAAAGGGAGACTTTGCCGATTTTCAAGCAGATTTGTATCATTACAATGTGGGTAGTATAGATCAAGTACTTTATTGATCCCCTATGGGAAATTGCAGTTTTACGTCAGCGATTCATATATCAGAAAACATATGTAACGTACACTAAGCTGAGCTGATGTAGGGAGGAATAACAGTATTTTAAAAATATATACACATGTGCATAGAAAGTACTGCACTGATTAAAAAAAAAAAGAAGAAGAAGGAATAAAAAATAGATTAGAAACTGAATGTGCAAATGAACAATGTTTAACTTCACTCCGTGTTGCTTGCACTCAGGGATTCTGCTCTGGGGCAGTTGTTCAAACTACAGATTGTACTTCCACATTTTGCGTACGCCCGCCTGCACAGACCATGGATGTGTGACGAGAGAGAGAGCCACAGACCGCGGGATCAAGAGAGGGGCGGTGCACCAAACTCAGATCAAACTGTCAAACGATGCTTTGCTAATCAAATACAAATCAGTGTTACTGCATTGCATTTTTGTTGTTGTCATAAACTTATTTTAGTGTTTCATTTAGCTTTAATATCAGAAAGTTCGTGACAAGGTGCCTGACATAACTTCCTGCTTGAGAACGGACAACCCAAAACCAAGCACCGCCCAGCTCATGGTATGCGAAGCAGTGCATTCTGGTTGTTGTAGGTTTTGAGCAAAAGCTTTTTTCTTGTGTTCTCTGGACATAAAGCACCACTTTAAAACATATTATCATCTTTCTCCTGCACAGACAACCCAGTTTTATGAAAAGATCGTCTTTCCAGCGGTGAAATACTCCTTAAATTCTGAACATTATCTGCTGTGCAGCTCCTCTGCTCATCTTCCTGCTTGTTGCTGTTTATATAACAGACGCTCTATCTGTTTGATCTTCTCAACATAGATCTCTATCTTCTGAACAGCTCAAAGACGCGCAGTCTTGAGTTACAAAACCAGACAAAAAATGACGTGTTCTTTCCAGACTTCAACAAATTTGTTAAAAGTGGCGCCTTATGAGTCAAGCAGCAGGGCCACTGACTGCTGTGATTCAGAGAAATGTGAAAGAGCTGCACTCTCTGCTGCCGTGTGTGCTGTAAGCCTGAAACAAGTCAGTTTCTCACAGCTCGTTAGCAAATGTCCCACATTCACTGCTGTTCGTTATTACCTGTGAGACAATTAAAATGTTATCAGCGACGGCTTCTTAAATCTCTTGACCCATGCCCGACGTGAGGCAGCGTTGTTGTTGTGTGTGTGTGTGTGTGTGTGTGTGTGTGTGTGTGTGTGTGTGTGTGTGTGTGTGTGTGCGTGCTGTGTGTTCCATGACAGTGAAAAGTTATTCATGCGGTCATACTTTTTTTCAAACCTCATCTCAAAATGCTTGAAATGCGATGTCAAAATCTACTATCTGACACTTCCAGCAGATTGTTTTCTCGTCTGCACGGGGGAAAAAGTAAAAATCATCAATCATCTTCAGCTCCACATCTTTATGTGCATCTCTTTTCTTGTCTCAGTCTGTTTCTCTTACTTGCATCAGACTTGAGGAATATATTGCTTCTTTTTTTATCTTGATCAGACTCTTTTTCATTTTCTGCACATTATCTGAAGACTGATGGTTTGCTGGTTGTGTAATGGACATTGGGAAGATATAAGTCAAAGACAGGCACGGGGAATGATCACAGTTTTTGCAGTCAATCTTATGGCTGCGCTTTTGGGTGGAAACATTGTATCTCCAAAATGTAAACTGTACATGAACTGAGGAAAATTTATAAATGGATTCAGTTGATTTTATGACTTGAAGAGCTTGGACATGATTCTCAATTATAACAAAATTTACATTTCTAATATGACAATAGTGTCATAAGCAAAAAAAAAAAAAGCTGCTAAGAATAATATTGTTGTGCAGTGTCTGAATTACTTCAGCACTGTATGCACATATATGTCATCTGAACCAAAATTCAAGAAGAAGAGGAAGGAACAACCCAACAGGACCAGACAAGGAGAGAGGTGGAGGATCGGGGTGATGGAGAGTGAACGAGAGAGTGGGAGTAAGAGAAGTCCATTAAATTCCTTTGAAATATTAAGTAAATATATCTATCTGTTTTCAAATACTTTGCCCATTCCTTTAGAGAAAGACCTACTGTACTGAAAGATTTAGTTCATTCTGGATTTCCACATGTGGGCATGGAGTGTGGAGTACGAGAGAGAGCGTCCTGATGGCTCTCCACTTTAGTCTACCTCACTGATCTCCTCATTTCTCCTGCAGTAGCACCATCTCTGCCCACCGCTTCTCCCTCTGTGTACAGCATCCCCCCTCTGGCTATTTTTCTAAAACTGTCCTCACCTGCAAAATGGAGTTTTTGTTACGGCACACAGATCTATAGCACATTTTAAAATCCATGTGTTTTTCCTGTTGACAAATGAAAAGTGTGATTTTGGGATGCAGGCTGAACCTGCAGAAAACACTGCAGTCATCTGTTTTCTGTGTGGCTACAAAGAGACACGCGCACACACACACACACACACACACACACACACACACACACACACACACACACACACACACACACACACACACACACACACACACACACACACACACACGCACACAGGTGGACTAGATGGGAGTTTTGTAATGCCCAACCATCAAATACTGTGTATATTTTGGAGTGCCACTGTGACAGAGAAGGGAACATGAAACCACAGTTAATTATGTAATTAGCTCTATGGCCCTTGGCTGTGTTTGTACCCTGTGAAACAAACAAACAAACAAGAAAAAAAGTCGTCACACAATCCTTGCAGTAATGATGGTGCTTTTACTTTGTGGTTGTGTGTAAAGTATACATATTCATGTGCAAATCAGCAAGATTATAATTGTGTGCAAGCGACTGAGAATGCAAATATCTCCCTTCAGACTCCACATGTCTCACAAATGATGCATGACCCCGAGCATTTTCAGCTATGGCTCTTGCTCGACTGTGGACTTGAAGCCTCCATTTTTGGCCTGAGATTTCATTCCTCGGGTGTTTATGTTAATTCATTCCACCATTGTGCTCTCCCTGTGTTCACCCTTAATGTGAAATCCTACAGCATGTATGTCTATCAGGGAAAGGTACATCATGTTCATCATGTTTTTTGTCTCATCAGTACCTGAAGCAACATGTCTCCATCAGCACAGCTCCATGTAGTGTTTTGATACAGAGGCACGGTGTTGCTGGCAGCTGAATGCTAATGTCAGCATGCTAGCATGCTCACAGTGACAATGCTCACAATGCTTTAGTAGGTATAATGTTCACCATGTGCACCACCTTAGTGTTGCATGCTAGCAATAGGTAATTTGCACTAAACACAGAGTACATTATAATAAGCAGAAAATTAACCTGATAGTGGCAGTAGATGAAAATCTACTGGACAAAATTATTAAAATTCATCCTTAAGAGATGATACCTGATGGAGTGTTGAACAAATTTTCATGGCAGCCGTTCCATTGCTTGTTGGACCGACATTGCATCCCAGTGGCACCGCTAAAAGGTGTACACTCATATCTGAAAAGGACTGGCTGCAACCTGCCTCTGTCATTGAGGCTGAAAGCTGGTCCGAGCATGCACATGTCTTGTGGTTTTGTTTTCGCATTTGCTGCGAGTGTTTTTGTCTTCTTTTTCCCAGTTGATAGTTTGGGATCCGGGCCAAGTTAAGAAATGACTTCACACTGCACTGCTCTGCTGTGGAGCACTAGCGTGATTCTCAGAAATGTGCTGGCACAAAAGACCAATTAATATGCATGTTGTTACTCAGATATTTATCGGCCCAGTAACACTGCCAGTTTATTACTGTGGTTGTTGTTTTGTTTTCTCTCTCTCTCTCTCTCTCTCTCTCTCTCTCTCTCTCTCTCTCTCTCTCTCTCTCTTTCTCTCTCTCTCTCTATCCCTCTCTCATGTGTGAATCGGGACAGGCCTACAGCTCAGCCAGACTGCCACTCAGATAAAGCAGCAGAAACAACTGTTTGTCAGGGGTGACCACAAGAGCGAGCGAACAGGCACGTGAGGGACAAAGAAAGATTTATTCGACCGTCAACTCTATCTATCTATCTATCTATCTATCTATCTATCTATCTATCTATCTATCTATCTATCTATCTATCTATCTATCTATCTATCTATCTATCTATCTATCTATCTATCTATCTATCGAATGATTACTTTTTTCTGTCTGTTCCTTAGAAATACAAAAGGTTTCCATGGGAACCAAACAGTATTGTTGGATTGCTGCCTTTGGTTGTGAGTGTTGATAAAAAAGGGATCCTCTCTGTAACATCGCACTTCAGCAACATGCCCGTTGAAAAGGTAGTTTTGCCTGTCACATAGGCCTGTTGGATCCTTCAGATCACACTTAGTTGTATTTAAATGAGGATATTTACACATCGAAGGAGAAAAAGGGTTTTACTAGACTATACCAGACATATTAAAGTTCTTCTCCTCCATACATTAAAGCCTTTAAAACTCATCTCTTTCCATCAAAATTACATATCCAGATGTTTTTTCATGAGAAAAACAAAAGATCTCTTCATGCCTTAAAATGGCTGAGACGTAACTCTACACCTGTGCCTTCATTTAGTATGCGTGGATCTGTGAACATACCACTAAGCCTTGCCCCTGTTTTCACCCACCCCTCCACCACTCGCCTGCATCTTGAGTACACCTGATCAAACACAAACCTCTGCTTGTTTTCTGTTGCTCAGCGTTGTACGCTACACAAAGGCAAGTGGTAATATAGGAGTAATTCAGGCATACATGTTCCAACCAGAAGCCGATTCAGAAGAAGAAGAAGAAGAAGAAGAGTAGTAATAGTAATAGATAACACGAGCCTCCAGCTTTACCATCCTGCATGTTGACAGGATTGGTTCCTTATGTGACTTATGAAACCCCGGCTGTTTGAATCCATGTTTCTGAGACTTTGGTCCACTGCAGTTCCAGCGCAGAAATGCTCAGCCATGACATTCATTGCTTATTTTGCTCCTGATACATCTTGTAGCATATGGAAACCACCATATGGACATGTTAACAAGGTTAAAAACATTTAAAAATAGCGCTATAAACACGATATATTATGACAGATTTAAATGGTGGAGTGTAGATATTGCAATATTGCCCATCCCCACTGTAGTTTTAGAAAGAGACATTATAAAAAAAGTCTTTTCAGTATCATCAGCAAAGACCAAGGCCAAATATGAATCTACTAAAAAGTAAATTCTACAAACAAGTATTGTCTGTGTAGCCACAGCCACCTGTAACTACATGCCACTGAGCTCCATCAAAAACAAATGAAAGATACTATTGCATTGCATTGATTGACACATTTCTTCATTATGATAACCACAGCCAGAGCAGTTTATCCTGACATGACTCCACAACTGTAATTTTTTTTTCTCCATAGCACCGCTCTCCTCTGGGCAGACGTCTATTAGCATGCACAAAGATGTATTTCCACTTAAACTGCTGCAAAGAATAAACTCTACTTCCTGTCCTCACTGTAATCACAGTAAGCATGTGTCAATGGAGTCAAGAGGCATTAGCCAGATAAGACTGTGGTTGCACAGATGGCACTCATTAACAAGATCAATTCCTTGGTGGTTTTGGTCTTTTCATGAGATTTGTTGATAACAATAAAAATATTACACTTTTAAGGTGGTCTCATACTTAAACTCCACTCCGCATTCTGTGTTTTAGATCCTGCAGAGTTTTAAAAGCCGGACAGAAATCATTTAGCCTAACAAGACAGAAGATGGAGATCATTACTTCGATTTAAAATCAACTCCAGCGGGGGAAAACAGTTGGAGTGAGTGTGTGCATTCATGCGTGCCTCTGAGAGTGTTCACGTGTCTTGCAACAGAGCTTTCCACTGGTGCTTAACAACCAGTGTAAAGTGTTTGTGAGACTGAAATAATGTGAGTTGTTTCCCCTCATTTAAATGCCCTCCACTGTAATTGGTGTAATCTGTAGATTTTATCGAGTGCCAAGTCTGTTTTTATAATGTGCTTTTATGTGCCTCTGCAGAGCTGCCAGCCTGTGCCAACTGCCTCCCCTTACATGTGCATCAGACCTTGCTGCTTTGATGGCGATTAGGTTTTGAAAGCATGTCCAGACTTGGTATTTCTCTTATAGTCGCCACGCTCTGAGAGTTTGAATCTGTTTGTGCACTTGCGCAAAGACTGCACCACAAGTTCTATTAATTTGTTCGAGCCTACAACCTTGGAGCTATTCTGCTATCTCTAATGACTAAGCAGAAGTTGACAGAGAAGATAAAATAGCAGCTGTGTGTGAGAATACAATGTACAGCAAGATCACAGAAACAATTTCAGGGCTGTAATGTGCTTTTGATCATATTTTACACGTTTGGAAAAAGAATATCAATAATTAAATGTCATTGCAGAACAAAAAGTTTTTGCTAACTGCTCTTGTAGTCCACTGATGCCTGTGTATATATTTACCACCACAAAAACGCCCACAATCAACCTGCACATGCATTTTACTGCAATCAACCTTAGACACCCACTCCATCTCAAGCCAGCCTAACCAGTCGGGCTGAGTGACATCCCTGGCTTTTAAAATCAACCTCTAAATCAGCCACCATCCACTCTGAAACACGCTGTATAATGGAAAATATTGATATTTTTTGGCATATGCTGAATGTACCGCCTCTAGAATTAATCATGGCATTGTAGAGAGTGCCCTCTCCTCGTCTGTCGGCCTGCCTCGGTGCTCCACCTGTCTCATTCCCTCCATTTGCTCCTGCCTGGTGTCTCTATAACTTGCACAGCAACATGATCAGATCAGAGAATCATGGTCATTTAAGTAATGGCTTTCCTTCTGTTGATTCCTCCTGGGTCCACGTCCCTGCGCTCTGTGATGTATGCTCCATGCAACGGTACCGGACAGCTCATCCCTCTCAGCCACAGGCACCTCTGAATAAGCACATCCACCCTGGGCCAATCTCTGAAATGCACTTTGGGGCTGCTGCTGCCCCTGTCATTGACATCCACAGAAGAAAAAAAGCACTCTAACCATTTTAGAGTCATATAATGAGGCTTAGTGGAGGGTTGAGGCAGGGAGAAATCCTTTATTGGCAGAGGTTGTAAACTGACCTTTTCCCTTGGATGCAGGTGCTGCCACAGAAAAGTCTGAAGGTATCAAGAGCAACATCACATCTTCAATAAAATGATTGTCAGGGCTCATTTTCACTCACGTCCTCTGTATGAGCCTCACATAGCTGCAACATGTTTTCTCTCAGTGCGCAACTGTTCAGTCTAATTATGCAGGAAATCACAGTTTCCATCGTTGTCCCCGGGCATCTCCCCCAACTTCCACCCTGCTTGGTTTGGTGTAACACCTCACTCCCACCCGTGGGCTCTCCTCCTGCTCTCCAGCTATGGTAAGCACCCTTTCTTCAAACTCCTCTATGGCATTTCAGCTGCTGTGAAATACAGCCTGTAGACTTTAATTGAAAAACTGGCCAAATGTGGCGTGTGGGATGAATATATGAATGACAAATGAAGCAGTGAGGAAAAGCAAAGCCAAATGGTCACCCCCTAAAAACAGCAGAAGCCCACAGGATATGGCACTCACATAAATTATATGAAATGCCATGGACTCTCAGTCTCTCTGTCCGGCTCGCTCTCTTTTTTTCCTCTCTCCTGCTACCTCCCTGTTGTACCTTCTTCATTCCCACTGACATTCCCCAGACGTCTGATGGATATCGGACCATGTCCTCCAGGAGACATATTCCATTATCATGCTGCCACAGTGCTCATCCACAGACCCATCTTCTTTCTAATCAATGACCATGCAGCACAGCAGCACAGCGGGCAAGCACAAACAAGACACACACAGCAAAACCTTTAGTAAATAATCAAACCAACAGATGAACAATCAGAGTAAGTAATCTTTATCCCAGACGACACATAGCTGATTCCTTCATATATGCGCAGATCAATACATATGGAAATCCAGCAGAGCAGCCCCAGCTGTGGTGCCTCTTACCTGCGTTTCTCTGTGGTGGTCCTCCTTTCTGTGACCGGGCTGGATGAAGACCCTTGGTCTACACAGCCATGCCCTCCTAAATGGGCATGCATGTGTGGGGCAGATCAGAGGTCTGCCTTGTATCTGTCAGCCTGGAGAAGAGGAGGGATCAAGGATCAGAGAGTCCTCCCGGCAAACAGCCCCGTCTAGCGCATCTCCTTGTGTCTCCCGCTCTCCCGGGTCATTCCAGCCAACCCCTCAGCAACCGCAGAGCCAGGGAGCGAGCGTTCAGCGGGGGATGGGAGGTGCTTAGAGGACTGAAGCGGACATGGAACGGCGAGCAGAGCACCTCCTCCTCCTACATGTCTGACTGCAGCCAGTGGACATGCTACAGCTGGAGCCTCCGTCTACCTCCCGTTTTCTCCCTGTGCTTGTGTGTGAATGAGTATGTGCACGTTTTTGTGTGTTTGTGCGTCAGTGCTGGCTCCTCTCAGTGCTCTGTGTGAAAACAGAGTCTCTTCCCTCACTGTTAATGCTGCTGGTGGCTTCAAGATGCTGAAGCAGAGTGAGAGAGGAAGAGAGAGAGAGAGGGAGAGAGGGGTGTGTGTGTGAGCGGGGGAGGGAGGATGGCAAAGGAGAGTATAGGAAAGGTTGTTTTCCCTCCTGCTCCATCTATCGGTATCAATTTAATCAGGGATGCATGGCAATGGCGGAGTTAATGAGTCATCCATACTCATACCAATGTCTGTGTGTGACACATGAGAAGAGAGAAACAAAGATGTACACATACCTATTTGTGTTTTGCACATGTTGCACATTAAATGCCTGCTAATGTAGTCTTCCTTTGTATGCTAATGAACATGTTTTAAATTGTTATCTGAGAACTTTGTAGCCCGCTGCCGCATGTTCACACATACACACACAGCTTAAATGTACACACAGCCAGAAATACACAGAAGAGAGCAACACCTAAATAGCAGCAGAAACTCTCCTCCGGCTATCAGTATATCAACAGCTCAGATAACCTACAGCCTTAACAGGCTACCTGCTTCCCTGAATGCCTAGGGGAATGATATACAGCTATCACACCTCAACACTACAGAGGATCCTGAGCAGAGGAGAGGAGAGGAGAGGAGAGGAGAGATGAATAAATATGAAAGCCCCTGCAGTGAGACACCCCTCCAACAAGAACCCCAAAGGCAGGCTGGACCATTTGATTAGAAAGAGAAAGAAGAAGGGAAAAGAAAGAAAATGACAAAGACAAGGAGTGAAATGCTGTGGCTCAGTTTCACTGACAGTGCGTTCTGTTTTATTCTCTGAGCATGTTGTCTGCTCTGCTTTGACTGGCTGAGGAATTAAAGGGAGAGGCGAAAAGGGATAAAATGGAGAAGAATGACGATCTGGAGATAAGAAGAAAGGTTTTTGAAATTGACAGAGAAAGAAATGGAGCGAGGGAAAGAGAGGGAGGGAGAAATGCAGGCACTAAGAACGTTTTTGCATCTGATAAAAAAGCAGGGACATTTACAGAGCACAAGAGGAGCATACCAAACAACCTGTTCATCTTTCCTTGCTGCTTCCTTCCTTTCTTAGATAAGTCTTTCTTTATCTTTGCATACTCTTTACTTCTGGCTTTGTCTTCAGCTGAAATTCTTCTTTCCTCTACCTCTGGCTTTGAATTAAGTGAGCCGTCTGTTCATCTTGAATGCAGGATTCATGTGGAAACAGCAGAGAAAAACAGCAGTTACCTCTGTCAACCTGACAGAAAAGGCTATCGAGAATCTCCCCGCGTGTCCATAAACTAAATGTCTCAGCAGACAGGCGTACTCGTTGTAAGCAGAGGAAACACTCTCTTCTCGCAGGGTTCGGGCCTGCAGACAGTCATGCATGCAGCATTATGTGACAGGACAGTCAAAGCAGATAAGCAGTAACTCTTGTAACTCTGTATGTCTATTTTTAATTATCAGCGGCCTTAAGTGTTACAGAAACACTGATTCTCCCAGATATGAGTGCATGACCAATCACAACCAAAGAGTGAATTTTCTACCTGCTATAGCATATTCAAATGATGGAAATGACTTAAAACATGAAGAGGACCATGCATGTGAAGGAACTGACATTCACAATGTGCCCATTGTAATTCATCTCACAGCAGAGCTTAGTGTAGCCTTACTGAATCCAGACCTGATCCTTCAGGGGAAACAGCTCGGCACTGACCTGGGGTCTGCTTTTGAAAGCAATTCCTGATGCTCGACTGTGTTAATCCAACTCTGTAATCTGCTGCTAAATCAGGCTTTAGGAGTGAGCTGAGGCAACGATTGAGGCAATCTCATGAAGAAGAATCAGCCTCACGGAGTGTGTGTGGGTAATTATGCATGAAGAAGACGGTTAGTACTGCGTTGGATGTTGGCAGAGGACTAACAGATGGTAATTCCCTCTCGCTCCTGCACTTCTGGCAGACCTCTGGATTACAAATGCACTGGTACCTACATTCACGCTTACACATCACTGAGCCTCCCACATGCAGATGTGCTACAGCAGTCACAGAAGTGCAGCGTTAACATGCGTTTTGCTGTCACGCTACACTACTGTTTCAACTGGAAGCGAAAGTGGAGAATCCTGCAACATAAGCAAGATCCTGCCAGATAGAGGCTCTCAAAAATGCCTGAAGTAGAAACTTTATTAATGGCTCATAAACCATTTATTAATGCTTTAAAGATGAGTAATTAGCCACTTGTGTGAAAAATCCCCATAGGTTTCAAACAAGCTGTCAAGTTTGCAGAAATGTCACTAAGTCAATTATCAAATGTTAATTAGTCAACCTTCCTTAAAGACATCAATTCCACTGTTAAAAGTGCTAATAAAGTCATTAAAGGGGGGGTGAGTCAATCTGGAGAAAGATTCTTAATGTTGACATCTCTCCTTCTTCACAACGCGATTGCACATTAGCATACCAGATTAGCATCCCTCCCACTACCCCATCTCCTCTCCCCTTCCCCTTGTCCTGCGCAAAAGTGTGAACCCCGCCTTTGCTAATTGACTGGAATAGTGTTCTGTGGCTCTGAGCCACTTTGTTTCCCATTTATAGAGCCACAACCGTGTACAAAAAAACGCTAGTGGGGGGAAATGAGGAGATATTCCCTGCATTTACATCAGGAAATATCAACAATCTGATGACTCACTCCATCACTTCCTCCTTTATTAAAATAAAGCTTCAAAGCTTTCTCACCTTCCAGTCGTAAGCAAAGGTTGGGAAGTCAGTAATAAAGGGTTCTTTAGATTGAAAAAATATGAATTTTCTATGTTTCAATTATTAATGTGATATAAATAGAATTTTAACTGGGAGAATGTGACCCCTGAAACTGTTGTGACAAGATCTGCTAGAGAGAGAAGACGTATCACTCTGTTGGAATTTGTTTGGCCCAAGAAAATATTCAGTCCGCTCATGATTGTACAGCAGTGTTACAGAGTGGAGGTTTTCCCTCACAAATGATCTTTGGCCGAGTACAGAACACTTTAACCCAACAACAGACAAGTTTAATTTAATTACTTGCAGAATTATCATTAATTAACGAAAGCTGATTTGACCTGTCACTGGTAATCTAACACGGAAAAAAAAACAGGAGGCGCAGCTGACACAAAGCAGGTGATCCTCATGCAGCTGTAGGCATAATTTTGGTCATAAGTAAATGGACAAGCTTTAGATGACAAACATTCTTGCCATGATACAGTTTTGTCTTCTTGTGAACCCCAGCAGAGTTAAGGCTGGCAGTGCTAAAGGCTCAGCAGATGGATGTCACAAACCAGCCAAGGATCCAGGTCTCTGAGCTTCCAAAATATAGGAAGGCACAAAGGCATCAGCTTGTCAGCAGCCCTCCGACCCAGACTGGATAGTCAGATGATGGCCTCCATATATACTCACATTTTCTCTCAGCAACGCCTCCCTGCTGTTCTCGCACCCCTGTCAGATAGTCAAAGCCTGCTCCAAACCAGTGGCAAGACCAGGGCCAGACAAGCCAGGAAGCACCAGAACTTCTAATCCCTCTCTGCAACACCTCTTTGACCAACTGGCTCATGTCAGAAGCAAGCACTTCCAAGCTTGCACACACAGAAAAGCTGGCCCTGAGGTGGTCCATGAACTGTCCTTATCCAAACAGCACAAGTCTCTCTTTAACAGCGGCACAGTCTGTCGCTTTGATGACAACCTCCAACTGCCAAAAAAACGTCTGTCTCCTGTCTCCAGTGAGGAGGGCATCAACCTCGACATCCATGCAGGGCGAGCGTCTGTCAGACTTCCAGACTGCCAGGTTTAAAAAGGTCCTCGTCTCCACAACACATGCCTGGAACTGAGCTGTGTCTCATTTGACGTTCCCCGACTGGCTACACTGGGAGCGCTAAGCTACAAATCCACAGCATGTTAACAATGACACAGCATGGTAAAAAGAAAACATCAGCAAAGAACACAGTGTCACCAAGGTATTTGAGCAGGTTGTGTGGGCAGATTTTAAAAAAATCAATAAACGTGACAGAGGTTTGGTAGCATGACAGCCAGCAAGGGTTTCTTATTTTTCTTTGCACATGTCAAACTGCCAGTCAGGACCAGACCTTTTGGTAACTCAAAGGAGGCTCACCACAAACAGAGAAGCTCCACACAATGGTGTGATTCATTCAAAGAAATTATAGCTAATGTATTAATGACAGATAAACTCTGGAGTGAAACACACCGCTGTGTTATATCTAAAGCTTTGGCATTAAGCTGAGCACGTCTGGCAAAGCTCCACCCCTCACCTGACTCACCTGAGACAAACCAGGAAAAGTTATTCTTCCTCACTAAAGAGAGACAAAAAATGATTCACCTTCACACCAAACTCTCAATTTCCTCAGAGCGCTGTTACTTCAACCCTGCTGACAGACAACACACCAAATGTCAGTTAAAAAGGAGAACGGAAGTGAAACTGAAAATACATTTCAGTGAATTTACAAGAGGAGGGAGTGGAGCCATGACTGACTGTACTCTTTGTCTGCTGTGTTTTCAGCTTCAGTCAGAGAGAAAATGGCTTCTCTGTCAGAGAAGAATCTCTGCTGCCCTGCGTGTTGTGAAATCTTTGAGAATCCAGAGGCAAACACGTGACTGCCCACTTTGTAAGAGAAGATTTTCAGAGGAACTGACTTTAAACTTTGCATTAAAGAATTTGTTTGAGGCCTTCTTACAGCAGAGATTCAGCGGCTCTGTGCAGTCCTCAGTTTGACAAACTCAAACTCTGTCTGGACCACGAGCAGCCAGTGTGTCACATATGCAGGGATTCAAAAATACACAGCAAGCGCAGAATCAGCCCTGTATATGAAGCTGCACAGGATGACAGGGAGGAGCTCCAGAGATCTCTGAAGCTCTTAAAGGACAAACTGGGGCTTCTTGAGAAAGTTAAATTGATGCTTGATCAAACAGCAGAACACATAAAGGTCCAGGCCCGACACACGCAGAGGAGACGCACAGAGAGGAGACGCAATCTAAGAAGCTCCATCAGTTTCTAGAGGAGGAAGAGGAGGCCGAGATGGCTGCCCTGAGGGAGGAAGAGGAGCAGAATGGTTGGATGATGAAAGGGATGAAGGCTTTAAGCAGAGAGATAGAAGTTTTTTCAGATACAATCAGAGCCACAGAGGAGGAGTTGAAAGCTGAAGACGTCTCATTCCTGCACAACTACAAGGCTGCATTGGAAAGAGCTCAGTAGCACTCCCTGCAGGACGATCCACAGCTGCTCTCAGGAGCTCTGAGACATGTGGCCCAGCACCTGGGCAACCTCACCTTCAACATCTGGGACAAGATGAAGGAGATGGCTTCCTACGCTCCTGTGATTATGGACCCAAACACCGCTGGTCTACGTCTCATCGTGTCTGAACATGTGACCGGTGTGAGATGTGAGGAGAGACAGCAGCTTCCTGAAAACCCAGAGAGGATCAAAGATCACTTCTGTGTTTTGGGGCTTGAAGGTCTTTCACTCAGGGGCTCGCAGCTGGGATGTCAAGGTTGGAGACAGCGCAGGCTGGGCGCTGCGTGTGTTAACAGAGTCTGTCCACAGTCGAGATTCTGGAGAATACGGTTCTAAAAAGGTGAACACTCTGCATGGTCACTACCAGCTCCACCCACTGTTCTCCCAGGGAAAGACAAAGTCAGGAAGTATGATCCTGATACGAACACACACACACACACACCTTCGCACACACTTTCACTCACAGGCTGTTTCCATTCATTAACACTGGGGATGACCTCCTGCTAAAGATACTGCCAGTGATGGTCTCTGTGGCAGTGGAATAGAGCAGATAGATGTCGTCAGGGTTCTCAACCTTTCAGACGGTTCAGACCTGCAACAATGATGGGTTTGTTGGGAGTGTCAGCCACTCTTTCCAGGCAAGCCTATGTTTTCAGTAATTAGTGTCAGGAATTGCCTGTATTATCTATGGAGTTACGTCAAACTGTTTAAGACAAACAAAATGGGACAGGTGATGTCCATTCTTGTCAGTGAACGTGTTTGCAGCCTAGTAACCATCACTGCATGCACTGGTACCAGGTTGTGACACAGGAAATGAAATTGAGGCTATTTTGTTAGAAATTGTGGTGTAACACTCAGCTCCAAGATGGTCTAAAACTCTACAAAATACATTTGGTAAAGTTGATGGAGCTTCCTCCAAGAACTTGGAGTCTCTTTGGTATCGGGTTGATTTGATCGCCTCTTTAGCCATTTTTTTCTTACTCTTTTTTAACTTCCTGTCACAGCTGTCCTTTAACTCTGTCGCAGCACAGCTGTTGACAGCTGTAGTAATATTTTCTAATTTTCTCACCACTGCCACTGCGGTTTCTTCTGTTTCCATCTGCTCATTTCCAACAGCAGGATCAGGTCCTCACTGTAAAGCTCTTCTTTTCACTCTTCATTTTTGTAAATGAATCTTGTTCACTAAAGGAGCACAACAGGCAGTCCGATGTAGCAATTTTGGAGACCTTGATTCTGCTAACAGCCAAATCTCACAAACGCACACCTGCAAGTGTTGAGGTGGTGTTCATCAAGACGATACAAGTTTGTGCAGCTTAAAGTGCTTGCTGAATCAGAACAGAGCACAAGCAAACCTGATGGGAAAAAGTAAGTCAGATTTAGCAGAAGAATAGAAAAATGATCTGTAACACTTAAAAATACAGCCTGAAAAGCCTATTTTTTAATATTCATGTGGCATCAAGAAATACTCTCCTGGGACAAATATGCAGGTCCAGTGGATGAATATGAATATGTTGAAGAATAGAGGAATGACAACTTGGTGTAAATCCTCTGTCTGTTGAAATAAATGACACAGTAGGCTTTTTAATAATCACAGAGTACTGTAATTGATTAATTTTTTTGAAGTAATTACACAGAAAATAGACAAAACGGGTTAACATCGTCAATACTGCAATGAAATCACTTATGATATGAATTTCTTTATTATGATGATAAACCTAAAAAATGATAGAGTAAAAAGTTTTTATGTAGTAATATTAAGAGTTGATAAAGTGTTATTGTTCCTGGGGAGCAAAACATTAAAATAAACCATGGAGAAGCGTGCACCTTTATAGATATATTATCATCAGATCAAAAGCAATCAAAGAGGTGGATGCATATACTTTCACTCACAATCTTATTCATCACAAATGCATGCTGTCTTGATTTTATTTATCCATTAATCTTTTTTTGGAAAGCATGAGTAATTGCAGCTGAGGTAATGGATGTAATCTTTTCAGTGACCATGCACAAATGGAGTGTGGGGTAAAGCTCCTTTTAAAGCAAACCGCTCCCTTGTTTACCCGTTTTTCAATTAAATTACAAAACAAATACGAGGAACATACCGCATTACTCATTCCATTACAATTAGACGGTCTCCTCAATAAATTCATCAATGCAGAAAACAGCATAGGTCCATATGAACTTCAAAACAGATGTCGAAGTGTGAACAGTCAGTCGCAGATGTGTTCACTTGAAGGCCGGAAGCTTCTGGATAAAGTTTCATAACTCTCCCTGACGTGCAGTATAATGGTGTTTTGGCTGACATTGGTATCATTGAAGAACAATGGAATATTTCTGTAACCAATTTAGTTTTCCTTCTTTCCGATGTGTGTACAATGAAAGTCAATATATCATATTTTGCCTTAGAATGATATCAGTGTTTTTTTATTGCCACTCTTAGTTTGGCTCCTTGTTATAACTACAGTGAAAGGACATACAGAAATCCTAACAAGTTCTATCAGCTGTGACCTTGCCGAGAGGATCTAGGCTTGCATGGAGAAGGTGCTGATTGTGATCATAAGACTTGAAAGTCTTTGATCTCTACAGCATGGAGGCTTAACAGTCAATTAACCCTTTGATCCCTTCTCTTCCCTACGGTCAATAATACTCTATAGCCCATACATACAGCGCATACCGCACACACATGCACACAGACATCTCAGTGCAAGATAGTCTCCTTCAGCATTCAAATTTGTGCTGCAGATTTATTGTCGCTCTTCCTCATCCTCCACATCATTTTCAAGGGTCGGGTGTTACATGGGCTGGTGGCAGTTCTGTGCATCTATTGGATTTCATGAGTGACTGAGCAATGAAAACAGAATGAGATCTGAGACAGTTAATGTCCACATTAACCCTACACTGAACTGACATGGCCTCCAGCAGTACTGTACATAATGACATATTGACTGACTTGACAATGAGACGTGACAGCATACAAACTCCAAAATGTAAAGACGGGCATCTGTGGAAGAGATACTGAGCATGAGGGACTTGCTGATTTTCAGCTCTTTTCATATAATGTAATTATGCACTTCAAAAAGCCCATTTATTTCCCCTTCATCTCCAAAGGACATTTTTCACCAATATTATTTAATGGCAAACTAGAGCTCTCGTACTCCAGGTCTTAATGCTGCTAAATGTGTGATGGGAACTGCCATCGGAAGTTGTTTGTGCCTGTAGTTACTGACCAGTTCATTATTAATTATTCTGAAGTTGACATTTTCACTGCAAAAGGTCCAAAAGTGGCATATTAAATTTGAGTTTTATGAATTGATTCATTTAGTTCTTTTACATGAATAGAAGTTTGTTGATTGTCCCGAATGCTAAAAAGGTGCCAACTTCATAATCAGGTGGTCATGATGAGAAAATATCTCTTATTATATGCTGGATAACGATGTCTGACTGACATGTACGCACATTATTTCTATCTATATTTTTCCCTGCACATCGATCATGATTTTGTCTTTCTTGTTGATTTTCTGATAATAGTGCTGCCTGGTTTGTTGTCATCTTTTCTAGTGCAGCTGTGTGTCAAATCAATTCAGAATTTAATTAATTCAATTAAATTCTGTTCAAATTACTTCTGTTCAGTTAAATGCAAATTAACTCATTATCCTATTTAGTGAGTGAAATGTGGTTCGCGCATAGAATTCACAAGCACAACAAAACACATTAAAAACATAACAAAACATGTAACACTTGACCGCTACGGACGTGTTATTTGCTCACTTTAATTCAACAACCAGAGGGCACAATGTGGGAAGCTGTGAATGTGACTGACCTTCCCCTTGGTACTTGGTAGGTGATTGGATGAACCATGTGTCTAATACCGTCTATCAGAATGAAAATATAAGCCTACGTGTGTTTTGGAAGGAGTAACTGCCCCATAATGTAGGTTAAGTAGTAAACGTAATGTGATTCATTCTCAGAGTTAGACAAGGGGTGGGATTAGGCATCTCAACAGCTTTTATTTGGCAGAAAACCCAAAGTATATTTTATAAGTGCAACAGTCAGTGCACCACAGGGCATGTCTATCAAGTACATTTACATACACAGTAACAGACACACACACACACACACACACACACACACACACACACACACACACACACACACACACACACACACACACACACACACACACACACACACACTGATGCAGCAGAGGGAGCTTTCCTGGAACAACAACACCAGCTGAGCTTGTGTTGCAGTATGTGGAGATAACATTAGGTCTGGCTATGTAAGGCTATACAAAAATGAACTTGAAAAACATTTTGAAGCTTGTAGGTGCACAGCCTTCTATCCTCTAGCTTTCACGTTATTGCAGCCATTTGTCACGGTAATGACGGTATCAAAATCCATGTCATGGCAGAACGAGACACCGGCGATGGTGACCAAAGTGGTATACTGCCCACCCCTGACACAGACCAGGGTACACTTAAATATTAATGATACCAATTTCCTCCACCTCAGATTTTACGTTGTTTCCAAAGTTTGTTGTGGTCTTTCTCGCTCTACTTCGGTTTTAATAGTGATTGAATTTTTGTCCAGTAGGCGCTTTCTGAGCTGGGTAACATGCAATGTCAAAGAGGACACGCGTGCTACCCGGCTGGTCGGTAACTGGAGTGGTGCTGTGCAGTTTGGGTTGGGTTTTGAATGTAATGACTCTCCATACACCTTCTCAGTTATCCACCAAATCCCAGAAAGTCAGAAAGAACAATCATGCAGTTTGTGCGTGCGTGCATGTGTGTGTGTGTGTGTGTGTGTGTGTGTGTGTGTGTGTGTGTTCCTATTGTAGGTTAAACCAATTGTGCTTCACTAAAGCGATAAAAGCATATGGCTCAGGGCACTGTCCTTTGAAAACAAGAGACAATCCATGCTGTCCACATTAACAGACAATACAAGATGTCTTGTCGTATAGGCCTTTGCCCAGGCATATCAAGGACTCGGCTGTCATGGGAATAAGTTTGAAAATAGCCTTTGGGAGTCCAACCAGTCAAAGAGAAGCACATTAGACAGACAGACACAAAGCAGGCATGTTAGTACAGAACCTTGGACTCCAGGGATCCTGGGTCCCAGATCCCAGATTTGAGGGTCTTTTTGAACCTACACTAAACAATGTTGCCCCCCCCCCCCCCCCCCCCCCCCTTTGTGAGAACAGCAGGAGGTCTGGTTTCACAGTGTGTGACACTCTGCATACTGTAGACTGACAAACGCTGGCTAAACTTCCTCTCAGAAGATGAATCAGCTTTAGGAGCCAATTAACAGCCCATTTTGAGGGACTACTTGTGGTGTGACCCCCTCTTAAACGACTGAGCCAATCAGATAACGTGACCAGAAAGGCTGGTTGATGACGTGCATTACCTTCCATTAAAAGAAGATGTTTTTGATATTTTGATATTTTATTCTTTATGTGTTTGCTCGTCATTTTTTGACTCATTCTTTGATCATCGCTGCATCAGAATTTAATCCTCTCATTCATGCTGTATCGTGAAAACATTACATGGCTTAAATTAGGTAAATGATCTTTAGTGAGATTACAGATGATCAGTGGCATGAAAAGCTAACCATTTAACAAGCTGTGAGACGGCAAAGTCTCGTTAAAGCCAAGCATGTGTGACCTCAGCAGTCCTGTGCACACCCATTGTTCCCATGCTTTGTAACTCCTTTAATCTTAAGATCCTGACTTAATTATCTTGTTATCTCAAGATAAAAAAAAAAAATTAATGGCTTTTCAAGGTCACAACTTCAGCCTAATTGCGGTTACCTTCATGAAAGGCGATTGCAGTAGACCTGATAGTGGAGTTACACTGTAGACAGATTAAAGTGGAAATGACAGAGAGATCAGAATTGACCATCGCATTCAATTTTACGTTAATCAACATTTGACACTGAGATTGCAGCCACAATTAATCCCCAATAAAGTCACGATCTCAAGAAAAACTATTTGTTATGTTAAGGTAACAAGATGATTAAATTGTTATTTCAAGAATACAAAGTTTAATTACCTAAAACTAATTAAAGGTCACTTGTGGGGCTTTGGACGACTAATAGTGCTGTAGAGCAGTGTTTGTATATCTTTGGTGTGACGTGATAGTGGATTGATACTTTTAGTGGTGGCTATGTGCCTTTAATGAGGAGAATAAGAAACCCACAACCTGAGGAAACCAGTATTTTGAAACATGTCAAATAAAGCCTGAGGTAGGAAATACATTCACCTCCTTTGTTTGGCCTCGAGGATGCACACAGTGTAGTGTGGAGTTTTGGGTTGTTTCTGACAGTGTGAACTCCACACGGTGCCTTTAAGTTGTAATGTCAAGATAACAGGAGTAAAACAGATACAAACAAAGACAGTACTTGGTGTCCTTAGTTCCCACTTTGCTGTCTACCATATTATTATAAGAGGTGCACCAGAGACTTCGAGCCAAGCTCAGAGTTTAATGGTTTGTTTAATCATTGTTTTGTTCAGGAGTGCACACCCCCCTTTATCTCAAAAGGCAGCAGTTTTTTAAAACTAACATTAGTTAACTGCGTGCTATTGTAACTAATGATCTGATCAGTGTTCATCTGTTCCGTAAATAGAGATTATTTGAAGGGCCAAGGGCAAACTCCCAGATAATCAGCACGCAGCGCTAAGAGTGCAAGTGGTAGTGGGAGAGATGCTGGTTCGTCAGTAAAAACAATCTGATTCCTTTTGAAAGCTTGTAGAGCTTGAAAACGCTTTCTTTTAATGTCGGGTGTGCCTCCCTGAGCGATCTTGCCTGTGTCATCATTTTAACTAACATCTCTGACACTGTAATCTCATTGTTGCTGCTGCAGACTGTGACCTGTCTGAATTATTATTATTATTAATATTATTAGTATTTAACTTAGAATAATGACCTGAATGATTGTGGTACTACACCAACAGGCAGATTCAAAGCCCTATCGCAGTCCGTCCGCCTCCAACAGCCTCAGTCCATCTACAGTAAACCGCTCTGACTTAAGCCATCTGTCTGGGCCAGCTACTGGGACCATCACTGTTTACCTCAGGGCTCTGCTCTTTGTTTCTCTCACAGCGAGACAGTGATGTCACATGACCTTTCTTACTCTGTTTCTACCCTTGAATTAGTTAATACTCTTGTGGAATTTCCCCTCAGGCTGACGCTGCTGTGACTATGACAACATAAATTCGAGGTCATTGAACTGTCCTGAGGTACCAGTCTAGTCATCTATGAATAAATGACTGTGACAAGACAGCCTGTCACAGCAATATTCAGAAATGAGTCAGTGTTTAAGGAGCATATAAGTGCTGTGAAATGACTAGAGAGTGTGGGGATTTGTTATAACTAAGATGAATGTTTCCTGTATGTAAAGTACTTCAGAATTGTACTTGTCAAGAGGAAGGTGTGAGAACAGCTTTTTGCATTCTGGGATTCACCCCCTGTACTTTTTTTTAACCACCAAATCTGCAGAAAATAGACCACCATCAATGAGCATCGCCTGCATGGTGCAGCTACAGCCAAGTGTGGGAACTTCCATCCATCCTAACCAAATCTAACATCAGTAGATGTTAAATGCAAAGAAGCTGAAGTTGTTCATATTATTTACAGAGAAGACAACTTTGTGTGCTCAGAACTTGTAACACCCACTGGCAAGTTAGGGAAGCAGACAGAAAAGAAAGAAAGATATTCCCTAAGGAGTAGCATTTATGTGGGTTTCTTCATTGATTTATAGCAGGAGTAGTCTGTGCTCCTCCTATTATTATTTACAGAGGTCCAATAATTCCCACAATGAGCAAGCACATGGTGACAGTGGCAAAGAAAAACTTCTTTTTTACAGACAGAAACCTCCAGCAGACACCATCTGCCTCGACAGGCTGGGTTCAAAGAGACAGAGAGAGAGAGAGCAGGAGGAGAGAGAACATAAAGAACCACAGTGCACATGTCCACATGTAAAATAATGCTGATTATAATGACAGACGTACAGAGAGACAGAACTACAGAAGAGAGAGGACATCGAGTTAGTAACATGCACTGACGGATACGAATGCACACAGATGAGGAGGGAGAGGAGAGAGGAGCTCAGTGCATCATGGGATGGTTCAGGGCTCACCTGAGCCAGCCCTGACCATAAGCTGTATCGAAGGAACATTTTCAGCCTTTTCTTAAATGCAGAGAGGCTGTCTGCCTCCTGAACCCAAACTGGAGTTCCACAGGAGAGGAGCTTGATACCTGAAGGCTCTGGCTCCCATTCTGCTTTCTGAACCACATCTTAGCTTCCGTTTAGTGAACACAGTGTGCTAGTGGACTAGTAGGGAGCTCTTTAAGATATGATTTTGCCTGACCATAGATGGCTTTGTAGGTGAGGGGAAGGATTTTGAATAGTACTCTGGAAGTCAGTGCAGAGAGGCTAATCTGGGAGAAATATGATCTTTTAGTCTAGTTCTTGTCAGTACTCGTGCCCCAGCATTCTGGATCAACTGAGGAGTGTTTAGAGACTTGTTTGGGCAGCCTAATAATAAGGAAGGGCAGTAATCCAGCCTAGAAATAACAAATGCATGGAGTAGTTTTTCTGCATCTTTTTGTTCCTGATGTTTGTAAGTCTGCTATTTAAAAAACTGTATTGAAGGTATAAAGTTGAGTCAGTCTTTTAATGAGAAGATTTTGGTTTTTTGGCAAGATAAAAACCACAGCTGCGAAGACAAAGTGTCTCACAACAAGATGTTTGTGTCATGTAAATTGCATTTAATTTGTACTTCATGATTTGTTATGACTGTTTAATTCATGTTTGTGGTTCTGTTTCTGAAGAGCTGGGCACAGTTTGAGGAAATACTGGACCTTACTGTTGGCTTCCTCACCTTGGGTTCGCCCTGGGCATGGATGTTCTCACACAGTAAACACCTGTGCTATATCAAAGGATAACTTGGAAGATACAAACCACTGCTGGGTAACAGATAAAATCATAATGTTTGTATTGTATTTCCCCATAAAGTTTGCACTGAGAAGCCCGAGCGACTGTGAGTGCTGAAGCCACATATGGAGCTGACATTAGCCCTGCTCATTACAGGCAGCCCCCAATGAAGGAATCAACTGAAGTGTGAAACCAGCTAGCTCACCCCTGTGAGCCTCATTTTCCAAGTTGTGATATGTGGTCTAAAAAAATGAATTCATTTCATACCAAGACAAGCCAGGTTGTTTCTTATGGCGTTGTTATGACAGATCTGCCAGCGCGCTGGACTTAGTGGTGGTGGAGACTTCTGCACACAGGAGGGCAAAAACCAAACATTTGGTTTAAAGTGTTGCCGGCTCTGTTACCTTGTTGATATTTACTGCTCATTAAATGAACAATGCAATGACAGGTCGCAAGTGCTCGGCAGCAGGTTTCTAATTTTACTATATTGTTTTTGTTTGCAGCTAATACATAAAACACTCATTGATTTACAATAGTTCCCACCGTAGCCTAATACACTTAACACGCTCGCTGCCATGGTGTAAACAGCATGACAAACTCAGAGCATCACGTTTCATCATACGGCCCTCTATGACCACACATGGATTACAGTCTTGTATAAGTTGCATTTGTATTGGAACCTGAAAAACAGAAACCAAATAAAGTTCCAGTTAATTTGTAAAGGATCACCAGCAATACAAGAAAAGTTTGTTGGGGAAGAGCACAAATGGCAAATGACCGCTGCTGTAACTCAGTAGAAAATGTTGGTTTTCCACCGAGAGAGCGGCTTAAACGGATTGTTGAGACCGTAGAGGTCCTAGCATATGAGGCAATGTCATTTGCAATGGATCACTTTGCCCTTGAACGTGTGGGTGGGTGTCAGTGCATGTTTGTGGGTGTGTTTGTTTGTGTGCGTGCGTGTGTGCTTATCTGTGAGTGTCCTTGGTTTTTCAACAGTCTCATTCTCCCATCATCATCAGCAGTGGCTCTCAGCAGAATAATCTAAATCAGTCTCAGGGGAGGGTGAGACAAATGTGTGGCAGCTCACAGAGTCATGTGATCTGCTGTGCCATTGCGTTGTGATATTTTTTGGGGGAGGGGGCAGGAAGTGTGTTCTCATCTGTTCCAACCCAGCAGCCTTCACCCTCCTTTTACTTTACCTGCATTTTCTTTCTCAAAGTATTTTCCATCCACTCACACAATTATCTGCCTGCCTTCTTGCATCATGGTCCCTCTTCTCCTCTCATTAGTAGAGGAGATAGCCTTAGTTTAGGGTAACAAGTTGACCGATTTGTGTGTACGTGTGCATACTGTACGTGCGCTTGTGTGTGTGTGTGCCTGTTTACATGTGTGTGTTATTCCCTGGAGCCTCAGCCTGTTGGCTGGTTGCAGGGTTGTGTCTTTAAAAGCAGCTCATTAGTGTGTCCACTTGGACTCCAGACAGCTCTTTCTTCTTGTACAGCTGGTTCTGGCCACATTAGGCCAATGATGCTCTCTCCCTCTAATGGAGCAGAACGAGAGGACCAGCACTGAGCTGCTACTGTTTGCTCTCCTATTAATTATCCTTCCCCAACCAACTTAAACTGCTACACTCCCTTATGCGTGCGGAAGCTTTGTAAGGCTTTCTTTAACATTCACATCAGTGGCAAAGCACCCTTCTAATCATCAGAATATGCTGACTGCTGGACTTTTTTTATGATGTGCTCTTTTTAACTTGTGCTCCGTGTTGGCAAAATGTGGTGCTTTCTTCCTCAGTTCGCTTTGTGTGGGCCCGCGAGGTGTATAAAGTGATTGTTGACTGTTGAACGTGGTTGTTTTGGGAATCATGCTGCAGTTTGATCTCGATCTAATTCTAAATTGCAGGAACAGTCTAAATGTCGTGTGCTCTGCAGAGCTTTCAGATGGGAGAGGAACTGTGGTAAACATCGCAGATGTGAAAACTTTAATAAGTGCATTTGCATTGTTGAAACGTGATGTTAACGCTTCCCTTTTTCACCTCATAACAGTCTTGAATCATGAGTTTATACAAAATACTGCTGACAACATCTTCTTACCATTCACCTCCCATTTTGGCTCCAGGTTACTGCCAGATGTGACCTGAAGGTACTTCTCCCTAATGAAGCATTACATGAACCCGTATCCTCCTGGTGGAGCTGTACACAACACAAACCAGGAGGAAAGCAGCATCAATAATTCAGATCCGTTCACGCCCTCAACTTAATGAATCTGAGACATCTTTAAGCAATCTTTCATCCCGTCCTTCATCATCTTACTAAACAAATGACTCTTTATTAGATATTAGTGACTGCTTTTGTTTTTATGATGTCTATCTAAAAGGTTTATTCATAGTCATTATTTCAGCACATTTCACCCAAATTGTTTATCATTACAGGCTTATTTATTTATTTTTTCATCTCATGTATTCTAATCTATGGCAGTGGTAGAGGAAGCTCCTCAGTGTCACACCATGTGCTTTGGTTTGAAGCCGAAGATGAATTTCCATGTGAGTGTACAATAAAGATAGATGATGATGATGATGATGATGATTATTATTATTATTATCTATGTATTTATATTCATTTCCTCTTACTGCAGGAGACATAACCTAGCAATTAAAGATAAAACAGCTGGAAGCAGAAGTTTTTCCTCTCACACTCATTTCCTTTAGAGTTGACTCCCTGTTGTGATTAGAGGCAGAAACATTTTTTTCTTTTTTCTTTTTTTGAAACGGGAATGTAGTTTGTGTCGAGTTCTCCCACTTTATGTATTTTTCATAATTGTGCTTGTCTGTTTGTTTTGAGTGAGAGCAAATGCTCTGCATTCAAAATTCAATACTCCACTTGTACATACTGTACATATGCCAGTACTAAGCACGTGCACATACATACATTGACATTTTATGTTGTCAGTGAGAATATATACATATATACAGTACACACACACACACACACACACACAGCACAGGGTAGTGTGTGTGGGTGTGTATGTGTGTGTAGCTTCTTACAGTGTTTTTATGTTTTTTCCCACGATGTTTTTTCTGTGCATTTTCTTTATGTTTTATTTTGTCATCAAAATGTCGTTTTTGCTTACTTGCTCTTTGATTTACATGCCTGACTTTCAAGCTCCGTATGGCTTCTTCCATTTTTCTGCGGGTCAAAAAGTGCTGCAGCGGCTACAGTTGGAATCAAAGGAAAAAGTCTAAAATGTATGCACAAGCGACATTCAGGCTCAAGTGCTCTAACTGTCTGAGACCAATCGGTAGGTTTATCTGGCACTACAGGGTAAAACGAGTTCAACACTCCTACAGAAAGCTGCTTTCTTTGCTGGGAAAAAGCAAAGCAACAAGGAATATTTTCTCCAGCTGATCCAATAGAGCTAATATACACACAGCAAACTGCAACTGTTAGTGAACAATTGAGCCCATTTTTCTCTTGGCTGTTTCCTTGTTCTTATTGATGGATCATTTAGTGTGAAACTGTGATTAAGCCCTGAAAAACATGACAAACCTGAAACTGCTTTTCCCCTGGTAACTGTAATGTGCCTGTTTTGATTTCATAACAAACATGACATTATAAACAATGCCTGCTCATGTAGCATGAAGTCTAGAGAAGTCTTAATTGGTTGTGTGAACATTGCATGGGCTAAGTGACTATATGATTCACTCTTGCCTCATTACCGTACATACTTATCAATTAAACACATTTAAGGGTAGTTGAAAACTAATTTTAATGGCCTGCTGTCACTTTGAAAGAGAAAATAAAGCTTCTGAAAGCTGAATGTAATGTGTGTGTTCTTCAATCACACTTGCACTTGGTGTTATTCTTGGCGAGGGAGAAAGACACAGAGATTCATTTTTCATGCAGCTATTTGATTTGCACATTTGGCTTTCAAAGATCCTCAGTGGCATGTGAAAACCCAGAGTGTATTTCAGCGACTGAAAGCTCCGCATGAATAAGTCAGCAGTGTCAAAGTGTTTATTTATTCATTTATGAATCTCTCCTCATTGATGCTCCTTAACATCGTGCATTGGTGGCACTGCAACATATGCTTTTGTCTAAGTGTATACAAACGATAACGCAAGTGTGCATTGTTTCATAAACGAGTCCATATTATATATCCTTACTTATATTTATTTATCGACTTCCAAGCAGGCATCCCTCTCATATGGCTCGACATTTGCAAGAAAAAGCATCACTCTTATATAATTCCTCACTGCTATGGTATGAAATGGCTGACATTGTTTTTTTTTCTGTAACTTCCTTAATTTTTCACTAGCTGTTGTTAATTCAGTTCTTCTTTTAGTGAGATTCATATTCTCACCACCACCCGAGCAGTTTGGCTTTCTGAAAGCAAAAAATGCTTATAATAGGAAATAACTGTGTGTTGAATGGGCTTTAAGGGGTACTAGATTATGCCAGGCATGTGTGGAGGCAATATACTTAGTTTGCAAAGTCAGCACTGCTGCAAAGCAATATACTTGATCCAGACAAAGACTTATAATCCAGCAAATACCTATGTCATATATACTCATCCCTGGCAGCCTGTAGAGGTGCCATCTGACGGCTCATTTATGTGAATGGGAAAGAGGAAAAACAAAATGACAGTAAAGTCAGCGGCTCGTCTGTTAAAACAGTCATCTGCCTGTCCTTTTTATATGGCTTCTGTCAAGTTGCAGAAATGTTTTCTGGCTGCCAAGAAGCATTTTAGTGCCAGCAATGCCAACGGGGCCGATTTGAGAGTTCATCAGTTTTTAAAGTAACAAGCAAACTCTCATCTACCTTTCAGTGTCAGTTTCCTTCAGCTGTCAGAGATAATTTTGGTGCCATTTGTCCAAAGAGCCTGTCTAATGGCTGTGGGTGCTTTTAGACACCCTGGACTCGTTAGTTTGAAACACACCTATCAGAATGGGTTGGTACCTTGGTTTCTGCCTGAACATTATTGACATTAATGATAATACAGAGAGATTGAAGAAAATGGGTTGGAGATGTTTAAGAGTCTCAGTCGACCCTTGAGCTGTGGGAGAAATGGTGTTCAGACCGCTTGTGCATTCACTTAATGAAAAACTGAAAGGATGTTTGAAAAAATAGAGCTGCAACAGCTAGTCATTTAATTGATTGATGGAAAGAAAATGACTACATGAAAAAATATGATCATAAACTGAGAGTATACATGTTGTAGGTTTTCACATTGCTTGGATTAAACAAACAGGCTGACTACATCACCTTGGGCTGTGAAGAATTCAAATGGGAATGTCTCACTCTTTTCTGACATTGTGCATAATAAACAATTGATTAATCAAGATACTGCATTAATCGCCAGATTTTCAATAATGAAATCACATGTTAGTCACAGCCCAAAAAACAAAGCTTGTGTCCATGTGGAAGGACGTGTTGATGACAGTGTTGGCACACTTCCAAGCAAACTTTGCTCAGTGTGAACATAATCTGACTGGCTCTGACTGAAACCTCAGTGTGACATCTTTTAATTATTAGTATTGAATTAAATACTGTTAGTGATGAGTGAGGGCTGCGAGGGGATTTTGTTTTGCTTTGACAGTTCACGTGACAGTCACTCCTGCTCTCACAGACCTCACAATACAAAACTGGCAGCTCTTTCCAGCTTGCACACTTATTATGAAGAAAGTGGTAGGTCGCTGCTGTAGGCGCTCATTAGAGCACATTCTCCTCCTCTGCTGAACGTAGATGCGGATTCACCTTCATGAACACTCATTTATAAGTCAGAGAATAACACACATGCCATGATGCCTATATTCTTTCATGTTTTATTGTTGCAGTGCCATTTCCTTGTATTTCTCAGATGATCCTTTACTGTGGTAGAAAACAATAAAACCAAATTCTGACAACTTAATTACACACGGCCAACGCGCACAAAATGAATGTTGTTGAGAGATCCTGCGTTGAGCTCAGACAGTGAACCGCGGGGCAGGTTCAACACTGTAGCGATACAGTATAGCTGCTAATTTGGAATAAAACAAACAGCAGGTATAAAATCTTCCAGTGTGTGTGCGTGTGGTATAGACAGAGCGAGGCTTTGTGAGTGCTGTTTTCTTCCTGCCAACATAGCTGTTTATGTTGCTGCGCCGATAATTGGATCAGGCTTGGCTTATTAGCCGTGCATTGAAAATGGGTGACATATTTCCAGCAAAATTCAGCCACACATATATAAATACAAGACTATGTTTTGTTTACCATTACAAGCAGCAGCAGCTGGGATCCAAAAAGCTGCCATCTCGTAATGAGGTGTCAATACTGAGACGTAGAATTACCTACAAATAAATAAATAAGTAGATAAATAATTGAAGAGCTTGAACACCACAGAGACCAAGACCTATCACGTTATCCTTGTTCGGTTCCCCCTGCAGGCAGTGCCCAAACGCTTTGCTTTCAGCATCTTGGCAGCTTAATCAAAGACAGAAAGTCCACAGTGAGTTGAGAAATGTGCAGGCGTGAGCAGACGTTGCAGGCGCTCCTCACCTGTTGTCTTCTGACTTGACAGAACAAAAGTAACGCACAATTTTGTGACTCGAAGCAAAAACATCTATTTCAATATTTACTCCACCATGGAAGCTTTCCATATCAGAAAAAACAACAGCATAGATCATTTTTTGTCAGAGCCAGTGTTTGCCTGAAAATGATTTCATGTGGCTGTTTGAATAGCTGCTGTTATCTGCAAAGGTGGAATTAGCATGATATGACGGGATGAGTGAGCATTTGGATCAGCAGCACTTCACATAGGAGATTGTTGTTCTTATGCTGTCTCAAGGTCGGTCTGACCATCCTGCTTGTCCAGCTGGACAATAAGTACTTTAATCTGACTTTCAAATAACTTCAACTCAGTGCAAAACGTGTCCAGCAGATGATCATCAGGTCAGCCTGGTGTGTGACCTGCATTACAGCAGTAAGAGTTCAGCACCAGAGATACTCAAGAAAATGGTTTGAATTTAATGCTTCATGAGAACAAGCAATAATACTGACTGTGACGTTTGTACTTTGTACATCTTTTTTTTAGTGTCATTACAGCCAATGCTGAGCAACCTGATAGAAGAGTGTCTGCTGTGGTTCATCATAGAGGAGTGGACTATTGGCTTTGGCAGAGGTCTGCGCTCTCTGAGTGCCCTTCTAGCTAAATGCTTGGCCTTTGCCGTGTGATGTAGCACTGCTGCTTGTTTTCATAAAAATGTAATGATTTAGGTGCACTTTATTTCATGCAAGGCAGGATGCCTCCGAATTGCTGCAGGAAACCCAAGTTGGTGAACAAGTCATTTGAGTTGCTCAGATTAGAAAGTTGTACTATATTCTAAAGGCAACTTTTTATATACATATATATTCAATCTGGTCTTTTTGGTCTTTTTTTAATGCATTTTACAGTTACATTCTTTATTTGTATTTACCACTTACAGTGTTAACATGTTATAGAATAGATGGAAGGATACAGGGTTGTACTCAGAAGTTGAGTCCTTCACTCTGAGTGGAGACAGATGTTTCCATTACAATGATTTCAGGTGTTCGTCTCAATCAAGCCACAGCTCGGCTTTAGGAAACATGGGAATTCTGCACACCATTCAAATTAAATCTAATGTGCTTGGTAATTACAATTTATTTTCTGTTCTTCCACACTCACATTCAGCTTAATCACAGGATTGTCTTTTACTCTCCACTTGGGACAGAGCGTTTCTGGGAAATTCAATTACCTAAGTGGGAGATACCGTTCTTTAACTACACATGTGCCTGGCCCTGATGCAATTTATTTCTCCTCCTCTCAGCACTGAGGCATCTCTCTATTTCCCCACTCTCCTCTCTGTCTTCAGCAGTTAAATCCTGATATCATAGTATATAAATAAGCCTTTACTATTTCATAATGTATTACATTTCTGATAGTGTTTGTCTTGTAAATGGGAGTTAAAAAGAGGTGGTCTTTTGGGATGGAGCAGACTCCCGAGTTCGGCTGCTTGAAAGAGGCTTTTGTCCAGGCTCATGTTGGACGAGGGAGAGAGGAAGCTCTAGAGAAAACCATAGAAGCCAAACAGACAGAGACAGAGATTAAAAGAGTCTTTACTGCTACAGGCCTTTAATCATGAAACTCATAAAGAGCAGGAAACAGCAGTCCCATAGTTCTCCACCATTCTGTTAGGATCCAAAGCACACAAGCCCCCCAACCCCACCCACACACACCCACATATACACAAACACAGACAGACAGATGTTGAAGGCTTAAAACACCTTGCGCAGACACACACACACACACACACACACACACACACACACACACACACACACACACAGCCTTGAAACTGAACCTGACATCGCCTGTCACTGAGAATCTGCGCAGTTTTTCTCTTTTTCATTACAAGACCGTGTTTGTCTTTGCTGACGTTGGGAATGGTAAAAAAGGTAAAATCACATGGGAAACGCTCTGCAGAGAAAGAAGAAGAGTTCATACCCTGATATGAGTAAACCCCACCCGTTCATGCATTCAGAGCTGGGCAACCTGGTTGAAACTGGTGATCAAAAACTGTTAACAAACTAGTATATTTATCTATCAGTCTCTTAAATTACTCATTCTTATATTGTGTTTATATTCCATTGTTTACTTTCTTTTCTTTGGTAAAGGAAACATTACAGTGCAGTGTGCGGTTTGTAGGAATTATTTGTTTTCCTTTGGAACATGAGTGTCAGTCCTTAACCAGTGTGGTATAATTGTGTGTCAAACAGTCACATGTGGAATTTTCTATGCATATAAAGTGACTGAAATTGATTCAACTTTCCTGCTTTGCCTTTGCTAGTTTTCTCTTCCAAAGAGGTTTAGCTAACGCGTGTTCAGGCTGCATAGAGAAATTGGCCCTAGTATGAGTGAAAAAAAGCCTGTCTGATCATCTGACTTCTTATGTTCGTTGTTTATAGTGATGTGGAGGAGTTTCCAGACCTCAGCAATTAACTGGATAAATACAGCATCATTATTACCCACAGGAACAATGGACAGGCTGTGGAAAGTTGGACTAAACTGCAATAACTTTTACATTTTGTCAGCTTTTCAGTACGGTGAAATGCAGTATGATCATGCTCTCACAATATGATACAATTCAGCAACAATTAATCAGCTGTTTTTTTCTCACTGCTATTTCAGAAAGTAGTGAAAAATAGCCACCACAATATCTCTGAGCTCATGGTAACGTCACAGCGTCCAAGCATATTTCATTTACCTTCATATAAGACAAAGCTAAGCAGCAAAGCTACACACCTGAAACGCTGGAATTAGAGAATGTTTGGTCATTTTTCTTGGAAAATGACTAAAATGAATAATTGCTTATTAAAAGAGCTTCCTCACAGAAACTTTTAGAAATTAGTACAGTATATGAGATACTTGGCATGCAAGACACACCTTCAGGTCTTAAGCCACCGTTCTTCCCCCCTGAGTGAGATACGTTCTTGTGTCACAACGCGAGCTTCATCGCTGGCAAATAAAACCTGCCAAGCAGCATAATGACATAATAAAGTTTCCTCCCAACACATCCAGTAGCAGCTTTGACCTTTGATGTTTGTGACCTTCCTCATAACTCCGATAATGGCTTTTGATTGAATTGCTCTGGGGGCTGTGTGGGGAGGTGTTTGTGTGTGCGTGCATTGGGGAGTGGGGTGTGAAAAGTAAGTTACAGAGTTTGACACCCACTCCATCAGATCTGTGAATTGTGGAAATGCATTGATCGTTGCGACAGCGTCTTTGTGTCTCGCTGGGCCCAGCTGGGGAGGAAGATAACGGAGATAACATAACTCGTTTCTCATGAGAGCATGCTTCTGTCTGTTTCCCTGCCTCTGCCTTAGGCTGTGCATCTGAACAGCTGTGTGTGTATGGACAAGCTCTGTTTATGTTGGTTGGATGTACGGTTAATAGGCAGTGTCTCAGAGGTAGTGCTGAAGATAACACAGTTGCAGCTGGTGTATGCATAAGAGATTTCCTCTGTTGAAGATGTTTTCTGCTGCAAACAAGCAGATAGCAGAGTGAAGCATCACAGTCAGGTATAAAGGGTTTGAAACTGGAGGTAACCACACCTGGACGCACACACCACCCTGTATTATGTGACTTTTAGTGTACTGCAGTGGGAGGCGGTAATGGTGCAATATGTTAACCAAAGACAGCTCCAAGGTTAAACGTTTGCATTCCTGTCTACTCTGCCTCATCACAGATATGCTGATGAGAGGAGAAGATTTCCAACACTATTAGCCTTCTTTCTGTCGACTCCTTTGGATGATGAAGTAGTGCTGAACATGTGCAAGCTGCAGGGGAGTAAGAGATTAGAGGAGGTCTTATGTGAACTAATAAGACTGTGGAGCACCTGAAGGTGACGCTTGGAGCCGACAATATGCTTTGAGCACTATGGAGCGGTGGCACTATAGAGGCTCTGTAAACCAACTGGCTGAAGAGAAGTGAGTGCAGACATAGTGGTGGTTGTATCAGCTGTGCTGGAGCTGTCAGAGAGCGTGTTCATTCTATAGATTACATGCTTCATGGGCTGTTTTTGAAGATCCCCAGCATCAGTTTAACACTGAAGCTAGCCATATCAGTAAATAGTTTGTGACTTTTTCTTGTAATATGCATCAGTGTTACATTTCTGGAGTATACCCACTGCTGTCAGTGATGGGTGGGCGGCACCCCTCATGTATTATGATGCTTTAAATGTAATCTCTCTGATGTTATGGATTGCTGTTGTGGAGAAGACTCTCACTTGTAGTTTCTTCTATTTTCAATAAATCTTTGATTCAGAAACCTAACCTCTGTCTCGGTGTGGGCTAAGAGGAAACGCTCCAGTGGCACAGAGAATGCTAGATGTGTTTTTTGTTGCTTCTTGTGTTATTCTCGGGATGAAAGAATTAGAGGAAAGTGATGTGCTGCTTTTTTTCTGCAATGGAAGACTGTAGTAATAATAGATAATACATAAACTGCTGTGAGACGTTTTTTTTTCTTTTTGTCATCGTTTTTGTCTCTTCCAGGCTTTAGGGATGGAGTGGTCTTATGCAGGTACACATTTTTTAAGTAAACAAATCTTTAAATTTTCTCCTCAGAGCCCACTAGTTGTACCTGGTTCTCTCTATCCATGCAATGTTCTCACCTTTTTTTACCCCTAACCTGCTTGCATCCCTCTGAGCAGCTTTGCACAGAGAAAAGTAGATAATGAATGAGCACAGACACATATTTATTCCCTTGCATGACTAAAAACACCTGAACCACTCCTGCCTCCTCCTCTGTCTCCCCTTATTCATCTATTTTCCTTCTGAATTTTATTTAGAATTTCTCAACCTTCTGCTTGCTTCTATTTTCCTTCCACTTCCTTTCAAACTCCAAACCCCTCATGTCTCAGTTCTTTCTTTTTGTTCTCCCTTGTGCTGTGCCACACTCCTCTTTCTTCTTTAGTCCGATGTGTTTCTCTGCCCCCGCTTCTTGTCTCCCCCACCACTCTTCATCTTCACCCTTCACTCCTGAGCCCAGAATGAGTCTCATTTCAGTGCCGGCTCATTGTCAAAGAGAAAAATGAGAACATGAGACACTGAGGGACACAAAGCAGGCTTTTGACAGTAATGGGATTATGAGGCAGGGATTGAATATTAAAATAATGGAGGGGAAATGTGAAATGTCAAATGGACATCTGAACAGAGGGCTAGCAACACTTTATCACTGCATTGCACTGACTGATAGTGGATGCATGAGAGCTGACAGGGAAAACAATAAAGGCCCTCACAGTATGTTAAGTATTCCATTATGTGCCATCTTGTGCTGCCTGAATGAGGAAGGAAAGAAAAGGAAGGTGGTTAGGCAGAACACTGGAGAAAGACGTCCCATGGAGGCCGTGGCTCTCTCGATCATCCAAGGACAGCTCGCTAATAGAGTTGTTTACATGCAAGCAATGACTCCCTCCTTCTTTCTCTCTCTGTCGCTCATGCTCGCAGGTCTAGAGCATACATGCATACAATTTGCATCATTCTCTGCCTTCACTTTGATGCAAATTGTCACCAATACAACCCCTCCACACACTGGAATTCATCTCAATCATGCTTTCTACAGGAACATGTATATAAACAGTATGCTATACTGCCGTGTCGCTGTGTCAGCCATTTGTGCCTGTGTTTGTGTGTGCGTTGGTGTGTTTAGTCAGCAAGGCTTGATCTGGGACAAGCAGGACTGTTAGTTTAACCTTGTGCCCTGCATGCACGCCCAGCAGATAATGGGCACTGTTGGCAGGAGCCAGTTAGTATCCTCTGACTTTGCATCTGCCATGTGGTCTGGCAAAGCAGGTTGCCAGTTTCTGGAGAGGCTGATGCATCTTCAGACTGATTAATTCACACTTCTACATCTCCATTTAACACATTGCAAGTCAACATGCAACTGTTCGTCGCTGTCTGGATTTCGGTTATTCTACCCTTGTTGCAGAATGTACAGGATTATGATGTCCCTTTAAAAGCAGCAGCAGCAGCAGCAGCAGGAGCAGGAGCAGGGTGGCAGCAGGAGCTGCAGCGAGAGCCTGTTGTTAAATCAAAGGGTCCAGGCTCAAGCTGCTGTCGGGTTCTTGAGTGAGACACTGAATCCCTAATCCCTGAGGGGGATGTTTCTGGCTGACTTTTTGGTTTCTCTGGTTCACTGGTTTGAAAATGAGATCCCTGGTGTCACTGTCGACAAAATCTGCCTTCAAAATGACAATTCCTGTCCTTGTTGTGTGCGGTGGGTTACTTAAAGGGCAGGAACATCTGTCTTCAGAGTGAAAGGTCTTGTGCAATAAGGGCTGGTAGAGGAGGGCACAGTGGAAGCATGGCCAGGATTTATAGAACATAAGATAATAAGGCCAGTCAATAATATGAGGATTCATCAGCTTTAGTGGTATCAGTATTGAAGTAGGCAGAGGTAATTTGGGCACACCTTGCTGTGGAAAAAATTCCCATTGTTAAGTGACTCAGGGTTGGAACACAGCACATCATCAGCACGAAAGGCAAACAATTATGTCTGTAAATCTGGTTCTTTAACAAAAAGTATGAGCTTCTGTCCATGAAACTTTCAACTCCCGCCGTGCATTTCAACAAGACACATCCAATTACCTAGCGTAAAATTCTGCGACATTCACCACTAACAGCGAATGAAAGCTGAGAATTAAAGTGGTGCAGAAACCAACAACACAATCCTCAAATTCACTCAGTTTACTTTTGGATTCTGGGTAAGTTCTGGATTAATTCATTAACCATGGCAGTGTGTTTTCTTCACAAATTTAATGACTTCTCCACAGTGATGGGGGCCAGTGCTCATGGGTATTGTAATATTTAGACTTGTCAGCCAGCCAAGTGACGAAAAAGTCTCAGAAACAACATACAAATAAAACTGCTGGTTGTAATATAAATCTCTATGATCGTTAACCTGAGAATCCTATGTGAAATAAGACAGAGGATAACATTTCATGAGGAATTTGAAATGGGAAAAACACAAGAACTCAGTTTTCACAGTTTAAATCTAACAAAATGAGTTATTGAATGCAACAGTGGAACGAGTTCATTGAATTGAACATTGGTTATACGACTTTATGTGTAATTTTGTCTACCTTTGCCAAAGTGCGAAGGTGACAAATTAGTTAACTAGTTAATACAAAGTGTGATGTTTGCTGCCATGAGCCTCCATGTCAGCTTCAGTGCGCCATTTTTTCCAACATGTATTCTCTCATTTGGCTTTGTGGCAATGGTGGTGCCAAGCCCTGTCTAAACATACTATAGGTGATCAGCTGGCCCCTTTCATTTGCCACTTATCCATACTGCGTATTGATATTCAAGAAATATTCTTCCTGATATTGTGATATATTGATTTCAATCAAGTTGGCTATCCATACAATGCGATACCTCCATGGATTCAGAAAGCTATCAGCTTTCAGGTCGCTGTTTGTTGCAAAGTGTTGGCCTGAGTGTGTTTTGTATGGCTGGGTGAAACAGAGGTGGCAAAAGCAACAAATGGAGTTATCCAAGTTATTATCCACTTAGTGAAAAAGGCCAGAGTTATAATCCACAGCAAGCTTGGACCAGTGCTCAACATACAAGGCTGATATGAAATCATTCTTATATAGTATTGATCTCTAATACAAAACTCTGTTCAGACTGAAATGTGGCTTCAGTTGCACAAATATAAATGTGCATTTGCTGTGAAAATGTCTTTAATACAACTGATGGGGCTCATGACATGATTTTGTATTAAGACTCATAAACATACATATGAACACACACAAACACACACTCTATTTAGCCTGTGCTGGAGGCCGACTACAGCACTCTATGGTGCAAAATAATAAAAAGACATTTTCAGTGATTAATACCCTTCTCTTCCAGCCTGTGGAAAACTGACGCCTACACTCAATCATGTCCTGAATCTATTAGAAATTATTGATTTTGCAGAAAAGACAGAGAGAGAGAAAAACGGAGTGTGTGTGTGAGAAAGAGAGAGAGAGAGAGATAAAGATGGAGAGGGGGAGAGAGAAAGAGACAGATGGAGACAAACAGGAAGAGAGGAGGGGGAAGAGAAACAGACAGCACCAATAAAGTTGTCATCTCTCATTGGTAATTGGAAAATGTGATGCGGACAAACGCGCCCAACTTTTTTCACAACTCTTCTTAAATGCACTGACAAGTCTGGCAGAAGTTTGAGGAATGCAGTGAAGTTCATGCAGTGCGTCTGGCCTCGGGAGCGCAACGTCTCTGATGTGACCCTTTATCTTTGATGTCAACCGTGTCCTGTCTGCTGTGGCAGTGATGGATGTGGAAAGACAAGAGCGGAGTGGGGAGATTCGCTTTCAAGGCAAAGCCACTCAGTGAACTCCACAACAGAAGAATGGGTCAGAATTCAGAGTGCTCAAAGACTGACAGGTCTCCTCTTGAATCATAGAAATCAAAGTCAGACATTGTCTGGAATCCCCTTTGCTGGACAGAAGAGCTTAACCTAAAATAGGTATATATACTGCATGGGTAGCAGGAAAAAGTGTGTGTGTGTGTGTGTGTGTGTGTGTGTGTGTGTGTGTGTGTGTGTGTGGACATGCATTACTCATGCAGCAGGCTCATAAATCTGTTTGCACTGTCACATCGCCTTCCTCACAGGGACAAAACACAGGTCCCCATAACATAAATCACTATGTCTCAGGGTTAAGGTTACACGAGTAGTAGTTATGGTTATGATTATAAGTCGTCTCCAGAACATGAATATGAGTCTATGTAATGTCCCCAAAAGTGATGGAAACATTCCTGTGCGTGCATGTGTGCGTGCATGCGTGCGTGCGTGCGTGCGTGCGTGCGTGCGTGCGTGCGTGCGTGCGTGTGTGTACGTTTGGCTGGTGGGTCATCTTTTGATTTTAATTCACATAGACAAAACTCTGGCATTTCATGGTGAGCTGATGCTGTCTCAGCCTGATGGAGTTATCCAGTGACTGCTTTGCTCTGATGTGCCCTGCCTTCTCTTTGCCTCTGACTGGTCTTACCTCACCAGATACCAGATGTCTGCAGAGACATTAGACACTACCCTGTAATATGTGTGACTGAGCCATTAAATAGGCCCAATGCAGATCTGGCCTTCCATGCCAGAGAGTGTTGTTTACTTCTCGTGGTGAGGGGCATGAGATGGCCAACATAAGGTTGGTTACCAAGGCAAAGACACAGCAAACATGGCACAGGCACCATACCAGTTGGTTTTCTGATCATTCATAACATTCCTGCTGTTCCTTATTAATGCCACTAACTGTCCTCTCACCCTTACATCCTGCCTCCCTCACCTGATCCCCATCCCCTCATTACCCTTGGAGTATGTATACCAGCCCACCTCCACTCATTCCTCCCCAGATATACTGGGTTTCACTGCCTTAACATTCCATCCTTCTACCCTATCTGCTCTGCTTGTCTGTTTTCCAGACCCCTGCCTGCTCCATTGGACCCTTTCCTTGTATCCTGGCCCCTGCTTTTTTATTTTGTTTGCCTGCTTGCTATTGACCCCAGGCTTCCACCTTTGCCTCTCCTCTGCTTACCTGATATTTTGTACGTATTTCATCCCGCTGTCAGTAAACTTTCCTGATTCAACACCAATCTGTCTTTCAAGTCATGCGCCTGTTTACTAAGCCTGACAATCTGTCAAAATACAGATCTCACTTCCATCGTTGTTCTATTGTTGAGTTTAAGTCCACAATAATAAATCAACGCAACAGCTCTCGCTGAATGAAGTTTTATGTCAACAGTAAAATAACAAGCTGTAAATTACCTTAAATATATGATAGATGTCAGGTATGCCTTAATGGAATGTGGATGGGGGTGGCTCCACCCAGTTTGTTGTGCTTGGTATGTTGTCAAGAGGCATAAAATGATTTAAGATACACTTTAAACAGTACTTAAAGGAACTAGAGATGCATTTTCCTCCCTAAACAGCAAACAAGGAAATAATGGAGCTATATATTCTTTACACCATTTTCCAATCCTGTTTGAAGAAAGTGCATCATATTGAAGAAAGAAAGGTAGTGACCAAATGCTCACTGCTATTGTCAGTGCATGCACATGTCTAGTCATGATTCATATGTCCTAGAATTATTTGTCCATGACAGGTGTGTAGGTATTCATATCTGTGATGCCTATCCGCAGTTGAACATGTACAGGAGCATTTAGTTAACCATGGTGCTGTAGATTTTTTGGGGCAGCATGAATATAACTGGGGCTGTACAATGTGAACAACACACAGATCCTCATGGTCTCAGGGAGCTGTTAGAGGACGCATTTCTTTCAGAGTTTTTTGGAATTGATCTTTGTGTCACAGTAGGTCCATCAAGCCACGGTGGAAACAAAAGCGGCAAACTGGATGAAATGGGCCTCAAGCAGCAAGTGACTGATGACGTGACGTTGTAAATGAAATTGTCATTTTCTTCTAAGTTGTAACACTGCAGCTCTTTCTTTTGGTCATCATTCACCCATATTATCCGCAAGAACAAGCAAATTGTGATCCTAACACACTTACACCATTTCACTGTGCTGCTAGTTCCAAGAAATTTGATGATTTTCTTTTTTACAATCCTGTTAAATGCATCTCTGAAATGCCTGTGTTCATTACCTTTAAAGGCCAGTTTATGGCCTAAATTATTACTATAGCTGCAGTGATTTGCGCCACAGTTTCATTTGAAAATTGCTTTTCTATTTCTCGACAATTCAAAATGTTTGAGCAGGTGTTTTGATGGAAAGTTGACTAAATTCTGTTGAAAACGTTTTCTTGGATTCAGATGCCGTGATTCACTTGGTGGATTTCATTGCTGTAACAGTTGGTTGAATCATGATGTATCAGAACGAGCTGATTGTTCTTTAGTCATCAGGTTGTAAAAAATTGAATTCTGCCACAGAGGTTATGTTTTCACCTCTATTAAATTATAAAAGGATTTTTATGAAATATTGTAGACAAGTAGGCCTCAGGCCAAGGAACAATTGATTCATTTTTGGTGGTGAACTGGGACTCAAATTTCCTTGAGTACATAACATATCGATTTTAAGCCATACCAATGAAATGTACAGATATAGATATTTGATTCCATATCCTAGGGTTAGAACTTCAAGGCAAAGAAATTACTTTAACTTCCAATTAGTATGACAGAAATGACAGCATGGAGACTAAAGTCTGACTGTAAGCTGCCATGTCCAACACATGTTTGTGTAGTCTGGGCAATATTTACAGCTTGTATGACCCGAAGTCACCTACATTAATACCATTCAGACGATCTTAATACAGACGTATTCGAAATGTGACGGGGGATTCAGGTGTGCAGGCAGAGCGACTGCATGAGGCAAAAGGTGCATCTACATGTAGGTGTTCTAAAAACAACAGGTAGTTGTTTTGTATAGCGGCAGTTGGAGCTGCAGCAGTTGCTATGACACGCCGCTCAAGGAGGCAAATAATTGCTGCAATTTGTGTTGAAAATAGCAATCCTCCTTTGAGTCACAACTCAGGCCTTGACCACACATATATCCACAATGTGCAATACGAACATTTTCCTCTGGTTCACACACAAATGGCATTTTTGGTCATTAAAAACTAAATTCGTATTTCATTGCATATTTGCACACATACTAGGCTAATAAAGCTGATTCTGATCGTGAATGTAAAACAGATTTTTTTTAAAACACCCTCTAAAGTGCAAATTTTTCAAAACTTCCATTCCTGTGTATCAGTGTGTTAAAACGGAGTGTTTGGGAAATGATAACATCATTGCTTCAATTCATGCACGTTGCTCTGTATACTGAACATGCATCTAAAACAGCAACAATGACGGACTGCTGGTTAGTTTATGTTTGCTTAGCACTGATGGCCTTGTGCTAAATGCAGACTTTATCGCCACCTTCCTGAGGAGACTCTATTTCCTGAGGAGGCTCAGATCCTTCCATGTGCAGCAAGACGTTGGAGATCTTCTACCAGTCTGTTGTTGCCAGTGCACTCTTCTTTGCTGCTGTGTGCTGGGGGAGCAGCATTTGAGCCGGCAACACCAATAGACTGAACAAACGTTGTGAGACTGAACAGCCATTGTTGGCTGCAAACTAGACAGTTTTGAGGACGTGGTGAAGAGGAGGACACTGGACAGACTGTTATCCATCATGGATAACCCTGAACATCCTCTTCACCACCTCGTGGATAGACAGCAGAGCTCCTTCTCCAACAGACTGCTCCAGCTCAGCTGTCACAAGGACCACTTGAGGAAATCATTCTGCCACGAGCCATCACACTGTACAATAGTAACTTAAACAGTTAATCTCTACCAACCTCACAAAGCCCAAATTTCAATGTCACATATTTGCATTACTGCAATATTGCACATAATGTCTGTTTATATTTACTTATCATCTGCAACTTGCACAAATTTTTGTCTGGTATATAGTTTATAGCTCTGGCTGTGCGTTCCTGTTTGTGTGGATATTTTGTAAAAGAGTCCCAAGAACAGAGGGGGGAAACAGCTGCTTTAATTAATTCGGCATTCTTTTAATGACACCAAATGGTCTGTTACAGTGGATCATGTTGGGTGGAGCGCGGTTGTCTCGATTTTGTCTCAGGGGAGCCCAGAGTGTCACACCTTGAAAATCCCTGTCTTTATACAACGTAGTTGAGTGCTAATTCTATTATTTATCAATCTGTCAAGGACAGTCACTGCAGATGGTTCGAGACTTCCCAACATGTTTATTCAGAGTTCTCCTGATTAATAATTACAATTAAACTAAGCAACAGAATAACACAGAACAACATGGATGTCTTAAACATGGATTATTCATTCTCAGCTGTTCACCCTGTTTAGCACGAACGCAACGGATGGAGAAATAATGGTGTATACTGGATTCCCTTTTTTCCTTTATTGGATTCATTTTACCCCCAGTGTGGCTATTATGAGTCCGTAAGCAAGACATCGACACCTTTGAACTTTGATTAAGAAGATAGTCATCAACACAGCTGCCATACTCCATCTCCTCTATTGTTGGGAGAATGTCACCTCCTTTAATTAGCTCCCAGGTTGGGAATCAGCCATCTATTTTCCTTCTAACCTGCTGTCCAGGAGGGAGGCCAGATGTTTCTCACAGTATGATGAATCTTGACTGGTTTGTGAGGCAGATGGAGTGCCCTCTAAGTTTTCATATAATCTTTCACCAAGATTCCAGAGCTGGCTACGTGTACCGTTGCTATGATAGTTTCTGGTTTGTTGCCCTATAACTGCACAGAATCATGTAAAAACACTTTTTTTATTCAGGTACTTAAGTGAGAACCAGGAGATGGTGTTTGGCACTCACACCACAAGCCTTTGATTAGCTGTCTCCATCTGCAAGTCAGCAGCTGGCTTTGGGTCAGATATCTCTGTGGTCCAATTTGACAGGTGAATGTGCGTCAGGGCTTAGAAGCAGATATGTGATGAATGAGATCTTTATTTGACTTTTACAGCCCTGATTGCAGAAGAGTTGGGACACTGTCTAAAACCTAACTTAAACAGAAAGTAATCATTTGCTAACTGTTCACTGACCACATGTTTACAAAGTGTTCCTGAGTCCACATAATATCCTTCATACAATCATGTGTTCACAAAGTGGTGAACCTCACTCCAAACTGGTGTTTTTGGAGCATTCCACACCTTTCCCAGTCTTAAGTTGCTCCTGTCCCAAGTTGTTTGAAACATGGTGCTGCATCAAATTCGGAATAAGCAGATATTTACAAAAAATAAAGAAAAAGAAATAACTGCACACCCTCCACATGAGTCCACACTCAAGTTGGCAGAAGAAAGAGGAGGAGTAATTCGATTAGAATAACAGTGTAATTGGTCATTATCCAGTCACAATGGTTGACCACTGATCAGCTGATCACACTGATTACTGATTTTAAAGTCCACTGAGGCAGCAGGCTGTCATTCTGGATACAGAGGATCTAGCAATCGTGATTCTTCTGAACCTGTTGAGCATCTCATCACCATTATTTCACTTGTCTTAAACCTGTAACTTTAGGTACCCTGTGGAATTTTTCACCACTAGTAGTCACTGTGGAGCAATGATTTTCTGTGAGGGTTTAGTTTGTGTTGTGCACGAGGATGCACACGCGCATGTGTTGACACATGGGCGATTAGATGCACATTCCTGCCACTAGTTTCATGTTATTCCACTGATGAACTTTTGGTGGTGGTAACAAGCTAAGAAATGTAGTAATATGTCAACAAAGGCAGTGAAGAAGAGGACTGTTTGCTAGCAAACATGGATGGAAGTGATGCACTAAAGTATTACAAGAACAGACTTTGGAAATGTTTTATGTGGAAGGAAAAGGATTTTTTTCACCTGAAGAATACACACAGTGTGTCGGTAAAAACATTCAGTGTACTCAACTCACCCAGTTTAACCCAGTTCAGACATTTCTACGTGCTTCAAAATGCAACTTGCTTGGGGTTTAAACAGTTTAAATGGTACTTGGAGTTGACAGTTTGAATGTAAATGTTTGATTGTTTGAGCCACATATTAAAATGTTTTACTGAACCATTCTCTCCCACAGTATACACATTGAAAGAAAAAAAAAGTTGAGTTACCAATTCACGGTATTATTTCTATCCAAGGCATCCATAACCTGGTCAAGTAACCATACATCCACAACATTGATGACAAACTTCATCAAACCTCGCTGGAAATGAATCCGCACTCTATCCAAGGCATCCATAAGTTGGTCAAGTAATTATACATCCACAACATTGATAACAAAGCTACATAACAAATAGCTTACATGAAACCTCACTGGATATTAATCCATAACAGTCTGTAACTTGGACAAAGTATCCATTACTTGTGAGCACTTCTTATTCCCTCCACTCGTAGTCTGCAATTTTGGTGATCAGTGTGAGAACCTTTGGACTGACTGCAAGTTGTTTTTTGGTGGCGTTCCGCTCCACTTTTAATCCCTTATCTTGAAGAGGCACCTGTCAAATGAAAAAAAACAAAAACAACTTTAGAAACTGTGGACTGTACTGTAATGTAATGTTTTCATACATTTGCAAAAAGGTTACACAACAGTATAGACAGAGCTTGCTTGTGAAAGAGTATTTGGACATACAGGGAACAGTAGAACAGTGATGTAATGAAAAGATTAACATGTGAGTACTGTGTATGTGTACTGTGTATGAATGCATATGAATGTTTGAAGGTGGTCGGAGGGGAGCGAAATGGCAGCCATGCTTCCCTCAGTCTGCCCCAGGGGAGCTGTGGCTACAAACGTAGCTTTCAGACATAGCTTTCAGTCAAGATACTCCATGAACTGGTAGCATCAGCATGCTGCGTTAGTGACTTTGGAGCTTCCTGCTACTTTCAGGTCAGTCCTGAATGTTTTATCTTTATCATTAAGATAAAAAAAAGTGCACTGAAATTGCATTATTAGGCCTCTGTATTGTTAACGAGGGCAGAGGTGGGCTGCAAAAGATTTTGAGATTTTTAAGTGGGCCCTGAGTTGCCAAAGTTTGGGAACCCTGTACTAATCATTTCAGCACTTGAGCAGTGCTCAGTTTTATAGTATGTGCATCTTATTTTGATGTATTAAATTGACTAGTGGTGTCTTACCTCTGTAAGAACTCCAAAGTTGATGCTTGGGCTGCTGGGTAAGATATGTTCATACAGTAGTACAAACCAAACATCAGCAAAAGAGCATCACTGAAGATTCTGATGTGGCCATACACAATGGTCTGGTCAACAGACAGCATGAAATTCTCCGCTGCCAAAGTCGAGTTTCCTGTTGTGTACAGGGACAAGAGAAGAACAAAAGAAAATTAAAATTAAATTATCATGTTGCAACTGAGTCCAGTACAACAATAACAATCAAAGTAATAGTAGTAATAGTTTTCTGTTTTTTTTGGTTTTAACATATTGTGGTGGAGAAAGACAAATATTCATACCACACATAACAATACATGGTGTACTTGGAAGTCCAGCACAGTCCACTTCAGAGGGCAGGGTTGTTTGATCCACTTTGTAGAACATCTGTTCTTCTTCTTCATTGAAGTACTTGAGGAACAGTGGAAGAAACACTGCAACATTCACATCTGCAACATTTTTGCTTGATGTTTCCATTTCCCTGAAGATGGTCTCCATCTTTCCTGTCTTGTCACCTGACTTAAGAAATGAAATAACTCTGGCACATTTATTAGCTATGTTTTTGTCTTCCATGTCCACACCTGTAAGCTCTTTAAAGTGAGTCTTCATGCCAGTTGTCTCAAACAGATATGGCCATTCCTTTGTCAAGTCAGAAGTCTCAGTCCCACTGATAATGTCTTTTTTCTAAGTGAAGAAAATGGCTCTCATCATATCCTCAATGGCTTTGCTGTCACAGCATCTTTCTCTCCACATTTTCTTTAACTCTTCTTGTGCATGTTTCTGAGATTCAGGGGTTTCATCAGGTGGCAGCCGTGTTGGTTGCCAGTTTATACACCAGTAAGTGTCTCCCACAGAGTCATACCAGGAAGAAGATTGCCGAAAAGGTCTTGTAGGCAGCAAATGTACGGCCAGTGTAAATGTGGGTGGGGTGGACTGCAGTTGCTTGCTTGATACTGGGTCACAGGTCACCACGGTGGCCCAGTCCTTTTACCAGACCCATCTCTCTGATCATCCTATCAGACCCATAAGCGATATCCTTGAAATAGAAGGAGCAAATGTCCAATCTGTTCCTTACCTGGGATATGTGGAGGTTGATCTCAAGTTCCCAAAAGCCTTTCTTGAGTCTGAGCCTGAAATTTCAACATTGGCTCTGATCGTCCCTGATCTCCGGTCAAATAGTGGTGTTCCATTGTTAATCGGCACCAACACTTTAGACCCTCTCTTTGACCAGTATTGTGATGAATCCTCATTTCCCCACAGCTCACCTTGCCATGGCTACAGTCAAGTCCTTTGTACACTGCACCTGAGGAAAAAACAAGCAACAAGCGGAAAGCTTGGTTTTGTGAAGCTCAGAGGGAGAGAACAGGAAGTTCTTCCAGCAAAACAAACAGTTTTGCTTGAAGGCTGTATGTGTGTCAGCTCAGTCAACACGGAGAAATATGGCCTGTTAGAGCAACCCTCCAGATCCACTTTGCCAGGTGGTGTGTTTGTTGACTGTTGTCTCATTTCCTTGCCACAACGTGGTTTCAACAAGCTGCCTGTCCTTCTTAGAAATGAAACTGAACGTGACATCATTCTACCTACCAACTGCATTATCGCAGACCTGACTGTTGTAGATTCTGTCATTGAGAATCGCCATGTAGTTGATGAGAAGGATCAGAAGCATGTTGTTGAGTGCTCTAGTCACCAAGCAGAGGCAGAGCCCTGTAGGAGAAGCTTTGATTTCGGGCCTTCTCTTCCAGAGGAGTGGAAGGAAAGGATTACAACAAAGCTCAGTAGCTTCTCTCATGTCTTTGCCCAACACGATCTTGACTTTGGTCATGCGACCAAAATCCAGCACCACATCAAGCTGAAGGATGAGACCCCAATCAAACAGAGACCTTGTCCAATCCATCCTCGAGATTATGAAGCAGTCAAAAAGCACCTGCAAACTCTTCTTGACGCTGGTGTAATCCGAGAGTCAGAGTCTCCATTTTCATCACCGATCGTGGTGGTGAGAAAAAAGAATGGCGACGTCCGCCTGTGTGTGGACTATAGAAAACTGAACCTGCAAACGATAAAAGACTCCTACACATTGCCAAACCTGGAAGAGTCGTTCTCTGCTCTCGCTGGATCCAAGTGGTTTTCCGTGATGGATCTGAAGTCTGGGTACTATCAAACTGAGATGAATGAAAGTGACAAGCATAAAACTGCCTTTGTGTGTCCCTTTGGATTCTGGGAATTCAATCGAATGCCCCAGGGAGTCACCAATGCACCAAGCACATTCTAACCGCTCATGGAGAAGTGCATGAGTGACATTCATCTAAAGGAGGTCCTTGTTTTTCTTGATGATCTCATCGTGTTTTCAAACACTCTTGAAGAACATAAGACTAGGCTCATCCACGTGCTCAATCGTCTTGAGGAGTACCGCTTGAAACTTTCACCAGATAAATGCAAGTTCTTTCAGACTTCGGTATGTTATTTGGGCCACATTGTTTCCAGCGATGGAGTGAAGACGGACCCTGAAAAGGTCCAAGCCCTGAAAACTTGGCCGAGACCACAGACCTTAAAGGAGCTCCAATCCTTCTTGGGCTTCTCCGGTTACTACCGGAGGTTTGTTAAGGATTATTCAACGATTGTCAAGCCCTTAACCAACCTTACAGCCGGATATCCACCATGTCGGAAAGGAGTCAAGGTCAACCTGAGTGATGGAAAATACCTCAGTCCAAAAGTGCCTTTTGGCGAACGTTGGGATGCTGATTGTCAACAGTCCATCGAAGCAATCATACACAAGCTAACATCGTCCCCTGTCCTTGGTTACGCAGATCCCAAGCTTCCTTACGTGCTCCTTACGGATGCCAGAACGACAGGATTGGGAGCTGCTTTATATCAAGAGCAAGAAGGGCACCTGCGTGTGATTGCTTATGCCAGCAGAGGCCTCTCCTGCAGTGAAGCAAGATACCCAGCACACAAACTCGAGTTCTTGGCCCTTAAATGGGCCATTACAGAGAAGTTTCACGACTATCTGTATGGAAACACATTTACTGTTGTCACAGATAATAATTCCTTGACATACCTACTTACCATAGCCAAGCTTGACACCGCGAGCTACCGTTGGTTAGCTGCACTCTCGACATTCACTTTTGACATCAAGTATCGAGCTGGTAAGCAGAACGTGAAAGCGGATGGGTTGTCAAGGAGACACCATGGTACCTTGGAAAATGATGCTGCATCGCAGGAAGAGAGCCAAAGGATTGACCGCTTCACTTCCCAGCTGTTAACATCCATAGGCAAGTTTGAACTGATGACCCCAGAAATTGTCGCAGCCACCTGTCAAAGACATAATGTGAGACAAGTTCCAGAGCTCTCACCCTCCTTTGGCTATGTTGAGTCCCTTGCCATTCAAGCTGACGCAATCCCTGCTGTCTATGAGGATGAGTCGCAAGATGGGGCCTCAACAGTACCCAAGTATAGTGAGTCTGACCTCAGGAAACTTCAAATAGGAGAGCTTGACAGAGTTATCAAGCTGTTGGAGTCCAACAACTTACCTGCAGATCACACGGCAGATTCCCCTGAAGAACGGTCGATCCTAAGAGAATGGAGAAGACTTCAGTTGAAGTCAGGCATTTTGTACCGGACACGAGAGTGTGAAGGACAAACTCTCTTCCAGCTAGTACTCCCAGATGCCCTAAGACCCATTGCACTCAGGAATCTCCACGACGAAATGGGACATTTGGGGATTGAGTGCACCCTTGAACTCACCAGATCACGATTCTACTGGCCGAAAATGGCCGCCGACGTAGAAAAGAAAGTGAAGACATGTGAGAGATGTGTTCAGAGAAAGACCCAACCAGACAAGGCTGCTCCGCTAGTTAACATCCAAACCACAAGACCAATGGAGCTGGTCTGTATGGACTTTCTTTCATTAGAACCAGACAGCCACAACACAAAGGATATCCTTGTAATTACGGACCACTTCACCAAACATGCCGTAGCCATCCCCACCAGAGACCAGAAAGCTAGTACCGTCGCAAAAACCTTATGGGAACACTTCTTGGTTCACTATGGGTTTCCCGAACGCTTGCACAGTGATCAGGGTCGAGACTTCGAGTCTCACACCATCAAAGAGCTATATGCATTAGCTGGTATCCGTAAAGTGAGAACAAGTCCTTACCACCCCAGGGGAAAGAGGAATGATGTTACCGGGTTCTCACCATATGAGTTAATGTTTGGTAGACAACCAAGGCTGCCCTTAGACCTAGCCTTTGGGTTGCCAGTCAAAGGAAAAGAGCCCACTTCCCACTCTCAGTATGTAAGGAACCTGAGGTCTCACTTGGAAGAAAGTTATCAGGTCGCCATTGAAAACTCTCGCAAGGTCGCAGAAAAGAACAAGAGGCGATTTGATAAAGTTGTCAGAGAGTCTACGTTGGCTGTTGTGGCTCGAGTCCTCGTCCGCAACCTTCGCCCCCGCAACAAACATAAGCTGGCCAATCGTTGGGAGTCCACAGTTTACGTGGTTACCAAGCTGATGGGAGACTTACCTGTCTACTCTGTGAGACCGGAAAAGGAAGAGGGACTGTCACGGACACTACACAGAGACCTTTTACTTCCTTGTGGATTTCTTCCTGAAACTGAGAGAGAGGAACAAGTCTTGAACAGTCTTGCACCTGCCTCTGGTAACCACGGTCAAGACCCTGCAAAACCTCACCCCTATCATGTCAACTCACCTGAAAGGGAAATAGAAATCTCACCTGATGAGGCAGGGGCGGAGCTACGGGTGGGCATGGGCGGGCATATGCCCGCCCAGATCAACAGCTTGCCCACCCAGTCAGAAATTCAAATTAAAAAAATTTAAATAAAACGATTTTCACAGTTATGTCCAATATTATTAAAAACTCACTTGTTTGGGTCTCTGGTGCTGCCACACACATACAAAGTGTGAAACAAGACCGTCTGCGCTTTTTTGAGTGAGATACGGATCTCTGTAAGCACCCTGCCTACAGCTTCCACACAAGCTTCCACACAAGCCGTTTGAATTCGGTGCTCGGTGTCTCTCCACCCAGCGCCACCTTCTCACAGATCCGCTGTTAGGTTATCGAAAGCACTGTGTTATGAATGTCCAGGCGTTGTTCTGTTACTGGCTGTAAAGAGGAGCACAAATCGCTCCATCGGCTCCCAGCCGACAGAAGAGCACCGTGGATTGAATTCATTTTTCAAGGCATGGAGGTGCATGCCATGAACTCTTTTTTTTATATATATATTTTTAATAGTAAAGGTGCATAAACTGTGTTCACATGTGTTTCCTCCACTCCAGCCATCCACTTCGTTTGTGTCAGACAAGACGATTTCTCTTCCTTCCTTCAAACTCCATTTAAACTGCATGTTTAACAGCCCAGTTTAATAATAATAATAATAATTACACTTTCTAGCGTAACACAGTAGTGATGTGTGTTGGTTTGAAGTAAATGATTGGAGCCAGAGAGCCGCTTTGGCCTTTTTTGAGTATATTACACATTATACAGTTTATATCCTAATATGAGTGTACAGCCCTTCAAACAACTTTTTGAGGCTGTACTTGGGCACAGTAGCACTAGCTAAATGCTAATGTGTGCTTGCTAACATGTTCACAGTGGCAATGCTAATGTGCTAATGTTTAGCGAGTGTGATGTTAATAGTATGCATAATGGTCAACATGTTAGTGTGCCAACACTTGCTACTTAGCCTTTAACATAAGTCAAAGCTGATGGGGATATTTTTCTGAGATATATGGACATGCACCAAGTTTTTGACCAGATGATGGCACTAAATAAAAAGGGCTAATAAAAGTTATTACAAATCATCTTATGTCGCCAGACAAAAAACTAGGGGATCATCAAAATCAGGAGTAGGGCTGTCAATTAATATCCTAAATTCTAATTTATATTCAAATTGTTGAAAAATCCATACATTCGAATATGAAAATGAATACTGGATTGTGGGGAAAAAGCAGCATTGTTTTGGTGCCTGCTGAAAGAACTTCATGATGGACAGGAGCCACACAATCAGAGTTTCCATTGTGCTGTACGTTTGTTTATTTATTTATTTATTTATTTATTTATTTATTTATACCAAGAACCAAGTCCGAAATGTTTATGTCTACGTAGTAGTGTCAGTCTAAGTGTAAAAATATTAAACATTCCGACTCAATGTGCTGTTTCCCCCGCTGCTTCTCTGACGTCAGCCAGCTCTCTCGCTCCTCTCCCCATTTGGGGAATTGAAAGTTTATTTCAACCAATCCAGAGTTAGTAATTGTTGCCGAAACATTAAAAAGGTGATCCAAGAAAGTTTTTGTCGAGTTTTATTTTGTTTTTGATGCATTTGAAGAAGTTTTTTTGAAAATGCTAAAATTACTGTTTTTTTGAATGGAGTCTGGTGGCTTTGGCGACAGCGCTACAACAGCTGTTTCTGCTTAAGCAAAACAGATCTTACTCAACAACAAAGAAGTATCTCTGTATGGATTCTTTCCATAATAATGTCAGACACTTATTTGTAGGGTAGCACGGTTGCACAAGTGGTCACACTTGTCGCCTCACAGCTAGAAGGCCCCCGGAATCCCGCTGTGGGCGCTGGTGGCGTGTCCTCCACCACGCCTTCGGTGCCTGCTGCTCGAGGAAAAAAGGGGGCCTTTCTGTGTGGAGTTTGCATGTTCTGTGTGGAGTTTGCATGAAGCTAAGGTTTCCTCCTTAAATAACTCCCACTAAAAACATGCAAGAAGATCACCAAAGGAAGGAGAACCGAAGCACTGGTCCCCGGGCGCCGGCGTCGGCTGGCGGCTGGCAGCTGGCAGCCCACCGCTCCTGGTCTGCCGCGGAGGATCGACAGACCGAGGATGGGATAAATGCGGAGAAAATAATTTCACGGGAAGCATGCACTGTAAAAAAAAAAAATAATAATAATAAATTTAGGTGACCCGACTTACCTATGTCAAGTCGTCTTGTTGCTTTGACTGAGTTAATTTGAGTCAACTTATAGTGTCAAGTTTTTTACACTTCAAAACATGAGTTCATGCAACATACAGTCTGTTGACTCAACTTCCTGTATCAATTAAGTTGAACTTAAAAATATTATTTGAGATAACTTTAAGAGATGTTGGTTGAATTTATTTTATCAAGTTCCTACAACTGTGGATCAAGTTGGCTCAACATGGACTACACAATTGATACAACTTGCAATTTGTTGACTCAACTTTCTGTATCAAGTAATGTGGACTGGAAAACATTACTTAAGAGAACTAAAAAAGATGTTGGTTGAACTTATTTTATCAAGTTAGGGCAACATTATTATTTTTTCTCATGCTCTATTGCCAAGTTACTTGAGTTTACAGAAATTGCTAGATTTCAAAATTTTAAGCAAAATAGTATCTACAAAGAATCTCCATGAGAATTAGACAAACTAAATATTAACGCAAGAAAAAATAGCTGAACAGACAATTCAATAAGGACCTTTATTTAACCCCCAACAAGTCCAACTTCAACCAGCCTTGCTTCAAAATAAGTGTCAATGGATGTCAAGACATCAAAAAAGACCTTCCTTGGGACATACTAAAAAAATAGCCCTTACACCCTCTAACACACTTTTGCTTGGGACTGCTCACAAACTGAAATTACACTGTCCCACACATAAATAACAATAATAATACATAAAAAGAAGAGCAGCCATCCTTTTGGGGAGAGTTGCTGCAGTAAATTCAATTCAATTCAATTCAATTCAATTCAATTCAATTCAATTCAATTCAATTCAATACAATATACCTTTATTTGTCCCGCAAGGGGAAATTCCAATGTACAGCAGCACCAGTAAAAGATAGAATTAGGTAAAAAACACCAAGTATATATAAAAGAGTGTAATAAAAATAAGCATTATATAAAAATAAGCATTATCAAATTATAAATTGTATTTGCGGACTGTTAGGTACAGGATGAATTGCACAGATTATTGCACCAGTTATTGCCCAGATTATTGTACAGATCATTTACAAATGATTTACAGATAAATGCACAGATTATTGCACCAGTTTTTGCCCAGATTATTGCACAGGTAATTTACAGATGATTTACAGATAAATTATCAAAAAATTACTTTTTTACTCAGCAGTTCTTGTTGTGTAGTCTGACAGCTGCAGGAAGGAATGACCTGCGATACCGCTCCTTCACACATTTTTGGATGTAGCATCCTATCACTGATGGAGCTCCTCAGTGCAGTGAGTGTGTGTTGGAGTGGGTGAGAGTCATTGTCTGTCATGGAGGACAGTTTGGCTGTCATCCTCCTTTCCCCCCCAAATTGCAAAGATTCATAAAAACAAACAAAAAAATGTATCTAAGAAACTTGCTCAAAATGTTGAAAATGAAAACATTCAAACATTACTGAAATGTCCACTCTCTTGACAATTTCTCTATAACATCACATGGATTAGTGTTCCTCCAAACAGAGCAATAGAAATAAGTCAGAAAATGAAAACAAGGTGGACATATAATGGACAATTAGTGTGCATTGGTTCGGCGAGGAGAAACACTTGCAGGACCACCTCATTGAGGGGCAGTTGCCCCAAACAGCACAGCCTACACTGAAGTGAAGTATCCCTGCACAGAAAAAGAAAGAAAGAAAGAAAGAAAGAAAGAAAGAAAGAAAGAAAGAAAAACATATTTTACCATTATCAGCACAAAACACTCTAAGTTCAGTTTCCTTATTGTGTATGTGTATTTTTAGATGTGCAATCGCCACAAATCTCTGAAAGAATGCACAGTTCACAATTTCAAGTTTCCAGATTTTAATGTATCCTAACATGAAATAAACACGACTTTATTATAAAGTGGACACACTTGGCCATGTCACTCATTTGAATGGTAAGTGATTACATTGTAAAAACAGAAGCCACATGGCACAGCACTGACAAGACAGCGAGAAAAGAGAGCTTCTCATGAGTGATGTGTGTACCGTTACATTTTGTATCCATGGCAACGCACAGCGGTGGCAGCCATAGACATAATATACGTAGACGCCTCATTACGTGCTGGAGCGTAATCCAGCATCACCGACATATTGGGTGGGTCTCCGCTAGCACCAGAGCCAACCAAAGTCAACATAAAGAGAGCAACTATGCCCCTATTTTATTTATTTATTTTATTTTATTTAGCTTCCCAGCCCCAGTTGCAAGCTTAACAGGGTAGTGTAAGACACTGGAATGACCTGGAATTTTAAAGCTTACTTTTCCAGGCCTTAAAAAAATTAAAGATGGAAAAAAATGTACTGACCAGGTATATATGGGAGCTTTGTATGTATGTATGTATGTATGTATGTATGTATGTATGTATGTATGTATGTATGTATGTATGTATGTATATGTGTTAAAATCAGTGTGTATCACAAACATCAGCAGTTTCAGTTCAGGCTATTATGGAATCTTTGTCATCCTAAAGCTGTGAACAGTTGTTTAAATTTAGACATGTCAGGCCAGAAGGTATGTGTGTTTGTGTACGTGTGTGTGTTTGAAAGCAGCAGTGGACTGTGGGCTGACACATGATGAGTTGGCTAAAAAGAAAAAAACCTTCCTCGTTTTGACAGTTTGTTTTGGTGAAGTTTTATTCCAACACAACTGAGTAAAAAAACTTACTCTAAGTTTAATACGCATGTCAACAGGTTATGTGAGATGTCTGGTTTTTGTGTTTGTGTGTGCCCGCACGCGTGCATGTGCCTAACTTTACATTAAATAAATACATTATACAATACATACATTAATTTTTTTTGGTCAATAGGAAAGGAGCTATATGCCGATCGTTAGCGGGTCGACCTGCATTAAAAAACCCGCATCGACCCGCTTATTTCATTGGGGAAGCGGCGCATGGTTACCGGGCTGACACGTTTTTTTTTTCTTAATTGAAACGCGGTGGACCCGCTTTCAAACGGCATAGGGCTCCTTTCCCACTGGCCAAAAAGCCCACACGCAGCCGATGGGCTGCGTGGCCGTTCACCCCCACTGCTGCGCGTTGCCAACGATCACCTATCACTACGTGTTTATACAGCATCTAACTCTACATAAAAAAAAATATCCATACACTACGGCGGTGGTCAGTGTTTTTCCACTCCTCTTCCTCGTGGAACATAAGTTGCTCTGTTATTTCGCTGTCTTGTCAATCCTGTGCCAGGTTGTTTGAGTGCGAGCAAAGCCTCTTGTACAAGTCGCAACGTCACGTATATTAGCGGGTTGATCCAGGTATAATATATTCCCACAGGTGACACATTTTTCCGTAATAATAAAGACAAGTCTCGCACTGTTTCACTCCTCTAAGAGTACATTGTCGGTGCCGAATACTTGTTACAGTCGAATATGAGGCTCAACCCTACATTAACTTGCTGTTTCACTCTGGCGGCGCTAGCTAGCACTACATGCTGAAGTATTTCCGAAAAAGAACGAACATGAAATATTCATCGCAGGTTTAATATCTTGACGGATCATTTGAGATGGAGAGACATTAGACGACCAATGCACATTACCAACAGATGAACTAACTAAGCTAAAATAATTTTACATGTACTTACTGGACGGCTCGGCTCCGAGGTAAAAAGATGGCGGTCGGCTGGATTTAAAGTTCGACACTGCGCGTGACGTCACATTGCGGGCGCATGCGTGTTGGTTGAAATGCCCACGACGTATTTTCTGAAGTTAACTGAATGGATTATCATGGGTTTCTAATGAGTTTCCGCGCTTTTTTCAAGTTGAAGTTGTTTGAACTCATCTTACTTTGTTGTAATGGGCAGAGTTCTCTCAGCTTGACAGCAATAGTCCTTCTGACTAAAAGCCCAAATCCCTTTTAACAGTGTAGTTCCACTGTGTCCGGCTCTGAGCTCACGCAGAAACCTGAAATTTGACTTAAAAGTGTTCCTCGATACCGGTCGGTGAATCTTCTTTCACACATGTACACGGACAGTCAATCTGGTTGTATGTGAACGTGCAGGATAGCAGACCTCCACCTGCCCAGCAAGATCACGGGACTCTGCCGTTCACCTCAGGCGCACGAGGACATCGTTTGCATGAAACTGTGGCCAGGTAAGACTCATTATGGGAAAGTACACATTTGAATAACATGCCTAAAACTCAGCGATAGTTTATGATCTATTTGTAAAATCTACCGAGAAATATAACTGTTTTTGACAGTGTGGCAGTCGCTTTCGTCCCGAAGTGAGGACTCTCACGGGACGCTGCGGGGCTCGCCGAACCGCAGTCAAAAATCCACAAATTTAAAGTTATCTCGCTTTTTCTCCAAAATCTGCGTCGGTCCGCGCGTTTCGATCTGGGAAAGTAATCAGTAGGCTCTGCTGAGTAATTCGGCTTAAAGAATTGACCATGAGAAGGTTTTTAAAGTGTTTTTTCAGTGCTTCATCAATTGCTTATTAGATCAGGCGACTCGAACTGCGTTCGTCTATGGCTCATCGAAGCTATGGCTTGTTGGGTGCTTCCTGACATCAACGGATCATTAATGTAGCGTCTTAGCTGACATATTTCTGTTCTATATTTGTTTTATTTTGTATGGGGCAGCAATCTCTCCACATAATTGGCTGTTCAAGGTCAATTATAGGTAGGGTTGCCACCCGTCCCGTAAAATACGGAATCGTCCGATGCGATTTGTTCCGTATTTTCACAAATGTCCAATACACATGTCTGTCACATACACACACACACACACACACACACACACACACACACACACACACACACACATACACACACACACACACACACACACACACACTAAATCTAACAATAATGAACAAAATAAAACACAGGAAATACTAAGGCCAGCAAAATTGTCGTGAGGGGATCTACGCAGGACCCCGGTCGTGTGTCTGTGCCTCGCTGCCTGCGTGTGTTGCTGTCACGGTATCACACACCGGCGCTGCTCACAACACCCGCGCCTTTTAAAAATGTCCACTACACCCGATACTCCACTACGGAGCCCCTTAAAGTCCAAAGAGGTATATCTTTTTATCTTGTACGAACAAGTTATTATCTTGTGCGAGCAAGTTATTATCTTGTACGCACAAGATAATTAACTTGTGCGCACAAGATATGGAGATTGTTGCTCTTGCACGTGCTCTGGATGGATGTATAGATGGCTATTCCCAGAAAATAATTTGGCTGAATGCCTACAAAACCCGAGAGTTATCGGCGGCTATTTTGTAGAAGCTATAGATACACTAAATAGCTGTCCCAAACTTGTGCGCCCTGACCGTGGCACAGAAAACAGCCTTGTGAGAGATCTGCAGAGACATTTTCGCACAACCCATGGAGACGATTTGTCGGGAGACCGAAGCTACCTCACTGGAGTGAGTACAGCAAACCAACGCATTGAGAGTTGGTGGGGAATCCTCCGGAAAGAGGGTATCGAATATTGGATACAGCTCCTTGGGGAGCTACGGGACGAAGGAGAGTTTCGTAAACTGGCGGAGTCGTGCGCTCACGTCACCAACACCTCACAGTCAGGTTTCCACAGTGTCCGGCATTTCACTGCGATCAATTATTAGCAACAGCCGCAATTCAATGCAACTATCCGAGTCAGCACATACAGTCAGACCTAAATTTATATATTTTGATCCGTATCTCATATGACCACATCGAAAGCGCGTTGGGCACGCGTAATGGTCACTCAACCTGACCGAATGTACACAGGTGAAACAGGGATGTCTGGTGATCTGTGACTCAAATTGCCTGGTGACAAACGTATATGCCACTTTCCCCGGGTCGGCTCATGACTCGTTCATTCTGGTGAATTCTAGCATCCCGACAGTCTTTCAGGGGGACACCCCTCTGGATGGGTGGCTGCTAGGTGATAATGGCTATCCACTGAAAACGTGATGACGCCATATATCACACCGTCAACAAGACGGCAGCGTGGTTTTAACGGTGTTTTTAGCAGTGCTCGGTCAGTCATCGAACGCACACTGCGATCAATAATTAGCAACAACCACGGTTCAATGCAACTATCTGAGTCAGCACATACAGTCAGACCTATATTTTGATCAGCATCTCATCTGACGACATCGCAGGCGCGTTCGGCACGCGTAATGGTCACTCACCCTGACCGAATGTACACAGGTGAAACAGGGATGCGAACTAATCGGTTAACGTCGCTGTGCCGACCAGAAACAGCCGTGGCATCCTACAGAGCATATATACTGCATCTATCTCAGAGCACTCAAAAGACAGAGAGAGACAGACACGTGGAAAAAACGTAAGTGATGATCGTTACCCACGTCATTTCATTCCAAATACAAATGTTATCATTGTAATGTTTAACGTTTTCTACAAATATGGAGTACATCATTGCTTTGAGGAGGACGAGGATTTACCATCTAAGGACCTCATATTTAGACATCAGAATCAGAAATCCTCTATTTATTCCCGAGGGGAAATTGTTTTTGTTGCAGTGCTCCTTACAAGAATAGAATAAAATTAGAAAAGAAAGAAAAGAGAGAGAACTATATATATAAAAAGCAAATAGAAAAACAAAATATTTATATTGAGAATATATATGTAGTGAGGCAGCAGGTGGAGCGGTCTCTCTGCAAGAGAGAGACTAATTAAAGTCAATGACATACACCTGGTGAACGCCAGGTAGGGAGGAGAGGTGTTAAAAAGAGACAGTGACTCTGTGATAGCGGTCTGGAGACACACATTTGAGCAGTCTGGTGGCTGGCACTCCTTGGGGCTCGGGAGGGGCGTTCGCAGCTGGTTAGGGCTGCCGACGCGAAGAAAGTAAGGCAGGGGAGCCGTTCTGGTGAGGAGGGGAGGTTGGTTGCCTCCTTTAGATAGCGAGGGCTGGGGTCATAGTGGGGTTGCTGGTCGCCGCCTCTCACCAGCTGGTTGCCGGTGGCACGTCCATATTGGTGCTGCGGCTGTTGGCTCCAGAGCGGGGTCCTGTCCGTCCTAGCGGGGTCCTCGCCAGCGGGCGAGTTAAGTGTTTACTTGCGTTTTGTGTCTGTGTCTTATTATTGTAATTGTGCCTTATGTCAGTTTATTTGTGTTGTTGATTCATTTTAAATTGCGCGGGGGGGGGGGGGGGGGGGGGGGGGGGGGAATGGGTGGATGGTTTGAGGGGATTAATACGGGCAGTAGCTCCAGCGTGTGTTGCGTGCTGTGTAGCTGAAGCGTGCAGTGGCGTGCTGTGATTTAAACCGGAGTGCTGTGTGTTTAATGCTAGTCCAGTTTCTATCTAGCTCTTTAAGGTATGGGATGAGCTCTGTAGCCTGATTTGTAATTTTCCCCTCTGGCTGTTTCTTACCCATTCTGTGTCTTATATAGCCACCATAACCCTGCGCCCTAATTTATTGTAATTTTAGGAATATCAATAAAGTATACATTTTATACGCTTGGCTGTCTGTCTTGTGTGGGTTTGTTCAACTCCTCTGACTAAAACTGGTTACTGGTTAATAAGGTTCATTACATATATATATAAAGAAAATATACCACAAAATATAGAACAGAATGTAAAACAAAATATATATATATATTGAGAAAAAATAAACAGTATATACAAAGGGGTGTGCAAAGTAATACAAACGGATGTCAGGAGATATGAGTGACGTCAGTCTCCTGGAAACTTGCCATGCGCCTCGCCAGCGGCATATTTAAAGGTGAGGCGAGGAGCTGCTGTGATTGGTGAAGATTTGACTCGGCTGTGCCAAACCCACTCCACGCCTTCTTCCCTCCCTCTTTCCGAGTTGCACCACCAGGTGGGACTGAAATGAGAAGGAAGAGGAGATGCGCCAGCTACGGAGCCCTGGACCTGACATGAAGAAAAAAAAAAAATTAATTCGTGCTAACGAAATACTAATTCGTTCCCACGAAATACTAATTCGTGCGAACGAAATACTAATTCGTGGGAATGAAATAATTAATTCGTGGGAACGAAATACTAATTGGTTCCACGAATTAATCACAGGGTTATGCTGCTGCCGATTGCATGTGGCACAATGCTTATTGTCAACAAAGCGGCGACACACAGCCACATACGCAAGCACAGTCTTTGATATGTCATCAGATATGATGGGGCAATCAATAAAGATAATTTAATGGGAACGAATTAGTATTTTGTTCGCACGAATTAATTTTTTTTTCTCCATGTCAGGTCCAGGGCTCCGTAGCCAGCGCAGCGCACGAAAATACCAAAGTCTGCGCCGCAGCGGACCTGACTTTGCGCCACGCCGGTAGCTGAGTCGAAAATAGAGCCCAAGGTGTGTGCCTAAGCTCCCAATCATTCATATTGATCCAGAGTGAAGCTCATGGTTGTGATCAGGAAACTGGTTTCATGTTATATCAGTGTGGTTGGAAAGCTTCAAATGATGATATCACAATGAAGAAGGAAACATCATCAGAGACACGTGGATGTTACATTCTGTCCATGAGCTGCAGGACAGGAGCAGAAGTCCGTCCAGTTTCTGTGAGCAAACTAAAGATCAACATTCACTGTCAAGCATATCCATTATCAATAAACTGATTCAGCCATTTTGTTTCATGAAGGACATTCTACAGTAGAATGTTGGGCGGCTTTGAAGTTGTTCTATTCCAGAATGTTGACTTTCTGTATAAATGTGCTGCTCAGAGCCAAGAAGCCAGAAAACGACTTTTCACCGACCGACAGGTTGAGCTGAGGAACGTTGAGTGGTCAGGGCGAAATATCTGTCACATGCACAGAACGCTGCAGGATCTGTGTACAATTACTTCATCGAGGAACCACTGTGAATATCATCAAGCCGGATGGCCACAAGAGAGAGCAGAAGCAGCAGGTAGATGACAACAAGAAGACACGAGACACATTTTACTCACCACTGCACTGACACACTGAACAATACTGTTGTTTTTGATATCACAGATACCGGATTTGACTCAGTATTTAACTTGTGATTTGCAGCATTTAACTCATCATGTACAGTATTTAATTCTTCGTGTGCAGTATATAGCTCATCATTTGCAGTATTTAACTGATAATCTGCAATATTTACTTAATCATTTGCATTATTTAATTCACCATTTGTGAAATTTAATTCATCATTTGCAGTCTTTACATCATGACTTTCAGGATTTAACTCATCATTTGCAGTCTTTACATCATGATTTTCAGGATTTAACTCATCATTTGCAGTATTTAACTCATTTGCTGTGTGTAATTCATCATGTGCAGTATTTAACTCATCATGTACAGTATTTAACTCATGGTGTGCAGGATTAAATCATCATTTGAAGTATTTACCTCATTAATTGCGGTATTAAACACATGGGGCTCTATTTTCAACTCTGCCACCTGCGCAGCGCAAAGTCAGGTCGCTGAGCCGATGGGGCCTGGCAGCGCAGGTATTTTCGTGAGCTGCGCAGCCAGCAACTCGGAAAGAGCCAGCAACTCGGAAAGAGGGAGGGGAGAAGGCGTGGAGTGGGTTTGGCACAGCCGAGTCAAATCTTCACCAATCACAGCAGCTCCTCCCCTCACCTTTAAGAACACCGCTAATGAGGCTCATGGCAAGTTTCCAGGAGACTGACGTCACTCATGTCTCCTGACATCCATATATATATATATTCATCATTTACAGGAATTAACTCATCTGCAGTATTTAACTCATCATTTGCAGGATTTAACTCATCATTTACAGGATTTAACTCATCATTTGCGGTATTTAATTCTTCATTTGTTGTATTTAACTCACCATTTGCTGTATTTAACTCATCATTTGCAGGATTTACCTCATCATTTGAAGTATTTATATCTTCACTTGCAGAACTCATCATTTGCTGTATTTAACTCATCCTTTGCAATATTTAACTCAGCATTTGCAGGATTTAATTCACCATTTGCTGTATTCAACTCATCATTGGCTGTATTTAATTCATCATTTACAGGAATTAACTCATCATTTGCAGTATTTAACTCATCATTTGCAGGACTTACCTCATCATTTGAAGTATTTACATCTTCACTTGCAGAACTCATCATTTACAGGATTTAACTCAGCATTTGCAGAATTTAACTCATCATTTGCAGGATTTAACTCATCATTTGCAGGATTTAACTCATCATTTGCAGTATTTAACTCATCCTTTGCAATATTTAACTCACCATTTGCTGTATTTAACTCATCATTTGCTGTATTTAACTCATCATTTACAGGAATTAACTCATCATTTACAGGAATTAACTCATCATTTGCAGTATTTAACTCATCAGTTGCAGTATTCTACTCATCACTTGTGATATTTAATTCATCATTTGCTGTTTTTAACTCATTTGCAGGATTTAACTCATCATTTGCGGGATTTAATTCATCATTTGCTGTATTTAATTCTTCATTTGTTGTATTTAACTCATCATTTACAGGATTTAACTCATCATTTGCGATATTTAATTCTTCATTTGTTGTATTTAACTCACTATTTGCTGTATTTAACTTATCATTTGCAGGATTTACCTCATCATTTGAAGTATTTACATCTTCACTTGCAGAACTCCTCATTTGCTGTATTTAACTTATCATTTGCAGGATTTACCTCATCATTTGAAGTATTTACATCTTCACTTGCAGAACTCCTCATTTGCTGTATTTAACTCATCATTTACAGGAATTAACTCATCATTTGCAGTATTTAACTCATCATTTGCAGGATTTAACTCATCATTTGAAGTATTTACATCTTCACTTGCAGAACTCATCATTTGCAGGATTTAACTCATCATTTGCAGGATTTAACTCATCATTTGCGGGATTCAATTCACCATTTGCTGTATTTAACTAATCATTTACAGTATTTAACTCATCATTTGCAGGATTTAACTCATCATTTGCGGTATTTAATTCTTCATTTGTTGTATTTAACTCATCAGTTGCAGTATTTTACTCACCATTTGCTGTATTTAACTCATCATTTGCAGGATTTAACTCATCATTTGCGGTATTTAATTCTTCATTTGTTGTATTTAACTCATCAGTTGCAGTATTTTACTCACCATTTGCTGTATTTAACTCATCATTTGCAGGATTTAACTCATCATTTGCAGTATTTAACTCATCCTTTGCAATATTTAACTCATTATATGCAGGATTTAATTCACCATTTGCTGTATTTAATTCATCATTTGCTGTATTTAACTCATCATTTACAGGATTTAACTCATCATTTGCAGTATTTAATTCTTCATTTGTTGTATTTAACTCATCATTTGCAGTATTTAATTCTTCATTTGTTGTATTTAACTCATCATTTGCAGTATTTAACTCACCATTTGCTGTATTTAACTCATCATTTGCAGGATTTAACTCATTCTTTGCAATATTTAACTCATCATTTGTTGTATTTAACTCATCAGTTGCAGTATTTTACTCACCATTTGCTGTATTTAACTCATCATTTGCAGGATTTAACTCATCATTTGCGGTATTTAATTCTTCATTTGTTGTATTTAACTCATCAGTTGCAGTATTTTACTCACCATTTGCTGTATTTAACTCATCATTTGCAGGATTTAACTCATCATTTGCAGTATTTAACTCATCCTTTGCAATATTTAACTCATTATATGCAGGATTTAATTCACCATTTGCTGTATTTAATTCATCATTTGCTGTATTTAACTCATCATTTACAGGATTTAACTCATTTGCAGTATTTAATTCTTCATTTGTTGTATTTAACTCATCATTTGCAGTATTTAATTCTTCATTTGTTGTATTTAACTCATCATTTGCAGTATTTAATTCTTCATTTGTTGTATTTAACTCATCATTTGCAGTATTTAACTCACCATTTGCTGTATTTAACTCATCATTTACAGGAATTAACTCATCATTTGCAGTATTTAACTCATCAGTTGCAGTATTTTACTCATCACTTGTGGTATTTAATTCATCATTTGCTGTTTTTAACTCATTTGCAGGATTTAACTCATCATTTGCGGGATTTAATTCATCATTTGCTGTATTTAATTCTTCATTTGTTGTATTTAACTCATCATTTGCAGTATTTAACTCATCCTTTGCTGTTCTTAACTCATCATTTGCAGGATTGGAGTTAATTCACCATTTGCTGTATTTAATTCATCATTTGTTGTATTTAACTCATCATTTACAGGATTTAACTCATTATATGCAGGATTTAACTCATCATTTGCGGTATTTAATTCTTCATTTGTTGTATTTAACTCATCATTTACAGGATTTAACTCATCATTTGCAGTATTTAATTCTTCATTTGTTGTATTTAACTCATCATTTGCAGTATTTAACTCACCATTTGCAGTATTTAACTCATCAATTGCAGGATTTAACTCATTCTTTGCAATATTTAACTCATCATTTGCAGGATTTAATTCACCATTTACAGGATTTAACTCATTATTTGCAGGATTGGATTTAATTCACCATTTGCTGTATTTAATTCATCATTTGCTGTATTTAACTCATCATTTACAGGATTTAACTCATCATTTGCAGTATTTAACTCATCAGTTGCAGTATTTTACTCATCACTTGTGATATTTAACTCATCATTTGCTGTTCTTAACTCATCATTTGCAGGATTTAACTCATCATTTGAAGTATTTACATCTTCACTTGCAGAACTCATCATTTGCTGTATGTAACTCATCATTTGCAGGATTTAACTCATCATTTGCGGGATTCAATTCACCATTTGCTGTATTTAACTCATCATTTGCAGGATTTAACTCATCTGCAGTATTTAACTCATCATTTGCAGGATTTAACTCATCATTTACAGGATTTAACTCATCATTTGCGGTATTTAATTCTTCATTTGTTGTATTTAACTCACCATTTGCTGTATTTAACTCATCATTTGCAGGATTTACCTCATCATTTGAAGTATTTATATCTTCACTTGCAGAACTCATCATTTGCTGTATTTAACTCATCCTTTGCAATATTTAACTCAGCATTTGCAGGATTTAATTCACCATTTGCTGTATTCAACTCATCATTGGCTGTATTTAATTCATCATTTACAGGAATTAACTCATCATTTGCAGTATTTAACTCATCATTTGCAGGACTTACCTCATCATTTGAAGTATTTACATCTTCACTTGCAGAACTCATCATTTGCAGGATTTAACTCATCATTTGCAGGATTTAACTCATCATTTGCAGGATTTAACTCACCATTTGCTGTATTTAACTCATCATTTGCTGTATTTAACTCATCATTTACAGGAATTAACTCATCATTTACAGGAATTAACTCATCATTTGCAGTATTTAACTCATCAGTTGCAGTATTTTACTCATCACTTGTGATATTTAATTCATCATTTGCTGTTTTTAACTCATTTGCAGGATTTAACTCATCATTTGCGGGATTTAATTCATCATTTGCTGTATTTAATTCTTCATTTGTTGTATTTAACTCATCATTTACAGGATTTAACTCATCATTTGCGGTATTTAATTCTTCATTTGTTGTATTTAACTCACTATTTGCTGTATTTAACTTATCATTTGCAGGATTTACCTCATCATTTGAAGTATTTACATCTTCACTTGCAGAACTCCTCATTTGCTGTATTTAACTTATCATTTGCAGGATTTACCTCATCATTTGAAGTATTTACATCTTCACTTGCAGAACTCCTCATTTGCTGTATTTAACTCATCATTTACAGGAATTAACTCATCATTTGCAGTATTTAACTCATCATTTGCAGGATTTAACTCATCATTTGAAGTATTTACATCTTCACTTGCAGAACTCATCATTTGCAGGATTTAACTCATCATTTGCAGGATTTAACTCATCATTTGCGGGATTCATTTCACCATTTGCTGTATTTAACTAATCATTTACAGTATTTAACTCATCATTTGCAGGATTTAACTCATCATTTGCGGTATTTAATTCTTCATTTGTTGTATTTAACTCATCAGTTGCAGTATTTTACTCACCATTTGCTGTATTTAACTCATCATTTGCAGGATTTAACTCATCATTTGCAGTATTTAATTCTTCATTTGTTGTATTTAACTCATCATTTGCAGTATTTAACTCACCATTTGCTGTATTTAACTCATCATTTGCAGGATTTAACTCATTCTTTGCAATATTTAACTCATCATTTGCAGGATTTAATTCACCATTTGCTGTATTTAATTCATCATTTGCTGTATTTAACTCATCATTTACAGGATTTAACTCATCATTTGCAGTATTTAATTCTTCATTTGTTGTATTTAACTCATCATTTGCAGTATTTAACTCATCCTTTGCTGTTCTTAACTCATCATTTGCAGGATTGGATTTAATTCACCATTTGCTGTATTTAATTCATCATTTGTTGTATTTAACTCATCATTTACAGGATTTAACTCATTATATGCAGGATTTAACTCATCATTTGCAGTATTTAATTCTTCATTTGTTGTATTTAACTCATCATTTGCAGTATTTAACTCACCATTTGCAGTATTTAACTCATCATTTGCAGGATTTAACTCATTCTTTGCAATATTTAACTCATCATTTGCAGGATTTAATTCACCATTTACAGGATTTAACTCATTATTTGCAGGATTGGATTTAATTCACCATTTGCTGTATTTAATTCATCATTTGCTGTATTTAACTCATCATTTACAGGATTTAACTCATCATTTGCAGTATTTTACTCATCACTTGTGATATTTAACTCATTATTTGCAGTATTTAATTCTTCATTTGTTGTATTTAACTCATCATTTGCAGTATTTAACTCACCATTTGCAGTATTTAACTCATCATTTGCAGGATTTAACTCATTCTTTGCAATATTTAACTCATCATTTGCAGGATTTAATTCATCATTTGAAGTATTTACATCTTCACTTGCAGAACTCATCATTTGCTGTATGTAACTCATCATTTGCAGGATTTAACTCATCATTTGCGGGATTCAATTCACCATTTGCTGTATTTAACTAATCATTTACAGTATTTTAATCACCATTTGCTGTATTTAACTCATCATTTGCAGGATTTAACTCATCATTTGCAGTATTTAACTCATCCTTTGCAATATTTAACTCATTATTTCCAGGATTTAATTCACCATTTGCTGTATTTAATTCATCATTTGCTGTATTTAACTCATCATTTACAAGATTTAACTCATCATTTGCAGTATTTAATTCTTCATTTGTTGTATTTAACTCATCATTTGCAGTATTTAACTCATCATTTGCAGGATTTAACTCATCATTTGCAGTATTTAACTCATCCTTTGCAATATTTAACTCATTATTTGCAGGATTTAATTCACCATTTGCTGTATTTAATTCATCATTTGCTGTATTTAACTCATCATTTACAGGATTTAACTCATCATTTGCAGTATTTAACTCATCAGTTGCAGTATTTTACTCATCACTTGTGATATTTAACTCATCATTTGCTGTTCTTAACTCATCATTTGCAGGATTTAACTCATCATTTGAAGTATTTACATCTTCACTTGCAGAACTCATCATTTGCTGTATGTAACTCATCATTTGCAGGATTTAACTCATCATTTGCGGGATTCAATTCACCATTTGCTGGATTCAATTCACCATTTGCTGTATTTAACTAATCATTTACAGTATTTAACTCACCATTTGCTGTATTTAATTCATCATTTGCTGTATTTAACTCATCAGTTGCAGGATTTAACTCATCTTTTACAGTATTTAACTCATCCTTTGCAATATTTAACTCATCATTTGCAGGATTTAATTCATCATTTGCGGTATTTAATTCTCCATTTGTTGTATTTAACTCATAGTTTGCAGGATTTAACTCATCATTTGCGGGATTCAATTCACCATTTGCTGTATTTAACTAATCATTTACAGTATTTAACTCACCATTTGCTGTATTCAATTCATCATTTGCTGTATTTAACTCATCATTTACAGGATTTAACTCATCATTTGCAGTATTTAATTCTTCATTTGTTGTATTTAACTCATCATTTGCAGTATTTAACTCATCCTTTGCAATATTTAACTCATTATTTGCAGGATTTAATCCATCATATGCTGTATTTAATTCATCATTTGCTGTATTTAACTCATCATTTACAGGATTTAACTCATTTGCAGTATTTAACTCATTAGTTGCAGTATTTTACTCATCACTTGTGATATTTAACTCATCATTTGCTGTTCTTAACTCATCATTTGCAGGATTTAACTCATCATTTGCGGGATTCAATTCACCATTTGCTGTATTTAACTAATCATTTACAGTATTTAACTCACCATTTGCTGTATTTAATTCATCATTTGCTGTATTTAACTCATCAGTTGCAGGATTTAACTCATCTTTTGCAGTATTTAACTCATCCTTTGCAATATTTAACTCATCATTTGCAGGATTTAATTCACCATTTGCTGTATTCAACTCATCATTGGTTGTATTTAATTCATCATTTACAGGAATTAACTCATCATTTGCAGTATTTAACTCATCATTTGCAGGACTTACCTCATCATTTGAAGTATTTACATCTTCACTTGCAGAACTCATCATTTGCAGGATTTAACTCATCATTTGCAGGATTTAACTCAGCATTTGCAGGATTTAACTCATCATTTGCAGGATTTAACTCATCATTTGCAGTATTTAACTCATCCTTTGCAATATTTAACTCACCATTTGCTGTATTTAACTCATCATTTGCTGTATTTAACTCATCATTTACAGGAATTAACTCATCATTTACAGGAATTAACTCATCATTTGCAGTATTTAACTCATCAGTTGCAGTATTTTACTCATCACTTGTGATATTTAATTCATCATTTGCTGTTTTTAACTCATTTGCAGGATTTAACTCATCATTTGCGGGATTTAATTCATCATTTGCTGTATTTAATTCTTCATTTGTTGTATTTAACTCATCATTTACAGGATTTAACTCATCATTTGCGGTATTTAATTCTTCATTTGTTGTATTTAACTCACTATTTGCTGTATTTAACTTATCATTTGCAGGATTTACCTCATCATTTGAAGTATTTACATCTTCACTTGCAGAACTCCTCATTTGCTGTATTTAACTCATCATTTACAGGAATTAACTCATCATTTACAGGAATTAACTCATCATTTGCAGTATTTAACTCATCAGTTGCAGGATTTAACTCATCATTTGAAGTATTTACATCTTCACTTGCAGAACTCATCATTTGCTGTATGTAACTCATCATTTGCAGGATTTAACTCATCATTTGCGGGATTCAATTCACCATTTGCTGTATTTAACTAATCATTTACAGTATTTAACTCACCATTTGCTGTATTTAATTCATCATTTGCTGTATTTAACTCATCAGTTGCAGGATTTAACTCATCTTTTGCAGTATTTAACTCATCCTTTGCAATATTTAACTCATCATTTGCAGGATTTAATTCACCATTTGCTGTATTCAACTCATCATTGGTTGTATTTAATTCATCATTTACAGGAATTAACTCATCATTTGCAGTATTTAACTCATCATTTGCAGGACTTACCTCATCATTTGAAGTATTTACATCTTCACTTGCAGAACTCATCATTTGCAGGATTTAACTCATCATTTGCAGGATTTAACTCAGCATTTGCAGGATTTAACTCATCATTTGCAGGATTTAACTCATCATTTGCAGTATTTAACTCATCCTTTGCAATATTTAACTCACCATTTGCTGTATTTAACTCATCATTTGCTGTATTTAACTCATCATTTACAGGAATTAACTCATCATTTACAGGAATTAACTCATCATTTGCAGTATTTAACTCATCAGTTGCAGTATTTTACTCATCACTTGTGATATTTAATTCATCATTTGCTGTTTTTAACTCATTTGCAGGATTTAACTCATCATTTGCGGGATTTAATTCATCATTTGCTGTATTTAATTCTTCATTTGTTGTATTTAACTAATCATTTACAGTATTTAACTCACCATTTGCTGTATTTAATTCATCATTTGCTGTATTTAACTCATCAGTTGCAGGATTTAACTCATCTTTTACAGTATTTAACTCATCCTTTGCAATATTTAACTCATCATTTGCAGGATTTAATTCATCATTTGCGGTATTTAATTCACCATTTGCTGTATTTAATTCATCATTTGCTGTATTTAACTCATCATTTACAGGATTTAACTCATCATTTGCAGTATTTAACTCATCATTTGCAGTATTTTACTCATCACTTGTGATATTTAACTCATCATTTGCTGTTCTTAACTCATCATTTGCAGGATTTAACTCATCATTTGCAGGATTTAACTCATCATTTGCGGGATTCAATTCACCATTTGCTGTATTTAACTAATCATTTACAGTATTTAACTCACCATTTGCTGTATTTAATTCATCATTTGCAGTATTTAACTCATCATTTACAGGATTTAACTCATCATTTGCAGTATTTAATTCTTCATTTGTTGTATTTAACTCATCATTTGCAGTATTTAACTCACCATTTGCTGTATTTAATTCATCATTTGCTGTATTTAGTTCTTCATTTGTTGTATTTAACTCATCATTTGCAGTATTTAACTCACCATTTGCTGTATTTAACTCATCATTTGTTGTATTTAACTCATCATTTGCAGTATTTAACTCATCATTTGCAGTATTTAACTCATCATTTGCAGGATTTAACTCATCATTTACAGGATTTACCTTATCAATTGCGTCATTTAAGTCAAAAAAAAAAAGAAAAACCAGTCCATGCATTCGTAACTTCCAAGCTGGATTATTGCAATTCCTTACTATCACGCTGCCCAAATTCGTTGCTGAATATTCTCCAGTTGATCCAAAACACTGCAGCATGTGTTCTGACAAAAACAAGGAAGAGAGATCATATTTCTCCGATATTAGCCACTCTGCACTGACTCCCTGTAAAGTTTAGAATAGAATTTAACATTCTCCTCCTCCTTACTTACAACGCCATAAATGGTCAGGTGCCTTCTTATCTTAAAGAGCTCATAGTACCTTATAACCCCACTCGAACACTGGGTTCACAGAATGCAGGTTTACTTATGGTTTCTAAAGTCTCCAAAAGCAGAACAGGAGTCAGAGCATTTAGCTATCAAGTTCCTCTCCTGTGGAACCATCTTCCAGTCTTTGTCCAGGATGCAGGCACTGTCTCTACATTTAAGAGTAGGCTTAAAACTTTCCTTTTTGATAAAGCTTATAGTTAGGGCTGGCTCAGGCTTGTCCTGGACCAGCCCCTAGTTATGCTGCTATAGCATTAGACTGTCGGGGGACCTCCAAAGATACACTGAGCTCCTCTGTCCTTCTGTCCCTCTCCATCTGCACATTTTCATGTCCTACCACAGCGTGTTACTAACTTAGCTCCTTCCCCGGAGTCTCTGTGCTTTGTCGTCTCGCAGGTTCCTGTGGATAGTGGCTGAATCTGGATTGTGGATTACAGCTGCCTCTCCTGCTATGGCTCTACCTGACATCCACTGCAACTACTACTACTGTTATTACATCCACTGTCATTGTTACTGTGTCACTGTTTCTGTGTATCTCTCTCTGTCTGTCTCTCTCACTCTCTCTCTTGCTCTCTCTCTCTCTCACCCAACCGGTCGAGGCAGATGGCCGCCCACCCAGAGCCTGGTTCTGCCCGAGGTTTCTGCCTGTTAAAAGGAAGTTTTTCCTCGTCGCTGTTGCCAAGTGCTTGCTCATGAGGGAATTGTTGGGTCTCTGTAGATAAAAGATCTCGGCCTGTACCAGCTCTATATGGAAAGTGTCCTGAGACAACTTTTCTTGTGATTCGACGCTATACAAATAAAATTGAATTGAATTTGCAGTATTTAACTCATGATTTCCTGTTTTTAAGTCATCGTATGCTGTATTTAACTCATCATTTGCGGTATTTAAGTGTATCTGTTTATATGTTAAACATTGATTGAACGGTGTTGAGATACAGTAAAGTTACTTGTCATTTATGGCTGATTCCAAAGTGCCTATGTAAGGTAATTTATGGTTAATGTGTGCGAAGTACAGCTTGACAAAGTTCTCCACGACCCTTATTTTAACTGCTCTTCTGATATCTCTCTTCTAAAACAACAAAAACAAGAATTCCGACTTTACTGTCCTAATATTTTAAGTTTACTCTCGTAAAAATTACTTTATTCTCTTAACATTGCACCTTTATTGTTATGATCCTGCAGATTTGTCTGTTCCCTTGTGCTTTGCTTTTTCCCTTTCCCCAGCGTTAGAGTTTGTCTGTCTGGCTCCCCTGTCTGTCTTGCTGGGTGTCTACACCTGGCCAGCTCCGCCTTCACAGGAGCGCACCTGATGTGCATGACACTGATTAGGCACAGGTTAAAATGCGAGAGTGCTCTCCTTCCTGTTACCGGATTGCTCCTGAATCTTCATTCCTGTCTCCTGTCGTGATCGTGTGTTCCATGATTGTGAGTAACAAATCATCTGTCTCTGCTCGCAAGTGTGCTGATATTCCTCTCTTGAACTACCACTTCAAAGTGTGTTTATGTGTTCCAGTTGCCGGCCTGCCGCGTCAGCGTGTGCCTTGCTTCAGACCCATTGCAACGGAGCTCTCTTAGTTTTTTCTTCTATTCCTTTTGAGTGCGCCTTTTGTTGTTTATTATTTATTGTAAATAAATTGTGTTCTTTTTCTGACCACCTATCTGGTAAGCATCTTTGGGTCCAACCAAAAACATATTGGCACAAACCGTAACATTTATTTTTGTAAAATAACGATTTCATTCTCGTAATGACTTTTTACTTGTAAAATAATGACTTTATTCTCATAATGACGTTTTACTTGTAAAATAACAACTTTATTCTCGTAATATTGTGACTTTTTCCCCGTTAACTTATGACTTTATTCTCGTAATATTATTTCTTTATTGGCATAAATTTATGACTTTAATCTAGAAATCATGGAATTTTTATTTTCTCCATGTGGTCCTAATATTGCCATAAATGACTGTTAAATGAAGTTAATAGTTTATCTGCCTTCAACAGCCACCAGGTGGCAGTACTAGTTTCATACGCTACCAACTACAATGAGACAGTGTTGTTTATCATTTACCCTCTGATGTCTTAGCCTAAGAAAAGCGGACAAGTCCTTTTTTCCAACTCCTAATGTAATACAACATTTTTGTCTCCAAGTGCCCACTTAAAGTTAATACACTAAAGGGAAACAGTTCTTGAGAAATGTTTTATTCAGTGCTCAGACATTGTCGTGTTCACAGTGTGTACTTCCATCCAGCCATCAATACAAACAGCCATAGATGTTATTGCTCAGCATCCTTTTGCATGATGGTGGAGCTTTCTTCTCCTGAAGTCACTGCACTGATCAGTGATCCTACACACACACACACACACACACACACGCAGACTGACATTTAGTCATTGACATTTAAATAAATTTGCCCTCAGGGTCTCAGGGAATGTTTGGATCCATAAAGAAAACCCCAAATGGCAACTGTCATTTACTTACAAAAGTAAAATTGTCAAACAGCTCTGGCGATATAAAGGAGATCTGTGTAGCTTATATTTTGCCCTGGTCTGTAAAGTATAATAAGCCACAACAGATGTCCAGTAATTGACATACCATCTGCATCAATGGAAATCTTATTTACAGTGAGATGTACTTGACTGTGAAGTGACAACTTTATGAGTGCTGCAGGAGCTCTGCGGCTCATGTTAGTGCCCTGTTCAGAGCAGATAGCAAGAATTTCCAGGCGTTTATATTTTCCCTGCGCCCTGTTAGTGGGATTTCACAAGTGTCCGAGCCAGATGGTCTATGTGTGTGTGTTGCCATGTATTACTCACATTGTGGGGACATAAATCTGTTTAAACAGTCACATCATGGGGACTCGCCTTACTTGTGGGGACAAAATGCAGGTCCCCATAATGTAAATCATTACATTTTAGGGTGAAGACCTGGATTAAGGTTAGGTAAGGTTAGGTTTAGGTTAAGTAGTGGTTAATGGTTATGGCTAAATCTATGTAATGTCCTAAAAAGTATTCAGTAGTTACAAACCAACATTTATTGACACACACATGAAAAGCACATCTACAGGCAGAATGGTACTCTGAAATGCTCTTGTTACCTAGTCCCCTAGTCCCCCCCTTTTTGTTAACAGCTCTCCTGGTGTGTAAATACCAGCCTGGTGATTAATGGTAAGATGTGAGTCTTGTTGTGTCTCTGTCACATCATCCATCATACAGTCCAGGATGACCAATAGCAATGACAAGATGAATGGGGCTGATAAACCAGGGCTGCTGGCCTGTTACTGTTACAGCCAGACCTGTTCACCTTTATGTTATTAGTTACGCCTCTCCATCTGGACACTGATTACTGCACAACTCCAGCTAGAAATCATCATGTGACTTCAAAAAACCAGAAGAATGGGTTCTGTCACATTAACCCTGACTCTTCTTCTTGATACTTTAGCCGAAGAATACTTTTGTAATCTCCAGTATTTCTTGCCTTAGATGAATAGATGAGCAGAGTTTAACTTCTATCCCTGAATCCTTGTTCAGATTTGGTTTTCACTCCTTTGCTTGGATGAACCGGCACATTTTCACGCAGGCAGGTGGTTATTTGTTCTGTACCCAAGTTCGAAGGCATTGTTCTCACCTGTCAGAATAAACTAAACGAGAGAAATAAATGCTCCACAGTGTGATTGAACTGCCGCAGACATGGCTGTGTGTGAGTGTGCCCTCAGGGCACTACAAGGAAGCACAGTGTAATCAGAGAGCCAACACATTACATCTGGAGCTGAATCCACATACCTCAAGGGCATGCCCTGCCCTTTCTGAAAGGCTGTGCTTTGCTTTTTGCCACAACGGGGACGCTTGGCGCTCAAGTTCACAGACACAGGCTGGTCATCGCCCAGACTCTTCTCCCTCCTGGTCTCCAGTGGTGAGCCGACCTTCTCACCAGTCAAAAGAGCAGAGTCACAGCGTTTCTTTGATTGCAGGCTGAAAAGTCAGAGGTAGTACAGCTTTGCTAGCTAACTGATCTCCTCTCACATAGTTAGAATAGTTCCTTTTGTGTCCTTATGCTGTATCAAGGTGTAAGTACAGTACTTTTTACACTCTGATCACCTCATTTTTCTCCCTGTAACTTTTTTTTTTCCAGCCCTGGACCCTTTGTTCCCTTATATTGGTTACTTATAATATTGTTGATTTACAAATTGAAGTAAACTCTACTATTGGACTCACTGCAAGGCACTCTGAATGAGAATATCATCTAGAAGGTCATTCTCCCAGCACCATGCAGCCATAGAGAGGATAAGATTCATGAGCAATGTAGCATGAATCCCATAAACCTCACCTTTATGTCTCACGCACTGGTAATCTGTATAGAAGAGGCCTGTATGTTATATAATATATGGAAAAATTTACTGTTTGGAGGAGTATTGATCTTCATCCCACTGCTAAGAGAAATGCCTTAGTAGCCAATTTTCACTGGATTAGTATTACCTGGAGTCCCTGCATGATTTGCAATAATTGGTCATATTAACCTCGTGTGAACCTGCTGAGTTCACACGAGGTATAAACTGAGTATATATACACGAGTATAAACTGCAAAGCAAAGTAATCCACCCAATATATTTGACCAAATGCAGAGGTCATCAAAATGTGATGGTTGCTATGAAAATTATTAATAGGAGGTTTAAGAGAATTCCAGGTTCAAATTCAGGATTCACATGAGGTCCCTGGGTAATTCTGGTCCAGTGTGAACAAGGCCATCGTCCAGTGATTCAGAGCGCCTCTCCTCTCCTTGGGGTTCCCAGGGGTCATCTTCACAGAGCTGGCTGAGCTGGCGGATCCTGGCCGCTATGCTTGACCTCCCAGCAGTCTGAAGTAATTGGCAGTCGGAAATCTCACCTCTCATCTACAATAGGATGGGTATGTGCTCAGCATAAAAATAACATCTCCTCCATTTACACTTGAGAACACCAGCTTGTGGCGTCATTGAGCTTTTCCAGGGGAGAAAAAGAGAAGGGTACAGTAGAGGTGAGTTCACTGTCTTGCATTTTTCTCTACTTTTAAGATCGTCTACAGATAATCATATAAATCACCTCTGGAGAATCACGTGTATGTGTCTAGTTTGAACAGTTCATTTCAGCATGTTAGCATACAGTGTTAATGTTAATGTTGATATGCAGCTTGTCATTAGTTTTAGAGGCACCCTGACATGAACTTAAGTGTTTGAAGTAAAACACGTGACATGCTGGTGGACTTGATTTAGTGGCATCTGACAGTGAGGTTTCAGATTACAACCAACGGCACACCCCTCGCCTCACCTTCCCCTACAGTGGCCGCTAAAAACACAAATGGTGCTCTTTAGAGCCAGTTTTTGGTTGGTCCGCTCTGGGCTACCATAGAAACATGGCAGTGTAACATGGCAGACTCCTTGGAAAATGACACACTCCCTCTCTAGCTCATTCTGTGGGACCAAAAACAGCAATGCTTATTTTAGGTGATTAAACACCAATGAAAACATGCTTCTGAATATTATAATCCATTTCTGTCAAGAGCGGACAAACCAAACACTGGCTATAGGGAGTGCCTCCTGCTTTTTCACATTTTTAGTAGCCACCATAGGTTCTGCTGCATGCGCGGAGGGGGAGGGGTGAGACAAGGGGTATTCAGTTAGGTGCAATCTGCAAGCTCACAGTTAGAAGCTATTAAATCCAACACACTGATCCTTCAATATGTGGATAGAATCATCTATGGCTTCTATAGGATCCTGAACGCTGCTCCGGGCAGTACACTTACCTATAGTGCATGTTATGATACGCAGCCTGTCTACACACACCTTTATATATGACTGAACAGCTCTCTCTGTTTATTTATTCAGTTAAGCTATGTCTCGCTCAGAGAGTGACCTTGTCACTTTAACATCTGTCTCATTTATGATGATCTCTGCCATCATACCTTTCACATTTGCACAGAGGGATCACTCAACTATTCGCTCTGCACCTTCTTTCCAACTTCCAACACACGCATGCACACAGATACACACACACACATGCTCTCACACACAGAGAGAGAGAGAGAGAGAGAGAGAGAGAGAGAGAGAGAGAGAGAGAGAGAGAGAGAGAGAGAGAGAGAGAGAGAGAGAGAGAGAGAGAGAGAGAGAGAGAGAGAGAGAGAGAGGAGTGGAACCCTTTTTCCATTGACACATCACAGCTTGCAGTATGCATGACAACGTTGCCATTATCTCAACACAGAAATAATTTGAGTGTCAGATGTTTCGTCAGAAGCAGAAATTATTCACCCTGCCTAAGACCGTGGGGTTAGACAGGTGTTGCGGATTGAGTGTTAAATTTAGTCCCTGTATGAAAATTACAATGGTGATGGGGGAGATCTGACCAGGAAAATGGGGCTTGTGACTTATGGTTGTACAGATCAGCTTTTTAAAATGTGATGTGTTATCCCAGTTTCAAGATCGTTACAGCAAAGTCCTATTATCTCTGCTAATGACCTCATCATTCAAAGTGAACAAGCTTTATTCATCCCCCTCCAGATTCACAGAACAAAAGGCCAGACTGGTGGGGGGAAAGCTGAGAGGTTTTTTTACAAGGAGCCCACAGGAAATCATCGACCACTCACTGCTACTTCTGTGTGCTATTGAGTGGGAAGTTGAAGAAGTTCACCGCACAGTTATACAATCTGTTTCCTTTCGCTTGCCTCAGCTGGAATGATGTAGTAGAAAATATGTTTCGTCAATTGAAAATTAAGAAAATGGCCACTTTGGGTTAGGTTAAACTGCTTCCAGACAGAAAATAATGTCTTCACAAGAAACATCAAACTGGGAAGTCAGGATTTATAAATGGGAACTATTGTGCAAACCTCCATTTCTTGTGCTCCAATGATGTCATCATCACTTTGGTAGGGATTTGGTGTCCTTGAACCAATGTTTCAACCGATCATGGGAAACAGTGAATTCTGACCTTCCTTTTGATACCCAGGGAACCACGCAGTGCAGGGAAATATGAAAAATATTCTTCGAGACACAGGTTAAAGGCTGCTGAAATCCAATAGAATAAACTAGACAGCTTGACTTTCACTTGTGCACACCTACAGGTTGTGATTGACGTGTGCATTAAAGCCTCAGCAATCAAACAACAGGCTCCATCAGCTGTTGGCTCAGTGTGATGGAGAACAAAAAGGCTGCAGTATCTGATTAGATGGACTGACACAGGAACACAGGTTAGCCGGCACAAAGGGGATAGCCTGTTTACAAAGCTGCGGTCGTGACGCTGTAACCTGAGTATAGCAACATTACAGTGAGTCAAAACAATGGTCTGAGACATCTCTGAAGGCATCAATATTTAACCAAGCAGGCTGGCAGACACAAAGTGCTTGTCCTGGTTTATCTGTCACAAGGGAGCTCAGGCGCTCCAGCAGACTAACTGCATTATATTACTATGCAGGGGTGTAATTTACACCTTATTCCTTTGATAGCACTCAAGAGTGCATGGGCCCAGACGTGCCTTTTGAACCATCAGGAGCAACAAAATGAACTCTCTACTTAGCTCAGGTCAAACTACCCCTCTGACTCGCCTAAAAAAAAACAACAAAAAAAAAAAAAAAACTTTCATATTGTTGTAGCACTGTGGATTAATACTGTATGAATTCACAGCTGGTGATAGTTGGAACTGTTATACTGTTTTACAAAATGTTCTGCAGAATGTTAAAAGACCTTGAAATCAGGACACAGACATGCTGTAATATGCACGAATTGCATCTGTAATATTTTATGATCAATAGCCTCAGGGTGCCTTGTCTAAATGAGATGTTTACTTTTCAAATAGAATTTGAAATGCAAAGTCATTCATTATGCAAACATGCTGACTCTTGGTGTTTCGTACGCATAGATAAACTCCGTAAAACTGGATATCTTGTAAATGTCAGTGAGGAAGCTCTGCAGAATACGAGCGCTGTTACAGTAAGTGTTTTCCATTTGCAGCACAGAGGAGCTCAGATCTCAGTGTACTGAATATGTGACAGCTGTATATTTTTGCACATATACTGTACCTTTTTTTTCCTGTTAATCAATTGGATTTCTGCTCATGCCTAATGGAGCAATTATGTATATGTGTGCATGTGAGGCACATTCAGTGTTCAGAAGCACCCTGGCATATTCAAGTGTGCTGATGGATTTAAAGTCCTGGTTAATTAGATGGAGAGAATTGATGGTCTTCTCTCTCAGTCGGTGAGTGGGTAGTGCTAAACAACCTGAGCTGCTCTCTCTCTCTCACTCTCTCTCTCTCTCTCTCTCTCACTCTCTCTGACATTTTAACGTAAGTCATTTTAATTCAAAATGTTGTACATTTCTTTCAAAAGAGTTGTTTTTAATTGCGCACTTCAACCTGCCCCCTGTCTTTAAGAGTCAGGAAGAAAATGCCACAGATCACTCGCTGCATGTCAGGTTACCATGAAAAAAGCACCGTGGGTGGATTAACATTTTGTATATTTAGTTCTCCTGCAAGAAATGGCAGCGCCTTTGTCTAAAAGAAGACAGCTTCTCTATCCATCATGAGTGTTTGCTTTGTTCTCCAGTTAAGTTTTTGTATGTAAGACTGAAGTCTACAAAGAGTTGTAGGCCTATTAAATCGAGCTTATTCAAACAGTTTCCTCCAGCCGAACAGAATGTGGAGGAAATTGAGCAGACTGACACTGATGTGCCGAGCACCAGCACCGGCACTGAAGAAACCGAAAATTACATGACATGCGATCTTTTATTACTGTTGGCAGAGAATTAGGCAGAGGTTCAGAGAGCCAGAGGAGAAGGAGTCAGACAGATGACACAGATGCACGGAGAAAGTCACGATTGATCAATGTGACATACTGTGACCAAAAACATAAATAAGCATGCTCTCTCATTCTGAATGCAGACATGGATTCAAGAGCGTCTGGCTGGCTCTGTAAATATATGCAGAAGCTGTATGCATGGAATGGCAGGGAGGAAACAGATCCAGATTGTGCAGAACCGATTTCAGGTAGATGCAAAGTGGGAGGAGATGTACCTGCTTGAGCTGATTGAGTCAGGAACTCTGTGAGGCACGTGGGCCTCACACATAACCAGGCTCTTAGCAGTCTGGCCATGCCGTATGTAATGGAGAATCATGATTGATGTCCCTGCAGCCGTGACATCAGAGCCACAGTATTAATTAAATACCAGCTGAATATACGATGTCCACAGACGAACGGGGCCCCAGAGGAATTAGCCTTATTATTGGTCACGAAGGACGGAAGGATGCAAAAATGGCTAATAGACTTGATTGATAGAGGAAAGAAGAAAGTAGATTCTTTCCAGGTCAGAGCTACACTACAGATTCGTAAATGCAGTATTCACTATGGGTTCCAGGGATGATTCCAGGGTCATGATTTTTTATGATCAAATCAATAATTTTTTGCCAATGCTGAGGACAGGCAGGTCAGGACATCAAGACACACAGGAGCATGAAAACATGAAGCGCACTATACTGCCAATAGTAATGATACAAATACTCCAAAGTCCTACCTGTCTGTGACTTCAGTTCATCTTCCTTTGGGCTGTGCTCAGACTGACAGCAGCGCAGTGTTAAAAACATGCAAGGGGCCTGCGTTGATGTTGCGGGTTTCATACCTCTCATTCCTCAAGAACCAATCCCATCAATTTGCAGTGAAACAAAGGGTATCAGAGGAGAAGCCAGGTGTAGCTACATATCAGTATTTTGCAACCTAAGTTTCACTATTTTCAAGGCAACACACTGCAGAGATGTGCTCTGTTCTCAGTTGCAGAGTTGCAAACGAGAAGTGGTGAGCCTTCATGTGCTAACAAAGGTTCAGAAAGTCAAAGAACCAAACTAGAGCCTGCAGTGGATGTTTTTTAGAGCTCTGTTTTGCTACAAAACTTACATTGAAGTCTGACGCTGTTCCATCTATTTATTCTGGGGACACAGCAGGTACAAGCCAGCATGTTGGCAAGATGAATTTTTTCTTGTTTTAGCCAATGTTAGTGTGCCACATTACATGATGATTCATGTCAAATGCTGACAGGACATTTTATGTGGCTTGATGAAGAGAGTTACGGCAAACATTACTCAAAACAGTTTGTCAGATGGCGAAGCTGCTGATGAGGTTTGTTTGCTCGATGAGCAGAGTCGAAGCTGCAGGCAGGCGGTGGAGAGGTGGGTGGAGACAGAGGCGGGGACCTCATAGATCTGTGCATACTGCATGAAGACAAAGATGTGAAGTTAAACCATAGCCAGTGTAAGGCGTGAAGGTATTTTGCTGTTCTTCCCGTCCTGTGCCAATGTAATGGCCTCATTGAAATGAATGAGGAATCCACACAGGAGAACTGCACTTCTGCCTGCACTTCTGTCACACTTTCGTCTGGTGTCTTTAGTCATGCAAAGTTTTTTTCAGACAGCTCCAACACAGGGACCAAGACCCCCACATGGAGACTGACTCAGTGACAGAAAAAAAAGACATTCAAACTCTTGTTCAATATTGGAGGCACCCAGAGAGACTGTCTTCACACCTGCATTCTCAGCACCTGTCATCCTTTTTCCTAGAGCCTTGAGTGTGTAATGTATTCACACAAACACACACACACACACACGTTAGGTTTTCATCACTTGTGGGGACATTACATTAACTTACATTAATTTCCTGGAGACTTACCCTAGCCTAAAGCATAATCACTACTTGCCTAACCCTAACATTAACTTAAGATTTACCCTAAAATTTTAGAATTTGCATTACATTTTGTCCATGGACTGTATAAAACATGGACGTAGTCTCTGTAACGTCACCCACAGGTTTCTGGAGATTTCATTGTGAAGCTCCCCTGCCATAGCCATCCGGACAGCGCCAGATTCCGCCTCACTCCCGGCTAATCCAAAAAGGGGCAAAGAGGTGGAGTGTGGGTTGGAGCTGAGGTGTGCCGAATGAAACCTGGTTGCTGAAACCTTGCAGCTACCTGTCACTCAAAGTGGCCATGTCCATAATTATACATACATACATAAAGCCTTGCTATAATTTATTTAAGTGAGTTATATAAAAATTCACCCCACAACAAAGGTCATTTTTTATTTGTACATGCTATAATGTAGATATTCAACCTTGCTCCCATATTGTTCTGTTGTGTCTCCAGTATCAGAGCAGCTTAGAGGCTGTTCGGTATCAAAGTTATGACAGCTTGTGCAATTATAAAGCGATGAGCATTTTTGCAACTGTAAAATTGTCAGTATGATGAAAAGTCCTCACATTCTTGTTCATCATTGTGCTCAGACACAAGGGTTGACACAATAGCAGGAAAAGCAGCACAATCCAATGCAACAACAATAAGAGCAGCTACAGCCTCCAGAATGATTATGTTGTTAATAATGTCTATTGTTAATGCAGTCTGGCACAGTCTCAAATTAAAACCAAAATGAAATACTGTACGCTTTATGAAGGTACAGCTTTTTTTGTTTTGTTGTTTTGTCAGAGCTACTGGGTTTCAGTGGATTAGATTGCATTATATAGTACAAATAATCCTTTCATGCAACCCTCCACACAGGACTAGCTTGCTGCTTGTAATGATAGTCGAGGTCATATATTTGAGAAACAAAGCCCTTTGCATCGCTTTGTCACAAAACAGCAGCAGCATGAGGAACAGGATGAAGAGAGTTAAGCCAGCATCCTCAAAAATACCTGCCCCTGCACTATTTTCCCCTTAGCTGCTAATTTAGCTATAATACGCGCTGCCAGCACTGCTTTTCCATCACTGTGGAGGACATGACGTGCAGTTTTTGTACAGCAGTTTAAGAGAAAGGTCACAAAGACGAGGGACTTTCCATCACTTGTTGAAGCACTCGACACTTGCCCCAATTCGATAGTTCCCAAGATGAATGGTCACCTAAGGCCCTCATCACCCCATCTGACTCTTCTCACCTGTCACTCACATACAAACTAGCATCAGGGCATCAGCACGGAGACGCAGAGGGTGAACGCTCTCCATACCAAGTTGAAAGAAAACTAATTCATTGCACTTTAAAGAAATAATGTCAGTGTTCTATAATAATGGCCCTGTACTGCCTATTATTGTTTACTGGGGATTTTTTTTTTTTAATGGAGACTTAATGAGTGCAGTCGTAGTTTTATGATGCTATTTCTGCAACCCTGGAAGGATTAGAAGGTATAAAATGGGAAGGATAAATGTTTACTGTTTGTCCTTTAGTTCTTGTGTATCTTTACATATGATTTAATGCTGCTGCTGCTGCTGCTGCTGCTGCTGCTGCTGTGTGTGTGTGTGTGTGTGTGTGTGTGTGTGTGTGTGTGTGTGTGTGTGTGTGTGTGTGTGTGTGTGTGTGTGTGTGTGTGTGTGTGTGTGTGTGTGTGTGTGTGGATCTTAGGATGTGCTAGGATAATGCTGCCATGTCCAGAGAGGCATACTATCTGGGGGTTGACATTGTTCTGGTTGCTGCCTGTAAGGTTATCTCAATGTGCAGGTTAACAGGACCAATATTATTCAGTTTACAACTATATAAAACAAAGAAAAGGAGAAAATACTTACATTTCAGAAGCAGAAATTTTTCCTTAATACCATTTGACCACAAGTCTATAGTTCAATTCTGGTTTGTTACATGTGATCCAATAAAGGTGAAATACAAAGAGAAAAACAAAAAAGCTTTAAACAAACAACAGCTTTTCAGAGTCCCTTTCTGTGAATCAAGAAAGCACATGACTTTTGGCTGCACTAATGACACCCCCACAACAACACGGTGTTTGATGATAAGTTGTTGTGATAATCAACTTACAGGCCCGAGGCACGAGTGTGCGCAAAACTCCGTGATCGTCTTGATTTGTGTAATTTCTTTCTCCATTTATCTGATTCAGATGTAGCAGAACGTATGCTTAAAGCCAGCAGCATATATCATTATTCAGAACATTACTTTCTGATGGCAGCCTAAAAAGTCGCTTTTGCCTCTAACCGCTACCATAAATCAGCGAAAAGCTTTTACGTTTCATTATGGGAAGGAGGCATTATTCATCTTTTCACTGAGTCCTGGTTTGTTGTCTGGTCTCTGTGCACTTAAAAAAGGAATATTTAGATGGTTCGATGGTGTTTCATCTAAGCTAAAAATATTTTAAGTTCTCCCTCTCGTCAGAAGCGTTAAGTGGGGCTAATGAAAATACTGAACCTTTAAATCATTCCTTTAGGATTGGTCAGTACATGCTCTCTAGTTAAAAAACATTTCTTACATATTTCTATGTGAGTCATTTAAATTCACCCTGCCTGGCCGCCAAGCTGCTACAGTCACTTAGAAAGAACAGGGGACCAATGGTTCCCTCTCTGTGCGTGGTAACAGACCACGGTGCTTGTGCCTCACACCAGAGTAAAAAACACATTCTGCTGTGGTCAGATGTCATCTAAATCAGGTCTTTAGGGTTTATCTTCACTCACTAATTGCTTCCTTTAACCCAAATATAAAATCAAGCCTGTGAAACAGTCCAAAATAAATGTTGAGTTCATTAAAAGAGCTTGAACTTCGGAGGTTATAATGCTTTTCATTTTGCTTTGATCTTTATCTCCTCAGGTACAAAACGTTGTGCTCAGAAAGCAGCTCTTCCATGCTGAGTTTCCTGTAAAAGTGCCTCTTTTATAAGATATCTAAGGCAGCACAACATGCCATCAATCACTTGTTTAAACCCTTAATCATCCAAGCCCACAAGTCCATTAAGGCTAAAGCTGCTTCACTGATATTATAGCTCTAACAGTCCCTTACAGCAAGCTTTAGTGCTGCGATATAGTTTGGTCAAATGAAGCGAACAATGTCTAGTGGGCTTGAATATTACACCAACAGTATCAGATTTTGAGGAGAAAAAGCTATTATGAATCTTATTTACCACTTTTGGGGCTAAAGCTTTTGTTTTTCTTTTTCCCATTTTGTAATTAGCTCTCTGAACACAAATTAAACTATTCTTGTGGAAAGCTTCAGTCAATTAGCTCCAATTACAAGAGTGAAAACAATGACCTTTAATCATTACACAATGTGCTGTAGCCATTTAATAGTCCTGAGGTTATGTTTGTAACACAGACAGAAAGTCTGTTTTGGTGTATAAGGTTGCTGCTTTTATTGGGAAGATTTGGTGTAATTAATTATCTCTCGTGAAGACTAAATTTGAGCATTAACAGTCAAAACATCTTCTGCATGTGCACCAGTGTGGCTTGAGCGTGAAGATGAAAACAATCATTTTCAATGATTTTTACAAGTGGCTGTGATTCTCTTTCAGTTTTCCTGTTGTGCTCTGATAACACACCTTCCCATAAATAAACCAGTGACATTTACAAAAGGAACTTGACGAAGGTATTGGAAAAAAAAATTGTACAATTGATTTATTTACCCCAAATTCATCATCACCTGTTAATCACAGTTTAATGTTTTGCAATATTTGGACCATACATGGCCTTTAATTGCCCGCTGTCCGCTCACTCAGAATGACAAATAAGTATCACATGCCGTACTGTTCCCTGCTCCTTCAGCCCACATGAATGAGTAATAATGCTCCTTTAAATGGAGGTGAAAGAGTCAGACACTGAGCACCATTATCAGAGACACCAGTTTCTTTCAGAGGCCAACTAAAACGAGCACAAAAGAGTGACGGGGTGCTGAGAGAAGATAAGGTGCATTCTCGCCATCTCTCCAATTTACAGGCCTTGAGAATCAAAGGGAGGCTGCGGCTCTTATATTAAAGGTTTAAAAATGGAGTGGCGTTTTTATTTCTTTCCCCCAAACCTCATTTTATCTGCTCTGATCCCGATGGTGCAATTGGTTTCAAGTACAAAAGTGTCCCTGCTCTCACTCCGCTGCCTTGCTTTGTCCCTCACTCTTTGGTGTATGTGTGTGCATAATAAGAGCATATGTTTGCGTTACTAAGATGTTTGTGTGCTGTTTATCACACAGAATAGCCTTTCCTTTAATTTGATAGGACGGTCATTACTGTAAGAATCCAGGGTCAGCTGGGAGACTTTCCTCCGCGAAGGCACTGAAGTGTAAAGAGGAGAAGGCGGATGAGAACACTGCTTTGAAACTGCAGAGACTTTCAAGGAAAGAAAGTTAGAGAGCGGGAGAGAGAGTGCATGTGATAAACACGTCTGATCTTTGAGCTGAAGACATTTCTTCAGGGTTAAAATGAGACACCATGCTCCTGGTGATAGGTGACATTTTATTCATCTGCAGCCAAGCTGGAGCAAAACAGGACACGAGTAGACTAGCGTTATGCGATTTGGATGCTTCACCGTGACAATGATGGATTTTTTCCCACTGGGTCTTCATCTCCTCTATGTATCCGTCTTTATTGCTCTCTCACATGTCTCAAAATGTTAAAAAAAAGTTCCAGGAGACAAGAGTGAGCCAGGGGACCTTTGTGCACTCTAATAGAGGCCTTGGATACTCTTTCCCTCCTGTGCCGAAGGGTCAGCCGGTTGTTTTTTCATTCAGCACATGCCTGTCTTGTCTCAGAGGAACGCACAGGTTCACACAAACACAGATGCACACAGAAAGAAAAACAGAGAAAGGCGTCCTCTTCTCCCTTCGAGGCAGGGACCTTGAGACAGCTGCTGTGAATGGCAGAAAAACAATGAAGCACTTCTCGTCCTCCAGTGAAGAGGCGTTGCCAGGCAGCAGGAGCATGACGTTGTTATCCACCAGTAGTAGCCGGGAGGGGCAGGATGGAGGGAGAAGGTGTGTGTGTGTTTGTGGGTCTATGATAGGAACTGTACAGTAAGTCTTTGATGGTCGCATGACGGGGAGCTTCTCTATGTCACAGGACGTCAAAACGCATGTGCATAAGCCGTTATGTCTCTGGACTGTATGCATGTGAGCGTGTGAACTTAATTTTAATGCTGATGGAGGATCTCTCTGCCAATCTGCCCCAGAGTCTGGCATCATTGCTTTCAATGAGCGCTTCAATCCCCCATGCATTCCATTTCTAGAAATGGATATTGATTTTAGGGTGGAGTGGCAAAGGGAGAGAGTAGTGACAGAGACACAGCAAGTAATACACTGCTCTTATTTGAGGACATGCTGAATGCAAGTTTGACATTATTCTTAAATATAGGGTAAGGTATGGAACCATAATGCTTTATTCATATTGAATGAGATAAGCCCGCAGGGAGGGAAGTAGCCGTTATTGAGGACACTGAAGTCATCTAATTTCCTTTTTTTTTTTCTGGAATTTGAGACTTTAAGAAATGCATGGTTACTTCACTACTACTATTCTTCCTCAGCCCCGGAACTAAGGGCATTTTAACTAAGGGCAAAATATACATTTCAATAATTAAATTAATATCAGAAACGTGCAATGACTAGTTGAATAATGGCTTCAACTAACAGCTATTAATCTCTATAAAAGAGGCAAGGGACAAGATTTTGGTATTGGAAGTTTTATAGTTTCTAGAGTGGTGTTGACCAATCATGTTTGAGCGGGCTTTGGTTGCATGTAGATAAAAAGGACATTTTTTCATTTGGGTGGCCTGGTGGGGCTACTGACAAGCTTGAGCACACAAGTAAGGCAAGTAAAGCAAATACAGCAACATGCTAACATTTGCTAATTAGCCCTAAACACAAAGCATAGTAGAGGGTGATGGGAATGTTATTACTTTTGCAGGTTATGTGGTCTTACACAAAACTATCAGAGAGACCTGATGATGGCACGAGAGCAAAAGGGATCAGCAGCGTAACTACAGTTCATCCACAGCGGGACATGAATGTCTGTACCAAACTTCATTTAAATACATCAAATTGTTGTAAACACGTTTCACTCAAAACCACAGATGTAAACCTCCATCAGTAATCCAGTCTTGTTTTCAGTTATTCAGCGTTTGTCAGTGCAGTTTATATCCGCACTGGGACTGTCAGTTACTCGATAAGTGGCTGTGAGTCACCTCAGAGCAGAGCAACAGCCTTAGTCACTGTTCTGTAATCCTCTAACTCTTCATTGGCTTCTTCACTCTTTAATACATTTTGTGTATATATTATATATATATATATTACTTACTGTTTTTTTAATCTCTTAAATCACTAATGCCATATAGCTGTTATCAGCGTGTGCAGCAAAACCAGTTCAGCGGATTTGGAGATGTTGCCTCATAGTTCACTGTGAAAGCAAAGACTCACAATGACACTGGATTAATACGGAGGCTAAATAAGAAACGAGAGTGAGAGACTGAGACAGACAGACAGACATCATGAAAAATTGAAGAAAGGAAGGGATTATGATAATATGTGCTAATTTTGTGTTAATTCTGGCGACAGTGTCACAGCGTCAGCTCAGAGCCGGTTTGTGCTGCTCTATCTCCACGTTCGGTCACGTTATCTCCTCACCACTCTTCCACCTCATCTGACTTCTTTCAAAAACCTTCTCCCCTCCATCATCTGTGTCTCTGCGTTCCTCTCTCACTTCCTCTGGTAATGCAGAGCCTCATGTTAATGAAAATTTAGCAGGATAGAGGGACTGTGTTGTGATGCTGAAGTCAATGAGTTTTATTAGGTTGATGGACCTTCAGCCTCAGAGTCTGTATGTTTTCCTAAAATGTGGTCATTATGCAATTAAGGTAAAACTGAAGTCAAGCTGCGTAAACACTGCAGTCTGATGATATCACTGTGATTACATTTTCAATCAAAGTCTGCTCATTGGCAGTCACACATGTGGAATACTAATTTTATTGGCATTAAGGCAACATATTTTCCTGCTTTTTATCACCAAAGGTTATTCAGTTTCATCAAAAGCTCTTCTGTTTCCACGAGCACATCTATGAAGGAACAGCATAAACACATATCAATATTCATGATCCACAATTGGCTATTACATACAATGTGATTAGTTGGCAGTGCTACCAGCCCGGCACCCCATTACTTGACAGCAACAATTGCTGCTCTGCTGGAGACAAAACTGCATCTGGCAGTATACAAATGAATTATACACTGAATATAATTTATTTCCGGTGGGATGTTGCATTCAAGGGCAGCTCTGAAATGTTAAAATGCTGCATTTTTTTCACCGCACACTGGTGTCATCTCTCGACAGAATGATTAAAATACCAGGCTAATGGTTTAAGACAAGCATATTTTAAATTAAATGCATACTTTTTATGGATATTATGTTGATGTAGTCACCAACAAAAGTGATGGTTGGAAAATATTCAGTACCTCAAGAAGAAACTTCCTTTTCAGCTGAGTGTATACAATAACTGAGATGCACATAGTTAAAGTAACCTGCTGTGTTATTAAGCCCCCAAACTGGATTAATAAGCAGCAGAAAACACTGGATGTTTAATTAGAAGTACAACCGCTTGTCAGGCTTCATGATCAGCCCTTCACTGATCAATACAATGTGTTTGTTGGGCTTGTGTAATTTGGTGATGGCTGTTAGCTAGTAGTATGTCATGTTTGACAGAAAGATGGGGAGAGAATGTAATCAACAACAGACATAAGGTAGTTTATTTGTGTTCCCCTGCAGCTGACTTAGAATTTAACATTTTGAATGCTGATGTATTGCATTGCGTTTATTACATTTGATGTAATACCACACATGTCTGCTGTCATATCTGGTATTTTCTTGGAAAATGGAAGGAATTTCATATGTACTTCTGGTATCTGGGATACTATCGGAAAATATGCAGATGAATGTTCTGTACAAAATTGCTTTAAAAAAAAAAATTCTATTGTTCTCCATTTCTAACAATTGAAAATGTCCTTAAAAAGGCCTTTATGACAATTAGACAAGACTTTTCTACCCTGCAGTTTGTTTGAAACTAGAAACTCATCATCAGTTGGGGATTTAAACACATGAACTGGCCCAAATCAATGAGCTATTGAATGAAATGTTGATTTTCAGTGAGTTTGGTGGTACTGACAACCATTTCACATTACAGGGTTTCATTTGATTCAGTGTCAATAGTAAAAATATTGAACAAATGTGACATTGACCCCCACCCTTATACCCCCAAATTTTCATGAATGCCTGTCCCGTACCGTTGTCATTACCTTGTGTGTCTGTGTGAGACGCGGAGGGGAGTCAACAAACAGTCAGTATTAGACGACCTGGCAATGAGAAAAAGGCGGTTCAGCCTTTTATCTCGAGTTGAAGTCAAGTTACGAAAATCCAAGTTCATCATGTTCTGGCAACTGAAGGGAGGTCATTAAGCATGTTTGTACAGTGGAAAGGCGGTTCAGATATTATGCACAAGGCAGAATGTTATTCAGTATGTCAGTATATGTATGCAAATTTTTCCTTGATCCCACAGAAATTTACAGACCTTTTATAATCAAAAACTCTTTATTCAGAAGATTAAACATAGCTCTCTGGTTTTTTGATAGATCAGTGCAGTATGTGATCAAATCGGACCATGGGATAATTCCACCTTTTAATCTGTTTTCAAAGACACAAATGAATCAAAACCAAGGGCAGAATTTACTCTGATTTTATTTTTTTTTTTTTTTTAAAGAGAAGCTCTAAAGCATTTGACAATCCCTTTAGAGACTTCAAGAACAGAAGTAGGAGTCGAATCTTATATTATTTTTAAAAACGTTTATTCAGTCAGATAAAAGAAATAGATTACAGCTGCACTGACGTCTTCAGAAATATATTACAAACTGTTTATGACTGAAGCTTAATCATGCGTAAAGAGCTGTGCCTAAGCATTCCCCTTTGAAAGTAGCAGAACGCACATAGTGTCTGTCTTCTCCTCCAGTGGTGTACAGTGAGTGTCTGTCTTCTCCTCCAGTGGTGTACAGTGAGGGAGCTGTTTTTTGAATAGTACTGTATTACCTCCCATCACACACCTTTAGACTTTTGAAACATTTCCAGAATACACAGTGATTACAAGCAGGGGTCGTTGAGGTGTGACAAACTGAGCTGAGTTTCACAGCATGATTGGATTTCTGGGAGAAATTTCAGGTTGGAAGAACACACTCTCTCTCTCTCTCTCTCTCTCTCTCTCTCTCTCTCTCTCTCTCTCTCTCTCTCCTTCTCTCCCTCTCTCTCTCTCACACACACACACACACGCACACACACACACACGCAGCATACTGTAATACTACACCATCCCCAAATATATTCACACAGCGCAGTAATGGCATCTCATAAAAAGTGTAATTGGCTCACCAACAGGACGAGGTGTCACTCAAGATGTGATAAGTACCGTTTGTTCAGACCGCGGCTGCCAGTTTCTGTTAAAGACACAGCGTTTATTTGTTTAACTTCAAGGAGATGGAGGAGCTCAGGCTGCTGACGAATGCAACAGACACTGCAGAACACCTCCATTATTAAGAGAAATGCCACTGTAACTAAGTTTGCACAGTGCTTGATAGACTGACATCTCCTATATTTGTACCTTCTAAAACATTTTTGTATGGTGGAAATGTAAAATAGCATCTGACTATCTGTGGAAAAGGGGGAAGAGAGAGGATGCAGCAAAGAGCCACAGGTTGGAATCAAGCCCGGGCCGCTGCAGTAAGGACACAGCCTGGGGTGCACGCTCTATCAGTTGAGCTATCTGGATGCCCCAAACAGTAGCTTTTTTTTGTTTTTTTGCCTTATTTGATAGTGCTGACTATCTGTTTTCAACTGAATTAATTTCAGTTAAAAGTCAAACTATTTCAGTTTCTGCTTAAGTCGCGTGGGAAAATAAGGCCAAATTCAGTTTCCCACATCGGGTTTGGAAGATGACTCATCATTTAATACAGAGATGCTGAGAATTAAAGGTGTTGAGGGGCTTCGAAGGATCCTCCCTAACCAGAGAGTCCCATGTATAAATCATCCGCTGCTGGATGATAGTGAAGTTATCAAATAAAAGAAACTTCTTGAGCATTAGCTTCTGAGATCTTTGGTGCAGAGGACCATCTGTTTACGTCCAGCCCTGCAGAGACTCTGAAAACATGCTACATAGCATTGTCCTCTGACTCTAATGTGTGCTGCTGACTGACACGATATGTTTGAAGTATTAGGCAGGCTCTCCACAAGGTTATGGGAATTTGCTCAAAAGGCTTTGTATTTTACTTCGCCTGGGTGAGTGGTGGGCTTATCCTCCGCTCATGATTAGAGGCAAACTCATCTCAGACCTCCTCGGGAAGGTTTTAAGAAACCAAAGATTTCTTCAACATAGCTGCATCTCTCTGGGATTCTAAAACACTTTCAGGTCACAAGGTCCTGGAAACAAAACCTCTTTCGTTTTGTTAAAGCCACCTTGTAAAGGCAAGCCCTGGCCAAAGATGAAAATGCTGGCAATGAATCCACTGAATTCCTTCGAGACAGGTTAAGTTAGCAGTGAGACCTACAGAAAATAAATTGCTGGGATGACAAGGCAAAATACTTTTTTGAGACACTGTGGATGCTTTAGGTGTCTTAGGGTTGGAAAACTACAGTGTATTGTGGCCACTGCTGGGGAGACCATTGATCATGGTAAGCATGGTATGTGATTAAAAGTTGTCTTGCACTTATTCTAGTAAGAAAAGCTCTGAGAAGCTTGTCTGAGGTAATTTTTGCTGATCTTAGATTTGAAATTTTTAAGAAAGTCTCACTGCTCCACTGATGAAAAAATGAAGGAAAGGAGCAAAATCTGCCATGACACATTCACAACATGAAAGAGCAACACTATGTCCGTGTGCCACATGGTAAATAACAACTGACAGGATATTGATATCAAAGAAATTAGTCTGTTTCGCGCTGTAAACTTGACTTCTGTAATGTAGGAATATGCAAAACTTTTCCAGCCTGTATGAAACGTAAACTTAACATAAATGTAATGTTGCATCATTTGGTATTTCGTATCACCACCAGTCACACAAGTCCTGGCAGTATACCGGTGCAGTCGCTCCATAGAAACGACCGAAATTTTATCTAAAATCAGTTTCAAGTGCCAGAACATTTACCACTCGACTGTAGTGGTGTGATAGTTGTGCACGACCAAAAAAAAGGTCTCAGCCTCTTTTTGAATCAGAAAACCCTTTTAGAAAGCCTGGTGTTGTGTTCCTCCCCCTGTGACTGTGAGAAACCTTGACTCAAAGCTGTTCCTCTCTGCTGCACATCACCAACTCCCTCTGGACGCTCCCACCACTCTACTGTCACCACATGCTCTATTTCCCCTCTAAATGTGAATACTCTCAATACTTCTGTCTTCTGTACCGCTTGGTGACAAGTGCTTGTGTGTCTATGTGTGACTGTACATACAGTATGTGTATTTGTGTGTGTGTGTGTGTGTGTGTGTGTGTGTGTGTGTGTGTGTGTGTGTGTGTGTGTGTGTGTGTGTGTGTGTGTGTGTGTGTGTTCAGCCCCTGTCGGCATGAATGAATGGATGTGTGTGTAGTGTGTCCTCTGCAATTACATTGGCTCCTACAGAATGCCATTAGTATCCATTTCAGTGAGAGTTTTACTTTTTAGGGGATGTTGGGGAGGGGGAACAGTAACCATTCACCTGCAAAGATCTTCTAGAGTTTCACTGTTTCTTCAGTACTTGATGCGTGTGTGTGTGTGTGTGTGTGGACATGTTGTGAGTGAGGCTCTCTCCAGGGTAGCAGGGGGAACAGTGGGACTGAATGTCGGATATTTTGGATAGCTTCCAGTCCGATACAGTGCAATCCTTTGCTTCTTCCCCCTCAGGCTTGGTTGACATTTAATTTCTCTATCCTGGTGACCAATGCATAAAAGAAAAGGTCCTTCTGCAATTACAGCCAAGGTCAGCGCAGTGGAGTGTAGTGTGCTGTACTGTTAAGATGTTGAATGGAAGCTTTCGTGGCGTCAATATTCTTTCATGCATACACACACACACACACACACACACACACACACACACACACACACACACACACACACACACACACACACACACACACACACGCACACACACACAAGTATGCACACATGGGCAAAAGGGAAAGGCAATCTTCCTTTTGTTCAAATAAAGACATTATTTTATCCAGCAGAAATACATTGCAAGGCCAAGACCTTCTGTGAAATTGCAAATGTAATGCAACATTTCTTCTACGTCAGTCAGGAGGTTTGCATACTTAATTTAATCCATTTATAGCTATTTCAGTCAACTGGCATGAAACCATGCATGTCATGAATTCAGCCTCCTGCTAATGGTTTTAACATAATGGTTTGGCTTTTCCCTGCCAGCTTGATAAATATGTGGGATTCCATGTTCATTAATGACCTGTCAGTCAAAGGGATGCGGCACCAAGGAAACCGCAGCCCTGTTCACTCTGGCAAACAAACATCAGCTAAACACACACGTACAAAGACATGCAAGTGCCTACACGGACATACTCATGCAGTACATACAGGCACAAAGGCAAACAAGGGCATATGTGCAGTCATTTGTCCATTCATCTCTGCGTGGCCATTAGCATGGTGTCTTGGTGTGCACTCTCTAATGCTGCCAAAGCATTACATACCTTCCTAGCTTAACCAAGCCAACTGAGGCAACAGAGCAACACCTTATTAGAACTTTCTCACCCCCCACTCCCGTTACTGCAACTCTGTATTCTTCCAACTTTGTGTCTCTCTCTTTCCATTTCTCTCACTCTCTTCTTCCAGCTCTTTTTATCCTCTACTCCTCTCCTCTCTCATTTTGCTCCCTACTGGATGCTCATTAAGAGCTTATCCTGGACTCATGCCTGGCCAGAGAGGCTGCCAGTCAAACTGGAAGTAATCATACCTCAGATGTAGTGGTGCAAAGCTACCACTGGGGGTCGGTATTGTGCCACAAATTATTTGTCTTTCCAATGAGGCGCTGTTTCCAGGCTCAAAATGCCCTCAGAATAACTTGAACTCTCGTGTTTCAGCAGCAGATGGACCAACTGAATTAATAAGTGAGGACCACCTTTTCTGGAAAACATTTTCCTGCACTTTCTTGCAAATCCTGACAGTCAAATTCCTGCACCAAGCGACGTAAACCTGAGTGACAGATCAAGCGAGGCGGCAATGGGAGAAGGGTGAAATCAAACTGTATATGAGGCAAAATGGGAGCGAGGAACTTAGAGGGATGGAGCAGATGGCAAACAGATGGAGGCGGGAGGGCAGAGAAGAGACGTAGAAAGAGAGGAGAAAGGGCAGGATCCAGGGTGAATCCATCAGTGTCTTCCTGTGAGGCGTGGCAGAGCACCAGACAGCTGGATGGATGCCTATAGGTGTGCTCAGTGAGGGGCACAGCGGCTGGTTGTTCACTCCTCCATCTTTTGTTGGATTCACCTGAATGCTTCATTGACACATACGCTGACATGGCACCGGCACCACACACACACATTCATCCACCCACTGCTAGTCACAAACACACTTAAAATTCACAGTAAGTCCTCCAGGGTACAGAGCAGTGGGGCAGACAACCACAGCATTGTTTACAATAGGATTAATATCAAGGCAGTGGCAATTTCAGTGCTTCACTCGATCAGCTATCTTAAATGGAAGTTTGCGCAACTGTAGCTTTTAGAGAACAGAAATCAGTCTGGAGCTCAGCCCAATGGGTGAAACCTGGGTGAATACACAATGCTAATAATGCCGTGGTCGCTCAGCGGACTCAGTGCAGAGACTGAAAAAGACAGAGGGAGATAAGTTGGTGATGAAGTTGAATGCTGAGCAGGTCCTGCCTGAGGGCAGTGAGCCAATATCCGTCACCGTGGCATTAATTATATTCTCTATTCATTAGAGCACACCCTGGGGACGGCAGTTATTAGACACAGCCCAATTAGGCCTGTGGTGAGCTAACGATGCCGGGCTGGGGCGAGGGGCAGTGGGACGAATAAGGAAACCTAGAGGCTTGCAGCGGTGCCTCCATCCACCCCTTTTCTGGGAGCGCTCTCCAATCTGATGGAAAAGGATGATGTAAGAGAAAATGTAATCTTACAAGCCATATCCTCAAAGAAATCTATTTTTTGTTATTTTGGCTGCCTGTACACAAGAAAAAATGAGCAGGATTTATCATCCATGTAATATTCATGGCATGAAGGCGAGCGTCAGAGGATAAGGAGAAAGAATACATTAAAGAAAACCCATCTCCCACATTGGCATTGAAAATTGCACCAGAAATAAACCTCTTCAGAGACAATAGCTCAGTGACATATTGTGAAAGCATGACGTTGATATGATGGACATGTGAATATATGTCTTAGTGCAGATTGTTTCATCTCATCCTGTAAACCCTTCGTGCATTCCCCTACTTCAGAGATTTCAATACTTTAAGTGCTTAAAGAAAGCTGCTTGGGAAAAGTTACTGTCCCATGAAAGACAATGACATCTTCTATTGCTCATTTTTAAGGTCCCTCGAGGATACAGTGGAAGCGAGACAGAGCCCTTGTATTGAGGAGATAATATCTCATCTTTATGATTTGGAAGAGCTTCCAAATCTAGCAGCATTAGCAGATGAGAGGATCCTTACAGTCAGCATTGCAGCCTGGCTTTGAAACTTTTTTTACCTCACTTTTTATATTAATGTGTATTTCACGGACAGTTTCAGGACAAAATTGGTCTTTGAAATTAGGAGCCTGGGCTGTACAGGAGGTCCAGATCAATTCCATCCTGTTCTGATGTTAGAACATCGCAGTGTTTCAACACCATATTGATCTTCCAGCAGCAACATCTTTTCCTGCTTAATATATTCTCTTTCAGGTTATCTCTCCGTCATGACAACTGTATGTGTGCATGTGGCTGCCCTGGATCAGGCAAAGCAGATAGGCTGTTGTGGCTGGAGGTGAGGTGAATCAATGTATCAGCACTTCTTTGATGCAGAGCCTGTTTCCCTATAGCATGTCTTTGGTTGATTAAACACATCGACTGGCCTGTCAGCGGGCTGGAGGGATGGCCCACTGCAGCACTCCGTGGCACCACTTCTCCACCATCTCTGAGCCTTGGCTGGAGGCTAAAGGGTAACACTGGATGAAACGGGATGTCAGCGCAATAAATTTGACAACACAGGGAAGCATGTCTTCATCTCCTATGTTTTCCCTCTCCTCGCCTTCTTTCTACTGACAGGAAAGCTTCATTTCTTTTCCTCCCCTTCACATCCTGCAGCCTCCTCCGAGCTCTAAGACTAAACAACCTCACTGTCCATGGCAAAAGCAATCCCATTTGAATGCTAAACAGATGGTCATATTCTGTAATTGCTTTGGCCTGCTCTCTGTCTGTTACTGAATTAATAGTTGTAGACCTCTCTCTTTCTGTCTCTCATTACCCCTGGCTCTAACCGTCTCTCCCTCTGTCTCTCTAACTATGCCTGTCTATCTGAGGGTGAACTGACATGAGGATATCGATGACTCCCAGACTACAGTGCATCCATGGGCTGATTATACACTTTTCCCTCCAATCTAATCCAGCTAATGATCCAGGGATTTCATATTTATTAGGCATCACACCATCATTTATCATTTCCCAGGCCCACACATAAATAGTCATATTGGCTTTGAGTAAATGAGAAGCAGGCAAAGGCAGGAACTAACTATCTGGAACCTGGGAGGGATAATGCTCCTATATACTACAACAGGCCCAAAGCAGGTATTTGTCTCACAGAATCATTATCTGATTCTCTGAAAAAAAAAAAAAAAAAAAAAAAGAACTGCTTTACGCCCAAAACTGTCGATGTAATAAGACCCACAGTGAATATACACTAAATGGCTATTTTCACATTTCCTTGCACGCATGACTGGCTGGGAGATGTTGTCGCATGAACACATCTGGTCCCTCTGGATAGGTTAAGCACAGGCAGACCATAAGGTTTCATTAAAACGGGCACGCTCACTTTACAGAGTCAAAGTTAATTTATTCGTGACAGGGAGCACTGCTCAGCCTGTGAAAATGGTTGTATAATGTCTTCTGGAGGAGCTTTGTCATGTCTGAGAAAATAACTCTGCATGATTTCATCTGTATTTTTACAGATTGGATTTGGAGACTACATTTTCATAACAAAAGGTACAAACTGGGCTTTAAAAAATGAGGGCCTTTGCCAGTCAGGGAGGTCCTAATAACGGGAAGTATGACATATTTATACCATACCATTCATACTTATGCATTATACACACAGAAATGTAACTACATGTCAGGGTTACTTCAGCCATGTAGACGCCATAGGAGAACACAAAAGCTGTGATTACTAAGCTTTAGCTGCTTGTGTTTTCTCTGACAAGTGTCTGATGATAGTTGATACTGAAGGGAAAATCATTCAAGTTGAAGGAAGGCTCAGTAATCTTCCTTTTTTCAGTAACACACATTTAGCAAAGATATTTCCACTACAAACCTTCTTCTCGCTGTGATGACCTCTGTCAATACAAATGGCAGAACGTAAACAAAGCAATTGCACGTCATGTTTAATCTCCTATTTAGTAACAAGACAAGGCAACCTTTTCCCTCTTCGCTCTAAACCATACAGTATAATGAATAAAAAAGCTCCTGTGGGGAAGGTAAGTTAAGCTTAAAATGGCATGAACATGTACAATACATCCATTGTGGTGATGCCATAAACCCAGCTTCAGAGTCAGGATATTTCTGTCTTTGCACCTTAGATTTTGAACTCTAAATTTAATTATCTTAACTTTTCAAGAATTTGACATTCAGGTCTTTTTTTCCCTTTTCTTTATCACATTTCATCCGCTCAGACTGGCCATCTACTGTTCACTGCATTCCAAATGCTGATCTGAAGTATGCACATGGGCCTGTGTAAACATACACACCCACACACTTGAGAAACACATAGTGGATTACAGATGGATTTGATATAGTGTTTGCTTTCACTCGGTCCCTATGTTAATTGATCCCATTGATCCTGTCAGGCTGATCCAGAGCCTGCAGGCTCGAAGCCACCCCGCCCTACATCCCCAGAGAGCTCACTCTATATTCCTTTAGCAAACACACAAGCACAGCTTTTCATACAAATACATATTTCACAGGTCATGGAACTTCTATTTACTTTGCTCATGCCCCATAATGGCCACACACTGTTCTGTAATGGGAATTTCTGTCGTCTCATCAAGTATGTGCTGCTCAATGCGTTCATTCATATGCCTCAGCAATTGTAATGCAATAAAGGGCTGGCCGGGAAATATGGTGCGTCACATATACTAACGTCACACCACTGGAGAGATTAGGTCCGCAGAAGCAGCAGAATAGTGATGAGAGTGCTTCTTGTCATGGTCAGTGTGAAGTCTGCTGGATCAGTAGTTCATAAGGTTGCATCGTCGTCAGAGTGATCAGCACACGAATGACTCTCACTGAGTGACTGGCTGATAATCAGCTGGTGTTCTGTCAGTGTCAGATGGCAGCTCTGCTCCTCATGCCCAGAGGAAGTAAACACAAAAGGCAAAAACGACAGAGCATGGAGTCTCGTACAAATGCCTACGATTCTGTGGGGAAGTCAGATTTTGTTTGAATGCTACAAATATGGTTGATACGTATTTTCTAGTAATTCTCTGTAATGAATGAAGGGTCAAATGTGCCCTGTGGTGCTGAAATTGTACATTGCACGGAGACTATTTTGGTTTCATTCTTTGCTCTGACGTCTTTTCAGGTGCTTGGATGCTATGCATGTTGCATGCAACCCTTCTCTCTCTCCCACTTTCATTTCGACGCTCCAGCTCTAAGCTGGCACACAGATTAGAGTGCAGGGAGATGTGGAAAATGAAATCTTTTGGATGCATCCTGGTGTGATATTGCAAACTCCTGCTGCCCTCACACCTAGACTCAGCCTTTTACCTCTACGATATGTATTATACACACACACACACACACACACACACACACACACACACACACACAAAACAGATGTGTGTTGATGGATGTTCCATACTCCCCAGCTGAACGCCACCAGACATATATTGCTCATACATACACAGCAAGCTACTATTATACTATTGCGATGTTACATTCTTTGAAATGGAAAAGCTGATGTTTTAGCAAGCTAACTAAGCTAGCTGCCGGCACCTAGCTGTCCAACAGCCAGCAGGTGAAAGCAAACCCCAGATTCACTCTCATTTTGGAATGAGCTTTGTCTGCTTGGCATTTCGCTACATCTGTGTTTTTCTGATGCTGTGTCCACCAGTTTTTTTTTCCTCTTGGATTCATGCTGCTTGCTTGTGGTCTAGCACCTGGTCACTACCTTTTTTCAAAGTGCCAACCTCACCTTTGTGCTGTTATTAGCTGGGTTCTACACCCGCACTGCCCAAAGGTTGCAGCCCAGCATTGCTCTGAAAACAGAAAAACAAGACAAATATTAAAAAAGTATGCATAGCATACCTTTAAGTGAAGAAGATCTAGGCAGCATTTCAGTGGAGTTCTCCCATTCACTTTGATTGTGATTAACAGTGTAAGCAGCAGAAGAACACAGTGCTGCTCTATCTTTTTGTCAGCTGTTATAAAGTCTACCACTGATAAATAGGGGTCATAACTACTCGACGGAGGTCCAGGCCAGATATGCAAAGTGTTTGGCTCACGTCCCTCTATCCTGCCGGAATAAATAGAGGAGGAAAGAAAGATGGAAGGACAGAGGGAAGGACGAAAGGAGGCAAGGAAAGAAGACATAAAGGACATATATGTCTCTTGCAATGGCGATCTAGATTACACAAGGAGATAATGATGAACCAGACCGGGCTACAGACTAAAGGGGACCGGGTTAGATTTAGTCCCCAACAACATGATCTAGACAGTGAACTAGGGTCTTGATGTATTGAGTCATGGCCGGACAGAGGAGAGCCATTCAGAGCTTGTCTCTAATGAGCTCACCCATGTTGAAGTGCAAAGTAGGGTGAAGTAAATTTTTAATGGGAGCATTAAAAGCTTAGTTAATGGAGAACAGTGAGCATTTATGATTAACTGGCCAAATTAATAGCGCCGCATTAAAACTTTGCTGAACTCAATCTGCCTTCCTGTCTGCAACACAGGGCTTCCCAGATGCAATTAGAAGGGACTCTGAATGTAGGGTTAAAAATTTGTTCATAAAAAACACACCACTCAAAGGTCTTACAGGATAAACCCTGTGTTTTTCAAATTTTTTCATTATTGTCGAGAAATTACATGAAAAATCCAAAAGCTACAATTCATTACTCCACTTCTCAATATTTTTCAACTTCCTCACCCTGTCATGACTCTCTTCCCCCTCACCCACTGGTTCCTACTGGAAGTGACACAAAGGAGAGGGTCAAGTCATTTTCTGAAACATTAGGGCACAGTAGATTTCAGCACGTTACTCAAACAAGAGCAAACTTTGTCTTTGTTTGGGACTATTTTTATCTGAGGATTAATATACATTGTATGCTCCAGTGATTATTTTAAGCAGCAGGATGGTGTATGTGCAATTGACTCAAAATAAGCTAGTTGGTGGTTTTAATCTTTTCATGGGATTTGTTTACTGTAGGAAAAATATTAAATATTCACTAGCCTTATCTGTTAAAAGAGTATCGGTTTAGCATTGCACTCCTGAAACAGACTCACAATGGACAGTTGAAAACAAAAAAGATCAAAACTGAAAATTTTTATAATTTTGTGTATTCTTTCGGTCAAAACTTGGCACCTACATTACCTACAATGCAAACCAACTGCCTACAGTTCAGTTGGAAATGTGGTTGTACTAATAGAAGCTAATGTAGCCTTGAGCCACTAGCCTCAAGCAGGGATGAGGAGCGGGCTGCAGAGGTCAGGTAAACTCACTTCTTTATAACTCTTGCAGTCCTCAGTCTCAACTGAAGCTGATTCATATGACATCATTTGAGGCAGTTTATCAGATTTTGCATAGCAAATTTTTGCATAGTAATAAAAGGCTCCATTCAACGTTTTTCACATATGCAGCAGTACTTCCCAAGAGCTTCAAACAGACTTTGATGTGTGAAATCGAGTTCCCCTTTAAAGCTCTTAATGTGTTTTTTGTTCTAAGACTGGAGGGGGTTGATCAGTTAAAGGGTTCTGAAGTTAGCAGATTTAGAAATTCAACCTTCATTGTTCTGAATAGTACACGGCACAATAGCTGATGGTTCTCTGTCAGCCGTTGTACTGGCCTGCCTGCCTGTTGACACTTCAAGCTTTATTTCTAACTACAAGACATTTGACAGTCTCTTTTGTCTCTGACTTTGCAGCTTTCATGTCTGTAAATGTCTGTCTGTAAATCAGCAAAAGTCTGGAATTTTGTGGGTTAGTGCCTTTAGAAATGTTACACAGACAAGTGGTGCATCATTGCAAGTGATCAATATCAATTTAGAAGTGCTGTTTTCTTTATCTGTACAAAACTATTTTCCAAAAACATTGTCTGCTTAATAGATTCCCTGTTTGTTTCCCTCCTGCTTATGCCACCCAGTGCAGAACATTTCTGATGAAATGCATGCAGCTGAGATACCCTGACCTTACTCAAGAGAATTTCAAAGCTGGAAACAGCACGGATTTGCTTCGTGCCTTTAAACAGCTTCTTTTCATGCTAATATTACGAACCGAAGGGAAGGTTGAGCGTGTCAACAGATGCTTAATTAAAGAGTCTTTCATATTATTGACAGCCTTTGCATTTAAAATGGTCTTCAGTTGCTTCGGTCTGCATGCTAACACATTCTTCTTCTTTGGAGGACACGAATGTTTTATGCCTCGTCTCTCTATCTTTCTCACTGCTTCCTGCATTCTTATGTGATGCACGCAAACAAGAACCTTTTTTATATGTTGTAAGTATAATCAGTGTGACAGTGTGTCGTGCTGAGGAAATGCTTTTTCCCATATAGAATTTATCTTTGTGGATCTACAAGGAATTCACTCTCAATATTTTCTTGATTTGCTAGTCAGTGCAATTAAAGATAAGCAATCCTACTTCACTGGTCCAATAAGAGCAGTCGTGCATACATTAAGCACTAGTAAATACTTGGAGATTATGTTTGTGCGTATGCAAGAGGTTGTGAGTGAATGCAAACTTGCATGTATGCTTTCCTCTGTGTCACTTCCATTTGTGGTAAAGCAGGAGATTACAAGTTAATGCATTGTTGAGTTTTGACAGAAATTCTCCAGAGCCTACGCTTGCACTCACATACTCACCAACAGTCAAGCAACTGAGACACACACACACACAGGCTTGTCATATCTTAGTTGAGACATACAGAGAAGATGCACTCAGACATTGTAACTGGAACAGTTCAATTGACTCTGGTTGACTTGGTCAAATTATTACAGCTACAGACTAAACAGGTAGGAACTGTCAGAGTTCCTCTGCAGAGAGACCACACCGCTTCAGAGCCTAATTTGGTCATAATCCATTTCAAAAACCCAGACTTTCTTTGTTTAGCTGCCGATGAAGAATTCAGATCAGGCGCATACAGGAGCGACAGTAACCCAGGAGAACTATCCACCTCCCAGTCGTCCTCACTCCATGGGACACTCTCTATTCCTCTGCACGATCTCCTCTTAGACTAAAAATCAATCCCCTCGTGGAGCAGCAGCCCATTTGTCCTTGGCTTTGACAGAGGCTTGGGTCAATAAAGGCACTGCATCACTACTCCCTTGTTGGGCCTCCCAGCAAAACCTCTGCTTGGCACAGCAATACTCTGACTGGCGTCCATGATAGATGGCATAGGCATGTGAATGGAATCACTGGACCCAGTCGGACCTATTGGACAGCACTGACACATTTGTTGCCTCTCCTGCTTTTATCTCATGCTGGTGCATCAGATGTTAAAATGACAGACCTCAACTCAGCCCCCTGGATACCACAGCAGATGAAAACACTCTAAATCTTTTCCACTAGTGTAAAAGCTGTTTGCAATAATTTACTGTTGTTGTCAAAACTGAGGAACCAGGGGCAGTAATTTAATAGAAGCAATTAATTTGTTTCTGTTAAAAGTTAAAAAGGCACAAAGTACAACCTCAGTTGTACTTTTGTTAAGAGCTGTTTAGAATTAGTACACTAACATGCTAAACTAAGGTGGCAAGACATGTGGTAAACATCAGTATGTTAGCATTGTCGCTCGGAGCATGTTTACATAATGATGTTAGCATTTAGCTCAAACCACCACTGTGCTTAAGCGCAGCTTTACAGAGCTGCTAGCATAGCTGCAGACTTCAGTTTTGTCATGACAAACCTTTCAGCCATCCTACTTGGGATTATAAGACACTATACACACATGCATCAAAAATATAACAATGCGTCTTCTAGTAACGTAGATATGTTCATAAAACAAACAAAAAAATAATAATTACATCATTACAGTTTATGTACGTCTATATACTTTAAAGTAACAGTTAAACTTGCAAAATTTCACTGAATAAATAGAAAAACAAGCCTGAAATTTATCCTGTATGTAAATGTAACTAATGTAATCTAACTCCATTTTTGTGTACCACACACCTTTTAAAAATCTCTATCTGTTCTTATCTCATTAAGTATATATGCTGTACAGATTGTAAAGCCCCCAGAGGCAGACTGTGATCTGTGGTATCAGGCTATATAAATAAAATTGACTTGACAGAATACTGCCTGCAGGTTCCCAGTGAAAAGGACATACTGCAGTGATGCTGACAAGTTTCGCTGATAAAGGTGTGGGAGATTTGTTTCTATTTACCCTTGAACTCTGAACATAGACTATGAGAGAGAGCAGGATATTTACATCTGAGCCACTGAACTGCAGCTCATCTTTTTGCCATTGTACTCAGTCGGGGGAGGAGAGTGTGTAGCAAACGAGGTCAGTAAATTAATTTTCTTAGCGTTAATAAAAGACAGCTTAGCCTGACTAAGAGAGCATAATTAACAAAAATCCTTTAATTTACTTGATTGTTCCTTGGATGAACATGTGATTTCCCAATTAACCTGCTGCAGCCCACTTCCCTCAATCCCAGTAATGAGCAGACTGATGAATGCAATTGGCCTGACCCTATCATTATTTGTCATGAATAAATGTATGCATAACCATTATTATCAATTACATGTCCTGCAATATATAATCATGCAAAAATTATGCATATCTATTAAGCTCTCCCGCTCCTGCATGAATTGCTCATTTAAAGACATAACAGCTCAACAGGTAACAGTCTCATGGCACACTCACAACACACACACACACACACACACACACACACACACACACACACACACACACACACACACAACCGTGTTTCTGTTAATTTTGGGACATTACACAGACTTACATTCATTTCTTTGAAACTTACCATAATCACAATTTGCCTAACCGTAACAAGTCTTCACCCTAAAATTTGCATTTTGTCCCCATAAGGAGGGCGAATCCCCACAACATGAGTAATACATGGCCACACACGTACACACACACACACACACACAGTGAGTGGGGTTTCCTAGATTTTCCAAATGATGTCAAATCAGAACAATGTGTCAACTCAGTAATCATTCTGAGTACTGTACAGTCAGACTGTGTAAGGTACAATACATTTCAGCCTTTCACCACAATGGGACTGACCCTCTTCGACATAAAGCCGAAACAGTTGTCAGTGTCACTTCCTATTCTCATAACTTAGCATCATGTGGCTCCCGGCTACTTCCTCTTTTGCTACGTATCAATACTGACGACACTATTTACTCTCCACCACATGCTTGGCGCAGACTTTAGGAAGAGAAACTTCGCCCTGTGTGCTTCGCAGCGTTTTAACTTCCTTTCGCACTTTATGAAGATTTGATCCGTGATGGATGGAGATGTGCTGTCTTTGTCATCTTGCTCATCATTATCATCAGCAGCAGGAACACAGAAAGATACTTCACCAAAGAATGACAGCAGCCTCCCTGAGAATCAACAGGAACACAAATCGACTCAAGAATTATGGTGTGTATGTCCACATTTCCACAGCCAGGGCTGGACACAAAAACAGGAACACATGATAGCAATCTTTCAAGATACAATATGTAAGTCCTCCAGTGATCCCATGAAGAGTGTCAACGCATGTTTAGTAATACGAAAATATTTATTGTAGGGCTGTTGTATTATATTGTAATCCAGTGATTCTTGTAACTGTCTGCCAGATGTTTGACCAAGCTTCCTCCCAAGCTTTCTTCTCATAGAGTTTGGGACTAATCCGGCATTTTTATTGTCTGATTAATCTATTAAATTCTAGCTGAGACCTAGGAAATATATAAGTTATTTTTCTTAATTTCATACCACCATGTCGGAGATGCTCAGACAGTTAAATGAAGAATTTCATTTCAATGATCAGAGCAACAAAGAGAGAGACTGTGGAGTTTCCCATGAGGTCATAAAGATGTAGGCTTCAGTTCATTGTTTCACAACACTGAGACTTTATGATGCTGTTAGAAAACACTTATAAATAGAAATGAAATAGGTTTTGTACGTATATATTCACTTCTTTTGTATACAAGTGATGAACAGTCATGGTTCTTGACGTGGGTGCACTTGGTGAACGGCGTCACTACACTACCTACAGAAATGACTTGTCTGCCTTAACAGTAACCATGTTGAAAGTCCACACTTCTCTCCTCTGTAAGGGGATTTGACTGTAGCCATAGCCCGGTTGCACACAGAGACAAATCTAGAGTGATATTTGTCAGGGTTGCCACCAGCAAGAAGGAAAGATATTATCTCCCTCTTTATCATATGCCATGGAAGTGAATTACCATATTGCTGCGGGAAGCAGTGGCATTTGGTGTCCTTCCAAGACGGATTGAAAACTTTGTGAAAGTGGGTCACACAGTGTGTATCGACTGTCAGAGAAGCTGAAAGAGAAAAGGCTCTGGATCGGGGGGAGACGTGGAGCATGGTTTGGTCCCAACAGGACGGCTGAATACACAGTGCTGACTTGCCAAGACAGGGTATTGGACATGGGTATGGTAGCATTTTGTGCTCATACTGGCCACTAAAATTAGATTCAATTTCATCTGTTTCAGCTTCTGCCTTCATCCTACACTTCCCAAACTGCAGAACTGTTGGTTCTGTGTGGATGATTCACTCATTAGTGGCCACAAACTGCCTTCACTAAAGCTCTTTCCTGCCTTGTTGAACCCAGAGGAATGACAGATGGTACAGAATGTTGATTTAGACAAATATTTTGACTCTTTCCTTTCATGTAATGGCCCTTTTTGATTATCTGATGAGCCCATGTGGGTTTGCAATGTATCTTGTAAATCTGTATCTGTATGTAAAATAGCAATGTATTTTGTGGGTAATATAATCTTACTTTAGTACAATATCCTTTCTAAAAATGTCACCTTCAGGACCTTCAGGAAAGTAGTGAAATGCCCTTGTTTTGAGCTTGATAACAAGAGTTATTCAGAGCCTTTGAGAAGTCTTCTTAAAGAAATAAGTCAGGTTAGATAATAAGATTGATAGTGCTCTCATGCCTGTACATAAAAGATATGAAGCTACAGCTAGCAGCCAGCTTGTTCAGCATAAAGAGGGAAACAGAGAGCCTGGCTCTGGCCAAAGGTCCCAAAATCCACCTATCAGAATATCACCACTGAATAACTGACCTTTTGTATACTAATTATTAAAACTTAAAAAATCAAACTGTATTTTGTGATTTTACGGGGGGTTGTCACTGTAAGGTTGCCAGGCATTGAGCAAAAACTCCAGCAACACACTGCTACCAACCAAAAAATAGTCCCACACATAATCCCCTGTAAAACCACAACTTGTTTGGGGGTTTTTGTTTGTTTATTGGTTGATTTTTGTTTGAGCCAGTTTAGCTGTTCCCCCCTATTTCCTGCTTTATGCTAAACTAAGTCAACCCGCTGCTGGCTGTAGACTTACATTGAACACACAGGCAAGAGAGCGGTACAAATCTTCTCATTTAACTCTCTTATTTAAATATGCAAATCATCATTTTTCCTTAAAAACTTTTCCTTTAAGCCTGAGAGAACAAAGTCTCATATTCCATATTTTCATATTTCCATGATCACCCGAGGGACTATACGTTGTGAACAAATAAACCTGACTGTAAAAAGATTTCATAGAGCATCAATAGCTTGTCAGGAATATATGACAAAAAATGAACTTTTCATATATCATTTTAGCATTAAAATAAACCTGCATCTTCCTATTTGTACTGCCTTGACCTGGCAATACAGCACTCTCAAATGGTGTAATACTGGTTTTCACATAGCAGGACACCGTGCGTACAGTAAGTGGATGAAAGCATGTGTTTGTGGGGGAGTGTAGCCTTCAGGGGGTTGAGAGGTGATCGCAGATTGTGATTCTTTATAGTACACAGCTCTCTCAGGTTACAGTGGTTCTGCAGTATGTTTGTGTGAATAAGCCCTGGGGGCTACATGCAGAGTTGTGTGTTCTTCCGTGAGCAGATTCCCCCTGGCCTTTAGATCTCTGCTGCCTGCCTATCAGCCATTCATTTTAGACCTCACAGCAGAACTGCTGCGAAGAAAGCTAGTTTGGCTAATTAATCTTTGCAAATATTTTTCTCCAAATGGCTCAGTAGAAATCAACATTTTCCAGGGATCATCACCCACATTGTCTCCAGAGGCTATCGATATGCAAACACATTTGATAGTAAACAGAGATTTTGATTGGCTTGGAATGTGGATGCAGAGATACGGTGTGCACCACTCTGTGTGTGTCTGAGTGTCTTGAGTACATAATGTGGCTGTGCATGCATGTGTGTGCGTGGGTGTGCATAATAGCCCCGATTCAGTTCTCTGTAAGTGCACTCTATGCGAGTGGGTGTTCAAAAGTACTCTGACGTTCTTTTGTGTGCACCATGTGTTTGCTTATTAATGGAAATCCTCTGCTAATGTTCTTCATCATGACTATATTTATGGCACATATTCTCTGTCTATCTGTGCATGGGTATACTGTATCTGTGTGTTTTTGTGTGTTCAGGACAGAGGATGTGAGTCCCGTGGGCGACAGGCTGCTGTCCACAGAGGAGCAGGTCACTCTAATCACTGAAAGTATGACCGTCACCTCCACCGACCAGGAGAAACTGCTGCTGCTCAACAAGAACACCGAGCTCCGCAGAGTCAACAAAGAGGTACAACTGGTGCAGATTCTCTGCAGGGCCACGTTTGTATTGCTGATGTTGGCAATTACATTTAGTTCTCTCTGAAAACCAGAGGAGGACTGTGGGCGTTGTGTGAAAACTGCTGCTAAGCTGTGAGGAATCATCATTAAAGTTACATTTTTCACAATTATCCAACCTTCGCTTCTTGATTTTAATTAGATGCTGTTCAATAAAAAGACAAAGAGACATGGGAAAATGATTCCCTCAACTGCTGTAAGCTGCCATGTATTTAGAGAGCGCACAAGTAGAGAGTGAAGAGTGAGGAGTCTTACCTCACCGACCTAAAATCACTTCCGGACGCTCATGTTGTTGTGGGGACAGACAGACGGAGGCGGCAGCAGTGATGACATGCAGGATGTTGTCGATGGCCAGAGTAGAGGCCACAGCACTGATGATTATATGACAAGATGGTGTGTTACAGCTGATGAAGCTGAATGAGGACTGGGACCAGGTGTACCGCAGTGCCACACTGAGTCTGCAGCACAGAATGGAGGCTTTGGAGCTGGAGAACACTGCCATCAAACAGCTCAATGGCAGATTGCTGCTGAAAGTTGAGCACCAACAGGTAAACACATAAAACTTCAGCCTCACGTGTGGGAAGTGGAACTGTTCCCACACAACTGAACATAAAGCCACACACATAAAGTTCATCGCACTGTTGTGAACGCTGATATGTGGGCGTAGATACAGTATATGGGGGGATTCCTAAACTGTGGGCTGTGGTGTGGCAGGTAGATGGTGGTGGGTAGTAGATGTGGTTTACATGTGTGAGGTTTACTGTTATTTTGGGGGTTGCAGAGTGCAAAGGAGTACTATGAACAGGCGCTGATGCAGGAGCTGAAGAAGAACCAGGAGCTGCAAGAATACATCCGACTGCTGGAGAGCACGATGCACCACCCAGACAAAGACTGCACACCTGCCAAACAGGTTATTATTGTCTGTCACCTGTCTGTGCAACTGATTAGTTACTAATCCTGTTTGACATATACTCAACTAAAAACAGCACAAAGACAGTATGTTTAATGTTTGACCTCATTAACTGACGGGGTTTTGTAAAGATTTGGACAGGAGCAACTATTGACTGAGAAAGTTGTGGAATGCTCCAAAAACACCTGTTTCACTGGTAACAGGTGATAGTATCATGATCGGGTATGAAAGGGAGATCCTGGAAAGGCTCAGTCACTCACAAGCAAGGATGGAGCGAGGTTCACCACTTTGTGAACACATGATTGTATAAAGGAGATTACTACACGAGCTCAGGAACATATTGTAAAACTGTTGTCAGTAAACAGTTTGTTTGCAAATGATTGCATTCTTCTTTTATTTATGTTTTACACAGAATCACAACAATTCAGGCTTGTTCTTGTATCTCTGTCAGTATTCTCTGATTGTCAGTATCCCTCATCAATTTGTCTTATGTCTTTACTAAAGGGCAGCTTCAGTGCCGTGATACACACTCCTGTGTCATGCCCCACCACTAATCATCCTGGAGGTCCCAACCTGTCACCCAGTCACATCTCTGGGTACAACCCCTCATCCTCCTCTTTCCCGGCTCCTTCCTGCCCAGAGGCAGGGCGGCAGAGAAAAAGCCAGAGCAGCAGTACCCCACCAGGAGCACTGGGAGACTCCCGGCAAGAAGTACAGGATCTAAAGGAGCAGCTGGAGGCACTGAGATGTCAGGTGGGCTGCTCTCTTCAGCAGAGCATCAAAAAATATTCTCATTTCAGATGTGAGGAGAGCAGCACTGATGTCAACTCACTGTTGCCAGGGGAAGATTTGCTTAATGCTTAAATTTGAATTAGATGGTGAACTGCACCACCAAGTGGTGGCTCTGTGCTGTTCTCTAATGTGTTCACTATGCAATAAGAGGTATCTGCATTTCACAAGATATGGCTTTGAGATTGGCTCACTGCCATATTGATTTCTTATGTGAGCAGACCCAGATTTATGAAGCAGAATATGAGACAGAGCATAACGACCACAAGCACACACTGCAGGAGAACCGCAGGCTGAGGAAGAAGAGGGAGGAGATGCGCCAACAGGTGGCACTACTGCAGGAGCAGGTAGTGTTTTATTTGTCTGTACCACACACACACACAACAGCACACACAAAATCACACATTCACACTTAGATTAAAAAAAAAAGATGATGTGCTTTGGCAACTGAGAATTCATGCCGTGCTGTGATTATTTTGTTAATCGTGTCAAACTAGACACTTCAGTGTCTTGCTGGATTGGTGGAAAGTAAAAGATAAATATGTAGAGCAGCAGCAGTTTAAACATACTGTGATCTAAAATGAAAATAAAGCAAAGGTCTCAATGAGATATTTTCACAGCTCCACATATCCCCCTAGGATATAAAATAACCCTTTCTGACAAAATGTGGGGATGAGCTGCTCTCTGAATGTCCTAACAGTGTGTTTGTCACTGAAAACGCCTTTTCCCTAATTTTGCTGTCTGTGGTTCTGACGTCGCTGCAGCTCAAGGTTTATGAAGATGATTTCCGACGGGAGCGGTCTGACAAACAGATGCTGCAGAGGCTGTTGTTGAAGAAAACGCCTCCCAACAAGGACCCTGTGCTTATCCACCGCTGCAATAATGAGCAGCAGCCACCAGGGGGAGACAAGAGGACACAAAGTGGAGAGAAAAGAAGTCAGCACCACCCACTCTGCCCCAAGCACTCTGGCAGGGACAAAGAGTCAGACTGAGGGAAGAAAGAAAGAAGGAAATAAAAATAACTGGATCACACACAATAACATTAGGTTTTAAATGTGACATTAAAATGAAACTCGTTCATCTGGAGAAGCAACACTCACAGAATTTGTGAGTAAAATTGGGCTCCATATGCAATTTTAGCACTCTGTCACACTCACTAACAGCACTTTTATCTGATTAATGTTGACAAAAATAACTGAAATAGCCTGTGAGCAAATCTGGAGTCAAATGCACTATTTGCTCTCTCAGCGTTCTGCTCGTTACCCTTCTTCATAAAGAAAGGTTACACATGAATTGTAGATTATAGTCTGCATTGTTTTTTCTGTGTATTACTTTACAGAAGCATTTAGCAAATTTTGTATCTATACATATTTAATATATCTAATATAGCTCTTTGTCTAAAGTTTGTTGTTTTTGCTTACTCTGATTATTATCAGACATTAAAAACTATAAGTAGTCAAAGTAATAAGATAAATAAAGTGTACAAGCTAAGCATGCTTGTGGTTTTCCACCTGCTTCAGTGTCTTTGTGACAGTAGAGCTTAACCACAGCTGTCAACTTGTCAATGATGATTGTTTAATTATTTCTTCTCTATGTGCTGCATTACTTTGAAGCCCGTAAAGTAATTGCTTCTCAGAATGTCGAGGCTCATTAAAAGAGTCGACTGCATGATGAATCTCAACAAAAAGTGTTTGCAATCACATCAGGAATTCAAACGAGGAAGTTGCACTTGAGTGGGTGTCCCCCACCCAGACAGCTATTAAGGATCGCTCGACTGTGTCTGGAGAGTGCTACTGTGTTAATGTTTCCTCATCCTTCCCGGTCACTGGTTCAGATCTGAGCTGAAACCACTGACACAAATCATCAGACAATAAAAGGTGGCCACTAGGTTATCTGGGGTTTCTTCTGTGAATTATTTTCCAAGCAACCTTGGCAATCTAACACACAGACACACACCCACATATATTCACACAGTGTAAAATGAGAATGACATGAAGCGCAGCGGGGTGATTAATCAACAAATGAGCACAGGAGGATGCAGGGCCACATGTTTCCAGTCACCAACCACTTCTGTGGTTTCCTCAAACTTGACTCCCACAGTTTTCTAAGAAGGAAGCTGACAACTTGTTTACGTGGTGAAGTCTCATCCTTTCTCACTAATAAAACTAAATAAAATCACCTGGTCAATAAGTAGACAGAGATAATAAGTGACTGTATGAAAGTGATTAGTTTGAAGGAAATCAGAAGGTTATGTATTTTTCATTGTAGCTCAAGAGAGCGAGTGAAGGTTTTTATAGGTTTTCTCACTCCTGGATTTTATTTTATTTTATTTTTTTCAGTCATTTTAGGGCAAAAGTATTGCGGTGCTCAAGCATAACAAAGAGTGCCTGTATTTTCATTACTTTGTTCAGTCAGTGAGAGAATCCAAAGGAAATACTGGAAGGCCTTGATTTTTTTTTACTGAATAAAATGTAAGGTTCAGTTCTCCTTCTGACCCTGTTTATTGCGACTAACCGTTTATTTACTTTTTGTACCACTCACGCAGAAAGACACACACATTTGTCTGTACAAAAAGGGTTCGCAGAAAGTATTGTAAGTTTGAAAATTACGGTTTCAAGTTTGGGAATATGCTTGATTTTGAATATGCTCCATGAAAAATGCTTCATTTTCAAGTCACTCCCATTAACCAAAAATCTTTGAATATTTGAAATAAAAATGCCTCCTCATTATATTTACTTGATGTTACCTGGTGTTGAAATTAGTACGCATTGAATAATCATGATCAAAACATATGATCAGAGTTAATGTGAACAGCTGGTAAAATAAACAAAGTGACAATACATATTGATTGCTGAGGGTATAAAGGAATTCTGTAAACTTTATTTTTTGCAATTGCATTCAACAACTTAGACGATAAAGGCTTTGAGAGTTTGGAAGCACTTGAAAAGTGGTCGAATTTTTGTCTTACAAGCTGTAGAAACCCTGATATCTAATGTTTTTTAATATACGTATAATGTATATATATATATATATAAAATACATACAAAAACATAAACTGATTTGAAATAATAGTCACAGTGATTTTATAATCCACAGAACAATAATTACGATAACAGTTAGAAGAAGATGGCCAGAATGTCATGTGAATTGACTTTTTCTTCTGTTATTCATCCTTGTCTCAGCCGTGTTCACACACTCACGCATCAGTCATCATTCCTTCACTAGTTCCTGAGTAGGAACGGTGAATATGAGGTTGTGATGACAGCAAACTCTGAGTTCTAATGAGTTCCTGTGGACTAAAAATGTTTCTGTCACATCAGTGTGGACCAATTTCAAGATGAAATGACAGCGCCAAAAATAGCCCTCAGGTCAAGAAATCATTGAGTGTCTGTTTCCTGGTTGTAAAACATAATAATTGTCATGTCAGTGGAGATAAGACAAGCCCGGAATGCAGTTCCTAAGATGGTGTCACTTTACTTTAGAAGAAAAATTCCCCACCACACCTGGACTGCACAACAATGGATGACAGCACGCACAATTGATCCTCAGGCTTTGCCTGTAATACAGTTTCCTTTAGAATTGTGAAATCACGTCACATGATTTCGGGATACTGTAAGATGCCGACAAACGATGTGGAGTTTCCAGGAGGTGATCTGAACACTATATAATCTGTGCCACAGAAGGACTTGACAGTATCCAGAGCCCAGACTCACTGAGAGAGGACAAGGCTGAACAGCAGACAGGTATGAAGACAATATAATGCTGCAACTGTTGAGTTCACTTTACAGAGTTTAAACTACCAACAATACTATTCATTAAGTAATTAGATGCAACAAGACCTGGACTAGATACATGTTATTTCATTCTTCCATTTTACTGTGCTTTGTATATTTCTTTTAATTGAATAGATTATGAATGCAGGAATTTAATAGATTTTTCACTGAGGTTTTGATGAGTGAACTGCTCTTTTCTTGACCTGTTTTAGTCAACAGATCTCATATCTTAATAAAGAGACCCTGACGTGGACAGTAGACTGGTTCAGACAGGCACTGAGGTGTAGTCACCAGGGTTATATTGGTCTTATAGGGCAGGTGGAACAAGGTGGTGCTCAGTGTGACCCACCTAAATGTGGTTAGATGTTTTCCCCATCAGGTGAGGTGGGCAGAGCATGCCTTCTTTTTATGCCTGCACAAACAACCAAAATTCAACTAGATGGAAAACACAGTCTTAGAATATATTTTAATGACACTTGCTCTCTCTCTGTCTCCCCCCTAACTTCCACCACGAACAGTTCGTACTTTATACAGTTTGGAAGCAGAAGGCCTGAGACGTCAGCAGTGAAGCAGTCTAGTGGAGATGATTACAGCCATGGATAAAGTGCAAGAGACCTACAACCAGCAGGGCTTCCTCTCAGCGCTGCCTGTGTTGAACGAGACGGAGCTGAGGGAGGCCAGGCACGCCTTTTCTGAGCTGGAGAGGGAATTTGGTAAGTGCCTCTGGAAAATGGAGGATGATGAGGGAAAGGATGACAAGGGACAGGAGCTAGTCAGAAAAAGGGAGAGCATGCAGAAGTAATTGAAAATCATAATTAATTAGATCCAGTTTGGTTATCAGGAAAGTGGTTGGGTGTGTGTATATTGTAGTAATCAAAATTAATGTTCACTTGCCTTTTTTTGGCCATCTTTCTTTTAGTTCCACTTAAAACCTAATGAAACAGGATCCTTTGTCAGTGAATGGGTCTATATTATGTGTTTGCATATTTCCAGGTGAAGCGTACACCCAGTACAGCCTCCACAATGTTCACCTTCAGTACCCGTGGGTGAGGAACCTGACCAGACATTCTCAAATCTTACAAGTGGTCAAGGCCATTCTGGGCCCTGACGTCATCCTGCTGGACTCCCGCTTCATCTGTAAATACCCGGCACTCAAGCCTGACATCCAGGAGAATGAAGGAGAAACAAAAGCTGATGGGAATGGTGGAGAGAATGGACTTCCATATGTGGCCTGGCACCAGGATATGAGGTAAATTCACACGCAATGAAAAGCTGCTGAAAGCTTTTGTTTTTCTTTGCTTCAGTTTTGTCTCACTTAATTCTTTTGTTTGCAGGTATTGGGGTATTGCTGGTGGCCCTGTTCTCTCTGTGTGGCTCGCTTTTGACGACTCACTGGAAGAGAACGGCGCGCTTCGGGTAATCCCAGGTACCTCAGCGATTCGTTTTTCTTTTCCTGCAAGTTTATGCCTTTAGCCACTGTCCTGGTTAGAGCTCACCTGAATAAAAGTAGATCTATCTCCATGAAAAGCTTTTCTTGACTCATTACATATTGGACTTTTTTGTCCTGTAGGTAGCCACTGCGCTGGCATGTTAGAGCATCACCAAGCCATCCGCCCTGGAAACATGCTGTCAGTCAATCAGGAGATCCCAGAGGAGATGGTGCAGGCAGACAAAGCTATGCTTTGTCCTCTGTTAGCCGGCCAGATGTCTGTGAGTTCTTTTTTTTTGTTAATCATGACAGGTGTTATGAATATGTTTGAGTGCAATGCAGGGTGAGTTAATTAGGATTTTGCTCTTGTGTTAATAGATTCATGATGGACTCCTTGTCCATGCCAGTGATCCCAACACATCCCAGAAGAGGCGCTGTGGGTTCGTGATCCGCTATGTTCCCACCTGTGCATACCCCATACAGGTAAGACAAACCTGAATGTCTTTATTTATTTTATGCAGGTTATAATTTCATAGTTTCAGACTTGCTCCATATTGATCCTGATTCTCTCTGTAGGATCCTGATCGTCCCAGGAAATTCCATGCGACAGAGTTGGCCTGTGGAGCTGATGACTTCAATCATTTCTCCAGCAAAACCACATGAATACTTCCTTCACTCTGCAAAGTTGCTTCTGCTCTTTCCCAGGGATATTTCTTATTTAGGTCAAATATGTACTCTATGTTATGAATACTATAATTTTATCAGAAATAGGTGTAAATTTCTGTGCTATACTGTATTGAAATGTCTCAACTGTGGATAAATGATTAATAAAATGTTCTTTTAATGTTAAAAGTGTGTGGACATTGTAATGTGCCACAAATAGATGTGACTGCACAGTTTTAAACTGTTTTGAAATAAACTGTCAAAATAATCTGATGAGTCTCAGTTTTTCTGTTTACCCAGTTTGCTTAAATTTAGCTAATTATCTGGGACTTCTATAACTTTACAAATGGTAACTTAATGAAAAATTGAAATATGATATGAACACTTCAGTCACTGAAGCACTAACAGCTTCTTCTGATATGAAATCTGTAAGATATCTGCACATAAAAGAGTTCATGAAGTTGATTAGGAGTTAATTACTTAACTCTACAGACAGCAATTTGCAGAGTAACCTTTGTTGAAAATGAAAAGAGCCAGTTGAAATACAACATCAAATGAAGAAACAAGTGTTATAACTTGCTAAAAACTCCTGTCCGTCTGTATAAAATCACAATTATTTGAATGTTTTATTGTAATCACTTTACCGTATTACATCCATGATTCACTCAACTGTCATAAATTCAGAGCAGCCTCAATAAAAGTGCTCTTACACAAAGCAAATTTCAAGTTTGCCTTTTTGTATATTTAATGCAAAAAAGTTGTCCAAATGTAGCACAATGTATTGTATAAAAGTTACCTTTAACAATTTAAAAGACTAATTTTTCTGATCTGAGCTACAGTCATACTGATTCTCTTGGGGAAGAGGATTTCAGAAATATGGAGGAAACATTTTAACAATACCAGAAGCTACAACCGTACTTGAACTACCATTTCAAAGATTGTGGGTTTTTGCAAATAAACTAGCAAACAAGCCTAACCCTAACAGAAAAGTGGTGCTGTTCCAAATGTAGATTTTGAAATCCCCTAAACATTAAGTCATGTATGAGTCCTGTGGTTAAAAAGGGCAATTGCCCTGTCACATGCATCTCCTTGCTGGGTCTTAGTTTGTTAACATACAGCCTAGAAAAGGTCTTGAAACTTGGCCGAATGAGACATTTCAGTGATCTTAAGACTCATCTGCTCTGCATCATGACCACTGTCTCCACCATGTTAGGTAAAAAACAAAAAAACAAACCACCATATACAGCATATATGAGAATTTGACAATATTAGAACTGCATTCATGTTGTGGATTTTCTGTGATTTTCATTGGATTTTTTTTTTTACAAAAGGAAACAGAAAAACTGTAATTTGTCGTGTATCTTTTATTGAAAATCTTCAAACAACACAGCAAGGACATAACATCAGATGAATGCTGAAAACTAAGTGTTCTAACTTGATATAAATGCCACACTTACACAGAAATCACAACTTGTTTTAAAGTAAATAAATACTCAGTGTGTGATTAGAGACTTCTTAAGCTAGTTTCAGTGTCTCCTTAACCATGACTCCTATTCCATCAAAAACTTGATGAATCGGTGCATTGCACATGAACGCGCAAGTGGTGACCAGCTTATTTTTGACATCAACGTGTGCTTTCTGCACATCCGTGTTGATGTGTTTGCAGCCCATCTCCTTCACAGCGCCTGCTGTCTGAGCATACGGCCACCTGAAGACCAACAGAGAGGGAAGGTTAGCGCTGCATATTGAGATTTACTTGCAACCATAGACATCTGATGATGGCAAACTATTTCACACACATTTCACACTCTTTGTCCTGGCCCACGGTGAGCTCACAGCCGGGCAGGATTTTGGCAGCGAGGATGGGAGAGATGCAGCACATGCCCAGCGGCTTTCCGGCTTTGTGGAAAGCCTTGATGAGCTTCTCTACATGTGGCTGGATGGTGCAGTCCTTATTCTTCACTGCCCAGTCACTCAGGTTCTTAGCCACACCGAAGCCCCCTGGATGAAAACACATGGAAAGTGGAGGTGAAAAAAAAAAAAAAAACAGAAAGAGATGTGAAACATTTTACTCTATTTCTCCCTGCTCATTTATTTATGGCTGGGCAAGCCTAACCTGGGATGATGACGGCATCAAATGCTGAAACATCTAGCTTGGCCAGGTCAGTCACGTCTCCCCTGGCGATGCGAGCGCTTTCCTGCAGCACGTTTCTTTTCTCCTCTGTGGGTTTCCCCTCACAGTGATTTACAACATGCATCTGATCTGCATTCAGAGCAAACATCTGCACCTGAAACGAAACATATAAAGCTTTCTTTATCAAATTGGCCTCTGTGTTGTATTATGACAATGCTCTTGTATAGCTAAATAAATGCACAGAAACACAGATGTGAACGTCCCTCTAAATAGGACTGGACACAGAAGTTTGATCACAGATAAATACACTGTGTTGCGTTTATTTCTCTTACTTTTGCTTCAGCCCGACTCAGATGAACAAGGACAGCGGAGGCCTCATGGACCTCTGTGCCATCATAGACTCCACAGCCAGAGAGAATAACTGCAACACGCTTCACCATGGTTTCTGTGAAGCACACATAAAGCACATAGGTTTGTAAAGGCTGTGGAGATATCTAGACTACTCAACTATCCTTTAATTTGATATCATATCACAGTTATCCTGGATCACATATGCAGAGCGCTGCTCCTGAGCCACCTGTTGCCCATGTTTACCAACTGTAAAAGATTCACAGAGCCAGGTGACCAGAGAGCTGCTGCTGCCAGGTAACACATCTGACACCAGCAACCACCAGTTACAGGAAGTGTTTGTCCGCAGTGCTACTTTGCATTTAATAAAACATTATAGTCTAAAATCAACATGTGCTCGTTCCTGGAATGTCAAGAAGAATCATTAGTTCAGTCTGATTAAAAGGAGAGCAGACGGTGTGGGTGGATCTCACCTTGTCTATAGATCGCTGGCCTGGCTTTACACTGTGTGCGAAGGACGTGTTCAGCAGCGGTGTGCTGGCTGTAAACTGAGGAGCTGTCTTTATAGTCCTGCCCGCCTCTCTGTCTCCTCCTCCTGCCACAACCTCCTGCTCAAAACACTGACATCACCTTAAGGCTAACCAGGAACTCTACTGGGATTAATTGCCGAATCACTCCGAGAGATAATTTAGTTATTGGTTAACAAAAGTGATGTAATGACGGAAGTTTTCAGTACTATTCAGTTTTGTTTTGTTTTGTTTTGTTTTGTTTTGTTTTTTTCATTTCCACGTACATGCTCTAATTTTTGAATTTTGATTTTTTGATAAAGAGAGGTATCTGAATTAATCTATGACTAGAGAGAATAAGTAACAGCTGCTTTAGGTACAATATGAATGTCAGTTCTTGTCCTTGTTTGCGTTTTATAGAGCACAGTTGCAGGAAAAAGATTCGTATATAAACATAATACATACATAAGCTCCATAAATAAACAAAATTATAACTGAGATTATGATCGTATTTGCGCAATACAAAAACAATTTGAAAACATGACTGGGGGCTACGGGTGTATCAGGCGTGTGTATCATAATCTGAAAGTTCCCAGTCAGCTCACTGTTTAAACACACTGCTTGAGGGATCATTTATCGCAGTAGTCTATTTTTCCTCCTCTGTGACGGACTGTATATTTTCCCCAGTAAGGTGCAGCCCTTCCTCTCAGATTTCTCCTGCGTGCTGACGTCACACGCGGCAATATAAAGCGCTGCCTCGCGACTTCAGCATCAGGTATGGCTCAGCTTCGCTCTCTGCACGTGTCCGTCGGCATACTGGGCATCTCTGGAGGTGAGCTTATTATTTTCAAGCATTTGCGGCAGCTGTACCGAGCACTCACAAGTCTCTGTCTTCTCTTATGTTATGTTATTATGTTTATTTCTTTATTCTACAAATAAATTTCCTGTATTTTGGTTTTAAAATGTGAGAACTTATGCTGTATGTTTTGAAACCCAACGCGTAAAAAACTTGAACGCGTGGCCAACCACTGTAGTCAGTTCTTGTGTTTATTGATGATTAAATGTCATATATATATGCTGGAAATTAAGTGACCTGCTAGTCTGGTATCATGTAAGTTTTGAACTGCAGAAATTACGATCAAAAACTTAAAAAAAAAAAAAAAAAAAGGAAAAAATAAAAAAGTCATCTTATATCAGAAAACGATTCTTAAAATCATTATTAATAATTGGTTACATAAAACATGTAATCATGTGAAGAAGTTAACAATTTTTCAGTTAATCATCTTTTACGCAGCTGCTCTTTCCATTAGATCAGGCAATATCACGCCATCCTTTTAATCAATTTTAATGTCTTCATGATAAAATGAAAGGGCTGTAACATAATAATTTTCAGTTTGTCATCAGTCCGTTGGCTCTAGATAATGGGGATTTGTTCTGACTTATAGGTTCTCTCCTGCTTTTGGTGAACAACTATGCCAGCTCACCTGAAAAAGACTTCATCCCCCACACTGCACTGGGGATTCTGCTCCTCATCATTGCAGCCCTCTTAGCTTATGCAGGTTGGTTTTCGTGAACGTATATCAATCCACTCATTTCTAGTATTGATTGATTTGTATTAGTGTGTAAAACTCATAATCCCCTCTCTATTTCCTCTTTTTCTCTCAGGTATCTGTCACAGTCTGTCCCACGCCCAGCTCTTCTCCTCTCTGTGTCTGACTGTCTCTGCCCTGTGGTGTGGTTCAGGTCTAGTGTACATCTTGGTGGGGCAGGGGGTGCTGCAGCCCACAGAGCTGAGATCCTCTCTGGTCCCGGGCCTGGCAGCATTCACCTTAGCCCTGCTAATCATAGGCGGCGTGGCAGTCATAGTGAAGAAAACAGTTCTGTTTCTCTTAGCCGTTGGCATTAGCTTAGCATGTGCCCATCAAATTGCCGGTTTGTCAGCGGCAGGTTTTGGTCAGTCTGCCACAGCTGCTAACTACCTTCTCGTCTGTCTGGTGGGTGTTTACTTTGGGTTTGGACGCCTGCTGTCCACCATCACTCGCGGTAAAGTGGAGCCTCCAGGAACAGGCCTGAAGAGCAAAGCTGAGCTGAAAACAGAGCAGAAACAGGGCTGTGGTGATGCACTGTCAGTAGGTCTGGTGATGAACTTGCTGTCTGCCTCTGTGCTAGCCTGTCCCCTCTTAGGTGTGGTCCCCCAGCTCTCCATCGGTCACGTCCCCTGGCTGTGGACAGCTGGAGTCTTCCAGCTCGCCATGTGTGTCCTCTTCTACCGAGCCTTGGACACACTGGCTGCCACGTTCTACGGCTTCACCGCTCTGCTGAAATTTGCTGAGGGCTACAGTGCTTTCCTATCATTGTACTCAATTCAGCCTTACTCCCCTGTCCCCTTTCCTGTTGTCTTCTCTGTGCTTTTCGCCGTCCTGGCTCTGTTCAGTTGCCAGAAGAGCTTACTGGAGGGACTCTACCAGTTATTCTTTGTAGCTTACTGTATCGCCATCGCAGCCCAGCCACAAGGCTTTTTCCAAGGAGGCACACAGGGTGTGCAGGGAGCTATATTTGTAATCTCTGCCGGCATGCTTTTAATTACCACATTTAATATGGTCTCAACTACAATGATTCCCACAGGGCAGGGCTACTTCAAAGCTTTAGTAACCCGGATGCAACCTCTCACTTTCAGAGCCCATGATAAAGAGCTCCATGCACCTCACCTGGGCTACTCCAAGTATGCAGATGCAGAGGTGTTAGGTCACGCCTGCAGTGTGCTGGCTGCTTTTGCCATCACAGCCACAGTTGGTGACAGAAACCCTCTGTCTGTGCTGGTTCTGCCCTGGGTGGTGGTGGCTGGAGGGATGCTCCAGCTGCTCTGCGGTTCAGTAGCTTTCGCCCGAGGTAAAACCTTTGAGAGCACAGTTTTTATTCTCTACGGGGTGATGTGGACAGTGTGGGGGCTCACACGATATGGCGGCCTGTACGGTGAAACCAGAGGCTTTCATCTGGCTGTCGGCATCATTAGCTTCATGCTGTTTAACGTTTTAGTGACAGCTGCAGCGCTGTTTCTAAATGTCGCCTGGTTTGCTTATGCCCTCACCTTCCAGCTCATACTTATTAGCTTCCTGCTGCACGCAGTAAGTGCGCTGCCTTATGGTTATGACATAGGAGTCACCATCATCTTTGGTCTCGTCAGTTTTTATTGCTTCCTGGCGCACATTTTCAACAGTACTTTCCAGTCCCCCCAAATCCCCTTAGGAAAACCTTTAATTAAGCTGAGTGGGGTCGGAGGAGGCACACATATCTGTCCACATGTACCAGCCCGCAAGGCCACATCTGTCCAGCAGATTGCAGGTGAGAATCAGTTAAAGAAATCAGTATTGATTAAAAAAAGACACATAGGTGTTTGCATACTTGATGTGCTATTTTTCTTCATCTTCCATCTGCAGAGATCATGAAAAATGGTGGCATATGTGGAATGCCTACTGACACAGTCTATGTGCTGGTGGCAGCTTGCAACAGGCCCGAAGCAGTTATCCGAGCTTACAAGTGAGTTTCCATTTTCGTGATTGTGTGCACTTATCTGCATTAATTTATTGAGTCAGTCTCATTACTCTCTAATTGCTGTGTTTGACTTTAGGGTGAAGAAGCAGGCGCAGGACAGACCCATGTCCCTGTGGATCTCCTCCATCAAGCAGCTGCAGCCGGTGCGACACTTGCTGAGCCCTCTGCTCCTAGACTTCATGGAGGCTGCATGGCCCTCCTCCATTAGCATGGTTATACCCAGAGGTGGGTGTGCACTTGTGAGTGCATATTTGCATGTATAACATGCATATTTGTGTGTGTTTCAGCATCACATTGGTCTCTTGTCTCACACAGGCCCATGGATGGACACCTTTGGTTTAGGAGATGCTGCCAAACACATAGGCACTCCACAAAGCATTGCCATCAGAAACCCAGACTGTGCTGTGGCCACACACCTCATTAATCTGGTACGGACTGCGGAAAACAATCAGGACAAGTCTTAAAGGGAGTGAAACTAGTCGGCAAGTAAATTAAACAACCTTTTTCTTGCAGGTGGGGCCCATCGCTGTAACATCAGCCAACCCTACAGGCGAGGCAGACACAACTCACCACAACCAAGTTTATGCCAAGCTGGGCAACAAGGTGAGGACAATATGTCAGTTTCATTAAACACAAGAGGCACTGATGTTTTGATTACTTTGCAGTAAACTACATGTGCATTTTGTTTGGTTAGGTGGATGGAGTGTTATGTGATGGAGCCTCCCCAGAGAACATTGCATCCACTGTGGTCGACTGCACAAAGATTGAAACAGGCCATATTGGTTTCTTCAGAGTGGGTCTCATTCCTAAATCTAAGGTAATGTCTCTTCTGCTTCTATTCACTCAAAATTAAGAGTTTGAGTTCAGTGAATGTTTAGACTTATAGCTGCTGCTTTTTTTGGGGTGCACTGAAGGTTCTACAAATCTTTGAGGAGGTTCAGAGGCGACACCGACACGGGCACGGGCAGACGAATCCTGCTTTTGAGTATGATCTGCATCTGCCAGACACACAGAGCGACACAAGTTCAGGAAGCGCAGTCTCAACGGCATCTACAGTTTCACCTGAACAAAGTCCAGTCCTCAGAAATGGGTCGTAGCATCAGTACACTGCCTGAAAATGCTGCCACATGTAACCTTAAGTCACATGAGATGTACACAAAAGTCTGTTATGAAAAGAAAAATCCACGCACGGATGGACATTTAAAAGTTGCCTCACTGTTGTTTGTAGCACCACGTGCAGGAACAACTACACAAGCTGTTCATATGTTGGAGTTTTATTGTGGCCAAACCGATATTTTTATCATGTGTGTCTGTTTACCTGAATGTTTTTTGCAAGAACAAACTTTGTATTGATATAAAATGTTCATGACGCATTACATGCACATTGACTGTAATGCACGCTAATCAGTTCTAATATGATTAACTGAATAATATGATTGTATGGTTTCTGCCGTATGTAATATATTTTCTTATTTTTTGCATTGCCTTTCCTTTTGTCTGGAAATTGTATTACTTTAAATACATGAATGTGCTGTATATACTTTTCATGATAAAATACACATTAAAATATTTCTAAAAGCAGCTGCAATTATTTATACAATGTTGTTTTAATATGTCATTGATCATGTGATTTAATGATTGTATCACTGCCTAATATGAAACGGCAATAACCCGCTTTGTTTTGCACTACTGTCGTCAATGTATATGTATGTTGTGTATAATGTATATTGTCAATATATGCTCACATTATCAACTTCATCTGGTGCAGTTTCCAAGTTGTACATTTCTCTCAACTGTGCAATAACACTATTATCCATATTGGCAACAGTACTTTTATAAACTGTGTGCATTGTGCATAAACATAGACTTAGTATTTCTCAAATGTAATATAACATATGACATTAGTAGTCTTCTCATAAGAATATTGGTAATAGTACTTTTTTGTTGCAGTAGGATTTTTATGCCATTTACTATTTTTTTATAATCTGTAAAAATGTGCATATACATAGCTGTTTTTCTGTTCTGTATCCTGTACACTTTTGTATTTTGATCTCTTTATGCCAATATGCTTGCTCTTTGTAATACTTGCTGGCTGTAACAACTGAATTTCCCCGACGTGGGATCAATAAAGTCTTATCTTATTTGAATTTGAAATTAATTAATTGAAAAGAGCAGATGCATAGCCAAATACAGTATATTCAGTTTAAGTGTAAGTCCAATGTGTTTGTCAAAAACACTCACTCTCTCATACTGGCTGCACACATTATGTGTTACCATCATGTGATGTTTGCATCATATACTCAGAGGAAATCCAAAGACAAAATTAAGATGATAGAATTGGTGATAAACATGAAAAAAGATGAGTGTTGAATAAAAGAATGACATTTGTTTATCAAATAGTGTCTGATGATGTCTAATGTAAGTGGAAAAATATGGAAAAACTGGATATTGTAATAATAATTGGAAATTACAAAACACCTTTCTCAACAAAGTAAAACAGTTTAGAACGTCGTTTGTCCTCTGTTGTGTGAGTTGAGGCCCGTCATTAACACATGAACAATGTGTTAGAAAGGTATTCTGGCAGGAAGGCTTTGTGCAACGCTTGCTGAGAATGTGCTTGATTGCAGCTGCTCAGGAAGTCTAATGTGGGTGGGTTTACTGTCAGTGATGCTCTGAGAATGACAACAGGTCGTACATTTCTATGAATAGCCTCATATGTCACAGAGCACAATTATCCTTCAATCAACACACGTACCTTTTGTGATGGGGATTTCTGCACCTGCCTCTTATCAGCTGTAGAAGTTTATGGCCGAATCCTGCGGCTTCACTTCCAATAACTTTTCACACATGCTGGCAACAATTAACACAAGAACCAGAAAACCGTCACAATAGTAGTATCACACTGTGCACTTAGCTATAATACAATTGAACATAAAACAGCACACGTAATCATATTTCTGGTTTTTACAGGTGACATGTAGTGATGTGTCATTTGTGACATAACAGGTGACAAGCAACACTAATCTGACTCATATAGTCCAGTGCTACTGGAAGAAACAAAATCTCAAACTCCTTGTTTCCTTCTGCAGAAACCTTTGGTAAACGTTGTTTCCTCATTGTTTGCCAATAAATGCTCCATTAAATGCTTTCTGAATCTTACTGCATTTCCTGCATCATTGGCAGTGCAGGTTTTTTCTTTCAAAAGTCATGAATTCCTCCCTGAGGGACTGGTTGCACAAAGGCTGTCTGAACAGAAGCCTGCAGTGTGTCGTCTGTTAACCTCTCGACAACTTATGGAGCAGCGTGGAAGACATCAGCACCCAGAGCCTCACACTACAAGCTCTCACAGCAGTGATTTTATCAGACGAAGTTTGGGTATTTACTGCATGCAGACGTGTGTCAGCTCATAAAACATACAAATATTTGCACATTTGTTGACTGTTTTGTAGTTTCACTGCCACCAAAACACCAGCAAACATCCAAGCCACAGCATGACTTCACCCCAGGCCTCACTCTCATGCCTGAGCTCTCCCTTCTTCAGGAAGTGCATGGAAAAAACACTTTCTAAGTAACTTATCTATCATGTAAAGCCTTATCAATGAATGGAAAGGGTTAATAAGTCAACATACACATCTTGAACTGCTCTAAAATAACAGCGTTTTAAACTGTTTTCCACTTGATTAAATGCTTCCTGGTGATGAGTTACTCAGTAAGAGCAGTGGTGTCTGTTTCATCATGAGCCTATATTTATTATTTACACAGGTCAAATCCCAAAGATATGTTTATCAATACAGGATTGAGAAGGAAAAACAACAACAAGGAAAATTCACGTAGATTTCCTTATTGTTACGGAAGTCTGGTGTCAGGAAAATGATTAGCGCCAATAAAAGATTTCTGTGTTCTGATTAGATTCACAAGGGGAAATCTTCCAGGAAACAATATGGCCTTCTCATCACATACAGGACATCCCCACTTTTCAAGTAGTCTTGGAGTGATGTATCAGGAAAATAACTTTCTTCCTATAAAAAGGAGTTCTTTGTGACTCTCTAACCTTACATGATGTAATGACACCACACAGGAATAAAAATATGTTGGCATTCATGTCAGCTCTCATCAGTGTTAATATACTTATAAACTTTGTTAAATCAGCACAAAGTGTCAAGTTCAATGTGTTTGACAAAAACACTCACAATTTCATGTCGGCTGCTCACATAAAATTTAAGCACATTATTTGTTAGCATCATGTGATGTTTGCATCATATACTCAGAGGTAATCCAAAGACAAAATAAACGCGATAGAATTGGTGATAAACATGAAAAAGGATCAGTGTTGAATAAAAGAATGACATATTTTTATCAAATAGTGTCTGATGATGTCTAATGTAAGTGGAAAAACATGGAAAAACTGGATATTGTAATAATAATTGGAAATTACAGAACACCTTTCTCAACAAAGTAAAACAGTTTAGAACGATCTATGAACAGCAGCGTAGACTGTGCAGTTCATGCATTTAAGGAAACAAACTTTATATTTTTAATTCCACGCCAACACACCCAAACTGCACCCACACATGTCCTCGCTCTTGTTGCGTGAACAGATCAAAAGACGGTGAATGTGTGCAGAGCGTTTTAGGGCAGGGTAGTTTCACTGTTATTATTACTATCAGGTCATCAGTTCATTCGTGTAGAGACCTTTTACATGGAAACCAAGAAATCTCATTCATCTAATTTCTGGAAATCACAACAGTATTCCTCTACTTACAAAAGAAACGTTTTGTTACGGAAGTCTGGTGTCAGGAAAATGATTAGTGTCAATAAAAGATTTCTGTGTTCTGATTAGATTCAAAAGGGGAAATCTTCCAGGAAACAATATGGCCTTCTCATCACATACAGGACATCCCCACTTTTCAAGTAGTCTTGGAGTGATGTATCAGGAAAATAACTTTCTTCCTATAAAAATGAGGTCTTTGTGATGTTTAGAAATGAAAGGATTTTTGTTATTAAAACAATTACAGAACACAATACATATTATGATGAGAACACAGAAAGTAATGAGACATTTTGCTCCCTTGTTAAGTTCAAATTAACACTATTATACTAACATACTGAGCTGTAGTTCAAACTGTTCAAAGATTTTAGAGCAGATATTTCATAATGGAATGAGTTCATTTCTATCTGCTTGAAACCATCAAAAGCTTTTTCAGTGTGTGAGTGTAGTTGGTACAGTTTTTCTAGACCTCAAAAAAGCTTTTATCTTCTCAGTCTAGTTGTTGTTTCACTTGTATGTCAATGACATCTCTGAATGATGCATCAGAGTGGTACTACATATATATGCTGACAATACTGTTTCATTTGTAGCAGTGAAAACATCAACTTTTGCTGCAGCCAAACTAACAAGAGAAGCACTCTTAGACATGGTGGCACTTTGGCTTGACACTTCCAACACAAAATGTTAGAAAACTGTCAAACAGAAAATACTGTTTATATATTTAGTTATATTGTATTTTTATTTTTATTATATGACATTATATAATATGTATTATGTATTATATAATGTCAAAAAAAATTTAAAAAAACCCTACTGCAACAAAATAATTTCCCAAAGTGGGATCAATAAAGAAACCGTCTAAGTCTGAGTATCTAAGTTTCTCAGTCAAAAAGCTCTCAACCACAAACACTTTCAACATGAGCAGAAAAGGCAGTGAACTAGGGAAAGTATACGACTTTAAGCATCTTGGAGTTGTTTTGTTGTTTTTAACAAATACATAAAAATGGTAGATAGGATTGTTAGGGCCAATCTTCAAACTCATTGTCAAATCAGACACTGTTTACCATTTCATACAGCTCTAACATTCATTTATTCATATAAACAGATATTTCTGTTTTTGTTTTTTTCAACTGAGATCTCATAATTGGTAGTTTCGTAACACATGCTGTAAGGAAATTCCTGTCAAGTTACTCAGCAAACCAATCAGATCAGAGCAGAGCAGAACAGATGCATAATTGAATCTGCCACACCATAATGCCAGAAAGGCCTGACGTCCTGGAAGAAGCCTGAAAGTTGGCTCACTTCCAAAGAACATGTGTTTATACAAGTTCCTCACAACTTAATCACACGTTTAAAAGTAACACTGACTCTAACCTGTCTTACATAATGTAATGACACCACACAGGAATGAAAATATGTTGGCATTCATGTCAGCTCTCATCAGCGTTAATATACTTATAAACTTTGTTAAATCAGCACAAAGAGTCAAGTTCAATGTGTTTGACAAAAACACTCACACTTTCATGTCGGCTGCTCACATAAAATTTAAGCACATTATGTGTTAGCATCATGTGATGTTTGCATCATATACTCAGAGGTAATCCAAAGACAAAATAAACGCGATAGAATTGGTGATAAACATGAAAAAGGAAAAACTGGATATTGTAATAATAATTGGAAATTACAGAACACCTTCCTCAACAAAGTAAAACAGTTTAGAACGATCTATGAACAGCAGCGTAGACTGTGCAGTTCATGCATTTAAGGAAAGAAACTTTATATTTTTAATTCCACGCTAACAAACCCAAACTGCACCCACACATGTCCTCGCTCTTGTTGCGTGAACAGATCAAAAGACGGTGAATGTGTGCAGAGCGTTTTAGGGCAGGGTAGTTTCACTGTTATTATTACTATCAGGTCATCAGTTCATTTGTGTAGAGACCTTTTACATGGAAACCAAGAAATCTCATTCATTTAATTTCAGGAAATCACAACAGTATTCCTCTACTTACAAAAGTGATATTTAAATATATTTATTAATAGAAACTTGACCATTTTACAGGTAAAATGTCAGCTGATCCAGCAAAATCATTTGTTAACTGTCCAAATAACAATCAGTTTCCTCCCCCTGATATGAGTCGCATCAGGATTACAATTAAAGACCATTTTGAAGCTGGACGCCTCGTATTAAAAATTGTTCCCTATTATTCAGTTCAATCAGTCTAGCTTCTGCCACCTCTAAAATACATACAGATGAACAATTGTTCCTTAGGTAACATTGTAAACATGTTATGTGGATAAACACTCACTGTCAAAATATTATGTTTTGTTTGGCCTGTAAATTGACACAGATTATTTAATCAGTGATGACCAGGACATTAAAAAATCCCAGAGTAAGCAGTTTTTATTTCAATATACTGATACAGACCTTTCTTTCCCAATGGAACCTTGTGGAGATGCTTAGTTCAGTTTCTATCCAACAGATTATTTTAACACAATGAAGTCATCTGTAGATATTGAATGAAAATCTTTTCTATATTTATCATGTTGATTAGGAAGGAGGAACTCTCTTAAAGGCCTCTGTGAACACGAGGAATGTTTCCAGTAAGCAAGTAAACCTGTTCCGACGTTCGTATGTGCACCTGTCGGTTATTTTAAGGCAGACTTGAAGAACCTGGTTGATCCCATGACACTGCCGGCCTGTTCTGGAGTTCCCGTACAGCGCCCTGATCCTCCACTGACTTTATCACTAGTATTAGTATTAGTGTACACTTTTCATTTAAATTCAACCATTTTTTATTTATCTCCCTTAGGTTTCCTTCTGTCATCCATCCACCCCATAGACTGACACAGGCACGCACGCACACACACATGCACACACGCATGCATGCATGCACCAACATCTAAGCAACAGAACAGCCGACACCTGACATCGCCCTGTTCTATTATTACCTGTGAAATCCTGTAAACTGGCCTGTATTCATGTTCTTGTCCTCCTCGTGTGGTTTTGTCAGTGTTTGATATTTTGTCTTGCAATCATAAAAAAAAGACATACTTAAAAAAAATGTGACCGTATCCTATGAGCTCAGGAATCTGAATTCAGGTCGTCTGTTGTGTGAGTTGAGGCCCGTCTGTAATGTTCACAAATTGACTTTAAGGTGGTGAGACAGATGTTGATAAGTTGTGGAGCAAAGTGATGAAGTATGAGGAGTAAAAACGTTCTTAGAAGAAAAGTTCAGTGAGAAACTAAAACTTTCCATCACCTAACTAATTTTCATAGCTGAACCAAACCAAACTGTGGCCTTCTCACAACATGAACAATGTGTTAGAAAGGTATTCTGGCAGGAAGGCTTTGTGCAACGTTTGTTGAGAATGTGCTTGATTGCAGCTGCTCAGGAAGGCTAATGTGGCTGGGTTTACTGTCAGTGATGCTCTGAGAATGACAACAGGTTGTACATTTCTATGTATACAGTGGTGGAAAAAAGTTTTCAGACACCTCATGCATTTGTGAAATATTGCATTAAGAATCACTCTTCGGTCTTCAAGTGCAATTTCTTTTTGTACAGTTTCAGCCAAAATACTAAACAAATCCTAAAAAAGCCATTAAAAACTAAAAATTGATTGGTTCCATAAAAATACAAAAGAAATTTTGAGTATTGGGTCATTTTGGTACCAGCGATCCACGAATGAAGGTCGTGCTTTTTTTAAAAGATACAATTTTTGTTGCCGTGCTTCATGTCTATATAAAGCCAGCATATTTGAAAGTTCTTCAGAGACAAAAATGGCTAAAACAAGGAGCCTAACGCAGGAAACACACCTGAAGATAGAGATTGTCAGCCAGGAAGGGTACAGCTGCCGCCAGATAGCCAGTCCTTCAGCAGCTGGATACACTCTGCAGAAATACAGACAAACCAACGGTTTGGAAGACAAACTAAGGTCTGGGCGTCCAAGGGTTTCTTTAGTAAGAAATGACTGCAACCTGATCTGCATGTGTAGGGAAAACCGCCGAATGACATCACAGGAGCTTCAGCAGCAGTGGTCAAATCAAACTGGTGTCCAGTGTTCCACCCGCACTGTACATGGCCGACTTTTAGATCATGGCTTAAGGTCCTACAAGGCTGTCAAGAAGCCCCTGTTCAATGAGAGACAGAGGTTAGCCTGGTGTCGTTGGGCCCAAGCACACAAGAAGTGGACAGCCAGGAACTGGGAGAAGATTCTGTGGTCAGATGAGTCCAGTTTCCAGCTTTATCTTCCTCATGCTAATGTGAGGATAGCAGAAGGCCAGGCGAAGCATTATCTCTAACATGTACAGTACCTACTGTCAAGCATGGTGGAGGCAGTATCATGGTTTGGGGATTCATGAGTGCTGCTGGTGTTGGTCATCTCACTGTCTGTGATGGCACATTGAACTCTGCCAAGCATTGTGCCATTCTCGAAACCCACATGCTCCCTTCTGCACATGCACTGTGCCGTCAAGGTCAAAACTGTAGAACTGGGCTGCAGGAGCACAGTATCCAGGTCTTAGAGTGGCCAGCTCAATCCCCGGACATGAGCCCCACAGAAAATCTGTGGTGGATTATCAAAAGGTCTTTCAAAGCATAAACCAAAGAATTTAGAAGAATTAAAAGCAGTAATTCAAGAAGAATGGGACAAGATTACCCCTCAACAGTGTGAAAGGCTCGTGGGGAACATGCCAGCCAGGATTTGAGCTCTACTGCGTGCTAATGGCAAGACTACTAAATATTAATTTGATGATGTGATGGTTTATTTATTTTTTGTTCAGTTTTGAACACATTCTGTTATTTGTTGACTTTGATATCGACAGTGTTGAGAACTGACATATTGAAACTGTCAAGAATTTAGTTTTGTTCGTTTTTCTTGTAAACAATAAGCAAAAACAATATCATTTGTATTTGTTTGTGTCTGTCTAATGCAGCCACACCTTTTGAAACACAAACAATTGTGATTGTGATTGTGATTGAAATTTTTTCCACAAATATTTCATGATAGTATTTGAGATTGAAAATATCAAAATTTTAAGGGTGTCCGAAAACTTTTTTCCACCACTGTAGCCTCATATGTCACAGAGCACTTCCTTGTCCTCAAAGACAAACTATTATCCTTCAGTTAACACACTTACCTTTTGTGATGGGGATTTCTGCACCTGCCTCTTATCAGCTGTAGAAGTTTATGGTTGAATCCTAGTGCTACTGGAAGAAACAAAATCTCGTGATGTGTCATTTGTGACATAACAGGTGACAAGCAACACTAATCTGACTCATATAGTCCAGTGCTACTGGAAGAAACAAAATCTCACACTCCTTGTTTCCTTCTGCAGAAACCTTTGGTAAACGTTGTTTCCTCATTGTTTGCCAATAAATGCTCCATTAAATTCTTTCTGAATCTTAATGCATTTCCTGCATCATTGGCAGTGCAGGTTTTTTCTTTCAAAAGTCATGAATTCCTCCCTGAGGGACTGGTTGCACAAAGGCTGTCTGAACAGAAGCCTGCAGTGTGTCGTCTGTTAACCTCTCGACAACTTATGGAGCAGCGTGGAAGACATCAGCACCCAGAGCCTCACACTACAAGCTCTCACAGCAGTGATTTTATCAGACAAAGTTTGGGTATTTACTGCATGCAGACGTGTGTCAGCTCATAAAACATACAAATATTTGCACATATGTTGACTGTTTTGTAGTTTCACTGCCACCAAAACACCAGCAAACATCCAAGCCACAGCATGACTTCACCCCAGGCCTCACTCTCATGCCTGAGCTCTCCCTTCTTCAGGAAGTGCATGGAAAAAACACTTTCTAAGGAACTTATCTATCATGTAAAGCCTTATCAATGAATGGAAAGGGTTAATAAGTCAACATACACATCTTGAACTGCTCTAAAATAACAGCGTTTTAAACCGTTTTCCACTTGATTAAATGCTTCCTGGTGATGAGTTACTCAGTAAGAGCAGTGGCGTCTGTTTCATCATGAGCCTATATTTATTATTTACACAGGTCAAATCCCAAAGATATGTTTATCAGTACAGGATTGAGAAGAAAAACAACAACAAGGAAAATTCATGTATATTTCCTTATTGTTACGGAAGTCTGGTGTCAGGAAAATGATTAGCGTCAATAAAAGATTTCTGTGTTCTGATTAGATTCAAAAGGGGAAATCTTCCAGGAAACAATATGGCCTTCTCATCACATACAGGACATCCCCACTTTTCAAGTAGTCTTGGAGTGATGTATCAGGAAAATAACTTTCTTCCTTTAAAAATGAGGTCTTTGTGATGTTTAGAAATGAAAGGATTTTTGCTATCGAAACAATTACAGAACGCAATACATATTATGATGAGAACACAGAACGTAATGAGACATTTTGCTCCCTTGTTAAGTTCAAATTAACACTATTATACTAACATACTGAGCTGTAGTTCAAACTGTTCAAAGATTTTAGAGCAGATATTTCATAATGGAATGAGTTCATTTCTATCTGCTTGAAACCATCAAAAGCTTTTTCAGTGTGTGAGTGTAGTTGGTACAGTTTTTCTAGACCTCAAAAAAGCTTTTATCTTCTCAGTCTAGTTGTTGTTTCACTTGTATATCAATGACATCTCTGAATGATGCATCAGAGTGGTACTACATATATATGCTGACAATACTGTTTCATTTGTAGCAGTGAAAACATCAACTTTTGCTGCAGCCAAACTAACAAGAGAAGCACTCTTAGACATGGTGGCACTTTGGCTTGACACTTCCAACACAAAATGTTAGAAAACTGTCAAACAGAAAATACTGTTTATATACTTAGTTATATTGTATTTTTATTTTTATTATATGACATTATATAATATGTATTATGTATTATATAATGTCAAAAAAAATTTAAAAAAACCCTACTGCAACAAAATAATTTCCCAAAGTGGGATCAATAAAGAAACCGTCTAAGTCTGAGTATCTAAGTTTCTCAGTCAAAAAGCTCTCAACCACAAACACTTTCAACATGAGCAGAAAAGGCAGTGAACTAGGGAAAGTATACGACTTTAAGCATCTTGGAGTTGTTTTGTTGTTTTTAACAAATACATAAAAATGGTAGATAGGATTGTTAGGGCCAAGCTTCAAACTCATTGTCAAATCAGACACTGTTTACCATTTCATACAGCTCTAACATTCATTTATTCATATAAACAGATATTTCTGTTTTTGTTTTTTTCAACTGAGATCTCATAATTGGTAGTTTCGTAACACATGCTGTAAGGAAATTCCTGTCAAGTTACTCAGCAAACCAATCAGATCAGAGCAGAGCAGAACAGATGCATAATTGAATCTGCCACACCATAATGCCAGAAAGGCCTGACGTCCTGGAAGAAGCCTGAAAGTTGGCTCACTTCCAAAGAACATGTGTTTATACAAGTTCCTCACAACTTAATCACACGTTTAAAAGTAACACTGACTCTAACCTGTCTTACATAATGTAATGACACCACACAGGAATAAAAACATGTTGGCATTCACGTCAGCTCTCATCAGCGTTAATATACTTATAAACTTTGTTAAATCAGCACAAAGTGTCAAGTTCAATGTGTTTGACAAAAACACTCACACTTTCATGTCGGCTGCTCACATCAAATTTAAGCACATTATGTGTTAGCATCATGTGATGTTTGCATCATATACTCAGAGGTAATCCAAAGACAAAATAAACGCGATAGAATTGGTGATAAACATGAAAAAGGATCAGTGTTGAATAAAAAAATGACATATTTTTGTCAAATAGTGTCTGATGATGTCTAATGTAAGTGGAAAAATATGGAAAAACTGGATATTGTAATAATAATTGGAAATTACAGAACACCTTCCTCAACAAAGTAAAACAGTTTAGAACGATCTATGAACAGCAGCGTAGACTGTGCAGTTCATGCATTTAAGGAAAGAAACTTTATATTTTTAATTCCACGCTAACAAACCCAAACTGCACCCACACATGTCCTCGCTCTTGTTGCGTGAACAGATCAAAAGACGGTGAATGTGTGCAGAGCGTTTTAGGGCAGGGTAGTTTCACTGTTATTATTACTATCAGGTCATCAGTTCATTTGTGTAGAGACCTTTTACATGGAAACCAAGAAATCTCATTCATTTAATTTCAGGAAATCACAACAGTATTCCTCTACTTACAAAAGTGATATTTAAATATATTTATTAATAGAAACTTGACCATTTTACAGGTAAAATGTCAGCTGATCCAGCAAAATCATTTGTTAACTGTCCAAATAACAATCAGTTTCCTCCCCCTGATATGAGTCGCATCAGGATTACAATTAAAGACCATTTTGAAGCTGGACGCCTCGTATTAAAAATTGTTCCCTATTATTCAGTTCAATCAGTCTAGCTTCTGCCACCTCTAAAATACATACAGATGAACAATTGTTCCTTAGGTAACATTGTAAACATGTTATGTGGATAAACACTCACTGTCAAAATATTATGTTTTGTTTGGCCTGTAAATTGACACAGATTATTTAATCAGTGATGACCAGGACATAAAAAAATCCCAGAGTAAGCAGTTTTCATTTCAATATACTGATACAGACCTTTCTTTCCCAATGGAACCTTGTGGAGATGCTTAGTTCAGTTTCTATCCAACAGATTATTTTAACACAATGAAGTCATCTGTAGATATTGAATGAAAATCTTTTCTATATTTATCATGTTGATTAGGAAGGAGGAACTCTCTTAAAGGCCTCTGTGAACACGAGGAATGTTTCCAGTAAGCAAGTAAACCTGTTCCGACGTTCGTATGTGCACCTGTCGGTTATTTTAAGGCAGACTTGAAGAACCTGGTTGATCCCATGACACTGCCGGCCTGTTCTGGAGTTCCCGTACAGCGCCCTGATCCTCCACTGACTTTATCACTAGTATTAGTATTAGTGTACACTTTTCATTTAAATTCAACCATTTTTTATTTATCTCCCTTAGGTTTCCTTCTGTCATCCATCCACCCCATAGACTGACACAGGCACGCACGCACACACACATGCACACACGCATGCATGCATGCACCAACATCTAAGCAACAGAACAGCCGACACCTGACATCGCCCTGTTCTATTATTACCTGTGAAATCCTGTAAACTGGCCTGTATTCATGTTCTTGTCCTCCTCGTGTGGTTTTGTCAGTGTTTGATATTTTGTCTTGCAATCATAAAAAAAAGACATACTTAAAAAAAATGTGACCGTATCCTATGAGCTCAGGAATCTGAATTCAGGTCGTCTGTTGTGTGAGTTGAGGCCCGTCTGTAATGTTCACAAATTGACTTTAAGGTGGTGAGACAGATGTTGATAAGTTGTGGAGCAAAGTGATGAAGTATGAGGAGTAAAAACGTTCTTAGAAGAAAAGTTCAGTGAGAAACTAAAACTTTCCATCACCTAACTAATTTTCATAGCTGAACCAAACCAAACTGTGGCCTTCTCACAACATGAACAATGTGTTAGAAAGGTATTCTGGCAGGAAGGCTTTGTGCAACGTTTGTTGAGAATGTGCTTGATTGCAGCTGCTCAGGAAGGCTAATGTGGCTGGGTTTACTGTCAGTGATGCTCTGAGAATGACAACAGGTTGTACATTTCTATGTATACAGTGGTGGAAAAAAGTTTTCAGACACCTCATGCATTTGTGAAATATTGCATTAAGAATCACTCTTCGGTCTTCAAGTGCAATTTCTTTTTGTACAGTTTCAGCCAAAATACTAAACAAATCCTATAAAAGCCATTAAAAACTAAAAATTGATTGGTTCCATAAAAATACAAAAGAAATTTTGAGTATTGGGTCATTTTGGTACCAACGATCCACGAATGAAGGTCGTGCTTTTTTTAAAAGATGCAATTTTTGTTGCCGTGCTTCATGTCTATATAAAGCCAGCATATTTGAAAGTTCTTCAGAGACAAAAATGGCTAAAACAAGGAACCTAACGCAGGAAACACACCTGAAGATAGAGATTGTCAGCCAGGAAGGGTACAGCTGCCGCCAGATAGCCAGTCCTTCAGCAGCTGGATACACTCTGCAGAAATACAGACAAACCAACGGTTTGGAAGACAAACTAAGATCTGGGCGTCCAAGGGTTTCTTTAGTAAGAAATGACTGCAACCTGATCTGCATGTGTAGGGAAAACCGCCGAATGACATCACAGGAGCTTCAGCAGCAGTGGTCAAATCAAACTGGTGTCCAGTGTTCCACCCGCACTGTACATGGCCGACTTTTAGATCATGGCTTAAGGTCCTACAAGGCTGTCAAGAAGCCCCTGTTCAATGAGAGACAGAGGTTAGCCTGGTGTCGTTGGGCCCCAGCACACAAGAAGTGGACAGCCAGGAACTGGGAGAAGATTCTGTGGTCAGATGAGTCCAGTTTCCAGCTTTATCTTCCTCCTGCTAATGTGAGGATATGCAGAAGGCCAGGCGAAGCATTATCTCTAACATGTACAGTACCTACTGTCAAGCATGGTGGAGGCAGTATCATGGTTTGGGGATTCATGAGTGCTGCTGGTGTTGGTCATCTCACTGTCTGTGATGGCACATTGAACTCTGCCAAGCATTGTGCCATTCTCGAAACCCACATGCTCCCTTCTGCACGTGCACTGTGCCGTCAAGGTCAAAACTGTAGAACTGGGCTGCAGGAGCACAGTATCCAGGTCTTAGAGTGGCCAGCTCAATCCCCGGACATGAGCCCCACAGAAAATCTGTGGTGGATTATCAAAAGGTCTTTCAAAGCATAAACCAAAGAATTTAGAAGAATTAAAAGCAGTAATTCAAGAAGAATGGGACAAGATTACCCCTCAACAGTGTGAAAGGCTCGTGGGGAACATGCCAGCCAGGATTTGAGCTCTACTGCGTGCTAATGGCAAGACTACTAAATATTAATTTGATGATGTGATGGTTTATTTATTTTTTGTTCAGTTTTGAACACATTCTGTTATTTGTTGACTTTGATATCGACAGTGTTGAGAACTGACATATTGAAACTGTCAAGAATTTAGTTTTGTTCGTTTTTCTTGTAAACAATAAACAAAAACAATATCATTTGTATTTGTTTGTGTCTGTCTAATGCAGCCACACCTTTTGAAACACAAACAATTGTGATTGTGATTGAAATTTTTTCCACAAATATTTCATGATAGTATTTGAGATTGAAAATATCAAAATTTTAAGGGTGTCCGAAAACTTTTTTCCACCACTGTAGCCTCATATGTCACAGAGCACTTCCTTGTCCTCAAAGACAAACTATTATCCTTCAGTTAACACACTTACCTTTTGTGATGGGGATTTCTGCACCTGCCTCTTATCAGCTGTAGAAGTTTATGGTTGAATCCTAGTGCTACTGGAAGAAACAAAATCTCGTGATGTGTCATTTGTGACATAACAGGTGACAAGCAACACTAATCTGACTCATAGTCCAGTGCTACTGGAAGAAACAAAATCTCACACTCCTTGTTTCCTTCTGCAGAAACCTTTGGTAAACGTTGTTTCCTCATTGTTTGCCAATAAATGCTCCATTAAATTCTTTCTGAATCTTAATGCATTTCCTGCATCATTGGCAGTGCAGGTTTTTTCTTTCAAAAGTCATGAATTCCTCCCTGAGGGACTGGTTGCACAAAGGCTGTCTGAACAGAAGCCTGCAGTGTGTCGTCTGTTAACCTCTCGACAACTTATGGAGCAGCGTGGAAGACATCAGCACCCAGAGCCTCACACTACAAGCTCTCACAGCAGTGATTTTATCAGACAAAGTTTGGGTATTTACTGCATGCAGACGTGTGTCAGCTCATAAAACATACAAATATTTGCACATATGTTGACTGTTTTGTAGTTTCACTGCCACCAAAACACCAGCAAACATCCAAGCCACAGCATGACTTCACCCCAGGCCTCACTCTCATGCCTGAGCTCTCCCTTCTTCAGGAAGTGCATGGAAAAAACACTTTCTAAGTAACTTATCTATCATGTAAAGCCTTATCAATGAATGGAAAGGGTTAATAAGTCAACATACACATCTTGAACTGCTCTAAAATAACAGCGTTTTAAACCGTTTTCCACTTGATTAAATGCTTCCTGGTGATGAGTTACTCAGTAAGAGCAGTGGTGTCTGTTTCATCATGAGCCTATATTTATTATTTACACAGGTCAAATCCCAAAGATATGTTTATCAATACAGGATTGAGAAGAAAAACAACAACAAGGAAAATTCATGTATATTTCCTTATTGTTACGGAAGTCTGGTGTCAGGAAAATGATTAGCGTCAATAAAAGATTTCTGTGTTCTGATTAGATTCAAAAGGGGAAATCTTCCAGGAAACAATATGGCCTTCTCATCACATACAGGACATCCCCACTTTTCAAGTAGTCTTGGAGTGATGTATCAGGAAAATAACTTTCTTCCTATAAAAATGAGGTCTTTGTGATGTTTAGAAATGAAAGGATTTTTGCTATTAAAACAATTACAGAACGCAATACATATTATGATGAGAACACAGAAAGTAATGAGACATTTTGCTCCCTTGTTAAGTTCAAATTAACACTATTATACTAACATACTGAGCTGTAGTTCAAACTGTTCAAAGATTTTAGAGCAGATATTTCATAATGGAATGAGTTCATTTCTATCTGCTTGAAACCATCAAAAGCTTTTTCAGTGTGTGAGTGTAGTTGGTACAGTTTTTCTAGACCTCAAAAAAGCTTTTATCTTCTCAGTCTAGTTGTTGTTTCACTTGTATATCAATGACATCTCTGAATGATGCATCAGAGTGGTACTACATATATATGCTGACAATACTGTTTCATTTGTAGCAGTGAAAACATCAACTTTTGCTGCAGCCAAACTAACAAGAGAAGCACTCTTAGACATGGTGGCACTTTGGCTTGACACTTCCAACACAAAATGTTAGAAAACTGTCAAACAGAAAATACTGTTTATATACTTAGTTATATTGTATTTTTATTTTTATTATATGACATTATATAATATGTATTATGTATTATATAATGTCAAAAAAAAAACCGACTGCAACAAAATAATTTCCCAAAGTGGGATCAATAAAGAAACTGTCTAAGTCTGAGTCTGAGTTTCTCAGTCAAAAAGCTCTCAACCACAAACACTTTCAACATGAGCAGAAAAGGCAGTGAACTAGGGAAAGTATACGACTTTAAGCATCTTGGAGTTGTTTTGTTGTTTTTAACAAATACATAAAAATGGTAGATAGGATTGTTAGGGCCAATCTTCAAACTCACTGTCAAATCAGACACTGTTTACCATTTCATACAGCTCTAACATTCATTTATTCATATAAACAGATATTTCTGTTTTTGTTTTTTTCAACTGAGATCTCATAATTGGTAGTTTGTAACACATGCTGTAAGGAAATTCCTGTCAAGTTGCTCAGCAAACCAATCAGATCAGAGCAGAGCAGAACAGATGCATCATTGAATCTGCCACACCATAATGCCAGAAACTGAACCTGTTCAGTTTCATGCTAGACATTATACCTGCTAAACCTCACCAAGTTAACATTGTCATTGTGAGCATGTTAGCATGCTGATGTCAACATTTAGCTCAAAGCACCAATGTGTCTGCAGGTATAAGCACAGCTTTGCAGAGCCGCTAGCGTGGTTGTCTTTTGTCATTTAAAATGGCAGTATGAGTTAGGTCACATTCCCGTATGTGACAGAATGCCTGGTGTATTGTCACACATAAGTCTTTCTTGGTATATTTAATAAAGGTCTTGTCCCATCTTTCGTGTAGTGCTTTCCATTTCTTGGCACTGTTTGCTGTATGTGGCAGTTGCACCATGTCTTCAGGTTTCTATTGTCCTGCTTTGTTTAATCTAATCTAATCTCAATCATTATTGCACTGGTGGAAAAAAATGTAGCCAGTAGTGTGAATCCAACCAGTAACAATGGGGACTGTTGTCTGGGTTGTAAATTAAAAGCAAGTATGCTGGTAGCGTTGTGATTCATACTGTGCAATGACCATTACATACTCGGTTCAGCTGGGGATCACTGCTGCATTTCATTTTCCCTTTTCATTTCTCCCCTTGCCTCCTGTCACCTCTGAATTGTCAAGCATTGAATATCATCAGAAAAGCTCTAAAATATGTTTTAAAATTAATCTATTAAAATGTATAACTTATATTAGAGGTGACATTATTTTGCCCATAAAACACAAAAGTTCTACAACATCAGTCAAAATGATCATTTGTTTTCACTTATGTCATTTATTTAGCACAAAAATGCACAGCAAGCTTACAGTGTGAAATCCATGTCAATGTAGAGTACAACTCAAATGTTTCAATACATGCTCATAGAATGATAAAATATTTTTAGCTAATAGTCATTTAATAAAGATATTGTGATATTGTTTTAACTTATATGAATCAAAGTTCTTACAGTTTCATTTTTGCCAGAAACAAACAACTGAGATACAAATGGGTATTTTATTGTAACATTTGCCAAAACATCCACAGTTAAATAAATATACAACCAGCAACAGTCTGTCTTTCACTCAGTGTGTCTCATGTTGTTCATAACATGATCCTGGGTTTGTTGGATGGAAACAGGTGAGTTGAAGAAGCCGTTCTAATGGGGAACCATGCATAAGGAGGCTCTCTGAAGCAGAGACATGAGTTACATGACAATCACACCATGTTGCTTTTCACTCTGTCAAAGATCTGTCGGATTTTTACTGCAGGGACGCAGCCTTCCCTCACAATGACGATGATTCCTGTGAAAAGAGTATGACAGACTCAGGTTAGAAATTGTCTGCTAAAGCACACACACAAAAGAGAGAATGTGGAAATATTTTTGCGTTTTACCTTCGTCAATCTTCAGGCAGTTAACTACAGTGGAACCAACAACTTCATTTGAGTCCCCATCACACAGAACCCCTTGGATCTTGTGTCCCAGTCGACTGTGGCAAGAAAGACAGGAGGAGAGGTTGTGTTAGTGAATGTGCCTGCGTTTGCCACCCATTAGGACACACTCATCACTCTGCTGCACACTGAGATTAATCTGCTGCAAACGGACACTAAAGATGATGCATGAAGCCTCAGGTAGGAGGTCAGTGGAATAACGGAAACTCACATGGGGACTTGAGTACAGTAGAGTTCTGGTAGGGGACACTTACTCAATGATCATGCTGTGGTGGGTGCTGTCTGCCTCCCCACTGGGATTGGCTGAGGTGATAGCAAGGGGTCCAGTGATGTCACACAGATGGCCGGTGACCGTGTGATCAGGGACGCGGATCATGATGCTGTCCCTGGTACCAACACGGTCATAAGCTGGTCCCACTCCTTCAGAAGAATAATTGAAAGGTGAGGTGAATACTGATCATCATTATTGATTTAAGATAAACTGAAGCAGTTGTAAATTGAATCCATTAACACAGCAGTTAAACTTCTATGAATAGTTTACCTAGTTTGAACAGCCAGTCTCCTTTGCTGACAATGCAGCTAATGCCTCCTGGATACACATTTTTCATGAACTCCCACAGCAGAGGACTGAAGGGAGGCCGGGCTGCCACCAGCTGCTCCACATTGGAGATGCAAATGCAGATGGGCTTCTCTGCTGGTCGGTCCTAGACGAGGTCACAGATAACAGGTTGATGAGGTTTACGTCAACGACTGAATTGAAATGTAATGATCTGGCTCATATTACATTTCCATCTTATTTCTCATTCTCACTTTAATATTGTAGATTTTCTCTATAGCTTGAGGATTCTTGCAAGAGGCAGCCAGCGCATACACAGTGTCTGTGGGAATGCCACATACTCCTCCTTCCTCCAGAATGTGAGCTATCTTCAGGAGACTACTGGTGAGCCGTGAATTAACCACAGGACAGGGTTGCAATGGAGCAGACTCCTGCTTCATCTCCTCCTGAGACAGGCCACAGAGAGAGCGACATTTTTCATGAAATGAACCCCATAGAATATGGTGGACCACAACAGAAGAGGAATGCAAAATTAGTCTCTTAATTGATTACCTTAACTAAAGGAGGGCCCATAGGCAGCAATCTCTGTAAGAAGATGCAGCTCAGCAGTGACGCCAGAGCTCCATATACGCAAATTGTTGAAAAAAGTGCAAGCATGGCCACTGTAAAGACAACATGAAAAATGTTTCAACAAGTAGCTGGGTTTCTCAAAAGATTACTTGAATTTAAGCCTCTTTCCTGATTAAAAACCTTAAAAAAAAATGTGTTCACAATGAGGCTTTGTCTTCTCTTACTTTCAAGTTCATATGGCAGTTGCTGCAGAGTGGAAAGCAGGAAACAGACCAGAACAACCTCCATGACAGCTGTCAGAAACAGTAGAACCAGGTTCCTACGGGCAGCTGACATAAACAATAGATGAATGAAAACAAGCTCAAAAACAAACAAATTGATAAATTCTTCCACAAAACAATAATCTTGTTAACCTTACCGATCAGCATAAGGAAAGCATTAATGACCAGCAGAGCAATGGCTCCTGCTGTGAAACCATAGGCTGCCTCTGTGGAAAGCTGAAGCAGTTTACCTAGAAAAGAAAATCTTGGGATCAGACTTTTGTGTAATTCACTCAAAACAAGTCACCATTTAAACACATTTGCAATGACATACCTGCAAACCTAAACCAGGTCCAGATGGCCCACACTACTACATAGATGGATGAGATGACTGACCCAAAACGGCCACCTCCTGTGACTTGTAGCCGGCTGACATAGACCTGGATGATGGCTCCAGAGATAAGGACCCAAGGGACGGTCAGATGAAGGAATGCAGGATCCATACTGGATGAACTTGCATGAAGAGCTGAGAGAGCTGCAACCCCATTGGAAAGGTAGAACATGGCGTCCGAAGCCTGATCAGTATGGACTGGTGCCTCTTGGACTCGCTGCTTGGCCCTGCCGCAGTTCATAGCCTTCTTTAACTGGTCTGTGGAGATGGGCTGTGGTCCTATGGGGATTAGAGACTTCTCTGCTATTGTGTTGATAAGACGTGAGAAGGTGCCATACAGGGAGGCTGCTGTGAACAAGGAGCAAGCGACACCAAAGAAGATGTAGTATCCCTGCGGAGGGATCTGGGGGATTGTTGAGACTGTGATCACAACAAACAGCATGTTGTGGATCAGTTCCAGAACATCTGTGTTCAGGCTTGCGACACAGAGTACCAAGCCTGCTATCACAAAGAACCAATTTCCCACCATTGTTTCCCTCACTGAGGCCACTTTACTGTCGTCCACAAACAGAACAGATACGACAAATTCATCCCAAGCCTTGATCAGCCAATATGTGGCATGAAGACCAAACTTAGTGGTGTGGTAGCAATCTTGGCGAAGATGGGCATAGTAGCTGGAGAACAGCTGGGCAACTGTGATGATTGAGACCCATGCAGCCCCTAACCCAAAGGCCTTCATGTACCCAAAGCTGTAGAACGCAAAGATGAAGGGGGCAACGGTGTCACAGAAGAAACCCAAGGCCATGGGCTCTGCGTATTTTGTGTTCTTTTTCTTCTCTTGGCCAATGCTCTGGGCACTTGCTGAGTTGGTTGTCCCCAACAGAAGAACATTAAAGAGGGGGGTACCGAAGCCTTTGAGGATTAGACGTTGAGTCAGACCTTTGAGGAGCAGTGTAGCTGAACCGTAGATGGCAAAAATCAGAATGAGGGACTCTAGAACCCCAGAGACCACAAGAGCCCAGGAGCTTGATACGAGACTCACTGCCTCAAAAATTAAGGTGGCTGTGATGGCCCCGAAGACAAAAGGCATGATGTAGTTGACTGTGGCAGAGCAGAAGGCTAAGAGGAAGGACAGAAGAATATAGGGGACCAGGCCAGCGATCGCTGACTCTTTCATGGACAGGAAAATTGAACTCTCTGTGGTGACATTCAAAGACGTGTTACTCATCATGTAAGTGGACAGAGACAAATTGTTCATCATCTCATGTGACATAGATGCTGTTGTCGAAGTTTCAGTTGTGGCACCAAAGTAGATTCTGGTGGCACCATAACTGCCCCAAAGAGCAGCATAGCCAATGAAGGCAGTGCCGCTCAGATGATCATATTTTCTAAAGGAAAGCAGTCCAGCCACCAGTTGGCATATACCACCAATCAGGATGAGATGAACACCTATAAAAAAAATGGAACTGAAATTACTAAGACAATTTTAGGTTAAACTCTATTAAATTATTTTTGCTGATTTTTTTAAAATTTAACCTGCAAGTATGTTCTCCACTCCCACTGGTGCATTGCCAGTGTGTGCTGTACTGAAATTCTGGAGAAGCACAAGGAATGCACTGATCCCATTGGATAGCATGCCTAACACTCCTGGTTCGCCATAGAAACTGGCTGGAAACCCGTCTGATGTTGCCATAATGTTGTTGTTGTTGTTGTTGTTGTTGTTGTTGTTGTTGTTGTTGTTGTTGTTATTGTTGTTGTTGTCGTCAATCTACAGTTTCACTTGAATAGTGAAATGAACAACACAGACAGCATATTCATGAATATATATATGTGTGTGTGTGTGTGTGTGTGTGTGTGTGTGTGTGTGTGTGTGTGTGTGTGTGTGTGTGTGTGTGTGTACAGTCGCAATAGTGAATACAGTAACAGCAAATGCAGAAATCACCCAAAAAGACAAATTGAGAATATTGTCTCAATGTTAATTATTTTACTGTAAAAATGCATTTGTCATAGTGGAATAGAATTATAAGTATAACTGTGATGCTAAAATGTGAATGCAATACATCATGCAAGTTGAATGCATAAAGAGAGAGGTCACTGTTGTTTGTGACTGGAAAGCAACACTCCTAAAAGCTGGCCAAATGAAGTTAAACTGCATTGTAGAAAAATACAGAAAATGCAAGGCTAAAAGCAAATTACAATACATTTAACATAAATATACCATAAAGCACAAACGACAAACTGTTAAATTCTACAATTTAAGTTATTTTCTGTCTCCCTGAACGCTCAAAGAAACCTGAGAGCACTTGACCCTGCCCTGCCCAGCCATAAATGGGCTAATCTAAAGTATCGGTAACAAGAGACACAGATGATCAGCAGTGCTTTCCTGCTCTATGACAACAAAGCAGCAGGTGCCTGCATAAGGAAGCCTTTTATCCATAACTAACATTAATATTTGAGTAATATTTACCCAAAAGATTTGATGTTTTTGATGTTGTCAGTTATTTCACAGTTGTAATTTTGGTATTCTTTTTGTTAGTCACATAAATAACTTTACATTGTAATTCTTGTTCCTCTTTCAACCAGATTTGCATTTTAAAAAGTACATATAATAAAGCCTCTGTGCCAGCTGGTAATAAAGCAAATGAAGATAAAGTCTTACCTGGTGAAGACGCTCAGACCCGTGAACGGTTGAGTTGTTCTGAAGCAGGGATGAAAGTTTGTCATAAATAAGGCTGGAGTGGTGGGTGGTGGAGGAGGAGTTCATGAAAATTCCCACACACACACACACAGCCTGCTACCTGAGAGGTGACATCACTGCTTCTCACCATAGATAATTACTTACCACTCCTAGTCTTTGAGGAAGGTGATGCTGGTTTTGACGATGATGGTGATGGATACCACGGAAATTCCTTTGTTTAATCTGATATTTTTTCACATATTTGTCTGAGCTTCCCTGTTCCTCCCATCCACCTTGACTATATAAGGCAGGTGCTCTCTCAGCCCAAGCATCAGCATCCTTCACAGCCTACTGACTACAAACCTGCTGTATCAAAGGCAAAGAGAAAAAAGAAGATCAACAAGAGAACCAACTGACTGAGACAATGATCTCCACATTACAGGTAAAGATTTAAAGATATTTTTGTGATATCAATGGGGATTTATATACCCCAAACTGTAATAATAAAAACAAATCTTGCTCGAGTAAATCAAGCAAATTAGTTCTCATGCCTAAAACTGGCTTCATCCAGTTTGGTGGAGAATTTATCACTGATCTGGTGCTTTTTGTGAGTACATGACTACAGACACTGTACCACACCTGTTACAGCACCGTCTCAGCAGTAGCTCTTTCAAAAGAGACAGAGAGGCTGAGTAATATTCATTATAGTTATTCTAAAGTCAACAAAAGGGTTCATTTAATTGGATGAGAAAGAAAGAATAACTCCTAGTATGTGATAAAATTACATGATATGTGTCAGTAAATATATTCTGTATGCTTTGTTCCCTAGAAAACCATTAGACCAGTTTGGGCTGTCAGAGGGCTGCATAAGTCTGCAGTGGAAGGTAAAGCTACCTTTTGGTACACTCAGCTTTAATCCAACCTCTTATCAAACAATAAGACATATTTGTCTCAGGTTCAGCTGTTACTCATAAACAATTTTCCTCTACTTACTCCGGACCTCTTTCTTTCTCTCCGCTCACTTCTTGCTCTTTGCCCCTGCAGTCTTGAAGAGCCCAGCCCCTGAGGATACAGTCACAGCCAGCTATGGGAGGTTCATCAGTGAAATAAAGCCCCAGCACTTGTCCTCCCTGGTGCTCCAACGCAGTAAAAGAATGGTACTGGACAGCATTGGAGTTGGTCTGATTGGCAGCACAACAGATGTGTTTGAATTGGTCCTGCAGCACTGCCAGGTGAGGCAGAACAGGGAAAAGAAAAGACATCTTTTCTCAGATGTCTTATGAGGCAACAGATGAAAGCAATTGCATGAAAGCAATTGTATGACCTTATACAAACTGTAGCCGTGAGTGCAACCGCTGTGTGCAGACAGATGAGTGGAAAAAAAAAATAAAAAATCACAGGTTATCATTATAGCTGCTGAATTTCATCATATAACTTGGGAACAGGCAGGAGTTTCATGTCTAGTGACCTTTGTCTCCAAATTGCTGTTGACATATGACTTACAAAGAAACTTATTCAGCTTTCCACTGAGGAGTGATATGCCAGAGCTTTTTAAAGTTCACTTTTTATATGTGATGACACAATCTGTGACTGCAAAATGTATTAAAAATTTCCTTGCGACAACACCCTGTGTTTACCTGTCCCCGCCTTTTCCCCTTCAGCACATGTATGCTCCTGATGACATCAGCTCTGTGTACGGACGCAGGGGCACGAGGCTCTCCCCGACACTGGCAGCTTTCGTCAATGGAGTGGCAGTGAGTATAAATAGGTGGAACAGATGTGTCACCATTGTCCACTAGTACACCAGACAATTTCAGACACACTAAACCCATTACATTTATTTTATAGTCTGCTGTCTGGGCTGGCAACTACAGGAGGGGTTGGTGAAAATATTGAATTGACCCCATGTTACCCTTCTGCAGAAATTTCCAACATTATGTCTGCAAACATTGTTTTTCTTCCATTCCTAAAGAAGCCATCATGATGTCAGGCTCATTTCTAGAACCTGCAGCGGTTGAGGCCTGTTATGGCAATTAAAGGAATTTTCCAATTCACTGAAAAAGGAGATGGGTGTAGAGGGCTAAATTGCAGCTAATTATAAATATTGTTTACAGCTAGCTAGAGTGTTATTGCATGGAGCACAGCAGCGTCATGTTTCTATCTACTATTACTCACAATCATTTGATTGTTAATTTGTGTGTGTGTGTGTGTGTGTGTGTGTGTCTCGTTTTTGCTGCAGACTCACTCTATGGACTTTGATGATACATGGCACCCTGCCACTCATCCCTCAGGAGCGGTCCTTCCTGCTGTGTTAGCACTCAGTGACATGATGCCTGCTAAAAGTAAACCCAGTGGCCTGGACTTCCTGCTGGCATTCAATGTCGGCATTGAGATCCAGGGCCGACTGATGAGGTTCTCTAATGAGGCCCGCAACATCCCCAAGAGGTGAGGGCACCAGTCAGACTGGATGTTGTCATTTATAGGCTAATAGCCACGTTGCAGTAGGTTTTGCACTTTACTGGGTCTCCCTTGGTGATCATTTTACAGATTTAAAGCCAGCTCCTTGCTCAAGAGTTGCTATTTGTATTCTGTGTGGAGAAGAAATATCCACATGAGTCTTAAGGGATCCATATTTGACTCTGCTGCTCTCTGCAGTGTGGTTTACAAGGAGACTGGTGCAATGTAATATGCAGTCTCTTAGCTTGTCAGTGAGCTGTGAAAGGTGTGTTATTATGTTAATCTCAGGGACAGCAGAGGCTCTGTGGGTAGCGTTAGCACAATTAGCTATGTAGAGGTAAATATCACACAAAACTCCTTTTGGCAAGTGTTTACACCAAGTCAAATGACCCACCACATTATTTGCTTGTTTGTTCAGAAATACTAAAAAGACTTAAAACCTATTTCCTTTAACAGTCCTGAAATAAGATGTCTCTGCATGTGGAGAGTCACGTAAAAAGAGCAGCTGTTTGTACAAAGAGACACCTTCACACACAGGGGCTGTGCTGTAGTCATAATGACGGAGTCACAAGAGTAAATTGTTCCAAAACACCTCACCAAAGTCTCTTTCTTTCTGTTTTCCCCATCACCAGGTTTCACCCTCCCAGTGTGGTGGGGACCATGGGCAGTGCAGCCGCCTGTGCTCGCCTCTTGTCTTTGGATGACTCCCGGTGCAGTCATGCCTTGGCTATAGCCGCTTCCCTATCTGGAGCCCCAATGGCTAATGCTGCCACTCAGTCTAAACCCCTCCACATTGGTAATGCCTCACGTCTGGGGCTAGAGGCTGCTCTGCTGGCCTCTCGAGGCCTAGAGGCGAGTCCTCTGGTCCTGGATGCCGTTGCTGGGGTGGCTGGCTTCAATGCCTTTTATGAAGACTATGTGCCACAACCTTTAGAATCACCCAGTGACAACGGCCATATGTTCCTGCTCGAGGAGCAGGACATGGGCTTCAAGCGCTTCCCTGCCCATCTGGGGATGCACTGGGTGGCAGATGCTGCAGCCTCTGTCCATGAGCTTCTTGTGGGATTTGAGGCTAGCACTATGTCCCCTTCTCAAGTTGAAGACATCTTGCTCAGAGTCCCAAAATCAAAATACATCAACAGGCCTTTCCCTGAGTCTGAGCACGAGGCACGCCACTCTTTCCAGTTCAATGCTTGCAGCGCTCTGCTGGATGGCGAGGTGACTGTGCAGTCCTTCACACCTGCTGCCATGACGCGCCCTGACCTGCTCGCTCTGCTGAGCCGTGTTCGTGTGGAGCATCCCCAGGACAACCCAGCTAATTTCAACCGCATGTACGGCGAAGTCCAGGTGACACTTGTTGGGGGAGACGTTCTGAAGGGACGCTGTGACACCTTCTATGGGCACTGGCGAAACCCGCTGACCAACGAGAGCTTGAGGAAGAAGTTCAGGAACAACGCAGGGGAGGTGCTTCCCCCAGAGAAGGTTGAGAAGCTGATTGATGTGGTGGAAGAGCTGGAGAGAATCAGAGACATCAGGGCCCTTCTCTCACAGCTGCAATGAACTCTGACAGAGATACACAACAACAGCATAACAGACTGGATTTTACATAAATACACTAAAAGGCAACTGCCTAAACATTTTTAGTTAAATGTATTTAATGATGACACACCTGTCCAAATCAATTCTGGAGAAAATCACATGTCCATATGAAAAAACAGTTTGTCTATTGTACTTGGTACAGGGGTTACATGAAAAGCGACTTTCGGCCAGTACACTGTACAATTTGTACAATTATGTCTCAATATGCCTCTCTTTTCCCAGTAGTGATGGAGCCATGTCAGACCACGTCTATCTAATGTGCATTGTGTTACATTATTTTATTGTATTGTTCCAATTTTTGTTTTATTGTATTCAGCTATCAATGAGTTGCAAAATGTGATCTAGTTAGATAGCAGAGGAAAAATGAAGGAATATTTATGTACTGAATATTTTCAAATATTAACTTTATATATATATATACTGTAGATAGAAGTCATGCAAAGTGCTGTACTTTGTACAGTGTAAATGTTTGATGCTTGTAATGCAACATTATTTCTTCTTTGACATTTTAGCATTTTGTTACACAAATGCAGAATGTTTGTGTTTTTGGTTTAATAAAACTACTCAAAAAAAAAAAAAAACAGTCTGAGAAATCAAATTCATCATGGAAAAAATGTGCTGTGAGAAAACAAGAATACATTCTTTTTGGCCCAAACAAATACTCACATCTTTTCTACTCGACTACTCTTATTTAAACACACAATAAAAATGACAGCAGCACAAAGGGTAAGAGGACAACAAAGGGCTGTATTTTCCCAGAAGAAGAGATTCAGTAGAGAGGCACGAAATGAGGTCATAAAGTACATCACATTCATCTGTCATTAGGTTAATTACTGCCAGTCAATCACTGAAAGTCAAGTGCATGTCCGGAGTCATGTTGTCACCATAAAAGCCAATCATTCTTGCGTCCTTCAACTGAGGCAAGCAGGAAATTTACCGTTAATCAGCTAAAGGTGCTTTTCTTTTCCAAGTGTGTACATTTGGAGTGTAAACAAAAAGGGGAGTCCGAGTCTATAAATATGGAGCAGTGCTGGCAAAAGAGAGCTGTTTTCCTCATTCCAGTATGTGGTCATTAAGATAATGTGTGGCAAGAAGTGTGCACAGCAGGAACTGCCTTTCGAGACACGAGGCACCTGTTTATGTACCTGTCCAGCTCAGTCCACACGGTAAACCAACACAGCTCAGGTCTGTCTTGGCAGACCTGTGTGTTTGTGCGTTGAATCCACAATGAAGTTCTTTGCAAACTGTTAATGAGTGTTGAGAACGTACTAAAGAAGATGGCAACAGTAAATTTATTATTAAAGTGATTTGTGGGTCTTTCCAAAAAAGAAGTCCCAAATAAGCCCTACGAGGTTCAGAATACAAGAGACAAACATGCACTGTCTGACAATCTGAAGTAATGCAGTAATTTACAGTATCAGTTTCTCAACTTTGGCCCCATCTTACAGAGAGGACACCATCCAGCTTTTAATGCTGTGCATGATTTTATACAAACACGTGGCAGCTGACACAAATGAGTGAGCCGCTATGACATTAAAAGCACATTAATGTAAAGTTACTGCGAGACTTGTCATTTCCCTGTGTGGTAAATGAAGCAAGAAAGGCAAAGTCTTTGACAAGTACAAAGGGAATAATGCCGTCACTGACTAATGGCATTCTGACCTATGCTGACAAGACAATGATGGACTAGATGGCAGGGACACTTTTGCACCTTAGAATAAGGAAGTGTTGTCACTATAGATAGAGAAACATTCCCAAAACATGCTGCAATAAGGAAAGACTGGCACTGTGAATGCAGTGCTAAGAAGCAATAAATACAGCAATGAATCCGGTATAATTATGCACATATAACACAATACTGGGGAAGTTTTCTGTCGGCACTCTCTGTATTGCCATAAAATACATCAAGTACAACGCAACAGACCCTGGGTATCTAAAAATATCCCCTTCAATGCACGTCATGATCAGGGGACTTTAGTGACACACTCAACACAAAGGAAGCCAATAAGGATGAATTACAGGTGTGGAATTTCAGGTGAGTTGTTTTCATATTCTCAGTCTACCCCCCGGGAACGAGGTGTCACAATAGTCAAGTGACATTGGATGTTTAAAGACCCTACCCTTTCTACCTGTTTATCTTAGCTGTGACATAGATGGAATTTAGTTACATTATCGGCTGAACAGGTTGTTATTGATGGGTGCCGGTAAGACCTAGCATTTACAGAAAGGAAATGGAGAAATAGTGTTCTTTCCTGTACTGTGAACTCACCAGACTGTCTTATCTAATCCTCTCACAAACAGTGGGTGGGTAGAGTCATGCGTAGAGTGCAGGTCAATGCAGGTCATCAGGCGTGTCACTTGTCACGCTGTCACACATGTCACGCTGACATAATGTAAGCACAGATCATTAACAATGACAAATCACAGAGGACCGTGAAACATATCTCTCTTTTGTGTGTCTTATTTCAAGAAAATTAATGAACATCCGGAGTTGTGAAGTGAAGATGGGAATATTGAGTCATTTGTTTTGTGGCTGCAGTGATAAAGCATAGTGTCGCAACTGCAGGCAGTTTTAAAAACATTAAATACTGTAGAGCACAGAGGCCAAAATTTACATATTTACAAAAATACAACTCAGCCACCATGTTGCGCTCATACAGTGACTTATAACTGATGTGCAAAAGGTCCTCTTTTCCTGGAAACTCTATTTTATTTCACACTAATGCATGCAAACTCCTCCTTTCAACCTTTCTATCTATTTATTCATTCTCTCATGTCTATAGATAATTGGATAGATATTCAGTATGTGACGTTTACCTTGGGTCCAAAAGCAGAAATAACAGAGCCTTTAGTACATAGAAGAACCTTTTATTTTATGCTGATAAAGCAACAGTTCTTACGCATGTTCAGTTTCTCTTCAAAAAGTAAAACAAATCTCCCAAAGTACCCATTTTGTCAACTCCACAGCCCTTTTTACGCATCATTAAAATAGCAACAGCTGGTCAGCAGAACTACACAGGAACAGTGTCTTTGCACAGCCAACTGATGTTATCCACTCTAGTCTGAAAATAGTGCATGTGTTGTTTGAATTACAGCAATTTTGGTCTTGAGAGTTCATAGCTGAAACTCTAATTGTGCAAAGTGGGCCCAACAGACAGAGCTAGTGCAATGATTGGATATATTTACATGCACAAAAAAGGACAAAGAAGACTCAAGAAGATCCCTCGGATGTTGACTGGTTATAGTTTGACACTTCGATGAGATTGTGGTCTGGATCCCTGAAGTAAAGAGAGGTGATTGTCCCCACAGCTCCAGTCCTCTCCACTGGACCCTCCTCTACGTCAACTCCACAGACCTACAAAGGAGACAACAGAAACTGACACTGATTATTTCACTGGCACCTTAATCCCCAAATGGTAACAACATATGACCAACGAGAGGTCAAGTGGTTTTAAAAGAGTAATCTTTTTATAGGATTAAGATTGACATTAGTAACATTAGTTACTGAAGACAATCTGCAGGATATGGGTGAAAGACCTTCAGGTGTTCAGCTACTGTAGCCAGAGGGGTTTTGGTGATGAGGCACAAATCTGCAGAGCCTGAGGTTGGACGCTTGGCTTTGGGTTCAAACTCCTGACCCATCTGGTGAAGGTTAATCTTCTGCTGCCCAAATCCCAGAGCCTTACGGTTTCCCTTGAAAGTGAAGACAAGGCGAGAGTGGGTGTTGAGTATTGTCATAACTGAGTGGAGACATGTAATCAAAGCCTGCCATCTAGTGGATGGTTTCTCAGACCAAAGTACAAGAGTACTTCACTTTTCCTGTTTCCGTGTAAATTCAGCACGTATAATGAAAATATTAGTGACATTGCTAAATACTTAATTAAAAATACTTCATATGTCTATTACTTCTATCATACTACTACTATGTTTAATGAACAAAGCACCTTGTATACCTTGAAAGTGACGACCTGCATGCCCAGGACTGAGGTATAGAAGTGGACGGTGTCTGGCACACTCTTCACTGTTAGAACCAAATGATCCAAATGACTCACTTCAACTGGACAGGTTCTTTTGAATCTGAATACTCCGAGTGTTTGGATGGAGACAGTCTACGAGAAGCAATACACACAATACAAGACATAAAAAAAAAACTACAAATAACAAATACTTCGTGTATTGCAAACAGAATTGACCGTAACAGCGCCGCTGTGTGGTCACAGTCTACTGCGTCCTGGTGAAAGGTGGAATTCTCGTGCAGTTATGCCGATAAACAAAAACGTTGATTTAGCGTTAGCCTAGCTAAGTGTTAGCTTGATATCACCCTGAATTCTCTCATGTAAATTCGGTAGCGTTATGCCACATGAACCTACTTTCATATCGCTCGTTTAGCTGACATACTTACGATTCCTGTATTGGTAAGTCTAGACTGGCGTTACATTGACCAACTTTAGCCCCAACAAAGCGAGACCCGCCAGAGTAGATGAATATATCGTTCGCGGTTAGCCAAGTTAGCAGATAATAACGTAGCTAACTTTAACTTACCTTCAAACGGGAATTCTGAAAGTGCCACAAGCGGCTTCCTACAGTCCGGAGCGCCATCCTTGTCGTTGCCTGACTCAGGTACTTCCTGTTTTTCCACTTCTGTGGACTGTGTTACCTTCATCACTGCATTGGCGATAGCACCGAATAACGCTAAAAGGGGACAAAAGAGTAAACCGTAGACTAAAGTGGAACCTTTGTCTACAGCCACCACACATCAGTGATGTCTGTGTCCGGTGCTCTGACGTCAACATTAAACAAACTGAACGTCGTTGGTTGTATTCAAATCAAGACTGCACTATGCTTCACGGTTCAATAACTGTAGGATGAACATAACTATTGCCTATTTTTGTTTAAGACCTCGTCAATACATGGTATTCTAGCTCTTCTTTTTAGCCTCAGTTGGACATGAATGGGGATTTTCACAAATCCTACCAGCAGGGGTGCCAGTAATAACAAAGTGTCAGAGGCCAAATGCATCAGACACATAATTTGTATAATGTGACATAAGGCACAATGGCTCTGATGTTTAATGCTCATAACGTTGCTCAAAAACGTAATCTGTAAATCATGTAATACAAGTCCAAATATGAACTGGTGGAGAAAAATACCAATGAACCATCAGATCAAAGCAAACATGGAAATAACAGTATATTTATACTGTTTAATATATAAAGGTATACATAATAACAAATACTGTGTGTGCCTGGATGCAGAATAAAACTACCCAACAGTGCCTGTACAGAAGCATAACAACTTGTTTAATTCAGCGGTTAGTTTCATTTAACACCCAGTTAACATACTGCACTGGGTGGGTCACAGAACAAGGCCAAAACTAAAGCATGGCCTAAAAGGGAACATACATTTCCTTTACATGTTTATGGTATTTAACAATGACAATGTCTTGCATTCAAACTTTTATGTCCCTCAAAGGGAAGTAATAATTGTGGCAAAGACATCAAACAGTGAAACACGAAACATGACAGGATGGCATTGACAGTGATGCCCTTTTCTTCCTTTAGCCAGTGTTCCTGTTCATCAACAGTGCTACGAAACCTACAGAACCTCTAAACAAAATAAAATGAACTTCAATACATTTGAGTAAGTCTTCATTTAAGATTTTAGCCATTAACAACAGTTTTCAACAACAGCATACATTTATATCATGTTTGTTTTTCTCTACTTTCACTTTAGCATGTATTGCACACTGATATGGAGCATCTGCTCGAGGCAGGAGGGTACGGTGGGTGAGCATCATGTCTTTCTACTGGAGCCTTGCCAAGACAGGAAGATGATGTGAATTTTTCAGACTTGGTAAATGTCTGACACCCAAACCTTTCGATTAATAAATTAAGTTGTCACTTATACACTGAGGTGGACCTACTGGTAGACAGATCGGTATATGGCAAATCTACATTTAAATTTAGGTCAATTTCTGGTCATTTGACTCCATTTGATACCTTCTTAGAGAACATAATTCATCAGTTGATAATTAAAGACAATCCAGTAGGTATGTTGAAACAAAGAATCAGACCAATAGCTAATGGATGACAGGACAAATGAGTGTGAAATCATTGCTGTACATTAAAAAGTAAATAAAATTTTACATGTGGCGGGAGAAAGCAAAAGAAACCATATTCATTTTTTTGACATCTCATGCCTGTTAGTATAGTATTTTTAAATGGGAAAATTCACATGCCAAGTACTTGATATCAACCCAATATATACTGCCAATATTGAGACATCGCTAATTTCTGGTGCGCATACTACTCAATTTTTAATGATCAATTCAATGAAGATGCTTTGTGATTCCAAAATAAGCTCACACTTTGCAAAAGTTACCTAGTTGGATTTATCTTTCTCATATATCTGCACAACATCAGATTTTTTAAAAACATGGTATATGCTACTCCAGAATAGTAGTTTGTTTCTTTCAGGTGAACAAAAAAAAGAGAGTACAAATCACACTATTAATGGCAAACCTTAATGTCCTATATCCTTTGGACATCACAATCTTGAAATAATTCAGCTGTGTAAACCAATACAACCTACTGAGGGATGCTCAGAGAGAGTAACTGCAGCCACCACCACCCTAATCTTCATAAGAGATAATTTACAATCCAAAACCGATTCACTGATAAGGAATATGATTCAAAAATTTTTTACAAGCTTATTTACAGCTAATACTTTGAACTGGTGTAACTAAGAACTGTCCCAATACCCAACTTCTGCTATATAAGGCGCCATTTAGGAGCTAATACAAAAGAGAATATGTGCCTGAACTACCTGCAGCTGTGCAGCATTAAAAACCAGGGGATTCTTTATGAGAAACAGGTCTGTTGTGAGCATGGCTTGATGCAATGCAACAAACTGCTTGGTCACTACAGCTTGATTCAAACAGCATGCACTGCTTGAACCGAACTTTGGACTGCAATAATAAATGTTTTAGTAGAAACTAAAGTGTCCCAGTGTCACCGTATGAGGCACCCTGAATCAAATCTGTAACTACATTATGATCAAACTCACAAATGGTATGAAGAGTGAACAGTAGAGACACATTTCCTCAAAGCCTCTTATGGACTTGGGATATCAGATTACTTAGGTTGAGACAAAAGGCCTGCAGTCTTTTTATGAACTACACCACACTCTCTCGGTTGGCCGATACCAAGACAGCCCTGCGGCAGATGGGACAAGTTGAGTTTTCAGACAGCCAGCGATCAATGCAGTGCACGTGGTACTCATGAGAACAGGGCAGCTTACGCAGCTTATTACCTTCTGCATACTCTGTTATGCAGACACTGCAAGTCTTCAAGGCATCACTCTCACCAAAGTTGCGCATGGAAAGGTTATCAATCTGCTCTTTGGTCAGCCCTTGGGGCTGGTCCTCGTCATCATCATTTAGGAGGAAGAAGTGGGCAAGCCGCAGGAAGGGCAATGAACTGGGTTCCTCTAGGCTAATAGGTGGTCTAGGTCGAGCCCTGCCGCCAGAGACTGGTGGACCAGTGGCAAGGCCCTCTTCCACATCAGTCTCAGCTGTCCTTGTCCTGAGTGCTGCTGCTACAGGTGGTTCATCAACATCAGCAGCAGGAGCAGCAGCAGGAGTACTATCTGAGTTGTTGAGGGCTTCAGCCAGATCCACAGATGTGTTGGCTCCACGATTTGAATCTGAAGAATCAGAGTCTGAATCCATGAGGTAGCCAAGTTCACCAAAACCAGTCATAATCTGCCGAATCATAGACTGGAGAGCCATTGAGGTTGCCTCTCCCAAACCTGCATCAGAGATTCTACGGATAGGGATGCGAATCGTGCTGACATAGGTCCTCACACCAGCACGCTCAGAGCGTGAGAAAGTCCTACGAAATCCACCACGTTCACTCTCATAAAGAAATGTGTTGTTTGAGTTCTGGGAGCGTGAGCGGGTACGACTAGCAATGCTGTCTCTTTGGCGATATTCGCCTGGGCGTACGCGACGCACCTGGAGATCAAGCATAATAGTAGGGGGGCGGCGCCCTGCTGCACCCCCTTCCCCCCCAGCAGCGTCTCCTTCCTGAGATGCGACATTTTGGACCTCTGGGACCAATTCTGCGCCAGCCAAAGATGGCTGAGCATCACTGTCAGCAGTGCTTTGCCTGGAAAGAACATGTTGTCGAGTCCGAGAACTGCCCTCCACTTGAGGCACAGGGGCTGCATTGGTGACAGAGTTGGAACCTGGAGAGCTGTGAGCATGACGTGGATTAGGGAGACCATCCAGCTGATCCAAGTTGAGAGGGGAGCGGCTTCTGGCTGTACGGGCCCGAGTCCTGCGTTGTTCTGGACTGCGGCTGCGAGCCCTCCTTTGTCCTCTGCGTGGAGATGGAGAAAGTGGGGGTTGTACTGGCAGGGGAGCAGGTGAGCTGGGAGGTTCTCCTAAAATTTCTTGTGAAACAGCCTCTTCTAGTTCAGGTTCTGGTTCCACTATGACAGCCAACTCTTCTACAACTGGTTCTTCCACCACTTCTGTCTCCATAGGGACCTGTGGTTCAGCATTTGCCACCACTTCTTGACTCTCTGGAGCCTCCTCTGTACCCTCCTGCTCCCCCTCTGCTGCTGCCTGCTGTTCAGCCAGGTTGCGGTTTACACTGATTTCCAGGCTGAAGCGAAAATCTCCACTGTTTGGGTTGGTCTGGCTCACAGCTCGCCATGACTGGTTTCCACGATGACCAGTTCTGGTTGTGTTGCCTGTGCGCCTCACTGTGTTCAGCCAGTCCAGGAGACTATCCCCACTGGCAGGGTCCTCAGAGCTTTCCGGTTGTTCTGAAAATCAGCAGAGTTGACAAGTGACACATCATATCTGAATCTGATAATAAATCACAGAGTGCAAAAACAAAAAAAAAAAGAAGAAGAAAAGGCAAACTTACCACCTGGTTCTTCTCCACTTTCAGTACTGACAGTGTTATTCTGTTGTTCTGGACCATCTTTGATTTGTTGAAGCCTACTAAACAGCTCATCCTCTGTCACCTCTCCTGAAAGAGACATTACAAAACAAAAACTGTCTGTTAATAAAAAGAAAAATTTATTTTTGCCAATCCACAAATTCTTTTCTTGCAAATTATAAAGTGTTTAGTTCACTTCCTCTTCTCTAGTCTGATCATCAATGTAAGCTGGGAGGAAGACATTTCAAGTGGCTTGGAGGAGTTGAACGCTTAACTCCCTACAACAAGGACGATTTAATGCATAGAAAGAAGAGAAGTCGGCAGAGGGACACAGTGTAACAGCTACATATCTGGCAGAAAGAGAACTAAAGTGAAAATGTAAAAAAAAAATCCTGGACTACACTGCAGAAATGCTGTACATATGTCAAAAAAAGAAAAGAACTGGTGTTAATGTGTGTACTGCATTGACCCATAGAGCAACATGACTTTACTGAAAACCTCCAGACTTACCAGGGCATGCCATTGTCCATTCAATGCCCTCTCCTTGCTGGGTGCTCCGCTAAAGGACGCTCCAAACTTACATTCCTCCTCCCACTGTCCTGGGACAGAAACGGATTGGGCGTCTTCAGTAGTCCTTAGGCTGTTGCATATCCAGTGTAGTGACATATCCAAAACTAGGTGTAGCTACCTGAGCTTAACTTTTATTGTGACTTCTAATTCTATTGGGCAAGTAGGATATGTGTAAAGATGGAGAAGCATAAAGAATTTAACAAAGGCCATAAAAAGATAAAAATGTTGATATCATCAATTATATTATGACAAAGTTTGCAAAGGCAAGCCTGTAAACTGTCTTTACCCACTTCTTTGTAGGGCTGGGCACTGTTACAAAAAATTTGATTAACAGTACCTTTGAGGATATTTTTTTAACCTTTTGGTAAGCCAACAATTTGAAACTTTGAAAGGGAGGAATGGAATTCAGCACAGCTCAGACTAAGCAGAGAGAAGTTGAGCCAATAAAATAACCTACATCGTTTAAATAAAACTAATCTCTTGATTATCTTAAATTATACAAATGTCGTGTGTTTCCAGAGTAAACGATTACTGTCACAAGACTGGTGTAATTAGACTGAAAGTTTACTACCTGGGGTGCCCAAAAGATTGTTGTCTCTCATTAGACGATAGTCTTCATCACTGAGATTGTTGACAAATTGATAGAAGGCCTCCTCCCTGCCCAGACGGTCCTGCTGCCTTCTGCGTTGTGACTCCGGCTGGTCACTGCCATTCTCTACACTGTCAGACCCCTCCATTGATTCAGAAGGGAGGGAGGTCAAGGGATGTTCTCCAATCTTCAGCAAGATCCAGTTGCTGGCAAAAGTATAAAGATGATATGAATATCACAAACAGACGAATAAGCCCTGCTGGTTGCCTCTGAGTCCATTTAAGAGTAAAGGTATTGAAACTACTCAGACTTAGAATACATTATGCAACAAGGATTCACTACCAATGGACGTGTAAATGTTATATTTGACATCTTTGAGTATTTCAGCTCTGCTGGCTATGATGCATGTAACTGCCGAATCAGTATATAACAGTCAACCGGGGAAACCGTCATAAAGGGAGAACACGGTTCAAAATACAACATCACAACAACATACACTCAATATCTGAGCAGTACATCGTGCTAGTAGCTAATGTTAGCACGGTGTACCAACACTGGTTACAAAGCAAACTGACATGCTCATTTAATCGCAACACCGAGTAGTCGATGGGATTTTCTTAACGTAGTTTAAAGCGTACTTTTATTGAACATAGTGGAAATGTGGCTGTTAAATCGCTACAAATCATGTGAATAATTTGATGGTTTGTGTGTTTAAGACCGATGGGAAAGCAGTATGGTCAAAGTCGAGATAAAAACAAAATGGCATCATCTAGCCAAGCGTATGTTAGCTAGCTAGGTTAGCTATTAGCATTGTACATGGTTGCTAACACTAACAATTACAACTACTACTGGCTATAAAGGATAACTCAGTGTGTTCGTAGTAATGTATAAGGCTGATACACAATTGACGATAGGGTCAGTATGGTACCATTTGTATCGCAGGGTCAAAACAAGATTATCAGGTGGCCAAACAACCCCAGTGATTTTAGGCTTTCACTACGCTGGACTTAGTTAGCTTCCATGTCAACTAGCCGAGTGGCTAACAACATACACTACAAATGGATTTCTCACACTAGCTAACGCTAACTTAGCCAGTAACTTCGTGGTAGGTGTCATCAATTTGTTTATCTCGATGCAAATACCTATTTAGCATAAAAGTCGGTGTTGTTGGGAAAGATGCTGTGAACTGGATATTTATCTGTTTTGCTGAACATACATAAAAAACACGACTTTCGGTGAGAATACATTGACGATACTGTTAGCATCACGCCAAGCCAGCTAAGCAAACGACGTCAACCAGTGACGTTCACAACCAACTACCTAACCAGAGCAAACAAGCTAAAATTAGCTAACCTAGCTAACGAAAATAAAGGTGGTCAGAAGGAATATACAGCCTGTCACAAAATCCATGTTACATTACCTGTTCAATGATGACAGGAGCAATGTAATCGTACAATCCAGTTATTCTTGTAATTTTCTTTGAAAAACGCCTGACTGTTTAGCTAAGTGCGATTTCAGGATTCCATTTTCTTTCTTTTAGGAAGGCTACAATGATCTTCCGGAAACTGAGAAAAAAAAGTTCAGAAATTTCCCTCAGTTAGGCCTTTCAGGTACATGTAGGCACTGCAATACTCCAAGCGGTTGTGTTGTGTGCGCTAACCGCAGCGAACGGGGAGGGGTGAGTCGGAACTGTGGCTGCCTGAAAGACCATTATCAGGGCAGTAAAAGGTCCCGAGATTCCGAGAGAAGCATTCGAAAAACGGTGTTTATTTTGCATAGTGTGGCACTCTTCAGCTGTAGCGTCACGATGCGGCTGTAAATGCAAATATTCTTACCTTCTGCAGAATGCAGGGTATAGGACAAAGATCTGCACGCCCACCAGTGTGTTTAAATGGCCATTATTAGAACATTATTTAAAGGCTTTTAATAAAACCACCTGTCTTATGTTCAGAATCATGCATGGCATTCAGGCTTTTCCAACATCATCCAATGGCCTGTCACATCATAAATTAAAGCATTAATCTATTTAATAGTTGCTAAATTATTGAGTCATTATCATTGTAATACTCCCATTTTGACCATTTGCGGTCCAGTGTTTAAACAGCTACAATCCTGTTTAGCATTTTCTGCATCTTTAATGCCTTATTTAGCTGCAGCATATATATTGTATACTGTCCAGGATGTATTGCTCAAGGAAGTGTTGTATGAAGCCCACATATCTGTGCAATACATAAACTCACTCACACTCAGTAGTCAATGCCACATCCCTTTCAGCCAGCAGTGAGAACTGACATTGTCAAGTTCCACTGATGAATAGGCCGTTCTGGCGTTGTCATCATGTAGAGACATCTACATTTAAAACTGCTCTGACATCAGTGTCAGAGGAAGAGGAATTTATATCATGGCACATCAAAAAAGAAAAAAAGATTGCAAAATACAGTATGTGGAAGATACATTAACCATAACACCACATTTTTTTGACAAAAGGCTATGAGATTATCTTAAAATGTTTAAAAGAAAATGTCATGTCCATATAACTGTAAAAATCAAGAAGATAATAACTTTAATTCACTTTAACAGTGTAGTGCATACACATTTCTAAAACATTTTGACAATGAGGTTTAATTTCATCTCTAGTTTCTATGCCAAAACTATTGTCAGAAAACTGTATTTTTGCTAACTTGCTATGATAACATCATCGGTTGTTCCTTTTTGTGTCAGCAACTTGTATCAGTAATAATGAATTATTACTAATCCATTTTCATTTCATTCATTTTCAGTTTCTTTTCATGTTAAAAGAAATGCAAGGCAGAAATACTTTGTGTTGTAAATGACTGATTTCACAATCCCACCCTGAATGTGCTTACAATGCATCAGAGTGAAAACAAAAAAAAGGTCATATAGCGGTGTCAAAGTCCAGGGGAATAGTATAAATTCTTTTATCCTTTATCCTTAAAATCATCACATGAAACTTTTTTTAAAAAGAGGAAACTATACATTATTAGAGTAAGAAACACCACAGGCTTATCACAGGTCCTCTACTCGTGTGTGGGTGGTGGTGGGACAGTATGGACACAGCTGCATGCTGGAAGAGACCCAGTGGTGACCCTTTGGCAGTAGGTGGCATCTGCTTACAGGCCATTTGTAAACAAACGTGCACAAAAGTAACAAGCATCCAGTGTTGGGCAGTTGTTGAAAACCCCTGCAGTGGCTTAAAACTACTGCTTTAGCAGACCAAAAAGGATTTACCTAGCAGTAGCACTGTGCCATCTTACTGAACTGAACACAGACGATTAGTGTAAAAAGATTTGCACTGAAAGAGGTATTTTTCTTTCAGAACAACGTCTGCCACCTAAACAATAAAAAATGTGCTTGAGTATGGCGTTTGTGGGCTCTTGTGACTCAATAAGTACACGCCTACATTATGAAAACATGCGGAAATAGACAAGCTGATTATTTCAAAATATTACTTTATAGCCTCATCGCTAACGATGAAAAAATGAACACACAAACAAATGCCCTAATGACAAACAGTTGTCCTAATGAGAGAGTCTATGGCTGTCCATGCAGTGTGAGCACGCACTGACAAAGCAGCTAGGATCTCATTTAATAACCACAGGTGTACTTGATCCATTGCATTAGACGTTCCATCGTACAATTTGCTTGCTCCCTTATCTGCTATGGGTGACTAAAGAACAAAAACAATGCTAATACCACCTGACAATTTTGGAGGCATACATCACAGGATCTGTTTATGGTCTGAGACAGTATCTCCAGCTCCAATTAAGCATGCCAGAATGAGTTGCAGTGTGGACCACAGCAGCCCAGCTCGGAGTTATGGATGAGCAGTCACTCTAGCAATGCCTGACCCTGTGTGCTAATTAGATATGACATTAAAATAACATGAGCCAAAGCCAGACTTGTGCAGAAATTAAAATGCCTTTCATCCAAGAATCTTCCAATATGACAAATAAGGACAGACTAATTGGAATTATTAAGGCTGTATTTACATGTACACATTTTGTGGCAAGAACAAACATTGAATATAACAAATTATATTCTTTGCTGTTACTGTTACTGTAATACTACCACAAAGATGGGGGTGGAGGGTATTTGCTTAACAGATATGTTACTTAGACGTCACTCCGTACATCTCAATAAGTGGTTTGTAATAATGTATTCAAGTGTTTTCATAAAACTGCATGCTATAACCCTTTTGTAATTGTTTGAATTACAATTTTGTTGAATGGACTGAATTTCTTTGCAGAGAAGCTAAGAGTGTGGAGATTTTGTTTACTGTTTATGCTGTAGTTACTGGCTACAGGAGCGGGTGGGCGGTAAAAAACACAACCCAACTCTCTTCAGAAAGCAGCATTCAAAATCTTATTTTAATTTGTATATTTACTCCATAAACATTATTACAAAACTCAGCAAGTTACCAATATTACATTATCACCATACAGGCTTGATCACAAATATTTAAAACCTTTGCAACAGTTACAACAAAACAAAAAACAAAATAATACTCAAATAATTTACATGAAAATCTATAAAACAGCAAATTGTTCACAAATTATATTTTTTTTTCCAAGTTTTCATTTTTTTTTCTTTGCTTATTTGTGTTTTGCACAGTAACACAACACTCTCACAACAAGATCATGGTCTTATTACAAAACTCCCAACAAAATGTAAATATTTCTAGTTTTCTGTTGATACTTTCATATTTTGGTTTTTAAAACCAGAAACTTGTCATTGTATATCCTTTCCACTGCCCATAGTGGCGCATAAAAGGTTACTCACACACACACAAATACTTCACAGCACTTTCTAAGAAAAATATACACTTACAAAATATGTTACAAATTGGCACACAAAAAATATACAAGATTTTGTAGTGTCAAGAGTTCATTAAGATTCCTTCTGGTAACAACTCTAGACAGTATATATAAAGCTCGGTAATCTTTTAATGAAAAGAGCAAAAGTAATTCCAATCAATGTCAAAGAATCATGAAGTGAATACATCAAACATAACATTGTAATATACATTCATAAAGAGGGTTAGGTACCTAATCTATTTTGCATTTCTTTTTTTTTCTTTTTTTGTTAACTCTGGGAAAACAAAAAACAAAACCCAAAAAAAGAAAACAATTGTCAGCTTTCTTAGCACCATTAACATGAGGCAGCTCAACAGTGGCACATTTTAAAAACAAAAAGAAGAAAGAAAAAAAAAAAAAAAAAAAACTATGAACTCAGAGAAGTACATTCAATTTGACAATAGGCAGAAATGAGAGAAGGCAGACTAAATGGGCTTGCAGCCCATGTGGAGCTTCCCATCAGCAGCTTGTCTTGGTCCTAACCCTGATACACTGGAGAAAAGAAACAAAGGATCATGGCAGAGAGGAGAGAAAAAAGAGACAGAGAAAGACTGATTATGATTCTTGCCATATACAAGCAATCAATTACTATCACCTGTGCGTCAGAATTACCATATCCAGTGTGACAAGGCCTGTTTTTACATCACGCTTCAGTTTGTCCGCACATCTCCGTGCAGTCTCATGTAATTACTGCTGTTTGAAAATGAAATTTAACATTCAAAAGAGAGGGAAATATAGGCCTATTGTTTGAGTACATATCTATAAAAGCATTTTATAACCTTTATAACCAATTAAACATGATTGTTAGGTTCATTTATTTCAGGGTCGTGAAGCAGTGGATGAGAACTAAGAAGAAGTAATTGATGTAAATAATTCTGGGAATACACTGCATCAGATAGCACCAATACCTTTTTTTTTTTTTTCCAATTTGTGCCTTTGTTTGGCCTTGATTTTCTGGCGACAATACTTTCTGCCAAAATACTGACCCATCAAAACTGAGGTGACAAAGCAGACATATAAAAGAAAAGAACCTTCAAAAGAAATAATTCTGTTTAGACATTAAGTGAAAAATTAACCAAATTAGCCAGAGACCAAATACACCAGAGGTGCAACTTAAAGTATGGCAGTGTCAAGAAATTACATGAGAATGTCAAGAAAAATTACTGTTTAAATTACCGTTCCAGGTAACAGAAGTAAAATTCCCATGTGGAGCAAATGCAAAGACATGCTTTCCTTCATTTACAAGATTACTGATTCCATTTGTACTGAAAACTGCCTTCACATTCACATTAAGTCTTACTTCAAGAATGCAACGTTCACTCACGACTGATGCGTGCATCAGAATCTCTATGAGTAATAAACTGCCTTGAATTTCCAGTACAAAACAGCTATTCAGTGAGGCACAGCCCCAACTGACAAATAATTTGCTTGCTTACCCTCAAACATCTGCACTACACTTTCCTTGGTCCAGAGAAAGCTCGTTTGAACATCTCTTTTTTTCATCCTCTTCCTCTACAGTAGCCTTCAGAGCAGATCTCCCCTTTGCCTCTCTTTTGTTGCTTCTCAGTGCCAGGCGATGTTGAGGTAAATTGAATTTGGCAAACAAAGTGGGGGGAAACAAGGAGAATTCAGAGTCTTTCTGATTTGGTTTTGTGAGTGGCGGTGTACCACTGCCAGCTGTTGGTGCCTTTCATCAGAGAAGAGAGAAAAGTCCCAAATAAAGAATTCCTGTAGTGGCAAGTCTCTGTAAGGAGTCTCCAACCCGAGCAGCCAATACTCCAATGGATAGAAAAGAGGAACAGCCAATATTCACACATATATAAGAGGTCATTTACACAGCATTGTTACTTTTGGCACATTGATTTTAAGATTATAATCATCTTTTTTTTGCAAATATTGCATGTCCCTGTACAACAACATTGACAAAAATACTCTGAGGGTGGAGCTTTTATGAATTTGCAAGGCGTAAAAATGTAAATTTAGATAACCAGTTCCTCTAAACTCCACAAGAAAAAGAAATGCTTGATAAAAGGAAATGGGGAGTCATTCCAACTTTGAGGGGGGGGGGAAAGACAACGTCTGATATGTCATCAATACAAAATGGTCCCATCTTGTGTTTTCAAGATGTCTTGGGCTTAAATAGGGCTCATTAATTGTAGGTTTCCCTCTTGAAATGAGCCAGGCAGTGTATGAAGGACAGCAACAACAGGACATCCATATTCTGCATACAAAAACAGATGAGGAGGAGGGGTGCGTAGATGTCACTCAATGCATTTGTGTATATAGCTACATCTTTAGGGAAATGGGGAATAAATACATAATTCAGGAGAGCTAGTTCTGCTGAGAAAATACAAAAACAAGGTTCCTCATAAAGGCGACAGAACTGTTTTCAAGGCTTATTCTTTTTTTTTTTTTTTCAGACAAAAGTAAAACAAAAACAACTATAAGAAGAACAAACAAAGCAGAAACAACAAAAGCAAGAAAAATGCAGCCATGGTCGTTTCAAATCTCAGTCAAGCTTGACACAATCACTCAATAGGTAGTTTGCAAAGTACAAGAAGTTTTTCATGCAGATATTAATTTCCTCTTCGGGAGTGGGGTTAAAAGGAAGTGGGAGTAGTCAGGGGGAACGTAGTACTCATGCAGCTCTGGCATAGCGTCAGTGTAGGTATGCTTGGAAGGGAGGGCTGAGCAGGTAGTGGGGGAAAGTGAGAAGGGGGTGCAACAGCAGCTGATAACAAAATATTACCTCAGTTTCTCAAAAGAGGTCATCAGTGCTATGTCCTTATTTGGGTCTCTCTCAGCTCGCTTCCCCTTCAGTGTCTCAATCCGAGGGAACTTTGCACTGGTCTTGTGGCGGTACAGCTTTTTGTGTGCAGGCCCAGGGTTAATAAAGTTGGGTTTATCAAACATGTTACAGCCCAGAGCTAGTTGAGGGAATAACGGATGAGAAGGGTTGAATTTGGCCTGGTTTTTTCCTCCTTTGCCCCCTGCCTTTCTGCCTCTCCCGGCCCCTGTTAGCACTGCTCCTTTTTTCTTCAGGTCAGCCTCTGTGCCTGCCAAGATTTTGAGGGTCTTTAGGTTGAGGCTATTGGCCTCAGAGGGCATGCAGGCCTCAGACATGGGATTCCACAGTGGCTCAATGGACGCCATCATGAACCTTTGGACCTCAGCCATGCCAGATACAATGTTGGACAGAATATTGGAGGGCTCCTCGAATTCTCTCTGGTCGTCCCCAACCAGGCTGTTGCTCTCTGACCAACCGGTGCCAGCCCAGTCCCCAGTGCTACTACTGTCAGTCAGGCCTGTGCCACAACCACCTGCCTGGTTCTTTGCTGCCTTACCCTCTAACATGGCCTTTATCTTTTTGGTGGAACGTGAGTTCTGCTTGGGCGTCTTGACCTTGTCTGACTTCGGAGCTCTAGGTGCCCGGACTTTCTTTGGGCTCTGCCCTGCAGCTGTCTGTTTGCAACTGCCTTTCCTCTTTGACTTGATGCTTTTCGCACCAGCCAACATCTCATCAGTCTGTTCATCAAATTCTGTAACTCCCAGCTCCTTTTTATCTAAGCATAACACATCCTGACTGTTAAAGTTGTGCAGTGGAAACTGGCTGTCTTCCACCGTGTATGCATTTGCTGTATGCTCTTGTTGCTGCATAACATCACAGTTCCACTTTACCTCCCTATTGCAGTCCATGGTCATATCATTCACATCCTGGTATTCTCCAACATTCCCTGCCATCTTCATCTCACGTCCCACCACCTGGGGGGACAGGTTGGGGGTCTCAGGAGGGGAAAGCTCTGACAGTGATGAGTGTCTAAACTTGTCAGGGGTGAAGTTGGAGATGTCCAGCAGGTCTGAGGACTCCCTGAGTGGTGTAAGGGCGTCCACACTCTGCTGAATCACCACTTTAGGACTGCAATGAGCTAAGAAGCTATCTCGACCCTCCTCCTCACCCTCTCGCTCACAAGACTTGAGGCTGAGGGAGCTGTAATTGCTGGAGGAGGCTGACAGAGAGCCCACTGAGTCATAGCTGATGAGCCTGCCATTGTCTGTGCACAGGGACCCTCTCTGGTATTGCACCTGGCCCTCCACACAGGCAGACTGACACACTTGCAGATCGGCCCCAGGCTGTAGCCCAGCCTCAGTCAGGTAGCTCTTCTCATAAAGTAGCCTGTCAGCCTCAGGGCTCAGCTGGCTGTAGTTAGACACTGGCAGGCTGTCATTCAGGGGCACAGCAGCTGGGAAGTTGTTGGGTAAGATGGGAGTCTCAGGGGTTTCGGGCCCAAAGCTCTGGCTGTGACTTGCACAGAGCTGCGGGTGCCACATTTGGGGGAAGCTGGGGCAGTTCTGGGGAGACTGCTGGAGCTCCGACTCAGAGGGAGGAGAGAGGACACAGCTCTGAGCGAGCTGCAGAGAAGAAAACTGTTTCTCCTCCAGGGATAGCCCCAGAGGATACTGCTGCCTGGAGGGCTGCTGGGGGAAATAAGAGATAGCTGCTCCACTGGAAGAGTCTGTAGCATCTAACAGGGTCTGCAGGTAGCCCCCCGGGATGACAGGGACACCCGCCTCCACCTCCTCTGAGGAGGAAGCCTTGTCAGGAGAGCAGGTGGACGAAACAAAGGGGAATTTCTCCTCAGATGTTTGAGGGGTGGTGGTATTGTCAGAGAAATGGGGTTTGACTGTAGTTGAGCTAATGCCTGCCTCTGCTAACCCAGCAGTAGGGTCCTCAATCTGTGCTGCAGCAACACAGGCATCCGTTTCATTTGTCACGCTCCTGCCCTCCTCTCCTTCTGCCTCTTTCATTTTCTTGCTCCTCAGCCTGGCTTCGCTTTTGAATTTTCTTATCCTGACTGTTTTATTTCCTCCCAATCTCCGCCCCTCCCTCTCCTCCCTCTCCTGGGAGCGGCTCTTGGCTGTGACTGTGTGCGTGATGGAGTTTGTGTCTAATGTCACTGGGAGGCCTGGGGCTGCTATTATTCCCCCAACCGTGGGGGTGGCCTCTTCTTTAGTGACACCTCCCTGGCCCCGATCAGAGAGAGGGGAGCCCTGTGCTGTTGCTGATTGCTCCACAGTGTGAATCCTCTGAACCTTAAGCCTGTTTGCAATCTTGTATTTCCTTTTGGGATGACTAGAATTAAAAGGGCGATGATGGCGTCCGTTTAGATGAAAACCGCGTTGTTGTTTATCTCTGGCAGCCAGCTTAAGCTGTTCCTGTCTCTCTCTTTGCCTCTCCTGCCAGAAATCTTTCAGAGGAGCCAGTGTCTCATATTTGCTTACTGTGTCTGTGTTTAAGCTCACAGTAGCATCCACAGGGTCCAACTTGCCCAGTTTCACTGACATGAGTCTCTCTCCTTTAAACCTGTTTATGATGATGTACTTGATGACCACTGGTGGCTCTTTACGGCAGGATTTCCGACGTTTTTTAGGGCACCAGTCTACATCCTCCTCCTCTTTTTGACCCGAGGGAGCTTTCTCTTTTTTCTCTGCATTCTTCTCACTCTCAAGCGAGTCAACGTCATATAAGTAATCATCACTGTATCGAACCTTTCGCTTGGAGCGCAAACCATAGTTAAGAGGGTTAGAAGGGCTGAGTAATCTCTTTGAGTGGCCCTTCTTAAACTTGCCCTCCTGCAGAGTGTCTGAGGAGGAGCCAGTGCAGGAACTGTCATCACTGAATTCACCTGATTCTTCTGTAGAATTGAAGTCCATTAGGTAGCTGACTTTGGGAGTGGACATGGGTGAGCCTTGGGAACCATCAAGGGGGCTCCTGCCACTGCAGTCCCCAGTCTTTCCTTCCTGTACTGTCTCCAGGATGAGCTCATCAGTTTTGGGCTGAAGCTCCTCAGCACTCCTTCTCAAGAGTCCCACTCCTTCCTCTTTCTTGGCACAGCTGGCCAGGACACTAGGGAAGAAGTTGAACTGTGTCTCCTCCTGCAACACATTTGTTTTTTCCCTCATGTTGTCCTGGAAAGACTCGTAACGAATCTTCAGCGAACACACATCGCTGCTTAAAGTTGAATCATCGTCCTCATCATCGAACAGATTGTCAACATCTTCTTCAGAGAAGAGGTTGACTGACAGTTCATTCTTAGAACAAAGGTCCAGCAGTTCCATCTTACTCTCACTGATGAAGGATTCAAAGTAGCCCCAGTCCTGACCAGCATTAGCCAGCAGAACCTCCTCTCCACTCACTTTGTCCAGTAACAGTCCCTCATACAAGTTCTTAGCTGCTGCATCATCCTCTGGGTCATCACAGTCCTCTGTTGTTTTGTTTCCATCCACTCTCTTGCCCTCATCTGGGGCTTTCGGCAGAGGAAAGCTAAGTAGCTGGTCAGAGAGGAGTTGCTCCCCATAGTGACTCACTGCCTCCCCTGCATGGCTCAGGCACTGGATGCTGATATTGTTAATGTCAGAGAAGTCCTCTCTGCTCACATCCCCTATCCTTACACTTAGCCCAGTCTCTGTGTCAGGGTTGGTGTTAGGGGCATGGGGCGGGTTCTGAATGGAATTTGGGTCAGTGGCATCACGGGTCTCGATGAAGCAGCCAAGGCAGGTGCGGTTAGGCTGAAGAAGACACTCCTCTGTCAGGGCAGAGACAGTGCCAGGCTCCATCATTGTAGCTGTCAAAGGGAGGGCAACAGGCAGCAGAAGGGAAGTCTTCTGGGTGTCTCCTGTTGGGGCCCAGGAGCTTACAGCTGGAGCGGGAAGTGATGTGGGAGTGGGAGTGTGGTGAAGGTGGGGGACTACAGTTGGAGCGTCATCGGAGGGAGGGCAGGGGGCCGTTGTCAGGCTCAGGGAGGAGTCAGTGGCAAGGGGCAGGGGGAGGGTTGGCGATGTAGGCGTGGTCCTCTGGTTTGTTGGGCACGCCTGCTGTGAAGTCTCTGCAGCAGGAGGAGGTGAGGATGGAGGGAGCGCAGCATCAACGAGCCCGCACAGACTCAGATCACCACTCTGCTCACATACCCCTGCAGGGGGAAAAAAAAAGATTTCAGCTCTTTCAAGTCTTTGAACTGTAAGTCTTAAGTTAAATTACATTGTTTTTGTTCTGCAGTTACACTGACATTTCTTCTTGGCTGCTGAAATGCAATTAGTGTCAATTAACCCCCTAGAGCTCAAAATGTCATTTTGTGATGCCAGCCTTAAACATTAATAATTCAGTTTTGGTACTAGATTGAATAAGAGGTATTAGCGATGTCAAGTTGGGTGAGGACAAACTCTTACCCATTACTGTTTGATGTTCTAATGTAAAAGTCTAGACAAGGCATGAAGTAACACAGCCATAAAAATTCCTGCCAAATTCTCAGAACACATAAAACACGAAGAAGGTGACTCACAGATGGAGTCATCTGCTTCATGTTATGTTAACATGGTGGCATAAATAAAAGTGACAAAGAGCTGCTAGAAATGAATTTGTTCAATTTTGGTGCAACAAAATGAGCAATTTCATTATGTGCTTTAAGGAAGTGATGCAAAGTTCTAAAAACAAAAAACTGAGTGTCCTGAAAGTGGGTGTTAGTGAACAATGGAATGACTTCAAAGAAACATTTATTTTATGAGATAGTAGTTAATAAATGGTTTGAATTTTGTGCTAAATAAAGCTTTCATTAATAGATAGAGGTAGGAAAAGTCACCCCAAAATGTTGCCTCACTGACTGAAAATAATGTCAGTGCCACCAATCAACCCGTTATGATCATAACACAATGATACTATGGCTATACAGACAGGTGACAGATTAAAGGAAAAACCTGAAGAAATGACGCATGATAAACATAACGCATGCAGATGCGTCTGCACAGGTGCACTACATGGTATAATTAAGTAATTAACACCGTCATGCTCTGTGGCATGTATAAAATGCTGATAAGGCCCAGTAAATTCTGATTTTGTATCAAGATGGCAAGAGGAAAAGATCTGAGGGTTCATCGGCAAGGGTGACAGAAGCTTCAGTCACAGAGACTGTTCAACTGGCTGGTGTTTCAATAGGAACAGTGTGTAAAGTGACATCTGCCTTTAGATATATGGGAAAGACATCAGTAAATAGTCGGAAATTGTGGTCAACACCACACATCAGACTGTCAGCAAGAACAATTACAGGGAGAGGGATATTATAGCAGGGTTGCAGTGCATAAACCCCTCATTACAAAGATGAATGCCCATCTGAGACTTCAGTGGTTCAAAAACCATCTGCACTGGTCTACAGAGATCATGGAAAAAGTAATATGGTCGAATGAGTCATCCTTCACCATTTTCAAGTGGGCGAGTCTATGTGTGGCGCATTCAAAAGAATGGGGGGGGGGGTTGCTGGCATGGTTTGGGTCAACTCGTGCCATTAGAGGGAAGACTCACTGTGAAATAATACGAACTTGAACACCTATGGAAGGCGCATTGACGCTTCTCTGGTGGCACGTGCTGACCCAACTCCTTGCTAAGACACTTCATGTTGGTTTTTCATTTGTCAGCCGTCTACATGTCTTCTACTGCCAGCCCAAGGGCAATAGATGAGATCAAATTAATGCAGTCATCTTACATTATCTCCCCCTCCCTTTAGCATTTCATCTGTATACATGGGTCCAACTTAGCTCTAAGGTAACAAGATAGCACAGAATTACACAGATTGGCAGCAACAATAGCAGTAATGACTAAATTGGAAGTAGGTTTTGGTGATTTTCTTCAGGTCGATTGTGACAATGTCTTAATCAGTTGAAGACATCCATCTGATGAGTAACAATCAAAACCCACAGAAGCGGGCTTGTAGCAGCAGGCAGATAGCTTTGTTTGCTCTGCATAATTAGATGACAGCAGCGGAGGCAGGTACGTACACATGGGACAAGACAGGCCCATATGTTGGAGACTGTATAACCAATATCATCTACACCTGCCTCCCTCTACAATCCCAAGCTGCTGCCTCACACATGTTCTTTAAAATCATGCCAGAAAAACAAATTAAAATTGAAAAACATACCACAGCAATTAATATGTTCACAGAGGTTAACTAGCAACTTCAACCATTTTAGAATGGATGCACCTAATCGTTACTGAGGTACTGATAAATGCTTGAGGGGGGGCAGACTGCTTAACAAACAGTATTCAACATGGCTGTATTGATGGTGAGTAAATCTTTGAATATGGATATAATTTGAGGACGATTTAACGAGGTAATGGAATTTCTGAGAGCAGATCTCTCTGGGTCTGCGGCCTGCAGACACATTGGAGCAACCGCAACGCCTACTAAAAGCATACAACTGTGCTACTGTCATCCTTAATGAAAAAATCCTCAGGAGAAATAATGCATCTTCTCTCTTCCTCTTGGAGTGAGGGAGCTGTTATAGCAGCAACTTGTCAGAGGCTGCAGAAGCATCACAGCGAGGCGTTTGCCATCAGTTCCCTTCAATCTGTGAGCCAAAATGACCTCAGAGCAAAAGCATGTTACTGACACATGTTCTCTGTGGAGAGTCAGGACCTTTTCTACATTTAACAAGGATTTTCTGTTCAGTATTACATTTTGAGCCACATTCCAATGTCTGACAAGAGTAAAGAGAGGAGCACAGGAGGACTGCAATGATAATTTATTTTTTTTTTTCTAGGCATGGACACAATTCATTTGGATTTATTTGGAATTATATGTAAACAGTGCCAGTGCCTCAAATCTACCAAGTAATTTCCAGCACTCATAGATAAGGCAAATATAAAGAAATGATTACTTATCTCTTTTATTAGCCCTACAAAGAAGCAAAGCCACAGAAAGAGGGAAATCACAAAAAAAGGGGAGAAATTAACTTCCTTTATTCCCCCGTGTTCGCATGAATCCTAAGCTGCCACCTAATATTGCCAAAAGATTGTTCAAAATTACTGTGAAACATTAAACTCATATTGAAAACTGTGCTTCCTCAGGGTTTATAATGGATTAACAATCTCTCCTATCCAATGTGTGTGCATGTGACTTTCTGGAGTTTATGAGCATGCGTGTACGTGAAAGAGAGAGTGTGCATGCGTGGATGCATGTGTGTCTTCATGTATGAGTGTGTGTGTTCGTGTGTGTGTGTGTGTGTGTGTGTGTGTGTGTGTGTGTGTGTGTGTGTGTGTGTGTGTGTGTGTGAGAGAGATAGAGGGAGAGTGATATAGTGTGAGTATTGGCTTGGGGGTATAGTGTTATCGAGAGGCCATCTGTCTCCAGCTGGACCATTAGCTCTTCAGCTGTTCAGAATGTGCCACAGATCAGTCAGTCAGACAGGTACACACACACACACATACACACACCCATGCACACACACATGCAGGGTCTCACAGCGATGACTGTAGATGACAAATCAAGTTTGACATTAGAGGTCAAAGGGGGATCAGCAGCCTCATATTCACTGATACAGTACAGCATAATGTTACTACTGCATCTGAGCTGGCAGATGTAAACAGGATAAACATCCAAAATGCTTGCTGCTGCCAGAATTCAATATCTATCTTACAGAGAGAGCAGCTCATATATACGAATAAAAAACATGCTTTGTACAGTCTGAGAACATCCAAACACAGCTGCAGTTTTGTAATTGTATTATCAGGAGAAGTTCTCCTTGAATGAAACCGAGGCTGGATGTGACACTGCTCATGCAAGCTGGCATGGACATTCACCACTGAGCATATGGAAGGACCCCGGCTGCTGGCAGGGGGTGGTGATCTTCTGATCCCCAGCTCTGCCAAGCCCAGCCATGCTAGACAGCCCGACCACCGCCAAACTAGACCAGACCAGACCAGACCAGTTAGCACTCGGAGTTCTCGGAGTCTCGTCTATCTTTCTAGCCATGACATTCAGGGCTCCATCCACCTGAGGTAAGGCCGAGCTGCTCTGTGCCAGGCGGCTCTGCGGGGCAACGAGCCCATGCCGAGGGACATGGTCATGGGCACAGGGAGAGAGACAAGTTGGCGTCTGTGGCCTCATCTATTAGTGTGTCAGATGCCACACATGCACACACGGCCACACATGCACATACACACATGCTTTTCCTCTCCTCACTTAGAGTCACTTTAGAAACGGGGCAGAAACAGAAAATATAAGAATATTCCTATATAGCGACAGTCTGTTCCTGATATTACCAAGAATCAAACTCATACATTCATTCCATGTAGCCCAGGGAGTAAAATAGCTCAAATATCACAATATAAAGTACAATGCAAATGAAAACAGCTGACATGGCCTTTTCTTCCTTTTAATGGCTTTTTGAAATCATTCCTCACTCCCACCCCCCCTTCCATCCCCTTTTCCTGCATTTTCTGCTTGCTATCTCCTTCCCTTCCAACTTCCCTGCTCCTTATCCCTGTTATATGGAGGCTTTTACATTCGTAAAATGCCGAGCTAGCCGTTCTGCAGCTCAGCCACCCGGGGCATTCACTCATCCGGCTGGTAGGCCAGCCACAGAAGCTGCTCGCTACCTATTGCTCTATCTTCACTATATGACATTTTTTGAATGGTGGGGGGAAATCAATCCAGCCAGTACAGGATGTTCATAATAAGTGGTGAGTAACTGCAGCATGATTCATGGCCATCCTCGTTAGAGAGCTTCCCTATCCCTGCTAAATGGAGCTGCTTTCACCCTTTCCTCAACCGCTCTTTTTCCTACTCTCATTCTCCATCCTCTTTTCCTCTCAGTGTCTCCCGAGGAACAGGCTAGTGCTGAGGATAATCTGTGTGATTCTCACAGTGGGGACCAGTCAGTGCCCACTGAGCCTGACCAGAGCTGAAACACTAAGATAAACCTCATCTCAGGATCAGTGGTGCTTGATAGAGGTAAACTTTAGGGGGCAGCAGGTAGTGGCTGAATAAGTCTTGGAAAAGTGTAGCATCAGTGGGTCTTATAGTCCAGTAAAAAGAAGGGACTACACTGCAGACATACCTGGATTAACTTGAATTATGTTTTATATCGAGAGTTTACATCAGGGGAATATTATCATGCATGGTTTATATCATTGAGAATTCACAGGGAGGCAGCGCATGCAAATAAATAAACAAATAATCGGAATAAACAGTGTTTTACACACACACACACACACACACACACACACACACACACACACACACACCCCCTTTTACTTATGTTAATGAATGTGAATGAGTGTGAGAGAATTAATGGCTGCACCCTCTTTCACATTTGCACCTTTTTATAAGAAAAGGTGCATGTCATATTTCTCAGTTGTGGAAGCATCGAGGGAGAGGATTAACAATAGCTTAAAAAGCTTCATTTAATGTTTCTTTTCCACTTTTCATTTAAAAAGACTGGCTGTGTTTCACGTTCCCCATATCTTGTCAAAGGGCTTAAAACTGAGGGTGAAAAGCTAATTTGAGAAAGCCAGTTCCATGGTATGTCCTAATACTAATTGTCTTCTCAAAGTTTTTAAGATGTTGTGAGAGAAACTGTTGTCATTAAGCTTTCATTTATTCTAACAAATACTTGATTATTCTGGAGAAAATTTTAATTTCTGCTCTTAGGTCAATAACCCTGTATCTCTAAATGTTCAAAGCAGAGTTCAAAGACTTAAAAGGCAAAATTAACATTTTTATGTGCATTTCCCATTCAAAAAGAAGTTACATTTAATGAATTTTATGTTTACGAGCGATAGATCGAAGAAAAAAGTGAGTCGTTTTCACCTGTGTCCTCCACTACATTTGCATTCTCCGGTTCTGAAGTCTTCACCATCAATGTGAGACTGCTGTCTGTTAACACATCCATCAATACGGCTCAATGCTTCACCTCCTACGCATCATTTTGACTGTCCCACCTGTTGAAAGAGACAGCCAGAGAGAAACAGAGAGGACACAGAGAAGTAAAAAGACATGTGAGCAAGGAGGGGATCGTTAAAGGGTGACTGCCATGTGTCTAATGCAGAATAACATTAGCAGCAGTACATCAGATTTCACTCCAACAAAGACAGACAAACACAGAGATGCAGTAATTATAGAAAAAGCTACAAACATGACAGAGACATCAAAGAGGCCCTTGGGGCACCAAACAATCACTCATTTCTTCTCTGTATCACAGATTTGTGTCTAAGATTAATTTAAACTTTACCAACCAAGAAAGTACACCAAGAATCACAGCTAGGATCACTATGGCAACTGTATGCCATACGATCCTATTTTAAGCTTCATTTAACATTTATAGCAGAGTTGTTAACCTATGCGAACCTTTCATAGGCAGCTCTGAGCATATTTGTTTATTGTAATTAGCTGTGCCTCTGCAGCACGGAAACCAAGCCGGCTCAAAGAGGACAGATTAAAGAGATGTGACTGAGGCGGTGACAGCAAACTGTGAACACTGACAATACTTTTTACTGTAGCGAGAGATGGTGAAAGTGGGGGTGGGGGATGATTGAGTGTATGTGTAGCAGGATGCAGTGCGCTGGGTACAGTGTAAAACAAAACAATATGTTAAGAGAGAAGAGAGGCTGAAGTTTGTCAACCTCTTGAAATTGGGTGGGGTGGCACAGAGAAGAAAAAGCATATTAACCTGGTGTGATTCCTGAAAGAACAATGAAGATACAAGAGACTCTGGGCCTGTAAATGATGAACATTTGATGTTGTGGCCTCCTGCCTGTTTATATTGTTTTCTTTTTTCAGCTCCTGCAGTCCTTCTCTGGAGGAGTGGTGCTGCAGGATGACAAATGAGCCAGGGGAGGGGATCTAATAACATGATCTCCTTGTGGTGTGAAAACGGTGGCTGGGAGATTAAGACAGACGGCAGACAATAAGACAAAGGTGGTGTGCGGCTGACTACAAACAACTGCCATCTCTTTCATCCTATTGCTTCTAAATGTCATTAGCTGTTCACTGACCTGAGCGAGAGAGCTACCTGAAGGGAACCCCTGCCTCAGCTTACAGTTGCATACACACCGGCTCAGTGGGTAATTATCTCATGAGCCATCACATCTGCTCATGTGTGCAGCAGGTACAAGGACCCTGTAGGCAGACCTAGCCAGAACCCGTTCATCTCTTCATAGAGAAGCACTATTACTCCTAAAGCCGAGGCTTAAGTGCATATGGCATTTACAGAGCTAAGAGATGTTTTTGAGGTCATCTTGTAGCTTATGAATTCGGCACACTGAGAAATTGAAATTCTACATCTGGCAATAAAAACATCCCCTTCGACAAAGCATGGATACCTCCTCCTGAACTGGCTGACACACATGAGCTAAGCCCTGACTTATCAAATGCAACAATCCTGGGGACTCAGAAGAAGTGAACTCACCGCAGCTCCCTTTTAGACATACAGGCTGTAGCCATTGAGCAGTGTGTCTCCAGAGTGGCAGTGACAAAACACACAGCTGGGATGCTGGTGAGGCTACAGAGGTCCTGCCAGAGCTCAGCGCCTAGAGCTGCTTGTGGATGTGTAGCGGGGGAGATGCATGGGTGTGTGTTTGTGTGTATTTATGCCCACTTGCATGTGTGTTAGACAAAGCCCCAAGGCTGAGGATCCACAGCATCAGCATCCACTGGCAGAAGCTGCACATACAATCACATGAGGAGAGAGGGAGGGAGAGAAAACGAACGCCGGGCATTTCACAACACTCCCAACACCCCTCCTGCCAGCCAGTTCCAGTGCCTCAAATGTGTTCATTTTCCACATTATTCATGATTCTCCTGTATGCTCCCCCTCTCCCACCCTTCACCATGTCCACCACTCTGTCAAGACCTGACGAGAGGCCATTTCAATAATGAAGATGGACTAACTGCAATAGAGAGTGCACATAAATTGGAGCTACAGCCAACAAGCATGTCCAATTTGCCAAGCGGTTAAGCCTGATGTCTGGGTGCAGCTTTAAGAGAGCGCCGCGGCTGCCGTCAACAGGTTTGTGTCGACCTGATTCATCCATCCACATCATTAATACTTCACAGAGGGCACCATCACTTAACTCTGCTGCAGGAAACCACTCTTTAAATGCTGCACATTAGGGCACGTAATCACTGTGCACTCATTTCTGGAGCATTCAGCGGGTGCAGGAAAATGGCTCGTATTTCTGACCCCTCCCTTGTTCTTGCATGTGTGCCGGGGTTCTTTGCACGACGAGAAACAGAAATAGAGACAAAGCAGAGTGGGAAAAGCCAAACAGAATGATTAGGATTTGATTTATTCTTTTAAGCCCTCCTCCACCTCCTCCACACACCATGTGTTAATGTGCAAGCCGGATAACAAGATAAGAACATGTTTACTTGCTCTATATGGAACTTATCAGCACCACAATCTAATTCCTGCAAGCCTCTTCGCACATCCCCATTTCTCTGCATTTCCCCTCGATTTGATTGCATGTCTTTCCAGTGAAGCAGCAACAATAGGCATGGCTGGAGCGGGATCATGTATAATTGCCAAAAATACGAAGCAAGGTCCCACAGCAGCAGTATATGTAGGTACAAAGGGCCCTTTGTGTCAACAGAGAGAAAGAGTCAGGGGCCAGGGAATAGATCCCCAGCAGAGGTGCTCTCAAAGAGGGCATAGCGCCAAAGGGAACACAGATCCAAACAGACAGCGCTGAAATGGCGACTCCTCTTTTCAGCACAGGTATACAGTTTCAGAGCAGGTTCACTGGCTGGCTGCAGACCTGCCTCACACGCAACTCACGGCAATACTCTTGAGCCTGTAAGCTTGCAGCAATACGTGGTAGGAGTACAGAGAAACACAAATCCAGTACAGGCGCGCACGCACACTGTATTCACAGAAACATATTAACAGGTATGAACTTATCTTAAAGGCCAGAATTTCTAAATCTAGGAAGAAAACCTTGGCTCCTCTTAATAGAAGTACAGACTCTCTCATGTCGAGCACATGAATTTAACCTGTACTGCTATCATGAAGAGGGCAAATATCCTCCAACACGCTGAGACAAGCTGCAGATCTCCCTCTGATTGAGGGAGAACATGCAAACACCACACAGACAGGCCCCCGCTGTTTTGATATCTGCCAACGGTGCCATCCACTAAGCCACTTCATTTGTTTCTCTATCCCTGTCATTAACTAATTGTTGACATTCTGTTGTTAACTGATAGGTGGACTGTAGAGCTCTCCACGTACTCCTGCTATTGTCTGAGTTGTGTATGCTATGTCTCTATTCCTTCCATGTTGCAGGAGAGGCAGTAACTCTCTGGTTCTCCCCCTCCGTCTCTTTCTGTTTCTCCCTCACAAACACGGGCATTGTTCTGTCGAAGGTCAACTGGCCTCCTCGCAACTGATATGTCAGCGCTCTCCTCTTCTGAGGGCACCTACGGACCAAGCCAAGCTCAAAGAAGCAGCCCTGTCAATGCACTGACAGATCAAACACATTTTTCGTCACCTCACATCTATTAAATGTTTTACTTGAACATATTGTCCAGATCACAGCCGAGAGTCAACATGCTCATATGTTCCGTGCCTGCATGAGTGGAAGTAACAAGCGAGTTGTCAGTGTTTGTAATGAGAACCGGTTGCTATGGCTGAAATCAATTGCACAATATTAATACAAGTTGGTTTTTTGTTCTGTATAGATATGCTGTACATCACAGACAAAAGTCTTCACACGTAAAACAAGAACTGGATTAACTGTTTTTTTGGCCGCTTGGGGGCAGCGCAATAACCAGCTTATAAAATCAATATGGTGAATGTCTTAGCAAACAGCTGCTTATTCGCACATCCTGCAGATATTGAAAAACAGCATTCATTTGGCCACGTGACAAGTCCAGTACTCCACTTTCCTTTTCAGCTCTGTTTTGGTCTCCACCAATGAGGAAAATGTGTCTCTTTAACACTAAATGCTCCCCTATGTTAACCAGCTAGCTGCTAACTTTGTCTGTCTGCTGTTGGGAGCTGTCCAGGTAGCGTGCAGTGCATCTATCAGAGCTTTGTTTGCTGTAAGAGTGAACCAAAACAGCTCAGCTACAGGCCATGAAAGCAACACACTGAGTTAAAGGTGTTAGAAAGATCCAGTCGATTAACTGCTATTAATAATTAATATTTAAAATCGTTTCATAATTTTAAAACTGTATTTTATAAAATGACATGATTCCACACCCTATTTGTAATAAATATTTATACAACTTTTCCAAAAATGTCCACACACACTCAGCAACACAGCAGCACTATCTAAAACAGATGTACAGTATGTGCTGTATGTGTGTCCTGAATCGCACTGCTGTTATAGTTCTAACCACCTCTCCGCACAAAGCTCTGATAGGCTGACTTTGTCATGAGGATTGCTTGTCAGGTAAAAATTGTGCAGCAGCTAAAGACAAATCTCAATAACTTTGTCTCTGACACATGAAGAGACAGAGAGAAAAAGCATTCCTTATCTGTATATCTTAATTCAATGGTGCCTTCTACATGTGCTTCCGCTACCGTGTGTCTTCTCTGTCAGCTGTTTGGTGCAGTATTTGATCAAACTGCCTCACCTAAAATCCCTGACATGGCCACGGTGATGGCAGAGATATGGTATCCGCTTGTGATAATCATCGTCAATCACAGGCTGCTGAAGAGCCCATGAAGCATCTGATAGGTGGAGATTCACTATGAATCAGGATTATAGAGCTGGATCTTTATCAGCACAGCACAACCTGCAGAGCCCGATCTGGACAATTGTAACTCCTGTTACCTCTAAGGCCTCAGTCTGCCTCAGAATAAAGGTGCAGGCCTCCATATGTATGTCAAAATCCATTTTTTCCTCAGGAGACAGTGCAGTCAATTAGTATTTTGTTCTTAATGAGATCATAGTTCTGCTGAGATACAGTATATAACTGACACATCTGCCAGGATTTCTTCCAAACTCAGCACATGGCTTCAGAGATGAGAGGGTTTCAAATGTAACTTACCTTTGAGCTTAGATTTGCAGAAATGTAATGTTTTCTTAAAGCATCATTTCACGACCCTTTTCTGGGAGTCATGTCAATGTTTTTGATCATTAACTCTCTGCAGCAGCTCATATTTCATGCACAACGCAAATACTGTTCCTAAATACAGCATGCACTGTCATTTTGGTTTGTTATAGCAGCAAAATTTCCCATAATTCTCGAGTCACTTGCTTTAAAGACATCTTTCTAAATTCAATATTTAGTGTCCTGTGATAACAACCAAACCATCTCCATGAAAACAGAGCAAATCCATCCACTGAGAAAAGCCACGAGATGTGGAAACAATCTTTAGGATTCTCCTGTTCATACTGAGACGTCCAAGTACCAACATTCATTTTATTTCATCCACTCTGGACAAAATTCACTGACATTATCACCTTATTGTTGAACCGTATTGTGTTGTATTACATTACATTACAAGCTGTTAGCTGCTTTGTCTTCATAAGGGCAGTACTTGTGACATACGGTGACTATTGCATTAGACTGCATTACATTCTCCAATTGGATTTTAGAGGTGTTTGTTGTGTTGTGTCAATTATTGTATAATTTAACAAAGGAAAGCCATTACAGGTTAATCCTCTGATTCAGGGAAGTATACGTCAGCTATTGAACATTTAACAGATGAAACCTTAATTTTCTTTACATTACTTTTTTTCTGCCTTGGCCATTACATGAAACATACAGTTTCTAATAGAAGACATCCATCCATCCATCCATTTTCTATACTGCCTATCCCTTTCGGGGTTGTGGGGGGGCTGGAGCCTATCCCAGCTGTCAACGGGCGAGAGGCGGGGTACACCCTGGACCAGTCGCCAGTCGATCGCAGGGCAACACATATACACAAACAACCAGTCCCGCTCACACTCACACCTAAGGGCAATTTAAAGTCACCAATTAACCTAATGAGCATGTATTTGGTCAGTGGGAGAGAAGAACATGCGAGGGAAGAACATGCAAACTTCACACCCGGGGATCGAACTGGCGACCTTCTTGCTGTGAGACATGCGCACTGCCTGCTGCCCCACCGTGCCGCCCCCTAATAGAAGACAACAGCTGACAAATATATTAATAAGTTAGTTATTCTCTAAGTTTAATTTACATGCACCCAGACACAACATTTCACGAATAAGAACCTATTTAATTTAGTTTTTGGCTCATGCTTTAAAACAAAAAGAAAAGTGATGGTGTCTAAATGGGGATGGGGCCCTGCTGGTGAATGGCAGAGAAAAGAATGGCAATAAGGCAGGCAGTAGGCGAGGTGTTAAAAGTTGATTAGGTTGTTAAAGGTCACATAGTCAGGCCTCATCAGCTGTCCCAATGGAGCACAAGAGGCAGCTCAGGGCCTCAGCACTGCTGCTAATGAGACAGAAACGAAGCCATTCCCAATAACATACGGATATATCCTTTAGCCATGTACAGCTATCTACCTGTGGTACATGAGAGTGCACAGCAGTACGCAGTAAATGTGATAACCAAAAAAACAGCGTGTCTAGTCTGAGGTTGCTGTAACAAGCCCCCCACAAGGGCACACAGTACAGTGGAAGACTGGCTGAGGCATGAGAAGAAATTATTTGATCACTGAAATTGAAATTTTGGTTCCAACATGCATTTGTACTACACAGACACACACATGGACTAACACACCATAAACTTTCGCATTACAGATTCATTTGCAAATCTATGTTTGGTCCACCCACTGCTCTTGAAGGGTCAGTCTTATGAAACGATTGCGTATTTAATGAGGCTCTGCGTACAAGCTCACACACACGTCCACGCACACGTTCCCATACACACTCATTACATACACAGTGCTCCCACTCAGTACAGTTAAAAAGATGCTGATGTATGAGTAACTGCTGATAAATACAGAAGATGCATCCACCGCCCAGAAACACAGAGCCAAAACTACCAATCATGACTAACCCTTAGAACTCGTGATACAGACAAAGCCACAAACACACACACACACAAACACACACACATGTGCATGGTATGCATTGAATAATCTTTACTGCAACGGTGAAGGAAGGTCAGCTTTCAGAGATGCAATTATCATATTTCTAACAGGTGCATTTATTAGAGCTACGCTTCGTTTGCTTTGCTGAATCTAAATCAGGCTGGGGCGATTGGGGGCCATTACACGGCGGTGATCAGTGCTAATACAGTGACATAATGTCCTGCAGGTTTACATGCCTGAAAAGGCACTCTGTCAATGACTGTTTCTGCCACCACAATGCCTGTCAGACACATTATGGGTTGAGGTGATCAATATCTTTTATTACCACCACTTTGTTCTACCTCTCTCACATAAGCTGCAGAATAATTGACATTTATGCAATTTTCAGGGCCACTGCCTTTCTTTTCTTCACAAGTGAGCATATGTGTGTCAGTGCATGTATTTGTGCATGTGTGTTTGTTCCTTACTATAAATGAACATGTGGTAGTATTTGGCTCCAGTTATGTATTAGACTGATGTGCGTCTGACAGCGCAAGAGCGTACTGATCTGTGTGTGTGTGCTTGTGCTTCTGTTATATATTTTAGAGATGTGTGTGCAGCCGTGGACATCTGCTCATGTAAGAACTTAAAGTCCCTCATAATGAGAAGCCCTTAAAGGTAAGGCTGGATCACAGAGAAAGGGCATCAGAACAAGAAGTGATGATGGTCACTGTGGTTGCTGGCTTCCATGGTAGCCAATCACAGCTGAGAAAAAAAAAACAGCACATGTAGCAACACATTTATACTGTACCCCTTTTAATTCAACCTCTGCAAGTACAGACCTGCCTACCACGGATATGGTGGGGAAAAAAGGCAAGATGGCACTCAATATCGGTGTTGGCTACAACTGCCATCAATTGCTAATCAATAGTGCACTGCACCTATGGGACACATGTTCCATTAAGTCTGTGGGTCAATGTGTTTGCCAACAGATAGCACTGGTTTATTTTCCCTGATGCTTGTCCCCAGCCCTGTACCCCATATGGTTTAATAGCGGCCTTGCTTGGCTCCATTGATGTGTAGCAGTGGTCACCCCCAGAGTCCTATCAGTCAGTGACTCTCAGAAGGCAGAGGATGAATGCATGTGACCCATGACCTCTGCCCTCTGACCCAGGATGACCCTCAGTTAATTAGGTGTGTGTGTTTACCAAGCATCTGCTGTACTTGCACCATTACTCCACCATCTGAAAAATAGAATCACATTTACAACACACACACACACACACACACACACACACACACACACACACACACACACACACACACACACACACAAATACTATAAATGAGTTATGATGCAGAGGTGGGCTAAATATTGAGCGAGATAAGTAACAGACAAAAAACTGCAGCCAAATTTCAACTGCCCAATATGTTATTGGCTGCTTTAATCGAAACAGTGAAAATGTGGGTTTAGTTTTTACATCAGGTCATTTGGTTGATATTTCCTTTTTTTGTCAGCAGCGAGCTCTTTTGTCAGCACGTACATGTACATGTCATCACTACACAGACTGACAAACAGAATGTGAGAACACGTACGTAGCACAAGAGCTAGTAATTAATGAAATGACCTCTGAATGCTGAACCTACAGCAGCCCCCTCTCATCACAGCTACACACACACACACACACACACAGAAAGAGACGCACACGCACACATACACACACACACACACACACACACACACACACACGCATACTAGAATAGACGGCCTGCCTGTAGCTGGTGGAACCTGCCAATTATTCTGTACTTTACTGGACCCTCGCTGCATCAGAGGTGTGATTGGAATAACAACCATCCACCAAACCACGCAATTCTCCATTCCCTGTAGGGCAGCACTGAACCAGCAGGGGAAGGAGGAAGGAAGCGTGACGAGATGGTAGCGGCGATGAGGAAGAGGATGCGTACGAGACAGAGGAAGAGGAGAAGGAGAAAGCAAAAAGCCAAGGATTACATGATGAAGGAGAGGAAGGGGAGGAGATGGGAAGAAGTCAAAGCCGGGGCTCCCTGGCAACACGCAGAGGCAGAGGCAGTGTGAGAGTGAGTGCTGTCTGAGTGACACTCACTCTCATATCCCCCCCTCTGGGGAAATAACCCCCTTAATCCAGCATGCTCTTTCAGATAGACAAGATCACCCTTCTTCTCCCAGCAAGGATATGAAACGCTCCCCCTTGTGATTCAAATACCAAGGATGAGGGCTGGAAATCGAATAGACAACAATGTGACGTGGCGCAGCTAGAGAGAGACATCAGTGTCCCCATCTCCTCCTCTCTGGCAGCTGACTCGCTGCCACAGAAGGAGGCACAAAGTCATTGGTTAACACAGGAGGAAGTGGCCTGCCATTGGCTCGTTTGTTGGGAGGTGGCATAACATTGGTAGTAAAAGGCACAATTTTTCCTGTAAACACCAGCTTTTATTTGGACAAAGAAATCTTACTTTCTGTTAGAATGTTTGTGTGTTTGTCTCATGGTATGGAGTGCAGATGTTTTTTTTTTTTTTGTTAATGTAACCGGCCTAAACACACAGCTTCTTTGCCTTGATTTCTGAAAATCACTAACTATATCCTTCCTGCTGTTTTTAATGCGTAGTCTCTCTTAGTAATATCCTTTTTAATAAGCGCACACAATGTGACAAACACTCGCAGACAGAGTTAATTAACAGTACACAGCACTGGACGGACCACGGAATCAATAAAGTAAAGGCAGGCCCAGTCGCAGCAGGCCGAGCGGCAGGACCCGCCAACCACGCAGCCTTTCAGTGTAAACCGAGGGAGGTCTTTTTCTCTCCATACTGGTAAATCACTCCACAGCCAGGCTGCTTGGCACACACAGCGAACTGCAGTGCTAGGCCGACACAGTGTGATATTATATTAGCATTACAAAGGCTTTCCCACCATCTGTGACACACAGTGAAAAAAAAAATCACTTTTCTGTTTCCAAGCCCCAAGTGCTGATGTTTCCATAGGTTCTATGAGGAAGGCTGATGGGAGTGTGGCTGGGGACGACAAACGAAACATGCATTTATTACAGTCTCTCTGGCACGTGTGATTCACCTCCAGTACAGTACATACAGTACGCGTAACACACTCAAAGCCTCGCGATTATTCTAAGCCTTTTAACTCCAGCTCAGGGTTAACAAATATGGATATTCACAGCCATTATAAGCTTATTAATGTTACAACACTGCACTCTGTGGCATTTCTACTCTGATTCAAAAAGATAGGCCAAGTTTATGATCATTTCTAGCATAGCGTGTGATAAAAAAATCCATAAAGTGCTGTGTTCTCCTCAGTGAGAGCAGATAGAGTTCTGTGCTTCACTCAGCGGCCTAGGGGAATGAATAGACTTGGCTCGTCCACACAGCTCTCCTTGCTTTCCACTGTAGCCTGTTGTCACTAGCCCCTGGTCGTACGCCAGTCGCCTACTTGGCAGGGAGAGGTGCTGTACAAAGCAACTGGCAGGTCTGGTAAATAATGCTGATGGAGTGTGATAGAGAGAGAAGCATCTCCTTTATTCCACACAGCTACTGTATCTGTTTCAGTGGGGAGAGTGGAGAGACAAATGCCGCCCGCTTTTTTTCCAATCTATTCAACTGGAGAAGCAGGGAAAAAAAACCCAGACCTACCTAGCTCTTCTTTGTGTTATCTTTCATGATGTTTGTCATCTTAAGAAAAACCAATAGCCCTCAGCCAATGGCTTACCACAGTACAGAGCAGTGCAGGAGCAGACAACCTGCCAACAGCTGGGATTTACAGTTGAAACTTCATGCATACAATTACACAGATGAAGGAGGGACAAGTGGACAATAGCAATGCAGCGTTGAGGGGAAACACTCATCCAGGCAATCATGCAAAGCCCTCTACTTAGTTAGTGAAACGGGAAAGAGGGAGAGTGAAAGAGAGAGAGAGAGACACGTTGTATGACTGACTTCAGAGTTCAAGCTTCAGCATCGACACAGAAACATGATCGCCTGCGTAAACGCTGTGACTTCTTCAACAATGCTGTCTGAATTGGGGGACAATAAAAGCAACCTTAAGTTCAGTCATTGTGGGAAATTGCTCTGCAGTGCATTTCCATGCTGTAAGAGTTTGTCTGTGTGGCTTTGTGTACGCCAAGGGTTTGGCAGAGCTGAGCCAGGACGAGAAATACCTCATTAACATTGCTCATTATCATTAAAATGCTGTCTGGTCCTACCATCAGTGCCTCCTGTGTGGAGACATGAAGGAGCTGTGCAGTTTACCAGTGGCTATATTTGATAGGAGCAAGCCCTGCATTGTGTATGTGTGCACACTCAGTGGACTTCACAGGCGATGGAAACACACATAATCCTGTATGACAGCACACGATCGCATGTAGAGGCTCTGTGCCAACCTGTAACCCGTATGAATAAATACAGTGCACATGTAGACCCCTGTCATCCGATGTGGATATTAACTGGGGGTATTACTGCATATAAAGAGCATATATGGCTCAGTGGCAGTATATAAAGCCACTCTCATCGCTGTGGGAGTGAGAAGGGTCAATGAGGTTTTCAGCCCAGTGTAATATTCCTGTCACCGCGTCTAATTCTAAAAACACCTGTAGATGCATCCGGCATCCTCCCTTTCACGAAGCCTAATTCGCATTAGCATATGGCCCAGAATACCCAGCCTGGTGAAGCCGTCAGCAAGACAGCCTGGTGAGAGCGAAGGTAGCAGGGTTAGCTCTCTTGTCAAAACCAATATCTACCTCTTAAAGACTAGACTGGGGAGAGGCAGCCAAAATCATCTGCATAAAGGAGAGGCACTAAAATCACCTCTCATAAAATACGACAGGGGAGCCAGCTCACACTGGTTAAAGCATGATGAAAGGAATGGAATCCAGCACAGCTCCCTGTCTGTGGATAATCAAACAACCCTGGCGCTAAAAGCATGGCATTCAAATTCAATTGTGAAAGCTGCTGCTGTCTGAGAAAAGGAAAAAGACGCGAGAGAAAATACATCCCTGTTGTTTTGAACTCTGTGGGAGCTTAAAAGATGTGTTTTATAATGCCTCCCATTAGAAATAAACACACAAATCCAAAAATCAGAAAAATAGTTAACAGTACACTTGGTATACGCTGAAATAAAGAAATGCTGCAACAGTAATTGCGTCAAATGATGATTGATTGGTGTTGAAATGAAAGCAATAAAGATTTATTAGAGTGCAGGCAGCAGCGTGATCTCATGATGTCTTCAACCTGGAGCGTGACAGCCACGTCGAATCCCCAAGGAAACAGCAGTACATGCTAACCAGCAGATGATGACAGTATATCAAATAATGTCAATGCCTATTCTTGTTGCGATAAGCCAATCAATTTATAGAACTGAAGTGAAGGTCTAAAAGAAAAATATATGCTTTAAACTGGAGCTGAATAACATACTGTATATCTATGGGGTAAAGTGACATCAATGCACATCAAAGATCCGCACACATTCACTGACACAACAGCAGGCTTTTACACTTGGACTGCAATGTAGTGGTGCGGCAAAACAGCCGAGGCACCAGAGAGAGAGTATGAATTCCTTATTACAGTGTGCGAAGTGGAGCTGGAAGCAGTGAGGGAGAGGGGAACGTCTCAGTGACAGAGGCAGAGGCTGATGAAAGCCCTGCACAGAGCAGTCGAAAGTGCTGACACATGACACAGCTCATAACTGCTCACCATCCAGGACAGGATCGCATTCATGTAGCCCCCCTCTGCTTCATGTATATTTAAACGCTCACAGCTCCAGTTCAATTTCAGCCAAAAACAACGCATACAAACACATATGCATCTTTGAAATAACAGGGCGAGCCTCGCATAGCGGCAAGCTGAAAAGACGAAGCCGCGGATGACCCCCAAATGGAAAGATTTGTCTTTTACGTCATTGTTTCATTTTAATTAATAGAAAAACTGAGCAGGCTGTAGTGGCTCTGACACATTAAGACTGCGTGATCTTCACACATGGGTGTATCTTCAAGGCCCTTGGTGTGTTTGTGTATGAGTGTCAATGTGAGAAAGTGCGTGGGTGAATTTGCTTGACTATATCTTTGTGTAAGAGAAAAAGGGAATGACGCGATGGTGAGAGCGAGAGAGGAGAGACGGAGTACGGACATGAGGGCTGAGAGTGAACGAGAGAACATGGTGTTGATGGTAGAGAGAGAGAAAGAGTTCGGTTGGGGGTGGGCGGGTGGGGGGGTTCTCTGTGAGCCCAGGGGGTAGGTAAGATTACAGATGTACACACAATGTTCTGGAGCACAGGCCGAGGGCTGAATAACAGAGTGTTGCTGTTTTTCCAGAGCTGCTTGCTTCAGCTCACTCTGTGTCTTATTCTGCTCAATGCCCAGGGCAGCCATTCAGAGACGCTCCCCCAGTAGCAGCACAGACACACTCTCATATCCCAAATAGTTCCTCCAACAGAACGGCACTGTTGTTGATGAGCCCTTGAAAAACACACTCACAGGACAGAGAAATCGAATGAGAAGGCTCACATTTTTCTCCACTGTGACGTGATTTGTCATTAGCCCCTCTGAGTACATATTTAGCAGTTATAACACAAAGGTTTTGCTATAATGCTACTATTATGTTCAAATGTAGGGCAGTAGGTAATTGCTCCTGCTTAGCCTCCTTCCATTATCATTATAACTAGTGACACTACAATCTGATGTAAACATCGAAGCTCATGTTACTCAGGTTAAAGTAGGAATAACGCGATTAACCTGGATTACATGTATGTATATGGTATATACATATAATATGTATTTAGTATGCATAGAGCTTGGTGTAACTCTAGTTTATGGTTTGATTCTACACATGATCTTTGGCTGCGATATACGCCACAACAAAAAAACAACAAACAATGACCCTCCTTTTTCTTCCTCTTCATTTGTGGCACTGCTGAGATATTTTCTGCAGGCTACAACAAACCTTTCAAACTCCAAAGCTGAGCACCATAAAATAAAAATCATGTAAACTGAGGATCACAGAAGAATGTCGCTGTTCATCATGTGAAAGCTTTAATTGTTTTCCCCTTTAATTGGGTTATAATGTGCATGTGAATACAGACTGTCTACTGCTATTATTTGCATTTTGAATGCATTCAGTAAGTACTGGAGGTGGTACGGTGTCAGAAAACAAGGTACAAAAACTTTTGTCACTGCGGCTGTCAGTTTGACAGTAATGCACTGTGCAATGACAAAAGGTACAAATTCTGTACAGTGTTTTCTCAGGGTGGTAATAGCAGAGGTTGTGATTTCAAAATACGGCTCATGCCTACTGCACTTGGAGAAACGCCGCTGTCAGCGAGCTCTTTTGCAAATGAAATATGTCAAGCCGTTTGACTTTGTTAATTTCCTTTCTGCACCCTCCATTCTTTCTTCAATTTGCATTTTGTTTACAATTTATTTAATAAAAGGGGAAAATCTACACCTACTGTTGGGAGGTGCTTGCAGGCAGACATCCAAAAAAGAGAGTGGAAAACTCATTACCCTCATGCGATTATTTGCCTATTTTAAGAGATCAACACTTCAGTGAACAGTTACCAGTCTGACATAGGGCTGAGATATAAATGCTCATATATGAAGATTGAAAACATCTCATGTTCAAATTAGGGAAGGAATCCTTTTTTTTAATTTGTGGAATAATATTAAATATTGGCTTTTAGCATTATATGAGTAGATGTACAGTACCTTCCTCTTTTCCTCATTCCTTCCCCAATATGAATGCAATGCAACATGTCCTTTAACATGTATTTTCCTGGTTTGTGCTTGGCTTCTTGATCTTGCTTGATGTTTGCGTTGCAGGCCATCCTTGGATTGGTCACTCAAGTTTATTGCCCTGATTTGACATACCAGTCCTAGATGGCAGAAAAGCCAGGTGACTAGTTGCATGAGTGTAAACCAAACATGAGACTGTTACAACGTGGATGAAGTTGTGTTCAGAAGGGGTGTGTCAGCGCATAGCCTGGTGCTGTGCTTGAGTTAAGTGCCACACAAAAAAGCAGAGTGCAGTGCCAGCATGGCCTGAGCTTGGCAGCCGCTCCAATCAGTCTCACTACTTACTGACCGATAACATCACAGGTCAGCGCCAACTAGAAAACAGCAAGTCAGTTCAGAAGAGCTTCAAGGTACAAAGCTCAAACCAGTTAGCTGCAATGCTATTTCAGGGCACATAGGCCTGTGCACAGCGACACATCTAACAACACGTTCTTACTCCCAACCCGTCACATCCAGACGCCTGGTCACGACCTCTTGGCATCACATTTTTAAGGCACTGGGTCCCCCTTAACATAATTTTTCCGTCTACCTTGTGATTTCACTATTGTTAACACAAGGCTAAGGAGCTACTTTCATGGTATTCAGTAGAGGCAAACGTGCAAACCTTATGTTACGCCCTCAAAATGATATTTTTAATGCATTTATGGCATGGAGTCTGGTGAGGTCAGGTCATTCAACTGCTGGTAGGTTTATGCGAGAGCCTCTTTTTTACTTGCTGTTACAATCAGGAATCAGACATCCATTTCAATCGAGGAAAATAAAAACACAAATCTATGCACCTTTCTGCACATCACAGCCATTCCACAAGCTCATACTGTGCAAATCACAAGCAGTATTGGAGGAGTCACAAAAAATGTCAGGACAATATTCCTTGAAACACAAAACTACAAGCATCATCTCTTATATGATAAGCAAAATAAATAAAGTGCAACAGTAAAGCAGACAATTGCTTTCACACAGGATATGAGTGTAGTTGTTGTGCCTTGTACTGTCATTGTCATTATGTAATTGTGAGTAAGTGGTGTTTGTTTTGTCGCAATGTATATTTAAGATATATCCCAAAGAATAGCTGGTGTGATTATAGCATCTCATGGAGATTCAAATACAATAACAGCATATTACGATATGACCAACAGTTCTTATTAATTATTTTAGCAATCCAAAACTGAGACAACTGTGAAGGCATCCCTCTCTTTTAAAATAGTGTACTGTGCATCATTATGCATGGAAAGAAACATCATGTGTTGTTTGAAGCATCTTCAGGGTGCTGCATATTCCTCAGCTTTTTCAGAAGAGAGCATGCTGAGCAGGCTTTTAAAACTGCATTTCTGCACCTACGATTAAATTATGAATGAAAACAGTTCAAGATAAATTTGGTTTGTATTTCAGAGGTGTGTGACTGCATGTCCTTGGCATGCAAAATGCTAAAAATGAATGAATATTTACAGGTTTCTTCATCTGCTTCATGGATTTTCTTTGTAAGTGATCTGACAGAGGAAGCTCACAGCCCACACTGACCTGTAGGCCCACCCCCACTCATGAATATTTATGAGGAAGTGAAGAGAGCGAAGACATCGATAATAATATCACACAGACCTTGAATATGTCTCAATTTAATGTTGCAAAGTCAGAAACCTTGACCCTCATCATCTCAGGTCAAAACATCAATGTTAATGTTAGTCTGTCAATTCAAATTCACCTCCGGCTGAAAAAACATGAGCTTAATAAGGCAGCAGTAACATGATTCATAGATTTCATGTGGTCATAAGTTGTTTTTAGCAGATATTCATAATTGGAAAATCAGCTTTGCATACATGCACAACATTCATTCACGCTGTTACACAGGTTGTACAACCGCAGTTTTCAGTGCAATGCCTCTACAGTCAAAGTGATGCAATGACCTGGGATAAACTCACATTTGTCTTCAGTGCAAATGGCTCAACATCCATGATGCAGCACCGAAAATGCGTTTAACACAGCTTGACTTTGCTGTGAAAGGATCGACATTGGCCTCAAGCATATAATGATAATAATACAGGATTATTAGATCATTACTGCAGAATTAATACTGAATTGGTGATGGCTTTTGAATCCCTATACCATAAATTCTGCACCCCTCAATTCAGATCAACACAGTTTTAGATTGTTGCATATTTAGTTTGTTAGATCAACTTTTCAAACATTGACCTGATAAAAAAAAATTCCACAAAGTTCCTCGGCACGGTATTGAATTTGTCGTGCAAACTTTGCAGCCACAGTTCCAATTAGCTTATTCAAAAGGGCAGTATATTTATCAGGTTTACTTGTAGTATTTATGGAAGCACAGCTGCTGACCTGTGAATCGTGACGGCCAGAGATATAAGCAGACTGAAGAGGTCAAACGCGGGTGGAGCATGTTCATTATCTTGTGAAAATCTTTTTCTGTGTGAAACTGCTACAGTATATCAGAGGAGGGACTGACACAAAGCACTTTACCCAGCCGTGCTTCTGGACTGGCAGCTCTTTGGTCAAAAGCTTGCTTCTTAACCTCTAGGCTACTGCAGAAAATCTCTTTTTCAGAGTAAGATCAACATTTCTGGACAAAAGAAAGTGAAAAGAAAAGTAACACCTCTTTGGCTCTTGGTTCAAAACAAGTTAATGGATGAAGATTACATCACTGAAAACCCTCTAAAATCTATTGGAAAATTCAGATTGAAATGGCTCTTCAATAAAATTGGTTTGTGACCAAGACCATTGAAAAAATAATGTGTACATATGTGTGGCACTACCTTACCTAACAGTGAATTAAGTGAAATTGTCCTCATCCATGAAGTAGTTGATATTGATATCATAAACAGTAATATACAGAAATTAATGTTTCCACCCAAAACAAAGATGATGCACGATGACCAGAAATGGGGTAAGGGATGTATTTGTAGGGCTACAACTATTATTTGCATCATCAGTTAAAAAACATTTAGAATTTCCTAAAGCCCAATAGTCCAAAAAAAGGGTGATCAGCTTGTTATCATAGAAAACTACAAAAAACAAAACTACATCAGGGTACCCTGATGGACGTAGTCAAAGCGCTGACCCTCAACCAGAAAAAACTCCTCAAATTCCCTCACTTCCTGTTATAAAATAAAATGTCCCAAAAATGATTTGAAATGAAAGACTACTAACCAAAGCCAGCAAATATTCACATCTGAGAAACCGACAATACTTTGGTGCTTTGTTTAAAACATGAGAATTCATTAATTAATTAAAAAAAAAAAAAAACATTGCTGATTAATTTTCCATTATTCAACCGATGGATTAATTTTCTAAAAAATAAAATTTGAGATAATGAGGCATCTGTCAATACAGAGCACCAGTAAAACCACAATTTCAAGAGTTGGAACGCTGTGCAAAACACAAATAAAACAGAATGTGAAAACTTGCCAATCCTGTTTGACATATATCAATTAGAAAGACTACAAAGACAACATATGCACCTCATCAGCACCATTGATTTTGTAAATATATTCTTATTGTGAATTCGATGCAGCCACACGTTTCAAATGAATTGGGACAGAGCCACTAAAGACTGGGAAAGATGTGGAATGCTCCAAAAACACCTGGAACATTCCTCAGGTAAACAGGTTGATTGGTAACAGGTGATAGTATCATGATCGGGTATGAAAGGGACATCCTGGAAAGGCTCAGTCGCTCACAAGCGAGGATGGAGGGAGGTTCCATTCCACTTTGTGAACACATGATCGTACAAAGGAGATTCCTGCACGAGCTCGGGAACACAGCTTGTTTGCAAATGATTGCATTCTGTTTTTATTCACTTTTTACAAAGCCACTCAACTTTTGTGGAATCAGGGTTGCAAATATTGAGTATCTCATAATGAGTATTGAGGTATGTTTTGTATTTTACGCAAAGCTGGCTTTATCATTAAAAATCACACTATATAAACATGCATACATATATATATACAGTACGTGTCTGTATGTGTGCATATATATTTTTTGTTTTGTTTCTGAAACCTGTTCTGTTCACAGATCTAAAGCTACATCTGAGATGAGTCCACATATCAGCCAACTGATGTGAGAGCTGTGAGAGTATTATCGGCATTTTCTTTGACAGCGCATTTGCTTATCCAAATCAAGGCTACAGTGCAGATTTGCCATTGCAATAGTGCATCAACTTCAGCACAGCGTCTCTCTGACCTTGTTAGATGCCCTTTTTTCCTGACAATTACAGCCAAGTATTAGGTTTTTGTCCTGTGCCGTGCTGTGGTGGCCTTGCAGCCTGTATCCAGCTTCTCCTGCGTGAATGACAGTTGATAAAAGCCCTGGGCTTTTGCTGGCGTCACCACCACTATGTAATTCCACTGCAGGGGAGTGTGCTTTTAGCTATGAAGCCCACTGCCACAAGAGCACTAAAGACACAGGCACAAACCCTCGCCAAATTGCCCTTAAGCTCCAGTAACATTTCATCTGACATTTTATTGACAGAGACAATTGTCACTATTCTAACCATGTGTTATTTCTTGTATTGCATCAGTAGCCCTGCGCATACCACCGCCAACACTGGAGCACAACAGCAAGCGATAAGGCTGGTAGCTGCATCAAATACAGCCACCCTAATTATGAGGGTCCGCATTAAAATTTCATAACAAAAAACAAGATGACAATAAAGCCTCTCAAGTCAATAATGCGCCACAGCAGCACAATAGAAAATTATTTTCAACAACCCAGAAACCTCAAGTAAAATACTGAACCCTGCTTATTTATGCTTGCAAAAGTGTGTATGTGTGTGTGTGTGTGTGTGTGTCTGTGTATACATGAGTGCATGTGTGTGTGTAAGAGAGAGAAAAGAGAAAGAGAGAGAGACCTTGAGTGCAATGGGAGGAGTAAATGCTGCAGCATTCAGGGAGGGAAAGCAAAGCTAGCTGTGAGTCAGACTCTCTCTTTCTCTCTCTTCGGCCCTTACCTCCCTCTTTCCACTTCCACTCTCCCCTTCTCCTCCCTGTCTCAGCACTTAAGCAGCTGCCTCCACTTATGCAGGGCACATTTCAGATGACAGGAGGGAGGGAGGGAGAAAAAGGGAGGAAGGGAATGATGGGGGGTAGCAGGAGGAGCAAAGGGGGAGGGAAACAAAAGGTTGCACGATGATTGCACAACGATTCAAAAGCCGCTGAAGGGGGACATTCCAGCCTAGGTGAAGATGCTTCCCCCTCCTCCTCCTCCTCCTCCTCCTCCTCCCCCCGCTCTAAAAACCCACGCTGCTATACATCAAAGAGGAGAAGGTTAACCGCTAGACACAGTAACCTCTGTAATAGAACTGTTTTCTAATGACCATCAAAGAGTGTTTACTACCTCTGGGCCTGTGATTAATGGCTGTATGCACGGGCAGCCTCCTATTTCACATCCTCTCTCCTCGTGCTCAGAGATGGTGAAAGAGATGTGGAGAAAATGACAGCTGGGAGGGAAGATCCGTCTGAGTGCTCCTGTAGGATCTTTTAGGACATGGCCAGCTTGATCTCCTGACCGCTCCTGTGACAAATTAACGTCTGCTGTCAAAAAAAGACTCATTGACCGTCCTGTGTTAACACCACTGTTGTGCTTTCGCAGCTTTAATGAATGGATGACGATGCAGCAAGGGAACTGATCCAAAACACTTCAGGTCGTTTTTTTTTGGTCAATGAAATTACGATAAACTAACACTGGAACTGATGATTAGGGGAAACTGTGTTCCACAGAACACCCCAAATGAACAATCAATGACAAATATTTCACAAAATTAGATTTTATTTTTTAATTTTTTAAATCAGATTATTTAATTCATGCCGTGTCTTCACTGGTTACATCAAGCCGTTAATACACTGCTGTCATGTGAAAACCATGTATCTCCAGGTTAACTTCTTATCAGTTAAGAAAACAGCCCTATATTCAAAAACACTACATGTTTCAAATAGTCAAATTTGTTTCTAAATGATTTCTAATAAATAAATAAACTAAAATAAAATAAAAACACATTGGAGAATTGCCTCATCCTGTAAAGGGATGAGAGAATAATGAAAATCAAAAATCACCAAAATTTGGTGATATATGATCTTCACAGGGCAGCGGTAAAAAGCAAATTGTTGTGGTAATCCTGCCCTTCTGATCCTCCCATCAAAAAAAACTGCTTTCCATCATCATAACGCAACAGGAAATACATGAAATTGGGGAGGGCAAGAGCTCTCAAACCACAGTGTGACATGTTCAGGATGAAGTGACAACTCCACGGTTAAGGTTTGGTTTAGTTAAAAAACAACTTGGTTAGGTTTGGGGAAACATCATAGTTTGGGATAAAAAGCCACTTCATCAAGGTTAGGGGAGCTTTGTCACCATGGTTACAATAATAACACAGTGCTTAAGGTGAGGCAGTAGATGCTTTAAAGGTCCAGTGTGAGGGGCATCTAGTGATGAGGTTGCAGGTTGCAACTAACTGCATCCCTCACCTCATCCTCCTCTAAAGAAACATGCTAAAAATGCTAAAAGCCCTCTCTGGAGGCAGTGTTTGGTTTGTCCATTCTGGGATACCGTAGAGACAACATGAATGAATCCATGGAAGTGGACCTGCTCCCTCTGTAGATATAAAGGGCTCATCCTGGGCTCACAAAAAACACAAAAACTCTCATTTTCAGGTGAATGCACAGGAAAGAAAATATAAGTATGAATGTTATATTACATTTCTGCCAATAACTCTCCCTACATCCTGCACACTGGACCTTTAAAAGAAAGAAATTTCACTGTCAATGTGGACGAACAGCATTCTCCCTGTTAAAGTCTGATGTTGTGTTGACACCCTCCATCTATGACAACATCACCTGACTCCATTTTTTGCACCTGTCATAATACCTATGACCTCTAGGGGGCTCTATCACGTGACTAGACATACTGTATGACCTGTTTGCTAGACCAACTTATGTCTTTCTTCTCAGGAAGACCGTCTTGTTACATCCAACCATATTACCTCTTTCGCCGAATGATTACAGCTAATTCATGAAGGTCAAGAAAAATCTAACACCAGACAAGAGCTGATATGTTTTACAGAGAACACAATAGAAGCATGCAGAAAAAAACAAACAGCTGAAATCTACAATGAATTCCTTTACTACTGCAGTTTAGTGGGCAAGTGTCTGCACTGAGTGCTGGAGGCCGATGCAATTACTGTTTATCACTGATTGCACCAAAATGAAGAAAAGCAGGTAACTCACATTTTACACACTGTATACAGTGCAGAGTTAAGCCAAGCTGAAGGCGTAAACATGCACTGCAGCTGTCTCGCTAATGGATTTAATATCATGTCTTAATTGTGCTGAAGATATTTCTCAGGCTTAATGTAATTAGCCTTCTAAACACTGACTGGCAGTATATCAGTGCTAAATGCAATAAATAAAAAGCTGGGTAGCTTTTGTTTAGTTGTAAACAATGCAGTAAAACATTTCACTGCAGAACCTTGTGTAATTATTGGTGACAAAAGGACAGCAGGCTAAAGTTGTTATACTGTGAGGTCTGCTTCCCCTGACAATTGTGTTGATGGATGAGAATTTAAGATGACTAACACTGCGACTCCAGCAGCTACCAGAGAGAGAGCTCAGGTCATCCCGCCGAACGCCTCTATCACCTCTGTGAAAGCCAGCGCTGAAGGGGAAGGAGGCTGCAGGAGTGATGCAGGACAGGATGCTGCTGCTGCGCTGATTACAGAGCGAGATTAGAGGGTCTGATTAGCATTTCATTTAGAGGTTCAGTAAGTGAGATTTTTACTGTTACTAACACAGAATAACTCACAATAATACAGCTTATCTGTGGGGGTCATATTGGTTTGATGAACACCATGTGTCACTTCACTCACTCACTGTGTGCATTTTGCTCTGTTTTGATTTTATTTTCTGTTACTCAGCGTAGGTCAGTGTTATTTTCTTCTCTCGCTAAAAAAAGATGAAGTCACAGATGCATTTCGGTTGGTACTATCTAGGTATTTTGCAACTTTTAATAAAGCTCTCGTGTAAACTGTAAACTGGAGCGCGCATACATAACACACTTTAAAAGGATTTCACTGTACAAATATCTTGGATAAAATGTTTTTTAGTTAACGATATAATTCAGAAACTGTCAAGATATTCCTTTGCAATTAAAATGTGCTTTAAAAGGATAGTTTGACCTTTTGGGAAATTTGCTCATGTGCTGCATTTTTTCTCAGAGTTAAATAAAAGAGTGATGAGCGACCACTCTCATGCCTGTGCGCTAGGCTACGCATGGAGGAGCCAAGAGGCTGGCTGTTAGCTTAGCATAAACAGCAGAAGCAGGAAGCAATAACCCGCCTGGCTCTGTCTTAAGTTCAGAATCAAGATGTGGGAATTCAAGACAAGACTTCAGTGTCTATGACATCAATCACGGTCAAATGCTAGTGACCCTCCAACTTGTAACTGCGAGTTTGACTAGCAGTCAGTTTGTTTGTGAACACAACAAACCTGCATTAATCATTATTTTGTGTCTAAACATTGAATGGAACCACTCATGGTGCTTGAATGATGAAAATTATCACCCAACTCTGCAGCTCTGTTGACATTTTAGCCTCTGTTAGCAATAACCTAACATGCTTGCAATAACAACTGTATAAGTCAGTGGTAACTTATGAAGCTGCTATTTTTCCCTCTCATTGCCAAAAAATGATATCATATTTAATCATTTGGATAGTTTTTATTAAATGGCTGAGGCACTTACTGAATAAGAGTAAGAAAATGACCAGGTGTCCAAATGACCTATGAACACTGCGTCACTGACAAGACACCATCAGAAGTGTAGCACAAAATAAGATAGCAATACAGTTAACAAGTCACAGCATCAATAATGTCAAAAGAAAAATAATAATTAAGTCAGCTCTTTAAGCTCCTGTATGTCCTGTGCAAGGCTGTGAGGCAAACCACTTTCACATTCACCAGTCGCTCATCAGTCTGTGTGTCCAGCTCTCCGAAGTGTAAAGAAACACTTCTTTTCTGTCTCTTCAATGAAGAGCAACTCAGCAATTATCCCTAAAGTCCAGCAGATTTGGAGCATCATTACAGCCAACAGGCAATAAACTGAAAAGGGTCATTAAATCTTACTTGAGTGCACTACTTCATTTTCTTTAGAAATAATTGCTAATGTTATTTTTCAAATATTTTTTGATGATTTAATGAAGCACTTTCAGGTTAGTCTAAGAGTCTGGGATACAAAAGGGTCACTAACAGATTTATCAATTCAAGTAATGGAAGCACTTTTTTTCTTTTTTTTTTAAAGTTCTGGGGAAAATGTCTTTCTTTTTGTCGAGAGATGGATCTTGTTTTCTCAAGTTTCTTCTTTTTTAATTCCAAAAACAAGAAAACAGCAAATTGGCTGAACTGCTATGAAGCCCCTATAGGCTTGTAGGCATGAAGACACCCCTTGGTGAAGATAAGGAACCACAAGCAATCTACACAGCTGCTAAAAAAAGTGCTAAAGATGTTTGTTGAGGAGACTAACGAGTAAGGGTTTAGTGTAAAGATCAGCTGCATCATGGCTTCCCAATTTCTTCTTTTCTTGCACAATAAATGTCCCACTAATACGTCTGCAGTCCATTGAGCCGAGACAAAAGCAGCTCATTGATAACGGCTCAATAAGTGAGCATGGAGGTCTGTCGAGGGCTTTGAGGAATTTCTAGTCAATATGTGACCATAATGGATTGCACATGGCACTTTTTGAGACTGTACTTTAGCCCTGAAATTGACGTAGCTGCAATTTGCCAACTTGCCAACACAACTAACCCCACCAAAATACAGTAACAATGACGAAACACAATAGACTCATAAATAATAAGCAGCTGATGAATAGTTAATGCACACTTGTAATTTTTTGTAAACTATTTTTCTTCTGAGTTACTTCTTTAAATCTAATAATAATGCTCCTGAGAATATAGATGTATTTTATCCATCACACATTACACCCTTATTATTTTTTCTCTTTAAGCCACAATCTTCTATCAGTACTTTGTTTTTCACAATGACAGTCTAAAATGAAGACAGTTTTCATCCACATCACAAAAACCATTCCATTACTCTCACAGTAAAGACTTCCCTTTGTTCTCCGAGCCACAAATTATTTCTCCGTTGCTTCAGAAGGCGACTCCTTTACTTGGCTTCAAAACCAAAGGACAGGGGCAGGTGGGGGGGGGTGGGGGGTGGGGGGTAGTAGAGGACAGAAGGAGAAGAAAGGAGATACACAGAGAAAAAGAGGGAGAAAGAGGGCAGAGGGAAACATGCCGGAGAGACAAGACTGAAAAATGCAGAGAGGGGTGTCAGTCAGAGGAAGAGTGCGTGTACAATGTATGTGCTGGAGGGTAATAATGAGGAGGGCATGGGACCAAACAGCAGCCCTACTTTGCCCTTCAGACCGTCTACAAACTCAAATCTCAATATTCACCCTCCATCTCTGTGTGCTAATACGCTTTGATATTTGTTTTCCCTTTTTAAGTCATTGATGTTATTAGTTTTTGAAACCCGGCTTAGAGGCTTATTGATAGGCTGTGCAGATGGAAATTCAAATGACCTCAGAATCTCTGATGAGAGAGAACAATAATTCTTGTCTGTTGCTCCTGTGAAGCTGCAGCACATCTACAACACACAAACCACGCCAGGAGGGAGTTTCTGTGCTTTCCTGCATCCAGACATGCGTGCATGTTGCAGTTTGGTAAAGGCCACTGCAAACACAGTGGCCTTTACCAATAATAAATAAAAACCAAGCATTCCTGTGAAGCACTTCATCAGGCTGTATGGAATCAGTGAGAGCAGTAAAAGGAGCACACTGTCACGGCTTTAATGCGTGTCTCTCTGTGTTCAGTTGGGGGGGGTTAGCCTCTCTGATGTGCCACAGCTGAAATTGGCAGGCTATCAGTCACAACCCTGTAACACAATGTACAGCATTTCTAAACAGTATAAAGAGATATGACAGCCAAGAAGGCAGAGAGACAGATTGAGGGAGGGAGGGAGGGAGAGAGAGAGAGAGAGAGAGAGAGAGAGAGAGAGAGAGAGAGAGAGATGGAGACAGAGTGCAAAGCAGAGAGTGAGAGTGAGAGAAATGCCATTTTTAGAAGGCTGATGTGTAAATCTAAATGTTTCCTTTACAACTGGGTCAGAACAGCACATTATTCTAGACTCCCAGAACAAGCGTTTAGTCTTTTGACACCATCAGATTGAGCTCTGTAGGTGCAGCAGGTCATCAGAGTAACAGAAGCATCACAGCCACAGCGTCTTTAAAGGATACCGTGTTGTGTCTGAATGAAGGGGAAGTTGGCAAGATGCTTGGGGGGGGGGGGGGGGGGGGGGGGGGGGTCAAGCTTTTCTGTGGACAAATGAGAACAAAGCCTGCTCTGCCTCCCTGTTGGTAATCAGGCCTATTGATTAGTGGCAGTGTGGGTCTGTGAGGGACCGCAGAAGCCTGGGAGCCAGTGGCTGTGTGCATATGCACAAGGGTATTAGGAGCGCTTATTCTCCGGGCCTGTGGGACAATGCAGCCTCTGAGCGAGGTGATTAAAAGGCCCGAGCTATTGAGCTCCTCCAATCAATGCCCTCCTGTGCTGGTGGACAGAGCCAGAGGCCGCTTCTTAAACAACAGACTCACACACATGCTAACATACTATCACTCCCCGACTCTCTGTTTCTCCTCTCCCTCCCCAAAATCTTAAACCAGCTTTGTTAAGTGTCGGGGGCCAGCGGGACCAATGGGGGCCAAATCCCCAATGCTGTGCTGTATGGCTTGCCTTGACCACACCACATTGCAAAGGGACTTGCCATTTTCATCATGTGCAATGGCCAATTAAACAAATCTAATACTGGAGAGAAGAAGGGGTTGTGGGATAAAAGTAGGAGCTTTTCATTTAAATGGATAAGGTTAATGAGTTATTTGTATGGTTGACGTATTCCGATGGTTTAAAAGGTTAGGCGCATCTACACAGCTGCCCTTTGGAGTGATCACCTCTGTTTCACGCTCCCTCAAGCAGCTGTAATGAGAGGTCACTGTGCACCATGAGGGCCCTGGGAGCCAGCGGGCCCAGCCAGACAACCACACAGGCACCACCATATTACTATTTCCTCCAAAATAAACAGGCCTTGAAGAGAGGAGCAGGTCATTTCGGCCCTTTCTCTTCACCTGCCTTTCTCTCTCTCTCTCTCTCTCTCTCCCTCCCTCTCTCTCTCTCTCTTTCAATATCCTGACAAGTGGTCTGCTCTCAGCTCGCTGTGACCGGAGAACACTCCTCCCTCTTGTTTTTTTGGAACATCCACTTTCATATTTTCAATAACTGCAGAATCCTATTTTTGTTTCCTAATGGAGCCTCTCTCTCTGTCTCTCTCTCTGTCTCTCTCTGTCTCTCTCTCTCTCTCTCTCTCTCTGTCTCTCTCTCTCTCTCTCTTTCTCTCTCTTTCTCTCTCTGTCTCTTTCGTCTCTAAATTCCATTTCAGAGAACTGGCCTGTTTTCTTTACATCCGCCGCCACAATCAGACCTGCTATTTTTTGTCGCTGCGTGTCTCATCAACACCTCGTTTAATCCAGGCAAAAATATCACATATTGCTGACATATAATTAGTCATGGAAAATATAACTCCATCGCAGAATGATTATGGAATAACATACAGGCGAGCCAATGTCAATTTACATACATATTGGCCCCATTCTAGGCATGAACTTGGACTTGAGCTGGGGAGAACTGTGAGAAAAGACCTTGCATTGGTTAATTCAGAGCTATTGATTTGGTAATTATTTCATAAGATGGTATGTACAAGTACTCACAGACACAGAGAAGCCCATATCACAGGCGGCCAGGCAGCTTGGGGTGTGTTGCTGTCAGGTTTGCCATGTGTGAGCGGACAGAGGCGGTGGGCTCTGCTTAAGACAGAGTATTGGACAAACACAAACAAATGAGGCAGCGGCCACTGTGACTCAGTGCTCTAATGAACCAGCGTATTGACTTGCTGGCTTTCTTTCTGCCTCCATGTCTCTCTCTCTCTCTCTCTCTCTCCCTCTCGCACACACACACACTCTGCCTCGCTCACTCTCTCCCCCTGTCTGCTGTGTTTGTATGGATCCCAGCTGCCACTCGGAATACCAATTACTGTAGGCCCAGGAGTGGGGGAAGGAGAGAGAGAGAGAGGTAGAGGGAAAGGGAGGATGAGAGAGAGAGAGAGAGAGAGAGAGAGAGAGGAGAGGCAATGAGGAAAAGGCAGGATGGAAGGACGAAGGGAAAGAAAGAGGAGAAGCTGAGGAGTGAGGGAAGGATTGTCCCCACTTTATGGTCAGGACAAGAAGCTCAGAGTCGTGGGTGATGACAAGCAGGAGGAGGAGGACTTTGTTGGGTGGGGGGGTCTTCATCCCTGGAGCTGTGGCACCTCGCAAGGAGGGAAAATCAAAAAGTGTCTCCACGTGAGACACTTACATCCCTGATGCTGTGATACTCTTGTAGCTGACGCACGAGGAGGGAAAATCAAAGGGGACCTTTTTGTGGTCTGCCACAAATAGGTGCACCCCTGCACAGGAAGGGAGGGAGGGGGTGCAGAGGGTTTCACAGGCAGAAGTAACATTTTCCCTGTGAATTCCTGGGACCAAGCTGGGCGCTACATCTCCCATTACAAGATACTTGTGTTTGATAAAGGGATTTGGACCGAGAGGAGCTCTTGGTTCCAGTGACACTCCTTCTCTCCCTCTCCCTTTCTCTTCCTTTCTCCAACCACCGCAACAATTCTCATGACAACCATAATGAGCATGCTCACATTCTGCACGATACCACTAATTTGAGAAATTTCCAGCACAAAGACATAATTAGACAAACTAATTAGACGAAGACTTCGCTGCACAGAGATCCTCCGCAGTTCAACTCATCCGCCTACCTGCCGATGACTAAAATAGGAAGCAGCCGTCAAGCCCATCCATGCTTATTCCCCTCAGTTAGTGCGGTGAGATGTTTGTGAGATGGCGCACAAGGGAGAATAACATGATCTCTCCCAAGGGCTGCAGCCGCTCCTCAGCAGCAGTACAGCAGTGTCTTTGTTGTGGCTTTAGTGTCACATAGGGCTAACAGGTCTTACCAAGGCACAGATTGTCTTCCTATTTATATCTGAGACAGCAACATTGTCTACATACTGCGACAAAGCCAACTGAGAACAATCTGTACAGGCCAACAGCTATATCTAAGACGTATTAATAAATCAGAGAGGCACTCAAGTGTGCCACCAACACTTAGAAATACACAGGGTTCCAGTCGAGGTGTTCGTAGTGAGCTATAGGTGAAGTGGTGGGTTTTCTAATGAAGAATATGAGGAGAGTACTCAGAGAGAGTTGGAGAGGCGAGGGAGGTAGAAAGGTAATTGATTTTAAAAGTGATGGGAAAACCCACAGGTCTCAGGAGGGAGCAGCAAACCGTCTCAATGGATACAGGAGCCCCAGCTGCCTCCAAGAATAATGGAATTAATTCTTAGTCTGATTTAAATACATTTCATAATGGGAACTTAAATTAACATTTCCTAAAGCCCCCAGAGAAAGAGTCAAAGTGTAAACTGTTACAAATGTTTTATTATTTTTTTAACTTTTCTCCCGACAATGGAGCCTTTGTCCTCTGAATGTGTGTTCCTTGTAGGCACTCTGTGTTAGCCAAATAACAGCGTTTTGCTCGTTACCACTTTTGTGCAGTGTAAGATGAAGAAAACATAAATAATTTCAATATTATATGAATGCCGACTGACTCGTGCATACACAAAAACAAACTTCTGTGCCCACGTAAAAGCTCAGGGGGCCAAATAAGCATGTGCACATGCGTACGTACACATTCATATTTTCAACTGCTTGGCAGGCTGTCGCTGCATTCACTGTGAAGTCTCAGTGGTTGTAGGCAGAGAAGAAGAGGGAGAGACAGACGGGTGTTTGTTATTGCTAATTTTCTGTCACGTTATGAAGTCCAGGTAGACTCAATGCACCTTGGGATTAACAGTCAGCACAGAGGGCTTCTGTAAGCACCGGCTACCCCTAACACAGATAATTCACACACACACACACACACCGTAACACATACACTATGCACAGAGATACCTTACCCCTGATCTCCAGAGGCCTCATCACTGGAGCCAAAACATTGCAGCAGCATACATCTTTGATACTGAGTTTAAAACCTATTAGATCATATGGCTATAAAGTATGCATGCACACTGCACACCAGCTCTCCCCTGACAAAGAGTTTGTCTCAATGGAATTACCTGCATAAATAAACCATAAGCAAATCCCCAAATAGTGCGCACAAAAGGCAAAAAGGAACACTCATACACTAGCATATATACACCTCCAAGCCAGATCTCACAGGAGCAGGTTATACACAACATCATTTGAATATAAAAGGTAAATACCTGGTGTTGCGATGCTCCTAAAGTATTTAGTCCATCGTGACAGAAACATCACTGCATCATAACAGTAAATGGCAGACAGACACTCTCACACTGGAAGCAAGATTACTGCATGGATGAAGGGCAAGCGTGTACTTTCTGCTGCATTATCACATGTAGCAGTTCGAGCAGAGGTTTGATGCCAAACCTTATTTATCATTTTTCACGACCTTACCTTGAGGAATAAAACAGGATTTTCTGCAAAAACCCTTTTATCTATTTCAAAAAAGGTCAAACTTCTTGAATTTCGTTTGTCTTAACTAGGACCAAAATTAATGATTATTTTCTCACTTAATCAACTAATCATTTGGTTTGTAAAATGCCAGAGAAGATTTCTTAAGATTTGTCTGATGAAGGGTCCAGAACCTTGAGATAATGTTTACTTAGAAATAAGCCAAGAAAGAGCACCAGATCCCACACAGAGCAACCAAAAAATAACTTTACTGAAGTGAAACACAGTCTAAAAACAGCTAACGTATGGGCCTAATCAGGAAATACATGATTCAACACTGACAGCTGAGTCAGCACTCAAAAAGTTAATAAAGATCAAAAAGGTTTTCAATACCCAGCCCGAACCAAAACAGTTGGGCTAACTTTAATGTTATGCTATTGTAAAACATCGCTTTCATTTTTCTTTGCTTTTTTACCAAAAAACAAAAAAATATTTGAACTAAAAAGTATCTGACAAAATTAAATGTGACATACATGAGTTGAAAAATAAATGCACTTTATTCACAGCAAAGCTAAATACTCTCTTTCTGAAATCAGTCTTGCACAGAGAGCCTGGAAATTATTCAGCAAATCCAGATCCCCTAAACTCAAACCGTATACAAGATATTACAAAGAATCTCTGAGGCTTTGTGTGACTAAATGATGAATTAGCTCTTTTATCAGCAGCGGCTACGCTGAGGTGCATATTTGACTCCTTCTGGAGAGCATTTTACTGGCTCAACTGTGATATATGTGGGCTGTATTCTGACAGTGTCGCTGAATGATGACTTGGGGAAATGGGTTAGAAGAGCACTGAGAGATACTGAGTTGAAAAATGTCTATTTGCGCATGACAGAGCTTCAGTACGTCACTGAGCGCTGCTGTCAGGGGCGAGCCCAGAATAAACGCAGAGGAGGCATCCTGGCCCTTTGTGTCTCTTTATGTTACAATTAGCTACTTCTTTATGACAGCAAAGACTGGGTCACTGCCATAATGCAAAACATATTTGCGTGTGTGTTTGTGTGTGAGCATAACATAACAGCAGTCACAAAGCTGACGAGAAACCCAGAGCCAGCATAAATTCTGGAGCGAACACACACAGGGAAACAGGCGAGTATACACACAGCTGTACATCCTAGAAGTCAAAGAGCCACAATACACACTTCATACACTCTTCTGCAATGCATCTGAAATGAGAAGTCCTAATTATTATTTCCATTGTGCCCCACTCCTGTGACAAGGACCACTAGCTGTGAATGATTATAATTATTACTCGTAGTAGAATAGCAGTCATGCTGTTGTATCATCAGCAACATCATCCAACAGCTCAGGGTCAAATCCGACTTGAAATTCATGTATGCAATTCAATTCACATTCTCTGTGTTAAGATATTCAAAAACATTTCTCATTTGACTCTGCTTAGATGTGTCGCGCATGGATTATATTTTGCCTCTGGCGTGCTGTGGTAAATGGAAAGTAAAGCGCCATTCGTCAGCTGACTATCTGACAGGAAGACTTTTGCGTCTGCTCAACAGGCTTTTGTCATTCCGCTCTCGACGTCAACCGCAACATATGATAAAATAGCTGTTCAATTCAATTATTGCTAACGTTTGATTAGGGCACAAATGGTGCAGTCTCCACAAACAGCAGCACAATTAAAGTGAAATGAATTACAAGAAATCTTGGGCCCAACACTAGCAATGCCATAAATTTCAAACACTCAACTTGTGAAAGGATCTACAGCAAAATATAGCCTGTCTCGTATTTGTACATAAATTCACAACATCGTTTAGAGTAGCAAACAAGCCTGTCTTGAATGGCTGGTAATTATGTACAGCAGCAAATAAAGCGTGGTTCCTTTCTGAGGCACTGGTGCCTTGTTAAGTGGTGAACAGACAAAACAGCATTTAGAAAATGAAAGGTGCAGGGAAACATCCAAGGCACAGCGAGCTTCTCTTCCCATTAGAAACAACACTGTCTGTCTCACGGCCGTTTGTTTGTTCCAACTGGCTGTGCTGGGAGGACGCACCCTGAACCCCCACAACCACCAGTAACTATGTCTCTCCCTTTTTTCTGTCCCCTCTCGCTCTGTCTGTCCAGCCCTTCCTCTAATCTTCCCACCATGGCCATCCCCCCTCTCCTCTGCAGCTCCTCTGTTTTCTCCTCTCTCACAGTACATCCTACCCTATGTTTTGCTCCTTTTCTCATCATCAACCTCCTTTTTTCATCCCCCTCCCCCCGTTTTCCTTCCACCAAATCAAATCAAAGATAAGGCTAATGAAGGTGGCTTATTATTCCAGCATTCAGGATCCTGACAGTACACACGTCCAGCGGAACATGGATATGTGGCTCCTCCGGCTCCAACATGAGGAATTAAAAAAAGAAATGTTCAAATTAGACAAGGGACAATGAATCTATTAGTGTTATTATATAACAAAAACCAGAGCTGTTATTGCCACTGTGTGTGCCATTACAAAGGGAACAATACATGGGAGCACACTGTGTGAAACCAATTAAAATCCAGCCCCGTCATATAGCTTCCTCCCTCCCGAGTCATGTTGTGAATATGTCGCTTTCACACCATTCATGTCAGTGCACCTGTGTCCACTGCATTAAATCCCCACCTCTTTCGGCTCCTTCTCAAATTTCCCAGCATCACGTCTCGCTATCTGTTTCAAGAATCCCATGAGTTGAAATACAAGGGGGCCCGGGAGAGAGTGAGCAGAACAGGGGAAATTTCACATTATCTATCCATCTGCAATATAAGGGTCTGATGTGGAAGCAGGAAATGAGCTATGAACGTCAAGCCCGCATGCCCATGGTCCCAGTGGCCACCAGCCTACATATTGAGATCAAGTAGGCAACGCGGAAAGTGGTTTAATAGACCCCAGTTTAATTGGACTTTTATTTGTTAATGGCAGAAATCCTGATGCATTACTTTAATTATCCTGGCAGAACTAATTCATGAACACGGTGCGAAAACGTAGCTGGACTTGGCATTCAAATAGCATCCGCCTGCTTTCCTCTCTATCTCTTCTTTAAACCTCCTATCCTCAAAGCACCCTTGCTTCTGCCTTTCACAGGAATCTCTCTGATAGGACTTGTAAGGCATGTGATGGTTTAAACCCTCAGTGTACTTTAACCAGCCAGCTGTCATGAATGAATTCAGAGAAAGAGGAGAGGAGAGCGCCGAGGCCATTTTTCCCCTAAAAGCGCTGGGGCCCACCCAGATCCTATATGTGAGCATGTTTGCCAGGCCCTCAGAGTGCAGAGCAGCCCTCGTCGGTTTGGCTGCTGCTATGAAGCGAGGGAGGGAGAGAAGGGGGGGTAGACACAGCTCCCCCTGCAGAGCGCTGGTCCAAGACAACCACAGGCAGCCTCTGCTCACATCCACACTCAACCCAATCACACGTCAACTGCTCTGTCAATGCCGAGCAGCAGCCAATTGAGGGAGAGATCCTTAATGTCTCTCTGATCGCGCTGTTTTTAATTCATTACATGACTGCGCTGTAACAGTTTTGCCTCAGTGCCTCACACCTCGTACCGACACATATTTTCTAAAACGGGGCATTCTTTAAAGTAGATTAGCACAGTTTGCCTGTCAGCTACAGATGTAATTTTTGCCTCTCTCAGCCACTCTGTATGTTGGTGTCTGTGTGTGTGCTGCAGGATGTGTTTGTGTATGTTTATGTGTGTGTGTGTGTGTGTGTGTGTGTGTGTGTGTGTGTGTGTGTGTGTGTGTGTGTGTGTGTGTGTGTGCGTGAGCATGCCAGTAGCGTGCAACTACAAATGCGTGTGTCTTCCTGGAACAGCTCCCGTCTGGGGGGGCAGAGCAGGCAGCAAAGAGCTCAGCAGCCCCTCAGTCCCTCAGGACATGCTGCAGCTCTCTCTCCTCGCGGCCATGAAAACCAATCAGAGCCCAGCCTTCTCCCCTGGACTTACCTCTGCCTTTAATTACAGAACTCAGCAGCGGCAGCAGTACAGAGAAAGGCTGCCTCCGCTGGGCCACAGCCAGCATGTCACAGCCCAAATGCAGGGCTGAGGTCAACGCAGCGGACCTCTGCATACAGTGGCCTCACATAAACACAGTGTGCTTAAACATACAGTCGGTCCTGATGGGCTCAGCGGGCTTCTACGCAGGCTGGGACAGAGTCAAGGTGCTTCCATACTGAAACAATACAATGAGCAGAGAAAACTGCAGCGCTCCAGACATAAAACCCAGCAGGGCACCACATATGCAGGTAAAGCACTTTCTGTGTGCTAAACAAGATGTTCTCAAATGTATCCTGCCTTTTCTGAAAGTCGGAACTTGCAGCACAAGCTACCAGGCAATATCTGATGACTAGAAAATGATCAATCACACAAATAAACATTGGTGATAACGCAGTGTAATACCCTGATGGTTGCATCTTTTCATTAGTCTGCTTTACAGTGATAAGCAGGTGTAAAGGGGTAAAGTATGAATCGGAAACTTCACATATGAACAACATGTCCACTGGTAAGAAAGCGGGTGATTGATGAGCATCAGCTCATTCTCTACAACTGAGACTCCCTCTAATTTGACAGGTGTGGTAGTAGAGGCCCGACACATGTGCCTAAGGCTGAAGCAGAGGAGAAGCCACAGAGCACACATGGGCAGGGGAAGATAAGAGACTATGTACACAAGCTGCTGGTTTTATTGCTGCAACATAACGCTCGGAGAGCATTTTAAACACATTTTCAGAAAACCTTCCAGCACTGTCCTTGCTACTATGGAACAGAGCCATAAAATGTGTCATTGGGCTCAATTTCTCACCCAATTTCAAGTGAACGGAGAGCAGCACTTGAGCGAGAGCAAATGAGACTGACCAGGCGGAGATGTGAACGGTGAACGCTGTCAAGACAAAACTCCGTGGCTGGCTTGGTGGCACACTGCAGAATGAAGACACAGTTTGATATGGTGGCTCTTGTTAGTTTCCGGATCTGTGATCCTCAAACAAGGCCAGGCGGCCAGAGTGAGAAGACCCTCTCCCCTCAACACGTCACGTGGCCCCGGGCCCAATGGTGTGATGGCACACATGATAACACATGATAATGACTCCCACATCAACATGTCAACTCAATTTGGCCCTCTTATAGGCTCTCTTTGACTCAATCAATGCATGGTTTTCCATCTGGTTTCCACTGCTGTCTTCACATTAGAGAAGGAGAGGGCTGCCCCCATAGTTTAATTAAGCAAATCTCCCAACAAGCACCCAACGCATGCTGAAAAGTCTAAAAACACCCCGTCAAATCGGCTAATAAGAGCTCCAAAACATAAATCAAAACGTGTCAGGTCAGGTCAATAACTGCTGGCTGTGCTGCTGATTAATCGTGGCGATAAATTCACCAGGTTCTTATTTTGAAAATCCCATATTACAAGACATTCCGATAAACATCAGCCAGGCAAATTTCTAGCTCGTTAAAATTTAATCCAATTAAATCCCTATTTAAAACAAAGTTAACAAGTGATTCTAACACCTCCACAAAAGCACAGCACAGAGGCTGCTCGAATGGGCTGCAGCTCATTATTCTCGAGCATGGCTTGTCTGGCTCGCAGTGTGGCTGACTGGGACATCCAGTAAACATCTGTCATGAGGCATCCTTAAAGGGGAGCACAGACACAGTAAGCTACTGATCTAGTGACCCGACAGTGCAGGCATTCACACATGCCTTGGTGCACCTGTGTGTGTGTGTGTGTGTGTGTGTGTGTGTGCTCTGCTATCCTGATGTTTAGGCCATTTTTTTAAGAACTGTGTGCTTATAAACTGTTTATGAATCATTTATTCGCCATATCACAGTGGAGGGGCCTAGCTGTAAGATGATGTGTTATCCCATTGGGTTTCAATAGCCCATTCATGAATCATTCATTAGTTTGGACTATAGATTATTCCCCCTTATTCATCTCTTATTCATTTTTGGGGCAGCACTGCTCGGGATACATAACGCTGATCCAAAATGACGTCCACAGGCCACTGTTTGCCTTCAAAACATACAAACAGTGCAAGGCAGCTGACTCCGATATGAACAACCGCACGTGGCATCTGTATTTGTGTTCAATTTCCGAGCCGAAAGCGAACGGGTCCGTGCCTGTGCTTTATAGAAGTGGGGGTATTTTTCGCAGGGAATAGGTAATCGATGGAGCAGAGACGAATGAATGTAGGCTACGACAGCTGTCCCAAGGAGGCAGGGCAGCTACTACACCGCATGCTTGGTGTGTTCTCCCTTTGAATAAAATGTCCGATCACATCAAATCAGGCAAAGCAGGCACATAAATCAGTGTGTGTATAAATCAAGCTGTCATGTGCATACCTAAGAGAGCTCGCTCACTATTCAAATAGACACAGCACGCTGAATAGCAGCATAATAACGATTTCACTGCCTACCTCCGGAGCGTGTGCGCCCGAACTGCGTTTTTCCCCCGTCGCAATGGGATCCTTCTCAGCCGCTTTGGACAGTATCAGAGATGCGTCTTTCCCCCGAAATGCAAACACTTCCCCTGCATGTCTTCCCCCCCCACCCCCCACCCTCCCCGCCACCACCACCACCACCACCACCAGCACCAGCAGCAGCAGCGGCAGCGGCAGCAGCAGCCCGGGCCTCCAGTGATAGCAGGTGGACGCGCCTCTCAATGATGGAGACAGCGCGACTCTCCTCTCCCCCGCCGCTCCATTTTCAATTACGGAAGAATTCGTATTCCAGGAAACGCGCTATAGGGCAGCCAGCATGTCCTAATATCGCCTCCTCCTTCTCAGGACAAACAGGGGCCGTCGCCTCCCGATTAGCGGCGCCCCCTCGCCTGTTATCTAGGTTTTACGAGATGCTTGATGTTGCCATTGTCACGCCGTATTTTTTTTTTCCTTTTTTTTTCCTTTTTTTTTTTTTTTTTTTTTTTTTTTTTTTTGCAGCTGGACCTCTCCCCCTCCTTGCGGCGCGCAGCCTCGTAAGCGCGCACCTTTTGGACTCCCCCTCCGATTCTTCTCGGTCCGACCTATGAGCGCGCGCAGCCAGCCGACGCAGGGCCACGCACCGCTTTGACGGACGCGCTGAGCAAATCAGGTAGCCCACTCCAAATAGGACTGTATCATAACAGGGCAACTGCAATGACATCAATAATGAATACGCTACTCATGTATGTCTATGCTGGATGATAGGCCCACTCATAACACTTACCGGACTGGAGGCAATACTTGGATAGAGAGGGTCTCTCTCTCTCTCTCTCTCTCTCTCTCTCTCTCTCTCTCTCTCTCTCTCTCTCTCTCTCTCTCTCTCTCTCTCTCTCAGTGAGAAATCAATGAATCGATTCAATACATTCAAGAATAATAATGGCAAAACAAAAACAAAAAAAAAACCCACAATGGGCTATTTATAGCCAAACAGCGATTTTCGCGTTAAGTGTATCAATAATAAATACTCGACTGATCTTGTCACATTTTCTGAAGTAACAATGCAGAGTTATGTCACATGGCAGCTCTCAGTGCATCATGATGTACTGTAAACATGTCAGTCGGTGGAGGGCAGGACTGTACACAAACAGCAGCACTGTCATTAGTTAACACGTTTTGGAAAGATGTTGCACAGTTTTCATTCATTCATTCGTTTCGGATCAAAGTTGGAAAGAAAAAATCTTAATTGATTAATCAATTAATCATTGGAGAAAAATGGCCAATTACTATTTTAATTATTGATTAGTTGTTTTTCAAGCAAAATGCCAGACATGTGCTGGTTCCACACTGAGATGGCTCTTCAGTGTGTTTGGCTTCTGGACTGTGGGTCCGACAAAACAAACCTGAAGACGTTACCTTGCGCTCTGAAAGTCACTTTTATCTATCTCTAGATATTTTGCCGACAAAAGCCCACAAACATAATGTAGCTGTTAAGGCTGAAACTAAGTCTTATATTCATTATTGATTAATCTGACCAATATATTATTTTTCCATTTATCAATGAATTGTTTGGCAAAGCCCAAGATGACGTATTCAAACAGCTTGTTCTGACAGACCTGCAGCATGTTATCCAAAGAGATTCAGTTTGCTGTCACAGAAGCCAAAAAACAGAAAGATGTGCTTAAAATCTGACTTGAATGAGTGCTCAAATATCTAAATTCTTATCAATCTAATATTCTTTGTTGATCGACTTATCGATTAATCAACTTCTTGTTTCTGCTTTGGCATTATTGTACGTCTACTATCACTAAAAGTCTATCTTTAGACATACATATTCAGACATCTTGGTGCTCATCAGTTCTCATCTTCACTGGACTGAAAGTCACTGTGTGTGATATGAATGTGTAGAGCTGCTAAACTAAACAATTTATTCAAACTAGACAGTTGATTTCCTGTTGTGTGAATACATGATTAAGCTGTAATTGCCTCTAAGAAAACAGAGCCAAAAACTGTCCTGCTGCTTGATCACATGGTAAAGGCATGTTGCTGTTCCTTGTTTCTCAACTTGGTCATTTTGTTCGTGCACATATATAAAACATGTATGCTGGTATTTGTGGTCTTGATCTGCAGCATCTATCTGTAACTGAAATGTGGGCACAAATACACAAACACACATGCTGAATTACCTTGGAAACAGATGAGTAGCATACATTTTATTTCACTTCTCAAGTAAAGTACAAGACGCACTAATGACTCCATAGTAACAGAAATTATATCAACATGTCTTAAAATACCTTCTCAACTGCAGCCATCATTACAGATGTTTTAAGGAAGAGGTAAATTGGCTTCACTTCAGCACAAGTTGATAACAAAACTCAAGGCTGACAAGAGCAGAACATTTTCATGCTGATATAATTATAGAGTTTCTTCATGTCTTTACAGTAAACAGAGGTAATCACTGCTGCAGTGTGATGAGTGTATGATGAAATGATAGGCTTAACTATACATATTATCACTGAAGCCGGCAGCTATCCATCATCTGTGCAATATAAAGCATTGATCACCAGAGGTAATGTAATTATCATAAAAGCTGTCATAATCATCATTGCAGCAAATGTATAGAAGGTTTCATATCCAGCTAACTTAGCATATAAACGAAAAGTGACATCTTTGCCTCCCATGATCATAAATGTGGTCGTTCAAAAGATATTAGTATCATCCTCGTGGATGAATGTAGCCACAAAGCAAACACTCTCTTTGAGACTAAACTAAAATGAAGATATTTGAATGGAAGAAACAAAAATAACAACTATAACTATACTATGTTTAACCTTACTGCTGCACACAAAAGAATTTTAATACTAGTATTTTACATTTACTAACGTAAGACCCTCATCCAGTTTGTGCAAAATAATTGTTTTAAGGGATTTGGCTCAAAATTAATTTATTGAAATAAAATTAAAAAAGGATGTGTTGCTGAACAACAGCCTACAATTTCCCCTCCAAAACCAGCCTACATACAAACCCACAGCCGACAGCAGTTCATAGTGTATTCACAGAATTAAAAAAAAGAAGAAGAAGAAGAAGAAGGAAGTACCGTAATGTAAATTAGAAAAAGTAGAAACCAAAAGTGATACATGTTTGCATTTCTGTATTTCAGGAAAACAGCATCTCTAACAAGCCCAAGCAGCTGTTCATAACAGCTGGAGGCTTTACAGGTCCAAATCCTCTTTACACAGACGTGAATTTGTTGTGCTGCCCATGTTTTTGCAGGATTTCTGTTGTGTATGAGTGATGAGTCATATATATATATATTGTTCTTCCTTTATTGTTTTATTGTAAAGCAAGAGCTCCCATTTCATAATGCTGACAAAGTCAATAAAAATATTGCCTGCACTTGTTGAACAGTGTGAGTTCTATATGTACACTTCTGTTTTCATGATTTTCAGTCCTGTTGGCTCATTGTAGTACAGATAATTGCTTCAGTGTGCACTGATTGACCAAATACCTGCCGTGGAACAGTCATTTGGTTATTCTGGTTGATATAGTACTTGCGCTTATTATTTTTTCTCTTTTGTTATTTAAATGACATGAATTGCCATGCGGTTGGGTTTCAGTCACATTAGCCACAGTAAGACATCTGGAAAATAGTGTGTCCAGAAAGATGTTTGTGACCAATTGTGACAAAAGTAAGTCAAGACTGAACTTGAAATTCAGGCAACTGGTGAATAGAGCTAATGTCAAGGTAAGGATATGCACTGAAACCCATTACAGGCCTGCACTGAATGACAGGAGCGTACACTGACAGGCTCGGCATGGTGATAAAATGTTTTACATTACAGTCATAAAGTGAGGTTTCCCAGGCTGTGCAGCTGTAACGTTAATCTGAATTAAATGTGAAAAATGGGCAGATTCTCCGTAACACTGTTTAAAGTTTAAATAAATCGACAGGTGGTGACTCAAGCATTCAAGCCCATGTAAAATTAAAGGCTGTAAGGAGTTGAGAGCAGAATGTAAATGCTGAAATTTCGGGCTTTGACACTCACCAGGTCTGACAGTCAGTGTGAAATCTCCAATAAGATTATGACAGTTGTAACCTGCATGCATCCATCTTTGTATTAGAATCACTGTGCCTGACCAAACAGTGTAAGAAGGGGCCATTTGGTCTGATTTGTCAGCTCTGTTTGAGCTTGATTCACAAAGCGCTCCAGACATGTACACGCAGGTTCACGCTGATTCACATGAATCCATCTAAAAGTCTTAAAGACCACAGAACGACAGGGCACGACCAGAACAAACACATATATCCTCCACACCAGGCCCTCGGCCTCAGGCAGTTGGTCCATTTTTATAGTTTTCTCCTCACCAAATTCAGACATAGAGTTCTGGGATTTTTGCAGCACCATATACACATCTGGCACGCCTAGCTTTTAGAAACGCTTAGAATTTAACTTCAAAACTGTTCAATACATGTAAGACTAAGTTAGTGGGAAGAAGAGTTTGAAAACAGCTCTAGATGTGACCTTTCTATTGGAGACTTTAAATCAAACCCTTGAATAGAAAATCTTCTGTTATGCTTAGTATAAATCTGTGAATTAGTTTCTTTTGTAAAATCAAGGAGACGGGCAGGAGTGATGATGATGTCATCCAGACACAGACCCCAAGGCTGCTCCATAAACAGTGAATAATAGAACAACTCCTGTGGGACTCTTTGACAGCAGCCACAGTCACTTTACTGGGACATGGAGACATTTTCTGAGTCACAGCTAACACATTTACAGTACAATTGAAATTGTCTGCAGATTCATTCAGTAGTTCAGTGTGACATCTAATGACATCACCAGCTCAGGTGTTGCCCTGATTTCCACCTTGGACAAGGAGATTATGACTTTGTCGTCCAAACTCAGTGGATGAACACAGCTGAAACTCTGTAGGGTTTATATTTATAGGGTCAGTCTCTATCTCTTTTATATGTCTGCCTGTAGCATCCAACACAAAATACAAAACTTTCAAGAACCAGTGGAGGCATAACTTTTCAAAAATGGTTGTATAGTTCAAAAGAAGTTGAAAAGATTCAGTTGTTTTTATTGCTGTACAAAGGAAGAAGACCCTTCTGCCTGTGAGTGTAAAACACGTTCAAAGCGTACTGTGCATGCTATAAATGTGTGCCTCTGCTCAGAGGTTGCATCATCTGCATCTTACTGTATCTGACTGTACATGTGCAGAGATGGTTACACCACTATATCTGTATTTATTGACTTTAAAAGGATCAGCCATGTGTGCGCACAAGTGCACACATGTGTGAATATTCATTCTCATTTTGACCAGAAGCATTGATATAGTACACAGGGATTACACACATAAATTTACACTCCCACACAAAACGGTGGAAATAACTACATCTTCTCTGAGGCATCGATGCATATTTATCAAGGCGTAGACGCCCTTGGCCACATACTAGTTCCATTGTAGTGGGATGGGAGTGAGCTGACTGTCTGGTGCAGAGGGATCGCCCTGAGTCTCAGCCTGCTCTGCCTGTTATCATTATGAAAAAGAGCGCAGCGGACTTCAGCAACAGGCCAGGGAAGGGTCAGCTGGGATTTGACGTGTGTGGCTGAACCGCTCTCATCACCTGTGCAGTCTGAACAGCTTTTGTGGGACCAGAGATGCAGCTCTTTGGGCGTGTTAGGAGACCCACATATTAAATCTATCACCGAATCACCACGCAGGGTAATGTGATACAGCGATGCGTAGACAGAAAGAGTGGGTTCAGTCAGGAGATATCTGCTCACCAGCAGCAAGTTCTTTGAAAATCTCTCCTTCAGCAGAAGGTCGTGGTTTGCATTAGAGGCTGACTCTCCTGCTGCGGTCCATATTAAGGATGTTATTAAAGGCCTTTGTGTGCCTGTCTTCTTTTGCGCCTGCAAAATGCTTCATGGTAAACAGGGAGATGGCTTCCTCATTACCTCCTGAGGACATGCAGACAAACAGCTCACAACAGCACTAATCACATGCACGCCACACAGAACAATTAAGGGTCATTGAACAATAGATTCTGTGATTCAGGTCTCAAACATAAATAGCCAGAAAGCAAACACCCTCTCCCTGTGTAAGTCCATCTCAGATTGCAGCAACTTCAATACTTTGAGAGTGTTATGTCCTTGACCGTATCCAACACACACAAAGCTTTGCCTCAGCAAAAAGGAGGGAAAGCAAAATATTCTGCTGTCTGTAATATCTAAAGCTCTCTCACTGAACCCGTGCAGATCATAGTGAATTATGTTCACTGAATAATTAGCGAATAACCTGTTAGGGGCAGCAGCTGAACGTTGTTGGGAGTCGCTAATGAATAGTCTCATAATCTCTTCCGAGGTTGGATTAGAAGGATGCCATTAACATCAACTCATCTGCCTGGACATCTGACGCATGAAAGGAGACCCATCCAACCAGTAATCATCCAGTTGCTTTCCTTTAAAGCAGGGCTCTATCAAAGTCTACTTTCATCTATAATGTGTGACTTCCTCAGGAGGTGGTGGAGGCTACACTACGCAGCGCAGCAGGGCTTGGTCTGTCACGCTATGTGAATGTTTTTGTTATTGTCGGTTTCAATTATAATCCTGCCAAAAGGCCTCGCAGAAAGTGTCGTCTAATGTAGCCGGTCCCCGAGGAGGATCCACAGAGTTCTTGAGAGGGATCCACTGTCATTCTGTTCAGTAGACAATGAACAGAACCGTGAGACTGTGTCGGGATTCAAGGGAAGACAGATCGATAATCTCTTAAGTACAAAATCTGAAGCGATTATTATGACTGCTCTCATTACACATTATACCGAATTTTACTTTTAGGAATCCAAGAATTTTCATTTTCATATCAATTTTGACGCACTGAAAGTGTTTTCTGCATTGTGTGGAAAGATTTCTAAATGTACATACTGATATGTGATTGTGTCACAGTGGATGTAATTTTACATTGCTGTATTGATACACGTTGTTCTAGGGATGAACAATATGCAAAACAAAATCATAATGCAATTACTTTAATGGATAAGCTTGATTCAAATGTACACATACCTCAGATGAGATCAATCTTCTCATCTGACAACCAGAAAGCAAAAAGGCACGTGTCCTAAAATGTCAAACCATTCCTTTAATTACAGGGTAACGTTACCTCTTAAAGGACCAGTATGTAGGATTTAGTGGTATCTAGCAGTGAGGCTGCAGATTGTAACCTCGCCTCACTTTCCAAGCATGTAGGAGAACCTACAGCAGCTCCAGAGCCAGTGTTTGCTTTGTCCATTCCAGGCTCCTGTAGAAAGATGGCAATCCACCAAAGCTAACCAGCAGCTGAAGCCTTGAACTGACCACAGATAATGGAAGTGGTATCAATCTTCTCATCAAGCAATCTTGTGACCCCTCGTTCATCCATTGACCACCAGGGGTCTAACACAACCTCAGACGCTACAGAGAGTTTCCTTGGTATTAATGGTCTAAATACCTTAAACAGCCTGGAACAGCATGGACCTTAATATTTAGACAAAACCCAGTATTTATTAATGTCTGCAGAGTACTCACAGTCACAATAGTCCAGAATACAGAGAAACAAGCTTTATCATGGTGTGAATTGTACAAGACAGCCAACAAATTCTTTTTTCCCCACTTATAGATACAATCCCAAGGTTCACAGCCAAAACATCCCCCAGAAAATGAGGACATACACGTACTGTTAGTTTTTAAATATTAACACGTAACCTTCAGGAGGAAGTCTCTATGTTGTGATCGTACAATCCAAAAAGCTGTCTTAGCACTTTTTAAGATTTTATTAGAAGAAGCCTGTCAACTAAGGCTAAATGACATGACTGTAAGATGTTCCCAGAGGAGGCTTTCAAGTCGTTGCCTCGTAATGTGGCTCCAATTGTGGTGAAAACCATTCATGATTTATTAGAGTTTCTTCTTGTTGTTCTCAGAGTGCTATATTTACATGAATGTGACTGTGACATACTGCTAATTCACCGGGGAGTCCAAACATCCACATCGTGTTGTGATTCGCCTAAAAGACTTGATTATCTGCCAATTTTGGTATTTTTAGAACATCCATTGAAAACAGTGTCACGGGCAGTGTGCACTATGACTGAATCCCAGGGGAATTGTGAAAGAGTTCCTCAAACGATATACAGCAAAACAACATGTACTGCAAAATAATCGTCAGTACTTTCGCTGTGATCGCCTAATAGCAGAACAAACTGTCATGTGTGAATCTTACAATAAAATAAGCAAACTATAGGTTCAGTTTATTGTGAAAATAATTTAAAACATTTAAATCAAAACAAATTTTGTGTCAACATCAAGGCATATGTAAGTCATTACGCGCATTCTCATCTGCTTCCAGTGCAATGGAAGATGTCAATAAACCTGATGTTAAAAATGAGGAGGAGGGGGGGGGCAACCATGTTGACTAACAGATGTCTTACACACACGTATGTGATATACAAGGTCTCTTATGCTTGGCTTCAGCTGAGGCAACTGGCATAGAAGCTCCATCTCTGGACACCAGCCAGTGCTAAACACACTTGCTCCCTGTTCTGCTCCTCCTCCTTCACTTTGGCGAGCAGTGCCCTTTATTCACACGAGTAGGAGGAGGGGTAGTCACATGGGTGGGGGCCTGGCTGAAGTGGGCGTGGGTACAGGGGACGCACCCCTACCCCACTCCCTCCCCAGTGCTGCACAGATTCCAGCGGATTCCAGCATAGGCCATCTGTGAGGGATGAAGAGACATGGAGGTGGCAGCCTCTCTCAACAAGAGCAGTTCCCACAGCCCTTAACACTGTTCAGGATCTCCTCCTGCAATTTTTTCCTCTCCTCCTCCTTCTGGGATAAGCGCTCAGGCGGCAGCTTCGACGAGTTCTTGGTGCTGTTGAGGATTTTGCTGTTCTGAGTGTTCCACAGGTCTGCGTACAAGCTGCCTGGGAGGCTGAGGAGAGTGTTGTGGTCGCCTCGCTCGGCTACTTTGCCCTAGCGGAGAAAAAAAAAAAAGAAAAAAAAAATCATTAAAGAATTAAGGAAGAAGGAAACATATGAAACTTGCTGGGGGAAAAATGGCTGCAGCACACAAGTTAAATGAAGAGGCCATGAACAGAGTCCTATAGTTAGCATCTCCTCATGACCACACTCTCTGCGGAGAGTCAGCTCCCCCCTAGAATCCCTGCCGCCTCCCCAACAACTGTTGCAATTTCTCTCGCAAAAACACAGACTCGCAGACACACATGCACATGCACACGCAACGAACACACATCCCTCCCACACAGTCAAACACAAATGAAGGCACCCCCTTCCCCCACCTCCCATGAGCATGCAGAGGTGTTGGCATCATCTTTAGTGCACCCATGATGAGCACGTGACTGCTTCCGCTCGTTATTTTAATGAGCACCCCAGGCAGTCCTCTGCTGGTGACACCAGCAAACGCCATGGCGACATTATACGCAAACATGCCTCCTCGCCACGACCCTCTGATCCCTGCCATCTGACTCTGGAAACATGGAACGGCACATGCTCTCTCGCCGCAGTTCAAAGGAACCTCTTCTCATTTTATCCTATCTGACTCTAGCACCGGTGGAAAATGTCACTTCATCTATGATACATTTCATATCAACTCTTACTTTGCAGATAATAACCGACTTCGCTCTGTGTCTTTTTGTGCTTCACAGTGTCTCAAGCCCAACCCATTATGTGCTGCAGCATTTTCTCTTCACTTGAATATTTCTCTGATGCACAATGCAATTACAATGCACCAAAAAGATTCACTGCCTGTTTTTGAAATATTCTCTCTCTCCACAGCCCCTCCATCCTGACTTCAATACATCTGACCAAAAACTGTATAGATAAGCCATCTGAATAGCGATCTCCATTGAAAGACATGTTGAGTCCTGGATGAGGCCTCATCAGTGTCTTGGAAGCTGGCCCATACATTATTAGTCACCAAGACAAACAAGACACGCCATCTGACCAAAACAGCCAGTCGAGTCTGACTGCTTTAATGAGCCCTTATGGAGAAAATAATACATTCAATTCGACCAACAGTGTCCTGTTGTTGGTGAAGTTAATGAGAAAAGCTAAACAGTGCATGTTTTCATTATGTACGTTGCACAGAGGTAACTCAAAATAAATGAGTGGCAAAAACAGAGGCTAAGTTTGCTAAATTCTTGTTGCTAGCAGACACAGTGCACTGAAGGTCACGCAGAGTGCAGGTCATCATCCTTCCCTTCAATGCAAAAACCGTCTAATTGGACTGGCAATTAACACAGCGCATGTTTATACTCGAAAAACACTGAACCGTCATATTATTTGCTTTTTGTGAGGCTGGCATTAGAGCTGGAAAAGTTAATTAGGAAAAGCATGAGATCAAGTCAAAAATGTGGATGAGTTCTTACCTCATTGAGGACGATAATCTCGTCTGCGTCTACGACTGTGGAAAGCCTGTGGGCAATGAACACTGATGTCCTGTCCTTCACCATCTCCTTCATTGAACTCAGGATGTTCTGGAAGCATACAGAGTAACCTAATCACTCTTAAGTTTTAAAGGACTATCCTCTTATCCAAATAAATAAATAAATAGTTGCCCAGGTTTGCAACAATTGTGGTCTGCAAAAACAACAAAACAAAGGTGCTTGAATGACAGGATATATATGAAATGTACTCCCAAACTTGGATTTGAAAGAGAAGTTAAGTCAACAGAACGTTGCTCAGCAACATCCACTTTCATATGCTTTTCTTTCCAGTGTTTACATATGATAATTTAAAAATACAGTCATGGTGAGAAGCAACAGAAAATCGCAATTAACAACCACGTCTGCTGCTCCACCCTTTCTCCTGAAGTTTAGAGAGGGCATGCTGAACTTTCTCATTAAATGTAACATTTACAAAGACTGTGGGGTTTAAGCTGAGCTGCAGATTAAGTAGGAGAAAACAGTGGCAGGTGGCAAGGGAGAACATGGGGGTGGTGTGTGTGTGTGCGTTGAGAGGCAGTGGTGGTGACGGTGGTGGTGCGGGTGTGTATGTCACAGCAGGTATGTGATGCAGGAGTGAGCTGAATTATTGTGCACCTACAGCAGGTGACTGAGTGGGTGTTTGTTCAGCTAAACGTGTATGCAGGCACGGTGAGGTGTCAACCTGGACGTGCAGCAGAGGACGGCCATTTGTTGGTAGATTATGTACGCATGCCGGTGCCTGTCAGTGTGTATGTGTTCATGCGCTGTCAGGCCCACCTCTTCTGTGATAGAGTCGAGGGAGGATGTTGCCTCGTCATACAGGAGGATGGGAGGATTCTTCAGTATTGCGCGGGCGATGGCGACACGTTGCTTCTCCCCTCCTGAAAGAAAACAATAGATGTCACACATAAAAGCAGCCCAGGCTGAAGATGAAGGATTTGAAATATGGCCGGATGCAGCAGGTCTCTCTCTGGCCTCTCTCATCAGATAATTACCTCAACCGGAGGGCCGGCACTCAGACAATACTAATGCTACAGGCTTCAGACCGGTAAAACAGACTTTCATTTAATTGAGAAGAAAAATCAGCAGGATGCAAAGATTTCTCCCACTGCGTTTGACTCGGCCTTCATTACATATGAGCTGTGTGTGGCCTCTTGAAAGCACGCGGTATTCACAGATATAAATATTTCTGGCAGTGGAGAACAGCAATGAAGGAAGTTAGGCGCCTCACAGCCCAGACTGCCCCCTCCCCCCTCCTGAACCCCCCACCCCCCCGTCCTCTGACAAACTCACTGGCAGCTGTCACGTACAGCAGCAGTGAAATTAATGAGAAGTTAGTCCTGTCTTTATTTTGTCCGTTCTCTCACTCACTCAGTCACTCCACATAAAGAAATCTGTGCTGCCAGTAATTGCATCTTGAATGTTGAGTGAAAGTGCTCACACACTGTGTGTTTACGTGGGCTAAATGAGTTGCGGAGTGATGCTAGGAGCCAAATACTACCGTCTTGAGCTATCACTGCAGATCAAATAAGGCAACATGCCATTAAACAAGTTCACACGCTACGAAACACAGGACAACAAAATAGCAATGATGTCGCTGCAGATTGAGTCTCATAATAATTAGAGTTTTATCATTACTTTCTTTTACACAACAACAGCTCATAATCAAAGTCTTTTCACAGTTCTTTTCAACTGCCGCAGTTACGCAGAAAGTTTAATATAGTCTAGAGCTGTGCAAACTGAAATATTCCTCAGAGCATTTTACTGTCTCGGTCACATTCCTCTCGCAAAGCATAAAACATGGCAACTACCACCCTAATATATATTCTTGGCAGCAAATGGAGAACCACGCCAACCCTGATTCCAGAAAAGTTGAAATGCGTGTAAACATAAATAAAACTGAATGTAAAAATTTGCTAATCCTTTTTGACATATACTCAACTGAAAACTGTTCAAAAGACAATATATTAAATTTCTGACCTCATCAGCGTCATTGATTTTTGTAAATATCTGCTTATTCTGAATTTGATGCAGCAACATGTTTCAAACAGGTTGGGACAGGAGCAACAAAAGACTGGGAAAGATGTGGAATTCTCCAAAAACACAAAAACAAACAGGTTGATTGGTAACAGGTGATAGTATCATGATCGGGTATGAAAGGGGCATCCTGGAAAGGCTCAGTCGTTCACAAGCAAAGATGGAGCGAGCTTCACCACTTTGTGGATACATGATTGTTAAAGGACATTACTGCATGAGCTGAGGAACACTTTGTCAAACTGTTTTTATTTTTTTGGAACCAGGTTGTAGAAGACTTCAGCTCTTGGGCTCTGCTTTACTTCTACTAATAACTGTATGGAAATAACCATGTGTAAAGCGTACCTTCAAATCGAAAACATTTTAGACACAGCCCTTGTTTTTGGATATATTTGGTGGGTAATCACATAATGTTTAATGCAGGTGGGAGATCAGCCACAACAGCTACAATAATTTCTTGCTTAAGCCAATTATCAAACAAGCTGCAGACCATTCTGTGGTTCCAGCTTCTCGAATGTGAGGATTTGCTGCTTTTCTCCTCTTTTTTTTTCCAATTCTTTGTAAATGAAACATGTTTGGGTTTCAGACTGTTGGTTGGATAAAGTAAGGTCACCTTGGGCTTTAGGAAATTGTGACAGCCATTTTTCACGATTCTGTTTTCTAGATTAAACAACTGCTTTTAAAACACAATCGACAGATGAATCCATAATTTCACAACAACCTTTAAGTTACTGAAATAATTTCGGGGTTTTAAATGTTTTAGCTTAGTATACCACCTAAGGATACACAAAACACACAGCTCTTTTACTTGCTTCTGCAGAGGAGCCCATGTTCAAACAGTAGTCATAATAGTGCAGCAAACCTGACAGCTTGAGGCCCCGCTCCCCAACCTGGGTGTCATAGCCATGGGGCATCCTGAGGATAGCGTCATGGATGCCTGCGAGACGCGCCACTTGGTACACCTCCTCTTGTGTAGCGTTGATGTTCCCGTACTGCAGGTTGTAGAAGATGGTGTTGTGGAACAGAACGGCATCCTGACAACAACACAGTTACAGAGAGGAAAAAAAGAGGCTTCAGAGAATATTTTTATTGCAGCAGAGACAGAAACTGAGGACTGCAAATACAAAGACAAGGGTAGGAGGGAGAAAGAGAAAGAACTTAAATGACAAAATGTACCATCTGTTCAGATCAGCCTCTGAGCTCACGTGAAAGCCTAACTGCATTCTGCTTATTTCGAATGCTGTTAACTATTAATGTTGCATTGTTCTATGCTGCCCCCTTGTTGTCTATTATTATCAATTATAACTCACCCATATTATACATTTACTACTAAAAGTCATATCTAGACACATGTGCATTTTATTTGTGGTGAAGGAGCTCCAAATAGTAAAAAACAATCTCTGTGGTGTTGTTAAAAAAAACATTTGTCATCATTTGTTTTTGTGTATTTTACTGTGTCGATGTGCCTCAGACCTGAGGTATAACCCCCAAACACTTCCTCAGGCTGTCGAGGCTGACGTCTCGGATATTCTGCCCCCCTATGTAGATGTTCCCCCGCTGGGGCTCATAGAAGCGGAACAACAGCCGCACAATGGTGCTCTTCCTGCAACCAGACGTGGAACCAATCATCAGCATCATTCTGTCTGTGAGCCGCACCCCCACAGCCTACTGATGATAAGATTGTACTGCACATACAAATGAGATGCAACACACCTGACTAAAGATTTGACACTCAGTGTACTTGTGAAATGTGAAATGTGACCTACCCTGAACCACTGCCACCAACTATAGCCACCTTCTTCCCAGCAGGCACTTCGAAGGACACTCCGTTTAAGACTTTGTGGCCCTCCAGGTATTCAAAATACACATCCTCAAAGCGGATGGTGGCCTCCTGTGGTGTGATGGTTAATAGCGGGGCGAGATCCCTCTCCTAGAGAAAACCATCAGAGGGTTGAGACAGACGAAGCAGAGAGAGAGAGAGTAGACAGATACTGAACAGCCACTGGCAGACGAGGCCTAACATGATGCAACGTTACTCCAACACCTTGTAAAGAGGGATAACGCTGGAGCACAGAGCCAACACGGACTGCATAAAGCAGAGACATTCACAGCAAATTCAAGAGGTCGTTTCAAAAGACCGTCTCAATCTTCACACGCTGCCCTTCATGGCGACTGAAGGATCAATAGGCGTGAAAACTTTTGGTACATACTGAGCTGAGGCACAGTGCTGAGATACAGCCAAGGTCAGCAGAGAATAAAGCACTGTCCTTACTCTGAGAGTAAAAGCCTCATCTGGTCCTTTTCTATACCACCTAATAGCAACATAATCACCCTCAATCCACCTCAGCCAATTAATACAAATAACTCACAGTCCATTAGTGTAAACAGATGATAATTTTACACACCCTCTAACATGGAAAAAAGCCAAAATCATTTATTTTTTATTTTGTGGAGCAGTTTCAAGTGAGGGGGAGTTTAAATTATTTTACATCTACATAATAGGCCAATGTGTTGCACAAAAAAAAAAGAAAAAAAAGAAAAGCATTCAGACAGTAATGGCCTGTTGGGCTGTGCCATTCCACAGGGAATCACAATGGAGAGGAGTATTACTGATGAGTGAAAAATAACTGGACAGATTCATTTCTCCTACTGTAATTACAGGCTAGAGACGGGGACGGCATTCATAGTTAGTCAGCAGGCGCACATTTGCACTTAAATTTGCTCCTCTGATGCAAGATGGGCTGTGCCGTCATGTAAAAATAAAAGGTAAATGCAATGAAATGTCTGAAATGTCCCACAAAAACAGCCGATAGCTATGACATTGAAGAAAAAGAAGACTCATGAGTATATCTGAACTGTTCTAATGTCCATGTACGTTTAAGAACATCAATGATCAATTCATCAATTAGGATTAATTAACAAGCAGGTGTTTTGATAACCATTTGTCATTTTTCAAGCAAAAATGCCAAACATTTTTTGGTTTCAGCTTCTCAAATCTAAGGATTTTCTATTCTTCTTTGTCATATATGACAAATGGCAGATGAGTCAATACTGAAAATAAAGGATAGTTGCAACACTAGAAGGCAACTGAAAACCTCACGTTTTTGGTCTGTCATTTGAAAAACCTCACTGAAATCAACAATGAAATACAAATGTTGACACTGTGAAACAGCGCCTACTGACACTGACAAGGAAAGAAAGCAGCCCTTTTTACACACTACAAAATCAGTGAAATTTAGAGTGCATCAACTAAAATGGCTACTGATCACAAGTGGTTAATATATGCTCTGAATAAATCACCCAAAATCAGCTAATCACAGTTTTGCTGCAATTTGTCATAATATCCTGATGCAGATCACACTAACGCAGCAAGTAACATCGTGCCGCACAAGTGGCAATCAATGAGGAAGCACCTGAGTTTCTCTCCATTTCTGAAACGACATCTCTCGTTAGAGGAAGAGAAAATGCAAAAAACAAAACACAAAGAAATTTTGCAATTTACTGCCACAATGTGGAGAGCATGTCAGGCCGAGTTACCTTGATCCTGGTGTCGACGCTGAGCAGAGTGAAGAGAGTGTTCATGTCTATCAGGGCCTGCCGGGTCTCTCTGTACACTGTGCCCAGAAAGTTGAGGGGGAGGGAGAGCTGGAAGAGCAGGCCGTTCACCATCACCAGGTCTCCCACCGTCATGGTGCCTGCACAGCAGCAACAGAACAACTTACAGAGATGCACATAACCTAGCTCTATTGTATATGTGTATCTTTGGATGCAAGATCCAAAAAATAAAGAAATAACACTCAAACCATTTCTTCTTTCAAGTTGCGAAAGCAGACAAAGCATGTTACAGCCTGAAACTACCTCCACCCACTGTGATTTCATTTTCTGCATCAAGGTTATTTTATTTCCTATTCATGCCACTTTTTCATGCTTGCTGTGCTTTGTTCTCATTTAGTTTCTATTATCCAGTTCAGTCAGGGTTTTACTTGTCGTTTTCATCTGTCCATTTGATTTTGTTTTGAGGTGTGAGTTGTTTTTTTTGAAAGCTTTCTTATTTCCAAATGCACATTTTTCTCCTTTGTGCTGTGGACACAGATCATGTGCATGAAGAGGTGAATTCAGGTCAGGTGACAGGTACTTTGCACCTCGATGCTATCAAAGCTTTTCATGGTTTCTAGGTCTTTAGAGAAGGATTTTTCCAAATATTTGGACTCACACACAGAGTTGTGTTTTTGTCTTCACCTTAGAATTTAATGGTTTACATTATGGGGAGTTGCATTTTGTCCTCATAAAGAAGACGAGTCCTCACAATGTGACTGTAAACAGATTTATGTCCCCTTCACATGACCAATAGACAACCACAATCCTCACTCACTCACCTGCAGTAATGCCCTGGCTGGCCAGCAACATGATGCCTGTGAGGCCGACACTGAAAATGGCACTCTGACCAAAGTTGAGCATGGCGAGCGTGGACGTGGTTTTTAAAGAGGCCGACTCATAGGTCTTCAGGTATCCATCATACTTCTCAGCTTCATACTTCTCATTGTTGAAGTACTGTAGTAGAGATGAGGAACATGAAGAGAGGGAGGAGAGAAGGGGGTACAGGCCACGGAGATGGCAAAGGGATTCATAAAAGGAAAGATAGTTTGAGTTGAGAGAGAAAGAGGGAGAGACACAAAATATGGTTAAGGTTAGAGGTTAAGGAAGCATGGAGAGCAGTGTCAGGCAGATAGACATTTTAGCGCAGCCTGCCTCAAGGCTGCATTTGTTCTCAGTGACTGCTCTGGGTGTAGTCTGGGTCTCAGTTGGCCTCTAAAACACTTTTTCATGTCTCTGTATCTTCATCTCCTCCCCACTGATCTTAAAGGATGTGGAGGGTGATAAAACAAAATCCTCCTCAGCAAAGCAGGCTCTGGACCTGAAGCTCTGGCAGAGGACAGTGATTATGGCAAAACAACAGATTAGATGATATTAGGCAATGATAATGGCAGGGAAAGCCCAAATATCACTTGCAAGTTAAACAAGAATTGCTGCAGAATATTCATCATTGGCATTGTTGTCGGCCTCTGTATTTACATCTGCAACAGCTTACACAGACACCTACCAACAGACAACAGAAAGCTCTTAAGTGTTACACCACACAAGCAGCTCTAATTTTGATTAAGACATACAGCTATCGTTTAGACGAAAAAAAAAAAAACAACAACAACACCTTATGAATCAGCCACAAACACATCTCTTAAATTCAGCGCATAAAACTAAGGCATGATCACAACAACGACCCTCCTCAACTCTGCTGCCAATTACCTAATATTGCTGTTTGTTTAGTTTGCACTATTGTTCCTCTGCTCTGGTTAAGTGGGCGATTTGCTTCTCTAGCTAACGGCAGTGGTGCTGTGCTGCTACCGACTTGCCACTGATTTGCATATAGGGAAATGCAAGAAATCTCACACACAGAGAGAGAGAGAGAGAGAGAGAGAGAGAGAGAGAGAGTGAGAGAGAGAGAGAGAGAGAGAGAGAGAAAGAGAGAGAGAGAGAGAGAGAGAGCGAAGAAAGTAGCACACGGAGGACAAACAGAAGCAGTGCAAGGCACCATGTTCAGGTTCTCATCCAGCCCTTTGTGAAAGTGGAACGGATTTCTGAGTGGGTGGAGATCTAATTACATATGCACACTCACAGCTCAGAGTGATGCTAAATCCGGCCGCATTGGCACAGATGACACAAAATAACACAGAACAAAACGTTAAGGAAAACAGGACACAAAATAATAAAGCAAAGAAAATAACATGGGTACCAAAATATATCTAGAACAGCCAACAAAGCAGCCGAAACTGGATGGTGATTATGTTTATATGTGGACTATGTACAATGAGGTTACCTAGAAGGAAGCTTAAAGCAGCAAGAGATGAAGATTCAGGACAACCGTGCCACGAAGTGGTAAAAAAGTATAAAGCAATATTTACATCCACACCCCATTGCATCAGGCAAGGTGTCTGTATGAGCACACTCGCGCATAAACCACCCCGCCTGACAGCAGACATGGCAGACAGTGGCAGACACTTCCACTGCAAAACTAGAATTAAGACAACATTTGGGACATTGACTAAACCACAAAAATAGTCCTGAGAGTCCGGTGGTGACATTGTCATTGTTTGTAGCGACAGAAATGACATTTACAAAAAATGGAGAACAGGCTAACACCGAAGGAGAAGGGGAGCAGGACAGAGAGTGATGGAGACAAGACGGAGATAAAACTGTTAGCAAAGTAAAAACTTAAGAAATGATGGTTTTGTCCATTGTCTGGGTGAAAGGGTCAGTATAGAGCTTAAAGGTTCATCGACAGAAAACAAGCTGAAAACCATTTTGATAATTGGTAAGTCTAAAAGTAGTTTTTCAAATAATTATAACAATCATTATCTAGTTCCATCTGCTGAATTGTTGGGATTTGCAGCTTTTCTCTGTCTTTTGTGACAGAAAAATGAATATCTTGAGGATTTGGACAGTCATTCAGGCAAAATGAGCAATTTTAAGACATCACCTTGTGCTTGAGGAATTTTAGAATTTTACAAGCAATGAATAATAAAATTGGTAGATATATCAATAATTATATAGTATACAGTTGCACATAGCTCAGCATGTACACAACATATACAAAATTACCATCGTGATAAGTATCACTGCATTATCGCAATAATAAATTAGACCACGATCAAAAGTTAAACTCCTGTTCATTCCTTTGAAGTTTTCAATATTTTACAAGGATATATTTTTTTTCTAAAATGCTTGAGATCTATATAAACTTGGTGTCATCTCTTTCAGCATGAGAAGTGTGAACAAATGTATCTCAGTATGAGAAGTCCATCCCAATACAATTATATAGAGAGACAGTAACTGATAATATTGAATTATGCCAGCTGTCATTGGTTCTGATCAATACCTCAGCTCTAAAGGCAACAATGTGACTGCATTGGTCCAGTTCACACATCATGAAATACAGCAGAAGAGGTATGTTTGAAATCATTTTACCAGCTTTGAAGTTCTTCCTTGCTCAGATGGGCAACATAAAGTATCCAAACACTGGAAGTAGAATTTTTATAATCAACCTTATCACCTATTGACTTAGACAAGAATCATATCATACTATGTGAACATTTGAAATCTCACCAAATACTGAATCACTGCATAATAAAGGTTCCACAACCTCACTCTCAATCTGGGTCTGTGGGCTTACTTTGGCATGACACTGCACCATAATAACTAGGGGGAAACTTTGAGCAAACCTACGGTCGAGATTGGCAGTGGCTTTCAGTCCTTTCAGCCATAAATTCCAGTCCTCTCACTCAGAAAGACAAACTTGACTTGAGTTTAACTTGCACTTGTTATGAAAGAGAGTTCTGTGTGTGCAAGTGGTGAGAGTCAGAGAAAGAGAGGCAGAGAGATGAAGAGGGAGAGGGAGAGCTTTTCTTTGATTAAAAGGCAAATTCTGACAGTGGCAATCATGCCAGTGAAACACCATTACCACAGCCAAGTAAATATTTGTTCATGTCAATGTGCCTGGCTTAAGTGAGGAGAAGAAAAAGACTAGAAAGGAGGTGATAAAAGCGAGGGATTGTTGAAGAGTGGAGGGATGGGGATAAGGAATGTGCTTGTGAGGGGGGGATTGATCTCACCTTAACAGTCTCATAGTTAAGGAGGGAGTCGATCGCTGCGTTGCCGGCTTCATTGTCTGCTTTGTTCATTTCTATCCGGAAGCGAGTCCTGTGCACAGGCACATTCACAATCACATAAGCACTTTCTTAAGTACATACTGTATCTCAGCATATGAGTGAACACTGTTACTGTCAGCACACAAAACTATTCACTGACTCATATTCAAGTGACAATAAACATAAGACAACCATTTGAACTACAGACAGGCGCAGGACAAGCATAGACATCCTCATTGTTACCTCCACTGAGTGAGGAGAATGGTGAAGAGGGTATATGCTGATAAGGTACCCAAGGCCACTGCTGCAAACTGCCCACCACACTTGTAATACTGCAGAAGAGAAAAGCACAGTCAAAACAAAGGACCTCTCACACAGCCAGACTCAAGAGCTTTGTGATAAAAAGTCAAGCGACCGCATTAGACCGCTGGACCCCAACATTGGTGTCACAAGGCATTTTGAGAACGTACTGTTTTTGACCATTCCACTATGAAATTGAGTGTTACAAATGGAGGGGAAACTACAAGAACTAATCGTGCTAATGCTTTAGCTATTTGGGCAATGGAGTCTGCCCTCATTACAGGCAAGCTGACAGTATGGTCCAGAGTGGAATAATAACACGTGGCTATAGACGAGCCATTCTTCCAGTGGTGGCCAAGGAGGGGGGGTGTCTGTTCAGGCCATGCTCCACAGTAAGGACATTAAGCTGCTACAAAGCTTTGGGATTCATCATTGACACTAATGGGTTCTACGTTGCCACCAAAAGTTCATGGAGATTCTTATTCCATTTAGAATGTAAATGAGACAATATCCCCCAAATTAATTTCCAGACAATCTGCTGTGAAGAGTGTCAAGGTGATGAAAGGTCCTGAGCTAACATTAAGGAATGAAACAGTAACAGCAACAGCAACAAGAGATAAAAGCCAGAAAATTGTAAGCAGTGTTTCTGGTAGTGTCCAACAATGCTGAAGCTTATGATTACCATCATTAGTATCTGTGTGCGTGAATGTCATCCTGAGACTCACCAAAATGGCACTGACGAGGGCCATCTCGAAGGATGTGGGTCCTAAATTGAAGATGAGCGCACTGAGGACAAACGAGATGCCCCGCGTGCCACGGTCGATGGCCTTGGACAGAGCTCCTGTCTGGCGGCTGAGATGGAAACTCAGGTCCAGATTGTGCAAGTGCAGGAAGACGTTCTTGGCGATGCGTCGGATGGAGCTCTGGGCCACCTTGCCGAACACAGTGTTCCTCAGCTCGTTGAAGAGGGCTGCACAAGCCCGTGACACGCCATCTGGGAATAAGCGGAGGAGAAGGAGAGTTTAGCACACCTGCTGTGAAAAGCAGGGAGGTTCAGACAGCGGGGCTGAGCGTTACTGAGTGAGAATATATCCCCATCTTTAACACCGAAGACTGCTATGTAGCTCCAAAGTGATATGAGGCAGCAAAACAAGAATCTGACCGCTACCTTTCCTTACTCGTAAAATGTAATACAGTACTGGGACAGTCGAGACTAGACAGGGTCGAGGCTTGTCATCTACTCTACTACTCTACTGGTGGGGCAGGTTATTCACATCATCGTTGATCTGCAAGCACTGCAGTGCTACAGCAGCAGCCTCCCCGAGCCTCTGTAATTATAAAGCAGGATGCTGTCTGAAGCCTCACTACTATGACAGGCCAGCACACTGCAGACTGAGGGAAGGAGAGTATCTGAGTGTACACAAGTGCTTTCACTGTATATTGGCGAGGAGCCGGCTAACGTGTGTGAGTAAAATACATGAAAGGATGTGACTACGAGCTGTCGATGAACAGGCTTGACTTTAGTTTAGTTTTTTAAGGAAGCAGTGTGATACGCAGCGCTATAATAGCTTCAGTTTAATAAAATGGCTGATGTAATTCCACAACAGGCAATTATTTGATCCCTTACACTTCTCATAAAGCGTTATACAAGCAGATAGCTAGCATGACTGTCACAAATCAATATTAGTCTGCGTTTGAATGACACGTGGCCTTCCTGTGCCAATTTCACCGAGTAGTGTGAATACATGACTTGTCTGCTGAGACCAAAGTTGGGGTAATAATCGCTCTGTCTGCCGGTCTTCATGGGGCTGTAATGTGGCGTTAAATAGGAATGCTCATCTAATGAACAATGTGTCCACATCTGACAAGGTAGGATGAGCATTGTGCAACCCTTTCAGCCAAATTACACTCGTCACCACAGGCTCAGAGTACCGGGCCCCAAGTGTCACAAAGAGGGAACAAAAAATACAATACCTTTCTTTAAGAGCATCCCCTTCATTCTTCCTCGTCATCTTAATTCATCCTGTCTGGAGCCCTGTTCATGTGCTCCAATTATTCAAAAGGCAGCATTAGTGTGCAAGACCTAAGTGGGCTCATTAAAATAAGTGGCTACAGGGCTGAGCGTACGTTGCATCCAAGCTGATCTCACTCAAGGCCAGAGTGACTTGCGGTGGGGGTCAGTTTCACAATATTTATTTTTCTATTTTTGCTTTTCATCAGCAGCTCGGCGGAAAAAAATACTCTAATCAGGACAGAACTTCAGATTCACACTACATGTCACCCTTGACCCCTCTTGTATTCACAGGGCCCATGTGGACAAAGATGAGAAAACGAGAGGCGCTCTTGAGGGATGCAGTGATAGAAACATCCCTGGCATATCCAACCACTTTCAAAAAGGCATTAGCAATTTCTTCCCCACTGCTTAAGAAACATATCCAGCTCCATTTGCCTTGGGAGCACACAGGTATCATATGAAAAGTCGTCAGCTCTCACAAGACGGCCGTGTGGATTGATAAAAGTGAACTCGGGCGCAGAACAGAGCACATGATGTAAATAATGCCAGAGAGACGCAGAGGTTGCGGAGAGGCATTGATATGAATGTGTTGGAAAAGGTCAGGCTGTAGATAATAGGCAGTCCCACAGTCCCCTCTGATGAGCTCGGCACCTGCCACTGAAATACAAGTCTGGAACTCACAGCCAATCAGCACAGCCGTTGCCATGGTAGCGACAGTGCTTGGCGCGTCATTCAGGTTCAGCATGTGTCCCGACATCTGGTTAAGCTCGTCCACTGCATACTTAAACATGAAGGGCACCATCACATTGGTGATCTGAGGGAGGCAGAGGGGGAGGGAGGAAACGTTTAAAGGAGAAAAAATGAGAGGAAACATTTTCAAATAGCCTATTAGACTGACATATGTTCAATATAGTCCAGTGTCATTTTTCTAGTCCTCTGTAGTGCCTCACTATTTATGTATTTGCACCCTACATGCTTAGAAAGATGGATTTCTACTATTGTGAGGCATTTAATTCAACATCATCCATTCAGGCAAATTCAAGAAAATTTATTCGGGCTGAACAATATGGAAATGTATTACATGTGACTGCAATATGAGTGAAGATTTTCTGTGGCAATGATCGTTTTTGTATTTCATTTTCACCCAAAAAATACAAAAATGACGATCATGTGATTTTTGCTGGGATCTGTACCAAATGCTTCTGGAGAAAATGATTTGTAGGCTGTAGCACCACAATGCTTCATTTGTAATGGTATTTATAGTGGTATGTTGTGACACATTTTACCTTAATAAAAAAATTGTAGCTCCTACGATTTGGATATTACACTTGGCCATATTGTGATTTCAATAATATTTCAGTTAATTGTTCAGTCCTAATATGCGTTAGGGATGTTCCTAATTTCCCTGATGATTTAACAGAAATATAAACCTTAGTAGGTGACTAATCTAAAAGTAACAAAACACTCAGAAATCAGTCAAAATTAAGCACAATGTAATCTATTAGATCTATAGATTAAACATTATCTGAAAAAATATTGAGTATAACAGCCATGTTATTATTGACATTCTGACATGCTGCTGACATATATGGCACCTTGAGCTCGGCATCAAGGTTTCAGTGCCTGTCCACATGCTGGTCAACATGTCCTGGAAGATTTCAATGTCCCAGACAAACGGAAGACATTCTGGTCAAATATTATCTGTGTTTCTGGACCTTATTGTCAAGTGTTTTTGTGTGACAAATGACTATTGGGGACAATGATTTCAGTCCAGTACTGAGTGAGGGTGCTGCTGCCAGCAGCCATCAAACGGGCTGCAATGTAATCCTTCTAGGCATCTGTGCACCATCAATGTACGTTTGTTTTTGCCACTTCATTCAAACTCAACAGAAACAAAAAACCTCATCAAAACATTCTTGGTTCATCTGTCCACTGTTCCAACAATCACAACCAACTTTGGTGTGGGTGAAATAAACTCTTAATTCACAGGTAGCGAACATCAAAGAAGCAGCGGGGGAAAACAGTACGTAGAACCAGAATATTTTCATGACCGTAGAGATTAAAATACTTCGGACTTTAGCAGTTTTTCCCGGTAAAGGGGTTATGGGTAGGATAGGGTAATTACTGGATAATGGAAAGCCTGCTGTTCATTATGAACACATTATCCTGTCATTTGAACGTGTACATTAACAAGATAACAGTAATAACAGTAATAAGTTTAACAGACGAGTACTTCTGGTGCCGCAGAGCAAGGGTAGCAACATTTAATCCACTAGTCGCTTGTATGTATATGGGTTGTATGCTGTGTACGTGTATGCTGTGTACGTGTACGTGTGTGTGCGTGCGTGTGCGTGTATGTGTGTGTGTGTGTGTGTGTGTGTGTGTATTCTTCCTGACTGGCTGTGCTGGTGCCGGTGAGGTGGTTGGTGCTTCCTGCTAATGGAATTGAAATGGTTATTAGGCCTAATTAAAAGCACAGGGACAGCTGTGTGACTCAGGCTAGGCGGTCCGCTGCACATTAGGACATCCAGAGAGCACAGCAGCACACTGCAGAGCATTTTCATTTGAAACCCATTTCATTTGAACCTTTCAACCCCAAACACAGGGGAGGGCTTTTTTTTAACTTTTCTTTTTGTTCCTTTACTCCTGTCAAATTCAGCATGATACAATTTTGATGAAATAATAGTAAAACCATTATATAAAAACAGAGTTAAAAAAGATAAACCCACAGTGACCCTGCTAATGTCAAAGGACACCTAATAACGCACCATTTATAGTCGGTTCTCGCCTCATACACTTGGGTATTATACTCAGACAATAGACGTTCGCTGGGGTCCCTCAAGGGACAAACAATATCTTTGCTACCAAGACAACTGAACATGACACAAAAATAGCCTGAGCTATTATCACAGGGCCAAAACATGTCCACAATTTTAGCACTAATACAGGATAAGGATGGATGTGCTCTTTCAATCCACTAACGGCCAACTGGAGATTAAATCAACACCATGTCAATCTGCACCTGCCGATATGTCACCTCATAATAGAGGTAATGTGTCAAGTACTGGAGAAGAGGCTTGAGGCTATCGAGAATTAGCCTAAGTTATGTATGACGCACACACATGCATGCACACGCGTGCGCACACACACATGAGGTGCACAGACACAGATATGGTTTCATTCGAGAAAAACAAAAACAAGTTACTTGAAATGAAAATGTCACTGATATTGCGGAGCGCAGAGGTGTGATTCACTGTAACCACATAATTATTCAGTTGATTTAAAAATTGCCTCCACACTGCTGGTGGTTTCAGTTCAAACAGACAAACTGGAGAAATCGAGGCTAACTCCAGCCAAGCAGGAAAATAGGAGAAGGTTTGCATGTGTATCTTCACTCCATCCGTTGCCTGCACGCGCGCGCACACACATGCAGCCATGCCGAGCAGCAGCAGTACACGCTTATTTAGGAGCTGTGAATTTGTGATTGTTTTCCAAGGGGTAAATTAGAGACCATCAACAAATGAAGGGGAAATACATCATGCACTGATTGATCTTGCAATTAACTTAATTTAAAAATCGCTATCTCTTTTAAATGCACGCTGTTTTTAGTTTTACACGGGTTCTTTACACTGTGGAACAACCTGTGATGAGCGCTCATGTTGCTTGAGCAAAGGTTCGTCAAAGCACAAAGGTTAGCTGATTTAGCAAGGATGTATTTCTGATTCTAAATATTTGATTATATATGTAGATATATATATAATATATATTTTTAAAATCAGAACAGAGCTTTGATGTGTTTTGGCATTGGCCTAAAATTCTGCTACACTGTACTATGGCAGTCTGACACTCAGAGACCGCAACATCACTGTAGGTAATTTCCAAAATTACCAACCTTTTACAGATCAACAAGCTGACGTAAACAGATTGTAAAGCCTTGATTAGAGGTGATTGTTGATCCAGAAAGACTTAACAGCCGGTATAGCAATTCAGAAACCATCATGTGGCAACAATGACAACAAGCCAATAAAAAGCTCAACCCTGATGGTTTCTCTTTAGAAACACTGGCTACTCCTTTCTATTGCTTCTGAAGCAACAGACAATTTGTGAGCAGTGATCACTAATCCCAACCTACATGAATAAAATGGCTGCTGTAATAGCAAGATTAATTTCCAACAGTCATTTAGGAAGGTGAGTGTTTGAAATTTTTATGCTTAGAGGTGAAATTTTATGTAAATGTCAGAAGACCAGAAGATGCCTAAGTTATTCCCTGGTGTGACAAGTGGATACTTCAAATGCTTAAGATAGCAGTGCACCATTTCGCTGTGAAACTAGTTTTAGCGAAACCAGTGATGCTGCAGCCTTCTCTTAAAACAGGTTAGTGTTGAGAAAAGTTGTTCTGCCCACTCAAACTTCTTGGTTTAACGGTGACATTCTGTCTTTGACTCCTGACACTCATTTTAAATGCGGTTTTAACTTAAAAATTAACCTGTGTCACCTAATAATCTTGTGGGTATCATTGACGTCGGCAGCAACCTTGGATTGTCACTTCTCTCTTTCACTGGATTTTACAGTGAAAAGGCAGGGCTGCTTTTCACGGTGAGGCTCAGCAGAAAGAGGTGGCTCTGGGTCACAGCAACCACTTGCATGATTTATTATTGCTATTATTTGCATTGTGGGTATTGTTTATTGAACACCTTGATGATGTATGATCATAATACATCTCTATGCCCGTTTTTACCAGAGTAAAAGTTAATTATCACTATTTCTAATTTCCAATTCTCTGTGATGCACTACTTTCACAATTTCTTGCAAAACAGGGACAAAAAAATTAGCAGTGTGCAAGAAGGACCCTAAAACTGTGGGAATGGATGATGAGTGAAGACTAGAGAATGCGATTTCAGGTACCATAAAGGTAATAATACTTAACCATGTCTTAACCATGACCAAGTTGTATCTGAGAGAAGATGGCTCCTTATAATCAGAAGGAGCATGAGCTTTTGTTAAATTAGTTACTTTAGGGTTGGAGAAATCAACAAAGTAGAAAGCAAAAGTAAGATTCAGTGCTACCAAGAATAAATATGAAACAAGAACTGGAGCCTCTTGCAAGATCAGGCATGTCCAAACTATTCCACAATGGGCTGTGTGGCTGCAGGTTTTTCCTCCAACCAATTAAGAGGATGCAGTCTGACCAATCAGCTGTCTGAAGACTGAGATCAGCTGATGAAATGTGTCAAGTCTGGTGTGCTGCTGCCTGGTTGGAAAGAAAACCTTCAGCCACTCGGCCCTTTGTGGAATAGTTTGGACATGCCTGTGCTAGATGTTTAGTGGCTGAACTTTGAATTTAAAAAAATTCTTCCGTTGAGGGATATGCATATAAATAATGCTGCTTCATGTCGATAAAACAGATCAAATTAGCTTTATGTGACAAAAAAAGTAAAAATGTTGCTGATGTTGGCATGTTGATGCCCTGGACATTATCTGTAAACTTACCTTGGCTCCAGCGAGTAGGCCCAGAGAGATGGCAACACGAGCACGCAGGTCTGGTCTATTCTTTGGCCACACATAAGACAGCATTGCAGACAGGATCTGGGTTGAATTCACCTCCTTCAGCTGTGGAGAAGAAACAAAAGCAAAGCGTCTTCTTAGATAATGGCACCCTTAGTTTGATCAAGGAGTCTGTCCTGTAAGATACAGGTCAAATGGGTAAAAGAGCATTAACTATGCCACAATGTTAACTTTCCAACTGACCCTGTGTTTGCTCATATTGGTAACTAACTTGCATTTTGATTTCAGTGTGACAATCAAAATAAACTAAAGATAGCTCTCTGGGCAGACACGTGGAGCATCAAATGTCAAGGGGAGTCCCTTGGGGGGATCTGTGAGCAGCAATGACAGCAGAGTCTCCAGGTGGACTTGGGGATCCAGTCTGACACTACAAGTCCCAGGAGACACCTGGGCTGTCATCCCAGTTGAGAGCGTACTGGTGCCAACATGGCTGTTTACCCACGCTCCACCACACACCTGCCACAGGGACTCTCTGCAGGCCAAAGAATATGCAGTAATTCCACTAATCCACTCAATATGGTGGAAGCGCCATACAGCAGCACTGTATAGCAGCACCTCCAAGCAAATTACAGTGAAACTGTGCCCAACACCTGCCTTTAATCAAATACAATCAAGCAATATGCGACACTGCAAAAACAGGATTCACATTAGCAGTTGAATGCACCACTGAGGACAATAAAAGTCTGTTAGCCTAATTTTATTACAGTTTTTTATTATATCTAATAAATAGGATGTAACTAAAGCCTGCTCAGTTTGCATGCTGAGAATTTATACTGAAGAAAACTTGTATAGTTAATAAATAATTTTTTTGCCATGTAAAAGGCTGTTGCATGCACTGATCATGTGAAGACAGATATCACTATAGTGCTGAAATGATTAGCCAATTAATTGATTGGTCAAGGGTTTTTCAAACATTTCTGGGCAATAATCCAGTTTTAGGATTCCCAAATTCTCAATTAGACAGCTGTCAGACAGCCATGTGAGTAAAAATGCTTTTGCATAGAATTTTAAAGTTATAAAAAGAGAAAATATGTATTTCAAACCTAGTTCATATTTTATTTAAATATGTAAATACACAAGGCAAAATATCAGTCTTGGAAATCTTATGCGACTCACGAAAAGAAAACAGTTACCTAAAAATAAAAGCAGGAACTGTACTCACAACATTTTTTGGATCTGCATTTAGCCGTCCTCCTGCATTTCCGTGCCAACATGTTCTTTTGTCTATAATCTGCAAATGCTGTAGAGACATCATTCATTGTTATTTTATGTTTGATTCTAGGTAACAGACACTGATTCACAATTATTTCTCAAACATGCTTACTTTTGCAGCCTCTAAAATCCGATGACTGTTTTCGCCTCTGCTTGTGCTCCATGTAGCTGTTCGTAGGTGTGGAGGGGAACTCAACTGAAACACAAGAGACGTCTTATTCGACTGATGATTCTAATTTCAGGAAATTCATTTTTATGGATGTTCTGATCCACACAAACAGGTAAAACAAACTGCAAACACATTCAATTCTGTTCTAAACAATCAAGCACACCACCACATTTTCTTTCCTGTGTGTTTTCACCAAAAAGGTCACAGTTTAAAGGCAGAGTTCAAAGTTTGCACAAGGGTTGGGGACGTACTGAACAAATAAGAGGACAAGTTTCAGGATAAGCTTCAGGACTGGTTTGAGAAGCCTCTGTAAATGTTTCGATAGCTGTTGTTTTTTAACCATGGATATGTCACTAATTAATTTCAACCAATGTGAAATCAATGGAAGCAATACGGGTTCAAAACCCTTCTGAGATTGTGACATGATGTCCGGAAACAGTTTCATGTACATCACTGAAAAGAAGACAGGGACTGTTTGTGAAGGATAAAAACTACTAACACGCCTACAGAGGCTGACCACTTGATAACAGAAGATATCCTGAGGGTGGTTTAAGATAGGCGCACTGAGCTTAAACTAACCCTGTGTTGCACCTACATTGAGACTCTGAAAATACACATCTTTATCAAAGATATGAGTGGGCCAATATTGGATATCTTTATCTCCTTGAGGACACTTTGCTCTATCTATGATGACCAAGCACATCATGTAACTACTGTAACATGTAACTACTGTAAATACACATTTGAGAACAGCATAATTTGTAATGAGCCGAATAAGCTGGTAATTTGACACATTTGCTTACTTATTCCAGTGTCATCCAGATTACGTTATACATCAACTGTAAGGTTGCAAACTGATCTTAAATCACAAAAGGTTAAGTAGCTTTTACTATCCACATAAAACACACCATTCACTGTACTAGGTAGCTAAAACTAATGCAGCGACCTTAATGAAATAAATGGGAGGACTAACCATTGTAGACATTACAGAGCATTACATTATTGGTGATTGTAGAACTCATGACAGGGCGGTTGCATTGGACTTTATTAGTTTTATCAAAATAATGGCTGCCAGCTGAGTGGCTGTTAAAAAGTTTTCAAGTAATCATTAAGAAACTGTGATGACAGCTGTATCGGCAGCACCGTTTGGGTGGGACAGACAGACAGACAGTCGTTATCTAACATAATGTTCACTCACTCGTCACTTACAACATGTGACATGTCAGACTTACCGACATGCTACAGCGTTAGCTCAGGAAACAGTGACTGCTGGTATTAAATAAACAATGGCAATAAACCGGTCACTTAGCATACAAAGCTAAGGGGCGAGGAGTAGACCCCATTGTAACCATTCACAATGATGTTTAATGAATCATAATGACGTTAATGTTAACAGAGATAACGCAACTGTTACAACAGTTAGCCAGTTAGCTAACTCAGCATTTAAGCCAAGTTAGCCGGCTACTTGACTGACATTTTTATTTACAAGACATGGACGACGATTAAAAACAAACAAGAAACGCTAACCCAAACATGTCACCTAACTTCCCGTAAAGTTATCGTTAGTTAGACGTACTTTCCCTCTCTGTCCTTGCACGGTGACTGTCGCACCAAAAACACTGTGTCCTCTCCGACCAGCTGGCCCCTCACTCACCAGATATGTACTTTGTCGTTTAGGGTCCGTCCCGCTTTGACTGCGACTTTTACTCCAAATATGATATGAGCTCGTCTGTCGAAGGAGAAGCGCTAGTTTTCGTCTTTGGAAGTGAAAGCCGCATTTCAGCGGTACCAACACCGGCGCCATGTTGACGAAGAAGGAAGGCGGTTTGTCAACACGCCGGGAACGTCACATCCGGCCTTCCTCAACGCTGTCAGTGTCAAGGCTAGCAAGCGAGCAGCTTTACGCCACTCTACATTTTCGTGGTTATATCAGCCGTTACTTTGTTTTGAACACGACGTGGTTCAGTATTTGAAGGTTTATTAATGCGGTCCTAATGGGCAGTCTGTACGCGGCGAAGTTAGCCGCGTGAATCGGAGATTTTCACTTCAAAACAAGAGTCAAAGCTAAAGGAAGAACACGTTGCCTTTGTGAGACAGCGGGCGAACCGTCAGTAAGTGGGTCGCTCCGTCAAGAAACGCCATCTGGCTTTAGCATAGTTTGAAGGGAAGACCCTAAAACTTGTACTCAGGATGCCATGCCACAATCAGCAACTGAACAATGTCAGCAGTGGCCAGGAGCATCCAATGAAGCAAGTACGATTTGCAAACAGTAGCAGCAGCAGCAGCAGTGTGCCTGCGGTGTTGACCAACTCTGAGCCAACTGATGCAACCACACAGCCTGTCAGCCAAGATGGCCTGGGACCTCAGCTCAAACTGCTTCCTCTGAATGACCAGATCCGGGAGTTACAGACTATAATCAGAGACAAGTGAGTCCCCACTCTTCTGTCTTCACATACAGGCCACAACAGATCTGGTGGTAGTGGCACTCAGTGTTTTAACAGGGCCGGATACCTCTAGTTCAGTGTTAAGGCAAAGCTTTAGGCGCTCATGAACTGTGAGAGTGTGTGGTAAAAAAAAAACAAGCACTGCATAGCAGAAGAAGTATTGATTAACTGTCAAAGAAGTTCAGACAATTATATCCCTTCATATTTAGGCAGCATTCAAGCTGTAGCATGACTAAAATCCAGTCCAGTCTCATGTAACTGTGTCAAATATACTGTGTTGATATGTCTGAATAATCCATATGTCTGTTGGTTTGTTTAGAGTAGAGATGCCCTACATGTGCAGCTAAACATCCTTAAAACCCACAGATCTTTATCTCAATTTCCATAGTATATCCTGCTGAATGTGATGATGGAGCGATGCAGTCTGAATAATATTTCACTCCCTGCGAACCATGCAGGTTCAGTGAAGCTGATAAAGGATATGTGTGCTGCTGTCGAGACAGTGTGGAATATAATGAATTCCCATCCTGAAAACTGTTTCTTAGTCACTGTCATCATAAATTATCATTTCAGCTACATAATTTTAGAAACGCTCTCGAATGACATCATTAAAATATTGCACGAGCATCAAAAGAATATAAGATTTGTGTAGTCACGGCTTCTTTTTACCTCATCTTGCACAAAGAGGAACGATCCCAATCACTTCAACACAGAGAGGTGAACATTTTAAACTGAAAGAGATGACTGGCATAGGATCAGTGCCCAGTATCAGTTAACATTTATGTATCAGAGCAGGAGAGAAAACGAGGGTTTGGTGTATCCAGAGTGAAACATACAATGGTGAACTATCTAATCAAATGTTCATATTCATATATTCAGGACAACCAGCAGAGGAGACTTTGTGTTTTGTGCTGATCGACTGGTAAGATCATGACTAAATACTACACACAGTACTATGAATGTGTAAGCTTCTTCTTTCAAGCGGTGAGCTTCTTCTTCCTCCATCAACAGATCAGACTAGTAGTTGAAGAGGGTTTGAATCAGCTCCCCTACTCAGAGTGCACTGTGACCACACCAACAGGTGAGCGTCTCTTTCTCTGAGAACAAAATTCAGGTTTAAAGGTTGAGCTCAGAATCTGAACTTGGACACCTAAGATTCCCCCGGAGCAGGCTGGTCACAGCTGGCTTATTATGATAATGTAAATGCAAAACTAAGTACAGTGTTTCACCTCCACCATGTATGACTGAGTGGGCTTGTTCCTAGCGGCTACATCTGTGAATGTCCCCGCTTCTTTTTTTTTCTCTCAGGGTACAAGTACGAAGGTGTCAAGTTTGAAAGAGGCAACTGTGGAGTCAGCATAATGAGGAGTGGTAAGTTAAACCTGTTGTAGTTCACCGACCAAATTAGTCTTTCCTTTGTAAGGACACGTATTATGTCTTAGGTGCGTGTGTGATTTGTGCCAGCTGCACTCGTGCTGTAACCCCTGTACTGCACGTATTCATCATGTCAGGCTATTGTGTGCTCTGGATCAACCATTTTTTATCAGCAGTCAGTTCTTTTCTCTCAGTGAAGTCGATTAAGAACTTGAATACTGAATGATACAATGACAAATGATACACGGGACCTTGAGACCAATGCAGTGCCTTTCAGAGCATGTTCTCTGAAGGCATCGTGGTCAGTGGACAGGACTGTCGCTTGTTCTTTCTCCCTCAGATTTAACTCGACTCTTACGGCTGTCAAATGCAAAACCTTATACAGTTATCACAAAATGTGTATTATCCCTGTAGGGCGGTAATGCTGGGGCATGAAATGTGAAATATTGGCTTGATGGACAGACAAAGTAGATCAAATACTGCATCTGAAAGGCAGCACACATCTGTATCTGTGTGACACAGCTCTTTAAAAATGTCAAATATTCAGCATGGCACCAAGTAATAAAGAACTACAACGAAACTGAACTGTACAAGTATTGTGATAATTGAAGGCCCTCTGGTGACTCCTAACATATGTTAGGGTTGTCAGAAGTGTCGAAACTTTTCTATACCATGTGCTTAACATGATTCGATCTCCATTAATTATACATTTAGTATCAAAAGCACTGAAGCTATGAAAGAAAAAACAGATCTACAATCAGATTTTCAAGTCAAAGGCTGCACAGATGAATCACTGGGGATGAAAATCACCTGATCCTAAACCTGTGTTTTCCTGTGCTGCATTGACAAGAGAAGCAACAATAGTGGAAAAAAAAAAAGGACTAATACGCTAATAATGGCATAAAGGATCCCAGATCCCAGTTGTGACCTGTGTGTCTCCCCTCACAGGTGAAGCCATGGAGCAGGGTCTCCGGGACTGCTGCCGCTCCATTCGGATTGGCAAGATCCTCATCCAGAGTGACGAGGAGACACAGAAAGCCAAGGTCTACTATGCCAAGTTCCCTCCTGATGTGTACAGAAGAAAAGTGCTACTCATGTATCCCATCCTCAGTGAGTACCGCACGGCTGGGCACAGTTTATCTTCCTGAGGACTCCGTTTTACCTCTCTTAGTAGCACATAAATGTCAAGAGATGTCTATTTTTTGTGCAAATGCAAAAACAGTTTCATGTATTTATTCATTTTGAGAAATCTCCCTTGAGTTGACCTTCACCGCCGCGTCTGCATTTCCACATCATACCGGCCCATTCACACTGTTCTGGTAATTATAGCTCTCATGGGGGAAATTATACACTGCCTGGGAGATAGCCACCAAGCTGCTGAATAGCATAATGAGGACTAACAAAAATAGTATCTTAATAGCCCTGGTTTCCCAGTGTCACAAAGCAGCATTTTTCTGCTCTCAGGTTTTGAAAAATATGATGGTGACTGAACCAGGTTGAAAGCACACAGACTCAGATCAATCAGCACACGACTCTGTAACTTTTCCAGACACAACCATACTGTAATGCATCAGTTATAGGAAAACAGTCCAGTTCTAATGCCTTTAATACACACAGCTCATTGTTTTTTATGTCTGTACATAAAGAGATATTGTGAAACTTCCAACCTGAACGTTGTGTGTCTGCAGGTACAGGGAACACTGTGATTGAGGCGGTGAGGGTGCTGATAGAGCACGGAGTCCAGCCCAGACATATTATCCTCCTCAGCCTCTTCTCCACGCCTCACGGTATACCACCGCAGCCAGTTCACTGCATCCGCAGCTCTCCACCAATTTACTTTTGTTGACCCTCCAGATCACACAGTTAGTCTCCAATCTCCTCTCCAGTCCTGGTCCTGCTGTGTCATTGTCTTCATACAATATACTGCTGGTAAACACAGTGCTGCTCGGTGGCACTGCTGTCTGCAGCTCAACAGCAGTGGTTTTAAATGAGTGAACAAAGCAGCAAATTAGTTTTAAATTGGACCAGTTATGGACAGTCCTGGACAAACACCTCTTTTTAGAGATTTAAACCTAACATTGGAAATTATGGGGTAATTTGTGGACATGTAACAGTAGTTTGCCATGACATTTAGTGTAATTGTTCTTGGTTTTTGGTAAGGTTTTTTTAGCCCCTTGTTCTGGTGTAGTCACTGAATCAAACTTCCCACTTTAACACAAGAAATACTGAAATCTGAAGGACCTGATATCATCAAATCAGGTGGTTAGCATGTCCCATGTCTTTGAGGAGGGATGCCTCCTCATGTTTACTGTTCCTGAAGGTATCCTCAGGATGCCTTGAACTCTCCATCCATAGCGTAATATTTTTACTTTTCTCCTAGGAGCCAAATCTATAATCCAGGAGTTCCCAGATATCACCATCCTGACCACAGAGGTTCATCCGGTGGCTCCGACACATTTTGGACAGAGGTACTTTGGCACTGACTAAACCGAGGACAACCTGAGGAACATGATCTACAAATTGCTTCGAGTATATGTGTTCTGTCCTGTTTATTTAAACGTATCTCATGTTCTCCGTGTTGTGCCAAATACTGCTACGTTATCTCCAAAGCTCCTAAACTTGATAGAAAATTCTAAATCTGATGGATCATATTTATTATCATGCATTTTTTGCTGTGTATGCTCGTGTTGAAGAAAGAGAACAACACCGAACAACATGAAGAGTTCAACTTGGATCGTTTTATTTTGCATGTTACAACAACTGATGGAAAATAAAGACTTTATATTTGTTAACAGACAGAACAGCAAATCCAACACTATCAGTACTTTTGGTGGTTCAGAGGTGTTGAAAAAGGGGGAAGCGCCACAATCACATAATCTGAAGACAATTGAAAAGGGACCATACTGTATGTGCTTCAGCTATACTGAACTCCTGTCTGCAAACTGGATATAATTTGTCTTCTTCTCATGTTATAAATATCCGACTACATGATAAAAGCACAGTTGCTTCAATAGTTTAAGTGTCACTTCATGGAGCAAAATATACAGACACCGCCTGCAGCAGTTATGAATCAGTAAACTCAATACACAGGAAAATAGCTGAACATTAGAACAATAAATAGACACAAGACGACATGAAACACTCAACATCCACATCTTTCCTAATGTTTTATACATGCTTTCAAACGCCGAGTCACACCTCAGGTAAAAAGGACACAGTTTTAATCAATAGATGAGTTATGAGTTATGATATGAATGTCTTAGACATGAGCAGCATTTGATTTGGCTTTCCCAACACAGTAGAAAAACAGATCTGATGAAGCAAGTTAAAGTGTCAAGATTAAAACAGCATCAAGCGTTGATAAAGGCCCAACTTTTCACTCATACTGAATAAATGGGTGTACTCCGTCACAGAAATGGTTCTCCACTAAGCACACTGGCCAAGTACACAAGCCCATAAAGCAAACAGTCTCAATGAGGAGAATCCATTTCATTTGTATTAAAAATTTCAAAAATACATGAACACAGGTAGAAAACATTTGGAACGTCATATTGCAGAGGACCGCTGACCTCTACCAACCAGTGGATGAAGATCAGGCTTTATATACACGTACAGTTACAGACAGAAGAACCGACGTCCTCTCCTGCATGTGATTTTGTGCCCATGATGAACGTTTTCCTATCGCTTTGCATCAACACAGAGGTTTAATCATACGAGGGCTGGCTAGAAAATGAGATTGTGATCATTATTTAAAAAGGTCTTTCACAGTATGTATTGTATGCTCATCCCAAATTAAAGAAGAAAAATCACTGAAGCCATGACATACAGTATATTCAGGATATTACTGCACTGAAAAAAAATGATGCCTTCCTACTCTGGCTGAGATTTCAGCATTCACTTTCAACCATAATGAGCTGTAGCTGTGAGGCAAAGCTAGAACTTAATGCCAGTTTTCTGTTTATTACTGTCACCGGTCTGATCAGATATTATTAGTGGCATTTTACTCAGCATGTGAGAGGTTCTTTCGCAAAAAGGTGCCCAAAATGTTGGCACAGTCTACTCACAAGCATGTGCTGGATACATTCTTAGGAGATACTGACTCCCAAAACAACAGAAGATATATATATATATATATATGTATGTATGAATAAGGCGAAGGTTAAGTTGGGTTCTCTAATATGCTTATGTTCACTTATATATATAAAAAAAAGGTAAATCTTCTGTTAATATGCTGCATGACCCAAACTGGGAGAGGCCAGACGACTGAATCACTACAGGAGACCTCTGGAGCGTTATGGGTGTGAGGTCACAGCCCAACACTGAAACAGAGGCATACCGTGCCAGACAAGCTTCCCAATTAACAGCAATTTATAATCCCACGAGGCCAGAGCCATGAGATGAGCGATCAGAGGGAAATATGCCCCCATGGTAAGGTAAATAGTAGTTGTCTCTTTGTGCGCGAGGTAAGATTTGAGGTTAGTTCCAAATCAAACTGATACTGTTGTCCATGAGTGGTGAGGAGAGGTGGTTGTCCAGTGAGTTCCTCTTTGCATCATTATGTAAAACACTCGGGTAAAAGTGGCAATGACATTCCAAATGCAGGTTTTACTCCACACGTTTGGCCCCCGTAAGATTTTGTGTCTGAACAGCCACATGATTTGGAATACATTTGCCTCGTGGTACACAGTGCGTGCGATATTAACATACATCCTCTGCACCAGTGTAAATTGTCCTTACATTAAATTACTCTTCCTCCATCTCTATGGTAACGGAGGGGTCTTGGTCCTCAACTGGAAGGAAAAAAACACAAAAAGAAATTTCATGCATCGCTTTGTTTGCTGCATCTGATTCAGCTCATACAGTGGTTAACGTTATGCTGCACGTGACCACCAGGTGGCAGCAGAGTATAACATCTGGTATATCTTGTGGAATTGGGGGAAATCAAGTGAGCACAAATAAAACAAGCTGAAGTCATATTTTAATGTGCTACTGAGGCTTCAAAAAAGCTAACAACTAAAGCACTGATGTAGCATTTCTGAGTGCGAGCAGAATCAGAATTCATTTAAGTGTGTTAAAAAATATGTTTCAAAAGAATTCTTGACATAAAAACAGCAAAAAAAACAGTTGTAGGCAGTTTACTTTATCTCTGTTCGTATTTATGTTGAACTGAAAGACAGCGGGATCGAGAAAACTTGATTTGGGATGAAAGTCCATGTCGAGAGAGAGAAGTGAGAAGTGAAAGTAGAGAGATGGCTGCCACTTCATTTTACAGCCTCATCACAAGTTAAAGTGCAAAATAATGTGAGAGGTGAATATTGCCCAAAACAAACACAGTAACTCTTTTTACAGAAAGCTTTCAGGCTTTTGCTCGTAAATACAACAACAGTGTCTTTAGAAGCACGAAGAGGCAAGAAGCACATATTCAGTTCCCCTTTTTCTCATTTTCTATCTATATTTGTTCTGCACTAAGTACGCACAGATCATGTGGAAGTATAAATATGCATGACAAAAATTAAAATGACTCACCCAGGCTTCCTTCCTCAGAGTCGTCGTCTGACTCCTCCCACATGTCCTCATTAGCTAATAAGGGGTTGTGAGATTCAGAGCTCCGATTCTTCAAGGGGAAGTAGTGGCCATTCCCTTGGCTGACATGTTCAGCGCACAAAAGACAGTGGAAGCTAGTTAAGAGACTATGACCATTACGCACTGATCCCATCCCTCATTCTACATTTTCACCAATGCTGCTACATGTAAAACAACTCTGGATTCTGCAGGCATCAACTTTATTTTGTCCATCCTATTCACTATCCATATCGCCTGTATTTTTGCTATATAACTGATTATCTTAATTATTACGGGCATTTATGCTGTATGGTATCTCTGATTTTGTACTTTAACTCTGTGTCTATTGCTACCAAATACACAACAAGTTACAGGTACATTACAAATGCAAAAAAGAGCAGCAGGTCTGAAAAATGAGAAAGTGGAGGAGAATCAGCTAATGATGCATTTTAACTTGCTGCTGACATCAAACTCACCTTGTGAAGACAGGGATGAACCACAGTCTCCGATCCTCTCCGAACACCTGCTGCAGGTTTCTGCGTATACCGACATTGAAGCCGTTTCTGTCTGGTCCGGTGACAAAAATGGGAGCTGAGAAGGCCTCTAAGAAAAAGGGAAAACAACCGCGGGTCAGAATATGTCTTCATGACTCAATTCTCCACACATACTTTAACAAAGGACCTACATTCATAACACAAGAGCTCCTCCCAGCAAATAATTCATGTCATTCAGGCAATGAGAGAGCAGCTTAATGACCAGAACAAAGGGGTTTTCTGATAAATATGTAAGCCCTCACCTAAAGTGGATCTGTTTTTGGCCACCAACCAGCAGTGGTAGCCAAAGAGGAACATGAGACTGACGAAGAACATGAGCGCCACAAACATGAGGAAGAGGACATGGAACTTTGCGGGCCCATTTGGCAAGTCCCCCTGGGAGACAGAAACAGGAGACCCAGAAACTTGAGAAAATGGTGGGCTTCAAAAAGGTAGAACTCATGACAGAAGCTTCAGCTCTGCTGCTGTGGAGTTTCAATCGCGCTGACTACGCAAACTCATCATATGACTCATTAACAGATGTTGAGCATGAACAGTAATTTTAACTGACACTCACCACCCAGAATCTGAGGAAATACTGAAAGACTGTTGCCGCAATGAATACACAGTACAGCATGGAGTAGGAGAGGAAAAGCAGGAAAAACTTGTAGTTGGAAAAGCCCACACAGTTGTTCACCCTGAAAGAAAAAGAAACTCTGGTGTCAGAACAACATTAATGAACAAATTCATCCAAAGACGGGAAACACGAGCCAAGTTACTGCTTACCAGGGACAGTGGTGGTCCATCTTCAAGACACATCTTTAAGAGAAGAACATGTTTATTTCTACATGTCATTTGGACAATATAACAGCTACATCAAAGCACTGAAATACAATTTCTTCCAGCCCAACTCTGAATGGAACCTTCTTTACATGTATTCTGACAGTGGTCCGCTGAGTCCTTCTGGTAAACCTCTGCTCTGATCGATCATTAGGATTTTCTTTCTTAGAACTAAGCAACACCTTCTAATTATCGCAACAGGCCCTGGCTAATAACTATCCCCTTGCCTGGGGTAATCTCTCTAGGTGAATGGATTGAGGAGGAAAGAGTGACTTACGTTTCACAAACAGAGCAGTGGTGACAGCGGTCAGGCTTCAGCACCTGGCAGCGGTCGCAGAACCTGATAGCTAGAGACAAGAGGATGGCCAGATGAGTGAACGACATTTGAGCTGAGCTTACCCTTTGCTTACTTCCTGCAGCCTAGAACTTAGTCTTGGCAATCAGCACTAATGAAAGCGATACATTGGCTGATTACTCTGGATGGAGATGCTGAGGAGCACGCACAGAGCTAACTGCCCCAGCCTACTCGCTTTCAACACAGATAATGTGTGGGATGACGGACTGTGGCTCATGTGCCTTGCTTTGAGATATGGCAAATAAGTTAGTAATATCATATGAAATCCTGACCTTGCACGGGAATAGGAATACAACTTACCTCCAGATTGGGCTCGGGTGAAGATGGGTAGTTTCTTCGCAATCTCAACCAGGATTTGCTTCTGAGCATCTGGCCTCTCCTCCATCTCATATCTTTGTTTGTCTGAATATGACAGCTGAAACTAGAGCAACAAAGATGATCATCACCAGATTTTGTCTTACAGCCTTACTGTATGGTACAATGAATGAAAAACATTATGTTCATATTTTACAGTTAGGGATACCTTTTTGCATGGTGATGAAGGAGGGGTAAATATGGACTTCCAGTAGGTCCACGAGAACATCATAAAACAAACATGAAACACCAGTAGATAGGCGACTGAAAGCACAAAACAATAGTCACAATTATTTACAAAACAACTATGAAAAAAAGTTTATGTATTGTTTAACAGTGCGCTGTGTTTGTAGCACAAAAAATTGTGGGCAGCTCACCTTTTTCCAATGTGTTGGCGAGGGTAACTGTAAAAAGAAGAATAAAGCACAATAAAAACACACGCCGGATGTCAGAGACGAGCAAAAGTGCAGCAAACAGTTTGCAGTAACACTAGTTTGGTTATTCAAAGGACGAATATTTACCGGCTAACACGACTAGCCAGATTGACAGGATGTAGCTAAAGAAGCACAATAGAGCCAGTCTTTATATGAACACAGTGTCAACATTGACCTCTTAACGTTTATGGGCATGACAAATTAAATTACCTGACCTTTTTTAAAAGCTACGTTGAACGTTATGTTAATCAAATAAACGCACACACCCTAAACCACTTCCGCCTAGTTTGCTAGCTCCTGCTCGGTCTATAACGTTATTATTGTCAACACTGCTGTGCGGCAATCTGCGATGTCTACAGTTACACGGTCAAAATCACAACAAACGAGTACAGTTTCGCATACTTACAAAGACAAAGCTCAAAGACGTAGGCGTAGTATGACCACAACACCACCGAGGTTATAATAAGCACTGGTATCCAAGAGAAAACCCTTTGACAGCATCTCAACCCTCTGGAGAGAGCCATATTCCATCTCACCTCTGTTCTTATCTGTGCTCGACTACCATTCCTGGGATTTATCCATCAGTGGCATCGGCGAGCGATTCACCCGACTCCAGCAGCTAGGCCCGTGACCTGGCAGATGATTATCTAAAATCATTAGTAGTTCTGTTACTATAATACCTAAATAGATCATTTCTATTTCAGCGTTATAGTAGTAGAACTGCTACTGAAATGTGTTTACTTAAGTACATGTACTAAGCATAAAAGACTGAATTATAGAGAAACCAAAAGCAGCTGCGCCATAAGTAAACCCTGACAAACTCCCATCAAGTTTCACAAAATTCAATCTAGTTCACTAACAAATTGTGATACATTTATTCAGAAAGAAAAATCAGACAAGAGAATTAAGCACTGAACTTTCCACTATCCCTGATATGTCGTAGGCTACTCTAACTGTGCTAAGAAACATAGTAAGATGCATCATAAACATCCCATTTCTAAAGAAGACAGCTTAAATTACACAAGATCATTGCATGAAATTGTCAGCAGTCTGTTTAGAAATCCAAGTTATATGTATGGCACCAGATAACAACAGAGATTGGCTCAGGATACTTTCCATATAGAGAAGGTCAGGACCATACATACTTAATGTACACAGACCCAACAATCCCCCCCCCCCCACCCCCACCCCCCCTGGACAAGCACCAGCATACAGGAAAGAAAGTTTATGCAAATCTATAAAGATTTAGGTTTTCTATATTAGCTCTGACATTACTTTCTCTAAAACAACCATAAAAGATCTTCCATGGAAAATCCTATGGAATATTTCTTGAATGTGTGCATAATCTTCCACCAGTGGAGCTATAAGCACAAAGGCGTTGCATTGTCAGACTTTTTTCTACAAAGCAAGTTAAATTTTTTTTTCCCACATATACACATTGTACCTTGGGAACAATTTGGGGTTCAGTGTCTTGCTGATAATACTTTGCCATGTGGGCAGGAGGAGCAGCACCAACCCCACAATTAGTGGCCACCACACTCCACCACCAAGTTCCAGCCTTCCCCGTCCATTAGGTAGCTCACAGAGAGCTGACAAGGAATGAGGAGCGAGAGATGAGGTTGACAAGCAACGTACAGTAGGTCCCCAGCAGGACCATAACCAAGGATTTGATCTAACCACGTACTTTTCCAATTAAGAGCTCTTGTTTACTCATGTGTGCTTCATTTGTAGGCTACACGACCAGCTGTCATCCAAATCTCCGCAGGCCACACACACACACACACACACACACACACATACTGTACACACACACACACAAACAAGAAATCGCCTAATTGTTTTGCGAAATTGGATCAGCATTCTTTGAGTGTAAGCTATGAGCACTGCTGCAGTTAATTTGCCTTCAACATAAAGAATCATGTTCCCTTTCTCCTTAAAACACCGTGAATTACATCACCTTGTGTTGTTTCTTATTTGAATTTAATGTGATAATACTGCATTAGTGAGTTATTTTCATCTCTGCCCCCCGCCATTCACACACTTAAACAGCTCAACCTGCAGATTTGTCTGGATTAAATTAAACTTTAATGACACTGTGAGGTAATTTTATGTATTGTAGAAATAAATAGTAACAAGACACATCAGAAGAAACGTAAGTTTAAAAAAGGAAAAAATAGACCCATATCTTGGGCATGTATTATGAGAATAATCTGGATTCCAGTAAAGATGTGTAAAAACAGTAATAGTGTAAGTGCGTGCATGTAATGACAAACAGTGTGTGTGTGCAGTTCAGCATCAATTTATTAGGCAGGGTACATGGAAATATCTACATGTATTATGTAGTATTTTGACATTAATGAGTTACCAGATATATGTGTAAACTTTGCAAGCAGTATCATGTACTGCAGTATTATGTGGGGTAGAGGGTAGCTTGTACCAGGAGCTGCTTCTGCTCCCACGCTTGCCTTGGTGTGAGTCTCTTTGGTCAGAAAGTTCTGCAGGTTGTGATTGATATTTGCGCAATGGCTTCCTGTCACACCTTCAAGGTATGAGGTGGACACTGTAGGAGCTTCATGTATGTCACAGAGGAGGTAAAAAGGATTGTGGGTTACTGTCTCCAGGGTGTCAGGTTCAGCCTATGACAGCCAGCCTGTTCACTTTGTTTGTCTTGCCTCCCCTGCAGTGATGCTGCCTCCCCAAAACACCAAAGCTAATAATGCTCAAGGAGCGACTGATGGCACGTACTGCTGCATACTGAGAAGCCTGAGACTCGTTGAGAAGAACATTCTGCTGCTTTGTGCCATTTGAGGTTCAGAAGCAGCTGCTCATGCCTGATAGTGACAGACTATCTCTCACTTTGTTGGAAAGTAGCTAACAACTTTTTCATCTCACTGAGGCTGAGCTGCAAATAATTCTCCTTTCAATTCAATTCAATTCAATTCAATTTTATTTGTATAGCGCCAAATCACAACAGAAGTTGTCTCAGGACACTTTCCATATAGAGCTGGTACAGACCAAGCTCTTCTTTCATAGTTGTAATTCTCTGCCAGGTTACTGCAATCACCCAAAAATAGAGAGGCAATCAAAAAATGCCTAGAGGTTACATGTCTCACAACTGAATCTAAAGTTGTGGGTGTACAGCATTTGCACTGCAGCCAATGATACTGTAGGTCGTCTTGTCCCACTGTGGGTTCAGGGGAACTGGTTTCTGATCCCAAACTGTCACCTGACGCCATGACATGTATTGCATGTCTGTCCATCCTGGGAGAGGGATGCCTGTCCTGTTGCTCTTTGTGACGTTTCATTCATTTTTCCCCATCAAAGGGTGTTTTGGGGGAGTTTTTCCTTATCTGACACGAGGGTCTCAGGACAGAGGGTTTCATACGCTGCACAGATTGTAAAGCCCCTTGAGGCAAATTTCTTATTTTGATGATTGTGGCATGACTACACAGATCTGTGACACTACTCTTAAAGACACGAAAGACATGAAAATAAATGTTTTAGACAGTAAAATAAAACATTTTCACTTTTGCTTTTTTTTGTCCAACATCCTACCTGTCTTTATAGGCTACCAGTAGTGTGGTAAAGGAATTCCCTAAGGGTAATATGGTGACAAACCCTGAATTTTAACACATTTTGGGCTGAAACGACATTAACACCACATGTACTTTGCAGCGGCCATCAATGGGAGGCGCTGTGAGACTGTTTTAAAACCAATATAAAAATAGCCTTGCAGCCACAGACCTCATCTCAGCAGCTTACAGCACACCTCTTACCACTGCTCTTCAGAGAATCTCAAATGAGAACATGAATGAGGTTACAGTCAAATGTTAGCTCATTAGCAGTGTTCATCCCAATATGCAAAGTTTGATATCTGCATCAAAGGGTTATGGTTATTGAGGCTAAATTACAGTTTGAGCATCAAGTTATCTAATTAGACTAGTAATTAGGCTTGTTTGAACACACACTTGTGATTGTGTGGCTCACAGCTATCTTTGTAAGCCAAGCAGAAACTGATCTTGAGCCAGGAAGACCAATACTGCTGATGTCACTATCAGCACTGATCTCTGTTTATGAGTGCGCGACTCTCATCTTTAATATATCCCATTAATTCTCCTCTGTCCCTTCAGAGAGATGCTGCTTCACCCATTTTACTCCTTTTGTTCTGAAGATTTATTACATGCCGTCATCCTCTGACGTGGCCGCCCAACGCAATGCGTAACGACCAGTGTAATAGTCTCTCCATTACTGGATGCTGTGAAACTTTTCATCATGTCATGGGACTCCAGAGTCACTGGAGCATTTAACCGAGGACTCTAACAGCCCAGCAGGACTGTTGATCACTGTGTAGAGAGGCTTCGTGTGAGTCGCAGTACCACCTGCTCTTCCCCTTTTACGTAATGCAGACTCCCTCTCTGCACTGCCTTCTGGGACAGGGGTGTGAGGTGAGCTGCACCCAGTATTGACCTCCTCTCCCTCCATCACACAAGTTCTCCCCTCTCTTTCTCTAGGCCTGCTCCTTTCCCTAACATCTTCTCCCACTTCAACATGTTGTCTGCCGTTAGCTCTCCATCCAGTTCCTGCTCTCGTTGCCCCCACCCCGCCCCCTTCCTCCTCCGCCTTCCTCTCTCTTCAGGCAACAGTGTCGGCAGCTGGGTGATGACAGCTCCTCTCTCATTCAAGCGCTCACTGGAGGCAGGGAGCGGCCGTCCATCCATCAGCACGGCAGCAAACCCCTCCACTACAAAGCTATTGTGACTAGCAAAATAGTAACGGCCTTTTAATCAAAACATTTACCCCCGTGTAAAAGTAAAACACAAACAGTTCATATCAGCAGGTTGAGGCAGACTCCTCGTCTCAGAGATGTGTGTGAGCGGAGGTGCATTCCATGCCGCCCTGGTGGTAGTCTACATAAACAGACAGTAGGGGCTGGAGAAGAGCCCGTTTGGGGAGGAAGTCATGCATGGCTGCAGAAAAGTGCGAAAGGACCCTGGTTTACTATGTACCACAATGCAGGCTTATTAAAAGGCGAGAGGAGCACAATGGCTGACACAGTCCAGTGTTATTTGAGTTTGCTCTTGAGCTGCTGCTCCCTGTTATGCCTTGAAGATGAAGTGGCACTTAGAGTGTGCATTTCATTTGACCCCTGAGACTCTCATGTCATGCAGTAGTGCTCTGCAGTCACGGCTGGTTCAGGGAATGCTGATGATGCTAAGCACTTGGGAGGGTGATTCATTAGGGAGGTGTGTGTGTGTGTGTGTGTGTGTGTGTGTGTGTGTGTGTGTGTGTGTGTGTGTGTGTGTGTGTGTGTGTGTGTGTGTGTTTCCGTGAATGTGGGGGAGCAATAGGCCTCATGTGTGTATGTGTGTGAGGAAGAGGAATGGAGGTTTTGTGTGTCTGGAGACTGTTTGTTTGTCTCTATCATTTCTTTTCTATGCAACACCACAAGATGATGCAGCGCTGTGTTTGATAGGATTTCCATTTCATTCCCTGCATGCCTCAGCGTCTGGACGGGGAATTCATCATGTGTGCATCCGTTTGAAGTCAACATGGAGCACATATTGGAAAGTCTGCATTCATCTTAACATATTATCATTGGTGTGCGTCCAGGTGATCATAGAGTCGCTGCTCTGGGTTGCCCACATTTAGACAAAAGGTATGTGCCTGCAAAAATCAGACATGAGCGCAGGAGTAATTAGAGAGATGGACCAGTGCAAGAAAACACAGCTATGGCTTCACAGAGCGTGGCCATACACGTCATTTGCAATTTAGCTGAACACAACACAGAAAAAGACTTAATGCATTTGACTATTAACCTAGTAACACTAATGCATTGCCCTGAGAACTGTCTAGAAACTTGTTTTGGTGCATTATGCATGTATGAATAAGTCATGTTGGATGCCTTTTCTGCATTTTTTTATGTCACACAGCTAAATGTTCTGGGCCTCCAGGTCTGGCTCTCCCCCCACCAATGGACACGGCAGACTACAGACGTCTGGAAAGCTGTTGGGTTGGTGTGACATCAGCAAACGGCACTCAGCGGAGCAGGAGAAGCCCTTAAACATATTTCTGCCTGGCCTCTGCTCATATTCACACTTAACAGCAGAGCAAACAATGACAGGGCGGGGAGGAATTGCAGACACCTCACCCAGCATGTGTGAAAATAAATCTGCTCAAGGGTGGAGACCTGTGTGTCTTCAACAATCATGGAAATCACAAAGGCCACGCCACAAAGGAGGGCTATATGCGTTTTAATAAAGGCATTTCATTACAGTGTGTGCGTGTCATGCACTAGTGGGCGATTTCTGTATCACATGCTGGCTGGAAAAGCCGCGTGGTGCCTTGACGCAGACAGGATCTAAACTGAAAACGTATTTCATCAGTATCATTGTTCTTGATCTCTGCGCTTGTCATCAAACAGATTAATTGCATTTTGCCAAGTGATAAAGTAATACATTGTGTCTAACCACATGATAATATTTAGGGTAGAACATCAAAGGGCAATTGCAGCAGCTTTGTCGCTTTCAAGGGCCTTTTTGAAAGCTAAACCGCTGCCTGTGCTCTGTCTAAACTTAACCACATATTTGCCACTGAAAATACCTTGTGGAAAATCTATCCCCTTTCTCTTCGGAGATAGAGAGAACAAGAAGCGATTTTCTCACTTGGACCCATTTTCATCACCTCAGGTCGACTTTTCCCTCAATATGATTGGTTGCATCAATGTGTGTTATTTGGCTGGGTGAAAAGGAAGTGGTTGTTTAGTGCCACTGGTGAGATACAAATAGAGGCAGGGGAGAAGAGAGTGCAGCACTGGACACAGAGAGCAGCTGGAAAGTCTATCATCTCACAGGTTTAGATGCTGTTTGCCTTGTGTTGTACGGCAGCCTCCAGCGTCTCTCAAGGACACTTATCTGTGGCGCGGCAGTCTTTCCACAGACACAGTCACAACATACACAATACCACACACAAGGAAACGCTTACTGATGAGTACAACCAGCCTTTGAATGTTTTGCTGCAGGATATGACTTTAAGTAGACTTTTTTTCTCTCCTGCTTATACCAAACTCTGACGAGACAGAGCAGGCAGAACACATAACAGAAATAGCAAGAACACAAATGTGTGAACATCCCTTTTTCCCATAATGCCTCAGAAAACAGATTACTCACTGATGGCGCAGCAGGGAATAGACTGAGGGAGACAGTAGAAGGCCTCATTGGGTTCTGATGATCCAGCCTTACTGACGCAACCATGGCGGATTCACATGGGACCAAATCAGTCTTCTTCCACTGTGGGTGTCTGCCCCTCATCCTCATGAACACACACCTCTGTGCCTATACACACACAAGCACACACACAGAATGACCTCCATATATCAGTCAGTCGCTCTCAGAATTAATGATATGGAACTATTATAGCATACATAAACTTTAAAGACTTATTGCCTACTGTATGAAAGGGAATAATGAGAAATCCAGGTAGCTCTTGGCAATAATCAACAAATCTTACTTTCTACCTGTTCTCTCTTTGATGGTCCCTCGCTTGCTACACTCTCACCGGACGACACGGGCCTGGTTGATGGGAGGACAGAGATGAACTCAAGTGTCAGCACTCTGGTACCAGATGTGCGCCGCTATCAGAGCCAGATCACGCAAAGAACCGGGCTGTGACAGAGCAGCAATGTGGCATAAAGAAAATCTGGGTGACAACAGCTTCATCTGTCTCCTGCCATGACAGCTGACAGTAATTTATGAGCGCCCCATTTGAACCATAAACAAATGGATGCTTTCCAGGATTACATGCTCATAAATATTCTGACGAATGCCTCAAGTACAGAGGTGACCCCATCAGTGACAATAATTTACATTTCAAAGGTTGCAAAAACAACTTTAATGTCTTGTTTTTTCTCTCCCCTCTGAAAGTTTGAGTTTGGGTTGACTGTTTTCCCAGTTCTGCATGGAAAGGGTCTGGAGTTATCATCGCGGAGGAGATTCCAGGGCAGGTACTTAAGGGAATCTGTTTCCATGCTCCAATTTAACACACAGGGGCAGAGAGTCAGTGAGAGTGGAATAAATATAACAGAGAAAGATGAATGTGGGAGGGAGAGAGATGGAGAAAAAGAAGAGATGGCTGAGGAGCGTTGAGAGCGAAGAGCAGACAGGAGGGTAAACAAAGCATAGGTAAAAGAGATTAAGAAGATATGTGACTGTGGGGGGGGGGTCTAGAAAAAGGGGCAAATAAAAAGTGTATGAAGGTGGAAAGGGGCTTATTGAGTTAGTAATGCAGTCGGACCTCTCAGCCAAAGGTGGCACAGTCACTGAGCTGCAAACCACATTAAGGTAGGAACGAACCACTGCATCTAAGCCTCCTGATATAGGCACTAATATATTTTCATGCTCCAGGTTACCAAAACAAACGGGGTGACCGTGTTGTGTTCCGTTTTTTGCAAGGAATGTGACAGATGCAGTCTGGAGCTGGTTGGTAGTCATAGCACATGTTGTTGACCTTGTCTGCACCCCCGAGGAACCTGGACCGGTATCTGATACATACATGCCTTTGAAGTGCAGACAGAGACAGACAAGACAGACAGGCAACCACACAAACAGGGCACACGTGCCATTTCAAATCGCTGCCTGTATGCCGGCAGGAACACTTCATTAGCTGACATTGCTTATAAGAGTAGAAAATAACACATAAACCATGTGTCGTGCAAGTTGCTACTCATACTGTTAAGAAATTTCCTCCCAATTTGTACCACTCTGCATTGTGCCTCAGGGTTCACTCTGTGTAATCAGTTATGATGATAGAAATGAATACCAACAAAAACCTGTGTGTTGCCAATATAAACAGCAACTTATTGTTTTATTAGCTGCAGTTTCTGAATTTTGGGACTTTTTTCCCCATGGAAACAAAGCGTGCATTCAGCTAGATAGGCAGGTTTTGCTGCAAAAAGAAAAGAGAAGAAAGGTGGTGAAATTAAACAAGACCAAGAGCCTATAGCTATGCAAGCATGTGCACAGTGACAATGCTAACAGCTAGCAGCGCTTAAACAAAGCACTGGATACATTTAAATTTTGACCTGATGATGGTGTTCAATGAAACATTGTGGAATAATCAAAATCCAGAGGGCAACATGATGTCTGTGCCATGACAATCCATCAAATAGTTCTCAAAACATTTATCTGAAAACCAAACTTTCAACCTCATGGTGGTGCAGAGGAAAAGTCAGAGGATCACCAAGATGATGGCATTCATCATTCAATGAATGTCTGTACCAGATTTGAATGGCAATCCATCAACCAGTCTGGATATGTCAGTCTGGACCAAGGTGGTAGGCAAACCAAGTGATGGACATTTACTGTGGCTAAAAATGTCTTTAATAACACAAGACTGTCATTTAACAATAATCTAAATGAAAATCTTCCACCACTTTCACTGAGCTAACATACCCACAGGAAAGCTTTGAATTAACAGTTCACCCTGCATTTGTCAGTAAGTGCAAAGAGGGCGTTTTTGTCAACAGCTTCTTTTATCAGTAGGCAAATGCCGGTTACATTGAAGATCTTTCCACTGATTTATTTTAAATGCTCCATCTTTCCACTGGCAGTGTCATGTAAACCCTGGCAGCTGACTTCGTCTCCCCTGCGTTGGATCCAGCGTTACAGTCCCACCGCTGTCAGGAGCCACCGGCCAGATCGACAGCTGCCTGGAAAGAGATTCTCGTGGGTCCAGACAGAACTTTAGCTGGGGTCCTTTGGGTCTCAGCGTGACTGTAAATCCTCATCCAGTCTATGAGATCCCAAATGTTCCCCATGAAGACAGACACATTCACCCCCACACACTGCAGACTACACGTACAGTGACCCCAAAGCCTACTATAGCATGCCATTCCAGAGACAAATTTGACAACATAAGTAATCGCTGTCGAAAGAGTGCAAACACAAATACTTCTTAATGTGTGTGTGATTCATTGATGGGAAACAGTAACTGAGCGGGTAGAAACATGTTTCTCTTGGATAGTCATGTAGAGTTAATATTATGAGCAACTGTTGTGCGTCTGGCTTGGACTGAGTTCAGACTAATAAGAGTGGTACTACTGTTGTTTCGCTTCAGCTACTCTTCAGCCGTTTTTGTCATTAGCTATAGCATTAGAGGCATGTCACCTGATGTAAAATATATGCATTTGTGCAAAATTCATGCCACACAAGTAAAATCATGCTGCCAGTGCACGTTGTTCTCCCGCACGCGGGGATACACATTGTATATACAGAAGTGTTTCCGTCTCCATGACAACAAATTCAACTTGCCCACATGTCATCAGGTGGCTGATAATGGACGTGTCTTGCAGTGATGATGTCACTACCTCCATACAAAGGAGAGCTCCAGCATTAAAGAGTGTGGAAGAGACTTTTCATTCGCAAAAGAGCTCTGTGTTGAGTTAGGGATTAGGGGGGAATTAGAGTGCCAGTGTCACCTACAAATAGTTCCTCCATCTTTTAAAGTCACATAAAAAGTTAAATATATGCACTTGGGCAGCAAGGAGAACTTTGTTACATTGTATTTTCCATTCGGTTTCAATAGCCAAGAAAAATATGGCATAACCAGCAGTGCTACATCAAAGTCAGGGACTGCAAAGGGAGGAGAGGGAAAGAGAAAGAGGAGGGGTACAGTTCATACTGCTCCTGTGTACCCCCCTCCCTCTCCCCACCCTCTGGCAAGTAACAGACACGCACTGCCTCAATGCACCAGTGCTGAAGCTATGAGCTGGGACGGCAGCCTAACTATTTAGCCTCCGTAGCCATACACCCTTCACGCTTGACACTTCTCCCTGCAGTCCCTCAACACATTAGCATAACAAACTTTCCACTTGAGGTAGTTTTCTCATAGTTCTCATTGGTGAGGCAGGGTCTTTGAGGAATGTCTGTTTTCTGGTGGATGGACGGCCACTGGTGGGACAGCTGCTACAGTCTGTATGTGTCACTGGAGGCCAGGCCGCCTTTCTGGTCTGGAAGGCTTTCATGTTACCTGGCTCAGAGCAGTGCTCAGTAGATCTTTCATGTTCACAAGTTTTGCTTTTTTCACACCCTTGTCATGCTGTAACACAAGACCTGGTGCTTATTCATTTAAAATATTATTTAATCAGAACAAAATCTTCTCAATTTGAGCCCAGTAAAATGACATTAAGGGGTCTCTCATAGTGACAAACCCACAGAGAACTATCACCGGACTCTGCAGCTCCCCTTAGCCCTCCAATTTTTAGTCTTTCAGCTCACTGTTTTCTAATAGTGTAGCTTCTGGTCGCAAATGAAAGGTGTTTTTAACAAAAAAGCTCTATTAAACATGTTCACTACCTGGCCAGAACCAACAACAGTTAGCAACTAGCTGGTGAATAAAGTGACGCATTCAGCAGCCAAATATTTCCCTCAGAGGTTGGTGGAGACCAAAACAAAGCTAAAGGAAGAGTAAGTTATGTTTGGTAAGTGGTTAGAAACACAACTCATAATGTTGCAGTGACTAAATGTCTCTACTTATAATGATCTGTTTGATAAAGAAAGAAAGAAAAGCAACACTCACAGCTGCCCAGACAGCCTTGCTCAAAGTAAAGATAATTAGACCTGTTTTGAATTTTAATGGTTATTCATATCATCTGCCCTTCAAACACAGCACTTCTGCTGTGTCTAAAGCACAGGAAGACACACACCTCCTCCTCCTCCTGATACATATAAGACAGCGAGTACATTGCATCTTTTACTCCTCTGTTATGCGAGTTCTCTTACTGGTGCCCTCAGTTTTGCAGTTGAACCTGCAGGTGTGTGTTGTGCCATCCGCTGCAACCTTGACAGATAGAGATGAGGCTGTGTTGTTTTGTGTAATGGGGGGTTGACAGTTGTGAACTCTGCTGCACACTCTGCAGTGAACTTTTGTGTCTGGTCATGCTGAGGACAGCTGGGGTCACAGCACTAGCTAGATAATCCCCATCCCTGCACACGGCTAACGTCTGTGTTCAGCTCCTAATAGAAAACAGACACCATTAATAGCAGATTCCTGCCTGTGATTAATGATATTGATTCAGTTCCTCAAGCCTGTGTTTTTCTCCTTCTGAAATGTTTCATCAGTGTTGCCATGGCCAATTAGTCTGATTGCTCTGTGCTGGAATCAAAGACCGGCTGGGAGAACCGACCTGATGGGTCCTGGGCTGAGTGTTTGACATGCACAAGGACTGGAAAACAAGCCTGATGTCTCTCATTAGAACCTTTCTCACGTAATCAAACAAAACCTCGGGAAAATGTCAGCTATTTCAGCTATGCTTTTACGTCTGCTTGCATAAATGGTTACAAGGACTAAGATCTTCCATAAAAAGCCACCAGGGGGTTGAGAGAGAGATCTTCCTAATGCAGAGGCACAGAGGTGTAGGGGAAAGAGGATGAGAGGACTGTTAATGCAGGCGTCAAAGAATCACCTTTTATTATGCAAATGTACTACAGTTGATCGGGAGACATTATCACATGGCTGGAGAGATTAAAACGGAAAATGGAAATCTTTTCAGAATTAAATCACTCACGAGGAAATGGCATTCAAAAAGCAAATGTCATTCCACGGGGGATTTACAGATGCAGCACCAAAAGGACAAGTGGAAACAAGCAGCGTCTGAACCAGGAAAAGACTGACCAATGACCCACAAACACCTACAGCATTCTCCTTCTCTCAGCCTTCACATTGTGCTGAGCCACTGGACCGGCCGCAACTTCGGACACCTGATACAGGTGCACCCTCTCTTCCACGCATCATTTTCCTATTTCAGTTCAATTCAGTTCAAAATGTGTCATGGACATGAATGTTATAAAAACAATATTCCAGAAGCTGAGAAGCTGCAACATGACTTGATGCCTGATTATAATCCTGCTTTGGCTATCATGACGCAGTCTAACTCTTCTCTCACAATACCGAATCACATTCATGTGCTCTCTTTTTACCCAAATTTGGCCTACCATGACTAAGCATCCTGACAAAAAACAGAGAGGAATATTACAAAAGGAGAAAATACTGCTGATGAAATAGGACAACAACAAACTTTCAAGCTGCTCTAATCAATATTTTAAAATCTATAATGGATCTTATGACTATATGCCCAGAAAATCCTTAACAACAGAGCCAGCTTTTAATCCTGCAGTAGTGCTGTTTAGGTAAGGTCCAGGTAAATAAAATGCCGCATGTCATTTCCCACATATTCTGACATGATTATGTTTGTCGCAATTGCATGTCACTCTCCTTTTTACTGATCTCTGTTGCTTCCCATTACTTGATACAATTTCACAGAGAGTCTCAACAGAGACGTTGTATCTGAAATGTGCTACCAATTGAACTGAATTACCTTAGCCCACAAGCTGCAGCACATGGCACATGAAATGTTTCTATTGGCTCTGCCGAATGAGACTGAGGAGCATGTTTGGTGTGCGAACAGAGACAGACAGGAGAGGTGGGGACTGTATGAAGGGAAGTTAGTGGAGATGTTCGTGAATAATTAACATTTACATGTATATGCTAAGTAGACAATAAATTAGTTTTGAAAGAAAGCAAAATCGATTCTAAATATACAAAGCTAGTTTGGGGTTGTGTCTCTCTAATCTTGCGTCCAGCTAATCTGGCTAATAGCCCCCAGATACTGGAGGCCACCAAATATGCTGCTTCCTGACAGAATGATCTGTGCTTTACAGCCCGAGTGGTAAGAGAGAGCACTTTAATGGTGCTGAAGCTTGTGCAACATGTGGTTCACAAGTAACATACCAGAAACAGAAGCGGAGGTGGAGTGGAGGGGGGAGACAGGCGCTTCCTAAAAGCAAAATGGTGCATCGTCATGGTACAGCGGCTCCCTCTGAGAAAGGGGACTGCATCCTACTGAGCAAATCCAGTGTTTGTTGCAAACTGTGAGCCCAAACTGCTAAAGGGGCTTTATCGATTCAGTAATGACATTCCCGTCCTCTCTATCTCCTCAGGGTGCCCCACCCTAACTCAATCCAGATGAGCTCCATCATGTCATACTTGGAGGGGGACCAATCTTACATGACAGAAGTGGGTGGGAATTTCTATACTTCTGATAAAAATGGGGAGAGTAGGAAAAACATTTCTAAGGGGACACTCTAATAAAGAAAAGGCATGAGGCCTTTTCCACAGCTGTTTTGCACATTGGCCTGAGTCAAGCGGCGCGGCTGGTAATGGAGTGATAGGCAGTGTGGAGGCTCGCTCCACTGAGGGCCATTTTATGCTTTTCAGGGTGTTGAAGAAGTACACTAGCAGGACCGCACACACTCACAGTTTGTATCTCTCACAGACGCAGACACCGTCCAACGGCGGAAAGAATCAAAGGCAGAAAGGAACAGCTATATAAACATTTGGCAGACACTTAGCATTTCAAAATTCATCTGTAACGAGTAAGTTAACAACCCCTGAAAATCTTGTTTTTGCTGACCTCCACTGGTTTAACTTTACATCTTGCTGTAGTGATGTACAGGTGTACTCCAGCACCCCATGACATCAGTACAGGGTGAGGTTACAAGTGCAACAAGCAACAAGCTACTCCTCAAACCTGCTATAACTGATGTTTTGCCCACCTGGGTCAACACGAACGAGCTTGAACACAACGCTGACATATGTCGCCTTTTAAGTTCATATGGCTGATCTGTTTGAAAGCATTGCCTATTTATTTAATTTAAGGAGCAACATTAGCAACATTGGCTCTGCTTCACTCTCCATTAGCTGCTAAATGCTAAACTATCTATGCTCACCAACTCTTTTTTTTTTTTTTATTTTGCCATTTGGTGCTGCACAGACTTTTTGGGTCAGTTCTGGGCCAGAAAACTAAAACAATGAGCTGAAAAATGTTGAAACAGCTGAGGGGAACTGCAGAGTCAGGTCATAATTCTTTGGGACTTCAGCCCTAAAATCAATTACCGATTGTTTCTATAAAACTACTAATTATAGCTGCTCTAGGTCCAGCTTCAAAAAATCTTTTTTGGTCCATATCGTAGAGTCTAAAATGGCATCAAAACCAGTAGTGCAACATTTTTTAATTTCTGTATGACGGTGAGGAACAAGGTTGTTCAGCGGACCAACTGTTTTGACCGTTGTCATCACAGTTCAGAGATCAGTGACACACTTTTCTTTGCCTTGACTGCTTCGGTCCATACAGCAGCATTCAGGACAGTCGGGCCTCCTCAGACAGCTTGATTCATACTGTCCACCAGTCACCACAATTTAACTCCCTGGCATGCAAGAAAACTCATTCACACGAATGTGTACTTCAAAGTTCATTTGGATTCCTGAGCTTCCCCCGTACTGATTGCCTCACTCCTACATTAGAGTCATGAGCAATACTAAAACAGGCTGTAAAATTACAATGTGACTGTAATGTTTAATGCAGTTTCTGGTGTTTGCTGTGCAGCGCGAGACTTAATGTTTCCTTTCCCCACGGCCAAGCCTTATTTCAGAGCATGCTCCAGTGATCACTTTGCATTCACGCTCAGCGCCACTTTGTTCCAAACGCAGACACACATCTAGAGTCATCTGTCACATGTGATTATACAAGCAGATGGAGACAGAGTATGTAAATTAGCAGCAAAGGTAGAGAGGGAGGAAAGCAGTGAAATGTGGAAATTAATCAACATGAAACCGAAGGGCCCAATTTAAGGCAGCTGACTGGCCCTCAGGGGTCCAGTGCACCTTTGCTTATATTTCACCATATTTGGCAACTTTTAGTTGTTTAATTAAAAACATTGAGTGTCTCTCTCAGACTGTCCAATGTTCGCTTCTCAAAGCTGTCCCTTTTTGTTTGTTGTTAGAGCGTCTACTCTTAAAACTAATCTGTAATTTTCACCTGCTTCCAAGATGAATGGACAAGGGAAATAGTCTTATACTTTCTACTGCTTTCTAAAAAGTATGTAAAGGATGTATAAACTGCGATTAATGGTTTTATTAACACTAGTGTTCTACAGAAGAGTTATAAGATACACAGAATAACTCTGCTGTAGCTTTTAAATTCATTAAATAGACTGAGCACATTAACTGAATAAGGTAATGTTAATGAGGTTGTTAACAGATGGATTTTGCTGGTCAAACAGTCTGTTCAAGGCAGCTTTCTGATGGATTTCAGAGTGAGCTAAGAGGACAAAGTGAGTGTAATGCATGAGCAGGATTTTCCATAATCTGTCAACCCAAATGTAGTGCTTGGCATAGCTTATAACTGATCTATAAAGCATTAGTGAATGCTCTATTAACCACTAATAAAGTAATTAGTTACAGCTTATAAACCCTTTATAAAGGGTACAGAAAGTGTTGCCAAAAACAGCCTTGTTTTAAAATGGCAGCACAGTTTGCACATTATCATTTGAAATGGATGGAAATTGGTTTCATCCCTTAGAGAACCATGAACCGTCTGTTAAGTAAACCAAAAGTATGAAAATCATACCAATTTGAAATACAAAGTTTTCATGCGGCAGGAGTAATATATTCATGGACACACACAAATTCTTTCTCTCTGCCTCACTTACTCTCTCTTTCGTTCCCCCACTCTCTCTTACATACACACACACACAGTTGCTCACACAACCTTAAAAAGTAAATAGCATGAATCTGTGGTTTCCTATTGTCTTTGTATTCACCTTGTGATGGAGGATTTATACAACTGTGGCTATTTCATTTGACTTTACAGCGCCTGTGGGAGCACTTAAAGTCAATTAATATACTGAACAATAAACAGCTTCACACAGCCATTTGAAAGAAGACTAAGCCAATGGCCTTCATCAGTCCAGCACATAAAACACCTAAACGGTAGGTTTCACAAACCATGATGACTTCTCCTGAGTCAAAGCAAAATAACAGACAATTATCTTCTGAGGTTAGTCGAGGTCCAACGGTTCACTTCCAGTTTTCTCTGCTGCCAAACACTAAGACTCTATTAGTTCACACCTTGTAGCGCAATGAAACATGCTTGTGCTAGTTTTACGGGTTTGGCCAATGGTGCTCCGTATCCACACTGACCAGTAAAAGTCTCCGAGTGCACAGTGGAAAGTCAAGGTAGATGGCCCATGTGTGCAATCAGACAAAGACAGTCAGGATGGGAGAGATACAGGCTTTCACAGCTCACCAAGCACACAATAATGTCACAGAGCGGAGAAATGAATCCATGGAAAAGACACATAATCCTCATTACAAAGGGTTTGGCGTCTCTTTTTATGACACATGTGACTGGCGAACAATTATGTATTCTCTAATCCCATCAACCAGTCAGCAGCCAGTCTTCTGGAGGCTTAACCTTTGCAGCAATAATGGAATCTCCCGATCAAAACAGGAACATGTCAGGTTCCTCTCTCTCTTTCTTTCTCTGCCGCTGACACTCCTTTCACACTCGCTTTCCTTATTATGTTACATCAAGCATCAGTCTGACAAATTAGCACATGCAGAGACCAGTACGTGGAGAACAATTCATGTATGTGAATGCACTTGAATGGGATAATAGTCGGGAATCAGCTTCTCATTTGATGTTGTCTTGCAGGATTGAATTTGTTCACGGCTATTATTTTTTTGGTTTCTATGGTCGCAGATTATTTCAGACATTTCTTGTCAGAGTAATGAGGCTATCAGTGAGTGTCTTGCTTTGTTTTAAGGTGGAGTGGCTGGCAGCAATGGTGGAAAGAAGATATAACAAAGGATAACACAGTGATGAGCCTCAGCGCAAGATGAGGTTCAAGTACTGTAAGCGTGCACCATGCAGTGCGTGCATCTGATAATCCTCATCAAAATGCATGCATGAGTGTATAAGGTGCATGTGTTTATTGTCTTCCAGAGTCGTTAAGGATGGGGTTCGCTCAGTGACCCCGCGTAGGGCTCCTCCAGCAGCTTGTCAGGGTTGGCGGCTCCTTCCCTGGGACCTCTGGCTCTCTTATCCAAATTGCAGTCAAGCTTCAAAAATAAAGAGCCCCTGAGACCCATTCGCCTGAGCAGGCAAACCCCGCACCGACAATGCGTCACAAGCTCCACATTGACACTTTCATGGCTGATTCTTTATTCTCTTTCTTCATTTTTTTTTCTCTTTTTATATGTTTTTTTTTTTTATAATTTTTTTTTTACCAGTGCTTTGACCTTTGGAGAATTTTCACAATTGTTTCCTGCCTCGCTCCCTGTTTTCTTCTTCTACATTTTCCCCCGATTATAGTTGTTTTGTTTTCTGTTTCTCGCTCTTGATTTCTATGGTGACAGTGCGCTTCCCAGGAATAATGGAGGCTAGGGGATTAGGAGGCGTGAAGGCGGATGGATGGCTTTCTCATAAATAGGTAGGAAACTGGGTGGATGGGATCAGCAGATGTGTGACATGAGCTCAGGCTCTAATTGGAGACTTTTCTATCACTCAGAGGTACAGGCAACCAGGAAGCATTCACACGGTGAAACACAGGCACCCTCTTGTACAGACCTTCATATCATCTCATCTGAAGTGAGGGGCCACTCTGAAACACCACTTAATCCCTCTTATAACCAAACATAAGAAATACACACATGCACATATGCAGGTGCACACACACGCAAACACACTGACACACATCTCTAAAGCTCCTACATGTAATGACATCATCAGACGCCACTTGCAGGCTTCATCACAGCGAGGCTCCACGCTGACAGGATCCCAGCTCCAAATGGCATGGGAACCACACACACCGCAAAAGCCTCAAGTCAAAACACATCAAAACACTCAGCACACACACACGGGCAGCAGAACGGGAGGTCGAACAGAAACAAGCTCACAGTGTTTATAGTCCGATTTGACTTGTTTGGAAGATAAGTTTGGGCTATTGGTGGGTTCACAGGGATGTTTCGCCCCAGTGTGCAGCGATTCTAGCACGGTGTAATGAGGGAGTTGGATTTCGACAAGCGGTTTCGTCAAAGGAAATGCCAACCACTGTGGTACGGCACTCTTGGCCTTTAGAGAGTGAGAGGCAGAGAGAGTGTAGTCGCTGAGCGTGTGTATGTGTCTTTCTTAGAGAGCGTTTGTGTGTTTGAGAGCCTAAAACATCCAGTGGCTGCTGCGCTCCATACTTGCCTGACCGCGGTAACCACAGGCGAGCCACAGCTAAGCCTCCAAAGCCAATTAAAATGTTATGAAGTGGAGTTCCCTTTATTTATTTATTTATTCCTCCTGGCGGGGAATAGCCAGTCAGTTACTGTAACTACACAAAACTGGCTGCAAGCGCGAGGCCTCCTCCTCCTGCCGCTGCCTGTGGGAAACGTGTGAGTGGAGGTCCCTCTGAGGCCTGGCGGGGCAGACCAAACCTCCAGATTTTTGAACGAGCCTTCTGACAGACTGACAGCAGAGAGGAGAGGCCTGGCTGCCACGAAGCAGACATCAGACAGAGGTTGCAGGAAAGGCCCCGCCGCTGCACTGAGACTGACCTACGCTCTGCATACCGAACATATTGCGCAGTGACGCATGGTGCACTGACCACGTAACCCTGCGCCGTCAGAGCTAAAGTCTGTAAGCACCTGTGCGTGCGTGTGTGTGTGTGTGTGTGTGTGTGTGTGTGTGTGTGTGTGTGTGTGTGTGTGTGTGTGTGTGTGTGTGTGTGTGTGTGTGTGTGTGTGTGTGCATTGTGCAGGAGGGGATCGCCTCCCTTATAAAAACATCCTGCAGGTCCAGCTGAACACACACCGGCGTCCCCAGCAGCCCCAAGCTCCACACACCGCGCTGCATGGCAAACACCCCAGGAACACACACTTCTTCAGGCCTCGCACACGTCCCCACCCTCGTCCCCTCCATGTTCCCCAAGGGAACCACAACCATGCTTTTCCCAGGCTTTGCTCATATCGTGTGTCACAGGTGTTTAAGTAGAGAAACAGCGGCGAGGCTTCGGAAATACTCCCGCTGCCAGTCGCAGGCGTGAGGGAACATGCTTGATATTGCCTTGACAACATGTTTATTTCTCTGCTGTTTGGCCTTCCCCTCGACAAAATGCCTCTCCCCAGAGTTTGCTGCATAAGTCCACGTACAACACCAACACCCTGCAGATGACAAGGCATCACCTGAAGTAATACCTGACTCCTGATGTAATCCACCAGGCCCCACTCTGCAGCGCGAGTGTGTCTGAGTGTGTGTATCTGAGTAAGAAGTGTGTGTGTGTGTGTGTGTGTGTATGCATGTGTGTTCATGGGTCTCCTGCACTGCAACAGGACGGATTACAGCTGATGGTGTCCACTGTCTTGTCGGGGAAAAACTGCCGTGAAATGACTCCTTTGTCTTTCTCTGGTCTCTCACACACACAATCCTTCAGGGCACGGCACCTCCACCTCCTGACTGAGGAATGTTTTTCTCTCTCAGCCATCAACACAGGGGGAAATTGTTTGCGCACGTGTGTCTGTCTGTGTGTGTGTGTGTGTGTGTGTGTGTGTGTGTGTGTGTGTGTGTGTGTGTGTGTGTACAGGCTCAGGAGAGACAGCTCGTAGAATACCTGTGAGTAGGAAGACAATATCTCATGTCTTAGCAGGTTGAGGAGACAAAGTAAACAAGGAATAAGCACGGAGGGAACATGACAACCTGTTCCGAGATCAGGCGGAAAGTTCCACCGCACACACATGGTCTTCCATCAGTTCTTCTAGATTTTGCTATCAGATAAGATCAAATTCTCAGTCATTACCGTTCTCCTTGATATGGAAGATGCATGGCATGAAGAAAACAGCTGCAAACGAAATTACAATGCTTTGGAAAATCGTTTTTTCTCCACGTAATCAGTAAAAAGACACGCAGCTTGTTTCTTTTCCGTCACATATCACAATGTGTTTTCTGGTGGCCACTAGAGGCCGTAGTTTGCTCTGAAGTGCAATTTATCAGAATAAATAACACACGCCCAAGGACGAGGTTATGAGAGGGATGCTCTGAGAGGAATGAAGGAATTCGCATAGCATGCTCAGAGAGACAAATCCGGCTCGAGTGAGATGCTCTGTCCTCCGCTGGGTGAAGAATGGCGATGTCGATGGTGCTCTAGTGGGATGATGGATGTGTGAGGAGTTGTGTTTCTCCAGGGCCCAGGAGGTGTGCTTCCTCACTCTCCAAATCCTCCCCAGCCCTTTGATATCATGTCTTCCCTACAGCGCGTTCAACCCTGGCAAGAACACCAACACTTATCCTCCCCTCTGGAAGGAGTGGGAATACTTGTATTTGTCAAAATGGTGGAAACATGGAAGCCAGAGAGAGAGATTGATTCCCACAGGTCTGAGGTGCAACTTTGAAGAAACACTCCTGCAGCAGCTGAAACCAGAGTGGATGCCTGAATGAGCATGTGTATATTTGTGTGTCAACAAAGATACCGCTGATGAAAAACAGTTAGTGTCTGAGGAAAAGTCAGAACAAATCCTGATGGATTGTAAAAGTGTCTCAGGAAGGAGGGAGTTCTCTGGGCTTTGGGAGGAATTAAAAGGGACTCATGTCCTCCAAAAACAGCTAACAGTATGATCCAGGAAATACCGCTAAGACATAAAGTTGTGTGAGGAGCTGAGAGGCTTCATGTATAATTTGCTCTGCCTTGTTGATGTTCCACTTTTGATTTAAAGTTCTTGGGAATCTCAAACAGCGAGTAGCTTTTTCATCCGAATATAGAGCTAAACCTTACGCCTGAACTTTGACTTATTTCCCATAAATAAAGATAGATACCCATGGCAAAGCAGATATAGCAGCTCATATGTTTTTTTACAGTTATCAAAGGGGGCTGCAGACTGCACCAGGGGATGGGGGGGTGTAATTCACTTCGGCGAGGTGCGTGCAGACCATCTCATATCATGAAACCTCTTTGATCCCCGGCGGTAAAAGAGAAGAGGTTTTTCCTTCGCTTGAAAAAACAAACAGTGCCATTCTTTCCAATCGAGTCTACTGTATGTGCAGGCGCAGATTTGTTTTCCCTTCCCCCCCCTTTCTTCCCAATCCCAATCAATTCCTGGTGGAATTACTGCATTATTCCATGGAAACTGCCTAACATGAGCAGGTGTTTCAGCCTCTCGAGCTGATTGCCAGACAGTGCAGGCCGGGGTGCAGCTGACTGTTAGCGCTAATGTGAAGTGACAGGGCCTCTGAAGCCGGGGAAAGAATAGAGGATCGTTCTGCTTTCCAGAGCCTCTCTTGGAGTTATCAGGTTAACCACAGGTTAAACACAAATCAGAGAAAACACTTAGATCCAACATTAATTGTTTTTCTACTTGACAAGTTCAACGGCAATCGATCCAATGGCACTGCACTTTATTTCTAAATACTAAGAGAAATAGTATCATAGAAATTACACTCCTAACAGATCATTAATGTATAGCCTCAGCTGTATATCATAATGTTCGCATTATACAGATTTAATACTTGTTTCAGGGCTAAATAATGAGGAGCTGGATAGGGTTGCAATAATAAGGCAACAAGATAAATCAGTGATATTTCATCCCTAAGCGTACTGTTCTGAAAATAGTATAATTTGTCACCGTGATAGTTTTTATGAGGCATAAATTAATGATGGATGTTGCTTCTCCTTCATGTATAACATGGCCTAGATGGCACACATTTATCTGTTTTACGAGCATTACAAAATATTCAAGAATTACTTGTCAACCAAAAGATATTTTTCACTTTGTATGCTTTCCCATTATTTATTTTTTGGTCTGACTTTCCCTAGTATAGCGATGTCAGAGACGTGAGAGTATCAACTTTGATTTGACATCTGCCCCAGCGCAGCAGGTGTTTTGAAAGCGGAGAGACACTCCATAAATCCAATGAAGAACATGTTCACAGGCAAACAAAATGTCATCAATCCCACCATCTACCAGGTTTTCGATCAAAAACAGAAACCAGCAGGAATCTCGCTCACATCTGTTTCTTGTGACGCCAACGGACAAAAGTCATGAAATCACTCACTAGAGAGGCGAGGAGGGATGGAGGGAGAGAGAGAGAGAGGCAACAGTCAAGGTGGTTCCAATTAGAAAGCTATAGATAACCCTTCATTTATTTGAGGTTTGGCCCTGAAGAACAAACGTTAAATTCACACCATTGCCTAATAGAGTCTTCTTTAATGAAAGCAGATACTGCTATCAGTCCAGGACATCATCAGCTGCTGGCTGTTTTTAGCCATTATCCAGCCATGCTGACAGGATGAAGGGTAAACACTGGGGAGGGCGCACGCAAGGCCTGAACCTGCACTCCTTGGGCTAAACCTCTGACAGAGAATAACTGAACGACTGCCATGGCAGCCTGGACGAGGAACAGAGGGAGGACCACATCTGTTAGGCTCATGACTGGGCCGATCCACGCCGAGTCTGTGCCCCTGTGCAGGAGCTGAGACTAAAAGTAAAACTCAGAGCCACCTTCAACTCGCCCCCTCATCCCGGCCCATCCAGCTCAAATAATCCTGCATTCATCCCCCAAAAACATGATATCCCCCAATAAAGACCACGCTGTTTTTAAATCTGACTGACTGCTCACTCTGTCCGGACAATAGCACCTAATAGCGCACCACAGAGCGGTCTGCTAAAGACGACAGCACCACTCAGTTTAACTTTTTGTCAGTGTTTTAATATTCTGAGGCGGAGGACGTATGAGTGAAACCTTATGGGCCAGGTGCATCCGCAGAGCAGCGTCAGAGTCTCTGATTGAGACACAGAGAACGCAGGCAGACAATAGACGGGCTTTGTGAGGACAATGAAAAAGCCATGTGTCCACGTGGGCATTTCCAGACCCCGGGGTCAGAGATGTAAAGTTTCATAATGCAGCGATCACTCGGCAAAACCTAAACAAGCCTGTGATTTTAACATCGCTGCTCTCCACCTTCTCTGGAAAATGGCTTATGTCTGGCCCTCTGGAATGTGTTTATAGACGGCTGTCCACCTGACAAAACCATCGCCAGATATATGAACTACTGTCACCAGTCACTTCAAAGGTTATGCTCATATCTTCCGAAGAAGCTGCCGCTGTGTGTGTTCTGTCTCCATCATCCTAATATTGAATTCAACAGAAGGATATGTACTTATTACCACAGACCACGAGGCCTATTTCCTCTGTTTCCCACAACATGTTCAAGTCACCCATTATCAGTACTTCACTTTATTTCAAACTCTTTCTGTTTGACTGTTCCTAAAACCCTGTGCTGCAAAAGCCTAACCATAGCTTGGCAACTGCAACTGGGCATGGCCTGTCGGGCTTTGGATTTTTCCACATGTTGAAGTGGTGTGCACAAGACTGTAATAAGAGCAACATCTTAAGAGTTTGGAGGGTGGTGTCTTTTTGTTAGCCTTTCCAAAAGCATAAGAAGAAAAATGTAAGGAATTCATTAAACAGTGCGTTTGTAAGCTGCAATCATTAGCATGTTCAGCTAACCAACCTACTAGCTACAGTAGCTTTACCGAGCATCGCTTCCAAGACCAAGGAGCACATCATTAATACAGTAACATTGTCAAACATAATAATCTTAGCCAGCCAACGGCATCTTCATCAAGCTTCACACTCAATAATAGTAACTAGTGTTGGTATGTTTGTGTTAATCTCACCAACTGATACACAAGCAACCGCTAGTTACTATTTGCACCATCCAGCTGTGGTGCTATTAGGAGGACGTGTGAAAAACTGATGCCGATTGGTATGTACCATAGGCTGTGTGAAACATGGACGTGGTCTTCTGAAGAGCTGTGTGGAACGGAGGTGGGCCTGGTTGCTAAAGCCTAGTGGCTAGCTGTCACTCAAAGTGGCCATGCCTACAATTACAGTTGTCAGGAATGGGGAAATTAGCTCTAGAAGCCAAAACCGTTTTTTGGACTAGGCTGTTTATTTCTGCTGTAAAGTTGGGCATGTTAGTATGGGGGTCTATGGGGGATTGACTCACTTTTGCAGCCAGCCTTAAGTGGCCATTAGAGGGACAATTTTTAGCACTTAGACGTTTCCTTCATTTTTCAGCCCGGGATGTTGGTGTACACGTGTGCCGCAGCTTATCGCCTGCAACCACCTAGGCCATACTGTCTACTACGGAGAGGGTGAGAGGAACGAGTGGGTGCCAGGTAGCACTTTAGAGGAGGGAGCAAGGTGACATACGTATAATGCTCAGTAAAAAACTTTGAGCTGAATTTGATTCAAACCTTCAAATTGTTCAATGACAAGTGAGTAATTCATCATTAAAAGGTGAATATATGTGATATTGTATTTAAAATAAATGGCATTTATGTGTGTTGACTTGCCACTACAGCCCTGGTGTGACGTCCTTCGCCCTTAGCCCCGAGCATGATATCATGTACTTTGGCATGAAGTGCACATTCAAGGTTGCTTTTTATGTGATACGTGTTTTAAAACAATTCAAATTTTAAAAAGTCAGCTAGTTACAGCCTTCTGCCATAAACTGATGGAGCTAACATTAGCTTAGTTAGCTAACCAGCTACAACTGATAAAATCTGCCAGTGACATGTATCATTCAGTGGGTCGCTGGCTAGAAATGAGAATGACAATGAAATGACAATGAATTTCAAAGAAAAGACAAGTCCATTTTAATCAGTCAGGTGCTTCGTCAATATTCAATGTCGCTTTTTCTCTATCCCTTCAGCTCTCTGATGAAATGGCAGTTTGTGAGAAACACATCACTCTGAGGCGCAAAGGTCTATTTCTGTCCCTCTCTTTATATACAAAGCCGCCTGCAAGTCCTCTATGAAATGCAGCTGTTGCCTTTACTAGAGCTGAGAGACTGTGATAATTAATAACCTCACTTGTGCCTCACACGCAAAAGCCAATGAGGGCATGTTTAAAGTCAAAATATGCACAATGCCATGACAAATACTTCCATATTTCATCCATGAAGTTTTGGTGTGCGATGGCCAGCAGAGTCTAATATCCAATCTGGTGCGGCTGGCAGCAAGTTGATGTTGTGTACTCTGTGATATTGATTTGTTCTAACTTTCTGGAAACATCAAATGAAGTCGATGATATCAGAGGATGATTTAAGAGGGATGTTGTCAGACTTTCAGAACGTGAAAAGGGCGGAGAGACCAAACCACTTGTGGACTTGAGTGTCCTTTTCAAGTTTGGAAAAAGCAAATATGCGCACACACGCAAGCACACAAAAAGCAGAAAAAACACTTAATCTCTATGCCTTAAATTAGAGTGTGACTAGCTGTTCAAAGGAAACGGCTGCTGTCTTTTCCCACTGACAGATTTGAACCTGCAGCCCCTGAAATCACAAAGGGCAGCAAGAGTGAGCGTTTGACTCTAACTCCGGATTGTAAAATAGACTAAAGATGTGAACGAGAGTCACAGAGAAGGGGCCAAGAGGGCAGTGCTGTTTAAAACAGGCAGTCATTACTTAACAGTCTTAAATATTTGCCCGCTAGAGTCACACATATATCAGGACACAGTTTATAGTTGGACTTTTTGGGAAATACACTTTCAGCTGGATGAGGAGTTTGGTGCCAACCTCATGTCTGCATGGGTGTCTTAGCTTAGCATAAGGATTAGAAACAGCTAGCCAGGCTCTGTTGAAAGGCAACAAAGCTCACTAATTAACATCATTAACACCCTTGTGTCTCGATTGTTTAATGTTTTTTGTGTTTTTTTTAAGTGTCAAAGCAAATAACCTCCTGTAAAACCGCATGCTAAGCTAATTGTCTCCTGGCTGTCGCTTCATCTTTAACAGACAGGTATTGCAGCGGTATCGATCTTCTCATCTAACTCTTGGCAACACAGAAATTTCCAAAATGTTTTCCTTTAGTAACTTTGATGCCTGCTAATGCCACACTTTGATGGTGCAAGGTAAATGCAATTTATAGCAAGTTCTGCAGGTGGCTAAATTCATCCATTTGTCTCCAGCAGACAAAGAACATAAAATTTATCAGTTGCTATAATCCTTATCTCATGATTTATTGCATTTGCACAATGACCTTTTGATTTTGCTCAAAGTCTACGTAATTTCATTACAGCTGATTTATTTCTTTTTGGTTTTTATAAGCCAATTTTGTTTTTGTTCTTTTTACCGCACCAGCTCAGTTTTTAATTTCTGATGCTTTGCTATATTGTGTTTTGTGTGTGTGTGTGTGTATGTGTGTGTGTGTGTGTGTGTGTGTGTGTGTGTGTGTGTGTGTGTGTGTGTGTGTGTGTGTTTTGTTACCTGCACAAACACATAAAATAAAATAAACTGTCAATTGGACTCTAACCAAACTCCATCTCCAAAGAAATAGTGCTCCATAAAGACGCTGTTCAAAGCAAAATTGAAAGTCAGAACAACTGCTAAACCAAAGAGCCTTTGTTCTACCACAGTGTGTCTGATAAGTACTTTTATCTTTGCCCACATTTTTCCTCTCTAATCCCCTGCACGTTGACTCAAACAAGGAAATGAAAACTTCTATTTTATTCCATAAATCCATTTGGCACGTAAACAAGGCGTCCTCTCAGTGTGTGATCCCAGAAGAGAGGCAGCGCCTCATCAAATTACCACAGCTATTCATATCTGCCTCCCCTCTCCTGGAAAGATTTAGGTAGAAACCAATCCCATCTTTCCTCAGCTATCTTCAGTCTCTCTTAATTGCCCACTGTTTAAATAGTGTCAGACACACAGCCAGCAGGGGTGATATTAAGTATTCTTATTGTGGATTAATTAAAAAAAAAAAAAAAGAATGCTAAACCTCAAATGTTTTTCACATTCTGATTTCCACTGTTTTCTGTCAGTTGCGCTCTGTGAACAAATAAGATTTCAGTGCACAAATCTTAATTGTGGATTACAACCCTGTGTTTACGGAGACAAATGTGTCCAATGTAAGTAGAAGAAAGACACTCTTAAGGCAAATTTAAGTGCAATTTTTTCAAAACTGTTTGGACAAATTATAGATCTACAAAGCTCAGCAAACCTTTTCCAAGATGCCCCAAACTGCTGGTTTTTGTATGTATTTAATGCTGTTTGATTTTTTGTAATAAAAGACCTTCAAACTAAGGTTTCATTTGTTTGACTTGAAGAAGAATTTCCCTATTGGCCTTCACGAGCTGGCGACACCCACTTGCTGCTCCCTATAGCAGAAACACAATCGACCAGTGTTGTCCAAAGATAATCAATGAGATTACTGCAAATGTCATTTCTCATAACAAGTAAGTAGCCATGAACCAAGCACCATAGAGTTTTTGCATTAGTAGCATGCACTCATCATCTCAGCTTGGTGTCGCTTCCTGAAATTACCTGGTGTGTAACTAGAAAGTAATACTTTTCCCACAAATATGAGGTCAAACGGGCCTTTTCAGCGCAAATCAAATATGTCTGCAGGTTTTTGAAGTGGTTATCATTTGTTATTTTGACACATCCTCAGTCAGACTACGGGGGCACAGCAGCTAGAAGGTTTTGGAAAAGTCCTTTTCTTTGGAAGTTCCTGTGAGTTGAGGACAGCGAGTACATCCTGGTGTCCTGCAGCGCTGAAGTTCCCTCTTGCTCAGAAAATTTATTACCTTACAACAAACGACCTACAGCTTAGTACCGCATTAGTGTCTTATTCATGTTGCAGACCGACAGTGGATGGAAAATCATATCTGATCCAAATAGCTTCAAAATATTGCGCGTCCCGAGGCCTGATGTTAAAAAGTGTGAGTAATCAGGGCTTTGGCACTGTTATCCAATCACTACAACTGGCCAAGTGCAAAACTACAAACATTTACAATTTTTTTCAAACAGGTGAACCTTAACAAACTGAATACAAGATGGCATTTGTGTTTGTTTGGCTGCAAACACCTAGATTGATTAAGCCTTTGTATGAGAGTCGAACAACAGGTGTCTTTGTGCATATAAGGCTGCAGCGAGCAGAGAGCGGCCGGCGCTTTGGGTTTCACTCTTTGAAACCGATATGGGTGAGCTGCTTTTCTCAGGCATAACCTCAAATCTGCCGTTGATGGACAGACCACCCAACTCTCCGCTCTTATAGGCGCACAGTGGGGCCGCTCGCAGCAAAGGCAGCCCCCTGTCATTCCCCTTTGGGAAGGAAATGGATCAGCCGACTGTTTGTCAAGTACACTGTCAGAGTCTCCTCCACAATCAAATGGCCATATTTCCTAAACAACGGCATTACACTAATGGATACCACTGGAATGCATGCAGTGCTTTACAAACCTAAACCTTTACATCACTCTTCAGATGGCTTAAAATGTGACAGCAGCAGCACCGGCAAAAAAAAAGTAAAATCCTTGCTCTTTGTTGAAATACAGAAAGGTATCTTGTAGGAAAAAGAGGACAGTGTGATCAGTCAAAGTAGAGCCCCCGAAGACAAAATGACATTTTTTATGGTGATCTGTCCCCTTCACCTCCCCAGTGAAGTCCATGGTTTCTCTGTTTCACTTTATTGTGGGACTTTAAAGGAGGTTTCTGCCCTGTATTCTGATCAGAATAAAGATTCCCCGAGGATGTTGCAGTGCCAGAGCCGCGGATGCCAGAGCCATTGGTCAGAGGCGGAGGGCTGGGGGTTAGCTGCTCAACTGTCAGCGTTTCATCGCCAAAAGTGGACTCAGACCGAGACAAAAGATTCACACCCATTCTCCTCTCTCCAGAAAGATCCCTTCCTTAAACTCTTCCTGGTCACAATGCGAACAAAGCCACCAAGCACACTTGGTTTCGGGCTGTATTCTGGTCGCTCCTAAATTATCGCTCACATTTTTATATTTGCAGCATATGTCCACACATAGCGGAGCAACAGTTGCTAGGATGGAGGTGGGAATCGAGCCCTGGTGTCCCCCCTTCTTTCCCCCAATAACAAGAGGAAAGGCTTGAGAGCAGCCAAATGTGGAGTCAAATCCTGAGCCAAAACGAGCTGCTCTACCTCCTGTCCTGGCACATCACATCCACTATCTTCTTGGACACAAACCCTGTATCTATCTTTCTCCCAGATCTTCTCTCTGTCAGAAGACATGTTGCTACATACATACTCGCACCGTGCGTCCAGTTTGCACAAGAATACAAGTCGTGTTTGGCTGGCGAAGGGGGCAACCAAGTATAAGTCCAAATCCTAAACATATGTTCCCCCCTCGCTGGATGAGATCTGAGATACTGATCATTACTTTCATGGCTTTTCAGGGGTGAGCTCTTATGAGGGAACCCCTCCCCAATTAAACTGGGGCCCCATGTGTCTCTCCAATCAATAAAATGGGAACCGGATCGAATGGCTCGGCCAACAAACAACACTAAGCCACACAAATTAAAACCTACCCTCAAGAAGAATAAACACAACAGTTGGCCTTTACTTAATGTGGCTTATGTCAAAAAAAGTATATAATCCATATGTTTATGAAAGCGTGAAATGTTACAAATATTTCATGAGCGTATTTGTATGAGCATCTCTGCTCTGACATAAATCAATCCATTGCCACATAAATCATGCAGCATATTAAAAAATGGGGTCCTGAAGAAATTAAGCCCATGATTAATTTTTCTGTGGACATTTTTGTCAAAACGCTTACTTCATCCTACACTTTGTTCATTACTCAAACACATCTGGCTGACAGGTGCCCCATCTGTTAAACGTTGAGTAATTTCATTCCAGCAAAGAGGAGCAAATGGAGAGGAGTGGAGGATAAGGTACTCTATCTTCTATCTGTGATGACATCAGGCCTCTAAGAGCTTGTTAGAGATGGAGCGGCGTTGCTCAGTTTCTACAGACAGTAATCCAGCCCACCGCTGTCAGTTCCCTTTCAAAGCACTGATTACTCCATTTCCAAGGGCCTAATCTCTGTAAACAATCTCTGTTTTCATTATCTTTTAAACTGATTAGCCCTATGAATATAACTTTCCAGCGCTGGACTCAGACAGAAAAAAGCCCTGCCATATTGATGCCAGCTGTAGCTCCATGACCTTACAAGAGAAATAAAGCTGTGATACAAACACAGATAGAGGGGTGGACTGCAGAGGAACATATGTGACTAAGACGTACTTGAAAAGTATGACAGACGCTGGACAAAAAAAGATTTCCTGAGGGAAAATCCTTAACCTGTTTGTGGTTTTGCACAATTTGCAGCTGGATATTATAGTCAAAACCTGGGAATAAACAAAGTCTCGACCATTTTCTCTCAGACGAGATTGGCGGCGAAACACAAGCGCATTAAGACGCTTTTGTGGTTACTCTTACAACTATATATTATGTTAGACCGCAGTGCTGGGACATGCAAATATTGAAATGGAATCTTGATTGATTTCTCTCTTATCTCTCTCTCTTCCTTTCTATCTCGATGTCCTTCGTGCCATTGGAAATTAAACGTTGCTTTTCCACCCTATCCTTTTCCTCTCCCCTCTTTCTGGACAAAGTGAGGTAACGTTTGCCAGCACATGTCTCCATCTGTTAACAAACACTTCCAATATGTTGAGAACAACATCTTGGCCCTCGGTCTCCTCCATCAGGATGTGATGAACGCGGTGCACCTGTCTCAGCCTCCAGCCTTGTTTCTGGCAGCGGAGAGACTGTCTCAACCTCACAACTATTCACCCCCATAACATCAAAGACGCAGAGGTTGAAGACTTCAGATGAAAACAGTGGGTTTCTCTGCTTTCTTTTCCATTTTAGCCGCCCAATACAAATCATCAACAATGAACCCGCTGGCCCCATTAGTTAGTTTGGCGTTTCCTCATTTGCCAAAAATCACTTTAAGTCAATTCAAACATCTCTGGCAGAGAAACTGTTTAATGTCAATGAGCACGCGAAAGACATGCCTTCTGTTAATCCTATTTGGTAAACACACCTCAAGCATTCACATGCACAGGCCCACACAGTCACCCCAAACTGTAAATCACTCCAGACAGTAAATTACCTCCACTAATATACCAGATATGAGTATTCACTTAAGTCAACAACAGACGGGAGAATAACAGCAAACTACGTCAGAGGCTGAAGCGGCCTTGATTGCAGAAACTGAGAAAGAACTCATCCAATCACGCCAGCGAGTTGGACTCGGCTCTGCCTTTGCATCGTGACACGGAGGAATGTTTAAGAACGAAAGCAAAGAAAGGACGACCTGCGTCACCCCACTCTGAACTCCCCACTTTAATTAACTAATGTATCTCCATTTGTCATAGCGTGACATTGCATGATTCTGAGGCAATCTGAGATGTTGGCTGGGCTTTGAGAGGGGAAAACATCAGCACCCTCTACTGACAAGCCGGCCAGCTTCAGGGCCCCAGCGGACTTTGACTTCATTTCCTTTCATTTGCATGAAGGTTGCTTGTCTAATTATCATCTTGTGATAATGCTGCCACTGAGCTGCCTGCTAATGAGGACCAGATCCGTCCTCTGAGCTAGAAGACGCTGTGCTGTTTTGCATCATTTAAGCCATTGTGACTTTTATTAAACCGTAAGGATTATGAAAATGAGAATAGTACACTTAAATGTCAGACCACAAAACAAGTTGATGAATGCAGTCATAAATATAGTCTGTCAACACGTTTACTCTTTCTAGCAACCATAGTTTGGCTCCTGTTCTTAGGGGCTGTACAATAGTTATTAGGGGGAAAGAGGGGTCAGAAACGGGGCAAAGTTATGTATTTTTTGTTTTTGCTAAAGGGGGAGTAGTTTTTTTCGGGGGGGGGGGGGGGGGGGGGGGTGGAAGAACTGGTAAATCTCATCCCAGATTTTATTTTACTCTTCAAGTCACATGAAAAGGCTATTTGTGCACCGCAGGCCATAAAGGTGCCTTTGGCCCCATGACAACAATTCTGTCAAAGTTCTGATTGTTCCACTAACATATCAAGGTTAAATTGGGTTATCCTAATTTCCTAATGCACTTATAGTTATTGATGGTGAAAATAACTGCACAGTTTGTGTTCTGTTATATTGCTTTTGGATATAAGGAAAGTTTGCTGCAATTTTTCTCTTATTCAAGGGGAGGGTCCAAAGAAAAATGTACTAATGCTGAAGAGAAACATAAGGTTCAGCCCCTCTGCCCACTCCAATAACTTTTGTACAGCCCCTGAAGTACTCTGAACTTGATAAACGAGTTAAATAAAATTAAATAAATGACTTTAACAAATGGCTTTACTCTTGGTATGCACATATCAAAGGCCTTGCTGGCTAAAATAGAAGTGCAAAGTATTTTATATCACCTCACAAGATTAGTGAGAAAGCAAATATAAACTCTGATTCCAGGAACGGTTATCATTATAAATCCTTCCCTCCCACATCTGCTTGGACCAGAGGGGACAATAAGTCAGCGTAGCAGGTAGAATTTTTGGGGGGGATATATTTGGCTTTTCTGTGAAAGGCAATGACTAAATATAAAGTGTGGGGTAAAGGTTTGCGTCAGCACTAAGATATTCTGAGATTCGGGACGCCTGGCCTTTTTCATCTCTGTGTAACTGAACCTGCATCAGTATGTCACTGTCTCCTCAGCTAAACAAATTAGTACATTTGATTGATCAAAGTTTATATGAGAGTGGGTATTTGATTTCAAACAGTGAGGGGAGACAAGGAGGGAGGGAGGGAGAGACAGAGGGGGAATGTAAATGTATAGACACAGGCAGAGTGAGGGGGCAAAAGCAAGGGTGGGGTGAAAGAAAGAGAGAGAAGAAGAAGAAAAAGAGAGACTGAGCAGCTGGATTGCCATGTAAATAGCTGTGCAGATAGGTAGGGTTGGGCTCCGTGCCAAAGGCTCTACAAAGGGCTCCTAACATCTGTTTGAGGGTAGATTCCTGCTCTGTGTTGTTGTAAGAATAATAGTCTCGCTCTGAGGGCCTGTTCCCTCATCAGACAGGATCATGATCACGCATATACACTCGCTAACATCAGACCGCAGCCCTGCAGAGCGGAGACACACAAGCTGAGCCGTTAGTGGTGTTATTACACCGCTCCTCAGTCATCAGCGTGGATGGACAGGTGGAACATCGCTCAGATAGCGAGGGCTCCTTTCAGCCTGTCATTCATGAAGCAGGAGCTGATGTGAGACTGCATTTAATTGGACTCATTAGCCAGCATCACTGCCTGTCCAAAGCTAAAGATGTCCATTTATTGATGACTAAGTGGCTGTGACGATCACCAGAAGAATCTTTCTATTTTAAAAACCTTCTTTATTTCATGGATAAGTAGAAAGTTTACACCATGAAATACAGCATGTAGTGTTCCAGTTTATATTTAAGTCAGCTGTCTGATGAAAACAGCAAAACCGCAAGTTTGGAGTACGGATAATTACTGCTAACCCAAAATGTTGGAGACAAACTTAAAATATTCCGACCAAGCTTTTCCCATCGAGTTAAAAAAAAAATAGTGGGACATCTCTGTTGGTGTGTCATGACAAGGATCTTTTTCCCTCTCCCAAGAACATATGCAAGCAATTTGTACAACAAATGTTGGTTTTAGACTGTGTTCCTTGCATAGTAGTGGCTTCTCAAAACCTGGAGGGCTCCATTCGTTAGTGCTTGAAAGCAAAGCAAACAAATTAATTAACACTATCTTTACATGGGGTGGCCAAGGAAAGCAGGCGCTGAAATATTACACCATTACCTAAATTCGCATGCATCTGTCTGTGCCCCCCCACCCCCCCACCTCCCTACCCCCGCCCAAGCGCACACAGTGCCCTTGAACAAGGCCGAAGGACCACCTGCGTGAAAGAGGAGACCCTCTCTGTTATGTCTCTGCTAGGGAATGAAATAACACGGAATCCAGCTCTGCAAATAACTCACAGTGAAGATCATTTTCCACATGCTGCTTAACAAAAGGTAAAATAAGAACAGATGATGTCCTTTCTCTCCTCTCTCTCTCGCTGGGAGTTTGTAGCTCCGCTCTGCAGCTACACTCAACAGTCCTTACACTTTGTTGTGCTGCTTTTCCAGCCAGGAGACGCGGGGGTTTGACCCCTTCAGTGGCCTTGTTAACCGGGTGGCATGAGGTACGAGGTCTCAGTCCTAATAGCCGCTGACATTGAGTCATCCGTTTTTTCATGCCCTGACTTGGCTGGGTTTAAGAGAGGTTTGAGGAACCTGATCCCAGATCTGATGATTACATGTGAGCCATCAGGCGCAGGAGGCCTTCTTCTAAACTGGGCATCCATCACAGGAGAGGGAGGCTGTAACTGGCTCCCCTCTAACCAGCATGAGAGGAGGGGGGGGGGGGTCTCTGTTGCGAGACTTTCACCTTCTTCTCATGCGGAACATTTTTTGAGCATCTTGTTGAGGAATTTACACAAACAAAATGCACCAACATGCTTACAGTTTTTCTTTGACATTTTGGGAAATTTGCTGATCCACTGAGAGTTTGATGAGAAGACCGATAGCAGTCACGTGTCTGTCTGTCAGATATGAAGTTAAAGTGAGCATCTGGTTGGCTTAGCTTGGCATAAAGACTCAAAGCAGGGGGAAACAGCTAAAAAAAAATGCACTTACTTGCACCTCTAAAGCTCATAAATTAACATTAACATCACAACTGATTCATTTTTTTTGTACACACTAAGATACGATATTCTCATAAGTGAGCTTTAAAGGTGCTGGTATGAGGCGTTAGTTAACTTCAGATAGAGCCAGGCTATTCCCCTTATTTCCAGTCTTCATGCTAAGCTAAGCTAACAGCTGTTGGCTGACATTTACAGTACAGATGTTAGAGCGGTATCAATCTTCTCATCTAACTCTCTTCAAGAGAGTGTAGTTTCCAAACTATTTCTCCTGCCTCAACAATGACTTTGCGAAATACAAACACCTCCAGCGTGCTCCATAATCGAATCAAACACATCTCAGCCTGTACAACACACCGCCTTTATTTGTCCAAGCCGACCTTTGCTCACCTCTGAAGAGGACACATATGAAGTTTGTCTAATCCAAACAAACAGGTGAGGCACTTATTAGCCCCCAATTCCCGCTGCAAGTGTAACTTCATTTTCAATTTCAACTCTCCCGCTGTGACTCATGGGAGAGCAACTTCAAAGCCGCAGCCATGCACTTGAAGTCATTATCTTCATTTCTATATCCTCTGCAGGTTCTCAGCATATGGGAACATTTTAACTCTGGATTTTGGGTGTGTGTATGTGTGTGTGTGCGCATGTGTGTGTCTGCAGCCATAAATCTGCTATGTCAACTATAAAATATAGCTGACCAGCAACAGATGTAGCTCTAATAGCTACCAAAAAAAATGAAATCAAAATTACCACCTCTAGATTTTTATTCTAACACTTCATAAGATTGCCTTTCAGACTGATTTCAGTGCTGTGCACAGGAGATGGACAGTGGGTAAAAGTCAGAACATGCTCGCGAGGAGGGAAGAAAACGGAGTTGGGTGTTTCCTTTTAATTTTCTATTACTCCGTTTCACTTGCTCAGTCTCTTTCTTTCTTTCTCCCCTTCTGTCTTTCCTTTAATCCCTCTCCTTCCACCCTTTCAGCTGAGACGAATCCTCCTTTCATCCTCTTCTGCAGCGAGGGCCCTGGTGTCTGTTCACACAAAGCCTGACCATCCATGACTCCTCGTCAACCCCTTGCCCAATTCATCAAGCAGAGGCCCATGGGCATTCATCACCCCCACCACCTTTCATATCCCGCACCAGCTGAAAGCCACTGTCCCTCCTCTGACTTCAATGCAGCCATGACACACCCGTAAGATTTATAGTGGCATAATTAGTAGCAGTGAAAAAGGCCTGCGTGCTTTGGAGGGTCAATCATACTGTATCCCACTCAGAGGAGCTGTGAAAGCCAGTCACATCTGCTTCAAAATAGATTACACCGCCACCACAAAAGCTGATAAATTGGCCAAAAACAAGAAGCCAAGAAATTCATCAAAGCCCATCAGTGACATCAAAACAATCGTACATACTTTGCGTAATTTTAACACACTATTTGTCACCATTCGGGACCCTGTCATAAATCCCACTTCTCTGCAGGGAGGCTGCTGCTGCTGCTTGAGATGAGCAGCTCTAAGGTGAGAACTCCCCCTCGGGACGGGGGTTTCCGAAAACAGCTTGAAGGAGGTCTAAAATAACATGCCTAATAGTTAAGCGGTGTTATTGATGTAATCATGCCCTCCCCTCCCGACCGTCCTGCTGTCACTGATATCTCAAGAACAGTGAACTAATTAAAACACTCCTGGAGTTTGTTTTCATTTCGATCCTCACACAGAAATAAAGTCTTCACTAAACAGCTGCAGGTTTTTTTTCTTCTTTCTTTTTTTTTTTGTTCCTGCGAGGCCACAAGTTGGGACCCGTTGCACCAACGTGCACGGAAGAGATGCAAAATCCCCATTCAATCATAAATTACACCTATTATTCATTATTCCTGTTGTGGCTTTCTCTGTGCTCTCTTTCATGTGCATGATGGCACAGCTCACTGTGCACCTGAAAACTCAAAATGTTTGACACCAGTGGAGGTTCAGCTGACAGGCAGAGATGGAGATGTGAGGGTGCAAGTACATTTACTCAGGCAGTGTAATTAAGTATAGTTTTGAGGTACTTGTACTGTCTACTTTTACTTCACTGCAGTTCAGGCGGAAATGTTTTACTGCATTATATTTATTGGACAGCTATAGTTACCAGTTACTTTTCAGATTATCATGCAAACCATGTGATCATCTTTTAAAAATGGTATTAAAGTTAAAATTATGGCAGTAAAGTAGTTAAATATATACCTGTCTATCTTTCTTTTCACAGTGTGTGGTGCTCACCCTCCTTTTAATGTAGTTGCATAATTACTAAGCAGCAGAGGTTTTGTGGAGAAGCAGCAGCTTATTTGGATCAACATTGGGAAAACAACATTTTTGGAGGATTAATGTTGGAGAGGTTTAAAAAAAGACATCTAAAACACTTTTATCAAAGCACCCCTGATGACTCCAAAAGTTCATACAGTCTCTGCACCAGTCAGATTTGATACTACACGTCATCAGCATTTGGATTCCCCCCCCACCCCACCCCCCACCCCCCTTTCTTGCCAGTAGTACAAGTGGTTAAGCTGCTGCTTTGCTGGAGCACATTGCAAACGTTGTGCAGAGGGGCGAGGAAGCACCTGCTTCCAACAAGGAGGTGGAGAAAATGCTCTCATGAAAACGTCCAACTGCAGTGGTTGGCACTGACACTTGTGCAGGAGGTTGGATTGCTCTGAGATTATGCACAGGTTATTTTGATAATCTTGTAGGGGAAACGTTCGCTTGATGCCTTGTGGTTTTCCTTTTTTTCTTTTTCCTTTCTTTTTTTTGTTTCCAGGAGAGTATAGTGTGACCAAAAACCAGTCAGAGTAAATTATGGATTGCCTTTGTGGTGGAGTGGTTGTTACAGTTTATGATAGATTTGCGCATTTGTGTCAGCTTCCATTTGTGATGGAACAATGATGATCTTTCCCTCTGCATCTGTGTCGCATTTTGATGCACCACAAACTGCTGCCAGAGATCCCTGCCCCTGGATAGGCGATGTGGTTTTATCAGACAGCGTCGGACCGCGTTCAGGAGCGCAGGAACTCTGAGAAGATACTTCTGGATTTGGATTTGCTCGGCGGGAGAATATATACAGCTTTGTGAGAGAGCAGTGACAGAAACGCGTAGACAGCGGCATCATCAGTGGTAAAAGTTGGACTGAAAGTACACCGTCAGTAAGGAAACTGATGCGCGTAAGAAGGGATGCCAGCCAGGCGTGGCTTGTGTTTGAATATCCAATGTGAGAATGCGTGGGGAGTATGTATATAATAGAGTCTTTCCATCTGATAAACAGAGATATCAAACTGATGATTATAGCAAAGGACGATCAATAAACTGAAAGGACGCCTCTGATTTGGAGGAGCACGGCGCGCTGGGTACGCTTTGTGCGTGCATGGACCGGACTTGTGCAAACTTTTTTCCCCTCCTTGAGTCACCGTAGATTTTAAATGCCGTCGCTTAATTTGACAGCTGTGCACACCATGGCAGAGGTCGGGAGTTTTCTGGGGACAATCGACTTGGATTTACAAAGCTTCCCTGCGCTCGGGAATATGCCCCTACCGGAGTCTCCAGTGGGCTTGAATGAGCGGCTGGGGCAGATTGAAGGGAGGCTGCAGCGGGGGTCGCCGACGGATTTCGGGCACCTCAAAGGAATCCTGAGGCGGCGGCAGCTCTACTGCAGGACCGGCTTTCAGCTGGAGATATTCCCAAATGGGACTGTGCATGGGACAAGACAGGACCACAGCAGATTTGGTGAGGGTACTTCCTTAGCATTTCAACTTTTGTACTCAGAGAAATTCGAAATATTACAGATTTTGCCATATAATTTGTCTGTCTCAATAGAAAGATATAGGCCTATAGTTTGATTTACAGTACCAACAGCGTGCTATTAAATAGGCTGCACGTTTATGACACGTGAGAGGAGTTGAACTGTGGCCTACGGTGAACTAAAGGAAGGCAATTACCAATATTACAGAATTTAGTTACAGTTTATAGTTATTTACCAGCTCACTGTCATGTAATATGTCTTGTATTATCCGTTTAGACCATTTTCACCGCTGTCACTGTTCAACTGTGTGAAGCGAGTTTAATTAAGAGGCTTGTTCCTGCCGCACATCCCCAGTGAATACCCATTCGTGCGTCACTGTCACCTGGCGCGCAGGAAAGCAGAGCCACACACCTTTTTCTGGCAATCCCCGCTGCGCGTGGGGGGCAGGTGTCTCTCAGCAAACAAGCAGCGCGTGCGCGTCTCGCGGTCACAGCAACAACGAGCCCGCACATGTACTGCGCGCACGCCGGCACCGTTAATGTAAACGGAGCGAGGTGCGGCTCGCGGGGGAACGAGAAACAAATGAGGTCAGAGGGCAGATACGCACATGTCTCGCGCCTCATATCCATGCAGTCATCTCGCAGGTGCAGGCCGGCTCGCTCGCTGCGGAAAGAGCGGAATAACCCGAAATTAAAGCATGACCACTGCGGCATCCAGGGAAGGTTTAATGTTCCGATTTCAGCCAAAACAAGCCGGTTTACAGGGATGGGTGGTCCGCGTGTTTGTTTCTGGCTTCACTTAGCTTTAAAATGCAAGGTCTTTGTCAGAGCTGCAAGGAAGACATGGCTTTGATTAGAGGGATATGAAACACACACTTCACCCCAGAAAAAATTAGAGGGATGTTCTCTGTCATCCTCTGGCATCAGATGAGGTCGAGGAGATGGGGACCAGGTGGCTGTAAGATGGCCTCTGCCAGTCAGCACAGCCAGCTGGATCCTCTCTGACTAACCTCTGCATCACAACAGCCAATAGCTTTTAATTTTACCAGTTGTTTCCCTGCCTTTGAAGTACATGTTCACTGTACTGTAGCTTCCTGTGAGTCAACAGCCCACGAAACAACGTAACCACATCTCAGCTTCATAAAAGTGACTTCTCGGTCTGTATTAGTAGCCAGTTGGGAAGTTCCAAAGACAGGATGAACACATTTATAGACACCGCAATCTACTATGATTAAATGAGTGATGTATGTTCTTCAGACCAGACTGCAAAAAACAAGCTACAAAATCAAAGGAATCTTCATCTGGTGCTGTTCCCATCCAGGCCTTACATCTTTTCTGCTGTTATCGATGGAAAAAAAGGAGTTATTTAGCGGCCTTAAGACAGCAGTTTTTCAAATGTAGAATGGTGATGCAAGAAGATGACAACGAACAATCTGCAGAGCAGCTTCAGCAGGCCACTTGTTGCTGTGTGTGTGTTTGTGAGCTTTCCTGATTGGTTTCTTGCATTGTGTGTGTGTGTGCATGTGTGTGTGTGTGCGTGTGTGTGTGTGTGTGTGTGTGTGTGTGTGTGTGTGTGTGCGTGCGTGCGTGCGTGCGTGCATTGTTTGACCTCAGGTATCCTGGAGTTCATCAGTCTTGCAGTGGGTCTGGTCAGCATCAGAGGGGTGGACGCTGGACTCTACCTCGGCATGAATGAGAAAGGAGAGCTCTATGGGTCGGTGAGTCAAAACAAAAAAAAACCTCCTTTCATTCACAACCCTGCCCTCGCCATGCAGCCCAGGGTCTCATTCATGACAAGCCTGGCACTCGATACACGTGACTTGCTTTACAGAATACTCTGCTTTGCAACCGTTCTCAGGAAAAGGACTCTTTTTTTACAATATGCGCCAGTATTGAGCTCTAAAAAATACGTTTTCAGGAGCAATCTGAGAGTCAGTTTGTTATCAAGGCTCGTGGCAGCTATGAAAACCAGTGAGACAAAACAAGTACGTGCTCCTTTTCCAGGGTCTCACACTCTCTGTCACATACTTTCCTCTCGCTGCTTCCCTTCAGTATAGCAATAAAGACAGCTGATCCAATAAATGATGATGACTTTTTGACCAAAAAACAACACAGGCAGTAGCAAAGAAAAGAAAAAAAAAACCTTTATACTTGAAGGAATTCAAGTGAAAAGCAGATTTACAAACCAACCTCTTCATTTAAGATATGCAGAAATATTTACATATTTTCCCAAAGTGGAGACAGGAACATTTGGAATGAGTCTGGACGTGTGGTGTGGGTGAACTTGGTGGAGATTCCAAGTTTGGACTGCAGTGTTACATATAGGAGAAACGTCTTGTGCTTTTCCACAGTAAATTCAATATGCAGAGAATATCCTTTTCACCCTGGCTGACTTTGTCTCACGTGTGGCTGCTATCTGGAGACAGGGAGAGAGGAAAGGGAAGAGATAAAGACAATGAAGGGGAAGTATGTGAGGGTTACCTGTATCAGGTGTCCCAGGGCATTACCTGAGGGCCTCTCAGGACTCAGACTCCCCCTGGCTCTGAACATTTCGAACAGAGGCTACTTTTAAGCGCGGCCATTAGGTTGAAAGTGCAGATATTGTTACTGCATGCTATCAGAGTCTGGCATCCTGGAGACTTGACCCTGGGGGAGGGGGTGGATGATGGTGGGAGGCAGTGATTTGTGGGGGTGGGGGTAATTGCACACCTGACTGAGTCACCTGACTGACAGAAGGAGCGATGTAGACGCGTCTGTCTGAGGCTGAAAGGCCAGGAGTTGGGAGGGGGGAAGGGGGAGGGTAACAGGTAGAAGGGTGCTTCCGTCCCACAACCACCAGACCTTGACAAGCTTTTGATCCGATGAGGTTTGTGTGTGTGTGTGTGTGTGTGTGTGTGTGTGTGTGTGTGTGTGTGTGTGTGTGTGTGTGTGTGTGTGTGTGTGTGTGTGTGAGTGTGTGTGTGTGTGTTAGGATGGAGTTGGCCCAGTCATGTGCCCTCAGGGCTGTGTTTACAGACAACAGCTTCACCACACAGCCGCAGCCAAGCAGAGCCTGACAGCCAATCAACAAAATTGCTGCTGGAATAAAAACCGAGACTCTTGCACAAACACTTGCTCAAACTATAACGCGTTTTATTAAAGGCAGAGATTGACCGATCGCTGCGTAGAGAAGCTGCGTTTTCTCAGCCAAAAAATGTTAGTCCGAGGGAAAGACCGCCTGGGAGGGACAGTCGGGGGGGAGAAGAGGTGATAGCGACTGCTTGGGATACTCTCAAAAGGGGTGCATATCTGGCCCCTGGTCCTCGGTGATACCCCTGACTTGACTGAGGTTCGACCTGCTTGCAGAGCTGCTGTGTGACTGACTGGTCTTGGCAGGAGAGCAGCTCTAACCCTCATGTCTCTTATTGTTCTCACACACTCACTCAGCCAGCACACTCTCACCTGCTGAACCCGCAGCCATCGCTCATGCTGCGCTGTCAGTGAAGGCCGAGGCTTTGAGAGCTGCTGTGTGTGTGTGTGTGTGTGTGTGTGTGTGTGTGTGTGTGTGTGTGTGTGTGTGTGTGTGTGTAAGAAGTGAGAGAGAGAGAGAGCAAGGCAAGACTGGATGCCTGCTCGCTGTTCTTCTTGCATCACAGGGAGGGAAATGATTCTCCATGCACAACCAGAGGTTAACAGGTCTGAAGAATGAGTATGGGCGTAAAGAGAAAAGCCGTTCGTAATGACTTCCTCTCTTTTGCCATAACGAGCACCTGCCCAAATGAGTTTCTACTGGTTCATTTCAGCTTCCAATAAAAGAGCACACCAGCAGGAGTGGAACCTGCATGCAAAGTGGCATCATCCATCTCTGCCTCGGCTGCATCTGTTGAATGCTGCAAATGTTTGTCCTTTCTCACTCAGTGTCGTGCGAGCAGGACTTCAGCGAATGACTGATATGTTGTTTTCTCTCCTGCAGAAAAAGCTGACAGCAGAATGTGTGTTCAGGGAGCAGTTTGAGGAGAACTGGTACAACACCTACGCTTCAACTCTGTACAAGCACACAGACACGGGACGCTTCTACTATGTGGCCTTAAACAAGGACGGCTCGCCCAGGGAGGGCGGCAGGACTAAAAAACACCAGAAACTCACCCACTTCTTACCCAGGCCGGTGGAGATTGAAAAGATCCCTCAGGCATACAGGGACTTATTCCAGTACAGGTGACCAGCGCTTACACTTGGAGAACCGGTTACAGTTGGAGGAAGAGAAAAAATAGAAGAGAAGAGGGGGGATGTTGTGGATATTTTGGACCTGGTACTAGACTGTTTACCCTCAGCTCCCCCTGAGGTCACTGTGTTTGCGCCTCAGCCCACTGCTCAGCCCGTTACAGCACCAACATAAACATTGTGCATGTTCCTGGATGTTGCTTCTTTGCCTCTGCAGTGGACTTTTGACCTCAGAGAGGAGGGAAAGTGATCTTGTGAAACCACTGCGGACATCGCCCCCGCTGTGGGGCTATCAGGACGATCCAGTCAGGTGCCATGTTTTCCCAATAACCACTTTTTAAAGGCAAATGCGTAGATACTGACGCGACATGCAATCGCGAGTGGAGTCACGGCTCTTGGTGGTTTTGCATAGCACTAAGCTGGTGTGGAAAAAAAATTAATGGTTGACTGTGAGGACACCAAGAAGGGACTTTAGGATCTTCGAATGACAGGAAGCACTGCAGATGTCACGTTGTGCATTTGTCATGCACTATACACAGTCATAGTAAATGCAAGAAAGGGCACATGGATTAGAGAAGAAGGGTCAGAAACTCACAAACTATGTGCTACATGCGTATAAGTGACAGGTTGGGATAGTCAGGTACTAAAGAGTCTGTAAGGAGAATGTCTGTGAGTGAACTGGAGTTTTATTAAGTTGTCTTCAAAATCAAAGATGAAAGAGGGGGAAAGAATCTCTACAATGAATGTGTGATCGATGAAAGAGCACTTACTGCACATCGTCAGTCCCAGCTGTAGGCTCGCTTGTTCTCCAGCGAAACCACCAGAGTCAGAGTAATGATATCATTCATCACATTTAAATGAAATATCAAGCAGTGCCTTGTAGAAATTGTATACACAATAAGTGATTAAGCTCGGGACAAAAGCACTTCTCTGACTGTGGCTGTAACGAATAAGTGATGGGTTTTTTTAAAGGATGGTGACTTGTAATGTTCAAAGTGTCAGGAACATTATTAAAAATGCAAGCAGCTGAGGTGTACATATGGGTGATCCTATTTATGAGATGTACAATATATTTATTTTCTACATATAAAATATAAATATAAATCTATATATTTATTTATTGCAAAGACTTTATTTTGTAATGAACTTGAAGTTATCTGGACTGTAGATTCTACTGAAATTACACCAAAAAAAACCCAACAAACAAACAAGAAAAACTTGCAATGAACACGACAATGAAATTGTCGAGAGCTCATTGTGAGAGAATATTGTTGCTTGGATAAAAATGTGATGTACCAATTAAAACCAGATATAGAATCTATGTGAATGTTGCATTTCTTTCCTTTTCTTTTCAGCCATGTTAGCAGCATTCAGTTGGCCCACCGCTTTGGTCCAGACTGACATATCTCAACAACTGTTGGATGGATCGCCATGAAGTTTTTTTTTTACAGACATTCATGGTCCCCAGAGGATGAATTGGAAAGACGTTAGTAATCCCAACTTTTCCTCTAGCTCCCCCATGGGGTTGACATTTGTGTTTTCACCTGATAATGAAAACATGAGTCTTAGCTACATTAAAAAGTAGCTTTCTTTTGTCTGGACAAACACAATTTGGGCTTTATTGACGTAAAAACAAAACAATGACAGAGCTTTATTCTGCAGCATGCTCATTATTATTAAAATACCTCAAATGCAACAACTAAAAGCAAAGACCACATTCCATTTTGTCCTGCTGTCCAAAAGACGGGGAGAACATGAGATAAAAGGATGCAGCAGACTTTTTCCCAGAGGAGAGCATTGATACAATCCCATGCCAATTTGCCCTCATAAACCCTTTACCAAGTAATGTGCACAGACCCTCTCTGTCTCCACAAGTCTTAGTAAGCCTACATCCACCATACAAAATCAGATTCCTTATGCAACTGGATCCTGACTCCTAATTGGCTTTACACATCAGCATGGATTTAGAGCAGTGATTGGTTGCTCATTGCAGGGGCCTCACAGGCTCCACTACAGTGTAGTCTGCAGCCGGCCTTTTCAATGGACAGAAACAGCTGCCTGCTGCACAGAGAACCAGCAGGGATGTGCCGCAAACCTGGAGTGGTGGTAATCTGGGGCTGAGAGGGGATGGGATCAACATTTCAACATCTGCAATAGTTGTAATGTTTCTCCACTGGCAGATATCTGTAAGCTGTGAGAGCAAGCTCCCCTGGGGGGAGGGAATGGAAAAGTCAAAGACATGCAGGGGAAAACCCTGGCAGACTGAGAAATGAAAACAATACCGGGAGAGGGAAAAATAGATGAAAGATTGAAGGGAGAAAAGAGTAGGACAAAAGGCACTTAGTGCTGTGGGTGTGAAATACAGGGACACTGCAACAAGATGTAACAGCTATCTGCTTTCAGGGTGTTAAAGGAAAAGCCATAAATTTGGGGGGAAATACGCTTTCTTTCCGAGAATAAGATAAGGAGATCGATATCACTTTCAAATCTGTACAGTAAATATGACGCTGCAGCCTGGAGGTCTTATCTTATCAAAAGACTGGGAGCAGGAGGAAAGTTAGCCTAGCTCTGTTCAAAGGTAAAATAAATCTTAAAAGCTCATGTTTTAACTGGTTAGGTTAACTTTGAGTTGTAAACTGCTATTTTTTTTAATTTTTTTTTTTTTACATCTTGTGTCCGTAATTTGTATTTCAGTTAACAAATGTACAGTACATCTTTAAATATGGGCTGGACCAATTATCATTAGCTCGATTTTCATCATTGCATCATTGGTGCAATTAATGTGGAATAATGTATAGTTTGGTAAATTGAAGAAAATCCTCTTGTTTGACTAGCATTTGAACCTCTCAGGTCTTTTTCTTCGGTTATAGATAGGGCAGCCATGTGTCAATCTCTTTTTAGCCAATCAATGCCAGTCAGAGATGAGCGTCGTAACGAGTTTAGAGGGGGGTGGGACTAGAGAGAGTGTGGGGAACCGGTCGGAAGTAGTGGGACTTTGAGAGCCGGATGTAAATTATGTAAAATCCATGAAATTGCTGTTATTCATCAACAGCTGGGGCTATGCGGGGCGTGTGTATCATCAGTGTGTGAACCATGTTCTGTTGCTAGCTAGCTACTGCCCTCACAAGCTGGGAGAAGAGACCAAATGCGTGTGGGAAACACATTTGGCACCAATTCTGTGCGTGAGAATGGACCCTGACAACTGCGATGATGTGGACATCGATAGTTAGAATAAATTCATTAGTGTTTGTGAATTTATGGATAATATGTTTTTTGGGTGCTGCTGAAGGAACCATACATGTACTCCACTTTCCTGAGTCTGATTTTAATCACTTGTCGAGATTAGTTGATGGCTACTCTCACTGACGTCATTAACGTGAACATCCCGCGCTGTCAAAAAGCACGAGCCTCTCCTGCAAGAGTAGACGGAAGCTTCCCTCTGCGCAGTGATACGGTTGGCAGGTGTAGTACGATAGAAAGAAAATAGTTCCAACCTGAAACTGCTCAGGTCTGTAGATTATCTTGAGTAACAGGGTCATGATTTCTGGAGGGAGACATTGTTGCTGAGTTTTTGTTTTTAGGGACTTAAGAGACATAAACTAGTGCCACCTTCTTTCAGTTTATTCAAGACAGCGGATTTTCTCCACACTGGGCAACTTACACCAAAACAATCAGGATGTCTGAATAGCACTACAGGTGAGGGGATTTTGGGGTGAACTGTCCCTTTCACAGTTTATAGACCCTCAAATATCAACATTGGCAGGAGCCTAAATCCACCATCTGTCAGAGTTCATATACATTATCATGCAAGTGTATAAAACCTACAATATGACCAAATCTCCCACCAACACCCCCCATCCTAGTTCAGTCAGTGAAAAACAATGCACCATAAATAATTTCAGTCCTGAAAAACAAATGACTCAACACAGGAGTTGCTCATCCTTTTGGTCACTTTATTAAATGTTATATTAAATACTTATCAAGATAATAGCAGATCAGATTCATGGCAAATCATGTTGGTGTATTTGCTAACATAAGAACATTCTTAGGAGGGCCAAAAAGTTTCTCTACATTTATGAAATACACTTTGTGCAAACACAGGAGCCAACTAGAGACAACAGGCATCTCTTCATGAGAAATGTATGTACTCCTCATGGTTAACAGCTATACCAGTTTAAGCATTTAGAAGCAAAAATGTGCCAAAGTAGAATACAGGTAGTCTGGGGGCCTGCCTGGTGAGACTACAGTGTCCAGAAGGCGTTTCTCACAAAGCAGGACACAGATCAGCCAGACATATTAATATTTCCAGTCTTTACTCTATCAAATCCAGCGTGAAACACATATTTCAAACTTTGACAGAAAAGTAAAGGGAAAAGTTTGGGGCCCTGTGACACCTGGCTGAACTGGTCATGCTTAGTGAGACCCAGTCACTCACCCAAGCTTGGGATCAACACAAGTGGAACATAAACAATGAACAGGACGCACAGTGCTATGCTAGGCAACACGTGACAATGAGAATGATGTTACAAAAAGGTCATAGGAACCGGCAGGCAGTTTTGAACAACACAAGCATTCCATTACCATGTTCAGCGACAACTAATGTAAACACTTAAAAGCATAATAGAAAAGATTCTGAACAAAATCTCAAATCTCAGAACTTTACAGAGCTTTTTTTTAGGAAATGAATATAAGGCCATATTTTTTTACTTTTTTTTTTTTTTTTTTTTTTTCAGTTTTTATCGACTCATCAATTTCTTCTATCTCCCAAAAAGAACAGGACTTTGCAGCACCATCAGCTGTCTGCTTTGCTAGATATTGGTGAAGGAATCTACTGGGGCTGATAATCATGTAGAGCTTTACATCAGAGTCCTGTCACCAACAACACTGGTCCCACTCAGGTTTAGTTAGGCATTTAAAACAGTATAAAAAACTGAGTTTAAATAACAAGGAAACCCTCTTAAGGGGAGAACAATACAATGCTTAAAAGCATTGGGGGTAAAACTTTCGTCTTTAAATACACGAAAAAATGAAGATATAGAACTTGAATAACATTAAGGCGATATATACATTTTTTTTCTGTTGAAATTGCTAATGGACTCCTTTCACACAGTCATTTATACATTATATTCCACCTTCTCTCAGTGAACTACAGAATAAAGAACTGAGAGTCTATCCCACTTGAGGCCCCAGTGGACAGCAGCCGAGTCTCAAAACTACTCCACCTTCTGATTGGTGTACCAGTTTGCTTTGAGCTCTGAGCAGTCTCACAGTGTGTTTGTTACAGAGAACTGGGCCTCGCTCAGACTGGGCCACTGGGAGCCGGCTAGCTGAGTGGGGGTTGAGGAAGAGTCCCTCTGACCTACAGGCCCTTGGAGGGCCCAGGATTTTTGCCCATGTTTTGATGGGAGCCCAGGCCATGGAGCTGCTGGTAAAGCCCCAGCAGCTCCATCTGACTAAGCCCACTGCCTCCCATCATGCCATTCTGCAGGGCCAGCTGGTTCAGGTAGTTGGCCTGATTAGCTATGGCCAGCTGCTGCTCCTGCACCTTCCTGTTGGTGATCACCTTCTGCACGAACATCATCAGCTGGGTAGACACAAGCACAGAGACGCTTCAAGTAACTACAACATTACTACTGTAATTAAAAAAAGTACCAGCTGAACAACCAAGACCTCACATGTCCAAAGCACATATGAAGACAACAGACACAAAAACAAAACTATTCACACTGAAAACTGTCCAAATATGTGAAAACATCATCAGTTCTGTATGTAACACTATGGCTTAATGGATTATTAAACTAAATACAAGAGAGCAATTGCTATGTGGACAAAGAAAGGTTATTGGAAGAATTCAGGTTAAGATAGGAAATTAAAGAAAAGTTAACACACACTGCAACGACCTGTTTACCGTAAAACTGCACTGCAAAACTAGACAGATAACAGATGCTAATACTGCAGTCCAGTGTTAGCTTCTCAGGTACATTATGAGACGAGTCTGGGCAATATAAAGCTGTGATGTGTGACTCAGTGCAGATCTTACCGTCTGCTGCCTGGTGAGAACGTCCCTGTACAAGGCTTCCCGACGCTTGAGCTCCAGCTCCACACTTGCCTGTCGACCCAGAGCCATAGACTGGACCTGATTCTCTGTGAGTGACGGGTTCTCCTTCCACTGCGGGGAGAGAGGACAGCTCACACATGGTGACCTCGACCACCATCACAACTATAATGCCCCCATTTGCATCAAGTGACAGAAAGGTGACTTCACTAAACACACTGTTTTGACACTCACCACTCTGGCAATTGTATCTTCCAGTGACTCTCGCGGTAAAGACTTCAATGCATTTGTTGCTTCAGCGACTTTAAGTCTTCCCTGGTTTATAAGGTCCTGCACACAGATGGAGGAGGGGGGAAACATGAAGAGGCAAGTGAGCTAGTATTGATTATTTATCTTCATGTGGACGATGGATGATCTTAAATGTCAAATGTAATGCGGTGTCAAAGGTATGACTCGTTGTGACAAACCCACACAGAATTATCACCAACTGTGCAGCTCTACAGATTTTTTCCCGCTCACTGTTTTGTTTTTAACATTAGCAATAAACACTGTATTCAGCTAATGTGGTGGTAGCTTTAGCTCCATCAGTATGTTTGATGAGTTTGTGCTCCAAAATCTGTTGTCATGATCTCCTTTACAGGAGGATGCAGCACAGAGTTGTTGAATCACTTTTACAAGGTCATAAGTCTGTTTTCAAAGATACAGCTGTAACAACATTATTCTTTTTACACTCATTTGACTTCCTTGTTGTAAAACACAAACTGCCTCTTGGACCGTCTGTCCTCTCCCTCAGTCAGATGTGCCACCGTGTATAAATAGCTGCTGCCCCAGACATGGAGTATTACGAACTGTTGGGTGGAGGAGCAGGGCAGAGCTGGGCATGTCGGCTACAAGACTGTTGTCACAATTAGCAGTGGGGTCTGAGGAATGTGGGGCGCCATGCCGTGGGGGAAGGAGAGGGAGGCGTGTGAGGCAGGATAGGGGCATGTGGAGCTCATTACTTACCTCCAGCTGCTGGTTGGTCATGGAGGCCAAAGCCGCCACATTGTAGGAGAAGTAGTTGGAGGAACCAATGTCCATCTGGGCATATGATGACTGGTAGTTGGTCCTCATGGACAGACCCTGAGATAAAAGACAGAGAAGTGAAGTGAAAAGGATTAGTACACATCTATGAGGCAGGTGGCCATCAAGGGCATGATGGGAGATACAGTAGGCCTTTGTATACAGCCTGTTCAAGGCCTGAACGTTCTTCTGTTATTCTGCCTCACTGTTCTGCTTAAAACATACAAACATGGAATGGAGGGGCATTGTTCTGCCATCAAGTTGGCAGCAGCCATAGTAACAGAGCAGCATCAGCATGTGTCTAAAAAGGGAAAGCCTGAGCCACGAGAAACTAACACTACAGATCGCACCTCTTTTGCTTCCTGAACACTGGCACTGGGTCAGCATGATGCCTGCACTGTTTGGTTCAGTGTAAAACAGCAAAGCCGGTGTAGTGATGGGTCGTGCTCTATTGCAGGATCTGTTCAAAAGGTCTTGAGTGCCGTCAATGTGACCGGAGATGACAATTCACTTCATGTCATGTACAGTCAGTAATCCTGACAACAAAGCTTTAAACTCTTCACAGATATAACCTGTTTGACTCTGCAAGGGTAACACGTTGCCTGGTATCAGCTTGTTACTCTTGTATTAAACGTGTGTGTGAGAGAATTGACCTGAAGTAAACAGTCTTGTCCCAGTAAAGGCCAGCAGGATGCCGATGTCTGTGTGTAATTGAGCCTCTGCTGCAGATGGTTTTCCTGTGCCCTGTAATCTGGCCATCCGGTATGTAGGGGTTTGTGTGTGTATGTGTGTGTGCTGGGGGCCAGTGGGGGTCTTTGGACCTGGTCAGAGACAGGTGTGCAGGCTTAAACAGCACAAAACTTCAAAACAACTGCAAAACCACAACCCACATGAACGTGGGCACACACACTTCACTTTTGGGTTTGCAGTTAACAAGCAGCCACTCTTGCGGCTTCAGCTGGATCCTCAGATACTCTGCAGACTTAGTCCATCTTCAGACAGACAGACAGACACAAAATGTAGACTTGACTTCATTTCCAAAAGTCAGCGTCTGAAATCTAAATTTATGACATGAGCCTCTCTAAGCTCCGTACCGTGCTGAAGTCATCCCAGCGAGACCGAGGGCTCCTGGGTTCAGTTTGGTTTTGGGCGCCTGATCATGTTCTCACAGTTTTTCCCATTTCCTGAGTTGCAAATCTGATATTCATACACATAGCTTTTCCTGGCCACCACCGGCCAACCCTTAAGTTGTGAAGACATTAGCAGAGGCCGGGTTACGTTCCAGTTGTTCCTCCTGCAAAGCTCAGAGTATACAATGCAACACTGAACAGCCTCTCGTGGATGAAAAGTGGTTACTTGTGCATCTTTAGTGTATGACAGATTGCAGTGACGCGAACGCAATTGAAATCCTCACATTCGACCTCAGCGCCACTGTTTTTCCTGCAACTGGGAACCCTCTGTTCTCTTGAAAAGCAGAGGAGCTCTGAGGGAAAAGCCGCTTAAGGCACACAGAGGGCAGAGGAGGGAGAGTGTGTTGGAAAAATAATCATTAGAGTGAATTAGAATCTAGGATTACACAGGGGGGAGAGGAGACCTGCTCCTGCTCTCTTACAACATCAACCTCCCCCCACACATTTCTCCAAATAAACCCCACTAATTGCCCATTGATTTGTCCCACAAGAAAGAGAGGGAAGAGGAAGGGACAATGGGGGAGGTGCCAGAGGAAAAGTGTAACAGAGACCAAAGAGGAGTCCCGAACCCTCTGTGGACCTACGTATGTTGCACTGACACTGCTTGACAGTGACACTGCGGTGGGGGTGGGTGGGTGGATGGGGTTGGGTGTTACTCTAAGTGATGAAAGGATTGTACAGATCGAACACATCTTTACAAACAAAAGTTGGGCCTCTCTTGGCTCACTTTGCACTTTGATGTCAATGATGGCAAAGGCACACACATAAGTGCTGTATGTGTGTGCCTTTGATTTTGGAGCTGGTGGATATGCCAGTGTGTGGCATGCATGTGTGTGCGGTTTTCTTCTTGCCTACCTTTTTCTCTGCTTCATACTCAGCCCAGGCAGCCTTGCGGTCCTCCTCGCTCAGGGCTTCCTCCTCCTTGTGGTCCAGCAGGGAGTCGTGTTCATGGTAACACACGATCTGGTCCTTGTTGTTCTGCAGCATCTCAGCCAGGAAGGGATCCTGCATCAGGGAAGATGACAAAAAGGAAGAAGCGGTCATGATGGGTTTAAAGCTATCATTGGAGGAGAGGGAGAGATGGATCTGGAGGAGGGGAAGAAGGTTACACAGACCACCTATGTAATCCAGATAACTGTATATTCAGACTATCAGCACAAATTATATTTTTAGGTGAACTGAAATAAGATTGTATTAACTGTGATTAATCAAAGGATAAGTTCACAATTTTTCAAATATGTCTTCAAGGATTTAGTGGCATCTAGCTTGCAACCATCTGAATACCCCTCACCTCACTAAGCCCACAGGAGAACCAAAAGTGGCTGTAAAAAACTGGATTTTGTCCCCCATCACCTCTACTGAAAGCATATTATGAAGGGATCTCTTAATGATCAGGAATGATTCCAGCAAGAAAAAACAGTTTCAAAATTAAAAATGAGCACCTGATTATTGTAAGAAAAAAAAAACAGCAGCAAGAACACTCATGGACAGCAGAAGAGCTTTGCTGGATCAATGTGTTTCCTAATAAAATGTTCTGTGAGCTGCAAATAAATCACTCTCAATGCAACATGTAACACTAACACTGAATTTAAAACAGTCTGCTTGTACCAAACAACTTTAGTGACAGCAGATCTGAAACCAGACATTGCTTTGGTTTGGAGAGAAGGGAACCTCAATTCTTTATCCAGCCTGAAGCTTGCAGTTTTGTATTTATATTAGAAAAAGGCTGCACCAGTTTGCATGTGTGTACCTGCATTGTTACTGTGGCAAACAATACAAACAGGTCAACAAGACCTGAATACACAAATCCAGCCTCATCTAAGTTCTAACACTTCTGATGTTTGGATTTAAGAAAAAACTTGGATTTGCCTGCAAGAGGATTAAAAGAACATGTAAAAAACCAAACAAACATAAATAAATAATGAACTTTTTTGGGGGCTCTGGTTTCCATGACTACACTGTTATTGAAAACAATACCTGAGTAAAATTAGGAGAGCTGGGCCAGGCTCAGCTCACAGAAACATGGTTTAAATTACACTCTGCAGCACGTTTGCTTTTCTTTGTCTTGACTTCGCTTTACATTAAACTGGAACCTTGCAATCTGGAAACAACGTCATACAGAAGTTGCATCATTAACCTCCACACAGGCCAATTCACAGGGGGCTTTGCTCTCCTCCCCTGCCCTTCTCTGCGTCACTTTGAACACTGACAGTGAATGTGAAGTTGCTAACAAAATTAATCATAGATGTCACCGGTATTAGGGCGGGAAAAAGGACAAAACAGAGAGACCAAACTATGAAATTAAGCAGTGATTGCAGACCTGCATTGAATAAACAGAAAATAAACACCAGACCAGATGGAGTGAAACTGGATCCCTAAAAAGGGGTGGGGGGTGGGGGGGTGAGCTGTAAGAAAACTACAAGAACCTATTTTTGAGCCTCAGAACTCCATAGAGTGACAGATAAGGTGGCCAGCCATCACACTTAATCAGGACAAAACCAGGCCACCCCTGAACAGCCAGACATTTTGAAGCAGCGGCATAGCCAGCGATTCAACTGCTGCTTTGCTCTCTAATTAGGACATAAAAGCACAGAAGAGCCTGTTGGCCTGACTCAGATAAAAGGCATCCACTGTGGTTTGTTCTGCCAAAATAGGTGAGCACATGGTCAAATAAAGGCCAAAGTAGAATGCCAGCACAGGTACTTGGCACTGGTATACAATATGGTTATGACTACATGATTATGACAAATGCTAAATCTGACTCCGTGGTGGTGATGATGATGATGGCCCAGTGGCCACTCAGAGGTTCATCTAGGCTAGCTGACTTTTCAGCGACAGTTCCCCATGAAAGGAGGAATCTACATATTTTCATGTTCTTTGTTCTTGTTTTTCTGTTCATACAGTAGTTTATTGTGGTCAACCATAAAAGTTTATTTATTTATTTATTTATTGATTTTTTTTTTTTGGGGGGGGGGGGGGGGGCTGTAATCTCTTGAGCATATATAAAATAAGGGTACGTTTTATTCATATGATGACTAACAGGGTAATGGGTCAGTGGAGCTGCAGGTCAAATGACAGAACAGATGCCCCCAGTGGAATCCAGTGCTTACTGGGATATATGTTCTGTACCATCAGTGGCTCTGGGGTGGTCTGGTCTATCTCCAGTCCTGGTGTGTTTAATGTGTGTGTGCCCAAAGCCACCACTAATGATTGTAGGTAAACTGACCTGGGCTATTGTCATCCTTATGGGGTGCACGGAGAAGCCTATCACTTTACTGCAAGGGAAGAGAGAAAGCTAGAGATGCGGGTGGGCAGATGCTCAGAAAGAAAGACGTAAATTGCTCCACTCAACACTTTTCCCCCTCTGAGAAAAAAAATGTGGGAGCAGGGTTAGAATTTCTAGAGGGCGATATTTGGAAAGGAATTTGGGCATTTGGCATCACAGTGTGTATTTGTGTGTTTAGATGTAATAATGGAGATGGCTGTCCATATCTGAGGATAAGCTCAAAACTTGAGACGAAAGAATCTCAACAGATTCAGTCTCAATGAGGGCCTAATAATCTTCTGCCTTGATTCTAAACAGCACTTTTAGAGCCTTTTATTCAACAAATGGTCTGCAACTGTGCCGTTAACGTAAAGCAAACTCTGAGATGGAAGCCTTGGCTTCAGCTGACTGCTAAACAAGCAGGGGTCAGCAGAGCAAAAAACTTAGTGTAAGAATTGGTATACTAATCACACAACGCATCCAACACGCAAGACATTCACCACTGTTTGAAACCCCTTCCATTCTTTCTGTTGAGAGAACAATTTATGCCCTCCTTAAGTGAAATTCTTGTACATGTATATATTATGAAAATGGCTAACCTGCCAGCAGTCCATAAATGATGTAAAGCAGTTTTCAAACTCGGCAGCTCTCACATCAGAAAGATGAAAACTTGGGAGTCGACACAAGTGGGCCTCATGTAGACTTTACAACTTGGCACAGGCACCAGCACGTACTTTACCAATAGACTTTAGGTGGCGCTTAACTGTAAAAGGTCTGATGCAATTAAACACCCGCTTGCATTAATAGCTCTGGGTTCTAAGCAGGCATGATTTTTGGCCACGTTATCAGATACTTTCTTGAGCTGAGAACATTCTCAACCATGTAAACCCAATTTCCTGCACCTAAACGACCAGTTTTTCTGTCACGAATGCTTTAACCATGCTCTCACAGTCGCTTATTTAATATCTGTCACTGCCACAACAATAAATCTACACTTAACAGAGAATAACACCACACAGGAGGAATGAAACGTGCAAGGAGGAACGTTGGGGATTTTGGAAAGATGGGAAAACAGACTTTTGATTGAATTCCAACTTCAAAAGTTCAAAAACAACTACAGCAACTAGTTTCTCAAGTTGTCCCAGAGTTTTTGAGTGTATTCAAAGTGGTTGAGTCTGCCAGAAACTGCTTTTGACGCGCAGGTGCGTTAACCATAGCAACAGAGGGGGCCAAGACAGGATCCCGACAGCAGGAATGTGAGTGGCTGAGATATTTGTAATACCTAAACATAGCCAGTCAAAACTCTCCTCTCTGCTCCAGCTGCACGCAAGTGATACACATAACCTCAGTGGCCTGCTCTAAACAGTTTTTCTGCAGAAACACACTTAGCTACAGGCACAGTGCCTGACATCAGGAGGCCACCCCTGCCCTCAGGACCACGTTGTCTTTACACCCTCTGGGGCCTGCACAAGTCGAAGGGTTTATCTAGCTGTCAATCAATTGACAAAGAAACAAAATCACACAAAAAAAGACAATAAACATACCACATTCCTATTAAAACAAGCCTCAGCCAGCAGCAGTAGGGGGGTGTATTTCTGTGAGAGATCTTCTACAAGGGCCAGCCAGCTGGAGCTGGACATGCAGGTCAAGAGGGATTCACAAGGAGTCAATTAGAGTATGACGGTGGAATTGTACTCCGCAGAAAGCAAGTCAAAAAATGGAAATCGGCCTCTGAATAAATTAAGTGAGAGGCAGGCTGTACACTAGATGCAGTAGTTGATCACAGAGTGTCGTAGTGAAAAGGTGGCAAAGTCTTGCTCAGTTCAAAGTCAATGTAAAGGGCTTTTGCTGTTACTTTCGGCGTTCTCCATCTGCAATGCAACAAGCTCAGGCATGTTTTCTGAGAGCTGGCATTCTGGGAAGTATGAGAAACCACTTACCCAAGTTGATAAAGATGGGGCAAGCTGAGGGTGGGCGCACTGGTAAAAACTAATTCACAAAACTTTCATCACAAAATAACCCCTGTATTCCACGGAACATCACTGACTGATGACATGTAATGCTTACAGAGTATTCACGGTGGAATTTTCCTTTAAGGTCAAAGTGACTTTGTACCCCTAATGAAACAAGCATGGTGCGGCTTATTGCTCCAGTCTGCTCTTGTCTATACTGTAGCTCGAGAGCAGCCTCCCCACTACAAGCTTTCAGTGTACCTGACAGAGCCTAATGACCACTGTAGCCATCACCTGCTGAGAGCACAGAGAGGAAAGTTACGCCCACAGCCTACCAGCTTGACTGACAGTGTAAAATGCAGCAACATTTGCAGAGAAAGCTGTGGCAGTGCATAAAAAAATGACCATGTGTAGGTTCTATTGTAAATGCAGTCACATGTTAGATTGAAAAAACAAGTGCGATAAATAGGAAATAGCTGAGGGTGCCTCAGGATGGGTGGGTGGGGAGTCAAAATCTCATGTCTGGGCTGAGAGAACCTTCTTTGTCATTAGGAGGAAGTGCTCCTGCTTCCTTTGTCTCCAATTAGTTTCTCTGAAGAGCACAGAGACATCTTTAAGAGAGGGGTTTAAATAATGACCCTTCATCATGCGGGGTAGGCCAGAGGGAGAAGAAGAAAAACAACTTTACTGAGCTCGCTTTGAACATTCGGAGGCAGAGTGGCGAGTCAGGGCAACAGATGGTCGCAATGATGGCGAGGAAGAGACGGGGTGGGGTCATTGTGGACAGAGAAGAGAGTGAAGACATCAGTAAGGACAAGGTGGAGTTAAGTGAAAAGAAAGGTAAGATACAAGGTATGGGAGGTGCAGAAATAACCAGAGTAAACAATTAGAGGACATAAAGGGTGGCTGAACAGAAGAGGAGGCAGGTGGAAATGATAGCGGACAACTAAAAAAAAGATAACTTTATAGTGAGTTTTTCCCTATAGCTAGACTTGTCACAAGCAAAAGATGAGACAAAAATAACTCCAGCTGAGTTTCTTCAGCATAAATATCACCCACTGCCTCTATGGCCTGTGAGACTAGACTTTTAAAGCTATATGCCCTCTGTGGCTGAGAAAGCAACACTTCCCAGCATGAAGAGTTCAGGAGAATGAGTACAAAACTCCCTCTGCCGTGGCTCGAATCACTCTCTCCTTCTGTGCAGAGCGTTGTTGGCTCGAAGTGATGGAGGGTGTCTGACTCATCTTCACATCATTCCAGACGGCAAATTCCTTCCGTAATACTGCAAGTCCTGCTGCCACATCACAGTTAACCCCCTGGCCAAAACAGGTCAGCTTGTTAAAGAGCTTGTCAGCCTCTCCGTCTTTAATACTGTGTCACATAAATGTCACTGGGCTCATTAAAGATCATACACATCTAACAGGCCGCAGCTCAATGAACACATCTTTCCTCTTCAAATCTCCAACTGTGCTCCGCTGCACTGTAAGTAGACTACTCCTGGTTTAGAGGAGTATGGAAGGTGAGAGCAATGATATCAGCTGCCGGCTGAGTGGATTCATGCAGTGCTCCTACCTGTTAATACCCATGAAAGGAATAGCGATAAAGATCTTTTGACAGTGTAAATGGAAAACAGATTTTCCATTAAGGTGCACTGAAAGGCCTCTCAACTGTCCGGTGAAAGAGCAAGCGAGTTGGATATACAGTGTTTCTTTTATCCATTCTGTTTACAGGTTTCTACGGAGTAACCCAGGTCAGACCAAAACAAAGAAGTAAAACCACTTAAGATGATCTGAATAAACCCAAAGACTGCAAAAAAGGAAGGGGTGGGAAAGGATGGGAGTAATTCAAAGATCAACAAAGAAGGAATGAATGAAAAAAAAGAGAAAAGAGGAGTACAGGTTTATAGCTGGGCAGCAGCAGTGTTGCAATGAGAAGACTATTTAGTAAATAACAGTAAACAGACAAATCTGTGCAGCTGTGCGGGGTTGGATGGCCCATGTAAGGGCTGTGTGTTCTTATTAAACCCCAGGGGGCCCAAATAGTGACACAGCACCTGCATTAAGCAGAGAAGAGGCGAGCACAGGATTATGAAAGGAAATGAGAAGAACCAGAAAGATCTGTGAAAGGCCAAGCAGGATACAAGCTGGAACTGGGTTTAAATAACAGTTTATCACTGAAGTGCTAAACTTCAAAAGGAGGAACATACTACTTGTGCAAGTTTGGAAAAACAAACTTGGCATTTGAAATGGCGTTCTGTGCCATGCTTGTTGAAGGGGGAAAAAAACACAATTTTACTACTGTTAATTGGTTTCAGCCCACTTTTCTTCATTTCCTTAAGGGATCAGTCTAAACAAAACCATGAAATCTCAGTCAATGGTTCATCAAAGTCCAACAACGTGTATGATTTTTTTTTCCTTGAATTCACAAAAATATGTTAGGTCGAACATCAAACCATATGTAAACAATCTAAGTACATACATGGCATACATACATACATACACACGTTTACCTTAGGGAGCAGGGGCGTGGCTTTCTTGCTCTTCTTCCCTGAGGGATCATCCAGCATGTCTGGCTCAAAGGTGTAGAGCTCAGCCAGCTCGTTCGTCGTAAAGTGCCTCTCAATCTGCTGCTGGTCCACCACCCGGAATGACAGAGACTGTTTGGTTACCTGCCGGTCATAAATCTTCTCCTCCATTGTGCCCTGAAAGAAGAGAGTGAAGCAAGTTCAATAATACATTAAACTGTTTCTAGATGTGGATGTTCTGAAACTCATTATGTGCCAACAAACAAAGCAGTTACACACAAGCTGTGAAAACATTTCAACCCCAGACTTCAGAGAGCTCATGATCAAGTAGCAGAAACAGTGACCACAGATGACAGGCTTGGAATCATCTCTTGTTTGATGATTGGTGGCCAATCAAACAGCACAATCAACACAATTTACCAAAGCAGCTCACCTGGGCCAAAAACCTGTACACATAGACAGTCTTGAGCTGGCCAAAGCGGTAGACCCTGAAGATACTTTGGACGTCGTAGGAGGGGTTCCAGGAGGCGTCGAAGATGATGACCCTGTTGGCCGCCACTAGGTTGATGCCAAGAGAGCCGGCTCGTGTTGAAATGAGGAACAAACGACCTCTGGGAAAGTATACGAGAATGCAAGGTGAGTCAGTGCTTATGAATGCACTATGAAACCATTTACACCGAAGGCATCAACCGTGAAAAATGTGCTGTTTAACATAAAAGTATACTACCTTGTGTTACTGGTGTCATTAAACTCTTCAGCCCACTTCTTCCTGGTAGTGGCGCTGGTGGAGCCATCCAGGCGATAGTAGTCAATATTCCTGAACCACTTGCCTTCACCTTCACAAAGATGAGAAGAAATGTGACTGTGGCTATTCAACATTCACATCTATGCTCCACAAAACCTTCAAAAACACACGTGTCACCATCAACTAAGCTTTTCCTTGTCAGAAGGACCTAGTTTGGGTATTGGCAGACAGCAGATAGATGGTCATGTTGGTTAGAGGCGTGCAGTGTTTAGCCTTCAAGATGCCTGGCCCCCCCCATGCGCCTTCATAACCAACATTTCAGTATGTTTCCAATTACAGCACTGTGATCTTTTCATTACAAATTACAAACCCTTGAGCAAACATTTTTTTGTGGAATAAAAAGTCAAGGTCTAATCATTTTCAAAATGAAAGTAAAAACAGCTGCTGAAGTTTAATTAGGAACATGACCTTACACCAGCAGCAGCATGCATGTGTGTCTGTGTGTGTTCAAGGGTAATAAGCGCACCAGTATGTACAAGACTACATGTTGCATGCGAGCTGTCTGCTGTACGAGTGTGAAACCTGCATCTCCATATGAAAATACTTCAGCCTTCTCCAACACTAATGTTAGCATTTTTTATATCTCACACAGTTTTGTCAGTTCAAAGTCTACAGTGTAAAACCACAAAAATGAAGGTTGGGACAGACAACTGGGCCCCTCGACCTCCATAAGTCAGTAGCTGGCTTATAATATTAAACATTGCTCTGTGATTTTAGCACATCATGAAAACAAGAGCAGCCTTTCAGATCATAACTTTAAGAGTGAAACTGATCACTGGGAATAGTAGGATCATTTGCTGAAGTAAGGCTAACACACTGACGGGCATGTCAACCGAGTACAGTAAGAACTTCCTGAATATATGAAATCAGACTGCACTAAAAAAGTACCTTTGTATGGGGAGAGTTTGTCTTCATCTTTAGCTCTGCAAGACAGCTCCAGGAAGTCCTCAATCAGGTCCAAAGAGATGAGTGACTGACTGAACACCAGCCTGAGGACAGAAGATACACCAATGGCACTTTACCAGAGCAACATGTCACTCTGTGATTAACCCAAAGACTTTCCAGTAACACTGCAAACAAACTACATAAAAGAAAAGGCAGTAAAGGTTTTTACAGCACATCAAATACAGACTAGAGGTCGACCAATTGTGGATTTTTAAAGGGTAATATAATACAGATAGTTTGTAAACGTCCTGTGGGCACCAATCAATCGGCCAAACCGATTCAGTCTATCGCTACTAGAGACACACTTACACTTTATCATCTACTTCCTCTGCCATGCGTAGGACCTCAAACAGGAGCATCATCTTCCCAGAATGCTCCAGGATCTCAGCATCCGCCTCTGTGACAAACTCCTTGTGCCAGTCAGGAGTGGGACTCCCTGGTGCTGAGCCAGTGGTCGGAGCTGTTTGATACACAGAGGAACACATTGGGTTTTTTTCTGTTTAATTTTGGGTTACCTTATAAGACAATGATGTCCATAATACAGTGACCTGTAAAGCACTGCATTAGTTTTTGCTTTTCTTGAGACCACACTCAGAAGGTGTTTTCTTGGGTTAGGAGTGTCATTAACAAACACACACCTAAACTGCTTTACAGTTGAACAGATCACCTTGAACCAGTCAGAACCACAAAAACTGTAAACAGTTCTCGGTTCAAAATTTAAAACATCACTGCTAGTTATACAAAATTGGTCCTTTGACTTCTCTCAAGGCTCAATCAATTGTAAGGGGATATTTTTCAGAGTATCTACGGACAAAATGAGCTTGTGATTATTTGGCTGGCTTCTGCAAAGCTACCATCTACTATGTGTATAATCATTCTAAGCAGAGGCAAAACACCCCAGTTATTCCTGTGCATACTAGGGTTGGGCAGTAATCCGGTAATAAGGCATCCCACGGTATCTAAAAATAGCAACAGTATCAGTTTCATTACCGTTATTAAAAAAATGCGGCGCATATAGGTCTATAGGGGCCTAACATAATTGTTGCATCGTCTTAACAAAAATGAAGTCCATTCCCTTCAATGTACCCGGTTGAATTTTTACTCGAGAAAACAGTGACTGTGCAAAAGTACATGTTAAAAAATGAACCTGAGCAGTTTTACAGATGTTTTGACACAGGTATGTCCAGGGGCTCATTTAAGCACATCTGGGCAGAGTACCGTTATCTCATCCAAGCACACAGAGAAACTCCTCTGTTGAAAACACTTTTTCAGCCTCTTTTCTGCTTGCTATTGTTCTTAGCTCTCATAAAAGGATGAAATGAAAATAAAACAGTAAAATAAGACTTCGGGCTGCTCAGCAGAGTCCTCTGTGAGCGCTCTGCTCCTTCATGAGACGGAGCGATGAAACTAACTGCGTGGTTACGCCGGTCAATAGCTCAGCGACCCGCCCAAATTCACCATAGAAACACCAATGACGATCCAGAAGGAAGTAAGCCCAGAGATAGTATATTGCATGAAGAGCGCTCCCTCCACTCTAGAAACCCCCTCCTCTTTATATAAACAACCAGGACCTTCGTGATTGATCTCAAACTAATACAGAGTCATAGGAGGAGACATTAATAGCGTTTTGTTGGGCTGGAATATAACTTTTGACCACAAAACAGCAAAGGTCAGACATACTGTATGATTTAGCAAAGTTTTTTCTGGTACTCTTTGGCTGCTAGCTCGCCAAGTTTTCGTCGCACAGTGAGGAGGCAGACATCTTCGTGATCATCAGACTCTCTGCTTTCATATGATACCGGGCTTTTGTGGTTTGTGTGAAGTGGTGAAATCAGCAGATGCGGTACTGTTGACATTATTATTTTCGTGTTTTTCGTTACATGCGCATATAATTTCTTGGGGTATGAATTATGTTTCGTTTGGGTGGCAATGCTTGGCAGAGACTTTTAGCTGAGTTTCTCCCTGTCATTCTGGTATGCTACAAGTTAGGATTAGTGCTTCTTAGCGTGAGCATTGACCGTCTGAACTGTGCGCATGTCATGCTAAAGTGATTTTTAATTAGTCAAGGTAATACTGTATACCCCAGGAAAATGTGGGGAAGGTATGACGGTATCAAAATTTGGATACCGCCCAACTCTAGCGCATACACATTCTGGCACCTCTAACACCCAGCCAACTGCCCATAATGCTCCCATATGTACAAAAGACTTACGCTCCTCCACAGGTGCTTGTCTGTTTCGACCCTCTCCGTTTCTGCCCCGAGAGCTGGTGTTCCACTCTTTGATGACCTCCACGTCATCACTGTCCGAGTCATCGGATCCCCTCTTTTTTCCCTTCCCTTGTTTCTTTTTCCTATTAGGAAGGAGGAACAGTGGACGAGACAGGATCAGTGAAAGTAACAGATGGAATAGAGAAGGGCAGTTAAATGAGGTCATCTCTGTATGAATGTACAACAAGGGGAAATGGAAGTGAAATCTTATTTTACTTTTTTATCTTTTCATCCTCAGAGGTCAAACTCATGGAGGATTCTTCTGTTTCTGATGCGATGAACTCATCCATACTGTCCTCGTCAAAAAAGCCCTGTAAGAGAGTGCACTCGCGTGAGTCTTATGCGATGTGTGATGATATAGGTCAACCAAACACTGAGCGCTGGATTGTGGGCAGCAGAAATGATGCATAAGGGGAAAATTTTGCCGCAGTGCCGATATGTGTGTTATTCTCCCCTGGTGCATGACCTGTCAACACTACATTTCTATTGTTTTCCCACAGTGTGTGTGATTTGTGCTAATGTATTCTCAGTTTTTCAGTTGGTGTTCAGTGTGGTTTCGTCTTCCCCAGCCCTACCCTGTTTTCTTTACTGATGTAGTCCAGCTGAAGGCACCAGGGATGGGTCCAGATTCTGCTGAGCATCTGGAAATCCTGGAAGAGTTTGGTCCCCGCGCGGCCCCGGCCCCCCTCCAAAGCATTCCCCACACCTGCACACAAGGGAAACAGTTTGTGGAGAAAGATGGATGTGTGTTTGCATTATGTACTTGACAGCGTGCCCTCAATCTCTTCATACATACAGACTAGTGTGGAAAATGTAGTAAAACAAAACTTGATTGGGGAACAGTGATGTCCACCCATAATTTGAAAGTCATTATTATTTACACAAAACAAACCATACCAAGCAGTAAGTGTCAGCCAATTTTCTACAGCAATGTCCGGTCTGCAACTTCTGTCTGATAGTCTTGTCTGTACAATCAGTGGGTTTATTAACTGAATTGAGTGGCAGTTGCTGAAATGTTAATGTTGTAACTGCTCTGTGTTGGCCTGCATTGACCCTGAGAGGTCAGAAATTACGGTAGGTTTTACATAAGCAACACGTGCAGCCATTGCCCCCCTGCAGACCGACTGGTGGTCTGTGGAGGTCCAGAGCCAAAGTCACAACATCAGCACTGTGCCCTGTGGACAACCCGGCCTAATGAGCCACAGCACATACCACCAAACCCCCCCATCACTCCTCTTCTTACACCCCGGCTCTCCTGTTCTTTGTTTTCGCTTTTGGTGTAAAACCTCTGGCCCCTCCTCCCTCTAAATTTCTTTCCCTTTCCTTTATGCCCCCACATTCCCCCCTTTTACCCCCCACCCTCTGTTCCCTTTCTCCCAGAGCTCTTCATTAGGGAGACGTGGGAAACTGGGCTTAAACCCTGCCTGCGGCACTCTGCCAGCTGCCACTCTTTTACACACACACACACACACACACACACACACACACACACACACACACACACACAGGGCCACATTCTGAGAGGAAAGTCCACTAAACGACTTAACAATGCAGCACGAAAAAGTGAGAGACCAGAAAGGCCTTCCATTTATCTAAAAACCTTGTCTGAGTAAATGACATCCAGTCAAGAGAGCACTTTTAAGAGAAACAAGACTCCTGCAGTAGGATTTAGCCTAGTCCTAGACTACGCATGTTTTCCAGTGGAATTCTCAATTGAATTTTGTTTTTGTCTACGCCTAGGCTAAAGCCCTGTCTGGGCAATCGGACCTGACACTGTAAAAACCTTGTTAGCAGCCTCTAGAGGCTATGCTGCTCCCAACACTAGAAAAGATCAGAGTAGTTTGACGCAAGCAAGCAAGTGGCACCGAACATCCTGTGCTGCCGTACGACAAAAACTCAAAACAAGCTGTATTAGTGCGTGGTTCTCACCTGTGAAGTGCTCCAGGTAGTATCTGTAGAGTTTACACTGCAGCGGTGTTATTCTAACGGACAACACGTACTCATGTTTGGGAGGCAGGAACTTCGTGAGCGCCGTGTAATCTTTCCTCTGTGGGAAACATAAATAAATCCTCAGTGAGCAAAGAGAAAGAGAAGGAGGTCAAAGAGAGCCAATAGTTTTAGCCAGTTTTTTCTTTTCACCTGGACACAGCCAGCAAGCATCTCATAGAGGATGTGAGCCCTCTTCTTCATGATCCGGACATCGTGTAACGTAGAGTCGGCACACTGACCGTTCTGGATGGGGTTAATGAAGCGGTTCCTGAACTCCTTAATTGACCCAAGCAGGTTCTCCTTGATGAAGTTCACCATGCAGTGGTCTAGTAACAAAACAAAGATCACAAATTTTAGATACATTTTCAACCACACCAAATCTGGGTCTAATGTCCCAGGCTGTCTCACATTCTACAAGGTTGTTTTGCAGAGGCGTTCCAGTCAACACAACCCTCCTTCTCGTCCTGATAGAATTCATCGCTCTGGACACTGCAGATGCCTCGTTCTTCAGAATGTGACCTTCATCACAGATCACCAAGTCTGGGCCTGGTGATCACAAAGGAGATAAGCTCATCACAGACATATTAGACAAAAGTGCATTTCAACAGTATGAGCTGGTGGAGATGAATCTGACTAATGCCACATAGGGTGTTATTTGAACGTGAATTTATGATGGATACCAGCTGTAAATCTTCAATTAAATTCTAAGAAAATGCATGTCTTACTCATGCTTTGATCAATGATTACCTGAACAACTTCCATCACTGTCCATCTGTCCTGATAGGAGCTACTACTATTCTGAATGGTGGACCAAAAAACTAATGGACGTGAGTAATGAAAGTTACATTGAATAAAGATGTCTTACACTTAGACACATTGCATTGCAGCTCAAACACATTTAAACAGCATTGTACCTGGATCTACCAGTGTCTTCTGAAAGGTTTCTTTGAGCTTCTTGCTTTTGATGTTCCTGCCCTGCGTGAGGTTTCGGTACATCTCATAGCCGATGATCATAACGCCCCCTGTGTCTTGCCATTGCTGGAGGCTGTATGCTCGCTCCTGTGGCCTCTTTACTGTGGCCAGCTCAGTCACCTGGTAAAACAAGACAAACATCGATCAAACAAAAAATAAATAAGTAAGAAGAAGCCATAATTCAGGTGTGATAAATGCACACGCACGCGCGCGCACACACACACACACACAACAGCACTGTGAAATAGAAATAGAAAGCAACTTCTTACCTCTAAGCTTTCATCATCCTTCATTCCCTCTTGCCACTTCTCAAACTCGTTGAGCCAATTAAGGACAGTGTTCAGGGGACAAACCACCAAAGCTGTGCTGAACTCCAGCTTGTCACAAAGCAGCAAAGTGTGAAGGAATGTCACCACCTACAGGGCAAAAAGGGAACTATGCTTTACTGAAGTTGATGGTATTTCTCACTCTTTCTCTCACTCTCTCACACACAGACGCACGCACGCACCTGTAGACACAGGTTCACTCATCAAGGTTTACCAAACTCAAGGTGGCAACAGATGTACAAAATCCTCACAGGTCTTACATGCACTATTGCATGTAAACATGTTGCAATAAGCTTCAATTGCCAGTACAGGGCTGCAACAAACCATTATTTTCATTAGAGATTAATCTGCTAAACAATTAATTGCTTAGTCAAAAAAATCAAAAGTTATGTGTCAAAGATTGTGGAAAAATCTTTGACAATTGAGTTTTTTTAACTGGTTCAGACAAACTACTTGTGTTTAATTCATTTAAAATCAAATACAAAATTCCAGGTACATCCTGTAGATATGTACCAAAATGTCTGACAGGATTAGATACATATGTTAATAGTGTCCCTTCTTCCCTCCCATACTGCACAGCTTTGGTGCACTTTTCATGCTGCGCTCTCCTCTGTACCTGCAGAGTTTTTCCCAGCCCCATACAGTGGGCAAGGATGCAGCCAGAACCAGCAGACTTCTCAATCTTCCTCACAGATTCACAGCAGCAGTCCCACATGAACTGCACCCCTAAAGCAAAACAAACAAACAAACAAAAGGGCAACATTAGTCCAGAGCATCTCAGTGTATTCACATATACAATACTGCAGTTGAGCTGCTGATTTTCAGTGACTGAATTTCTTACCATCAACCTGGTGAGGTTTGAGCTTTGTGACGAGGTTTCTGTGCACCTGCACCAGCGGCTCCTTTGTCTCTTCATCCTCATCCAGCACCAGCTTGGTGGTGATGGGGCAGGCCACCTGGGAAGACTCCTCCACCACGATCACCTGAAAAAGGATCAGAGACACAGAGAGCGAGGAGCTGCATGAAAACGTCAGTTTCATTTCCAGAGAAAAGTAAATTAAATAATACATGAAAACTGTTTGAAAGTTGCACACGGTGATTGAAAAATTGCATTTTGCATCTTTAAATAGGCGTCTAATTGTACTTTTTAACACCCTGGGGATACACAATCTTATCATGTAACTCTGCAAGTGTGTCATAATGGCCAGCACACGATTCTAATGAACACACAACATGAGTTTATTTTGAACTGAATTGTGCTTCAATGAATGAATGCCAGATTTTAACTCAGATATGTTCAATCACAGTGACGTCAGTGCGAGCAAGCTGGTAGTACGATACAGTAAATGTCTCTCATTATACACAAATATAAACATTTAACATGACGCTATGTTTTGATTACATTTAACATCAAATGTGTGGTTTCCCTGGTTTCCCACAGCCAAGTGTTGTGGGGAGGTATCATAATTATTACATTTTTCGTTAGAAAAAAAAGTTTAAGAAAAAGCAGAACTATTAACCACAATGAAACCCACAATTAATGGATCACTGTTCACACTGACAGGCACTTATTAAAATCTGACTTCTTCCCCTTCTGGCCAGATATGTTTATACCTATACATCACTACATTTTTTAAGAAACCCTGTTGACGGCCAATCTTTTTTTTTTTTTTTTACAATATCAATCTAAATAATACATCATGCACTTTCTTCTGCCTACTGGCAAACACATGTAAAAAAAACGTAAGTCTTTATCATGCTGTCAAATTACAGTCATACAAAGCTCAGAGACAGCTGACATGCAAATACTGATCATGACAACAGACTCTAATCAGCTTTATGATTACTGCTTTAAGCAAAGCCCACTGCAGGGTCCAAACTTCACCTCTGTGGACTGTGTGTGTGACATAGTCTAGCAGTTTTGTTGTGGGAAGTGAGTCTTTCTTGGTGTGTGAGAAGTACCAACACATTGCAGCAGTCACAGAAAAGTGCTTCATACTATAAGGGTTAATTACATGTCAAACATAATGTGGCTACATAAGCACAGTAGTTCTGAAAGGTTGTG